>NC_045623.1:21738291-22988291 GCF_009829155.1 Mustela erminea
AATTGAAGATGTATATTTTTTTCAACTACTAACATACTTAAAATTAGTATGCATTTTAAAACTGCTGTCAACTAAGTGTCAGTCATGATGTACTAGTTAATGCCTTATACATACACAAATTTTTTGGTATAGCTATTTATATTTTACTCACTTCATTAACTTATGTGTGTTGTTGGAACTACAGGTATTTTTACTATACACTAAATGGTGTAACTGTAGAGATTAGCAAGTCTTAAAATAGGTAAAACAAATCTTAAAGCAAAGAGAGGCTGGAATGACCAAATTCCTGAATCATATAAGATTATTGTTAGAGTACTGAAACATAAATTTGTTAAAAAATTTTCTGTCATCTGAGCAGAAGCTGCTTGTTTCAGCAAAATGTAATTTAAATGAGGAAAAAATAAAGCTATGAGCTTATTCAGATAGAAAAACACTAGCATCACAATTTTCAAAGTGGATATTAGCAACTTAAAAGACAAATATCAGAGACAACAGGAGTCTTTTAAGAAATGCCATATCACCAGCAATTTTGATGGCACAGAGAATAATACTGTGTTGAAAAAATAAAAAGCAATGACTCCAAGTTAGAAACAGATATAGTAGAGTCAGGCTTTATGAAGAAGCTTTTAGGAATAAACAAACTAATTTCTTTTACTAACATTTTCCTCATGTGTGTTAAAAATCTATGTCTAAATAAATATAAAATAATATTTTCAATAAAAATTATAAGCTAAGGAAATGTTGAAAAACAAAAATAAAACAGGGTCATCACGTTACCTGATTTCAAGCTTTATTACAAAGCTGTGATCACCAAGACAGCCTGGTCCTAGCATAAAAACAGACACATAGACCAGTGGAACAGAGTAGAGAACCCAGATACAGACCCTCAACTCTATGGTCAAATAATCTTTGACAAAACAGGAAAAAATATACAGTGGAAAAAAGACAGTCTCTTCAATAAATGGTGCTGGGAAAACTGGGCAGCTATATGTAGAAGAATGAAACTCGACCATTCTCTTACACCGTACACAAAGAGAAACTCAAAATGGATAAAAGACCTCAATGTGAGACAGGAATCCATCAGAATCCTAGAGGAGAACATAGACAGTAATCTCTTCGATATCAGCCACAGCAACTTCTTTCAAGATACGTCTCCAAAGGCAAAGGAAACAAAAACGAAGATGAACTTTTGGGACTTCATCAAAATCAAAAGCTTCTGCACAGTCAAGAAAACAAAGAGGCAATCCATGGAATGGGAGAAGATATTTGCAAATGACAGTACCGACAAAAGGTTGATATCCAGGATCTATAATGAACTCCTCAAACTCAACACACACAAAACAGACAATCATATAAAAAAATGGGCAGAAGATATGAACAGACACTTCTCCAATAAAGACATACAAATGGCTATCAGACACATGAAAAAATGTTCATCATCACTAGCCATCAGGGAGATTCAAATTAAAACCACATTGAGATATCACCTTACACCAGTTAGAATGGCCAAAATTAGCAAGACAGGAAACCACATGTGTTGGAGGGGATGTGGAGAAAGAGGAACCCTCTTACACTGTTGGTGGGAATGCAAGTTGGTGCAACCTCTTTGGAGAACAGTGTGGAGATTCCTCAAGAAATTAAAAATAGAACTTCCCTATGACCCTGCCATTGCACTCTTGCGTATTTACCCCAAAGATACAGATGTAGTGAAAAGAAGGGCCATCTGTACCCCAATGTTTATAGCAGCAATGGCCATGGTCGCCAAACTGTGGAAGGAACCAGGATGCCCTTCAACGGACGAATGGATAAGGAAAATGTGGTCCATATACACTATGGAGTATTATGCCTCCATCAGAAAGGATGAATACCCAACTTTTGTAGCAACATGGACGGGACTGGAAGAGATTATGCTGAGTGAAATAAGTCAAGCAGAGAGAGTCAATTATATGGTTTCACTTATTTGTGGAGCATAACAAAAAGCATGGAGGACATGGGGAGTTAGAGAGGAGAAGGGGGTTGGGGTAAATTAGAAGGGGAGGTGAATCATGAGAGACTATGGACTCTGAAAAGCAATCTGAGGGGTCTGAAGTGGGGGGGGTGGGAGGTTGGGGTACCAGGTGGTGGGTATTATAGAGTGCATGGATTGCATGGAGCACTGGGTATGGTGAAAAAATAATGATACTGTTATGCTGAAAATAAATAAATGAAAAAAAATTTAAAAAAATTATAAGTGAAAAACGATTTATCTGCATGTAACTAGGAGCATTTTGCTAATACTGTGCCATAAAAGATTGGGGGACATAATCAATGACATCTTAGATTAAATAAAATATCCAATTTATTTTAATTTCCATGACCTAATTTTATTTTCAAACAAAAATATCCTTATATATAAATATATAAAAATGTATTATGTACTTATTTATATAGAAATATATTTTTATAAATATATAATATGTATGAATACATAAATATATATATAATATAAAAATATCCTTAACCAGGTTAAGGATGTGTAGTATTTATATGTTAAATTATCCACATATTGGTGGATCTTTATTGCCCATCTGGTGTTACAAACGTTTTAGGCTATCACTCAGCAAATCTACCTCACCCTACTTATTTAATAGAAAGGATAAGGAAGAATAGCTTCATTATCATAACTGGCTCACACTTCCCATTACTGAGCACTAGACTAAGTGGTATTTATGGGCTACCTCACACAATCCTGACAAAGATTTGTGTAAGATATCATTCCAGTATGCAAATGAGGAAACTGAGACTGGGAGAAATTAAGCTGAATCATATATCTCTCTCTCTCTATATATAAATATATATATCATATATATAAATCATATAATACATAAATCATATATGATATAAATATATAAATATATATGATATAAATATATATGATATAAATATATATGATATAAATATATATAAATCATATATATATATACACATACATATATACATATATACATATACATATATATACATGCTGGAATTTGAATTCAGGCCATCTGGCCCAGCCTCTGTGCTCCACCACTATACTCTACAGGGAAGATATACTGCATAGTGATTAAAACAAAGGCATGGAAGTCTGATCAGTTGGGTTCAAATTCCACTCTGCCATTAACCAGTTGTGTGACCCTAAAGAAGAGATTTAACTTCTCTGTCCCAATTGTCTCTTCAGTAAAATGGTGATGAGAATAATGTTGAAAGTTTCTTCTCTATTAGAATTTATAAGGATTAAATGAGTTAATATATGTAGAAAATTTAGAATAGTGTCTGGTATATGATTAGTATCATCTAAAAGATAGCCTTTTGTTAGACCATCTCCTGTATATTATAATTGTCCAGAAAGGGAATTATCTGCCTTGAAACAAACAACCTGGTGATCACAGAAAAATCAATCTGGCATTTTTTATTTCTCTGCTGCCTACATTTATTTTTGCCAGAAAACCAAGTATGATGGCTCTTTCCAATTTTTCTATTTAATTGAACAATTATGATTAAAGATCAGCATTATCCTTAATGAGTCTTCCTATAGTCACAATAATCCTACTCTTTAAACTGGTGTTCAGTGAACCTTTTGAATTTCTCATAGATGGTAGAAAATTCAAATTTAAAGTTATTGTTATATTCCCTTCTTATGTGCACCAGAAATGGATACTCTAAACTTTGCTTTGTATTGTTAAAGACTTTTTTTTCTAAAGATGAAAACACAAAGAATGTTTAAAAAGACATCTGAAAAGCTTCAAGGACAGAGTCTTTACTTATACAGATTGTTAAAATGTACTTAATTATCTTTCTAAGAAATAACACATTGAAATAAAATCTTGTTGATAGGACTAAGTTATCTGTTTTGGTTCTAAAAATTACCCAAAATAACTTGGAAGATAGATTACATACTGACACAGATCTGGATTTTAATCCTGGTTCTGTTAATTACAACTTTGTATGACTTCAAGCAAATTGTTTAACTTTTCTGAGTTTGTTTCTTAGTAAGAATTGAATAAATGCCTATTTTATAGGCCAGTTGAAGATTAAATGAGTGAATAATATAAAACATCTAATAAAAAGAGTCAGAATTAGTTAACACAACTGTTCTCCTACTCCTTTACACCCCTTCTCTGTCCCAAGCTAGCTTTCTTTCTCTCTCTCCCTTTCTCCCTTTCTTCCTCCCTTCCTTCCGTCTGTCTTTCTTTCTTTCTTTCTTTCTTTCTTTCTTTCTTTCTTTCTTTCTTTCTTTCTTTCTTTTTTTCTTCTTAAGATTTGTTTATTTAGTGAGAGAGAGAGAGAGAGAGCAAGTGCATGGGAAGGGCAGAGGGAGAGAATCTCAAAGCAGATGCCCCACTGAGCATGGAGCACCACACTGGGCTCCATTTCATGATCCTGAGACCATGGTGTAAGCCAAAACCAAGAGTCAAATGCTCAACCAACTGACTGAGCCACCCAGTGCCCCCTCCAGCCTTTTTCATAAAGTAGGATCACCCCTCGATTGAATGAGACACCCAGAAAATATTTTTGATGTAACTTATTATAGAAATAACTAACCTGATTTTAAAATTTACAAAATTTCTGGGCCCATAGGAAGCATTGTGATTTTTTAATAAAGATTTAGATCTGTGGAAGGAGAAAATTCACACACGTATTTGTTTATGGGTAATCAGTGTACTTCCTTGGGTATTGTTGACCCAAGTTGGCAGTGTGGTTAGACTACATACAATTGATCTCCATGTGCAGAGCCATATATAAAGCTCAATACCAGTGTTCTGTGAAGGACTAATGCAGCTCATAGCCTTGAACTTGGCCTATGTTTGAAATGAGTGAGTCATCAAAAATTATACTAATAGGATTCTAGGGCCAATCTTATATTAAAGAAGTACTGACCCAGCCAGCAGAAATGATCTGTTTGCTAAGCCACCTTCTAGGAACCAGGGCCCAACTATGGTTCCTATAGTTATAAACCCAAAATTTTTCATACCATCTAGTCAAAATGATACTCAGGATAGACAGTTGAAGGGGAAAATTAGGTATCAAGTTCCATGTGAGTCCAGTCTGGACTTGAGAGGCCCTACCCAATTGGCCTTGACAAATAAGATACTCCATATGGAGTGCTTCTTCAAGTGTGGGGTCTGCAAAAATGGCCCTACTGTCCAAGTCTGGGGGCAATTCTGCACAAGGCTTTTAGTTTCTCTGAGATCCTTTAGTAATATAGCAAGGATCACTACTTAGTCTGACTTCAGAGTCTTCTGTAAACTTAATGACCTAAGTCATTCCTCAACATTATCAAATTAATTATTAGGACATCTCAAGCCAAGTTGCAACATGTACATTTTCTCAAAAATTTAAAATCCTGTCTATATTCTATCATATTTTACAGATCCCTCCATTTTTTCAACTTCTTCCCCTTAACCATAATGGTGTTAAAGTTATCAGAAGAGTTAAGAGTGGGTCTACAAATGGAACCTCTGCCCTGTATTCAGGGAGTTTTCCCTCAGAAGTTTTATCAACTGATCTTTTTTCTTCTAATATACTTTTGGCACTTTATGCCCTACAGCTCACAAATATTAGCATAGATATATTCTTGGCTCCTAACAAACGTCTTGGCACCAAGGATAGCCTCTCTGATGTTTGGTAAATGTAAATATTACATATCATTCTTTATCTTAATCACATGTCATTATAATCAGTTCTAAAGGAGAACTGAAAGATGTTAAGATTTTAAAAATGAACTTGCAGTATAAGATATTGAAGAGTCACAATGCATTATCCAATGGATTTGTTGATTATTTACTTAAAATTAAGTTGGGTATATGTTATAGTTCTTCTGATTCAGTTTCATTACCCCTAAGTAGCTAACCATATTAGCTACTTCTCAGTCTTTTATTTTAATTCTTCCCAAATCTTTTTAGATACACCTCTTTGTACCTTTTTTTTAAGTGCTTACTCTAGAGATTACAATAGGCATCTTTAATTTTTTTTAATTTTGCCCATTTTTTTTCTGCCCATTTTTCAAAAGATTTTATATACCTATTTTGAGAAAGAGAGAGAGAACATGACTAGGGGAGGATCAGAAGGAGGGGAGAGGGACAAGCAGACTCCCTGAGTGTAGAGCGTGAGGTGAGGCTCAATCCCAGATCCTAGAGATCATGATTTGAGCTGAAGTCAGGCACTTAACTGACTGAGCCACCCAGGCAACCATGTCTTTTGTCCATTTTTTTAATTGGATTATTCATTTTGGGGTGTTGAGTCTTATAAGTTCTTTATAGATTTTAGATACTACCTATTATCAAATATGTCATTTGCAAGTACCTTCTCCCATTCTGAAGGTTGCCTTTTAGTTTTGTTGATTGTTTCCTTTGCTGGGCAGAAGGTTTTTATTTTCATGAAGTCCCAATTATTTATTTTTGCTTTTATTTCCCTTGCCTCAGGCAATGTGTCTAGTAAGATATTGTTACTGCCAAGGCCAAAGAGGTTGCTGCCTGTGTTCTCCTCTAGGATTTTTATGGTTTCAGGTCTGCCCAGCTTTCCCAACATCATTTGTTGAAGAGACTGTCTTTTTCCCATTGGACACTCTTTCCTGCTTTGTCAAAGATTAATTGATCATATAGGTGAGTTCATTTCTGGGTTTTTCATTCTGTTCTACTAATCTGTGTCTGTTTTTGTGCCAGTACCATACTGTATCTTGAAGTTGGCAATTGTGATACTTCCAGCTTGCTTGTCTTTTTTTTTTTTTTTTTAAATTTCTTTAATATCTGGGGTCTTTTGTGGTTCCATAAAAATTTTAGGATTGTTAGTTCTGGCTTTGTGAGAAATGCTATTGGTATTTTGATAGGGATTGCATTAATTTTATAGACTTCTTTGGATAGTATAAACATTTTAACAATATTTGGTCTTTCAATCCCTGAACATGGAATGTCTTTCCATTTTTATGTGTCCTCTTCAATTTCTTTCATCATTGTTTTATAGTTTTAAGAATACTGATCTTTTACCTCTTTGGTTAGGTTTATTCCTATGTATCTTGTGGGTTTTGGTACAATTTTAATTAGACATTCCTTAATTTCTCTTTTTGTTGTTTCATTACTGGTCGATAGAAATGCAGCAGATTTCTGTAGATTGATTTTTGTATCCCATGAATTTACTGAATTCTTGCATCAGCTCTAGCAGTTTTTTAATGGAGTCTTTCAGGTTTTCTATATAGAGTTTCATGTCATCTGCAAATAGTGAAGCTTGATTTCTTCCTTGTTGATTTGGATGCCTTTCATTTCTTTTTGTTGTGGATTGCTGCGGCTAGGACTTCCAGTATTAGGTTGAATGTATGTGGTAAGAGTGGACATCCTTGTCTTTTTCCTGACCTTTAGGGAAATGCTCTCAGTTTTTCCCCAGTGAGGATGATGTTATCTGGGTTTTTTTTTTTTTTTCCATATATGGACTTTATTATGTTGAGGTATATTCCCTCTAAACCTACCTTATTGAGGGTTTTTATCATGAATGAATGAAAAACTTTGTTAAATTCTTTTTCCAGATCTATTGAAAGGATCATATGATTCTTATGCTCTCTTTTATTTTTTTAAATTTTTTTAAAAGATTTTGTTTATTTATTTGACAGAGATCACAAGTAGAGAGGCAGAGAGAGAGAGAGAGAGAGAAGGGGAAGCAGGCTCCCCGCTGAGCAGAGAGCCCCATGTGGGGCTCGATCACAGGACCCTGAGATCATGACCTGAGCCAAAGGCAGAGGCTTAACCCACTGAGCCACCCAGGCACCCCTTTGCTTTCTTTTATTAATGTGACATCTCACAATGTTTGATTTGGGAATATTGCGCCACTCTTGCAACCCAGGAATAAATCCTGCTTAATCATGGTGAATGAGTTTTTAATGTATTGTTGGATTCAGTTTGCTAGTATTTTATTGAGAATTTTCTATCCATGTTCTTCAGGGATATTTGCCTGTCGTTCTCTTTTTTAGTGGAGTCTTTATCTAGATACGTTTTGGTATCAGGGTAATAAAGTCACCCTGCAAGAATGAACTACCCTCAAAGAACGAATTATATTTTTCTGTTTTTTGGAATAGTTTGAGAAGATTAGGTAATAACTCTTCTTTAAATGTTTGATAGAACTTACCTATGAAGCCATCTGGTCCTGGACTTCTATTTATTGAGAGCTTTTTGGTTATTGATTAAATTTCTTCGCTGAGTTTTTGTTCACTTTTTTTTTAAAGGATTATATTTATTTATTTGTTTGTTCACTTATTTGAGAGAGAGAGAGCGTGCATATGTGAGAGAGAGAAACCTCACAAGCATGGGAGGAGCTGAGAGAGAGGAAGAGAGAGAATTCCCAAGTAGACCCTGAGATGATCATGGAGCCCAATGAAGAGTTTGATCCCATGTTCCTGAGATCATGACCTGAGCCAAAACCAAGAGTCAGATGTTTAATCGAATGAGCCACCCAGATGCCTCTCTTCCTCTTTCTATTTTGGTAGTTTGTATGTTTCTATGAATTTATCCATTTCTTCCAGTTTGTTCAATTTGTTGGCATACAGTTTTTCATGATAGTCTTTTATAATTGTGTTTCTGTTGTGTTGGTTTTTATTTCTCTTCTCTCATTTTGATTTTATTTTTTAGGGTCCTTTCTCTTTTCTTCTAAATAGATCTGGCTAGAGGCTTATCGTTTTTTGTTTGTTTGTTTTTTAAAGAACCAGTTTCTGCTTTCCTTGATCTGTTCTACTATTATTATTATTATTATTTTTAGCTTCTATATCATTTATTTCTGTGGAGCAGTGCCCTCCAGGTTCTATCGCACTGAATCCTGCTTTCCTTTAAACCTCCAGGCTTTAAGACTCATTATTTGCAAGAGCTCATAAAATTTGGCTCCTCTTGTTTTTCAAGCCAGTGGCTTTGGGGAAACCTTCTCATGCATTCTTTTCTGTGCTCCTCTCTTTCTCTCCTTTTTCTGCCTCCATGGCTCCTTCCTCTGCATAGCACCCATGATCTATTTTTCCTCTAAATCATGTCTCCACACTTCCTAACTTTTTCTGTATCGCCTCTTCTCTCTTTTAGTTGTGCAGTTTGTTTTGTCAGTCTTCAGGTTGATTTCTGGGATATTTAAGATGATTTGATATTTATCTAATGTTCATGTGACAGACAAACCTAGCTTCCTCCTACTCCGCCACCACCTTACATTCTAAAACTATTTCTTCTTTAAAAAAAAAATTGAGGTATAATCAACAACAGTACATTAGTTTCATGCATACAACATAATGAGTCAACATTTGCATACATTGTGAAATGATTACAATAAGTAGTTGCCATCTGTCACCATACAAAGTTCATACAATATTATCAACTATATTTCCTATGCTATACATCACTATGACTTAATTATTTTGTAACTGCAAGTTTGTATTTCTTGATCTCCATCACCCATTTTGCTCCCCTCAACTCCCTTTCTGTCTCCCAAACACCACTCTGTTCTTTGTTCGAGTCTGAGATGTGTTTTGTTTGTTTGCTTTGATTCTACATATAACTGAAATCATGCATTATTTGTTCCTCTCTTTCTCTGACTTATTTCACTTAGGATATTGCTGTCAAGGTCCATCCCCTTTGGCACAAAAGGCAAGATTTCATTCTTTTTTATACATGAATAGTACTCCATTGTGCATATATATATGTGTATACACACACACACACACACACACACACACACACACACACTTCACATATTCTTTATCTGTTCATCCATCATAGGACACTTGGGTTGTTTTGATGTCTTGGCTATTGTAATTAATGATCTAATGAACATAGGTCTGCAGATGTATTTTTGAATTAGTGTTTTAGTTTTCTTCAGATAGATACCCAGTAGTGGAATTTCTAGATCATATATTTCTAGTTTAGTTTTTCAAGGAAATTCCATACTGTTTTCCATATTGACTGTGCCAATTTACATTCCCACCAAACAGTCTAAGAGGGTTCTCTTTTCTCCACATATTTTGCCAACACTGGTTATTACTCATATTTTTTGATGATAATTCTGACAAGGGGAAAGTGGTATCTTATAGTGGTTTTAATTTGCATTTCCCAGATGATTAGTGATGTTGAGCATATTGTCAAGTGCCAATTGGCCACTGGTATGTCTTCTTAGGAAAAATGTCTGTTCAGATCCTCAGCCCATTTTTTAATCATTTATTTTTTGTTAATGAGTTGTCTGAGTTCTTCATATATTTTGAATATTATCCCCTTTCAAATTTATGATTTGTAAATGTCTTCTCCTTTTCAATTTGTGTGATTACTTTTTCTTTCCTAATTGCTGTGGCTAGGACTTCTAATACTAATTTCCATGTATTGTTTCATAATCTGCACCACATGAATTGGAGGACAAGTTGAGGTTTGAGACAATTATCACAGTGATGGGAAAGTTATGCTTAATTTGTCTGTAGTCTCGTACAACTACTTTTCCATACCCACTCCTGACCTACATTCCACTTATCTATGTCCTTAATTCTTAATTCTTCTTACAGAGCAAAAACCTACTGTCAACTCTGGGATATTTTAAAGATTGTAATCTTTAGTCTCAGGGTCCTGGGATTGAGCCCCTCTGCAGGCTCTCTGCTCAGCAAGGAGCCTGTTTCCCCCTCTCTCTCTGCGTGCCCCTCTGCCTACTTGTGACCTCTCTCTTTGTCAAATAAATAAATAAAATTTTTTTAAAGATTTTTTTTAAATTTATTTATTGACAGAGAGAAATCACAAGTAGATGGAGATGCAGGCAGAGAGAGAGAGAGAGAGGGAAGCAGAATTTATATTTAGGAAATCATGCCCAAAGCCACCTTTTTATTCAATTTTATAAGAGCTCTTTAAGTACTATTTATAGATAACATTTTGTCAGTATGAAATTTCTAAGATATAGAAAAGCTTTATGAGCATTAGCAATTTGCTTATAATTCATAGCAAAGTACCTGAAAGTTAGCAGCTAAAACAACATTTATTTTACTTATGATTCTGGGTGGCATTTTTGGACAGTTCTGGTGTGGGCCAGCCTGGACTAATCTTAGCAAGGTATGCTCATGTGTCTATGACCAGTTGGTGGGCTGGCTGGGGTTGGCTTGTTTATGATTGTGTGTCTAGGAAAACTGGGGTGACTGGACCCACTCTAATATAGTTTCTCAGTCTTTCACCAAATTAGTCCTGGCTTATTCATGTGATGGTGTCAGAATTTCAAGACCAAGAGAAGCTTTGAAGCTTATTGAAGCTTCTTGAGGCCCATGTTTAGAATTCAATAATTCAATAAAACTTCCGACAGATTCTTCTGGTCAAAATCATAGGTGTGCCCAGATTTAAGAGGTGTAGATATACACTCCAATTTTTGATGAGAAGAATTACAAAGAACTGTGACCTTTTTTGAAGACTACCATCTGATCATAAGAATCCAAAGAACATAATCAGCTATTTATCGCTAATGTCCAAACATTATGAACAAAAATTTAAAACTTCACTCAACCTTTAAATGTTTTGTCCACAAATTTTAATAATCACATGTAGATGGAATTTGAGCACAAATTTTAATAAAAATATATAATCATATATTAAGTTGTAATAATCATATATAATAATCATATATATATATATTATGCCACCTTAAATAGATTATATTGAATTTTGGACATTAATAATTCTTCCAATGTGTGTTAGAATAAATAGAACATTAAAAAAATCAAAATAGGAAATTTAAATATTTCTTATTAGTACTAATAAATAGTGTGGTGGAGAGTAAGACATTGGTTGAAATGAAGTTTGGGATTATTTTTGGATTCTACTTATGTCTGTCCCTATTATTGCAAAAATTTAAATTCTTTATTAGAATTAATAAGAACATTTGATAACTTGATTTATGAAATGTTTAATTAAAAAATGAAGGTTTTTACAAAACCCTTTTACATTTAACCTTAATAGACTTTTGTATAAACCAAGAATAAATGGAAATCCCCTGACAAGCTTGAAATAAACATGAATTAATTACTTAGACTTTTTTGGCAAAACCTGTAAACTTAATGCAGAGTTGGGTAATTAAAGATTTTTCACAGTTGTAGCTTCACCATCCTCTGTTTATAATCCTCTGCCTATTACAAGTACTAAGTTGGAGGCTTAAAAAAAGTTCTAAAGAATTACAACTGCAAGAAAATGTTTTTATTGATAGAGCATAGTGAATATACTTTATAGTATTTTGCATGTTATTTAAAATCAGCATATTTAGTTCATTTATAAATTTATCAGCATTGCAATTTCCAAGTGTATATTAACTTATATAGTCATTAAAATATACCTTATAGATAATAAAACTTTTTATACTTTATGAACAGTAATATTATACAAAATAAATTGTAATGCATTATTTTCTATAGTTATTGAACTGTTGAAGAATGAAGTAAAGTGAGGGAAGGTATTCAAAGATGTCTAATTCCAATATGGGTTTAAAGGAATTCGCCTAGGAAAATATGGGTAATGTTCTAAAAATTTGGGTGGAGAAAAATAATTTGTACTTCAAAAAAGAAAAAGACAAGGGGGGCGCCTGGGTGGCTCAGTGGGTTAAAGCCTCTGCCTTCGGCTCAGGTCATGATCCCAGGGTCCTGGGATCGAGCCCCGCATCGGGCTCTCTGCTCAGCAGGGAGCCTGCTTCCTCCTTTCTCTCTGCCTGCCTCTCAGCCTACTTGTGATCTCTGCCTGTCAGATAAATAAATAAAATCTTTAAAAAAAAAAAAAAAGAAAAAGAAAAGGACATGGAAAAGATAAAATCATGTAATTTTTAGAAAGCTTAAAGAGACTGTCCTTCAGCATATGTATATGCAAGTTGAGTCTCAGACCTACTCAAGGTCACAAAACTAACAAGTGTCATATATGAGTAAGAAATAAAATTTTATAACTTTAAGCTGAGTGCTCTTTCTTCAATGCCAAACACTAGAAGGGGGAAGATGAATAAGCTTTAGTGTCTTTATATCACATTTTAGCTTTACCCATTAACTAACTTTATTGTTTTTCTGAAGATTACCAGTAAAATATTTTCAATTTTTTTAATAACTACTTCTAATAATAATATTAAGAAATCTGGGAACATTCTTGATTCACTCTTCCCCCCTTGAATACCCATATACCTATTGGCTCATAATACAAAAGATGAGTCAAGCTCGTTTCTGTCTTCTCCCATACACGCAAATGCACATAACCACATACAGGGATACAACCTGAAATGTTAAAGGTGAATTTTCTTTTCTTTCTTTTTTTTTTTATTAAAGATTTTATTTATTTACTTGACAGAGAGAGATCACAAGCAGGCAGAGAGGCAGGCAGAGAGAGAGGAGGAAGCAGGCTCCCTGCTGAGCAGAGAGCCTGATGCGGGCCTCTATCCCAGGACCCTGAGATCATGACCTGAGACGAAGGCAGCGGCTTAACCCACTGAGCCACCCAGGCGCCCTTAAATGTGAATTTTCTTTTCCCATCTTTCCTGGGGCAAATGGCTTCCCAAGACACACATTTTGAGTTCATTTTTGAGAACCCTTTTGTGCATGTGTGTGCATGCACACACGTGTGTGTGTGTGTCATGATCACTGAATGTTGTATAGAAGTGTTGAATCACTAAATTGTACTCCTGAAACTAATATTACACTGTAAGTAACTAACTGGAATTTAAATAGAAACTTCAAAAAATAAAAATAGAATTTTTTAAATTTAATTTCCACATCACAAAATCCTATTGATGCTACTTTATTAATAACTCTTGAATAAATCTTTCTAAATAACTATTTTCTTCATTTTCCGTTCCTAAATGAACTCCCGGACTGCTTTCGCCCTCTCCATTGTGCCACCCCCACAATCCATCTTCATGATCTGGGCCCTATATTCTCCTGCCTCATCCCAAATTCTACCCTTCTTTATTTCCACTACTTTTTTTTTTTTTTTTTTAAGAATCCCATGTCCTTATTTTTTTAAGATTTATTTATTTATCTGACAGAAAGAGACAGGACACAAGCAGGGGAAGTGGGAGAGGGAGAAGCAGACTCTCTGTTGGGCAGGGAGACCAATGTGGGTTTCAATCCCAAGACCCTGGGACCATGATCTGAGCTTAAGCAACTGAACAACCCAGGTACCCTGACTTCTACTTCATGTAAACTCGGTCATCCTTTAGGACTTGATTCAAATATGCTTCCCATAAATTGCTTTTGTAGCTGACAATAAGACCATCTTCTAGTACATTAGATGTCTGCCTATGAGAACAGTTAGATTAAATTAAACTTCATGAAAAGACTTTGAAGTCTACATGGCCACAACAAACTAATAAAACAAGCAAGTAAATAAATTGCTTCTTGCAGTGTTATGGATTTGGAAAATATATATATTGGTTAGGGAAAGTAGGTTCTGCTTCATTATGTTGTGAAAAAGTTGACTTTAGACTCCATCTATCCAATTCCACTTCACTCGAGTGTGTTGTATCAAGTAGAAGACAGGCAAACCACAATATTGTCAAAACCCCAATATTCATCAATATCTTTGCTCTGAGGAAACTTTTGTCATTGTACAAGGCTAAAAACATTTATCCCAAAGGCTATTAGTCCAAAAGAATTTTGAAAAATTATAATCATACTATTTTAAAGTTCACTTCTGAATGTTTTATCATGTTTAAGCTTAATGGATTGCAAATAATATAATTGCTGTTGTATTATAAATGTTTCATTTTTTTAACATTTAATTTTTAAAGAGTTAAGTCACATTTTATTCTATAAAATGAAACTGGATTGCCTTAGAAATACAATACCTACTCTATTGAGTTGAATAGTGTCCTCAAAATATCATGTTCAGAACTTGTGGTATTTTTTCATGGCAATCCTAGGGAACTAACAGATTTTGGCACTGAGAAAAGGATGCTACTGTAACAAATATCTAAAATGTGTAAGTGTTTTTGGAGTTGGGTAATGGGTATAGGCAGGAAGAGTTTTAAAGTGCATGATAGACAAAATTCTAGATTGTCCTGAAGAAAGTGTTGATAGAAATACGACGTTAAAGGCCGTTTTGGTGAGGACTCAGAAATAATTAACACTGGAGGAGGGATGATCTTTGTTATAAATTTCAGATATAAAGTTGGCTGAACTGTGTTCTGCTGTTGAGTAGAAAGAAGAATTTGTAAGTGATAGCTTGGGTATTTGGCTGGGAAGATTTCTAAACAAAGTATACGGAGTGCAGCTTGGCTTTTCTCTGCTGCTTGTAGTAAAATGTAAGAGAAAAGAGATAAACTGAGGAAGGAACTATGAAGCCAAAAGGAGCTAGAACCTGATGAATTAGAAAATTCTCAGAAGACCCACATGGCACAGATGTTAAAGTGTACCCTGGAAAGAACAATAGGGGATGTATGAAGAGATCAGACATGTGAGGTATGGATCCAATCAATGATCTTAGCAGAAGCCAAGACGAACTTTGTGTGTAATGCTGTGGATCTCCTTGACATCCAGAGAAGATCAGCAAAATTTTTGAGAACTTTATACCAGCAGAAAAACTACTAGCAGAGACTGAGGGGGCAGAAATTAGACTAACTGAAGAAAATCTGTCCGATTTTTTAGAATTCTACAGACAGGAAATGGGTTGCCCAGAGGTTAGGAGGGCCCAGAGAGGGCTATTCAGAGGCTGATGGGGTCTCTATGGCCCAGATACAGGGGTTAATGGGAACTCTTCAGATCCAGAAAGCCAGCTGAACCACAGATTTACTTTGGGGTCATGAAATCTAATGGAACTTTTTTTCTCTGGCATATAAACTTGCTTTAGATCAATAACTTTTTATTCCTTCCATTTTCTCCCTTGAGGAATGGGAGTGTCTATCCTATGCCTGTCCCACAATAGCATTTTGAAAACAGACATGTTGTTTTCTAGATCACAGGTCCACAGATAAAGAAAAATTTTACCTGAGGATAGTTCAAGCCCAGGATCTAAACTATACCAGATTTAGAGGATGAGATTTGCAACTTTTTGAGTTTTTCAAATTTAGATGAGATATTGGATTTAGAGTTAATGATAGAATGGTTTAAGAGTTTTAGGGATGTTGGGATGGACATGAATTTTTGAGGGTCACAGCCACTGTACTGGGTTGAATATTGTTACCTCCAAAACTCATATTCCCTCACAATTGATGAATGTGACCTTATTTGGAAAATAGGATCTTTGCAGATATGGTAAGTTTGGAGAAGGTCATTCTGGGCAAGGGTGGGTCTGAAATCCAATGACTGATGCTATTATAAGACCATATGATGACACACAGATAGAATGCCACATGACAACAGAACTAGGCAATGCAGTGATGAAGCTGCAACCATAGGAATGAAGAGTATTGCTGGCAACCACTGGAAACTAGGAAGAGGAGAGGAAGGATTTTTTTCTAGAGCCTTTAGAGAGAACATGACCGTGTGACACCTTGATTTCAGACTTCTAGTTTCCAGAACTATGAGAAAGTACATTTCTATTCTCTTAAGCCATGTATTTTGTGCTACTTGAGCTCTAGTTTTATTCTTTCATGTGTGGCTTCCCAGTTTTCCCATTACCATTTATTGAAGAGACTGTCATCTTCCAGTTGTATATTCTTGGCTCCTTTATTGTAAATTAATTGATCATATATATGTGGGTTTATTTCTGTGTTCTCTTTTCTATGCCATCGATCTAACCTAAATGTCTGTTATTTTGCCACAGCAGCCCTAATAAACTGATATACGTACTTTCAAATGTTAAAAATAAATAAATAAAATATTTGAATATTTTACATATCTTTTTCCTTGAACATATATTTGCATTCCACTTTCCTACGAAATTTATTATGATATAATGTACATTTATTCTTGAATGTTTTTCCTTGATCACATTATTCTCACTTTCCTGAAACAAGCAAAAAAAAATGCATATAAACCAAAGTTTATTTAAAAATTTTCTTTGATGATAAGTCTTCAGGTTAAATACTGAGTTAGAAGTACAAGTATTATCATTATACACTAATTAAAATAATAAAAAATATAGAAAGTAGCAAAATTTACAAGAAGCAAATGTTTTGTTGGCATAACAACTCTAGTGAATGTAATAGATTATTTGTTTCCTAAATTCAAGTATCAATGTATGAATATAGCTTACTTTGTTTATCCATTTATCAGCTGATGAGCACTTGGATTGTTTCCACCTCTTAGCTGTGAATAAGGCTGCTATGAACAGGGATTTACAAGTATCTCTTTGAGATCCTGCTTTCAGTTGCTTTGGATAAATGCCCTGATGTGGGATTGCTGGATTACATGGTAGTTTTATTTTTAGGTTGTGGAGGAAACTCCATATTATTTTCATAGTAGCCATACCAATTTACATTCTTTCCATTAGTTACATAAGGGTTTCCTTTTCTCCACATGCTCACCAACACTTGTTATTTCTAACCTTTTTGAAGATAGACATTCTAACAGGTGTGAAGTGATATCTCATTGTGGTTTTGCTTTGCATTTCCCTATGAATATTGGTATTGAGCAGCTTTTCATGTATCTGCTGGCCATTTGTATGTCTTCTTTGGAAAAATGTCTGTTGCAGATCCTCTGCCCATTTTTAAAAAATCAGTTTCTGGGTTTTTTTTTGGTTGTTGTTGGTGGTGGTTGGTTGTTTTGAATTTGTTTTGCTATTGAGTTGTATGAGTTCTTTATATATTAACCTCTCTTATCAGATACTTGATTTGCAAATATTTTGTCTCATTCTATAGGTTGCCTTTTAATTTTGTTGGTGGTTTTCCTTGATGTAAAGAAGCTTTTTAATTTGATGTAGTTCCAATTGCTTATTTTTGCTTTTGTTGCCTTTGCTCCAGGACCCTCAGATTGTGACCCTAACCAAATGAGCCACCAGGTGCCCCTAGTGGAGTCTCTAGGGTTTTCTATATATAACATAATGTCATCTGTAAATATTAACATTCACTTCTTTCTTTCCAATTTGGGTGCCTTTTATTTCTTTTTCTTTCTTAATAGCTCTGGCTAGGGCTGAATCTACTTTTTTATAGTTCTTTTTTATCCAGGCTTCAAAAGTTTATTATTCAGAGTAATAGTTATTTTTCAATAAATGATATCTTTTTATTTTGAAGAGATGATACCTAGTTTTATTGGGGACTATTAGAGATCTTAAACATTCTAAAATTGCCAAGCTATACTGATTGAGCATAAGCCTACAGAAGGCAGAAAGATATCACTGAAGTTAGGGTTATGTTAGCCTACTGGCATGAAATGGAATAGTGTCAAGGAGTGTAGGATATTGACAAGAGAGTGTTTAGGCCATAGCAAGGAAAATATAGAGCTGTCAATAAATTTGAGCACCCAGTGGGGTAAAAGATGGTGAAATAGATGGAAGGATACAATGTTGGAGTCAGAAACTTGCAATATATTAATTTATACTTGTTGGGTGTTCATTAGAATGTCTAGTTTAAAGAGAGAAAAATAAAACTAAGAAGATTGGTTATTAGATTGATTAATTTTCTTGACTGACGAGTCAGAGAAAGTTTTGCCTAGAAAATTCATAGTGGTAAATGTAACTGAAGCAATACTGAAACATTACCCAGTTTATTCAGATAGAATTATCAAATATAATACTGCAAACAGGGATATTTTCTTTTTTATGGTCTTATCAAAGTATATTGCCATTTAAAAACCATTGAGTTGATAATGTATTAATAAATAAATGATTATAATCTATTCTTAAAAATAAAGTTCAACAACTCATTTGCACTACTGGCTTAGAAAGAAGTCCATGAGAATGAGGAAGAACATACTGTCAATGCACTGAGGTAAGACATTTATTCTTTTATATGAGCTCATGTTTACACATATTTTTTTAGAAAAAGAAACCATACCCATAATAAAATGTTTTCTTCTTAATTTTAAATAATGAAAAGATTGCCATTAGCATATATTTTAGGTTTTTCTTCTTTGAAGTTATCAACATTTATTAATTTTTGATAAATCAGCTAAGACCTTGTCAAATATCACTTTGTTTTTAAATTAGAATAGACAGATATTTATGTGACCAGTTGATTTTTGTGGGGCATAAAGATTTAAAATATAAACTGGCACTGAGCACCTAATATTTTAAACTTAATGTTACAATTATACCACTGTTCTTCATCAAATAAGTCTTTGATTCAGAGAGCATCTAGGGAATGCTATGTTGTTGCTACAGTTGACCTGTAGAGGTCACTATTAACAGACAAATGAAAAGCAGTTTGGCATTACATGCTAATATATAACTAAATCTTAAATTCTGTCTGCCCCAAATTACTAGAAATACCATATATCACTCCCTTGTATAAGACATTATAAAAATTCAACAAAAATTTAAATCAGAATGTTTTTAGATAATTAGATGATAAAAGTAGATATTATCACTTGGATGAGAGAGCCAAATAATGTGATTTAAAATTTCCCATCTCTGCAGTACCTTAAACAAATTTAAAGAAGAGAGATCCCATTAAATTGAGTTTTAATAATTTTCTATTATTTAATTATTTTGTCTAATATTTAAGAATATATTGTAAAAAGACAGGTGAAAATAGAACCTTGTTTGGATTCTCTAAACATCATCTATATCTTATAAAGTATAAATTTCACTCCATTAAAAAAAGCTGAGGAGATATTTCTAATAAGAAGTGATAAAATAGCCATTTTTAATGTTCATTCATTTCTTTAGTAATCAGGTGGGTATACATGGGGAAAAATAGCCGTACTAGTCAATAGAATAACCATCCTTAACCACATGAATGCCAGTAAAACCCCCTTAAAATGAAGGGAATCTGTCATCTTGTATAAATTCACTTCTGCTTCCATAAACACAGCCGTAATCAATTAAAGACCCACTTGTGAAGGAGCCATTGTTTGTAGTTCCATTCAGTTGCTGAGTTGTCTTTCAGACTGCCCATGCGGAAACCCTGGTAAGGTGATGAGAAAGTTCAAAGCACCTAACTTTGAAATGCGGATTTTGTTATTAAAACTTCTCTTTATCTTTTTATTCATTTTAAAAACTGTATTGTATGTAGAAGATGTGTTGGTTATTGGTTCCAAGAAAGGGAAGGGGCTTTCAGAATATAACAAAGAATGAAAATGATCTAATGACATAATTCTCCGCCATTTGTGGATTGAAATGCCTTAATATTAGATCAAAAGGAATCAGCGTTGAAAATGTTTGCTAAGAATACAAATAATATTACTTTATCATAAGTCTCTTTTTTTTTTAAAGATTTTATTTATTTATTTGACAGAGAGAGATCACAATTAGGCAGAGAGGCAGGCAGAGAGAGAGAAGAAGGGAAGCAGGCTCCCTGCTGAGCAGAGAGCCCGATGTGAGGCTCAATCACAGGACCCTGAGATCATGACCTGAGCCGAAGGCAGAGGCTTAACCCACTGAGCCACCCAGGCACCCTATCATAAGTCTCTTAATGGAAAATGAGAGTGCTTTCTTCAATATGCATTCGTTAATTTTTATCATGACTGCCTTTTTATTTTTTTCTCAACTGTACCTACTCTAATTTCAGCTAGAAAGTGGTATTACCACTGAGGTGTGCTCAGTATTCAATCTTAATTGCTAGATTAGGGAGACTGGTGGGACTTTGCTAAATAGACAGATACAAAAATTTTTCAGAATTTGGCATACGTAGTTTAAAGAATAAGACAAAAATGAATCAATGTTAAATATTTAATGCTATTGATATGTACAGAACTAGAGGGAGTAAACAAATTATACAAGAGTAAAAGTTATTTAGTATATGAAAGTAAATCCTCATATAGCAAGCCTAGGGGCTAAGAAAGAAAAGACCTAATGTTATTCTTAGTACCTTACCTTGTCAGAATAAGAATCTGACTTTTGGGTCACCCTTGATCTTTTGCTTTCTAGGCAGAAATCGGCCAGATTTCTTCCTGACTACCTAAGAAAATAACCTGGCATAGGGCTAGGGGAATCACATTCAACTATAGTCATAGTCAAGTCAAATACAAAAGATTTTGGAATAGAAATTAAGGAATGAAATGATCCAACAGGAATATGTTTTCTTTCCTGGATTCCTTGGCTTTTCTAGATCAAAAAAAAAAAAAAATCTTTAGGACTACAATTTAATAAAAACTGCTGAGTCTGTCATTGTTATGCAAGCACATAAGCCTCTCTCTTTCCTTGAGTGACAGGTCTAGGGAGTTTATAAGGAAGAGCCTCAGTGCCCAGATCAGCCACTCTACAGATGACTCAGGACACCTTTGCTAAATCCATTCATTACCGTTGCCCCTAGTGGGAGTTACAAGCAAAGCCTGCCAATTAGATGTTGGTAATGTGGACTCTGCTTTAGGGAATTGGGTAAGACTGCCAGAATTCATTCCTGAACTTTAGCAGCCACAAAAGAGTATTTTTCTGTCGTCTGTAACTGATTCAAAACCAGTTCTCAAAAGGACAAGCTTCCTATTGTGCCCCATCTTCCTAAAATCCAATGACTAATGATGTTACAACATCAAGTTTTTCACAAGATCACAGGAAACATCTGAAGAAGGAGAAGCAAAAAAAAAAAAAAAGTCATCGTTTGACTTGATTACCCTTTGTTTATCTCTGTTTTTTAATTTTGTTTTCTAATTTTAGAATACTCTCTTTGGAAAATAATTATGTGGTAATTTAACACAAATTAATGTACTTTATTGTTAAATGAGAGATTAAGCCTAGGATGTATCAAGAGTCATAAAGAATAAAAAAAGACCTTTCTAAAATCTTTAGGTGGTGAATAAAGAAATTAAGTAAATTCATATTTAAAACTGCTTGCCCTTGCCTTGAAAAAATATTTCCAAAATCCTATCCTGAAGTTGTATTGTCATCACTACTTCCTTCTCTGCTAATAAACACACATAGGGTGAATGCTTTGCTTTCAAGTTCATTGACATTATTATTGTTTTTATTTAATTAAATTAATCAATTAATTTATTTATTTTTACATTTTAGTCAATTTCAGTGCTTAGGTGATATCTTGAAATTTTTGAGAGGTAGCGGTGGATTTTTTTAATAAGGATTCTGTGAACTTAAATATCTTGTTAGTAGTATGAACAAATCTTGGAAAATGTCCAAGTCATTTTGTAGCAGATGTCAGGACTCTCAAAAGTAGGAATTTTAGGTACTAAATTCATGGTCAGTCCCTGTAGACTTTAAGAAGAAAGATTTTATTCTGTACTACTGTATGAAATGTTTTGTTTTTGTTGTTGTTGCTTTTTGTTTATTTGTTTGTTTGTTTTAGAGCCAGGTATTTTTTTGGCTTCTAGTCCTAATTTTACTTTAGAAATTGTTTTTGGTGTGCTTCAGACAGGGGCCTTCTGTCCAGGTCTTGAATGCAAGTATTGTATCTTTGTTTTGTATTCTTGTACAAATATATTTTATTGGGGACCTATTTCAAAATGCTTGTTAAACATATGAGCTTATTCACATGAGTGCAGTCAAGTGCTGTAACTGTAGGGGCAAAGGTTGGAACAGAAGAACCTATGTCTCACACTTGAGGCTGCAGCTCACTGAGGAGAGAGGTTTCCTTCATCAGCTTATTGCCTGTAGCACATGCTACACTGTGTACATACTTATTTCTTTCTGCTGTCTCACACACACACACACACACACACACACACCCATATGATTTAAAGGAAAAAAACACATTAGTCATAAAGCTCAGGAGTTGAGAGTAAGAGAGTAAGGCCGGGGTTGTAACTGTTCAGAACTTGAATGAATTGCCGGTTTTCACCAAGTAAACTGGCTGGCCTTCTCAGGCAGGCTCCAAATTCCTGTTGAAATGAAGACTTTCTTTCCTGGACTAGGCCTGGCATTCCTGGGAAACAATGGCCCTTTTCAAATAGGCTCTGAAATTTCACAGGTGAAGGGAGAGGGGCAGTTATTTGATCCCACCCACAAGAAGCCTGTGAGTATTTTAAAAAGTGAAGACAGAGCCTATCATGGAAATGCAGGCAAAGCTGGCTAGTGGCTAAGAGCTGCAATCTAGATCTACGGTTCTGCAGATCTCTGTGAAATATGAATCAATTTCAGTGTTCTGACTTTGACTCACATTGCAACTCTTTTTCTAGATTTTCTTAAAAGCAGACTATAGAAGCACTGAAACAGGGTTTTGTGTCAAATGTTAAGGAAGAGCAGTATTCAAGTTTTTCTTTAATTAGGAACTGACATTAGAACTTATCTAAAAAAGAATTTAATTGCTGGAGGGTGTGATTTTGTAAGATGCAGGGTAAAAATGCTACATAGAATTACAAACACATACATATATAATTACATATATATGTAATAATTTTACCTTGCATCCTTTCCAAATTGGACCTTTAAGTTGGACCTAATTATATTATAATTCAATAAATTTAAAAATTCAAAAATGTTCAGGTAATTTTGGAGTCTTTTATATGAACATATAGACCACATTCAATTTGAAAGAATTTGGGCATGTCAATCACCATCCTTACATGCATGGTGATTAATTAATATTAGATATATTTCAAATGTTTTATGAAAACTTTTATTTGACCATAGCTTTCAGTGATTGGATGAGATAAACTGAGGTTTTTGGTGTTAAGTTTGATGGGTGAGAACACAATAAAAGTTGAAATTGTGATATTTATCATTAATAAATAGGTAAATTTTATAGGCACTTCTTTCCATTTTTTCTTTTTAATAATCCAGATATCTGCCTCAAGATTGATAATGTACCCAGTATTTTACATAGTTCTAACATAAGACTTATTTTAGACATAAATTACTAGAGAGTCAGGAAGTAATTAGTTTTTAATTAAAAATAAATAGAACTTTTTATGAAAGTATCACTCTAAATTATATAGCCCTTCTCTAAGCAACACAATTAACCTGATCATTATGTAGCAGTATAATATTTTGAAATGTTTTTCCTGATATTTTGGTTATTACATGATATTCTCTCCCTACCCCACACTCCCCTCTAACCCTGGCCCCATTTCTAGCAGCAACCCGGGTATTCTGAGCTTATGTCTTTACAAAAGGGATGAAACAATAGAATAATGACAATAAAACCAAAGCACTGGTGTTTGAGTTTCAAATGCAAAAATAAAAAATAATTTTTAAAACACACACACACGCCAAGTAAAGAGGAGAAAAAAATGAAAGGCGCAAAAATAAAGTAAAAATGCCAGTCAAAACCAGTTTCCTCAACCCACCAAGAAAAATGTTTTAGGGGGGGAAGAGGACAAGAAACAGAGGATAAAGAGTATCAGCGATGACAGGAAATAAAGGAGAGAAGATATGTACACCATGACGGAAATTAGTGTGACGTGACCATTTAGAACCATATAAACCTGTTAATTATGTGATACTAAGAGCTTTGCAACTTAGATACTATCTCAGTGAAAGGTTTGCAGGTAGAAAAGTAAGTAACTGAAATGATTGAGATTGCACTTACATGACTAAGATTATTTTAATGACCCAGCAAAATAGGGAGGAGGGGGACACAGAAGAAAAATTCAGTTTATTTATAGATAAAGTTAATAATTTTGCACACTTGAATTTTAAGGACTAGAATTCAGACCCTCTGCACTTATTATTATAGAGAACGAAATTCAAAGGAGAAGATCTAAGTTCCCTGCCAGTTTGCCTAAGCTAGTTTTATTGCTTTGTTTATCCCTACTGCCCTATAACCTTATTTGAACTCAACATTAAGACATCCAGTCATCTAGTGGTACCCCAAACCTTGCGACCTGGAAGCAGATGCTTACCTTGTCTATCTAGCGGACGTTAAAAGGCTAATCAGCTGCTTGGTGTAGAGCTAGGAGGTTATTGTTCTTCTTTTGAGACCGACATATTCTCCTGGAGTTTCTTAGGGCAAAAGATATGTGAGTGGACCAGTTACAGGCCCTTAGAAGAGAGATAGGTAGAAGAAGACATTTAAGGCCTGCTGAAGATGACCAACAGGGACTGAGGGACCCAATACTGTGAGATTGCGTGAGGGAGATCTCCAGGGTGATTAGGGGCTTGAGGAGTATCAGCCAGGAGAGTAAAACACCACAGCTATGGAAACTTCCCAAGTATCCATGCAATCATCCCATAAGACCGAGATTAAACCTTAACCACATATCAGGCACAGAGAATATGACACAATCAGCCAAGGAAAAGTAATTTTATTCTTTTATATTTCTTTCTTTCTTTTTTTTTTTACCCTGAGAAGTCTGGAAAAGCTGCTAGCTGGTGAGGAAGGAAGAAGACATGTGAGGGAAAAAAGCAAAGGACAATCAAGCAGTCTCATTATGTTAAGGCAGCCAACTATAAACCTTGCTCTTGGGAAGGAAAAGAAGTCTCAATTTGAAGAGCTATGGAAAGTAATGAGACCGAGTCAGTTTTATATCCATGGGCAGGAAAGATTTCCCTCATTGAATAAATTGTAAGTAGGTACTGGAGATAAAACAGAATTGTAATTTTAATTTATCTTTCAGATCTTATGTTCAATAAACTAACTATATTATCTTATAAAAATGCACAAAATGTCATACAATCACAAATAATGTAAAATCACTCCTGTACTTGGGATAAGGAATATTGTCTAACAGTTTAAGGACTTGCTGGAGCATTGTTTTATACCTAGCTCTTGTCACCTTTTTTTTAATGGGATCACCTGATGTAAGTTTCACAGTATTTCTTGATTTCAGCTTTTTCCATGTAAGAATGAGTAAAAATGTAATAATGTTATATAAAGTGGCTTTTGCTTCAAATGAGATGGTATAAATTAAATGCTAGTTAAGTGCTAGTATAATGAATATATTGTGAACACTTATGGACAATACATAAATAGTATTATATTGTTAAAAATAATGATGGCCACTGTCTTAGGGTATTTTATGAACTCAAACTATTTTGTTAAAGGTTTTTGCTTTTTTTAGGTTCCTTTTTGAGTTGGAAAGTTTATGTTCATATGCATTTCAGACATTTTTGAAACACACACACCACTACACACATGTACTTTACTTGTGATTTATCATGTTACATTTTATTTCTTCCTGGTTTTTGACAGCATATGAAAATGAGATTTTTTTTGGTCTCAATTTTAAGGCCTACAAAATTGAGAGCAAAATAATAGGTGACAAGTACATATAATATTTATTAGTGAATATGAATATATACATATACACATACATAAACACTGATATATAATACATAGAAGCACATATTGATATATCATATGCACATGCATATTTATGTATATGTGTGTATATATATAAACATATACATATTCAGCTGTGTGTATATTTATGTACAGATGTGTTTATATAGCTGGATGTATATATGGGATTGTATATGCCTGTGTGTATAGTTAATTTATTTCTTTTTTAAAAATTTATTTATTTATTCTAGAGAGATTGATAGAGCGAGTGAGGGGAGGGGCAGAGAGAGAAAATCTTCAAGCAGACTCCCTGCTCAGTGAGGAGCCAATGAAGATATGGGGGCTCCCATCTCGTGACCCATGAGATCATGACGTGAGTCAAAACCAAGAGTCAGATGCTTAACTGACTGAGTCATCCAGGCACCACAGTTAATTTAATTCTCTTAATAACCCCATGAGATTTATGCTATTTTATGTATTTTACAGATGAAGGAACTGAGACACGGTTTAAATAACTTGTTGTCAAGGTCACATTTGTGGTGAATGGTAGTCAGGAGCTGTACCTCAACAAGATAGTATCAGCATATATTCTGTTAAGTATATTGCTATTCCCAGAATCTAAACAGAGCTGCAGTATAATCCATGTTGGTATTACAAAGCACATGATTAAAATCAGCTTTGGAAAGCTTCGTTTATATAACTGAAGATCAATAATTTAGCCAGAAAGTAGGAAATTGAAAAGAATTGTCAGGGTGCTATTAGTCTCCCATGAATGGCAGTGGACTGCTTCTCATTTACCTCAAGTCAAGTGAGAGGGACATCAAAAAGAATACAAGTAGAACTGGATAGAGGACCTTTGGTACTTGGGATAAGGACACTCACAAGTGTCTGGTTCACATCTAAGAAATCTGCTGGTGGAGATGTATTAAAGGATGCAGGTAGGAAGTAACTCTGTTCTTACCAAGAGTGAATTAAAGTTGCACATTTCCAGAGTGCCTGGTTGGCTCAGTTGGTTAAATGTCTGACTCGATTTTGGCTTAGGTCATGTCCTCAGGTTTGTGAGATTGAGCCCTATGTTGAGCTCAGCATGGAGCCTCTTGGGATTCTCTCTCTTTCTCTCCCTCTGTTCCTCCCCATCCTCACTCTCTCTCAAAATAAATAAACAAATTAATTAATTTAAAAAATAAGTAAATTAAGTTGCATGTTTCCTCTGCTCTAGATGTGAGACACATATAAAAAACCTGTTGGAGCTGCCCTAAAGTCACTTTAAGAGCCCTGTCTAAAAGGGAGCTAGTGCAAGAGAAAGAGACAGATAATAAGGAGAGGTATTGAAATCCACCACTCAATGGAAATGTATTTACCCTCATCAAGGAAGAGGTTGGTGGAAGACCTCAGTGATCAGAGATTTCCAGAGTACCCAAAAAACACCCCCATGTAACCAGCAACTTAAACATGAACAGAGGAAACCAATGCTAAATTACATTGGTACCAGTCACATTATTTTTCCTGACACTTATTTTTTCTGGAAGAGTCAGAAATTGTGGTTAGCCTACCCCTTCCCCACTACAAATGGTCTGTCACACTACCCTTCCTTCAGTTCCTCAAATACGTCAAGTTTATATGTGCCTCGGGATTTTTACATTAACCATCTTGTCTGCCTGGCATATTCTTTCTTGTGATGGTCACCCAGACTCCTACCTTCTAGTCAGTCATTTAAATATAAAATAGAATCCCTTCAAAGGAGACTTCACATTGGGGCTTGCAGGCCTTGTTTAGGGTTCTGGCTTTTAATCAAAATGGGAAATGAAACCAAAGAAGGATAACCTGATTTGATTAAAATTTTTTTTCTTCTTTATGGTCTGTACAATGTATACACAGAGAAGGGACCCAGCCTAGGCCCTTGCATCCCCTAAATATAGCGTTCTCTCTACAAAATATAGGTAATTTAACCTCCCATAATGAGAGGGAGGGTTTAAGAGGGGAGGGCACATATGTAAGTTAAGATCCGCCCCTCTGGGGAAGGGTCAGGGCTGGGAGATGACTTGAAGGCAAGATCAGGGCAGAGAGAGAGGAGGAGCACTTTTTAATAATAGTCATTCTAATTTGCATGGAGAAAAGATTATAGAGGAAATTAATGGAGAGAAGGAGATAAACATGTATGCTTTGAAGGTAGAGCTCACAGAATTTCATGATAACTTGATTATAGGTTCTTAGGGAAAGAGAGATTAAGTTGGACTTTTAAGTGTTTGGCTGGAACGATTTAGTCATGGGAAGACTTACGCGTAAGTTGGTGTGGATTCCTGCTCTGTTGTATACATGCCTTGTATAAACTTTTCTCCTCGAGACTGAGCAGGGGCCATACATATGATGGGATATCACTCCCATGACTAAGTTATGAATCCGTTCACTTACCATTAATAAAAAGGGAGATTATCTAGTGTGGGCCTAACCTAACCAAATAAGCCCTTTAAAAGAAGGTGAAGTGGCAGAGAGATGTTCTTCTGATGACCTCAAAGAGGCAGAAAACTGAGATGCTGGGAAAAGAAGGGATCTCATAGCAAAGACCTGAAGGAATCTCTAGGCTGAACAACTAGCTGATAGTTACTTAACGATGGTCACTAAGAAAATAAGGACCTCAGTAATAGTACATCCACAAGGAACTGAGTTCTATCAACAATCTAAATGAGTTTGGGTGAGTACTCCAAGTTTTAGGTAAGACCACAGGTACACCTTGATTTTGGTCTTACATGGTCCTGAGCAGAGAACTCAGCTACTCCTGAGAAGCTTCTAGCTTATAGAACCTGAGATGGTAAATGGCTGTTGTTTTAAGCAACTAAGTTTATTGTGATTTGTTACATAACAACAAAAAACTAGTGAAGTTGACAAACAGGGTTTCCATTTTGGGCATATTAGATTTAAAATGACCATTAGACATTCAATGGGATATCAAGCGGGGAATTTGTTACACCTTTCTGAGTTTCAGGGGAGAATGACATGGTGACTTTGTGCTTGTGCAGTATTTCAGAGTAAATAGTGAGAAACAAACCAACAACAACTTTATTCCATGAAGTTGGCTTGGTTAATAGAAAGGAAAAGAAGAGAAAGTATGCCTGTCTTCCAGGAACTTACAGTTTAGACTAAAGAAAAAGAATTTTCTTAACTAAATAAAAGATACAATCCTAGAAAAATGCTTTAATAACATTTTCAAATAAGACAAAAATAAGACAATTGCACACCTTCACTCTAATTCAATAAATTCCATTTTATCAATATTATTTTATTATGAAAACAAAAATAAGTGTTGATTTATTCTTTTCTAATTATTGATTTTTCTCCTTATAATATTAACTTGAGAAATATAACAATTGTTTTTTATCTTGCCTTTGATGAGTTATTCCTTAGGAATTATTTTATCCTAGTCATTTAGCATAGTACCTTTATTTTAAATGTATGTAAACTGAGGAACATAGAGATTAAGTGATTAGCAAGCACTGGTTAAAAGGCCACTGCTGAAGTAAAATCTTCCATTACCCAGACCCTTGTTATTCAGTGTACCATGTAATATCTTACTGCTTCTCTGCCAATATGAAAAAATTCTGTTTTGGTGGGGAAGAAGGAAAGATGTAAATCTATGGAAACTTAAACATGAAGTTGGATTTACATTGTTTCAATGCCTTAATTTGATAAATGACAACAAATATGTCTTTTTAACATTATACAAACAATTAGTAGGAACACTAAAATAGGTTTAGGCCCTGTTAAAAATATTTGAAGGGAACAGCCCAGGTAAAAATATCCACATGGAATTAATACTTACATGTCTTAAAAGGACCCTGAGACCCTGAGGATAATCAATGGTTCTTATTTGTACTGAATTCTCCTACTATCCTGTTGGTCCTGATAGTTAATAATTGTGAAATAGTTTTGAAAGCTTGATCCATTTATAGATTATTTTTCTTATTTTGGGGAGGGGCATGGCAATGACGCTGGAGAAGTAGAGAGAGATTAGAACTGTTGATAACTGGAAGAGAAATTATCTCATCCTGTGGAAGATAGCATGCAAAAATCTCATTTAGCCTTGGGTCAAATTGTTTTTTGGAAAGAAAGAGGAAGTAATTGGTCCCCAGTTATTTGATTAGGTTATTTTGAACTCAACTGGGGCCGTTTAGCAAATGACACAGCAATTCAGGAAGGGATTTTTATTGTAGTTTCTGGTTATTGTCCCAGAAAGTTTAAGAAGTCCATGGCTTCAAGTGGATTATAATCTAAAAAGAGAGATTACATTTTGTTTTATTTTAGTATTTATTTTAACATGGTATCATAAAGTGAGCAGGGAGAATTTGAAGTTGCAACTGTATTTGTAAAGTGGGTCAATCTGGGTTAATGGGTCAGTCAGATTTTTCATGCTTGTTGAGAACCAAATAAGGTATTTTGAGCATATTTATTCTTAGAAGAATAAAGTTGAAATCTTAATTAAATTTTTCCATTGAACAGTTTTAGATTCTGTTTTATAGCCACTGCTTCTAATTAGTAGTTAATATAAAGAGAAAAATAAGGCTTAGACTCTTACCAAACCTCTTTCATTTTTAGAACTGATTCTTGTTCTTTTGCTAGAATTCAGCTTTACCAAATTAGTGTTTTACTTGGCTTGGTAGCATTTTTACTTAAATAAATGCAGAAATTTAAGAAGCATAAAATACAAGGTTCACTGTATTCTGTAAAGTTCAGGAAAAAAAAAACCCTTAATATCTAGCCATATCTATTCCAAATATCAGCTAAAAGTTAAAGAACTCTTTATATAGTTAGGTCAGTAAAATAATACTGACAAATTATTCTCTTGAGCTTTTATATAATGCATATTTTTTAAAAATATGAAAACATTGAAATTACAAGAGTTTAGAAAAATATTTCGTATGTATTACTTCTACCAGTCCATGCATTATAAAATACATAGAAAAAACAATGAACAGTTTCATAATGTTATTAAAGCTATTCAAATATAATTGTTTCTTGCTACTTAATTTATTATGCTTACTTAAAATTAATTTAAATACTTACTTTAATTTAATTTAATTTAATTGCTTACTTTAATTTAAATGCTTACTTAATTTATTTTTTAATCTTGAAAAGACTAAGTAAAGACTACTGAACTTCATAAATATTATGCTCAAATGTGACACAGCATAATAGATACTATCAACTTTTGACATGTAAAACATTATGCATGTATTCATCAAAGAAGAAATTACTCTCTTTGAATACATGCCTGATTTTTTCTTTTTCTTTTTTTAACCACATGTGTATGGTTTGGGAAAGAGGTCTGATAGAATAGTTTATAACACACAATTTGGAGTCAGAGGTACCTCGATTTGGGTTTTACTCACTTACCATCTATGTTAGTCTCTATAAAAGGGGTTTAATAGTGCTACTTATAGTGCTATTGTGGGGATAGTTTCTTTTCATTTAAAATATTATAAAGATCTTTTTTTCTTATTCTAGGAAACGATGATAGATGGGCTAAAGTGACAATAAATGTGAACCACAACATACTTACATGGAAGTTAACCCTCTTAAAATATAATTTTAAAATGTAGTAATATAAGCACATATTTTAAAACCTTTTATTTTACTTTGTTATTTTACTTACTTTATTTTTTCAAAGATTTTACTTAAGTAATCTCTACACCCAACATGGGACTTGAAATCACAACTCCAAGATCAAGAGTCACATGCTCTACTGACTGAGCCAGCCACACCCCTCCAAGAACCTTTTATTTTAGGACATGTTTTAGATTTACAGAATTATAGCAAAGATAGTACAGAGAATTCCCATATAACCCTAAACCCAGTTTTCCCTATTATTCAAATCCTATATTAGTATGGTACATTTATCATAATTCATCAATAATGATACATTATTATTAACTTCATTTCATAATTTATTCAGATTTCCTCAGTTTTCTCCTAAAGTTCTTATTCTGAACGGGTCCTATCTGGGATACCACATTACATTTAATTGTCATATCTCCATAGGCTATTGGTATTTTGTAGATTATCTCCAAGTTAGAATTGTTTTGATGTTTTTCTCATGTTTACACTGGGGTGATATTTTTTGGGGAAACCCACAGAGGTGAAGTGCCAATCTTATTACATCTTTTAAGGCTATATACTCTCAATACGATTTATCACTGTCGATGTTAACTTTGATCACCTGGCTTGAGCCAATATTAGTCAGTTTTCTCCACTATAACATTATTCTTTTTTTCTTTCTCTCTTTTTTCTATACTCTACTCTTTGGAGGCAGTCACTATGCATAGTCCATACTTAAGAAGTAGAAGTTATATGCCTCTTCTACGAGGGCGGAGTAATTAAAAAAAAAAATATATATATATATGCACATAAAATCTATTCATTCATTCATTCATTCATTCATTCATTTATTAAGAGAGGGAGAGGGGGAGAGAGAATCTTACACAGAGCTCAATCTCACAACCCTTGACCTGAGCTGAAATTAAGAGTTGGAAGCTTAACTGACTGAGCACCGCTAAAAATTTTTTTAAAAATATATATGTAGTCAGGGCGCCTGGGTGGCTCAGTGGGTTAAGCCTCTGCCTTCCGCTCAGGTCATGATCTCAGGGTCCTGGAATCGAGTCTTGCATTGGGCTCTCTGCTCAGCGGGGAGCCTGCTTCCTCCTCTCTCTCTGCCTGCCCCTCTGCCTACTTGTGATCTCTCTCTCTCCTCTCAAATAAAATAAAAATAAATAAATAAATAAATATGTAGTAATATGTCATAAAATACGTTACTATATATATTTTTATATTATATGTAACATATAATCATGTTTATATATTAATATATACAATAATTATTCTGTATGGGAAATCATTTCTTTCCATTTTTTATTGAATTTTTATTTGTATTAGCATGGGCTACTGCATTCTATTTTTACGTTGAATTATAATCCAATATAATTTTATTGTTCAAACTGCTTAAAGATTTGGCCATTAGGAGCTCTTTTCAGTTGGCTTCTATATATCTTTGTCATACCACTTGTCATTGTGAGGTTTTGTTTTCTATTTATTTTTTGATTAAAAAATTTTTTAAAAATCCATTCATGTATTTGAGAGAGAGAGAGAGAGCATGCACACAGGGAGAGGGAGAAGAAGAGGGAGAATCAGATTCCCCGCAGAGCAGGGAGCCTGACTCAGCTCAATCCTAGGGCCTGGGGATCATGATTCGAGCCCAAGGCAGATGCTCAACTATCTGAGCTACCTAGGTGTGCCAGGTTTTGTTTTTTAAACAATTTCTTACTTTCTATACTTTAAGATAGTGTCTCTATTAGAAGCTCCAGACTCATCTTATGTATCTCCTGTCCCAGCCCGAGAATCAGCCATTTTTTTAAGGATCTCATTTTCCTTTTATTGGAGAATGGTGTAGAACCCTGAATCTAAAGGGGTTATTGCTACTGGGGTGTCATTTGTTCTAGACCCTCTCAACTAACAGAAAGGGTTTTTATATTCACGTGCCTACACATCTATATACAACCATATGCATATACAACCATATGCATCTATATTAAGCAAAACAGATCATATTGATGTCTCCAACTTTAATCCATTATCACATGGGTCACTGTAGTCTCCTCCCCGTGATTATCTATAAACTCCCCCTTTAATAGTGAGAAACCTGGTTCCCATTATCTGCTGTTTAGTTAGTTAGTTGTTCAATGGCAGTGTACATGTGTTGTGGTTTTAGAATTGTTCATTTGTACCCTGTCAGGAACAACTTTGAAATACAGTGCTCACCTACAGTTCTTTTTGCATTTAAGATTAAATCTTCACTCTTTTTAAGATCTTAGAACAAATACTTTTTTTCTCTCTCCTTCAGTGTGAATGGCTCATACATTTTTAATGCGTTTGGATTCTTTTGTAACATTCTGCTTTCCATTCTGGGATTCCCAGATTCCCAGAATCTTTTGTTTTGTTTTAAATTGCACACATTAAGGTTTTTAAAAAATTATTTATGTAAGTATTTATTTATTTCTGCAAAATCCATCCATTTTATGTGCATAAGTTGGTGGTTTTTAGTATATTTACAGAGTTGTCCAAACATCAGGACTTTTACCTCTCAATATGGCAGCAGTGGAAAGAATGGCAAAGTTCCCCTGGGTTATGAGAATATATGCTTCTTTCGCCTGATCTACATATACTCAATTTCTACTTAATGGAAAAGAGCACTTAGGAATGCTGAACCTTATGTGTTGGTACCTCATAGGGTTACCCAATTCAATGGATAGCTCAAATCACAAGCTCACGTTTTCCATCAGTTGTTCAGTCTTGCCTGTGTTCTAATAACAAACCAAGGACTCTTTCTGAAAGGGAGAAAAGTTGTTTCGAAGCCTGTGAGACTGAGCATCAATTAATCTGCCTCATCGTAAGGGTCATGTTGTACAGCAATTTACTCTTCATCTTGAACAGCTGGAGAGAACATTATACACAATACTTCCTAGAAAACAAAAATAGCCCACTATGTCTTTCATGTCTTTAATAATGTTAGGATGTCTGTGGCGCAGTAACCTGTAACTAAGAGAAGTACTAGGTTCTTGGGTCAGCTTTGGAGGTGATGGTAGGCTGTGAATTGTGGAAAGAAATGGTAGATACACAAGAGCATTAGCCAAGGTCACAGTAAAGTTAGAGAAGAAATATACTTTCTAAAGAGGTCAAGAAGTATAGGAAATGCTCTGGGAAGAGACATATATCTGCAGGTGGAGAGAAAGTATCCTCATTCTTAGAATTGGACTCATGATTTTACCCAGGAAGTTTCAGAGACTAATATTTAGGATTAGGTTCAAGAGCTAAGGATGGAGAAGAACCTTATTTTTGATTCACAGAATTGCATTGAATTTAAAATAGGGGTTTGTAAGCACAAGAAATAAAACATCATATACATACTCCTCAAAAAATCTCTTATTCATCTTAGAATTATAATTGCAAATATTATTGTATACCAACTGATTTGATGGCTTTCTGCTTGCAATTTGTTTAATTTTCTTAAAGTTAAAAATTTGAACTTCATGCTTTCTCTAAATGATAAAGATAACAAACCCCCAAACTCCACCAATATTTATTAAGAAAATTAAGAATTCTTTCCTAAGCTTATTGTAGGTCCTTTTGTGGAGAATCAGATGTGGCTACTTGAAAATATATGGACAAGGTAGCAAAGAATAGGTAAGGTCATAATAGCCAATAGTGTATGCCCTATTTGAGTTTGGGTGAAGAAGTAGACTAATTTAGCCACACTGACTTTTATCTGTTAAAGAAAAACATTTTTGCCAGAACAAAGATGAGAGAGTAACCCCTTTTTCCATTTTAAAAAGCTATTTTTATTCGTATTTTAGTCTACCTGTTAAATGAATCCATAATATGCTAAAACTTCTATGCATTTTACAAGGGTCTTTCTGTTTTGTCTCTAATGATGAGAATTCCAGGAATGTCCCTAAGGGAAGATATATTTGGCAGGTGGGGCCTCTTGGTATTTCTCAGATCATACCACCTACTCATATGGCCAGTCTTGGGTGCCACTGGAATCTGAGATATTTTTTCCTAGGTGTAACTCAAGTTAAGGGAGAAAAAAATCAGTTATAGTTGAAGACTTCTCTCTTCAAATGAATTTCCTCTGATTATTTGAGAGAAGTTTTGTTTTTTGTCCTTCAAATCACAATAAATGTCAGCATATTTGGGGCAAGGTGATGATGAGGGCCAAAATACAACTCGGTAGTTACAATCCTTCATTTTTGATTGATCTAGTACATTCATGGGATGTTTTTTTTCAGTGTGACCTGTTAACATTTGTAATAATTTAATAATTTAAAAATTTTAATAATAGTACTGTGTTGAATAATTGTGTAGATCAACTTGGCTGGGCTAGGGGTTTCCCAGATATTTGGTTAGACAGTATCCTGGGTGTTTCTCTGAGGGTATTACTGGATAAGATTAGCATTTAAATTGGTGGGACTTTGAGTAAAGGAGATTGCCTTTCATAATGTGAGTGGATCTTATCCAGTCAGTTGAAGGCCTGAAAAGAACAAAACACCACATTCCCATCCCCTGCAATCCCCTAGAAAAAAGAATTCTATGGAGATGACTTTCAGACTTGAACTGGAACATTGGTTCTCCTGGGTCTCTGGCCTGCCAGCCTACCCTGTTGATATTAGATTTGCCTGCCTCCATAATCTTGTAAACCAATACCTCATAATAAATTTCTTTGTATAAATACATATATATTTATATATAATATAAATAATTCATGTATATGTATAATTTCATCTTTAATTTGATAATAATTTGTGAAGTGACTTCCTATATAGTATCTTATTTAATCTCCACAATATTTCTTTTATAGAGATAGAAAATGTATTTACAACATCCTGTTTTTACAGATAAGAAAAAAAGTCTTGGAGAGGTTATGTGAGCTGCTAAAAACTCTATAGGCAATAAGCAAGAGACTGAATTTGAACTCAGGACTTCATTTTTCCAGTGTACTTTTAAGTCCACTGGATTAGCTATTTGCCTGGAGAATTTGTAATAATCTTGATGCTCAGATTGTACTCCATAGGGATTAAATAAGAATGTGAGGGTGGGAGTCAGCCATCAATACTCTTTAAAGATTCTCAGGTGAGTCCAATACTGAGCAAAATTTGGAAACTACTGGTCCTTTTAATCTCAATTTAGCCTGACATTTATTTCTTTTCAGAAGGAGTTTCTTAATCATCATTAACACATATTATAACTAGTTTCTTACCATTAATTTTATTCACAGAAGTAGTGAATGTTATCTCTAAACACAGAAACATAAAATTAAGAGTAATTAGAATTTTTTATCAGTGAAATCACATATGCTAGAAATATTTAAAAAATAAATTGGCATTTATAACCCCTATGTGAACAGGATTAAATTCTTAGCTTCTTAATTTTGGTCCACCTAGTTGTCAATAAAAATGAAAACAAAAATACAATTTCTGAAAAAGCTTTTTTCCTAAGCAAAATCTCTGTTTATTTCCTTTTAGGAGTTGCTTTCAAAGTTAGTTACTTATCTCATTCTCTTATTATCATCTCTACTCCTTTTCTGTTTTGTTTTTATTTTTTTTCCCAAAGGAAATTTTGCTAATAAGATTAGAGGAAAACTAGGAACTTTTACTATCAGTGGATATGAAAGAAAGTCATGGATATCAAATATGCCATGCTCTACTTTTTGTAAATCAGGAGTCCAGGAATCCGTGTCTAATTTGGCATGATCTTCTGTGCCCAGTAGGCCAAGAGAATCCAATTCAGAGTACTCCAGGAAGTCTGTCTTTACTGGAACCAGAGACTAGTATGATAATGCTTTTGAGGTGGTCCAAGTGGAAAATTAAGTCAAATGTCCAGGTTGCCCATCAGGTACAGGTTTGTTATCAACAACAAACTTCAAAGCTTCTGGCTTTAGTCAAAGGGATAAGTGTCTTTAAAAAAAAAAAAAAAAAAAAAAAACAATAATACAAATAAAAAACTTTCTTAATAGCTCCAGGCAGTAGGACTCTCTGAAAAAGCCCAATGTAGGTAGCAATGAGGATAGCATTCAGCAAGGGCAACTAGGGCAGCTTAGTGTCTTGCAAACAGACAACCTCAGAGCTGGAAGGCAACTGTGATGAAGTTTTGGAATATAGGTGAGGTTTGGTGGGATTAAGTCCCAAGCGGAAGACCAAGAAAGATTTCTTGAGACATCTTTTGTGCAAAATGGTGGTTTATTAAAGCACGAGGATAGGACGTGTGGGCAGAAAGAGCTGCTGCACAGGGATTATGAGGGGTGGCTGATTACATATGATGGGGTTGGGGCAGGTAAGGAAAAAGGGAGGTTTCAAAAGAACTTTCATATGCTAAAGAGGACCTATAAGATAAGGGAGGCCTTGCCATTGTCAAGTAAGGTGGTTTTTCTCCTCTAGCAAGGCATTAAAGTGAAGATAGTTGGAAGATTCCTGGAAGAGTGTCACTCAGGTCCTACACAGGAGTGGAGGGTGGGGAGTGGGGGTGGGGAAAGGTTACAGGATGTCAGCTTCTGCTTTGTCTTCAGCCAGCCTTCTGTCCCCTCATCAAATGACTTCTTCCTTGTTTCTTGTGAGTTCTTCAGGGTAATTGGCCACAATAGTTTAAAAAATTAAGGAATAACAGTGAGAACTCCCAAATGATTTATAAAAAATGTCTCCCTGACATCTTTATCGGCACTTTCAGTGAGGTTTGGAGCAAGTGGACATTTCTTCCTTTCCTTTTCCTTTTTCTTTCCTTTCTTTTCCTCTTTCCTTCATTCCTTCTTTCTTTCCTAGCTTCCTTCTCATGTCGATTTGGTCAGGTCAGTTTCATTCTCTTAAATACAATCAGTAATATTTCAGGACTGAGAAAAAGATACCTGTGTCAGTAGCACCTAGCAAATGAAAACTTCCTATACTAGAAACTGACATAATAATATATCTCAGAATATACATCAGGATGACCTATAAGGGGACAATTTACTTTATGTCCCTGGTACAACTAAATTATCTTGAATGTGATCCAAGAGATATTGATTTTTTACTATATTTTGCTGTAGGGTGATTAGGAATTATAGAATTGGCACTGGATTCAGTGTCACAATGTTATGTCCTCTTCTTGGCTCTGCTGCTAGCTAACTATGCAATTTAAATTCTCTATGTCTCAATTTCTTCATCTGTTTATAAATGGAAATGAATATACTTTCTCTGCTATACTGCCATAGGTTAACGTAAGGGTCAAATATGAAAGTTCTTTGCCAAAAATGAAACTCTGAGGTGTTAGTTTCCAGGTAAATCTTTTTAAATGTGCACTTTAGCCTTTTTTTAAGAATGTTAAAAAAAAAAAAAAAAAGCTACCTAATGCCTATGCTATGCTTTTGAACAATGAGGTGTATAATTTAGGGAATACGTTGTGACATTCTGTAGTCTCACAGGATAAGCACAACATGCTTTTATAGAGTGTCAATACTGCATGAATATTTGGGCAGCAGTTTACATTTTTGATAGGTAATAAGTAGGTTTTGTATTAATTATTAACATTTATCCTGAATTTTAAAGATAAAACATGAGACTTCAAGGTAATTTTAGCAAGAGGCAGGTGGCTTCAAGTATATATTTCCAGAATCCTGAGGCACATGCATTTATGTTCCTCTCAGCTATTAGGGACAATCAAGCAGAATAGTTTGAGAAGGACCTAGTACTCTATCAAATTCAAACTCTGCTATTTGGAATATAAGGCCTTCCATAATTAGTGGATCTAATTATAGACTGATTCTCATTTCTACTACATTCTATGAATCTATGTTCTGACTGATATATCTCTTCCTACCTGTTATAAAAGTGATTTCTAAGATGTATTTAGTATTTCATAAACAGCTTCCATGATATACTAGCATGCTTCTCTTGAATTAAACTTGCTTTATCCTAGGAATCTAGAAAAGAGAATTAAGTCTGGTGTGTGTGTGTGTGTGTGTGTGTGCGTGTGTGCGCGTGTGTTCATCATACACAGACATAATTTGTAGACAAGTAGAGGCTGAGATAAATATTATTGGCACCTGGAAATGGGCATGCATCTTCTTTTTCTAGGCCTTCAGTTGGTGTTTTGAGTAAATATAGGTAGTAGCAAAGCCAGTTTTTTTGTTATTGTTACATCACCAGGTTCAAGTTGGTGCTCTAGTGTTACTTTGTGTTTGTGGCTAGGGGACTGGATTATGGGAAGGTTTTCCCCAGTGTTCCTGTTCTACTCTGAAGCTTAGGCTTTCCTTATGTGTTGCATGTTTCAGAGGTTCTCTCTTCAAATTCTTGTCCCTCTCCCAATGGTAGACTCCTTTTTCTAATTATTCGATAGCTTGTTAACCTGGCAATAGGTCTGGGGCAGGAATGGCTCTTCTTTTGTGCTTTCTGATGTCCTGGTTTAGATTCAGTCTGAGGCAGGCTTCCTGTTCCTCATTCTTAGAGTCATGGCCTTCTCAATGATCATATTCTTCCCTCAGTGGTAATGATTCTCAAATGGTCTGAAGCCAAAAGTTTTTTCTATCTTCCCCCCAAGAAGTGGAGAGAAAACTGTTCCATTCCTTTCCTCCTTCACATCCTAAACAAAATGAGTATCCACCTGTTTACTTAGAGTTTGCTGCCTTTCCTAGGCTTAGGCTTTTATTCTGTAAAGAAGGATCCAGGCAGGACTTTCTTTTATTGACAATGTAGATCTTCTCTGCCCCCAGACTTGTACCACAAAGTAGACTTTTCTGCCCATATGTGAGGTGTGTGAAGAGCATGTGAATAGATGTAAACTTCCTTTGCATTTCTAGCTCCAGGAGGCTTTATACTCTCAAACTATCCCCTATTCATATTTCGGGAAATTGTTACAAATTTGGCTAAATTCTTTTTTTGAATTTTGAACCCATTTTTGAATGCCAACTCCATCTCCTTCCTGTGCTATGTCCTAGGTAAACAATGGTTGAATCCTGTCTTTGGGCATTCCTGTCTTTAATTGAATTTCAGGGTATTTGATTGCCGTGAAATATCAATTCTCTGACAGTTCAAAAACAGTTATGGCTAAATAAATTATCTGGCTTTTTCTAGAGGTTAATAGGTGGGCACAACACTCTTTTCCCCTTACTACGTACTAAGAAGAAACTGAAAGTTCCTCTTTTTATAGGCCTTAGACATTTAAAATAATCTGATGTATTAAAATTGAGAAATTAGTGAATGTAAGAATTTGATTAAATACATTTACATCAGTGAATAAATGTTTGGGCAAATATAATTTGTTAAATATTACTTAAAACTTTTAATTAGTAATAACTATAGAATCATAGGAAGTTGTAAAAATTAAGTAAAGAGTCCCATGACCTTTTGCCCAGCTTCTCCAATGCTTATCTGTTACCTAATTGTATAATTGTATAATTGGCATTGGTACAATACTCTTAATTGAACTACAGACCTTATTCAGAATTTACCAGTTTTTGCATATACTTGTGTGTGTGTGTGTAGTTCTATGCAATTATATCTTATAGATTCATATAAGTACAACAATAAAGAAACATTCTGGTTGCCTCAAAGGGACTCTTTCGTACCTCCCTTGAACTCTCTTCACCGACCTTCACCATCACTATCTTTTGTCAATCATTAATATGTTTCCTTCTCTAAGTTTGTCATTTTTAAGATATTCCATTTTGCCATTTCAAGAATGTTATATAAATGAATAATATAACATGTAACTTTTTGATACTGGACAGGTTTTTTTTAGTCCCTTGAGATTCATTCAAGTTGTTGCATGTATAACTTAATTCGTTACTTTGTATTTTTGAATTGTATCCCATTGTATGAAAGTACTACAGTATAACTATCCACCCGTTAAAGGATTTTTTTGTTTTGTTTTTGGTTATTAACAATAAAATTGCTGTAAAGATTTATGTACAAGTTTTTAAATACTTTTTAAAAGATTCTTTCTTTTTTTAAAGATTTTATTTATTTATTTGACAGACAGCAGCCAGAGAGAGAGGGTGGGGGAAGCAGGCTCACCACCAAGCAGAAAGCCGGATGCGGGGCTCGATCCCAGGACCCTGGGATCATGACCTGAACTGAAGGCAGAGGCATTAACCCACTGAGCCAGTCAGGCGCCCCAATTTTTAAAAGATTCTTATGTATTTATTTGAGAAAGAGAGAGAGCCTGTGAGCTGGGAGAGGGGCAGAGGGAGAGGGAAAGAGAGAACCTGATCCTGGGCTCAATCCCAGGACTCTTAAATCATGACCTGAGCCCAAATTAAGAGTCCTATTGCTCAACTGACTGAGCCAACCAGGTCCTCCTTATTTAGAAGCTTTTATGTGAAATTAAGTTTTCATTTCTTTTAGATAAATGTGCAGAAGAACAACTATTGTTCTTAAGTGTATACAGTTTTATCAGAAACTACCAAATGATTTTTCAGAGTGGCTATACCATTTTCTGTTCCCACCAGCAATGTAGGAGGGATCTAGTTTCTTTGCATCCTTATTAACATTTGATATTATCTCTATTTTGTAACTGTAACCATTTTAAAAGGTTTATGGTGCTATTTCATTGTGGTTTAAAGATTTTATTTATTTATTTGACAGACAGAGATCACAAGCAGGCAGAGAGGCAGGCAGAGAGAGAGGGGGAAACAGGTTCCCTGCCAAGCAGGGAGCCTGCTGATGCAGGCTCATCCCAGGACCCTGGGATTATGATATGAGCCGAATGCAGAGGCTTTAACCCACTGAGCCACCCAGGCGCCTCATCATTGTGGTTTAATTTGTATTTCCTTAATTACCAATGATTTTGGACATCTATTTTTGCTTCTTACCATCTATATATTTTCTTTAACCTGTCTGTATCTTTTGCCTATTTTCTAATTGAATCCTTTGGGCTTTGTTACTCTTTCTAGACATATAGTTTGCAAACATTTTTGCCCAGTTTGGAAACTGTTTTTCATACACTTGACAGAATCTTTTGCAGAAAAAAAAAAATAATAATAAATTTAATGAAGTTGAATTTATTATATTTTTTTAGTGATTTGCTTTTTGTTGTCATGTCCAGGAACTCTTTCCCTAATCTTTCTTCCTTTATTTTCTTTTAAAAATTTTATAGCTTTGTATCTTTCGATGAAATTTATGATCCATTTTGAATTAGTTTTTCTATAATCATAAGGTTTTATATCAAGACTTTTGTATTTATTTTGGTCATGTTGTTTAATTGCTGCAGCATCATTTGGAATGTATTCCTTTTAAATATAAGAATATTAATTCAAAAATACACAAAAAAACTACTAATGGCTATATCTATGTATATATTAATTTGGAAAAAAGAAATATTTACTTTTAATAGTATTCAAAAGACTACAAATTAAAACTATAATAAAATATAATTTTCTTCCTTACTTATACATTCTTTAATGTTCTTGTTTTCTTTATGTAGATCTGGGTTTCTGACCTATATCATTTCCCTTCTTTTTAGAGAACATGTTCTAATATTTCTTGCCAGGCAGAGCTGCTGGCAACAAATACCTTTAATTTTTGTTTGCTTGAAAGACGTTCTATTTTTCCTTCACTTTTGAAGGATAATTTCCCTTTGTTTTCTCTCTGTCGACACTTTGAATATTTTTCTCCATTCTCTTGGTGCATGGTATTTAGTTCCATTCAGACTGCTAAACAAAATACCATAAACTGAGTGGCTTATAAACAACAGCTTTTTTTTCTCTCACTGTTTTGGAGGCTAGGAAGTCCAAGAAGGTGTCAGCAGTTTGGTGTGTGGTGATGGTCCACCTTCTGATTCACAGACATCTACCTTTTTGCTCTATCCTAAGATGGCGGGAAGTGTGAACGAATTCTATGGTGTATCTTTTATAAGGACACTAATCCCATTTGTTAGTGTTCCACCCTCATGATTGAATCACCTCTCAAAGACTGCACCTCCAAATACTATCACATTGGGGGTTAGGATTTTAACATGAATTTCAGGGTTGGGGAACATTCAGTCTGTAGCACATGGTTTCTCAGAAGTTGGATGTAATTCTTTTCTTTACTCCTCTATAAGTAAAGCATTTTTTTTTTCTTCTGGTTTCTTTCAGGAATTTTTAAAAAAATTTCAAATTTATTATTATTATTATTAATTTATTTTTTTTTTTACTGGGGTGCCTGGGTGGCTCAGTCAGTTAAGCATCTGCCTTCAGCTCAGGTCATGATCCCAGGGTCCTGGGATTGAGTCCTATTCAGACTTCCTGCTCAGCAGGGAGTCTGCTTCTCCTTCTCCCTCTGCCCCCCCCACCCCCTGCTTATTCTCTCTCTTTCTGCCCCTCATAAGTAAATAAATAAAGTCTAAAAAAGAATTATTAAAAATCTTTAATTATCTGTAGTTTGAAAAATATATGTCTAGGTGTAGTTTTTTTTTTGCTTTTATCCTTGGTCTTGTCTGAGTTTCCTGAATCTTTACTTGGTGTCTGACATTAATTTGGGGGAAATTCTCAATTATTATTGTTTCAAATGTTTTTATTTTCCTTTCTATCTTTTCCTTCTATTATTACCAATACATATCTGTTAAACCTTTAGATTTGTTCCATCATTCATTAGTATTCTTTAGTTTTCTTTTTTTTTTTTTCCTCCAGTCTTTTTCTCTTTGTTTATCAGTTTGGGAAAGTTCTTTTGAGATATTCTCAAGCTTAGAGAGTCTTTCCTCAACTGTATCTGGTGTATAATATGACCTTCAAAGGCATTTTTTACTTCTGTTAGAGTGTTTTTGATCTAGCATTTCATTTTGGTTCTTACTTAGAATTTCTTTTTGCTTACCTTGCCCATCTATTGTCTACTTTGTTTATTGGAACCCTTTGTGTATTAGTCACAGTTGTATTAAATTCCTGGTCTGATAATTCCAATATCCCTGCCATATCTGGATCTGGTTTTGATGCTTGCTCCGTTTCTTCCAGCTGTGTGTTTGGCCTTTAAATATGTGTTGTAATTTCTTTTTTCTTGATACCTGGGCATGATGTACTGGGTAAAAGGAATTGCTGTAAATAGGCATTTAGTAATTTGGTGGTAAGGTGTGCGGAGAGGGGAAGCATTTTATAGTCCTATGATTAGGTCTCAGTTTTTTGTTAAGTCTTTGCTTCTGGAATATGAACCTTACATGGGCTTCTTGGTTATCATCCCTTCCCCATCAAATTTAGGTGGAGCAGGATGGCTGGAGGGAGGGAGGGTTGAGTATTATTCTTCCCCTAGGTCAATTAAGCTCAGATAAAACCCAGCAGGTTAAGCTCTACTTAATTTCTCCTAAGGGCAGAATTTGTTAAGAACAGAATACTCTGCATATTTCAAAAAAATTTCTTTTCCCTCCCCCGCCCCGACAGAACAATGTGATTTTTCTCTAATATATACAATATGAGAACCTGGTAGAGATCCAGGAGGTAAAGCTCACAGAAGTATGGGGACTCCCAATGACTAGATCCTCTTGGAGTTTTTTAGTCTCAGACTTGTCCAGATTGAACCTCTAGTAATTTGTCAATTATACTGCAGGTTTTAAAAACTCATTCCTGAGGAGGTAACTGCTTTAGTAAGTTGTAATTCTCTTTATTCACCTCTAGTTTCCTGTGATTTGGGGGGCAGCAATTTGTCCTGTGATCTCACTTCTTCTATGAATCTAAAAATAGTTACTAATTTTTCAATTTGTTAAGCTTTTTACTTGTTAGGACAGGGTAGTGATTTCTAGATTTCTTGCATGCTGGACTGGAAACTGGAAGTCTTGGTAACTGTTCCTTTTTTGACTATAAAAGCCTGTTGAGCAGTTAAGTATCTAGTGCCATTAATATGATGGTATCCACTATGGTACTATTATGATGACAAACCTTACTTTTTTTTTTTTTTTAGGTTTTATTTATTTATTTGACAGACAGAGATCACAGGTAGGCAGAGAGGCAGGCAGAGAGAGAGGGGAAGCAGGCTCCCCACTGAGCAGAGAGCCCCATGCGGGGCTCAGTCTCAGGACCCTGAGATCATGACCTGAGCCAAAGGCAGAGGCTTAACCCACTGAGACACTCAGATGCCCCAAACCTTACTTTTTAGAGGAAACATTGAAAAATAGTGGTTTAGAAGAAAAGTAGAATGTAAACTAAACAAAGCAAATCCATTATACAATTTAAAGGATCATTAACGAGATTTAGAAAACTGCTTTTCTCTACAGCACATCATATATTTTATATTTCATGTAAACACGCTCTTAAACAATGCCATTGAAAAAGAGATGGCTGAATTTGTCTTCTGCTCTTCCATATTCATTTTGCAAGAAGTAGTAGCTAAATCTCAAATGGCTAGGTAGTGCTTCTTATATTCTCTTGGCATTAGCATCTTTAATGTTACCCAGAGATATCAGGATAAACTTTCTCACCATTAGGGAGCTATAAAATTTTTAAATCACTAAAATCAATTTTAGGTTATTTTGTAGTAAAATAAAACTTAGAGAATTTAGATTTAAGTCAGTGTTAATGAATGAATATTAAATTAAAGAATGTAGAGCCTCCCTGCAAGCCTTAAGTTTTATATTTTTCATCCAAAGCTATGATATGGTTTTTAATCAAAATGCTGACATTATTAAGTGACAATTTTACAGTTTAAAATAAGTTTACAAAGTTAAAGATATTGAAATGTCATGCATATAAAGCAGAACAAAATTGTTGCACATTTATTTTTATGTTATATTTGATTTTAAGTAAGACTTATCCGAAAATTGGGCTACACTAAAGATATACCATATAACTAGATCTCTAAAATTTATGGCATTGAAAGGGAACATAATATTTTAATTAAGTTAGAATTAAAACCCATCATGTTAGCAAATATTACAGATGCAAAAAAATAATAGTTTTTGAATTTTGTTGCAGATAGTGTGTCTGATTTAGTAAGCAGTACTTACTTGTTATGAATAGATAATTTCCTGGATTCCCTATGAACTACACTGTGTCCAAACTTACCTAATTGCAGTTTATTATTATTATTATTTTTAAGATTTTATTTATTTATTTGACAGACAGAGATCACAAGTAGGCAGAGAGGCAGGCAGAGAGAGAGGAGGAAACAGGCTCCCTGATGAGCAGAAAGCCCGATGTGGGGCTTGATCCCAGGACCCTGGGATCATGACCTGAGCCGAAGGCAGAGGCTTTAACCCACTGAGCCACCCAGGCGCCCCCCTAATTGCAGTTTATTCTTAATTTTAAAATAAGTCAATATTTAGAAAGACCCCTAAATTTTCAAATAATAGCTTGTGTCTTGTTTTTATAGAAAGGCTATATTTAACACTATATATTTTTTTCAGGATTGCTGTGTATGTTATTTACAAAATATGCTTAAAGCTGTTTCTGAAATGTCCATATTAATTTGAAGAAGCAGATGGCATATATAAATAAGTACCTTTATTACCTCCATTAATTTAATCTTTTTTTTTTCTGACAAACTTCTAGCCTAAATACTATAAAGTGATTTCACATATTATTCTCTTTGTGCTTTATGTTGAGAGAATAGGGTGGAAATAAAATTAGTTTTTCCACCACAACCTTCATCCTTGTAAGCCCATGGGAAAAAGACACACAAAACCTGAAAAGGCGTGGTTCAAAGAAGTACAAGTTTAGGAAAGGAAGAAAACTGGGGGAGCACTTTCAAGTCTCTAGCCTGCCTCAGCAGCCCTGCTCGTCATACACTTACTGCTTCTCTTTTTATGTAAGGGGAAATATCATTTCTTTCTCTTCCTATCTTCTAGTTAGGTCTTACCATTCTAGAAGTAAAGGGAAACACTAATCCTGATTGTTCCCTAGAAGCTGAGAAAGATAAATCCACACTCCTCAAGTGTAGATTGGTAGACACTTTATTTTCCTTTCCAGTTAGCTGTTTGACTGGAATGAAGTTCAGTGCCAGTAAAATTACTTTTTTCCCCCACGCTCAACACAGACCTTGAACTCACAACCCTGAGATCAAGAGTCAGGTACTTAACCAACTGAGCCACCTAGGTACCCTGAGCGGTTTGGTTTTTAAATACACGTTGTCTAACGGAAACTTTGGATATTGGTCTTATCTTCTTCTCATTTTCTAATGTTATTCTGTTGAATTAGAAGTAAACAGAGAACCATGTGCTTATAATATAAATATATTTATATAATATAAATAAAACCAATTCTAGGTAGGCCCATTCTAAGTCACTCTAGAATATGATTTTAGTAGAATTTACAAGGATGAAGATATTGACATGGGCTCTATAGTAGAGGTGTTGTTATTGCTAATTGCTTACCCCCATATTTACAGAGAGAGTGTGTGAATACATTATTGCTCATTGCCATGTGACCTGCAACATCCCTCCCTGAGAGAGGGTTGTACTGCTGTTTCATGTCCCATTGATCATGTGAGTAGTTCTGACCAGTGGAATATGAGTAAAAGTGATGTGTAACACCATTGACTAGAAACTGGAAAAATATTTGCTTGGTTCCAACATAATTCTTCCTCCTTTGCCATGAAAACAAGATAGGGCTCTTCTTTCAGCTTCAGTTCTTCAATGAAGACAATAAGAAACGAAGTACAGTGAACTGTGAAAGACAAGTAATAAGAGTGAGAAATAAACCTTTATTTTTGTAAGCCACTAAGATTTTAAGCTAAGTTATTACTGCTAAATAACTTGGTAAAAGTTATTAGCAAAACTAATATAAACTCAAAGTGAACTAAGTCACTAATGTGAACGATTGGGCATCTTAACTTGCATTCTAACTGTAAGATAAGTTTTATCTTTCCTTTTCTACTTTCTTTTCCTTTTTTCCTTGTTCATGATGTATGTATATGTCATGCTGTATGTATATATGAAAATTTGGACATCCATAGTAAATCAAATATGTTTTTAAGAATTTTAGAACAACAACAAAAAAGAATTTTAGAACTGGCAATTTGAAAGCACTAAGCGCTTTTAAGAAGAAATGGAAACTTGAAAACTGCAAAGTTAACATCAAAAAATGAAAGAAACCAAATGAAAAAATGTGAATGGAGCCAAATATTATTGGAATTGCTATGACAAAAAAGCCAAAAGTCTTAATCTTTTTAGTTTGCTGAATATTCAATTTTATTCTCTATTCTGGTCAGTAAAAAATGAGAGAAACTACATAATCATTGTATGCTATTCCCATTACTATTCTACACATGGTAATAAAAACAGTAATGGATTTAATCAAACTGAAACAACTGTATTTCTGTGCCATGCATGAGAAGGAAATCAATGATCATCCCTGACATTGATTATCTGGTATCTTCTCTATTATGTATGATGTTACCAGTGATATTTCTTTCTAGTCAAGAAAGGATGAAAATCCTTCTTTTTATCTGTTCTCATATTTTTTTAATTAATTCTTTCGGTTGCCTAGCGTGTGGGTGATTATCCTGGGCATGATAAGAACACAGTACTGATTGCCTTGTATGGTTAAGGTTGTCCTAATTAATCTAGACTAGGTCCATTTTTGAAGTCTCACAGATGCAGAGTTGGTTAAATCCCAAGTACAGCGCTTTTTCAAAAAATACAAGCTGTCTTTCTTTTCTGGGGGTAATAAAAAGTATAATTTTATAATTCTCCCCATATTAATTTAGATGCTGTATTTTACTATTTTTAACATTGTTTTTATTCAGTGCATCATTTAATTTTAGCAATTAAGGTAATAAATAATCTTTAATCTCATATTTGTTCTAGTGAATCAAGGGGAAGTGTTTATAGAGCTTATGTACCTTTTTTTTATTCTGTCTTATTAAACTTCCTCTAGAATTTAACATAGACTTAAGTGCTTAAAATGAATTTGTGCATTCATTTTACATCCTCTTTTTATCATCTCCCTATCTCTCTCTGTGTCACACATATGTGTGTGCCCAAGTGTGCTCATGCATGTACACACACACACACACACACACACCTGCTATCTTGGGTTTCTTTGCTGTTGTGGATACTTACAATGAGAGAATAAAGCATCTTTCTTTTCCATATTCACTTCATTCCCTAAAAGTCAGAAATCCTCATTATGTTTTTAAAGATCCAAGTTTCCACAGTAACACGTTTGAGAGGGAAATGCACAACATATTTTTTTAGGCTGAATTGTTCCAGTGAAATAGGCAGTAAAAGTGAATTTTCAGTGGGAGTGGAAGATCTGGCTAGTCCAAAAGTATGAAGTTACCTGGGATTTACCAAAGAGGCTTTGGCATTTCTGTATGTTACGGAAACCCTTGTCCAGATGGCATATTATTCCACACGATGAGACTGAAGACTGCTTTGTGCTGCCAGGTGGAGGTCAGTGGAATGAATTAGGGTGACATGAATCTCTGAGTTTGGTTAAACTCAGTGAGTGCCACTGCCTGAGAGACAGTCAGCATCACTGCTCAATTGTAGCAATGTGAAGCTAGAGGAACAGTAGTAAGGTGGAAATAGTGATGGACTATTTTTCAGACATCACATAATAAACTAAGGGTTTCTTTTATGGTTCATGGGAAGGTATCCTAATGTTCACTGAACTGCATTTATGACCAGCAAGTTATGTAGAGCCTTGGAGAATATTTGATTTAGAAGGATGGGTCATTATGAAATTTCTTACCCTTGAATATTATTGGGTAAAATTAATACCAGTTATATATGGGATAAATTGGGGATTATTACAAAGCTTTCTGCAACATATATTTATAAGGAAGACAAATTTTAACACTTAGACTTGGGGTAGTTAATTTTGAGATAATGGTTATAACCATGTTGGAGAATTAATGCAGAGTGGGCACTCCTAAAGCTCTGTAGATCTGGTGAGTACCAGTGAACTGATATGAGATTTAGTGTGAAGGGAGCTAATTTTAAGAACCATGAGCAGATATATAGTAATTGGCAGAATGTTCAATAAAGGGAGAGAAATAAGCCTTTTCTAATGAGTTTCTTTGTGTCCCAAGAGATTACTAAGAAATAAAAGAGTATAGAAGAGGAAATTTAAGTCCCCTATCTCAGGCTTATTTCAAAAATAACTTCCCATTTCCATCTGAGAGATGAACACACAGCAGCCAATGTCCCTAAGGTCCTAGAGGAGTGTTTTTCAAATTATCTTGAGACCCATTAGTGAATCATGAAATCAAATTGGAGAATCACACACAAAAAAAGCATTTTTAAAACATTAAATTAAGTACAATAGAATAAAATGGAAATATTTTGTTTCAACACATACAGTAAGTCTGTATTATTTTATTTTTATTTTCTGTATTTTTATTTACTTATAAATTCATATAAATGTGTGTAATGGATCACAGTGACAACTGTATTTCTGCTGAAGCTCCGATGAAATGAATTGTGGACCTCTGTCATATTCTGCTAAAATTTCCATGTATCCCCAAACTTGAATATCATTTATACATAGGCTGAAATGTTTTGACCAGAGGTAAGGAACAGTATTCTTCCAATGAAGAAAATTATAAAGAATCCCAAACTGAGAATTTTTGAAGGGAGTAAAACTTCTGGGTAGGTTGAGAAGATATTTGAAAAGAATTCACAGGTAGAGGAATGGAAATTTTCTGAGGTCATAAAACACTACCATGATAAAATGGGATGGGAACCTCAGATTTGGAGGCCATTTGATTCTCAAAAGTGTTCAGTTCTGTGGCTGAATGTCTGAGTAGTTTAAAACAAACTTAGAACACGGTCAGTCTTTTAAATGCCAACCAGAGGGCTGGTTAAATGTCTCAACGTTGATTCCAAGGCCAGACACTTTGGAGACTTGGCCTTGACTGGAGGAGGCATAAATCCAGAAAGTGCGGCTCAGGCCCAGCATGACCAGGCACAGGGAGAAACTGCTCTGAGTAGACTGTCCACTGGGAGCTCCACCTGGTGGAAATTGAACTCCTCCCTAGAACTGTTTTCAACTTTTAAAAGTTCGTTGGAGAAGGGAATGAGGGGAAAGTGGTGGTTTATTCCAGAAGAGAATCAGATAGGAGAGATCATTTTAGTAACCCGAATTAGTAATCTGCCAGCAAGGACACAGTGGGACTTAATAATATGCAACAAAAGACTCAATGTTGTTTGTCTTCTGTTAAGCCCTGGAGTGTGTGCTTCCACAGGTCCCTTGAAAATCCAGTACTTTGATATATGTGATGAAGTCCCAGAACCTAAGTCAGGTTTGGTGGGGTGAGGAGGTTCGGAGCCGACGACTAAAGAAAGAATTCCTAAGACGTCGTTGGTGCAAAATGGTGGTTTATTAAAGCACGGGGACAGGACCCGTGGGCAGGAAGAGCTGCTGCCCCGGGTTGTGAAGGTGGGCATGTTATATACCCCACGGTTGGGGGGGAGGTGGTGAAGGGATGGGAGATTTCAACAGAGTTCTCACATGTTAGGGAGGGCCTACAAGGTGCCAGGGGGAGGCCTTGCCCTTATGGCCTGATCAATGTCGTCTTTAGGTCAGGCACTAACATCAAGATAATTGGGAGATTCTTGGTGGGGCATTATGATCTGGCTATAATTTACATTCCCTTCTACCCCAGTCTCCTCCAGTTTATGATGGGAGGGGGACATTAGGGCTTCAGGAACCAAGAGTTATTTGCCTCTGGAAATTTGTGCTATTGATAAGGTAACCTCCCTGTTTAGGTCTCTAGGACATCTTGTAGAGCAAGGGAGATTCCTGTTCTGCAGGATTGCGATCCCTGCAAGTTAACTATTTATTGTTTTATGGCGATCAGGGGTGCCTGAGGAATGCTACACCTATGGAGGGGAGTGGGTGAAGAGGGGGTGCAAAGCGCCAGCTTTTGCTTTGTCCTCAGCCAGCCTCCTGCTCCCTCATCATATGGACAACCCCATTTTCCACTATTTTGGGTAGCCTGCACTTTAATACAGAATTGAAGATTCTGAAGAGTACCCTGAACCCGAGTCAAGACTATAAAAGCTACTGCACAACTACAGATGTAAAGAAGAACATTTCAGAGTGGTCTGAGATTAAAAAGAAACATAAAGAGCATTTGCTTTGCTTTGCTTTCATGCAGACGATCTTGCATGTGCGAATTCTAAAACCTTAAGAGAGCAGAAAAAATTGCAAGGCTGAGCCTGAGATGAATGGACAAAAGTTAAAGAGTCAACTCTGTCATTCTGAAGTGTCAGGGCCCACCAGACAGATGGTACTTTTCAGAATTCTGAATTAGCAACAATGCAGCCAAAAGAGCAATAGTAAAGATAGTAACAGTCACTGAATTATGGATTGGGTAATTTCCCAGGTTTTCTGTCACCAAAGAAATGTAGAAATTTTATGTGATCCCGTGGAGCTGTTGAGGAGACACCAGAAGGACTGACATTGATTTTTTGCCAACCGGAGGGGTAGAAGCCCAAAACAGAATAAATTTGACTTAAAACAGTAATAGAATATGAAAATTTATAAATCCAAATTTTGTGGCATGAGATACACACAAATACATATACAAGTAACATATAAGTTAAAGTAAATTTATTTTTCTAGTGTGTTTAGTTCTCACTTCAAATATATTCATACATGTTAGGTTCAGTGTAAAGTTTGTGTGTGGGCTCTGGTGTTACGGAGCTAGGGCTTGGATCTTGCTGTAACCACATTAACTATGATCTTGATCAACTTGCTTACCTCTCAGAATTTTAGTTTTTCACACATAAAATGGGGATGATAACATTGCAAGTCTGATTGGGTTGTTGTTGATTTCTTAGGAAGTTCTCTGGAATATGGAACTTAATTTAAAAATTCTATTGAGGACATGAGCTATTTCCTCATTTTGTGGCATGCATTTGATTTTTTAAAGTTATTTTTATAAGTATTTTTTATTTGCTTTTATAGATACGATTTTCTCTCCAAATTGTACATTGATCCTGCCACTTCATAAGCTAGTTTTGAACCTATCCACCTTTAGATTTGTTTCTCCCACTCATCCCCAACCCACAAATTCTTGACCCAGGGTTTTTCTAGTATTTTCTCTTCTCTGGTCCCAGTTTTGTATTTCCTCTGAGGCATTAAAATATTTGGACACAATTTTACTTCTCGCCTCGTGATTGAGACTGAGTATCAAATATGTACTTCATCTACCACTACATAACCCATTCAAATATTTGACATTGACTACCAGGCTTCTTAATTTGTGCATTCAGTCAACAAATATTAATTGCTTGTCTTCTTGCCAGGTGCTGTGACAATCACTAAGGACTTTCACAGAAAGAAAGAAGAATCCCTGATTTCCGTTGACCTGGCTATAAATTTTGCATTTCCATGGTATGTAAATTCCCCTTGTATTTAACAGTTTGAGTTTTGTTTCTTTCACTTGTAACCCTAGATATTCTGATTTACACTAGCCAACTTCATCTTATATTAAATTACCATATGAACTGAGGTCCTGTTCTCTACCCTCTATTCTACTCCATTGATTTTATCTATCTGTACCAGTGCTTAAACTGCATTGTTGTGATTACTGTAGTTTTATAATGTACTTGTTATTGGAAGAGTTTTCCATCATCACACATTGAAATTATGTTTTTTGGATATTTTACATGTTGACTTTTCTAAACTAAATTTAGATTTATTTTAAGGTTTTATTTTTATTTTTAAGATTTTATTTATTTATTTGACATACAGAGATCACAAGTAGGCAGAGACATAGGCAGAGAGAGAGGAGGAAGCATGCTCCCTGCGGAGCAGAGAGCTTGATGCGGGAGACCTGAGACCATGAGACCATGGCCAACCCTGAGACCATGACCTGAGCTGAAGGCAGAGGCTTTAACCCACTGAGCCACACAGGTGCCCCTGTTTTTTTTTTTTTTTTTTTAAACAAAACGGAACAAGAACAGTGGAATATATGTTGGTCTTTTTATTGGGATTATATTAATTTATGTGTTAGTTTTGGAAGAATGAATATTTACAATATTGAATTTGACAATATAAAAGAAATTTCCCTGAGATATAGAACACAGATTTATACAGTTCTTGGATGACAACCTGACACTTAGATTTCATGTAGTCGTTGGCTTGTAAATATTTCTATATTTCTCAGCCTTACTTCTATCATGGATACTTTTGTGGCATATCCAGAAAAATAAAATAATATTTCTTGGGCTAATTAATCCACCTTGAAAGCAGTGAAGCTAAAACTTTCAGATGCTCCATCCTAGGCCACTCAAGCTGGGGTCAGGATGTGATCCCTGAGTGAGCCAACGGCCATCCCTTGCCAAGGTCATCTGAACAGCAGTTATGAGGGGAGCACCAGCAACAGGAAGGAGTCCAAGGAGAGTTGTACAAAATGTAGGGGGTGTAACTTGGAAACAAAACAAAATTAAATAAACCTTAAATGTTTTAGGACTAAATTTCAAAGCCTTCTGGCTCAAGAGGCCTCAGCTTTTGAGAAGGATTCAAACCAGGACATCTCCAAAAACCTTACCAGCAGAAATGCTGGAACTACCTTTTAGAACCAGGATTTTAACATCTCAACAAATTCTCTGTCTTCTTACCTCTCAATTCAAAATTCTAAGCTTCCAGGTTGAGACTCTGGACTAGCAGTGTTAGTTTCCTCCAGTTTGCTCTGATATCTCATGGCCACTGTGTGCTGGTCATGTGATAGAACTGTGGCCACAATAGCCCTATTCCTGTGCATCAGTGATAATCATGGAAGTGAAAAGAATTTTTACCATATTGATGTTCTCCAGAACTATCATTTAAAATTCTAATTTTTCTAGAACTATTTGGTATATCCACTGTTTCCACTAATAAAATAATTAAGACATATTTAATTGTTAACTATTTAATTCTGTCTTGGCCATAGCACCCCCCCCCCCTTTTTAAAGATTTTATTTATTTATTTGACAGACAAAGATCACAAGTTGGCAGAGAGGCAGAAAGGGAAGCAGGCTCCCTGCTGAGCAGAGAGCCCAATATAGGGCTTGATCCCAGGACCCTGGGATCATGACCTGAGCTAAAGGCAGAGGCTTTAACCTGCTGAGCCGCCCAGGCACCCTAGCCATAGGCCTTTTAAAACAAATATCTGGAGGCACCTGGGTGGCTCAGTGGGTTAAGCCTCTGCCTTGGGCTCAGGTCACTGTCTCAGGGTCCTGGGATGGAGCCCTGAGCATCAGGCTCTCTGCTTACCTTTCTACCTACTTGTGATCTCTCTATATATATCAAATAAATAAATTCTTTAAAAAAAAATCCTACTTGGGAGTTCTTTATATCTTGAAGATGAATTAGATGAACATAAAATTGGCCCCAGATACTTTCTTACAAGAAACTGCCTGAAAAAAATATTAGTGTTAGTAACTACCAGTGTTAAAAAAATCAGTTTTAACTCTGTATCTAAAAGTACCAAAAAAGCTATTTCTTAAACCTATTATATAAAATTTCAGTTTGTGTGATTGGATCCTGAAACTGCTTCATCACCATTAGCCAGAATCTTCATTTCTAGGACTAAAAGAGTATATAATTCTTTATATTAATCAGTTAATGTTAGAGAGGAAGGAAAGCTTAATGGCTAGGTAATGTTGTCATCATTTATATAGCTAATATTCAAACAGATGCTTTTTGATGGAGCCAGCCCAAAAAGGTCTTGCCTCCCTCCTAACTGACCTCAGCTGAAATGAGTTTCTATTTAGTGTGGCAAAGGTTCAAGAGAGTGACCACAGGAGTCAGCTGTTGTTGCACAATGATATAAAACTTTTAAAATTGGCTATTGTATTTTAATAATAAATTTATAATAAAAATAAATTATTTGATTTAATTTCAGATTTATTCTTATATTCTTTAAGTTCATTCTATATTAATGATTTTTTACTTTGAAGCATTGACTCTGGCTGAATGTTGGTTTTAATCCTCAGGCATTAAATAATTTACCAAAAAACATGCCCAGTGTATCTCTGTTAAGATAAAATATCTATAAATAGTGGCTCTACAAGCGAGCATGGTGAGTTTTATGCCTTTCTTATGTCTACTTTGACTCCTGATGAACAGACACAAGATGCATGGTCTTTGATACTTTTACTGAAGATAATATCTACAGCATTAAAAATAATGGTTTTTTAAAACTTTTTTTATTTTTTATTAACATATAATATATATTAGCCCCAGGGGTACAGGTCTATAAATCGCCAGGTTTACACACTTCACAGCACATACCTTCCCCAATGTCTATAACCCCACCACCTTCTCCCTACCCCCTCCCACCTGGCAACCCTCAGTTTGTTTAGTGAGATTAAGAGTCTCTTATGGTTTGTCTCCCTCCTGATCCTATCTTGTTTCATTTTTTCCTTCCCTATCCCTCAATCCCCCACTTTGCCTCTCAAATTCCTCATATTAGGGAGATCATATGATAATTGTCTTTCTCTGATTGACTTATTTCACTCAGTGTAATACCCTCTAGTTTTATCCATGTTGTTGCAAATGGCAAGATTTTTCATAGTTTGATTACTATGAACATTGCTGTTATAAACATTCATGTGCAAGTGCCCCTTCAGATCACTACATTTGAATCTTTAGGGTATATCCAGTAGTGCGGTTGCTGGGTCATAGGGTAGCTCTATTTTCAACTTTCTGAGGAACCTCCATGCTGTTTTCCAGAGTGGCTGCACCAGCTTGCATTCCCACCAACAGTGTAGGAGGGGTCCTCTTTCTCCGCATCCTCGCCAGCATCTGTCATTTCCTGATTTGTTGATTTTAGCCATTCTGACTGGTGTGAGGTGGCATCTCATTGTGGTTTTGATTTGTATTTCCCTGATGCCAAGTGATGTGGAGCATTTTTTCATGTGTCCATTGGCCATCTGGATGTCTTCTTTGCAGAAGTGTCTGTTCATGTCCTCTGCCCATTTCTTGATTGGATTATTTGTTCTTCAGGTGTTGGGTTTGATAAGTTCTTTATAGATTTTGGATACTAGCCCTTTATCTGATATGTCACTTGCAAATATCTTCTCCTATTCTGTCAATTTTCTTTTGGTTTTGTTGACTGTTACCTTTGCTGTGTAAAAGCTTTTGATCTTGATGAAGTCCCAATAGTTCATTTTGAAATGTTACATTTTTTAAGGTTTATTTATGACTTAATTCTTTCTATTACTTTCTCTAAGCTACAAACTGTAGTGATTTATCTTTACCTTAAATTTTCTTAGAATAATTAATTTATCCACTTAATGATAATTTATGGTACTCTTGTATAAGTCAGCATTTCTCAAATTGAATTGACAGAAACTTAAATTGAGAAGAATTGTCAATTCAAGAGAAGAATTCTAATTTTTTACTTGGGTCATCTGCTTAATATGGAATCAACTTTTGTTGCCAGAAATATCTGATACTCTGATCAGTCCTGACTGGGCTATTTACCAAATACAGAGAAGAAGTGGTAGAGGGAGATGTTGAAGACTTAGATATAAGAGAGAAAACTTATATCTTCTCAGGAATGTAGTTTCCATGAGTGTAAAATTTTGTTTTTTACTTACTGCTGTGTATTCAGTTCTTAGAAGAGTATCTGGCTCAAAATAGATGGTCTATAAATGTATTGTTGAATAAATGAATAAGTAAATGAATAGACAATGGTATTCCCTAATGCATTTCACTACCCTTGTGAGATACTTTGCTTTTTCATAGGGATGCATTATTTGTCTTTATCCTGAGGTCAATAATATGTCAAAGCATTGTTAAATATTGTGACTCCTGTTTTGTATATTTCTGATTATCCTAATTGGAGTTATTCCATAGTTCTTCAGTATATGCTGATTTTCATAACTGCACTGAAAACTTACTGAGAACAAAGCTGATGGTTTTTAGGTTTTTTTTTTTTTTCTTTTTGGAGTCCTTCTTATTTTTTTAAAATCAAGATTTATTTTAAAACTTTTAAAAAGATTTTATTTATTTATTTGATAGAGAGAGATCACAAGTAGGCAGAGAGACAAGCAGAGAGAGAGGGGGAAGCAGGCCCCCCAACGAGCAGAGAGCCCAATGTGGGACTTGATCCCAGGACCCTGAGATCATGACCTAAGCCAAGGGCAGAGGCTTAACCCACTGAGCCACCAGGCACCCTTTTTTTTTGAGTCCTAATAGAACAAATAAATGTTTGGTTTGTTGGATCATGTTTCATTAAGAAGGGGCTGAAAATGAGTCTACTAATCAACTAAGGAACTAATTTGGTGAAATCAAATTTGGTAAAGCTATAATTTTTTAGTATTTATATATTCAGTTCTGATAGTTAAATGATCTTCTCTATGGTATCTATTTATATTATCTTGTTATTTCCTCTGTAAGGTCTAGAGGTACAACAGCAAATTATTAAACACAGCTGCAAAATTCAGGGCCATTAAGAGGCACCTGGGTGGCTCCGTTGTTGAGTGTCTGCCTTCGGCTCAGGTCATGATCCCAGGGTCCTGGGATCTAGCCCCATATCAGGCTGCCTACTCCATGGGGAGCCTGCTTCCCTCTCTCCCACTATCCCTGGTTGTGCTCCGTCTCTGGCTGTGTCTCTGTCAAGTGAATAAATAAAATCTTCAAAAAAAAAAAAAAGAAAGAAAGAAAAAAATTCAGAGCACTTAAAACCATTTTATAGATGATGTATTTAATTTTGCTTAAATTATTTAGATGATTGCAGCATGTAATCTAAAGATACAAGTGTTCAAACTCTTTTTATCAGGATCTATGTTCTTTGAGAATGAACTGTAGACTAAGACATGTGCTCCTATTTCTATGCTTCCTCTAGCTTTCATCCAGACTGAAGTATATGAATATTCAAGTAATAATTTCTAATTCCTCTTTGTGATATAACCATGAATTAATTACACATGTGGAGATTAAGTTTTGAATTAATTTACTCATTCAACATTTTTATGCTTCCATAATTATTTTTCTAATAACTCTTCAATATTCTACTTTTTGGAATATTTTTATAGTAGTAAGATAAGACATCATTATTTCTAATTAATGGTTATGTTGCATGGTAATAGGTATAATTTTAAATGCTTATTTTTACTTGAACTATGTACTGCTTTGATTAAAAATATTTTCCTAATATTACAAATATTTTACTCTTGAAAAAATTGAATAACCTGTTTATAAATGGAAATCAGAATCTTTGGGAGGGAGGTCTTTGGCAAGGCAATTATTTTACACAAACAACTGAATCTGTGGGAGGGGACCACACGAAGCCTGAATCCCCTTTCGAACCCTCTGTAGCATACTCCAGGGAAAGTCACTAACTGAAGATTGTTTAAATGACAGCAGTAGGGTGCATAGTAACACTGCTCCTCAAAGGAAGCATCACCTTATCTGACCTAGCCTTGGAGTAAATCAGGCGCCTGCTTCAGCCAGTTGACAATAATGTCTCCAACCATTTCCATTTTTTAACATTCAGAGCCATTTGAGGACAAGTTTTGTTTATTTATTAGATCTTCACAGGATATATTTTGTTGGAAACTTGAGATGAACTTAATTTTTAGTTGAACCTTAATCTCTGACGATATGATTCTAAGGATTTCTGCAGTTCTGTGATAGATGTATTAGTTCTTGTGACATAGATCAATTACCCTAATGATGAGATCTCACAATGTGCTCTTAGCTGCCGCAGTCATTTGGTAAAGTAAAAGCTATTATCTTTTTGCTTAGCAATAGGTAATAGTTAAACAGTTGTCTTTTTCACTTAATCTTTTCTGATACATTAAATTTATGTTGTTTTTCTTATAGTTTCTAATTTTAAAAACATATAGAATGTCATTTGTGGAAGAGAACCATTATGCAGCTTGAAACCTAGACAGTCTGTAGAAAATGATCCTCTTGGCTAAGAGTTCCAAATGTAAGGAGCTATGAAGAACATCGGGTTGGTTTTAATTACACAGCAGGTTCAGTTGTTATTCTGTCCATCTCTTCACTGAAAGATCAGTGGTTAAGCATATGCTATTCGCTGCCAGAGTCAACACTCACAGTTTTCTTTCCATTCTGTGTGAAGAACTTCAAATGTTCTTATTCATAAAAGTTTATACTGCAGCCTGTGGGTCTGAACTAGAAACATACAGTGTTCCATGTCCTATTAAGAATTCCAACCTGAATATGTCAACTGTTAAGTTTATCACAGTGTTTATGGAGGCACTGATTATTTATTTAGCATTGTAGAGTAACTGATATTTGTTTTTAATTCATAAATTAGAATGTACTATTGATACAGTAATTAAGAATGTAGAATCATTATGATTTATCTATTGGAGCACATCCTTTTCTAAGTTTTTTACTCATACTTCTGCATATAAAAGCAAACCAGAGTTCTTTTTTTTTATTCTTCCAATTTTTAATTTTTATTTTTAAATTTTTTATTTTTTATTAACATATAATATATTATTAGCCCCAGGGGTACAGGTCTGTGAATCGCCAGGTTTACACACTTCACAGCACTCACCATAACGCATACCTTCCCCAATGTCCATAACCCAACCACACCCTCTCCTTACCCACCCCCACCGCCATCAACCCTCAGCAAACCATTGTTCTTAAAAAGTTACAATTATACATGAGTTGGTGAGTGGTCATTTTCCACATTTGTTATCACTTGTATCATATTGAAAGCAAATTTCAAGCCAATTAACTAATTTTAAAAAAGGAAGACCCCCCCACCTAATTGTTAATCATAGTTAATCACTATGTCTTATCCAGATTTACAGAAATAAGTAATATGGAAGGAAATTTTTATTAACATTAGAAACAATACCTTAGTAATACCTGCTTTTTAATTTTGATAGACTAAAATATCATATATTTTTCTCATTTTTAAAATTCAATAATAAATTAATTTAACAAGGATATAGATACAGAACAGAGCAATATACTATCACAGCATCCAGAACTAGCCAAATGGTGAGTCTGAGTGAAATTTGACTTCTGATATCTAATGCAATTTGTTTTTCAAAATTACCCTCAGTTTTGATAATTTGCTGAAAAGACTTGAAGAACTCACTGAAACCTCTCTTATTCATGGTTTCAGTTGTTGCAAAGGAAGGATATAGAAAATCTGCCAAAGGAAGAGATACATAGGACAAAATTTGGAAGGATCTAAATGCAGATCTTCCCTCTCTCTATGGAGTCATGAACGACCTTAACCCCCCCCTGGCCACAGTATGTGCAACTATCAACCAGGGACGTTCACCTGAGTCTTTGACATCCAAAGTTTTTATTGGGGCTTATTCACATCCTGTTTACATGGCTATCCTTTAGTTTCTAGCTCCTCTTGGAGGTCAGGCTATCTTCAGGCTCCAATTCTTTCAGTGATTGGCCCTTATACTGCATGACCCAAAGTAAACCTGTCGTAAATCACATTGTTAGACTGTCTTATTTTAATTTTAGAAAGTATGGAATGAGGCAGGGCAAACTTAAAAAAATCCCTGGGCAAAAGAGCAAGAAGCTAGGAAATACTATGTAGTACTTTTCGATGTCTTGAATTACAGAATTTGAAAATAAAGGGGTATTAGTAATCACCTAATGGTATGAACTTTTTTATTCGCATGTGAGAAAACCTAGAGAAATTAGAAGAATTGGCTGTTACACAGAGTTTATGGAAGAGCATCAACTAAGATTCAGATGTTTGTTTGTTTTTTTTTAAGTTTCTCTTTTTATTTAGGCCTAATCATATCCCCACTAGCATTCTCTTTCAGGTGATCTTAAACAGCATGAGCATGTTCTCAATGATATTTTTCCACTAGTGTTTCATAACAGTTTCTCAGGAAAAAAAAAAAAATTGTGTGCATTCTATAGCGAAGACTCCAGGCTACTTGGAAATAAGAAAAAGGTTGAATGGAAATTAAAGATTTTAGATCAAGACCATTGAGATATAAGAAGATATCTTTACATTTCTATGAAATTCTTTAAATTAACACATGTTCAATGTTATGTTATATGATTGGCTGAAATTATGCCTAACACTCAAAGGACACTATTGTAGGAAACCTAAGTTGAAGAATACTTAAAACAAAAAGACTTTAGTAAGAGACCTGAGCTCTAGTCCCAGTTTTATAAGAATAGCTATGTAATTGTGCTAAAGCTACTCCTCGGAATCAAAAGACTATGAGGAGGTTGAACTATCAGTGATTCTTACTCTTTTGGAGTCATAGAGAGAGCCTTTAAGAATCCAGGGAAGCTTTGCACCCTCTCTCTAAGAAAATGCACAAATGTAGTTATATACACAATTTTAATGCACTTTCTGTGGGTTCAAGTATTTAACCCACATTTTGAAACCCACATTAATAAATTCTAGTTATGATCATTCCCAAAGTATCTTTGAGGTCTAAAATTTGAGATTATTTTATAATCATGTTACCTCAGTGTCATATGTGAAATTTCAGATTTTTGAGTCAAATTGACATAGACAATATGGTATAGGCAATTGTTCTCAGACTTTACCCAGAAGAACTGATTCATTCTGAATGAATCAGTACCCACTGATGATGGGTAATCTGAGTTTTGTTGTTGTTGTTTTTATTGAATTATAGTTAACATACAATGTTACATTAAACCCATGTCCATTGATAGATGACTGGATAAAGAAGTTGTGGTATCTATCTACCATGATATATTGCTAGGCAATCTGTGTTTGAATGAACTCCCCAGATGATGGTAGTGCATGGTCATGTTTGGGAGCCACTGACTATAAGGATAAACTGAATAAGATTGTAAACAAAATATATGAAAAGCCAGATAGACTTGATGATACTATTTGTAGGGCAATAATGTCTTAATGGGGGATACCAGGAAAATAAAAGCTACTATCACATGTGCCATGTAAACTAACTTTAGGTAAGTTGTTGCCAAATAACAATTCATAAATTTGTAGCACACTGAAGTTATTAAATTGCTTTCAAGTATCTTAACCTTTGGTTTTTCATAATAACACTCTTAGGTAACACAGAATGCTATCCCTGATTTACAAGCAAAAAAACCTCAAGTTTATTAGTATGCTTAGTGAGGTAAGTTAGAGAGAGAAAGTCAGACAGAGAAAGCCAAATACCATATGATTTCTCTTACAGGTGGAATCTACAAACAAACCAACAAAAACAACAATAAAAAACCACACACACACAAACAAGCCTTGGTGCTTGCTAGAGGCAGGGGTGGGAGAAATGGGTAAACTATTTTGTTTTTAGTTTATATAAGTTGAGTAAAAAAATATATATTTCTCACTTAAGAAAAAAAAAAAAAGCTCAAGATTTTGTCAAAATTCATCCAGTTGGAGATAGTATTAGAACTTACGTTCTTTTATCTGGGGCTCCTTGTCACATGACATGGTACAATAAGACCTTTAAAGAGGTGGAACTGATTAAAATTTAGCACTTTTTTATCATTATATAACAATATTTCCAATTTGGGTCATTACTCTTAATATTAAGTCACATATTGAAGTGCACTGGAGGAAAGACCTTTACTCATTAGATCTTTTATGATTTTCATGTGTGATGTAAGAAAATTAATCTCCTAGATCCACAACATTTAAAGTTTATTTAAAGTTTATTTTTGTGTTGTTGATGTATCATTTTATTGTAAAAATTTATAATTAAGTACAGATATTTCAATGAAAAATATGCAATTGTTTTATAGAGTGTCTAATGACAATTGTTCTCTCATTCCCTCTGTATTCCCCAACTTTACATTTACAATAACTATTTTAAACTCCTTTATCTATTTCTTTTGATATTTATTTGCCCGTGGCAAAATAAGATGTTTATCTTGCTTTAAAAAGTAAATTATTGGTTTAAGACATTGTAAAGAAAAACTCTATTGTTTTCATTTACATTACATATAATACCCTCTGAATACTGCTTCACTGTCACTAGATGTGTGGGTTTTCCATATATCAAGAAGTTCTGTGATACCAGCTGGATGCCCTGCATTTTACTCACTTACTTAATTCTGAAATCATCTACCTGAAGATAGTATTAGATCCCATAGGCTATGGGTTTAGTTCTCTAAGACTGCCCCTCACCACCCAACTCCAGATGCCAATCACAAATCCAGGTTGTGACCTGTGACTCTGATTGACTAGCTATAGATCAGAGGTTCCCATGTACCCTTCTCAGGTTCGATTAACTTGCTAGAGCAGTTGACAGAACTCAGGAGAACATTTTTTTTTTAAGATTTTATTTATTAGATGACAGAGAGAAAGAGAGTGAGAGAGAGCACAAAGAGAGGGAGCAGCAGAGGGAGAGGGAGAAGCAGGCTTCCTGCTCAGCAGATAGCCCAAACAGGGCTTGATCCCAGGACCTGAGATCATGACCTGAGCTGAAGGCAGATGCTTAACCACTGAGCCACCCAGATGCCCCTCAGAAGAACATTTTACTTACTAGATTATGTTTTCTGTTAAAGGATAGAACTCAGGAACAGTCAGATAGAATGACTGAAAAAGGCAAGATATGTGGGAAGGGGTGCAGAGCTTTTATGACCTCTCTAGGTGTGCTTCCACTTGTTCACAAACCCGAAGGTTTCTGGAACCAGTCCTTTTGGATCTTTATGGAGGCTTCATTACACAGGCACAATTGATTAAATCATTGGCTATTGGTGACTGATTCAACCTTCAGCCCCTCAGCCATCCCCAGTCTACAATGGTGGGAGTGGGGCTAAAAGTTCCAACATTCTTTTTGAAGATTTTTATTTATTTATTTGATACAGAGAGCACGCGAGATCACAAGTAGACAGAGAGATGGGCAGAGAGAGAGGGAGAAACAGACTCCTTGCTAAGTAGAGAGCCCAATGTGGGGCTCGATCCCAGGACCCTGAGACCATGACCTGAGCTGAAGAGAGAGGCGTAACCCTCTGAGCCACCCAGGTGCCTGATAAAAGTTCCAACATTCTAATTTAGTTGGTTCCCCTGGTAACCAGCCCCTATCCTTGGGTTATCTAAGGGCTTTCCAAAAATCACCTCACCTCCTTAGCATAAACTCAGTTGTGGTTTAAAGCAGCTTGTTATAAATAAGAAAAGACACTTTTTATGGCTCTCATCAATTAGGAAATCCCAAGGGTTTTAGGAACTCTGTGCCAGAAACAGACATGAAGACCAAGTATATATTTCTTATTATAAATAAGTATCACAGATGTTATCTGTTTTCTAAAATGGATTATGGGGGTTTAGCTTTCTTACATTACCTACCTCCACTTTGTGTTTTCCATCCTATTCTCTCCAAGATATATTTTGCAGACAAGCCAATTTTTTAGTTAAGTCAATCTTCGGGATTGATATGAGTGTGCCTGTGTGCATATTATTTACTCTTTCATTCTGTGAATAGTTATTGTATGTTTATAATGTGAAATACAATTTTCTGGACACTAAATGTACATCTCGAATAGAACGGACAAAAATCTGTGCTTTTATTGAGTCTGTTTTAGAGAACACAGAAAATAAAAAATGAACTTGATAAATGAATACATTATATGGTAAGTTTGCAGAAGGCAAGTCTTAAGGGAGAAAATAGAGCCAGTTTATAGAAATTAGGTGTTAAGGATGCTTTGCAATTTTATTTTTTTTATTTTTTTTTAAAGATTTTATTTATTCATTTGACACAGAGAGATCACAGGCAGGCAGAGAGGCAGGCAGAGAGAGAGAGAGGAGGAAGCAGGCTCCCCGCGGAGCAGAGAACCCGATGTGGGACTCGATCCCAGGACCCTGAGATCATGACCTGAGCCGAAGGCAGCGGCTTAACCCACTGAGCCACCCAGGCGCCCATGGATGCTTTGCAATTTTAAACCGGGATGGGCAGATAGACTTTGAGAAGATGACGTGTAGCAAATACTTTCAGGAGGTAAGGAGTGGGCCATCCAGCGGGAATGGACATTCCTAAACAAGGGAATAGCCAAGGCAAAGGTTCTGAGGCAGAAGTGTGCCTGGGTGTTCAATAAAAACAGACAGTGTTGTGGGGAAAGAAGAGTGAAGGGAGGTATCAAGAAGTTGAGTTTAGAGATTCAGCAAAAGGGCCACATTTTGTTGGGCTCTGTAGAACATTACAAGGACTTTGGCATTTACTTTGAGAGGAGTGAAAAGCCTGGGAGGATTTTGAGATATGGATCGATATGTTCTGATTTATGTGTTAATCAAGATTGTTCTAGCTGTTCTGTTAACAGATTGTAGGAATCATTTTTTGAAAGCAGAGAGACTAGTTAGGATGCTATTGTAAGAATCTGTGCAAGAGATGAAAATGGCTTGGACCCAGATGGTTGGGATGTTGAGAAATTCTGCTATTATGGATCTATTTTGAGGTAGAGTTAAAACCTTCTACACTTGATCTATGTAACACATTCACATTTCTTTTCTTAAATACTTTTGTTTTAATAATTGCAACTTTTATGTTAAATCTTTAATTTTCTATGTATCTGTAAAAAAAAAACATGAAAAGCTTTCTAACTTAAGTGTGAATTCTACTCCTCCCCCCATAACTGAAGCATAAAATATTCTATTTGATCTGTTTTTAGAGAGGAAGTAGTAAAGGTATCCTTCTTGTACCTCTCTGTCCTCTTGTTTCAATTAGATTGGGTGATTTTCTGTTATTATCCTGGGATTTTTCCTTTACCACCAGCTTTTGGTTCTTTCACAGTTTGGGATTTTTTTTGGTACTGTTAAAAAACAAAATAAAAAAAAATTCAACCGAGCAAATTTAAAGATCACATTGGCTTTATTCAGTGATTCATGAATTGGGCAGCATCCCACTTAGCAAATAGAAAGAATTCCAAATAGGCGAACAAAATGGGAGACTTTTATAGGCAGAGGGGGACAGAGAGAAGGAAACAATGGATTATCACTTTTCTTTGGAAAATGTAAGAAGTCTATCAGGCAGATTAACTAATTAGTACTGACCAGGAAATTCCAGATTTACTGATTTAAGATTACATTCCCCAGGAGAGGTTGAAATTGCAATTAGGTTAGGTATTAAGTCTTGATTAGCTGACATGATGCTTAGCACAAGTGACTCCATTTGGGCCCTGTTTTCTCTCTCTCCCTCTGTATATCTCTTAACAGTACCATGGCTTTATCTTTCTTTATTTTCTTATTTGTCAGTTGTGTATCTCTTCCAAGAAAGAATACACAAAAATCAGTGAAAACTTTTTAAGATTTTTTTTTTTTTTTTTTTTCTGAACATGTTCTTGTTACAAGTTCATTAGGTCTTGATATTTTTGACTGGTTAATCTTCTAGGTAGGTCTGATGGTCAATTTTATATAACAACTCAGGTAGGCTGTGGTACCCAGTTGTTTGGTCAAACATAACTTTAGATGTTATTGTGAGTTGTTTTTTAGATATGGTTAACATTTAAATCAGTAGACTGTGAGTATAGCAGATTATTCTTCCTAATAACCTCATCCAGTCACTTGAAGGCCTTAAGAGCAAAGGCTGAGGTTTTCCTATGTGGAAGAAATTCTCCTCAAGACTGTACCATAGAAACCATCCCTGAATTTCCAACATGCTGCCCTATAGAATTAGGAGTCAAGACTGCAACATCAACTCTTAAGCGAATTTTCAGCTTTCCAGCCTGTCCTACGGATTTTGGTCTTGCCAGTCCCTTCAATTGTGTGATCCCATTTATAATGAAATTTTTATACTCTGAAAGTAGCTTTTCCTCCAAATTATCCTTTTCTTTTTTTTTAATTTATTTTTTATTTCTTTCCAGTATAACAGTATTCATTGTTTTTGTACCACACCCAGTGCTCCATGCAATCCGTGCCCTCTCTAATACCCACCACCTGGTACCCCAACCTCCCACCACCCCCCCGCCCCTTCAAAACCCTCAGATTATTTTTCAGAGTCCATAGTCTCTCATGGTTCACCTCCCCTTCCAATTTCCCCCAACTCCCTTCTCCTCTCTAACTCCCCATGTCCTCCATGCTATTTGTTATGCTCCACAAATAAGTGAAACCATATGATAATTGACTCTCTCTGCTTGACTTATTTCACTCGGCATAATCTCTTCCAGTCCCGTCCATGTTGCTACAAAAGTTGGGTATTCATCCTTTCTGATGGCATAATACTCCATAGTGTATATGGACCACATCTTCCTTATCCATTTGTCCGTTGAAGGGCATCTTGGTTTTTTTCCACAGTTTGGCGATGGTGGCCATTGCTGCTATAAATGTTGTGGTACACATAGCCCTTCTTTTCACTACATCTGTATCTTTGGGGTAAATACCCAGTAGTGCAATTGCAGGGTCAGAAGGAAGCTCTATTTTTAATTTCTTGAGGAATCTCCACACTGTTCTCCAAAGTGGCTGCACAAACTTGCATTCCCACCAACAGTGTAAGAGGGCTCCCCTTTCTCCACATCCTCTCCAACACACGTTGTTTCCTGTCTTGCTAATTTTGGCCATTCTAACTGGTGTAAGGTGATATCTCAATGTGGTTTTGATTTGAATCTCCCTGATGGCTAGTGATGATGAACATTTTTTCATGTGTCTGATAGCCATTTGTATGTCTTCATTGGAGAAGTGTCTGTTCATATCTTCCTTTTCTAGAAAAATTTTTAAAATATTTTATTTATTTATTTGTCAGAGAGAGAGAGAGATCACAAGTAGGCAGAGAAAGAGGGGGAAGCAGGCTCCCTGCTGAGCAGAGACCCCCCCGCCATGTGAGGCTTGATCACAGGACCCTGAGATCATGACCTGAGCTGAAGGTAGTGGCTTAACCCACTGAGTCACCCAGGTGCCCCAAAAAACATTTTTCTTGATCCATGGATGCTACAGCATCTATTATTTTGGTGGATATTAATTTTAGTTTTACTTAAGCTTTATTCTTCCCTTCATTGCTGCTATTTCCTAAGTTCCTTTATTTTCTTACAATTTTAGTTTGTCATATTAGATGCTATCTGTTCATGTATATAGGAAGGACACTAATAAGCTTCTTGAAAATGGTGTGTGTGTGTGTGTGTGTGTGTGTGTGTGTGTGTGTTCAGAATAGAGCTTATTGAGTGGTGAGCTTTGATGTAAAATATTTGGGTGAGACCCATATCTTTCACTGAGAAAGACATTATGTTGATATTTGAAAATATTTTCTCTTGGGTCAATTTCCCCAAAAAGGAATTTCTAGTGTGGCAGTGGGCACTATATAGATAAAGGATGTTGGAGGCTCACTGTCCAAGGGTGGATTTTCACTAACTCCTCCTGCTTTTAACAGAGGCCACCAGCCCTCATCAGTGCCTATTCTTTCAAGTTTAAATTATCATTCATTAAATCTTATTATTCTGAGAGGTTTTCTAGGATGTGGGAGCTTATCCACAATTGTGTGTGTGTGTGTGTGTGTGTGTGTGTGTGTGTGTGTGTGTCTTCCAGAAAGTGGTACTTACCTAGCTATGCTGAATGGCATAGCTGATCGAGAGTGTATATATATATATATATATATATATATAACAGCTTTTCTGCCAGTCATCCTCTTACATTCAATTAGACCTGAAATTCTTCTTCCAAGACTGTGCTCCAATCCTTTCCTCTCCCCCATCCTTATAGGCAGACACTTTGGTTTTGGCTTTGTTGAGTCTGTTTAGTTATTGCTCATTCCTGTATTGTCCAATGTACAAAATGTTGTTGTATCCTCTCTTGTTTTAAAGTCAGAATGTGGGGGCGCCTGGGTGGCTCAGTGGGTTAAAGCCTCTGCCTTCGGCTCAGGTCATGATCCCAGGGTCCTGGGATCGAGCCCCACATCGGGCTCTCTGCTCTGCAGGGAGCCTGCTTCCTCCTCTCTCTCTCTCTCTGCCTCTCTGCCTACTTGTGATCTGTCAAATAAATAAATAAAATCTTAAAAAAAAAAATCTTAAAAAAGAAAAATAAAGTCAGAATGTGTGTTTAATTGCCATGCTTTACCAACATTAAATATTAAACATTAAATATCTTAATATTAAACATTATATCTTTCACATTAAGAAATATCTTAATATTAAACATTAAACATTAAATATCTTTTCAAAAGACAAAATAACCATCATTAGCTCATCTGTCATAGAGTGATAGTTGATTTTCTTAATAGCAATAACAGTTTAACAACAATGTATGTTAGATGGAGATTGCATATTTGACTATTTGTCACTATACACCATGATATTGTCAGCTATGAATTGGGTAAATTAATATAATTGTAGTGCATAAAAATAATTTGTATTTAGTACTTTAAAATTATTATTAAATTTGAGTTAAAATACAAGGATGAAGACCTCAAGAAAAAAGGACATTAAATTACGAATATTTTTAAAGGTTAGCTAGGTATTGTCATCCAATAAAACCACACATTCAATTAAAATGTCAGCAAAAATGAAAAGCTTATCTTCTCTTTATACTTTGGTTATATATTTTATTTATTTATTTTTTTAAAGATTTTATTTATTTATTTGACAGACAGAGATCACAAGTGGGCAGAGAAGCAGGCAGAGAGAGCCGGGAGGGAAGCAGGCTCCCTGCTGAGCAAAGAGCCTGATGTGGGGTTCATCCCAGGACCCTGAGATCATGACCTGAGCCAAAGGTAGAGGCTTAACCCACTGAGCCACCCAGATGCCCTAATTTTTTTTTTTTATCATTCTTATTCTCCTGATTTCTTTGTTGGAAACAATGTGTTAATTTTTCAACTTAACAATGAACGCTTTCACTACATTTTTAGATCTCAGCTTTGTAAGATAACTATGTAAGTTTTGAATTTTCCATGAGATTTACATATTTAAAATATGTGTCACTTAAAATTTTAATTTCTTGGGAAATTACTATGTCTAGGTTTATGCTTTCATGGATTTGCAGCTATATCATTGGCATGTAATCAATTTTGAACTATTAGGAATTAATACTTACTAAGTCTAGGATAGAATTAGGAAACCAAATCCTTTTGTCCATATTCTATTAATGCTGTTTGCAAAATTAAGATATAGACAAAGGAAACATTCATTAATACCTTTGTAAAGTGTGAGGGTTATAAGACAAATCAATTTTGATTTTATATGTCGGTAGACCAACATAATGGATGGATTGGGTCATTCATTTACTTTTGGTGTCATAAAAAAGGTGCAGACTGGACCTATGGTCCTACAACATTCTAAATATAGGAGGTTTTTTTGTAATTAATTATGAATAGAGTTATAATGAAATTGGTCATTGCAGTGAAGGTAGTAGTACCTACACACATACTAACTAGGAAGGGAAATATATTTTGACAAGTTTAAAACCAAATATAACCTCCCCCAATTTAATATTCTGCTGGATGAATTTGTTATTGTGAACTATTAGAAAATTTCTTCTTTTAGAGTGGAATATTTGATGTCTTATTTTATTTAGTGCTTTGAAACAGCACTTTAAATATTAAAATAAAAAATTCTATATCTGGTTAAAATTTTTAAATACACAAGAATATATGTAGAAATTAAAGTTGTTAAAATAAAATGACAATAGATAATAGCTCAGTGTCTTAAATACATAAGTTGATCGATTGATTGATTGACAGAGCTAATATTTATGTAAGGTAAAGAAGCAAGTGAATGAAGCTGTAATTTTATTTCACTTACTCTTAGGACATTCATAACTATTTCCATCTACATAGATCTTTAAAATAAGCATACATGAGTATTGACTATTATCTACAAATATTTATTGTAACACTTGAATAGAAATATAGGTTAGCATGATGTATTTATTATTATTGAATTTAATTTAATAATTTAATTAGAATTTAAAGTTTGTATACCTAAAAGATTTTCCCATATTGCTATTTCTTTTTATTTTTTTAAAGATTTTATTTATTTATTTGACAGAGATCACAAGTAGGCAGAGAGGCAGGCAGAGAGAGAGGAAGGGAAGCAGGCTCCCAGCTGAGCAAAGAGGCCCCCATGGGGCTCGATCCCAGGAACCTGGGATCATGACCCGGGCCAAAGGCAGAAGCTTTAACCCACTGAGCCACCATGGCACCCCCATATTGCTATTTCTAATTTAACTTACCACTGACAAAAAGTTCCTGTAAGGATTAATGAGATACTGTATTGAAGGTTTAACACACCTAGCCTAACATATCATAATCACTTTATTAATGCTAACTAATTTCTCTTAACTAAAAATCCAAATATGAAAGAGGCATGCATAGCAAGGGTGAAGAAAGAGTACAACTAACTCATATTTGATTCAATGTATATTTATTATTCATCTAACTTATGAGATCAACATGTTAAAATCTAAGATATGTTAAAAAGACTATATCGTTCTTGCCTTCAGATCCATGTTTTAGTTTTTTTGTTTTGTTTTTTAAGTAGTCTCAGCACCCAAGATGTGGCTTGAACTCCTGACCATGAGATCAAGCATTGCATACCCTGACTGAGCCAAACAGGCACCCCAGGGTTATTGCTTCAAAGAGTTCATTTCCATGGACACATCTTTATGAATAAAAATAGTTCTGTGAATTGAGTGCTAATGCAGCGTTGTACAAGATCATATAACAACACTGAGCATGGAGCATCTACTTGTGACTAGAAGACCAGGAAGATTTTTTTTAAGGAAAAGACAGTTAATTGGAGGCTTGCAGACTTCTGCCTGAATTCTCCAGATCCTGTAAAATATGATTGAGAACACCCTAATGAATTCCAGTTCCACAAACAGCGAGTTTTGAGTTCAATATATCCTACTATCCGTCTGTACAAACTAAGGTGTTGAAATGTGATGGGGAAAGTAGTGCACTATTTAATTACACAATAGCAATGCTCTTTAAGGGTGCCATTAAGCTACGATAGTATTTATTCCAGTTTTTCAACATGGGGATTATAGATCTGTCATGAGGCTGTGGAGGGATAGTTTTTATAGGTTCACAAAGGAAAAGAAAATATTCTTTCATGGTACTTCATGCATTGGCTTCTCTATTACACTATATTTCCTAAACCTTTATGTTTATTTAGAGCATATTTTGAAATGAGTTGAAAAAGGAAGGTACAGTGTTGACTTCCATGGATCTTTACCTTTATGTATTTGATTTTTAAGCCAATTTATTCTAAAAATCCTTTACTGCTAGTGAATTATGATTTAATTTAATTTAATTAGCACAAACTATAATGCTAATGTGTGGGAGTAGTCATTTACTTGTGAGTGAAACTAGCCAACAACTGTGCATCTGTATTTCAACAATGTCTTTCTGATTTCTGTTTTCATGAAATAATAAAGAAAAAAATGATTCAGGTTCATGTGTGTGTGTGTACATGAGGGAGAGAGAAAGAGAAAAAAAGAAAAAGGAGACAGAGTATGAGGGGAAAAAAAACCTTCCAAAGAAAATAAGTATTATCACTTTCTTACAGCTTTCCACTTTATTTTCAGGTCAGTGATTTTTTCTTATCCTAAAAATTCTTCCCTATATATTCTGGGGACTAGGGCTATATATGTTGTAAATCTTGATTCATCGTATTTTCACTATCTGAATCTCTTTTGTTGAGCAGATGTTCTTAAATATTACTGTCATCAACTTTGTCAACTTCTTGCTTTAAGGCTAACATTTTACCTCATTTAAGAAATGAGGCTAATTTAAGAAATTTAGAAATCCATTTAAGAAATTAAGGCTTATATTTTACGTCATTTAAGAAATCTTTTCCTACCTTGAGATCATGAAGACAGTCTCTCTATTTTCTTAAAAAGTTTTATAATTTTGCCTTTTTAGGGTCATTAACTTCCCTGGAATTGATTTTTATATGTGGTATGAAGTCATCATTCAAGAATTTTCTGGTTTTAAAAAAAAAAATCTTCAAGCTAGTTGGCTGTTTGGATATATTGGTTGAAGATAATACGTGGGCCTGTTGCTGTCCTGGAAATCTCTGCCACATAGCTACAGAACCCAGAATCACTCCCGTTGGTATTTAGGCCAGAGTGGACAACTTTCACCATGAGGTATTAAACTACAGGCAGGACCTAGACAGACCTGATTCAAGCAGTCATATTTCAGGAACTTCCAGTGTGCGCACCCTGGTTTTTTCCTTGCAATGATGTAACCTCTGATTTTATAAAGCCAAATTTTCAGACTGTTTTAATGGTGCTGTGCCAGGCTTTTACTTTATTTTGTTTAGAGATTTACATCTTTTTTAAAATGAGGTTAGCTTATGATTTTTCTTTGTTCATACTGTACTTGTCACTTGTTATTAAGATTTTTCTGGGGCGCCTGGGTGGCTCAGTGGGTTAAAGCCTCTGCCTTCGGCTCAGGTCATGATCCCAGGGTCCTGGGATCGAGCCCTCCGTCGGGCTCTCTGCTCAGCAAGGAGCCTGCTTCCTCCTCTCTCTGCCTGCCTCTCTGCCTACCTGTGATCTCTGTCTGTCAAATAAATAAATAAAATCTTTAAAAAAAAAGATTTTTCTATAACAATAATAATTATGATGATAAACCATTACAAAGGGCTTACTATATGCCAAACTATTATGAAAGCACTTTATATGTACTAACTCAATCTTTATCATCACTTTATGAGGTGGGTAGAATTATCATTTTCATTTTAGAGATGACAATAGTAATGCACAATCAGTTAAGTAACTTGCCCAGACAGGGATAGAAAACAATCAAGCCTCCATTGCTTGTGAAGAATTACACTTGTGTGTTCCTTTTATGTTTGGTAGGGTACAACTCTCAAGGTCTCATCTCTTTATGAGCATATTTACTATAGATTCAATGTATATTCTGATCAAAGAACTGCTAGGGGTTTCTTTTTGGGGGGGCATTTTCTAGAAATGAATGTTTCAAATTTTTTAAGTGTTTTTTTTTAATTTATGTAATTTTGTAATTTCAATTTTTTTTAAAAATTTATTTATTTTTTAAAGATACTTATATATTTGAGAGAATACACAAGGTAGGGAGGGGCAGAGCAGCAAGCAGATTCCCTGCTGAATGTGGAGCTGGATGCAGACTTGATCCGAGGACCCCAAGATCATGACCTGAGCCAAAGGCAGATAGTTAACCAATTGAGCCACCCAGGCACCCCAATATTTTTACTCTTTATACCATTTGTGGTTATGTGCCCACTCTCATTCTTAATGTGTTAATTTGTACCGTCTCTCATTTCCTTGATAAAGTTTGTATATGTAGCCTATTTGGCTCAGTGGGTTAAGGCTGCTGCCTTCCGCTCAGGTCATGATCTCAGGGTCCTGGGATCGAGCCCCGCATCGGGCTCTCTGCTCGGCAGGGAGCCTGCTTCCTCCTCTCTCTCTGCCTGCCTCTCTGCCTGCTTGTGATCTCTCTCTGTCAAATAGATAAATAAAATCTTAAAAAAAAAAAAAAAGAGTGGCTAACTGTTGCTCTTTCTTCATCTTGCCTAATTTTCGGAAAAAAAAAAAAGCGGGGGGGCGCCTGAGTGGCTCAGTGGGTTAAAGCCTCTGCCTTCAGCTCAGGACATGATCTCAGGGTCGTGGGATCGAGCCCTGCATCGGGCTCTTTGCTCAGCAGGGAGCCTGCTTCCCTTCCTCTCTCTGTCTGCCTCTCTGCCTACTTGTGATCTCTCTCTGTCAAATAAATAAAAATAAAATAAAATAAAATGAGTTTTTTGAAATATGCTTACTGGTTACCATATATAGTATAATTTTTCCCTTTGATTATTAGCTTAAAACTTAACTACCTTGTGAAAAGAGATTATGAATCTTAGACTGTGTCTCTACTTTCTTCCTTGGCAGATTGTCTTCAAATTTTGTAACTTTCCTTAAATATTAAAAAATAGTGTTTTCTCAACTTTTGGGTGAAGTGTTCTACTTTTATCCACTATTTAAAACTTGTTTATATACTTTTGAGATCTTTTCTATTCCTTTTTCCTGTTGAATATACAAGCTAGGACAAGAGATATGTTGAAATCTTAACATATCTCTTCTCATATCACAGATCCTAACATATGTACATAATATATGGACATTAATGTCACAGGATTTTGACATTGGATTAATCTGTTTCTCCTAATAGTTCTGTCAAGTTTTGTCCTTATGTATTTTGTAGATATGTTATCTGTTATATTCAAGTTTGTAATTCTTGATTTACCCTGGAAAATTGAAATTTTTGTCTTGTTAGAGTTTTTCTTTATGTGCAGAGCAATGCTTTTTTGCCAGGAAGTTTATTTGTCTGATCTTATAGCTGTGCCACCTTCCCTTTTATTGGTATGAACCTAGCATAACTTTTTATTAGTTCTTTACTTTCAACCATTCTGTGACCCTACTTTTTAGTTGTAGGTTTCACAAGTGGGCTATATTGGATTTAGTTTTATAATTTTTTAGTCTATCATGATAAATGCTGACTTGATTATAACATCTTGTCCATTTTACATTTGCTATAATCACTAAGATTTTAAAATTTGTTTCTACTATTTTATTTTATTCTTTTTATTTTCCCCAACTTTCCCTTCTTTTGTTGTTCTTTCTTGCTTATTTTGAATTAATTTTTCTCCTTCCATATTGTTTGCTTGAATAAATGGTCATAAGTTCTCTTTGGGAAGATAATGGAGGAAACATGAGAATATACTTGCATGATATTTAAGGGTCCTTCTTCCTGGGTACCTGGCATCTCCAGGATTTTGGATATGAAAAATGATTCATATTCAGAAAAAGGGCAAGGGATGACCATTCTACTGGAGGAGTTTCCACAGGCTCATACTCATTTATCCTTATTTTCTTTTGATTGATTATGAAAACTGAACAATGCCCTTTTTGGATGGTCATCTATCTTGTCTCCAAAAACTTTTGATTTCCCTTCAGAGCTTTCTGCTATTTATAATAAATATAATGTTTTTGATAAATATTCTTATATTGCTTCTGCCCCTCTGTCGTTATCACCTGGACTCTATTAATTCAGGATCTTATCATCTTTATTTCAGTATTTCAGATCTATAAGAAACCTGGATATAAATGATAGCTATTACTGAGTTTCTCAAGAATGCTAATGCCTTTTTACCTCTTACCATTTCAATAAATGGAGGTTTCTCATGGAACATATAGTTGGTGAATTTCTGGTCATGTGCATTTTATCCACTGTAGCTAGTCTACTTCCCTGAGACTTTTGGTCCCTCACTCCACAATCTGCTATTGTTCCAGCATTTCTACAACCTTAGTGTAGGTCATAACTTTTTCTAAGCTTCCAAAGAGCCACCTAAACAGTGTGTTAGAATAGTCTTCCAGGGTTCTTGTCCAGGTGTTTTATCCTGCATCTCTGGAAATTTCTCCCATTTCAGAAAGCTATGTTTTATCCAACTTTACATTCTGTTCTGATCCATCACCCTCAGTATCCATTGCAAACTTTTTTTATTGTTCCTTTCCTCTCTTAGCAAGCCCAGTACTCCCCACCTGGGTGACCTGTCCAATATTATTAATCTAATGGGAGAAGGAGAGATGGAGATAGATGTTCCTGTAGGTACATGTTATTTTTCAGGTTAAAATTTTCTGTATAATCTTTAACATGGGATGCATCAATACAATTAATACAATCCAATCTCAGTGTCCTAGACATCTCTCCAATTTGATACCTGGCTTTGGTACAATGGACTGGCTCAACTTGGCAGTGAAAACTTCTCTTGAACTCTGCTACCCTTATAATAATTAAGGTTTAGGCCTTATCCACAGTATTTTTCTGTACTTCTATGACAGGAAATAAGAGACTCTTTATGTGATTTCAAGAAGGCTCTCATTTGCCCACTCTCACCACTCTTGTTCAACATACTATTAGAAGTCCTAGCAACAGCAATCAGACAACAAAGAGAAATAAAAGGTATTCAAATTGGCAATGAGGAAGTCAAACTCTCTCTCTTCGCAGATGACATGATACTTAATATGCAAAACCCAAAAGACTCCATCCCCAAACTACTAGGACTCATAGTAGTTCAGTATAGCAATTCAGTAATGTGGCAGGATACAAAGTCAATGTACAGAAATCAGTTGCTTTCTTAAACACTAACAATGAAAATACAGAAAGGGAAACTAGAGAATCGATTTCATTTACTATAGCACCAAGAACCATAAGATACCTGGGAATAAACCTAACCAAAGAGGTAAAGGATCTGTACTTGAGGAACTACAGAACACTCATGAAGGAAATCGAAGGAGACACAAAAAGATGGAAGACCATTCCATGCTCATGGATCAGAAAAATAAACATTGTTAAAATGTCTATACTGCCTAGAGCAATCTGTACCTTCAGTGCCATTCTCATCAAAATTCCACTGACATTTTTCAAAGAGCTGGAGCAAACAATCCTAAAATTGATATGGAATCAGAAGAGACCTCAAATTGCTAAAAAAATGTTGAAAAGAAAAACAAAATTGGGGCATCACATTGCCTGATTTCAAGCTTTACTACAAAGCTGTGATCACCAAAACAGCATGGTACTGGCATTAAAACAGACACATAGACCAGTGGAACAGAGTAGAGAGCCCAGATATGGACCCTCAACTCTATGGTCAAATGATCTTTGACAAAGCAGTAAAAAGTATGAAGTGGAAAAAAGACAGTCTCTTCAATGAATGGTGCTGGGAAAATTGGACAGCTATATGTAGAAGAATGAAACTCGGCCATTCTCTTACACCATACACAAATATAAACTTGAAATGGATAAAAGACTTCAATGTGAGGCAGGAATCCATCAGAATCATTGAGGAGAACACAGGCAGTAACCTCTTCGATATCAGCCACAGCAACTTCTTTCAAGATATGTCTCCAAAGGCAAAGGAAACAAAAGTGAAAATGAATTTTTGGGACTTCATCAATATCAAAATATTCTGCACATAAATGAAACAGTCAACAAAACAAAGAAGCAACCCATGGAATGGGAGAAGGTGTTCGCAAATGACAGTACAAACAAAAGGCTGGTATCCAGGATCTATAAAGAACTCCTCAAATTCAACACACACAAAACAGATAATCATGTCAAAAAAAATGGGCAGAAGATATGAACAGATACTTCTCCAATGAAGACATACAAATGGCTAACAGACACATGAAAAAATTTTCATCATCACTAGCCATCAGGGAGATTCAAATCAAAACCACATTGAGATATCACCTTATACCAGTTAGAATGGCCAAAATTAACAAGACAGTAAACAACGTGCATTGGAGAGGATGTGGAAAAAGGGGAACCCTCTTCCACTGTTGGTGGGAATGCAAGTTGGTGCAGCCACGTTGGAGAACAGTGTGGAGATTCCTTAAGAAATTAAAAATAGAGCTTCTCTATGACCCTGCAATTGCACTACTGGGTATTTACCCCAAAGATACAGATGTAGTGAAAAGAAGGGCTATGTGTACCACAACATTTATAGCAGCAATGGCCACCATTGCCAAACTGTGGAAAAAACCAAGATGCCCTTCAATGGACAAATGGATAAGGAAGATGTGGTCCATATACACTATGGAGTATTATGCCTCCATCAGACAGGATGAATACCCAACTTTTGTAGCAACATGGACGGGACTGGAAGAGATTATGCCGAGTGAAATAAGTCAAGCAGAGCCAGTCAATTATCATATGGTTTCACTTATTTGTGGAGCATAACAAATAGCATGGAGGACATGGGGAGTTAGAGAGGAGAAGGGAGTTGGGGAAATTGGAAGGGGAGGTGAACCATGAGAGACTATGGACTCTGAAAAACAATCTGAGGGTTTTGAAGGGGCAGGGTGGTGGGACATTGGGTGAGCCTGGTTTTGGGTATTATGGAGAGCACTGGGTGTGGTGCATAAACAATGAATTCTGGTATCCTGAAAAGAAATTTTAAAAATAAAATACTTTAAAAAAAAGAAGGCTCTCATTTCACATTTTGTCTTCAACTGGTGATTAATAACCCTTAGCCTTAGACAATAAAAATCTTTCACTAGTGCATCAATATCACCCAGCAATATTCATTGGATTCTATAATCCTTATAGTTACTTCTTCTGAACCTCTCAAACACCTGCTAAAAACTGCTAATGCAGCCCTTCCTTTGATATTCCATCCCAGTTCATCACTGTCAAAACAATGCAGCCTAACAGCAACCATCAGATGTCCTCTTAATATATGTGATGGTGTCTTCATTGCCAGTTAGCCAGTACAAACTACAAACCCATTTTAGGGTCTGCTTTCTAGGAATATATCAATATATTAGATATCTGGAATGAGATGTTTTGAAGTGTGACTTGAATTATGTATTGCTATATAACAACAATGATAAAACTGTAACTTAAAAATAACCTTTAATCATGTGGGTCAGAAATGTGGGGGCAACTTGGCTAAATGATTCTTCTGCTTCATATACGGTTTATAGTAGTCAGTTGGGGCTATATTCACTTGGCAGCTGTACTGTTCAGCAGGTCACTCGCATGTTTGATGCCTTAGAAGAGATACCTATAAGGCTATACTTAGCTTGTCTCTTCTCTTTAGTCTTGTACTCCCAGAATCACGGCATAAATTATTGAAGTGTCCCTTACATTGTAGGCTGTTGATCAAAGTGGTCATAGGGCAGTCATTTCAAGAGAAAGAAACCTAGGGGAACCTGGATGGCTGAACGGGCTAAAGCTCTGCTTTCAGCTCAGGTCATGGTCTCAGGGACTTGTGATCAAATCCGGCATCGAGCTCTCTGCTCCGCGGGGAACCTGCTTCCCCTCATCTCTCTGCCTGCCTCTCTGCCTACTTGTGATCTCTCTCTCTCTGTCAAAATGAATAAATAAAATCTTTAAAAAAAAAAAAAAAGAAGTCTAGGAAATCTAGGTAGAAACCTAGACTTTATCTCTTGGGAAAAGAATGTCAAAGAATTTGTGGCCATCTTCAATTTGCCACAGTTATTCTTAAGAACAAGCGGTATTAGGGAACAGGGGAAGTAGGATGGGGGTGGGAAAGGGAAACTGAAATAGTCACACCAGATGCCTCAGCCAATCCCATGAAAGGTTCTGGAGCTCGAATGGCTATTTGAATTTGACCAGAATTGTGTCAAGGAGGTCAAGTTCATGTGTGACTTCATTGGGCCACTACTTTGATATGGACTATCTTTGGGGTAGGGAGGCATGCGACTTTGATTTAGAGAGTTCCCTTTTGATCTAAGCAAATCTCAGAGAGTAATTAAGTTATAAGCTATTATCAGTCAATACTCCTGCCAACTGAGCACCTCACTCATGAAGGGATAATCCGAGTGGTGCATCACAACATTCATTACACATGTCAAGAAATCGACTGAGGCTATAAACAACAATAGCACTGAAAATTAAAAATACTGATGTGAAGGAAAGAGTTGATTAAGTATATTTGTTAAATACAATAATTCATATATTTTATTAAAAAGATAAAGATACTAAATAAAATGTGTTTTAGGGGCACTGGGTGGCTCAATGGGTTAAAACATCTGCCTTTGGCTCGGGTCATGATCCCAGGGTGTTGGGATCGAGCCCCGCATCAGGCTTTTTGCTCATCGGGGAGCCTGCTTTCCTTCCTCTCTCTTTGCCTGACTCTCTGCCTGCTTGTGATCTCTGTCAAATAAATAAATAAAATCTAAAAAAAAAAAAAAAGGTATTTTAGGAAGTATAATTGGTGTCTCTGAAGGCAGAAGCCAATCAATGGAACAGAATGATTTTTAAAATATATATCAAGAAGAAATCTTGGGGAAAATGATTCTGAAGATGATAAAAACACATAATATGCAAGAAAAATTTGTCACAGTCTGCTGAATACAAAGATATTCTTTTTAAACTATTGCATTAAGAAGTAAAACTAGAGGGGCGCCTGAGTGGCTCAGTGGTTTAAAGCCTCTGCCCTGGGCTCAGGTCATGATCCCAGGGTCCTGGGATTGAGCCCCGTATTGAGCTCTCTGCTCAGCAGAGAGCCTGCTTCCTCCTCTCTCTCTCTCTGCCTGCCTCTCTGCCTGCTTGTGATCTCTGTCTGTCAAATTAATAAATAAATAATCTTTAAAAAAAAAAAAAAAGAAGTAAAACTGGAGTTCTTTACTTCCAGTAAATGGGGACTTGTACAATGTCCCATCTTTCTCTAATGTATCTTATAAAAGCAGCAAGGCAAATTAAAACAAACAAATAAACAAACAAAACCTGCAATTTCTTCTTACATTGAAATCAGAAAACATATATACCCCATAGATTTTTTTTTTTTTTTTTTACTGGGAAGTATTTTTTTTTTTTTTATTTCCAGCATAACAGTATTCATTATTTTTGCACCACACCCCGTGCTCCATGCAATCCGTGCCCTCTATAATGCCCACCACCTGGTACCCCAACCTCCCACCCCCCGTCCCTTCAAAACCCTCAGATTGTTTTTCAGAGTCCATAGTCTCTCATGGTTCACCTCCCCTTCCAATTTCCCCCAACTCCCTTCTCCACTCTAAGTCCCCATGTCCTCCATGCTATTTGTTATGCTCCACAAATAAGTGAAACCATATGATAATTGACTGGCTCTGCTTGACTTATTTCACTCGGCATAATCTCTTCCAGTCCCGTCCATGTTGCTACAAAAGTTGGGTATTCATCCTTTCTGATGGAGGCACCCATAGATTTTTTTTTTAAGTGTAAAGACTGCTAAAAACAACTAAGATCGGCACAAAACTGAATGGATTGAAGGCAGCACGAGGCACCTGTGCAGATAGTAAGGGGAATAGCAAAACAGTCCAGAAGCAACAGATCTCAGGAAAGGCTTAAGTGAAATAAGATCTATTGGGATCAGGGAAGGACAAAGCAGAAACTGACAAGATAAGCAGGTCAAAGTGCATGAAAGATATGCATAGAATATGTATAGAGTAACAAATAAGTGATGAAGTGTCTTAGAAAATACCCATAAAACTACACTCCCTAAAGGCAAAGCCTGCAATTGCTGGATAAGGAAAATCTCGTTTGTTTCATAATAAGAAGTAAGATTCAAGCTGGCCCAGCTTTGGCACACAGCTAATAGAAGAGGTAAAAGGGGAAAGACTTACCCAAAAAGCACATCACGAAATGAGAAAGAACAGATGAAAGTTCTTCCCAAATAGTTCATCATTAACCAAAAAATAGAATGAGAAAAATCAAATAATCACTTTTACAAAAGAAGACTTTGAAGTACAACCATAAGATTTTTAGAAAAATATGGTAAGAAAATAAAAGGAAATGAAATGTACTTTAGTAAAACTCAGGAAAATGCAGGAAGAACAATGAAAAAAAAATCACAGAAATATAAGACAAAATTAGAGAACAAAGCAGCATAAACATTGAGGATAACACAGGAAGAGATCTGGGGTATAGAATGAGAAAAGGGACCAAAATAAAAGAGAAATGCAGAGAACTGAAAAAGGATTAAAGGGAATAGTTAGATACACAGGAAAGGCAAAAGAGATCAAATGTGCATAATTGGAGTTTACCAAGAAGAAAGCCAAAATAATGGAACAGAATATAGAAACATATAATTCAAGAAAACATTCCTGAAATTAAAGAAGGCCTGGATCTACATTTTGAAAGGGCATGTCATATGCCAAGACAATTTGAACCAGAATGGTCAATAATGAAATACATTTGATAAAGTATTGGTCCTTAAAGAAAGAATTCTTTGCAATGCTAAGCCAAGGTATCAAGTCACTTAGAAGAGGAAAAACAAATCCACCCAATTTCATGTTTTCCGTAGCAGTAGTCAGCATCAGAAGACAATGGAGCAATATTTATATGATAGGCAAGGGAAATGTAAGCCAAAGATTATATTTCCAGGCAAGTTGTGCTCCAAGTGAAAATTCAACAAATTGTTTTGAACACACAAGCACTCAGGGATTAGTATTCCCAAAGTCCTTATTAAGGAAACTCCTTGTAGATGAACGTTATTCAAACAAATGGTAACTGGAAAGGAATGGCAAAGTTATGAACTTTGAATTTTTATTTATAGGAACAACACGAACTAAGTAAAAATTTTATATGATTTAAGAATGAGAAAATATTGACCACTAAAAGAGAAAGAAGATAAACAGTAGAGCAAGTCTGTTTTCACATCTGAAGTTGTCTAGTAATCTAAGAATATCATTTCAAATTTATAGAATTAAATAATAGATAAATAAGCATATTGACTCAAAAATGCCATTAGTGACTATCTATATTTGGAAATTGTTTTTAAGATTCCTCTTCATTCTATGGTACCTGGTTAAAGTTGGTCAAAGACAGGAACTCCTGGAAGGTCTAGGGTGAAAATAGGAAGAAGCCATTTAATTTGGAAGGTCCTGGTGCTCAGACATGATAATGGTCAAATGTAGCCATAGGTGGTACTCCTCAGCTTGTGCTTGTTTTCCTCCTGTGCTCTGAGTCATGGCATTTTCTAAGCCTCTGACCTCCTGACCACTGCTGGCCCAAGTGCTCACTACCAGCACCATGCAATGAAACAGAGGCAGCAGTGTCCTTTGACCTCTGCAAACACCCTCATTGTTTGCAGAGCATAGCGTCTTGTATATTTTCATGAGTTCAGACTATTGCATTTATGCTTCAGGCATTTGTGATTGCTGACTCTGATTCTCAAATTCTCTCTTTCCAGATGTTGACTTCCCCAACTACTCCCACATTGGTGTAAATTCGAATTCCTAAATTAAACTTTTCACTGACATCACACTAATAATGTCATGGTTTATGACTGATACAATCAGTAGCTAAGCAAGGTAATTTTATTGACTGTAGGAATAAACCAGGAAAATACAAATTTAAAAGAGAAAAATAAGAGTTGTGATCTTAATATCAAACAAATGGAATTCAGATCCCGAAGTGTTAAACTACATGAGGAAGGGAAATTTCTTATGCTAAAGGTCTCTATTTATAATCAAAATACAAATTTATGAATATATATGCACAAAATGGTACAATAGCAACATTAACTAATGGTAGTCATACTGACAACTTAAACTATTTTTTTATTTCAGTGGCAGTGCTTATGACATTTCCCCATTATGCATGATGGTGGATTTGGATGGGAGATATGCTGTTTTCATTTTAAGGAGTCATTAACCTAGGGTTTCGTTTTGTTAATTTGAGAGAAGCAGAGCATATTTGTAAACTACAAGGAAGGATTTAGATGAGGGAACAGATTTCATGATATGAAGACAGTAGTAGGTCATGATGAAGACTGCAAAGATAGACCTTGGACAGAAGCAGGGAAACCTCCTTTGAAACTGGAGTTAATATAAGGGATGGCTGCAGTTAAATCTTATAATAGAATATCAGGAAAATTGATAACATTCTGCTTAAGCGGTCTTAATTTTATTTTAGAAAGTGGGAAATGAAGACATTTGTGAAGGAGGTAAGAAAGTAGTACTGTATAAGAATAATGAAGTTTGGACTGGATATCAATGAAAATAGGAGTGAGCAAGTCAGTTCTAGCTCAGTTTGAAGACATATTTTTGGGGGAGGCACAGTTTTGCTGTAGTGATGTTTGTGCACTGAATTAGGTATACAGGGTTTGGAGTTTTTAAATGATGTACAGATGTATATTGACAACTACAGATGTATATTGAAAGACTAACTGAGGGGCACCTGGGTGGCTCAGTCGGTTAAGAGTCTGCCTTTGGCTCAGGTCATGATCCCAGAATCCTGGGTTGGAGCCCAATCTGGCTCCCTGCTCAGCAAGGAGTCTGCTTCTCCCTCTGTCCCCTCCACATGGTCATCTGTGCTCTCTCTCTCTCTCAAATAAATAAAATCTTTAAAAAGAAAAAAAAAAAGGTTAACTGAAGCAAAAAGACTAAATGCAAATACCTAAAATTACATTTTTAATGTAAATCTGAGTTTCTCAAACCCAAGTTTTATTTAATTACAATGACCTCAAAAGAAAATATAATGAAAATAGTGTAAAAGCTTGCATTTAAGTGCAGTAAAATATTTTCCTGGGATTTAAATTGGCTGGCTAAAGTTCTTCATAAACTTTCATTTACATTTTTAAAAAATATTAGTCATTTCAAAATCTTGGGCATATAAAAGTTGGATTTTAATGCTAGCACAATACTCGAAAGAGAATGAAAGTAATGCAAGCATTGAAATATGTACTTTTCAGATAGCACTTAAAACTTTAAATAGAAATGTGACCCACAGTTGACAGATTGTTTTTGTCAGCCTTGAACAACATGTAGACAGCAGGCTGCATGGGGTTCATAAATACATCTGGAGGCCTGCTCTTTGCCTGCCTGCTATGTGGGAGTCTTTATGACCAGCAGCTCTACAGGCATCAGAATGGAAACAATAGTCCATCATCTGGATATGATAGGCACTTATTAAAATTTCAGCCATTTGCATTCTTCTTGAAATACCATTTTAAAGATATTCATTGGTAATTCAAAAATAAAAATTTAGGGCTTCTATAATGATATAAATCAGCTATAGTAATGATTAAATTGTTCATTTGGAAATTATTTTGTAAGCAAGTAGTGGGATAAATAAAGCAGATTAATAACATCATTTTTAATAAATTATACATTATGTATTTTTTTTATTAACTAAAATCTTAAATGCAACAATTACTTAATGCTACTGAGAAAAATATACACTCAAATTTGACAAATTAGTATTTACACCCTTCAAAATAGGGATTTTTCCACCCTCTGGTCTAAGGCAGCCAGCAACTGGCTTAGGTTTTTATATAAATTGGCATTTTCTGGGCTCACAGAACCCAACTCATCTTGTAGACATTACAATTCCTTACTGCCACAATGGAGAACAAAGAGAACTGGAAGCTAGCACAGCAACTTGACATTTGGCTCAAAAACAGTAACTCCCAAACACTTAACAAAACTTTTCTTAAGCCCTTTCAGAAGGTGTGAGACCGGTCAGTACAATGACATTTAGCCAACAAAGAATTGTTTCCTCTATTTTATAGAGATGCTAGGAATTCTTCCCATTTGCATAAACTATCTCATAAAAATCAACAATAGTGCTGATTATCTTCTCAAAAACAAGTGAGTACATCCAATAGAAGAAACACACATACACACACACCCCATGAGGTGATAGACTCATTTAGTTTAGCAATTCTTTTTTTTTTTTTTCTTCCATTTCATGGCACATCTATGCAGCCTTTCAGATTCTCTGAAAATATTTTGGGTAGAAAAAGTAAGAGAAGATTGTTCCCTGTTCTCTTTTGTTGACCAAACCATAATAAACACATTCATGCCTGTTGCATACCGTATTGATCCATACATACCAGCCATCATGTATTTTTCTGTAGCTCACTCTCACTTCATATCCTATCTGTTCATGCAAGAAATAATAGATTTCATGATTCCAAGGACTTCAAAAAGATTTACCGAAGTATTTTTAAATGCTAGTTTAATCAGGACTATAGGGTACCGTCATTTCTCCCTCGATTTTGACATTAGCTTCTTAACTTACCTCCCTGCTCCCATGCTTCCCCTCCTATGGTTTGAAGCAACCAGAGTGAGATTTTTGGCTAAGATCAAGTGTAAAATCTGTAAAATCATATCTCAAAATTCTTAAAGGAACTCTCGTCTGACAGTGAAAGCCCAAATTCTTAAATAGCCTGTGGGCTCTGCAAAGGACCTGTTCTTATGTCCTACCCCTTCCCTTTCAGTTGACCTGCTTCAGGCACACTAGCATCCTTGATGTTTTTGAGCATTTCAGACACATTCCCACCTAGGAATATCTGCACTGGTTCCTTCTTCTGTCAGGAAAATGCTTTCCCAGATGTGGGCATGGTTTAGTCCTTCTTCTCCTTCTGGTTACTCTAATAACACTTTTCCAATGAGAGATTCTGTGAACACATTACAGTTGACTCTTGAACAACATGGGTTTGAACTGTGTGGGTCCACTTATACACAGGTTTTTTTGATAAATAAAGACAGTGCTGTAAATATGTTTTCTTTCTTATGATTCTTCTTAATTACATTTTCTTTTGTCTAGATTATTTTGTTATAAGAGTATGACAAAGAATACATATAATGTACAGAACATATGTTAATCATGTTATTTATGTTATCAGTAAGGCCTCTGGTCAACAGTGAGCTATTAGTAAAGTTTTAGGGGAGTCAAAATTTGTACACAGATTTTCAACAGCTTGAAGGTCAGTGCCCCTAACCCCATGTTATTCAAGGGTCAACTGTATTCAAAATTGCAAACCTCATTCTCTGGAATTCCTTATCTTACTTAACTTCTCTCTGTAGGAAGTATCATCTTCTAACAGATTTCCAATTTAATTGTTTATTTATTTTTATTATCTGCTTCTACACACTCTAATGAAGGCTCCACCAGAAGAGGTGCTTTGTTATGTGTTCATTGCAATATCTTCAATACCTGGAACAGTGCCTGGCACATAGATTCTGTCTAATAAGTATTTGTTAAAACTTGTTGGAACTCAGAGGCCCATTTTCAGGATTGTAGTTATACAGGAATTTCTCATACAAAAGAAAAATTTGTAGGGTTGTAGTAAGCAATTGTTACTTATTTACATTTTTACACTTTTTATAAAACCAAGATGAACTTATTATTTATTTTTAAACTTTTTTTTAAAAAGATTTTGTTTATTTATTTGACAGAGAGAGATCACAAGTAGGCAGAGAGGCAGGCAGAGAGAGAGAGAGGAGAAAGCAGGCTCTCCGCCAAGCAGAGAGTCCAATGTGGGGCTCGATCCCAGGACACTGAGATCATGACCTAAGCAAAAGGCAGAGGCTTAACCCACTGAGCCACATAGGTGCCCTATTTTTTAAACTTTTTAAAAAAGATTTATTTTATTTATTTTAGAGAAAGAATGAGAAAGCTGGGGAGAGGTAGAGAGAGAGAATCTCAAGCAGACTCCTTGCTGAGCACAGAACCCCATGTAGGGCTGGATTCCATGACCTCATGAGATCATACCTAAGCTAAAACCAAGGGTCAGACTATCAACTGACGGAACCACCCAGGTACCCCCAAACCAAGATGAATTTCACAGGACATGAAATTTAGGTTATGCATGGTAAGCTTTTATGCATGCTTTAATCTTAAAGCTGGCATGATAATTCAATTATATAGAAAAGGACAACACAAAACATGCCTATAGGTTCAACATTAAATTTTCTCAGATTTTGGGTGATTCTGCCATATTTGTTCTTCATAACTCATTAAAAAGTAAAATAAAATATTGTAGATATAATTTGAACTTTTTGAAACACCCACTGATCCCATTTCTTTCTTACCACATCCCTGGATTGACTACTATGCTAAACTTGGTGTTTGAAAATCCCATAAATCCATATATGTAAGAACATATAGATGGCTCCACATGTATTGTATAATACTGTTTTACATAATTACAAACTTTATATATATGCAGCCATAATTTAATTTATATTCTTCTTTTTTTTTCAAAAAATACTCATTAAAAAAATTTAATAAAATTCGTTGTTTATGCACCACACCCAGTGCTCCATGCAATACATGCCCTCCTTAATACCCACCACCAAGGCTCACCCAATCCCCACGTCCCTCCCCTCTAAAACCCTCAGTTTATTTCTCAGAGTCCACAGTCTCCCTTAATTTATGTTCTTAACTTGCTTTCTCCCTCTGCCCTAATTATGTTGATGGGATATTCACTGGTAATATTTATAGCTCTATGTAATTAATTTTAATTGCTATTTAGTATTTAATATTATATTGACATGTATTTATTCATTTTCCTATTGATAAAACTTTAGGTTGTTTCTAATTATTTTCTTGTTTTATATTGTTACAATTAATTTTTTGTACACTCATCATTGTGAATGTGTGTAAGAGTTTCTTTAGTGTATCTAAACATGGAATTTTTACACCGAAGCTTACACACATTTTCAACTTTATTGGATACTACTAATTTATCCTCCAAAGTGGATAAAGCAATGTATATACATAGAAGCAAGGTTGAGCTCTTTTCTCCTGATCTTGGCTGTGACTTATTATTGTCAGACTTTATTTATTTATTTTTTTCAATTTGACATGTGAAATGATATCTAACAGTTGCTCTATTTGTGTTCCCTGGTTAGTCATGAGGTCAAGGGTGTTTCCATTATTGATTTACTATATAGGTTTTCTCTTCAATGAATTATTTGTTCAATAGCCTTCAACCATTGTCCACTAGAATAGTTTTTTTTCCTTGTAGATTGGTTTTTCATAAATTTTGTATATCAAATTTTTGAAAGTTTTAGTGTGACCACTTATACCAAACCATTTTCAAGAATGGAAAGGTGTACTCTCTCTCTCTTTTTAAAAGATTTTATTTATTTATTTGACACAGAGAGAGAGAGAAAGAGCACAAGCAGGGAGAACAGCAGAGGGAGAAGCAGGCTCTCCACTGAGCCAAGGACCCCATTGTGGGGGTCCCAGGATCCTGGGATCATAACCAGAGTCAAAGGCAGCCTCTTAACCAACTGAGGCACTCAGGTGCCCCTGGAAAAGTTGTACTCTTAATAATTATGTCAGACTAACAGAAGAAAACCTGAATTATCTTGGACAAACTGGTTTGTATGGTTATGCTAGTTGTAAGCATTGACATCTATAGCTTCTTTTAAAACTTTGTTTATAGCATCTTTCACTGAACTGATGATTTATATGCAGTCACATTTATCATGTTTAAAGCCAGTCACAAAAAGGCAAATGCTGTGTGACTGCACTTACATGAGGTACCAGGAATAGCCAAATTCAAAAGTCAGAAAATAGAGACTGAGAGAAGAGGGTAAGAGGGAGTTAGTATTTAAATGTTATTGTTAACTCAATACAGTTTCAGTTTTTCAAGATGAAAAGGGTTTGGGAGATGGATGGTGGTAATGGTGATTAACAACAGTGTGAATGTATTTAATGTCACAGACTATACATTTACAAATAGTTAAAATGAGGGGCACCTGGGTGGCTCATTTGGCTAAACATGTGCCTTTACCTCAGGTCTAGATCTCGGGGTCCTGGAAGTGAGCCGAGTCTTCCTTGCCTTGGGCTCTGCTCAGCAGGAGTCTGCTTCCTCCTCTTTTTCTGTGTGTTCTCCTTCTCACTCTTGCTCTCTCTCAAGTAAATCAACAAATTATTTAAAAAAAAATAGTTAAAATGGTTAATTTTATTTTATATATATATTATTACAATTAAAAATATGAACCAATAAATTAGTATAAAGAAAAAAATCACTATTTTGTTAGTAATTAATTACATTTTTTGTATCTTATGCATTTCTTTTTTTGGTAAGTGAGAGTTTTTAAGGCTTGTAGGTTTTTTTGGTTATTGTTTTAATGACTGAGAATCTTAATTTTGCCCTCATACTTGATGGTAGTTTAGCTGAATATAAAATGTTTAGTGGATGATCTTTTTCTTTGGCACTTCCCTTATATTCAGCTCTATGACCAGTTCTTTGTGTGCAATATTTTCTTTTTGATAACTTTATATTTTCCTTTTCACCTTGACTTTCTACAGTTTTATCTCAACATTTGTTAGTTTCGATTTAGCTTAATTTAATGTACTTAGTGATTAAATTTTACTTCAGTCTGAGGATTTAGGTCTTAATTGATCCTGCAGTTCTCATGGTTGCTCTTTGTTATAATATGGGCAAATATTAATTTTTCAATTAAATTGTTCTTGATTATGTGGAATTTATTATAATTTTAAAATCTTTTTTTATAGAGAATATGTCTTTAATTTCTAATATTTCTGGTTGATTTTATTGCATATCCATATTTTATTTTGTATCTTCTGGGTTTTCAAATTTTGTTTTTAATAAGTATTATCCTTTGTTTTTCTGATTAATCAAGGCATTCTTTTGAAAACTTTTCTTTGGAGTACTTGCCCCATAAGATTATTTTCATGTAGAGTGGATTCATATTTCAACTATTAACTTTCTTGGCCACCCTTCTTAGCATATATTTTTTTAATATCTAATTGAATTTTGAAATTTTGTTATATTGATCCACAAGGGGTAAAAGGTTTTTTGTGGGTTTTTTTTTTAAGATTTTATTTATTCGACAGAGACACAGCGAGAAAGGGAACAGAAGCAAGGGGAGTTGGAGAGGGAGAAGCAGGCCTCCGCTGGGAGTCTAAGCTGGGAGTCTGATGTGGGGCTCACTCCCAAGACCCTGGGATCAGGACCCTGGGATCACCACCTGAGCCGAAGGCAGACGCTTAATGATTGTGCCACTCAGGTGCCCCGGTTTTTGTTTGAGTTTTATTTTGTGCTAACTTGCTTTCTCTTTCTTTCCATTTATAAGATCTTTGTAATTTCTTTTTGCTTGTAACTCTTCCTTGGAAATTTATTGAGGTATTATCTTACATATTGCTATTTTGGGTCTTCTGTTTTATTGTAATATGGAGAAATCTCAAGATCTGGTAATATAAATAGTGGTTATTGGTTGAATTCCTGGGTGATGAGGCTGTGTCTTTTTCTTCTCACCATCCTAGATATGAAGATACCCTTGAAAATATAACCCAAGGCATTATACCCGCAATTTTTTTTTCAAGTTCCCCTTGTATAAATAAGGAGTCCCATCTAGTCTCATCTAGTCACTGCTCAATCAGGTTGTTTAGCCTTTGTCTTCTCTCTTGGATGGATAGAGGATTTTGATCTTTGATGCCACATAGTTACCAAACTATTGAGTTGCACTGTCCACTTCCAGTCTTGAATCCACTGGACTATGATTTTTTCCCAGGTCACTACTTTGTATTGCTATTTTAGATCCATTTTTCATTTGATTATTACTTTGAGTTTTATTGCAATTGTTGTGTGTTTTGAGCAGAAACAATGTATCTAACCGCGCACTTCATGTCTTGACTAGAATCATTCATTAGTATTATAATTCAAAATAGTTTTAAATAGAAAGGAATGGAAATAAAGATTGTAATCTTATTTTTCAAGATATAACTGATATTATGGAGTACTATAATGGCTAAATTAGTTTCCAAGTGAAGGGATCTATTGACACACCTTTTCTTAAAAATTATGTTATTCTTATGTGCTATGGTGAGTGCTGTGAAATGTGTAAGCCTGATGATTCACAAACATGTACCCCCAGGGGCAAATAAGACATTATATGTTAATAAAAGTAAAAAATAAAAATAAAAAAATTTTCAATTGTTATTGCTATAACAATAATTATTCTAATTATTATAGTTTTGTTTAATTGCCTTATCTTTCTTCTGGAGCCTTTAGTTAAAGTGGATGCCAGGAAATGAGGAATAAAGTGAAGTAGATCTGTCAGTGGACACTTTTTAATAAATAAATAAATAAATAAATAATAAATAATTTTAAAGATTTTATTTCTTTACTTGTCTGAGTCAGAGAGTGCACAAGCAAGGGAAGTGGCAGGAAGAGCAGGCAGAGGGAGAAGCAGGCTCCCTGCGGAGCAAGGAGCTGGAAGGGGGAAGCGGGTACTGATTCCAGGTCCCTGGGATCATGACCTGAGCCAAAGGCAGATCCTTAACTGACCAAGCCACCCAGAGGTCCTGGGCATTTTTTAAAAATATTTATTTTTTCTTTCAATTGATTGGAGATAGCTTTTAATATTAGGCACCAGACCCTATGCTGATCCCCAAAATATATTGTGTCCTATTTGTACAAAGGAAAATTGAATATATATTGATTTAGAACAAGATATTTGGACAATTCCTAAAGACATTCCAAATTTCCTACAAGATTTAGCTCTTAAGAAATCAAACCACTGTGACAATGAGCCCGTCTGCTGTTGCTTTAACTGACCCAGTTTTCCTGTGGAGACATTCATCAAATGGTGAAAAGAGATGATGTTGCTTGTTAGTTAAATACAAACTTTAGGGAAATAACATAGAATATAAAATGAAAAACTGCATAGTCGAAATTTAAAACGTCAATTGTGAGCCTCTTGTAATCCAAACTGGTTTGTTGTTGTTGCTGTTATTTTTAGTGAATTAAAGAATATATACTCTTTGAGACAGAGAGACTGAGAAAAGTCTAGTATAAAAGATAGATAACATCAGTGTGTAAAGGAGATAAAGTAGAGTATGTTGGGCGCCTGGGTGGCTCAGTGGGTTAAGCCTCTGCCTTCCGCTCAGGTCATGATCTCAGGGTCCTGAGATAGAGCCTTGTGTCAGACTCTCTGCTTGGCAGGGAGCCTGCTTTCCCCCCTCTCTCTGCCTGCCTCTCTGCCTACTTGTGATCTCTCTCTGTGTGTCAAATAAATAAATAAATAAAATCTTAAAAAAAAGGTAGCGTATATCTAAGTTACTATTTTCTTCTGACCATGCCATAGCTTGAAATGTTATGTAATTCTAGGATAGCTAATGTTTATTAAAAGTATTTAAGGTATTTTTCTGATGCTGTTCATGTATTATTTTACTTAATCTTCCAAACAATCCAATGAGGTAGGTATAATATTTATTCCAATTTTAGATACTGGGACTTCAAGACATGGTTTACTCACCCATGAATGTATGCAGTTTTCAGATTATAAATTCAGTATTTAACTCAGGTTAGTTTGAACTTAACCTTTATTCTAAATTTTGTCTCAGTAATTTAATATATTCAGATTAGATAATGTACAAAAGTGGCGATATGAAACACTATCATTCAAATCTTAGGGCCAGTTTAAAAAATAAAACTTGAAAGCAGGAAATTCTCTAAAACTAATGGAAACATGTCAGCTTTATGTGGCTCCTACTAACCAAATGCAGGATCATTTGAGCAGCAAGAATTATTATTATCATTTCAGCTTAAAAAAAGGTGAACAGGGAAGGAATTAGCACTATTTTTTTTTTTAATATTTTAGGGGTGCCTGCGTGGCTCAGTGGGTTAAAGCCTCTGCCTTTGACTCAGGTCATAATCTCAGGGTCCTGGGATCGAACCCCACATCAGGCTCTCTGCTAAGCAGGGAGCCTGCTTCCCCCTCTCTCTCTGTCTGCCTCTCTGCCTGCTTGTGATCTCTGTCTGTGAAATAAATAAATAAATAAATAAATAAATAAATAAATAAATAAAAATAAATAAAATCAATAAATAAAAAAATACTTTATTTATTTGTTTAAGAGAGAGAGAGAGAATGAGCAGGAGGAGAGGCAGAGGGAGAGGGAGAAGCAGAATCCCCACAGAGCAGGGAACCCAATGCAAGGGCTTTATCCCAGGGTCTTATGATCATGACCTGAGCCAAAGGCAACTGCTTAACCAACTGAGCCACTCAGGCACCCCTAAAACTATTCTATATAGAAGAATGTCAACTGAAAAATGTCAAAGGAATGATAGAAGTAGAAAATCACTGTTTGCAAAAATCATTGTAGTAATCAACTCAGATAAGGGTTATCAATGAATACTAAAATCATTGGATGAAAGATGTTGGGTATAGAACACTTAAACTAGGTCAAAGTATTACCTTGGAAATTACTTGTTAATTATAAAGGAAAATAATTCTTTGCAATGGAGAAATCTGATGGACATGTCCAAGTGACCAAAGGTAATATCACCAAAAGTAAGAAAATAACAATTTGTACCTCCTGATATGACACAGGGACGTACACAGTATCAATTTTGAAATATTTTTGCCAACATTTTTAATGTGTATATAATTAAGAAAAAAAGGAATGAATTCTAGACTGTGGAATGACCAACTAAATTTGGCTAGACTAAAAAAAAGTCGATGTCATGAATTGAAAAAAAGAAAGAGGAGGAGGAGGGAAAAGAAAGAGAAGGAGAAGGAAGAGGAACAAAAAGAGTAGAAGGAGAAGGAAGAGGAGGAGGATAAAGAAGAAAAAAAGAAGAGAAAAAGAGTAGAGAGTTCTAGGAGACTAAAGAGATGTGGTAACTTGTCATCATTGGATCCCAGATTAAAGTTGTCCATTGGCCCAATTTAGGGACAATGGACAAATTTGAATGTGACATATATACTAAGTAATATATCTGAATATTTTGGATGTGATAATGGTAAAGAAATGAGAGAGAGAAACCAAGAAACAGACTCTTAAATATAGAGAACAAACTGATGGTTAACAGAGGGGAAGGTTGTGGGGGATGGGTTAAATAGGTGATGGGTATTAAGGAGGGCACTTGCCATGATGAGCAATGGGTGATGTCTGGAAGTGTTGAACCATACTGTACACCTGAAAGTAATATTACACTGTTTGTTAACTAACTGGCATTCAAATAAAAACTTTTTTTAAAAGATGCATCTAGATAAGGGTTTATATGTGTTCATTGTGCTATGTTTTTCAACTCTTATATGGGTTTGAAATTCTGCAAAAAGAAAACAGTTGGGGAAAACTGAAACTTCATTTATTTGTGCAATTGATTCCATTAATTAATTTGACTGCATTAATGATTCAATGTAGTAATAGTGCAGAGTATTGTGAAAAGCTACTTAATTAGTAAAAATTTGTCTCTACTCAGTGGCTCGACTCTGTCCAACAGCTTTCTTTTTGTTTGTTTATTTTTACTTCCTTCCTTCCTTCTTTCCTTCCTTCCTGCCTTCCTTCCTTTTTGCCTTTTCTTGTCTTGTCTTCCTTCTTTTTTTTTTTCCAATTTAGGAAGAAATGTGGACACATGCTCACTGCTCAAAGCAACATATTTCCAGGCTGTGTATCACCTTTTCTGTGGTAACTACAGAAAGTTTCTTCCTACCTTATTAGACAAACTTGGCTAATGCAAGGCAATCTTAAAACTTTGACATTTTGACTTGGCAAATGCAGAATTCTCTTAAATATATACTTAGAAATAGCAGATGGAAGCTTTATGGTTTCCTAGGTTATTCAAGAAGTAGGCCATTTATCACTTAGGGTTTAATTTTTAAAAGCCACAGTAAGCTATTGAAAAGAGTTCCACTTCAGTCAGCACACAGTTTAATTAGAAAATGTTTGTACTTCATTCTAATTTCATTTTCTTTTGTTTCTGGTTTAAATCATATGCTAAGGCAATAATTGTTGTCACTTACTGAATATCTATTATGTGTCAAACACTTTTAGAAACTTTATATACTATTTCTAATCCAGAAATTTACTACCCAATGGAGGTATTATTCTCCCACTTTGAAAAAACGAGGAAAGAGAATCTGAGCTGTTACGTGTCTTTCCCAGGACCCCTACAACTGGCTCCAGAGTTTTTTCCCTATCTACTACCATAGAATGTCTCCTTGATGGAACGTATCACTTCATATAATCTAAAATGTAAATCTCCCAGGAATAAAAATCATGGGTTTATGTATGTATACAGATATCTGGTATAGTATCTGGTGACATCAGGTAATAAAAAAGTGAATCTATATTTTTTATTTAAAACTTCTGCTCCTGCTTTATTCAAAGTAAATAGAGAGTAATTAAAAGACAAATAAGATATGCCCCCTTCCTTCAAAGAAACTTCCAGATAAAAAACTTAGTTTTTAAAAAATACAAGGACACCCATAGCAGAAATAGTCCCCCGTCCAGCACAATTAATTTTTCTCTTTCTGTTATATAAAATTGTCACTGGGAAATGACTAGCTAAAGACTACATTTCCCAGACCCCTTTGCATCAAGACATGGTCGAGGTCTCATGAATGGAAAACAAACAAAATTGATGTGTTTTATTTTTTGGACATAATTTTTAAAAGTTAGTGTGTTTTTCCCTACTCTTTTTCTTCTAATGAAATCTGAATGGTGGAACTTCAAAATGAAAGGAGCCTAGGTTCATGAGCAACTTTATGAAGGAAACCTAACAAAGGTTAGAACACTTATCTGTCTGTTACATGAGAAAAATGAACTTCTATTGGATTAAGGTATTGAATTTTTAGCATTTTTTTGTTGTTGTTGTACCAGCTAATGTTGCCCTAACACTAATAGTAGTGCACGTTGGTACCTGGACATTAAACTTTTGCAACAAAAGCATAAATATGCAGTACTGGCTTAACATTTGGGGAATAAAGAGATAAACAAAAATATGGAGACCCTATTATAGGGGAGCAATATCTTTGGCAAATTATTTCCTCTTCTTACTACCAAGACAGACCAGGTAAACACAAAACCTATAACTCTAAAGTAAGAAGTTAGAAAAAGCCAGTAAGTAATTGTGTGTTGGTTTTTCACCTGTGGGTGCTGAAAAGGTATTAGAAAAAGAGATGAGTTCAGGCACATATTAGCTGGTTTAAGAGGGAGGATGAAAGAGAATCAAAGAAACTCAAGTGTTTTGATCTTATAGGGTTGGAAAATCATCTGCATCAGGATCCCAAACAGGAAAAAAAAAAAGTTTGATAAAAGTATTGTGATATCAAAGCATATTACAATGTCTCACGTAAACAGAGTTTGTACAAACCTGAGGCAGAGATCAGAGTGAGATATGTTTTTCCAGTCCAAGCCTGCTCAGTGGATCAGGTGGTTCAGGCTGGTAGCTATCATAGAATTGAAAAGAGGTGTTTAGGTGAAGAAGCTAGGAAAAAAGTCAACTTGGGAATTATGTCTGATATTTAGGCTACTGGCAAATGAAAATAACTGTAAGCAAATTGATTAGAAACCTACTAAACTTTGTAATTGTACTGCTAGAGTTACACGTCCAACTTGAGAAACCTTTAAGATTTTGCCATGGAAGATAATGGATTAGGAAGAATCATTCAAAAGATATTGGTCAGGGTCGGGGTAGATCAGATGTAAGGGAGTTTGTCCCAGAAATCAGGATATCTGTGAAGACATTGGGAGGTCCCAGGAAGGGGATCTTTACAATGCCTGACAAGCAAGATTTCTTCATTCTTATGAACTAGTCAAAGCTGAATGTTTCCCACTTTTTCTTTCAAGAAGACAGCTTTTGTGGCGCCTGGGTGGCTCAGTGGGTTAAAGCCTCTGCCAGGGTCCTGGGATCAAGCCCCACGTAGGGCTTTCTGCTCCGTGGGGATCCTGCTTCCTCCCCTCTCTCTCTCTCTGCCTGCCTCTCTGCCTACTTGTTCTCTCTCTCTCTCTGTCAAATAAATAAAATCTTAAAAAAATTTTTTTTTAAAGAAGACAGCTTTTAATGCAGGCATCCTACCTTTGCTTTACTACTGTATTTCAGGTAGGGAACAGGAGACAGATAAACTTGTAATTTTAATTTATAATTAAGTGGATCATAAGGAATAACAATTGGGTCAGTTGGCTAGGAGACTAGAACTATGTTTGAGATCTTAGAGTTTGAGCTAGACAAGGTAATTGGACTTTGGGTAATCTCCCTTAAGGAGAGGTGAACTTGTCTTATGTGAAAGAAAGGTATTGAGAAGCAAAATGTTGCATAGTATGCCAGCTTCTCTGAATTTTGTGCTCTTCCAGTAAAGCACATATCCTGTGACCTGATGTGAAGCTTAACATTCACTATTGGCCTCCAGTTATTAATTCCTGATTGAATACAGTGTCACTAATAAGTAATCACAAATCTTCTTAATTAAATAATAAATTCCTACACTTGAAAAAAATTTGTGTTCTTCTTTCCATAGGGTAATGTTTTCATTAGGAAAAAATTTCTTTTTTTTTAAAAGATTTTATTTAAAAAACATTTTATTTATTTATTTGAGAGAGAGGGAGAGAGCCTGCATATGAGTGAGGGCGGGTAGAGGGAGAGTGAGAAGCAGACTCCCTGCTGAGCAGAGAGCTCTATCCTAGGACCCTGAGATCATGACCTGAGCTGAAGGCAGACACTTAACCAACTGAGTCACCCAAGTACCCCATGGAAGCATTTTTCTATACCCATGTCAACACTAGAAATTATCAGTATTTTTATTTCTTATTTGCCAATCTTATGGATAACAAAGGATATCATATTATTCTTTTATCTGTTCTGATTGCTAGTGAGATGTACACATAATGACCATTGCAGTTATTTTCTGTGAATTGCCTGGTTGTATAGAAGATACCATTTATGTGCCATTTCTGAGCTATTTTATCTAATATCTCTTGATACCTTGACATTTGTTCTGTCCTAGCTAACACTGAGTGACCAACTCTATGGACTCTCACTGCGTCATGTGAGCACATGGCAGTTCTTCACTTCATACCAATTCCACATGACCCTCAGCTCCCACTTCATAAAACCTGTTTGACACTTATATCTGTACAGCCCAGTAGTCAGGAAGTGAAAGCCTCCTAGGGCAAAACTTTCACTAATGTGAAGCAGAGCTAGCTACAAATACATACCAGGAATGGCTCTGGAACACAGCCTCACAGTAAGATTGTGGAGCTGGATAACTCACCATCCGGAAGGCAACTGGAACTCCACGGCAGGTGAGAAGTAGAGTAGCCATAATTGGCAGGATGCAGGGGTCTCACAATTATTAAGGATTTCAACTCTGGCTAATTGGTAAAGGGTAATGTTGGCTTGGGCAATATGTAGGTAGACTAGAATAGTAGAAAGGCAATGCAAATTGCAAAAATTATACCTTCTGTTACAAAAACTATGAGAGAGAGCAAGAGGAAGACTGTGCCAAAAGTAAGCCCTAATACTTAATTCAAAGAGTGTTAGAGATACAAAACAGATGTAATATGCAGCTTCCAAAAGTCTCTTATGTAAAAGTCGGACACTGGTTAAGATAAAGATACCGTAACCCTGGAATGGGAACATTTGAATGAATGAGTCTGAGAACACTGGTCATTCAGTTCCTGTGAAAATTATAAGCCAGCAGTGAGTGGTATCTCCTCCTGCTTGCCAGAAAACTTCCTTTTTCTTGCCAAGAGTCAGGTGACCTTCCCTCAAGGCAAGTAATTGTAAGGTGATGCTTGTAGCTCACCACCCTTACAATCTTCAGGCTGATAATCAGGATTAGGTCTCAGCAAAGTCTTAATAGAAAAGTATAATCCCTGCTCCAGGAGAAATAGCCTATACACAAACATGTTGAAATACCTGATTAATGTATGCCAGCAAGGACCAGGGGAAAGCATGTATGAAGGACGCTGAGGTGGTTGCGGTCAAGGGGGTGGGCTTGTTAGGTGGGATAAAGAAGTTCTTATTGATTTGGGGATACTCACCTGTGATTTGGACTTTAGTGTTTTGGTAATACTTGGACTTAGTCACAACACTGTATTGGGATGTTTGCTAGAAATTTGGACATATGTTGGCCCCACACTGTTCTCACATCCAATTCCCTGTACTAACAGTGAACTAGGCGCTCATGAACTTCTGTTTTTAATTTTGTCTGTTTTGCTCTCTGGGAAAACTAAGCTAAGTTCAGTTCTTTGACACTCTGTTCTTGCTCTGTGTTATATTAGGGATTTATATTTTGCACTTCGCACTTATATTATCTCCATGAATTATAATACATGCAGCCTATAATATATATTATATATTTTGTGTGTTTCAATATATTTATTTATTTTTCATTTTTTTCTTTTTTTGATGTATATGGTACAAATATTTATCTTCTATTTTTTATCTCTTAACTTGCTGACATTTACCATATACACATATTTAACTTATTATATAGATGAATCATACCAATTTTTCTTGAATAGATTCTGAGACATTATATTACTGAAGAAGTCTTTTCCATCCTAGGGAGAGGGAAGGGAGAGAAAGAAAGATTAGAACTTTATTTACTGGGTGCCTGGGTGGCTCAGTTGGTTAGGCAACTGCCTTCAGCTCAGGTCATGATCCTGGAGTCCCGGGATCGAGTACTGCATCGGGCTCCCAGCTCCGTGGGGAGTCTGCTTCTCCCTCTGACCTCTCCCTTCTCATGTTCTCTCTCATGGTCTCTCTCAAATAAATAAATAAAATCTTAAAAACAACAACAACAACAAAAAGAACTCTATTTACTTGTTCTTTCTCCTATCCACTCGATGGTTACTGATTTCCATATAATGTAGTTTAAGGCACTGTTTTCCTCATTTTTTCTATTGATGATCACAACTGATTTATTATCACTCTTATGAATTTAAAACTCTTACTTCTCAGGGAAAAACCTTTGTTTACAGTGGAGGATAATTATGTTAATACTCTACTGGGTTGAAGTTGTTTGTATATTGTTAAGATTTTGGTATACATAAGTATGATTGTTCAGTGGGGACATGGTTGGGGAGAACTGCTTTAAGGGTATGTGTATGTGTATGAAGGAGTATGTATATATATGATTATTGAAACAGTTTTCACTAACGTTTAAGAAATAAGAGCAGGAAACACTAGAGCCAGACTGCCTGGGCTCAAAGTTTGAGTCCATTACTAATGTTTATTTGATTTTACAAAAGGCATTTAAATTTTCTCTCTCCACTTTGCCATCTATAAAATCAACATAAAAGTAACAGTACCTCAAAGGACTATTATTAGCATATTTTTTACTTAATATATTAAGAGTGTTTAAACAGTGCATTTTTTTTTTTAAGATTTTATTTATTTATTTGACAGAGAGAAATCACAAGTAGTCGGAGAGGCAGGCAGAGAGAGAGAGAGGGAAGCAGGCTCCCCGCTGAGCAGAGAACCCGATGCGGGACTCGATCCCAGGACCCTGAGATCATGACCTGAGCCGAAGGCAGCGGCTTAACCCACTGAGCCCCCCAGGCGCCCCAACAGTGCATTTTATATAGTAAGTACTCGGTAAATGTTACTGCTCTTCCTATTATTGGTACTGTTATTATTTCCATTATTATTATTATGTAGGGCTTACTTATTCTAGTTGTTCACATTCCATTGTAATATGACTGATCTGAATCAGACATATATGTTACTTCTTAGTCTTGATTAGGCATTTGTGTTTGAAACACCAGTCTCTTTTTCTCTACCATATTTTTGTAGTTATTTACATGTATTTCACTAGCTTCATAAATTGAACTGTATGGTTTTCCAATTATATATTCCTCCAAATGCTAATAAGATAAACTGAAATACTGGTCCTAGAGGCTTTGGGGGCTATATGGGTAGTGATTTGATAACTTTACTAGCTCTTTGTTCCTATGTGAATCAATTTGGTTATTTACATAGTTCCTGAAAATCAGCATTTTTGTATGTATTAGCATAAAATGTAATTACTATGCTCTTTTGTTTAAAAAGCTAATGTAAATATTTTCTGAATTCTGAAACAGGTTGGATTTTCTGGGAGATAGAATTTAGTGTTCAGAATGTTTCTTAAGAAAGCTTTGGGATCAATAGCTGTGGAAGGAAAGGGGAGAAAGTAGGTTTGGGCCTGAGATGCCAACTCTGATACTGGCCTGATACTCTGCTGACCTGAGATGCTCCTGAGGTGAATAGTCCTTCAAGTTAACCCACACTGGATAGTGGCATTTATACTTTTGCCTTGATTAGTCATTGGATTTGGACAAAGGGTATACCATGGGGAAGGAGTCTGAAGGAACCAACAGTTGAAGGCCATTCACTGACAGCAGAGCCGATAGCTGGGCAGATCTCCAACCAGTCACAGACCCTATTTACAATCATTCCTTTCTCTTTCTTGTTACTTTTAAGTAAATGCCAGGGATTTTTAGAATGTTTGTCTATACTGTTTTAAAAACTACTCTTGTTTGTGCTTTGCTTTTTATTTACAAATTTATGCAATCTTTTTTTTTTCATCCTCATTTTCTCAGACTCATGCTTTCCTTGGAGTTTAGTTTTTAATGGCTTTTCTGACTGAGTTGAATATATAGTTAGTTTATATTCATCTATTTCTTTGCATCTGAGTATAGCTTTGGTTGCAAGACAGACTTTGATATTTAGTATTTTCCTTTTTATAGATATTAGAGTAATCAGTTATGTATTATTTTCATTTAGTTTTTGGGAGTGATTTTTAATCTCTAGAGCCTTCTTAATTTTGCTGTTAGCTGCTTAATTTTCTTTTATATGGTATAAGATAGAGAGCTATATAATGTCACTTTTATAACTTTTAGAAGTTTTTTGGTGGCATGTTGTATGATAAGTTTTTATGTGTTCTGTGAATAATTGAAAAGAAGGTTTTAGTTTTATTTTTTTAGTTTTGGGGGAAAGAGTAGGATAGGAAGTTTGAGGACTATCCATTTTTTTAACCTTATTAATAAAAGTCTTTTATAAGTTTTATTATTAATATTATTAGCCTAAGACTGATAATGGAATTAGAAAAGTGTCAACTACAAAAGTAAATTTCCTTGTATATTTTATGTGTTTACAGTATGAATATTCAAAATTTTTATAGTTTTGATATGTATCTAACTTTTATTAATATTAAAACTTTTTTCTATTTAGTGTTTTAGGTTTGATTTCAGTTAAATCAGATGTTAATACCTTTAGTTCTGATTTTCTGGCTTGAATTTGCTTAAATAGGAATTATATAGTTATATATGGATAAATACAGATATATATATAGTTAGATATGGATAAATATGATAAGGATGAAGTTAACTATAGCACCCTCAATAATCTCATTTCACAGAATTCAAATAAAAAGCATTTTATAGTATAAACAGGGTTATTTCACAAAAAATACTGCTAGTAAATTAAATATATCTGGAAATATATTGATCTTAAAAGTTTTGAAACATAGGATAAATTTTCTTTTTTAGCAATATCTTGCATTTTTCAATATGTGCCCAGAATATTTACATTTAATTTCCAAAAATATTTTCAGGTGAGTACCTCTAAGTTGAAAGCAACAGCTATAATTGTTAGCCTGGAAAAAAAAATACAATATAAACAATATCGAGGCCAAAAGATTTGACATTTTAGGGAAAAGAGTCAACTTTAGTTCAATAATCTTTATGTAGGGCGACCTTAGTAATGATAATTCAGAGCCCAAGTAGGTGGATGGCTAAACCCATTACTTCTTATTGGTGTAGCTCAGTCTCAATGTTCATCATTGGAACATATATGGAGAATTGTGTTTTCACTTGTTTTATGATCTATTTTCTTTCCTTAGGCAGGTAATCTGCCCCTTATTTAGTGGTTTTAGAATTCTTAACTTAATTTTCAGGGTCAGCAGTAAAACCTCGACTTTGGATTTCATAATAGTTTCAAGTTAACTTGGCGTGCCTACCTACTGCCAAGACAAATGCTGCCAAACAAATACCCAACCTGAGTAGCTCTCATTGGTTATGCCTATGATCTACCTTTCAAGGACAATACAGTCCTTGAAAGTCTTTTCAACTCTGCATTCAGGTACTCTTCTTGGGAAGCTCTTTGACACATCATGGCAGATAAGTGGGTGTTGAGTTTATGCCTTTGAAAAAAAGGTGTCAAAACTAAAAATCTCCAAAATGTATCAGAGGAGACCTTTCTAATATTACTTGCAGGACCTTAAAATCTGTGACTTTAGGGCCAGAAGTAGACCTGAAATGGGCCTGAATCCAACTGACTGTCATTTAAATATATCCTAAAATCTTGGACCCAAAAGATAGAATTTGAAAACAATGAAGCAGTAAGTAGCAAATCCAGCTAAGCAATGAAACACCCTGAGATGGGGCTTAAGGGTTGAAGATTAAAATTAGATAGAAATGATTAATTTATAACTTAAATCTAGGATATGTTAGCTATGGAATTGAGTCTTTCTCTCACTTAAGTATGAAGTCCTTATAATATCAGCTGTAAAAAGGGCCAGGGGAAGTAATTAATAAGAATTGAGTCCTATTTCCTAGCCAAATTTTGCTGGCCAAAATTTCATTTTACCCAGCTAAGACTATCACTCCTGTTATCATGGAAAATAGTGACTGGCTCTTTGATGTATAAATGTCTTAACCCATGAAAATTAGAAACAAGTGTATAAGGGATGAAATCACTAAAATACTTAGGATTGCTATTTTCATGTGTTTGGAATACTTTAGAGAACTTGGCAGAATAATCTGATTGGTCAAATGGGTCTAATTTATTTTTTTTATTTTTTATAAACATATAATATATTTTTAACCCCTGGGATACAGGTATGTGAATCGCCAGGTTTACACACTTCACTTAAATATATATATTTAAGTATTTGATTTTAGATGTGTGATTATTGATTTAGCATTATAAAAGAATTTGACAAAGTTTTATTTTTATTTTATTTCTTTTCAGCGTAACAGAATTCATTGTTTATGCACCACACCCAGTGTTCAATGCAATATGTGCCCTCCATAATACCCACCACCTGGCTCCCCCAACCTCCCACCCCCTGCCCCTTCAAAACCCTCAGATTGTTTTTCAGAGTCCATAGTCTCTCATGGTTCATCTCCCCTTCCAATTTCCCCCAACTCCCTTCTCCTCTCTAACTCCCCATGTCCTCCATGCTATTTGTTATGCTCCACAAATAAGTGAAACCATATGATAATTGACTCTCTCTGCTTGACTTATTTCACTCCACATAATCTCTTCCAGTCCCGTCCATGTTGCTACAAAAGTTGGGTATTTGTCCTTTCTGATGGAGGCATAATACTCCACAGTGTATATGGACCAAATCTTCCTAATCCATTTGTCCGTTGAAGGGCATCTTGGTTTTTTCCACAGTTTGGCGATGGTGGCCATTGCTGCTATAAATGTTGTGGTACACATAGCCCTTCTTTTCACTACATCTGTATCTTTGGGGTAAATACCTAGTAGTGTAATTGCAGGGTCATAGGGAAGCTCTATTTTTAATTTTTTGAGGAATCTCCACACTGTTCTCCAAAGTGGCTGCACCAACTTGCATTCCCACCAATAGTGTTAGAGGGCTCCCCTTTCTCCACACCTCTCCAACACACGTTGTTTCCTGTCTTGCTAATTTTGTCCATTCTAACTGGTGTAATGTGGTATCTCAATGTGGTTTTGATTTGAATCTCCCTGATGGCTAGTGATGATGAACATTTTTTCATGTGTCTGATAGCCATTTGTATGTTTTCATTGGAGAAGTGTCTGTTCATGTCTTCTGCCCATTTTTTTGACATGATTATCTGTTTTGTGTGTGTTGAGTTTGAGAAGTTCTTTATAGATTCTAGATATCAACCTTTATTTGAAAAAGTTTTAAACAGTATTGTAATATTTGAGGAAGCTTAATATCAATGATACTTTTAATTTTATTTGTTATAGTTTGATCTTCACTGGCAAGATTGTATTTATTTGTTAAATAATTTAAATAGTTAAAAAATAGAATATTTTGGATTTATAAATGTGGTTGAAGTTGTTTATGATAGTTTCATTAATTAGTTTTCTACATAGCTGATTTAGAAGTTTCCATTGGATTAATCAAATATTTTTTTGAAAGTGATACTTAAAATTTGTCAGATTAATAGATTTTTAAGTTAGCCTTTGTATTAGTTTTCTATTGCTAATGTAACAAATTACTGAAAACTCGTAACTTAAAATAAATACTAATTTATTATCTTTCTGCTCTCAAAGTCAGTAGTCCAAAGTGTTATTTGAGGCTAAAAGAATGGTGTCATCAAGGTGATGTTCTTTCTGGAGGCTCTTGGGAGAATCTGTTTCCCTGAGTTTCCAGCTTCTAGAGGCCACCTGTGTTCCTTGGCCTAGGACCCCAGTCTTTATCTTCAAGCCAGCATCTTAGCATCTTCAAATCTCCCTCTTTGTCTACAATCCCTGTTTCTGTCCTCATATCTCCTTCTCTGAATGTTGTCTCCCTCTTATAAGGACCCTGTAGTTACATTAAGCCCTCCAGATAACACAAGATTATCTTTTAATTTTAAGATTCTCAGTTCCCATCTGCAAATTCCCATTTGCTATGTAATATAAAATAATCATAATTTTTGGAGATTAGGATGTGGATATCTTTTGGTGGGGAGGGATGGTTATTGAATATATTGTACCTTAGATAGACAAAAGAAAGGCTTTTTAAATTTATAACCTCAATACATTTCATATTAATATTAATAATTCAGTTAACCACAAATTTTCTTTCTGTGCACAAAGAACTCTCAAGACCACCAGAAAAACACATCTTAACTCATCAAGACATTTGCTTCTTATTTGGCTGATTATCTGTGGTTATATTCTTTGTTGCTGCTAGTTGATTTATGAACAATTATTATTGATGTTCACTGACCTTGACAAAAATAGTACACCTTGTCATATGATTCCAAGGCCCTATCAGGACTGAATTTAACTTTATCCATATTTTAATTTTAACTTTTTAGGCATTGATTTTCAGTGAATCTCATAGTCATAAATTAATTTTGTTTAATTACCTTATTTAAAAAATAAATGGGGTATAAGACAAATTGTTTTTTCAAACTCAGTATATGAGTTCTTTTTTTTAATTTGAAAATTTAATACCTTATATATGTTAAAATTAGAAGAGCATATCAAGTAGAACATTAGGGCTTAGTTCTATAACTTTATTTGATGTATTCTGATTTTTTTTCTTCTTTAATGTTCTTAGTGTTCTCTATTTTTTTCACTGTCTGGAACCGATTTTGCCATCTGGCAGTCAACAAGTCAAATCTTCCTTTTCAAAATAATTTAGAAAATGTTGATAGAGGTTGGGTCTATATTATACTTTACCAATTTGGAAATTTTACATTAAAAACTCACACTTTCATCTTCTCTTCATAAGCAGTGAGATCTGGCAGTACACTGTGTGAAGCTGAGTAATTTCTGCTGCTTTGGAGGGACAAGGACACTGCCCATTTCAACATAAGCTGTACAGTTCCCCCAACTCACCCATGGTGGCTCGATTTAACCCATTTTGCAGTTAACTTAGTCCCTGTAGGCACTTGAGGATAGGACTCCTGTTTTGTTTGCTTTTGTCTTTAACAGTTATTTGGAAGTTAAGCAGTTTATTTTAAATTTAACTGGTATTTATCTTTAAGGCTATCAAATACCTCCTTGAACACATATTTCTCTAATATTAAAAATTCCGTAATCTTTGCTCTCCTCAAGAGGAATAAGGAATTTTAAATACCTGTGTCTCACCTTCCCTTCAATATGCATCAATTTCTGCAATATTAATATGAGAACATTGAGACAATTACAGCAACGACCTTTGTTTAATATTGTTGACTCTAGTCAACATCCTGTATAGTAGATTCCCAGAACTTAATTCAACTTATAACTGGAAATTTGTATCCTTTGACCAACATCTCCCCATTTCCCCCACCATGCGGCAATCACCATTCTACTCTTTTTTCAAAGCTAAGTTAGATCATGTAACTCCCCTGCTTATATTTCTGTATTGGTTTTTCCAAATACCATAGAATAGAATCCAAAGTCCTTAATGACTACATTGCCCAGTGCTAAGTAAACCCTGAATATTCCACTGCTGCAGACTTCCACAACACTCTTCCTTACCACACTTCTCTCACAGTGGTCTCCCTGCTGTTGTTGGAAAAATGGCAAGCTGACTCCTACCTCCAGTACTGGGAACTTTTCCAAAAACTCTTCTCTAGGACTTTAAAAGCCTTATTCTCTCATTTTGGTCAGGTTTCTCCTCCTTAGAAAGACTTTCTTGAGTTTGCTTATCAAAAATTGCAACTGTCTTATATCCTGACCCTCTTCTATTTTATCAGAGTGCTGATCACTATTTGACACTTGTCTAGCTTTTCTCTCATCCATTAGATAGCACCAGCAAAGCAGGTCTATTCTTATTTCTCTTGTATTTAGAATGGTTTCTGCACACAGAAGGCCCTCAGTAAGTTTTTGTTAAGGTTATATGGCTCTGTATTCCATTGTGTTAATCTAATGTCTTGGAAAGCTTGTTTGGAAGTTCTAGCAGGGGAGCGCAGCTACTCCTATACCCTTGGTCGAAGAACTGTCCTCTCCTCTGTCAGGGAAGGTTGTCCTCTTCTACTGAGAGCGCAGCTTCAGGAGGGACGCACATGGAGCGGTGAGGGAGGAAGGGGACGCCCACCTAGCCAGCCAGATCAGCCGAATCAACCCTGATGATCAATGGGGTGACAGATGTCGCAGCCAGATTGCCCTCACATCCAATCTAATGTCTTTAAATAGTCTCAAAGCTCAACACCAGTATTATTATTTTTATTTATATTTTTATCTCTTGCATTATATCATCGATCCTTTTTTTTTTTCCAAGAAGAGTGTTTAGCTGCAATATTTTCCAAGTTCTTATAACATAGGAGTGTCTTCTGTTGCTTTCATAGTAGAACAATAAATTGGTTGATGTGGAATATTCAGTTCACAAAATTTTTCCATTGAAATTCTGTGTTGTCCTCTGGCATTCAATTATGCAGAAGAGAAATTTGAGGACAGCTCAACTTTTGTTCTTTCATAGGTAAACTTTCTGTTTCTGCTTGAGTGCTAATACTTCATTTTGGGTCATTTTTTTCTTTGCTTTTCTTGGGTCCATGAAGTTAGTCCTTTTATTCATGGACTTGAATAATATTTCAGTTCAGAAAGATTTTCTTAATCTTTTTTTTGTGTGTGTGAGAACTCTTAAGATTTACTCTCAGCATATTTCAAGTATAAAATACAGAATTATTCATTGTAGTCACATTCTATACATTAGATCCCCAGTACTTATTTGTTTATATAATTGAAAGTTTGTACTCTTTGACCATTATCTCCCCATTTCTGTTTCCTCTAACCCCCTAGGCAACCAACCCTTTTACTCACTGTTTCTATGAACTTAAATTTTTTTAAAAGTCCGCATTTAAGTGATATCATACACTGTCTTTTTCTCTCTAGCTTATTTTACTAAACATAATGCCATCCAAGCTCATCCATGTTGTCATTGTCACAAATGACAGAACTTCCTTCTTTTCTGTGAATGAATGATTTTATGCATACACATACACACAGTACACATTTTTGTTCTTCATTAATCTATCAGCTGATACTTTGGTTGTTTCCATTATCATGACTATTGTGATTAATGCCATGATGAACATGGCAGTGCAGAGGCCACCTCAAGACTCTGATTTCATTTCCTTTGCGTATATACCAGAAGTGGGATTGCTGGATCAGATGGTAGTTCTATTTTTAATACTGTTTCTCATAATAACTGTGAAATTTACATTTCTCTCTTTTTTAAAAAAAGATTTTATCTATTTATTTGACAGAGAGAGAGAGATCACAAGTAGGCAGAGGGGCAGGCAGAGAGGGGGAAGCAGGCTCCCTGCTGAGCAGAGAACACAGTGTGGGACTTGATCCCAGAACCCTGAGATCATGACCTGAACTGAAGGCAGAGGTCTAACCCACTGAGCCACCCAGGTGCCCCTAAAGTTTACATTTCTATCAACAGTGCACAAGGATTCCTTTTTCACCAAAACTTTACCAACACTTATTATCTCTTGTCCCTTTGGTAATGGACATTGTACAAGGTGTAAGGCATCTGATAATTTGATTGTACTTTTAATTTGTATTTCCCTGATGATTAGTGATGGTGAACATCTTTTTGCATACATGCTGGCCATTTTTATGTCTTTGGGTAAATATTTATTATGTTCTTTTCCATTTTTTAATTGGGTTATTTGTATTTTTTAATTAATATATCAGAGTTCCTTTTATGTTTTGGTGTTAACCTCTTATTGTATATATGGTTTGCAAGTATTTTCCCCCATTCTGTAAGTTGCCTTTTCATTTTGCTGATTTTTTTTTTTTTTGGTTTTGAAGAAACTTTTGTGTTTGATGTAGTCTTATATATGTTTGCTTTTGTTACCTATGTTTTTGGTGTCAAATTGAAAAATAAAGATGTCAAGGGACTTAGCACCTGTTTTCTTCTGAGATGTTTATGGTTTCAGACCTTATATTTAAGCCTTTAATCTGTTATGAGTTAATTTTTGTTTATAGTTTAAGACAAAGGTCCAATTTCATCCTTGCATGTAGATATTCAGTTTTCCCCACCACCATTTATTGAAGAGTCAGTCCTTTCCGATCATGTATTCCTGGTACCTTTTAAAAGTAGTTGATTATACCTACATTAGTTTATTTCTTGTTTTTTTATTCTGTTCCATTGATCTATGTGTCTGTTTTTATGCCAATATGATACTGTTTTGATTACTAAAGCTTTGTAATATAGTTTGAAATTAATACTGTGATGCCTCCAACTTTGCTCTTCTTGCTCAATATTGCTTTAGCTATTTGGAATCTCTGTGCTTCTATACAAATTTTAGCATTTTTTTTCTATTTCTGGGAAAAATGCTGTTGAAATTTTTATAGAGATTGCATTGAATCTGTAGATCACTTTGGATACTATGGACATTTTAATAACATTAATTTATCTAATCCATGAAAAAAAGGGCTATATTCCATTTATTTCTGTCTCTTTAATTTCTTTTGTCAATTTCTTATAGTTTTCATGTACAGATTTTTGCTTCTTTGGGTAAAATTATTTCTAAGTATTTCATTCCTTGTGATGCTATTGTAAATTGGATTTTTTTCTATTTATATTTCAGGTAGCTCATTGTTAGTACATAGAAACACAACTGATTTTTGTATGTTGATTTTGTATGCTGCAATTTTATGAATTTGTTTATTAGTTTAACAGTTTTTTGGTGTAGTCTTTAGCATTTTCTATATATAAGATAATGACATCTGCAGACAATTTTACTTCTTCTTTTCAAATTTGATGCCTTTTCTTTCTTTTATTAATTTTAGCTTAATTTCTTTCACTATATATACAGTATCATGTTGAATAGAAGTGGCAGAGGTAGAGAACTTTGTCCTGTTCCTAATCATAAAGGAAATGCTTTCAGTCTTGTTAACATTGAGTATGAAATTAGTTGGGAGTTTGTCATATATGCCCTTTATTATGTTGAAGTACATTTTGTCTGTATATAACTTATAGGAGAAGTTTTTTTCTAATCATGAAAGGATGTTAAATTTTGTCAAATACTTTTCCTACATCTGCTGAGATGATCATATGATCTTTATTCTTCATTTTGTTATATAGTGTGTCACATTTATAGATTTGTGCATGTTGATCCATCCACTCTTGCATCCCAAGGATAAATCCCACTTGATCATGGTGTATAATCCTTTTAATGTACTATTGAATGCAGTTTGCCAATATTTTGTCAAGTATATTTGCATCTATAATTATCAAGAATATTAGCCTATAATTTTCTTTTCTTGTAGTGTCCTTGTCTGGCTATGGTATCAGGGTAATGTTGACCTCATAAAATGAGTTTGGAAATGTTCCCTTTTTCAATTATTTGAAAGCATTTGAGAAGGATTGTTATTAACTTTTCCTTTGATGTTTGGTAGAGTCCACCAGTAAAGATATCTGGTCCTAGACTACTCTTTTTGGGAAGGGTTTTTTTGTTTTGTTTTTTGTTTTGTTTTGTTTTTGTTTGTTTGTTTGTTTAATGGCAGAGAGATTTTATTACTGATTCAGTCTCATTACTATTGATCTGTTCAATTTTTTTATTTCTTCATGATCCAGTCTTAGTAGAGTGTATGTTTCTAGGAATTTATCCATTTCTTCTAGGTTATCCAATTTGCTGACATATAATTGTTCATAGTAGTTTTTTGTGATCCTTTGTATTTCTGTGGAGTTTTTGTAACCTTTAGTTAGATGAATTGAGAAAAAAATAGTGAAGACACAAATAAAATTGAAATTTTTCTTTCTCATTTAATTTTGAGTTATTGCCTACTGTTAATTTTTTAGAATTTTTGCCAGAGTACGCTCATAATTCTTAGGTGTGGTACCTAATCTCTCTTCTATAGGACCTTTTCTTTTATAATTTTGTTCTTTTTTAAAAATCCTATTTGGAAAACCAGTGATTCAGTTCTTTGCAATGGGAATTCTGTTTCTTTTGTCTCCATGTGAACTTTTTTTTTTTTTTTAAGATTTTATTTATTTGTCAGAGAGAGAGAGAGAGAGAGAGAGCACAGACAGACAGAATGGCAGGCAGAGGTAGAGGGAGAAGCAGGCTCCCTGCCAAGCAAGGAGTCCGATTTGGGACTCGATCCTAGGACGCTGGGATCATGCGAAGGCAGCTGCTTAACTAACTGAGCTACCCAGGCGTCCCTCCATGTGAACTTTAATTTAACTATTTTTTTTTTCAGTGTTCCAAGATGCATTGATTATACTCCATACCCAGTGCTCGCTCCATGTAACATGTGCCCTCCTTAATACCCACCACCAGGCTCACCCAGTCCTCCAACCCCCACACCTCCCTCCCCTCCAAAACTCTCAGTTTGTTTCTCAGTGTTCACAGTTTCTCATGGTTTATCTCACCCTCTGATTTCCTCCAATTCACTTCTCTCCTTCCAATATCCTCCGTGTTATTCCTTATGCTGCACAAGTATGTGAAACCATATGATTCTTGACTCTCTCTGCTTGACTTATTTCACTCAGCATAATCTCTTCTAGTGCCATCCATGTTGATACAAAAGTTGGGTATTCATCCTTTCTGATGGACGCATAATACTCCATTGTATATATGGACCATATCTTCATCCATTTGTCTGTTGAAGGGCATCTTGGATCGTTCCACAGTCAGGGAGATTCAAATCAAAACCACATTGAGATACCACCTTACACCAGTTAGAATGGCCAAAATCAACAAGACAGTAAACAACAAGTGTTGGAGAGAATGTGGAGAAAGGGGAAACCTCTTACACTGTTGGTGGGAATAAGAGTTGGTGCAACCACTTTGGGAAACAGTGTGGAGATTCCTTAAGAAATTAAAAATAGAGCTTCCCCATGACCCTGCAATCACACTACTGGGTATTTACCCCAAAGAAAGAAATGTAGTGAAAAGAAGAGTCATCTGTACCCCACTGTTCATAGCAGCAATGGCCACAGTCGCCTATTTAATTTTTAAAATTCCTTTTCAAGTTGTCATTATTTTTATCAAGTCCACTTTCTTTCTTTCTCAAAATTAATTTCTTATCAATTATAGTATCTCTTTCATAGAGGCATATCCTTTGCATATATTTCAATGGACTGAATAAATATTTTCTAGAATTTTATTTCCAATTGGTTACAATTTTCAGAAATATGTATAGATTTGGAATGTTTAGGATAATGTTCCTTTTCTATTATACTACAAAAACTTTTACAAGGCTTTGCTGGTTTTTTGTTGTTCTTTTATTTTTTTAATAAGTGAGTCTATAACTTTATTTTTATTTTTTTTAATATTTTATTTATTTATTTATTTATTTATTTGACAGAGATCACAAGTAGGCAGAGAGGCAGGAAGGGAAGTAGGCTCCCCGCTGAGCAGAGAGCCCAATGCGGGGCTCGATCCCAGGACCCTGAGGCCATGACCTGAGCCGAAAGCAGAGGCTTTAACCCACTGAGCCTCTCAGGTGCCCCGGTTTTGCTGTTTTTATATACAGGAAGATATGTCCAGAAAAATAAGCTCCACTATTTGTTCAATGTTAAGTGTGACTTTAGACCCTCTTGCTGTGTCCTTGTCCTAGAAGGTTTTGTTTTGCTTTTGTCTCTTTTTCTTTTAGAACTATAGCCAAAGGATGGACAGATATATGTCTTACTTCAATGACTAATCCCTATCATAGATTTTTCTAGGTAGTTCTTTGACACAGATGTAGAATTATTTCTTTTGATAAATACAGAGTTTTTTTTATGTTCTAACTTCAGATAGAACAGCAGTTCTTCATGTAAGTGTCGTATGTAAAGAATATAATTAATATAGATGTTGTTCACAATAATGTATTTCTCCCGCTCTTCTCATTTGAGTAAATAGCAGTTGCTTACACTGACAATCTAAGAGTTATCATTAATTCTCTCTACCTCACACTCAATCTACTTTTCTCTTCATTTATTCTGCCAGTGCTTTCTTGGCCTTCTTTCTGTTTCTTGACCTGGCTAAGGCCATTCCTTACAACCTTAGAGATGGATGCTAATGTCTTGCCACAAAAGGTTTTAAGAAATGTAGTTAAGGGGCACCTGAGTAGCTCAGTGGATTAAAGCCTCTGCCTTCAGCTCAGGTCATGGTCTCAGGGTCCTGGGATCGGGGCCCCACATCCGGCTCTCTGCTCAGTGGGGAGCCTGCTTCCCCTTCTCTCTCTGCCTGCCTCTCTGCCTACTTGCGATCTCTCTCTGTCAAAATAAATAAATAAGATTAAAAAAAAAAGAAGAAAAGAAACGTAGTTAAGATATCACAAACAAAAAATCTAAAAGACAAGTTTTGAGAAGAAAGATCACATATTTATTATTTAATATCCATTAACCTACACATTTATACATGAGGGATAGTAATTAGCAGGCCAATTTACTGTTACCACATACAGTAATTTCCAAACCAATGAAGGGATAAGGCTATGAAACCATATGGTATGCATATTATAAGGCAACCTGTTTCATTTTTTTTGAGTTGCTATTACTGCTTTGACACAGCTACAGGAAATAAAAATGCTACTGGAATGCAGACCAGGAAAAAGTATTCCCACAAGGCTTTGCAAAATGAAATCTGCAATCCCTGAATGAAAACAGATTTCTAAAAACTAAGTTTTCTATCTTCTATAGCTGAGATGATTGTTAAAAAATAAAATATGAATTTGACCACATTTTGTAGTTTTTAAAAAATATGTTAGAGGAAAAGAATATTGGCGTAGAAATTATAATGCAGTATTTAAAGTTTAGTGTGAATAACAATAATATTATGTCAACATAATGTGTTGGCACTCAAGATTAAAATCTTTCATTATACTGTACTTGAATATACCATACTAGCTTTCTTCTCATCATAAAGGAACAAAATTCCTAATTACTTCGTTATCTATTGCTGTGTGACAAACTACCCCAACATGTAATGGCTTAAATTAATAACCATTTTATTTGTGTATACTTCTGTGGGTCAGGAATTGAGATATGACACAGCAGAGAAAGCATATCTTTGTTCCATGTGATTTGCTAGAGTTAAAAGATCCAAGATGGCTTCTCTGGTCACATGTTTTAACTTCAGCTAAGAAAGCTTGAAAAGCTTTGGGTGGCAGGAAGAGTTCAAATGGACCTAGAATCTCTGTGCTAGCTGTCTTCTGGGTTTCTTGGTTCAACTCTATATAGTTTCAAGGTCTCCCACTTTCTACATGGGCTCTCTATGATCCGCATGGTCTCTCCAACAGAGTGGCTGAAATTTAGGGTGAATGCAAAAGCCGATACTACAGTGTCCAAGGTTTAGGGCTAAAACTATCACAGTGTCACTTTCACTGCATTTTATTGGTTAAAGCAATTGAAAAATCATAGAGGACTTCATAATGGTATGAATATCAGTGGTATGATTTTTTTTTTTAAGATCATCGAAGTGATAATCTTTCAAAATTTACCCTCTAGGAGTGCCTAGGTGGCTCGGTCGGTTGGGCATTTGCCTTTTGTTCAGTTCATGATCCTGGAGTCCTGGGATCAAGTCCCATGTTGGGCTCCCTGCTCAGTGGGGAGTCTGCTTCTGCCTCTACCCCTTCCCCTGCAGGGGGCTTGTGCCCTGCAGACCCCCCTGACTCTCTTTCTGAAATAAACAAAATCTTAAAAAAAAAAAATTACCCTCTGGCCCCAATAACTCACAATCAAGGCACAACCAAAATATACTCTCCCAAGACTCCCAGATACTCATCCAATTATGATAGCAGATTCAGTCTTGTAATCTAAGATCTTGTCATTTAAAATAGTTGCAAGTGTGAATGAAATATCTTTGACATAGCTTCTCTTACTCTGAAGACCTGCAAATTAAAGAGAAAATGTATCTGTCCTCAATACTCTCAAAAGATAGGAGTTTGGGATGGTAAAATTGTAATCACTCCATTTAAAATATGGGTTAAATAGAGCTAAAATGATAAGTAGAATTACGACTATAGTGGATGCTAAAGGTACCCCTTTGAGATCCTTTTTATTGAGGATTTCAATCTTCAATGTGCTGACTATTGACTCAAGCTGTCCAACACTATCAGCTGGCATCTCTGAATGATACAGTATTTGTCAGAACCAACAGATCCCATTGTCATGTGTTTTAGGGGAATTTATACTTTTGGTCCCTGCAATAGCAAACTTTATGGTTTAGGCTCAATTCCTAGAAAAGGAACACTTTTACTGGGAGACACAGTAAGAGTATCACTACACTTAGAACTATGACTTCCACTTGATGACTTTGATCTCCTGATGCCAGTAGAATGAAAGAAACAAAAAGGAATTATTATTGTCAAGAGTAGTTAGAACTGATCATCATAGGGAAGTAGGACTGCTACAGAATATAGGGGCAAAGAAAAATACACTTGAAATTCACTTGATCCATCTGGCATCTACTGCCACTTTTAATTGCTAACAGATGAATATAACAACCATGATCTGATAAGGGTGTGGTGATCAGGGTCTCAGATCCCTCAGAAAGAAGAGATGGTCTATGTTACTATAGTAGATGCTGTTATTATCTCTCCCAGATCCTGCTTCCCATATTTCTCCTTCTCCCATGAATTTCCTATTCTCAGGTTCTAGTTTTAGGGTAAACAAACTTAGAGGCAGAAAATCTTGGGTTTAGTCCCAGTTTTACCAGTTGTTAGTTGTATAATTTTATATAATATTATAGATCAACCTAACCCTGCTTGCTCCTCAATCTTAGAATTAATTTTCTCATAAAGTTCTTGTAAAGATTAAGGAAATTAAAGAAAATAATTTTGCTGGCATCATGGTTCAGTTGGAAAAATGGCAGAGAGAATAGATACTCAAAAGTTCCACCCAATATTATCATTGTATTTTCCTTCTCCCCTGACATACCTTGAGCCATGACTTTAGGGGGGGAGGGTGGGCTATACATCAAATATTAATTTCACATAGAATTGTTTCTACAAAGAAATGTGCTGAAGCTGATTACCTTTCTATACCCAACCAAAACACTAATCAACAAATGAAAACTACATGGAAGTATTATTGGGCAATATAATTATATTGTTATTACTGATATATGCCTCTGTCTCTTTCATCAGGTTATAAGCTTACTTTGTGAAGGACCACATATTATTGATCATTTTTAAAATAATTTGTTTGAAATAAAATGTTTCATATATGTCATATTTGACTTATATTTTTATTTTCACATATATCTCTAAGAATATATTTCTATATGGATGGATATTCTATAGATTAACTTGCTTATTGAATTATGTGATTATCTTTTACATTATTTTATCATGATTTTAGCTACCTGAGCTTGAATCAATCTGTCTAATATCTATGTCAAAGAAGACACATATTCTTAAATCCCAACTGCTCATCATTTTCAAAACCTTGATAGGAATGATTTGACAGGTGTTCTGTATGAACCATTACTATTTTAAGTAACCACTGGACATCAACAGTTTTGTAAATAACTCTAAAATTGAGTTAAATATTTAAAATGAAAATCTTTAGCTAAATAAATAAATAGGACATTACTACTCAGCTTATACCTTCCACAAGGCAGACTTTGGACAAGCTTATAATAATTAATTTAGGCTTTTCTCTCACATTCTAGTTTAACCAAAAAATAATTTTTTTAAAGATTTTATTTATTTATTTGATAGACAGAAATCACAAGTAGGCAGAGAGAGAGAGGGAAAGCAGGCTCTCCGCCAAGCAGAGAACCCGATGCGGGGCTTGATCCCAGGACCCTGGGATCATGACCTGAGCCGAAGGCAGAGGCTTTAACCCACTGAGCCACCCAGGCGCCCCTAACCAAAAAATATTTTGAAAGAAATCTTGCAGTAACATTATGCTGAGTGAATCACAAGCTATTAAAACTACTAGAAATACAGTAGTTTATATAGCATAGTCAGTTTTTCCCAGTGTCTATGCCAGTTCTTGGGAGTGTCATTAGATTCTTTTGGAAGCTGTAGTAGACTTAATATTAAATCATCACTTCACTGCACCAAATGGTATTTACTGTGGCAATTTTTAAAAATTACATCAAAATGTCTCATATCATTAACTTGTAAAAGAGTAGCATATAAACCAGAAGAAATGCTCGGTGATTAATATTTACCAAGTATATTTAATGCACAGTGTTACATATAATAGGTGGTATTTGTTTATAATTCATTTGGTTAATAAATGCATATGAATACAACTAAGCAAAATTTATGTATTATAAACTAAATATACATGTTTTTTGTGTGTGTACATATATATACATATATATAATTATTATATATTATATATGCTATATTATATATATAATTTGAAGAGAATGGAATAGTGAAAATAAGATTGGATGAATTTTTAGAAAGCATTTAGAATCTTACAAATGGATAAGGAAAAGATGAACTCAGTAGAAAATAGGCTAAGTATATGAAAAGGTTATACAGAATAAAGTAAAAGGGCAACAGAAACATGTTTCAGTTGTTAGAGAAATGTAAATTAGAATAAAATAACACAACATTTGTGCATGTTGATTTTATAAAAATTGAAATGAAAAGGACAAAGAATCCCTATAACTAGGTACTTTTTAGAAAAATGGTTACTTTCATACATGCTGATGGTAATATGAGTTGCTTTGTTCTTTGGGAAAGTAAACTGACAATAACTATTAAATTAAAATCATTGGACTTCCACTCCCAGCTGATACAATAATTGGTACAGGACTAGATCCCTACTATAAACTAAAAACTAAACAATATATATTAAGCTGCTGTTTATAAACACTGTGAAACAGTCAACCTAATATTTTGATCCCTTTTAAGAAGGGCAACCACACAGGCTGTGCACATATGATTTCTGTCTAGAAGCAGTTTTTTTAGACTATGATATGCAGAAGTGGAGCCCATGTAGAGCACGGAGGTCTTGCTGGGGGCACAGATTGTTATTACAGACCTTCTGAGCAGCTGGAATTTGTGGGGTAGACAGGAGGGATCTGTAAAAAGAACCTTTAAATATCTGCCTCATGTGTTTGGCTGAATACTGTACCAGACATTGTGATGACAGAGATGTTGGAATTAAGAGACAAGGACCTTAAAACAGCTATTAAAAATATGCTTATGAGTTTAAAAGAAAGGTGGACATATTGAGTGGAAAATATGAATATCAGTAAAGAAATGAAATCTTAGGAAAAAAAAAACACAAGGAAATTTTGGACCTGAAAAATATTAGTATCTGAAATATAAAGACATGGATGAGTTAAAAACCTGTTGGACTTTTCCAAAAACAAAATAAAACAGTGACTCTGGAGATAATGCAATAGAAGCTGACCAAAGTAACGTTTGAAAGGAAGGAAAAAATAGACTTCACAATATGTAAATCCTCAGTGGACTGACACAATATCAGGTGGTCTAAGTTATGGGCCAGAAGAAAAGATAGAAATGATCTAGAGTAGGAATCGATTATTTTTTTTTTTTTTTTTTTTTTTTTTTATTTCCAGCATAACAGTATTCATTATTTTTGCACCACACCCCGTGCTCCATGCAATCCGTGCCCTCTATAATACCCACCACCTGGTACCCCAACCTCCCACCCCCCCGTCCCTTCAAAACCCTCAGGGAGAGCAGCAGAATTCCAGAGGAGGAATACTATGCAGCCATCAAAAGAAAGGAATCGATTATTTACAACAAGAAGTCTTATCTGGAAATTTGAATGTATAAGTATTTATCTTCCAGAAAAATAGAAAGATAAAATGTCTCTTAATTGTGTAGAAAATAAGATATTTTGTGAAACCAGATTCCACTTTCAAAGACCAGGAACTCTAATCATACATCCTGTACATTTTATTTCTTTGTGCCACTACATATATTTCCCTTGTCTTCTGTGAGAAGCTTATTTAAATCTCGAGACAGTTCTAAATATTGAGAACAAATAATATTTGGTAAATCAGCATGTTTTTATCAGTTGCATTAATGAAATAAAATTTGTTGAAAGTGTGTTTTTAGGGGCACCTGAGTGGCTCAGTTGGTTAAGCTTCTGACTCTTGGTTTCAGCTCAGGTCATGATCTTGGGTTTCCTGGGATATAGCCCCACAGCTGGTTCCCTGCTCAACAGGGAGTCTGCTTGTCTCTCTTTCTTTCTGCCCTCCTCCAGTTTGAGCTCTCTCTCCCTCTGAAATAAACAAATAAATCTTCTAAAAAATATGATTACAACTGTCCGTAGAGATCAATAATAATAAGCAATCAATAATTTGGTATATGAAACAATTAATTGCAAATGGTCATTAACATAGGATCTTTGGGAAGGTTAAAAAAAAATGGCTGTAGTGAGGGAGGGAAAAGCCATGGGCCCTCTGGATAATTAGCTCTAAGTTTTTAAATCCAGCGTACCTATATTATTTACTTGTTTCACTAAGGGTTAATTACTCAATTGATCAGAATGGGGAAATTAAAACAGAAAATGATAAAGTTCAATTTAGGAAACAGACCCCAGCCTAAACCTCTCATTTCCATAAAAAATTATTTTTTGTAAACCCATTCAAGAAATGCCAACATATATTTAAGTAGGAACTCCTTTTAAAAATGTTGTTTCAAGTCCTAAAATCATTTGGTAACACATACTGAGTTTATCCAGTCTTTTATTTATTTATTTATTTTTAAAAAATATTTTATTTATTTGTCAGAGACAGAGGGAGAGAGAGTGAGCGAGCACAGGCAGACAGAGAGGCAGGCAGAGGCAGAGGGAGAAGCAGGCTCCCTGCCGAGCAAGGAGCCCGATGTGGGACTCGATCCCAGGACCCTGGGATCATGACCTGAGCCGAAGGCAGCTGCTTAACCAACTGAGCCACCCAGGCGTCCCCTATCCAGTCTTTTAGAAGAAAAATTTTTTGGAGTCTTGTAGAATTGATGCACTGTGGCATGTGACATTCCTCCCTATTCTGCAAAAATTCAAAGTATTGACAATGAGTGAGTTCTCACAAAGAAGAAAACTCGGTCCAATTTTAAGAGTCTCAAAACCATATCTTCAAATAAATGAATTTATGAATTCAACTGTCAGTTCAACTCTCTCAATTGCTGCTTTTAGCTTGTCTGGGAGTGTGTTAGCTGTGCTGTTTATTTTCATGCAAAGGACAAGCTAAATATTCAAACTACTATCATTTCCCAGAAAAAAAAATAAAAAGAATATGAAATGGTGAATGCCAAATAAGAATCTAAATGCAGTAAACCTTAGGACAGAAACATTTGCTCTCCACAAATAAAGACGGTAAATGTGGTAGACTATGTATATATGGAACAACAGTTCTTTCAAAGTTTGCACACGTCCCTCTCTCTACTTTCATGAATAGTTTCTTTCATTTCAGTGTGACCTGTTTGTATGTGTGCATGTGTGTGTGAGTTCTGGAAGACTAGTCTGTTCTACCCAAGTCCAGCTGCATGTAGCAAATGTTTTGAGATGTCTAAATTTGTATAATTCCATTCAGTACTTTGTAATGAAATTCAGCCCAATGTGTGAAAACAGGAATAGAGGAAAGAAAACAAATAAGTAATGATAGGAATTCTACTCAAACTAATATATAAAATGATAGAAGATGGCAAGTGAGAGATGTATTAAGATTAATGTTTTATCCTCATTTTAATGAAAAATATAAAATATCACACTTTAAAACTTATATTTATAAAGTTTTTAACAACTTAATTTGTTTCTTCTTTACACTGTGATGCATTAGCCACCATATAAAACCTTTAAATTATATTTTAATTTTTATGGTTATATAAAAAAGAGCAAGCTATATGAAGGCTAACATAAAAGATGAGCAGGGTAATTGTGTAATTTAGTCTAAATAATAAGTTAGGTATTTAAATTTTTGTTATTTTATTAGGTTTACATGACAACAATATTAAAAATCTATAAGCAAAAAGTTTTTCTAAATTAGGCATCAGAATTTTGAAGCATAAATGCATCGAACTAAGAAGTCTCCAATGTTCTAGTCATGACAGTGTGGTCGTCTTTGGAGAGGCATGGCTGTAACTCAACTTTTCATTATAAATTGAGGTTATAGGACTCTACTATTTCAAGATCCTTTCTTCTTTGCAATTTTATGTACTATGATTTATTCCTTATCATTTTAAGGGAAATATATAAAACATTTACTAGAAAATAAACTTTCAAAGGAAATGGTCAATGTTCCAAATATTTGGTTCTTTTAAATCATGATATAATACTTTAAACAGATTTTTTTAAAAATCTGAGAAATAATTTTATTCTTCCAATGTTCCAAATTATTCAATAGCATTTCTGTCCTTCTATCTGTGCTTAACTTGGAAGCTAATTTAAGAAACCAGAAAAACAAAGTTAAGCAGATACGGCAAATTAAGGAATGCATATAAACATTAAAGTTTGATGCTCTCACAGATATTCTTTGAAATGTACACAGTCATCATGTCTGTGTAGGTGTGGCTAGATATGGAGGTGTCAAACTTTATGGAGAATATCTAAGATAAAACTTGTTAAAACTCATTCAAGGGGAAGAGAAAATTTGGCCAGAGGAGATGCCTTCATTTTTTTTTATTTGAACCTACAGTAAGAACTACATTTTATATTAATGATATAGCATACATATATTGTATGTGTATTTATGTTTGAGTGTGTGCCTATCTATCTATTATGAAGCAGCTTATTCCATTAGCTCTAAATTTCAGTTTTTAAAAAAGAGGTTTACTTATTTATTATTTGACAGAGAAAGAGAGAGCACAAGCAGGCAGAATAGCAGGTAGAGAGAGAGGGAGAAGCAGGCTCCCCACTGAGCAGGGAGCCCAAGGCAGGCTCCATCCCAGGACCCAGGGATCATCACCTGAGCTCAAGACAGACGCTTAATGACTAAGCCACCCATGCACCCCTACATTTCACTTTTTAAAAACATTTTAACAGCTCTGAAATCAGGATATCCTTTTACAAGATAAACCATTCAGCAATTGTGACATTGTTGTCTTTGCCAAAGAATGAGTACCAAAGCATCCAGATTGCATATCAGTGTCTCTGAGATGCATCCTAAAGATAACAGTGGAGGATCCTTTATGTAATGGTCCATGAACAATGGTCTTGATGGCACAGATGATGTTCTCATGGGAAAATAAAGCCATCTATTACTCTCAGTTGAAAACTTATTTATTTTGTTATTATGTTAGTCACCATATGTAGTTTTTGATGTAATTTTCCATTGTCCGTTATTTGCCTGTAACACCTAATACTCATTGCAATATGTGCCCTCATATTACCCATCAGCAGGCTAGCCCATCCCCTTACCCTTCTCCCCTCTGAAACCCTCTGTTTCCCAGAGTCCAGATTCTCTCTTGCTTTGTCTCTCCCTCTGACTTCCCCCCTTCATTTTCTTTTTCCTAATGTCCTCCATGCTATTTCTAATTTAAAATATCAAGCTCTTGCAATCATATGGAGTAAACCCTAGAATATAAATTCAATATGTTCAATTATTCATGGGAGGTTTCTTTTATATGACTGTCAAATAGGGCAGCTACTAGACACATATGGCTATAGATGTATTGACATGTGGCTAACAGGAATTCAGATGTGCTCTAAGTGTAAAATATACACTGATTTTAAAAACTCGGTATTAGAAAGGTAAACAATCTCATTAATTTTTAAATATGGTTTCATGTTGAAATGAACATATGCTATATTTGCATTACAAAAGGTATTTTATTAAAATTAATTCCACTTGCTTTTATCTGTTTAAATGTGGCTACTATACATTTTTAAATTACATGTATGGTTTGCATGACATTGCTTTGGATGGTGCTGGCTTAGATGTTTGGATCACAACCGTCAAAGGGGCTCATGGATTATCTGTGCTTTTCAATATGTCTGGCCCTTCCCTGAGATAAAAACTATAGGTGAAAATCTGCTTTTGTGAAGAAAAGTACAGGACAGATAATGGATTAATTACCTCAAAGCCATGGTTCCCTCCTCCTGTTCACATATTGGTAGGTATCCAATGCTAATGTGACATTGGTTACATAAAAGCAGGCGTATGCTGAGGAGTTGCATGAAGGTAGAAAGAGCCTGGATCTTGGAGAGCGGTGCTCACTTACATTTGAAAGCTGATACTAGAAATTTATAATAAATTGGAGTAGGCAAATCAACAATTACTTGGCAAATGGATTAAATAGCATAGGTGGCATGGGTCTCCCTATTCCCATTTTATGCAATTGTTTAGAAATAAAATGATATTCAAAATCAGCATTTTATGAAATAGTTTTTACCTTAAAGAAGTATTGGTAGGTAAATAATTCTGGCAAAATAATTTTTCCATATGATGCTAAACTACTAAATTTTAGAAACTGTTTCAAAGCACAGGAAGAAATGAACTCCAGAAAAAAAGTGTAGGCAACTCCCTTCAGAGGAAAGGTACACTTTATATGTTTTAGGAAAATTGTACCTTCAAAACTGGTAACCTACAGTTTTTCCCAAATTCCTGTGTATTTTGCTATATGTGTAGTCATCAATGGTAAGTAAGAAACCCAAGTTGAGCTGCAATAATCATAGAATATAATAACCCTATGTAGGAAGCACCAACATAATATAAGAGAAATAGCTCCACATATTTCCTGCTCTCTTTTGCAAAATCAGTAGTTTTGTTACATGAAAATTTACATGTATATTTAATTTTGATAATTATTTTGATACAACTTTGGTTTGGAGCAACATCATTTTTTTTTTCTGGTGTGCATGGAAGTTCTTAAAATCAAATTAACTTAGTGGAATTGTTGTATTCATGAGGGGAATCACTTATACCACAATGCATTTCTCTATTTTACATCTACTCTGGAAAACTCTCCTTCACAGAAACTATAAAGCTTCCTCCTTTCCTTATCATTGAAATAATGAAATCTTCTCTCCTTAGAAATGTCAGCTTTCCTATCTCAGATAATACATCCAGAAGAAAATATATTATTTGGGCAATATGAAAAACTGTTCTAATATATATTTTTTAATCTAATGAACTTTTGCATACTTCTTGCCAACTTAAATTTCTTTGGTAAGTTATTTAAATATTTTTTCTCAAAAGAAAACACTCAGTTTTATGACTCTACTGATGCAAAATTATATTCACACTCCAGAGAAAGGAATGTATTTTTAAAGAGCTCAGTAAGTCTAAAAACTAATGGAAACACTTGGATATTTCCTAACATACGCCTACACTACAGAAAGAATTTTAATGGATGATGATAAATCAAACTATAGTAATTATTTGCTGAAATAATGTGGACTTTTAAAATATGGAAAGTTACTTAACTTATGGTAGAATCTATCATTTACATATTGCCTAAAATTTTTCATTATCTAAATAAAATATTTATTCCTCACATTTGCCTTTACAGGACAGAATTCTCATTTTGTGTGGGTGAAAGCTAAAACCTGGGTAAACTGGCTTGTAGCATAATTGGGAATATAATATACTACTCTACTTTTTTGAGATTTTCTAATATATACTGCAAAATGAGGTCTTTTGTACTTTTATACCAAATGAATAGAAAATAAAAACTAAATAGGTCCACCTGGGTGACTCAGTTGGTCAAGTGTCTGACTGTTGATTTTGGCTCAGGTCATGATCTCAGGGTCATGAGGTTGAGCCCTGAGTGGGGCTCCATGCTCAGCATGGAGTCTGATTCAGATTTTCTCTGTCCCTCTGCCCCTCCCCCATCATGCTCAGTCTCTCTCTCTCAAATAAATAAATCTTTTTAAAAAATGAAATAAACCTGGTGATTCACAGACCTGTATCCCTGGGGATAAAAATATATGTTTATAAAAAAAAAAGAAATAATCAGTTATAATTAAATAATTATTTGACTAAATATGATAAGCCATTTAACCTGGAAATTAATTTGGGTAGCTAATACTCTGAGCATACAAATATACATAACCATAACTATTTGCAATTATAGAATTGTGAAATCTGCAGAGGATAGCTTCTTAACAGTAACATGAGTTTATCACAATAAAATTGAAACTTATCAGAATTACACTGCAAGTGGACATGTGCTGAAAGTGAAACATTTGTTGATGTTAAAAACTGGTTAAAATTCTAAAGCCATTTTCAGAAAATTGGAGTATTAAACTATAGAAAATTTAATTTCAAGGAAGATAAGCAATAGAAAATTATTTTCATAGCTAATAACTATATGAATCTTTTTTATTATTCACTAAAGCCATTTATATAATTATTGGGAAAGGTAATGCCAAAGCTATCCTCAAAGATCTTATTTACTTAAAAATGTAGTGTGATGAAAATAATCTCCTCAGCTCTCATTTTTCCCATTTCACTAGTCCATTCATGGACTAGTTTTATCAAAAAAGACAAGAAAAGCAATTCTAGTTATTCTCGAGTCAGAATTAGAATAAGAAGGTATATTAGAAAACCTGCATGTCTTAGTTCATTCTTATCTCATAGCATAGCTGTGTGACTTAAAGGATAAAAGTTAAGTCAAGGAAAGAAGCACAATCCCTGGTGCATAGTCAAATGTTTAATAGCCATTTACTTCTTCCCTTGTTACTTCATTCAATAGCCTAAATAGTTAATAATAACTTACTATTCCAGGTAGTGTGTTAGAATTTAGATGATATAGCATTAATGCCAAGATTTCAAATAACTATTTATTTTTTTCTTCAATAACTGTAGTCTGGAATCCCAGAATAGTGTTTGGTATATGGTAGGAGCTCAGTTAATGCAGAAGGTATGAAAGAATGTTTGCAGTTTGGCTGCCATACTAAATGAGATAATCTACTTAAAATGCTTAGAAGGGTGCCAGGAGATAGTATAATACTTTATAACTGTTAGCAATTTTTATTTGTTCTCACTTTTATTCTCCTTTGCAAATGGTCCCTCTTAATGTTTTCCTCTGAGTAAGTTCAATTTACTGCTTAGCTTCTGTTTATTCATATTTTCTCTCCTAGCCTGCCATAACCCCTCTCTTCTTCTGAACCCATGCGTGCATTCTTGAAGTCCTAACTCCTGTAGTGATTTATGTTTATCTGTGTATATTTTGCAATTCAGATTCCTGAAAAGAGACTATAACTGGGTAGGCTGTTCAGCCAAAACCTCTCCATTCTAGGCAATCTCAAGGCTGAGTGTCTTTAGGACAGATGCCCATTCTTGTCTAATGAGCAAAATTCAGGGAGGTGTGTGGGCTCTGTGCTATAGAATATTCTGTCTCTGTCCTTGGTTGTGATTTCCTCCGTGTAGTTACAGTCTACAGTATGTGGGTAACACTGCAAATAGTCCCTGAAAACTTTGAGTTTATATGATCCTTATAGCCCCAGAGAACCCACAGCTAGCAGTACTAGTGAAAGAAAGCCTTTTTTACTCGTATTGCCAGCTGAAATATCAAGGAGAATTTGAACAGCCTTGAGTCCCTGCTCATTCCTGAAGCAATGAGTAATTGAAGCTGGAGTGGAGGAACGGACGGAAGACAATGATTGTGAAGACCTGGATCTTGTACTCAACTCTTGAGCCAGGAGATTGGATCAGATCTACTTGAACCATGTAGACTGGAATGGAATACGAGTTGTCCTTCAAAGAGCAACTGGAAAGATTAATACTTTAATAAACTTTGTACAGAAAAGCACACTCTTTTTGGAGAAATACTGTTTGTCACACTTTAAAACATAATCTTACTGATATTTGGCTACTTCTCTTTGATGTAGTTTACAAAATAATTCTTGAATTATTTTTCATATCAAGCAATCTTCCTGAGGTAATTTAAATTCAATGGACTTTTAGAGAAAAATGTACTAAATGACAGAAACTTTACTGCCTACCGTGTGAGAGATGCAGAAATGAGCAATATATAAGCCCTGAATTCAGGCAGTTTACAGAATAAAGGGAAAAAGAGAAAAACAAGATAAATTCAATACAGTGTGACGAATTCAATGAGGGAGGTCTGTTTACATTTGGGGAGGATGATGGTGCCAATACAAAGCAGGAAAGCGATATATAGACAAATCTTTCTGGTAGGTGGGAGCACTGGGATGGGGTCTGGGAAGGGTTCATAACAAAAGGAACCTACAATCTAGGTAGTACTTGAAGGATCAATAGGGGGTGGTTAAGGAAAGAAATGCCTACATAGTGCAAATGAAACAAGTTTAGACTTACTTTACAAATAGTGGTGTAGAAAACACATACATACACAGAAACATATATATAGCTTACCTTTAGATGTAGCTTGTAACAGGAAGAAAGTCTTGATTATAGGCTATTTTCTGTTATATATACATGTATATGTGTCGCAGCCAGTGCGACAAATCGACCAGGAACGTGAGGGTAAGAGGATGGTGAAAAGAAATTAAGAGACAAAGAGATGGTGGCAGGAGGAGCACGGAGGAGGTTGTCCAACAGTGCCGATTTTATTCAAGGCTGTGAGGCATTATATAGTTAACAGAAACAATTATAAGGAAGTATCTATTTTCGGTTGATTGCTCATACACAGGTAACATTCACATGAAACCCCTCAAGCATTACGAAGCCCATTTCCCAAGGGCTGGTAGCGGGTCTTCTGATGCCAGTAACTTTTGTCTACTTAGCTAATCTTTAACTAGCAATTCACGAGCTTACAATGGTGCAATTTATAATCCGTGCAAGTACAGGATAATCTTGTAACAGTTAAATGCCCAACCCAGTTTTGCCTCTAATAGGTGCAGGCAGTCACATCAGCGAGTCTTAGGGTCCATAGCTCAGGCTCTTTCTCAAGCTGAACTCAACTAATATTCAGGAGGCACGAGTCAGGGCCTGGTTTGATCCCTCGCCTCTAGCTAGGTCTGTGGCTGCCTACATCATATATGCAATTTATGATGACATAATATTCTACTACTATGGATATGTTAATTAGCTTAATTTTGGTTATCATTTTGCAATGTGTGTGTATATACATACATATATATATATATATATATCAAATCAAGTTGTATACCTTAAATATACACAATTTCTATTTATTGAGATACCAATTGTATCTTAATATATGAATATACAAATTGTTAGAAGGTCATTTGTAGCCTAATGCTATGTTGCTCCCTATATTGTTCAATTCCCTTCATCTCATCACATAGACATTTTATTACCTCACATCATTACAAGAAGAAGGATGAACACAGTGCAATAAGATATTTTGGGGAGGGGGAGGAGAGGAAAGGAGAGAGATCATAAAAGTTTTATTATAGTTGTCATCAAAAATAGCTATTTATTTTGCTAGCAAAATGAGTTTTTTGGGGAATAACAGAGGAATTGCAATTTGGGACATGCAAGGTATGGTGAACCATAGGCAAGTCCAAAGAGACAAAGGAAAAGTTAACTTCTGTTAGAATTTAGGCTGTGTAATCATGGTATATATATATATATATCACATCTTTATCCATTCATCAGTCAAAAGACACTTGAGCTGTTGAATCACTATATTGTACACCTGCAAGTAACATTAAAGTGTATGCTAACTAAAAAAAAAAATCTTCTGTTAAAGATTATTTATTTATTTGTCAGAGAAAGAGAGAGGACACAAGCAGGGGGAGTGGCAGGCAGAGGGAGAAGCTGGCTCCCCACTGAGCAAGGAGCCCAATGTGAGGCTTGATCCTGGAACCCTGAGATCATGACCTCAGCTGAAGGCGGACACTCAACTGACTGAGCCACTCATGTGTCCTTAAAAAAAATCTTTTTAAAAACGATTTTAGGAGGACACTGGGGAGGGTTATTTGAAAAAATTTCTCTGGAGAAAACAAATTCAAAGTTGATGTGCTCTCTACTGACTGCAAGCAATATCCTATGCTACTGCTTCTTTTCTTTGTAGTCTACCTTGTTCAGACTTAATTAATACCTTTTAGATTAAATCATTACCTTTGAAAAGAAAGGTAGATAGGGAAGAAGGAAGGAAAGAACAATGAAAAGATGGAAGGACTAAATTAATAAAGAATCATGGAACTATAAACTTGTATCCCTTTCAAAAATATGTACAATAAGATTTTATGCAATTGGATTTTTTTTTATTCTTATCTCTTTAAAATTTAAGAGATAATTTTTTATTCTTATCTCTTTAAAATTTAAGTTTGAATATTGCTATTTCAATATTTGCATGGAAGACATCAATATCATTAAATTATAAGACATATATGTAAAATTATAAGAAAATATTAAAAATGTGTGTTTTTGAGTTGGTTTTCTCTTCACCAAAATCCTCGGTATAAATTACTGTAATTTCAGAAAATATGTTGTTTTTTCTTATTCTGGTGCAAAAGTAATTTAAAAGAAAGCTTAAGGATATATAAAAAGATTGGGAGAAATGCAATACTTTAATTTTTGCAGTTTGGCCTTTAGAGAAAGCCAAACTAAATTCAGTGTTTTTGAACAAAGTAACCACAGCATCATACTCAAGAAACTGTCTACGTACTGACAATTACATTTGATCGTCTTGGTCTTCTTTACAGAAGGTAGTACACAGAATTTTAAACCACTTTCATTTGTGTATCCACTCAAGATAGAACTATATAGGGCTACTATATTGCACTTCTTCCATGTTTGGGACTCTCTTTTTTTTTTTAGATGTTGTGATTTTTATGAAGACACCTAAGACATGTTTGGCCCCAGAAGTTTACAGTCTAGAAAAGAAAATAATTGTGGTAGGAGGCAGAATATGTTGGGTGGCACAGGCAACAAGTTTTTGGAATTCAGAGGGGGAGAAAGAGCACCCTTGACTTTAATGGTTTGCAGTCTTCCTAGAAAATGTGGGATTGAAACCTGACCTAAATAGTTGACTTCTTCTTCTAAATATTACCGGGTATAGAAATAAATATATTTTTGGAATGATATAGATAAAAGTAAAAAGACTCTAAATTAAAGCACCATTAAAATTTGTAATACAGTATTGCTCAAATAATTATTATGTGGTAGAAAGACTCTAATATAATAATTTGTTAAAAGAATATTTTGTAATTTTTAGTTTTAAAATTATATTTTTATTTATATATTATTTAAGAAATCTATTTACAGAAGGTAGTACACAGAATTTTAAACCACTTTCATTTGTGTATCCACTCAAGATAGAACTATATAGGGCTACTATATTGCACTTCTATTTATACCAATAGACCTGAAATTCTACTGATACATTTTTGCTATTTTTTTGTGTCCAAACTACTTGGCTATAGCTTGTGGGCAGTTGGCCATAAACTTTCAAGAGACCAATCCCTTGAAATAAATATTGTCTCACCATGTAGTTCTAGAATGAGAATGAGATTTGGATGAATAATTACTTTAATCTGACCTTAAAAAATATACAATATCATGAGCAAATTTTTATACTATATACAAGGATGGCTTCATGGATGTATGACCTGGGCAGTTGAATAGTGCCCATGCTTAGAAGGGCCCCATGCTTGGATTAATATTCTATTGTCTTTTTAATAATTTTGAACAAAGGATCCCGCATTTTTATTTTGAACTGGTACCCACAAATTATGTAGTGGATCCTGCCTGTATCCCTATTAGTTTGTTCTCTAACACTGTATTGTATAAGTGAAATTTGCTAAAAGAGTAGGACTTAAATGTTCTCACACACAAAGAAAAGGTAAATATGTGAGATGATGGATGTGTTAATAATGGGATATCTTTTTACAGTATATATGTATACATATATTAAATCATCACATTGTACTTTTTTTTTTTATAAACATATATTTTTATCCCCAGGGGTACAGGTCTGTGAATCACCAGGTTTACACACTTCACAGCACTCACCAAAGTCACATTGTACTTTTTAAACATCTTACAATTTTGTCAATTTTACCACAATGGAGCAAGAAAATTTTAGTCTCATATTGATTCTTCATTGACTTGATAAAATAATAATATATGTATTTTAAAACTCCATCATTCTGTCTTTAAATCTTATTCTTTTTCTCCCCCTCCATATTTTAATCTATGTGTGTATATGTATGTAGGTATATCCCATACTAGATTGCTAGACCATCAGCTTCTGAGGGCCAGGGTGATTGCTCGAAACAGATGATCATCTTCAATAAAAAGGAGAATAGACACACTGAAATATTAGTGAACTTGTGTTTATTCATGAGACAATATATATTACGTGATTATTTAGGCAGCGTATTTTCATGTTAGTTCATACATTTCAAGAAAATAACCAATGTCATAAGATTCTCTCAGGTCATTCCTGAGGGGATTAATTTAAGCATTCCAAATAAGTTAAGTAAAGCCATCCTTCTTTAGCACATTTAATTACCCTACCAAAATTCATGATCTTCAGGTCTTCATGATCTTTTGAACTTCAGTGATAATAAAAAACCATGGTGTTTACTATTGTAAACCATGGTGTTTACTAATGTCAGAACTTATTCTGACATCTGATTACGATAAATGATACATCAATCTTTTCTTTTTCTTATGCCCATTGTCAGAATTTTTAAAAGTTACAGTGTTTTCATCTCCTCTAACCCCTTTAGTGTGCTTTGGGTACAGACATAGCAATCTTATCTGACACTAAGATAATTTACATTTAACTCTTTTTCTCTCATTATGGTATGGAGTAATCCTAATTTTTTAGTAAGAGACATATGAAATGCTTAGTTGCAGGATCATGGCTTACACAGATGCGTGTTTTCATGTGTGTGTGTGTGTGTGTGTGTGTGTGCAGTATTTTTGCTAGTAGAAAAGACAAGTAAGAGAGATAAAGAGTGATTTGATCAGAATAAACAAGAATGAAGGAAGGATGGAAGGAAAGAAAGACTGACTTTACTGTTGAAGTTGTTAATCCCTATTCTTTCTTTTCTGATTAAAATATCCATTTATATCAATATGATATTAATTAAATACAAGAAATTACAACATGTATCATCATGGTATAAGACAATTATTTCTATAGTATTAACATATGAGGCAATATAATCATATGTTGTATAGGTCCCAGAAAGTCACAGAGTCAATCTTATTCTTGTCTATTTAAAAACTAAATTGGGACGCATGGGTGGCTCAGTTGGTTAAGCGGCTGCCTTCGGCTCAGGTCATGATCCCAGCGTCCTGGGATCAAGTCCTACATCGGGCTCCTTGCTCGGCAGGGAGCCTGCTTCTCCCTCTGCCTCTAGCCTGCCACTCTGTCTGCCTGTGCTTGCGCTCTGTATCTCTCTCTCTAGCAAATAAATAAAAATCTTTAAAAAAAGAAAAAAAGATTTAAAAACTAAATTAAAAAAAATATTTTTAAAAATTAAAAAATATTTTTATAAATCATAAAAATTTTTATAAAGAATAAAAATTTTTATTAAAAATAAAAAATTATTTAAAAATAAATAAAATTTACTTTTTGAATATTTCCATAAGACTATGATTAAATTCATATCTTTTTGCTAATAAGTATTCAAATAGGTGGGAAGTAATATCTCATAGTAGTTTTAATTTGCATTTCCCTGATGATTAATGCTGTCGAGCACCTTTTTGTGTGTCTGTTGGCCATTTGTATGTCCTCTCTGGAAAAGCATCTATTCTGTTCTTCCTGTTTTTTTTATTAGATTGCTTGCTATTGAACTGTCTGAGCTTTTTTAAAATTTTGGATACTAACCCCTTTTCAGGTATATGATTTGCAAATATTTTCTCTCATTCCATAGGTTGACTTTTCATTTTGTTGATGTTCCTTTTGTTGTGCAAAACCTTTTTATTTTGATGTAATCCCACTTGTCTTATTTTATTTTTGTTGCCTTTGCTTTTAGTGTCAAATCTAAAAAATCATTGCCAGGAATGATGTCAAGGAGCTTATTCTCTATGTTTTCTTCTAGAAGTTTTAAGGCTTCCAGTCTATGGTCAAGTCAAGTCTATTTTGAGTTAACTTTTGTCCACAGTGTAAGATTGTGAAACACTGTGTGAGATAGTTTTACTCTTTGTATATGGATATCCAGTTTTTTAAAATATCATTTCTGAAGAGATTATCCTTTCCTCATTGTATGTTCTTTGCCTTTTTGTCATAAAGTAATTGACCATATAGGTTTGGGTTTACTTCTGGGCTCTCTATTCTGTTTCATTAATTTCTGTATGTTTTTATGCTAATACCATATATGTTTTTATTACTACAAATTTGTAATATAGTTTGAAATCAGAAAATGTGATGCCTCCAGATTTTTTTTTTCTTTTTTTTCTCAAGATTGTTTTGGCTATGCAGGGTATTTTACTGTTTCATACAAATTTTAGGCAATATTTTTCACAAAAGTGAAAATGTTTTCATTGATAACCTTAAGATTGGTCTAAAGAAAAATCTTGACAATTACCTTGAAGTCTATTACTAAAGGGATACTTATTTATACAAATTGAGCTGTTCAACTAGAGTCCTTAGTTATTTCTTTTTCTTCTTATAATTAACAAAAATTCTTTTTCATTTCAGCCTTAAGTTTCTTTTGGTTATATATGCTCCAAATACAAAAGGTAACTTAATTTCTATTATTATAAAACAATAGACAAAATAGGAAGCTTATTATCTCAAACTCAAAATTTGCTCCTAATTCTGTATTTTTTGATTTGGTTAAGAATCATCATATTTCTAATCACTTTGCTTTTATTTTTGAAGTTACATTTTAGCAAACATAAGTTTCTGTATTCTATAACATATTCTCTGATTTTTAAAAAAAGTACTATCTGAAGTATGATTAAAAAAAAATTGCAGTCACTTTTTAGAATCTTGTTACATTCTAAAGTGAGCAACAGAGGGAACAACCTTCAGGAAGTCAGAGGATGGAAAAATTCCTGATGCCTGGTACTCTCAGGGAAGACTTCAGAAAGAGTTAACACTTGAAGTGAATAATGTGATTTAAATCAGTGAGTAAGTTATCAAGGTTTGTGGGGTTTTGTTTTGGAGGGGAAAATGTAGATGATGTATTGAGCAGGAAGATTGCCTTTAGGGGAACAGGCAAATCTCTCCTTTCAGATTGAAATTGAATTTGGATTTATTCTCTGGACATTGGGAACAATTGAAGTTTTTTGAGCAAGGACTCTATATTACATAAATTGCAGATTTCCAAGCATTAATTTATTAGTGTTTTATAAGGTATACTAAAGAGAAGGAAAACTTGAGACAAGAAAGCTTGTTAAGATATTGAACAAATCCTTAGGTGGTGTGGAAGAAGGGATTTACCAGAGACTTTGGTCATTGGTGGGAAGTTCGGGGAGATGAGAATAAAGTTACAGGAAGAAGACTCCAAAGTTCTAGAAACTGGTTCCTTGAGAAATCATGCTATGATTAGTAAAAAATAAAGAACAAAAAGGCTTTGAGATGCTATGCCTTTGACCTGCTCTGTTTGAAAACTTTTTTTAAACCACACACTGAGCAGCTTCCATAGTATGCTTTATATATTTACAGAGTACTGCACACTGTTGTGACAATTCACTTTGAAGTTACTCTCAGTGGTGTATGGCTTGATGAAAGAATGTCCTGTAATCTTTCTGAGCAGGTCTGGGATATGGTAAAGCAAAGGGGAATCATGGGGAATAGGCCTGACCAGGTCTTCAAAAGATCTTTTCTCTCCCTGTTAAAAAGTGTTCATTCTTAGTTGCCACCCTCTTAGAAAAAATTGTGACCCTCAGGGGTTTTATTTGGAACAACATGAATGGCTTTACTTTCAATAGTCACAAGGAAAATGACAGGTTATATTTAATTTTTTATATATCTTTATTTACATAGACTTCAGTGATATCCCTGCTTGCTGTATAATTTGATTTATTTTGGGACATCAGAAAGAATCCATTGAAGTTGCACATGGCAACTGCCTACTTGGGCAGCAAAACATGTAGCACAGAACAGAATAGTAAATAAAATTCAGTTTAAGAAAAACACAGAGTACTTTAAAAGGTAATTATGGGTACTTTTATAGAAGTATACTTTATTCAAATACAAAAATATTAGTTGAAGAATAATCAAGTCAGTATTTGAGAATATGTTGCCCCTAATATTCATAAAAGACTTACAAAATGTGCAATGGATTTAAGTTCCTCAAATTTTCTGATGATGGATACAGACATGTGTGGATATGGGGTAAATCACATAGATTATTTTAAAATATAACTATAGAGTTTAGAAATAGAATATGACCTTTTGTTTTGCTTTCTTGATTCAATATTTTAAATAGTAATGCTTTCTCTTTTTTATTTTTTATGATTTTTTTAAGTAATCTCTATGCCCAACGTGGAACTTGAACTCACAACCCCAAGATCAAAAACCACATGCTCCATTGACTGAGCCAGCCAGAAACCCCAATAATGTTTTCTTGTAATGTCATGTCTGTGGTATAAAGCTTATTAAATAAAACAGACAAATTCAAATTCTGGTTCTACCACATACATACCATCTCTAAGCCTCAGGTTGCTCATCCAAAGAATGAGAATAGTAATAGTAATAAAGATGCCTATTTAATATAACGATTAGAATTTGGACTCTGGATCCTGAATTCCAATCCTGGTATTACACTTTTTACATGTGTGACCATAGGGAAGTTACATAACCTGTCCATGTCATAGTTTCCTAAGCTATAAAACGAAATTAATAATAAGAGTACCTACTTCATAGAGTTGTGACATTTAGTATGTGTAAAAAACTTTTAGATGAGGGTTGACCATATAGTAAGTGCTACGTGTATTTCTATTATATTCTATCTGCTGCTATTTCTATGAGAATTATATAAGATAAATAGTATAAATACCATCAATAGCACTTGGAATATTTTATATGACTAATAATTAATAGTCATTTTTTAAAAAGAAGTGTATCTAATAATTTAATAAAGAGAAATTATTGTCATTACTGATTAATGTAAATCATCAATTATTTACTTGAAATGAGTTTTATTATTTCCAGAAACATTCTTCAATTTTGGCAATGATTAAAGACTGCTCTTTACTGTTTTCCAGAGAAATTCTAATAAAAAATGAACCTATAACTAGTGATGTGATAAATTCATGGCTTATTATATGCCATCTCTATGGCTATTTTGTGCTTACACATTCAGTTTTAAAAGAAAACAAGAATTTTCCTCCATAGTGGTGATGAAAATAATTTTTAGATAAAATATTCAAATGAAAAAACTTAAATCCTCAATTTTATATCATCTTTCTTAACCAAGTTGTATGTAGTAGTGGCACAAGTAATAACAATTTAAACCCATGATAATAATAAAAATAAAAGCAAGGTAATAATATTTCTTTTAAAAACAGAAGAGAATTGCCTGTCAGATTTCAGTTTAATTCTACACAGCCATGAGGTGACTAACAAGTCTTTAAATGTTTTGTTAGTTAACCCAAGGAATGCAATATAAGTAATACAGCCTCAAATTTAAGCAGCTTAGAATGAGATGAATATACAAAAAAATAAATAAATAAGAGATGAGATAACATAAATTCAGTAAAAGTTCAGTGGGGAATTACAAGAGGAAAATATTCCATATAGTTGAGGATGGGAGGAAAAAAGGACATAACATTGAGACAGTATTTGAAGGATTGCTAGAATTTTGACAGATCGAGATAGAGAAGGAGTAATTTTAGGTAATGATAAAAGCATCTTTGGGTATAGAAAACAATCTAATGTGCTTGGATATTAAGGCACACTTTTAGAAGCTGTAGGAGATACGAATGGAAACATAAATTGAGATTGTTTTTAAGGTCTAATAGAAGGATAAAACATTTGTTTTCAATTTTATAGGTATTTTTTTCCTTTTCATTCTAAAAGTCTTTAGAACTCCAGCTCTGCTCCCTGAAAGCTTTGAAATTATTCCTCCACTCTTTTAAATTAAATCTGTATTTTAATCAAAGTTATATACGTAACATAGTTTTTAAGTCAAATTGTAGCATAAGGTTTATAATGATAAAAATAATTCTGTTCTATCCACTGCCAAACTGCAAGTCCTACTCCACAAAAACAATTTTTAACATACTTTTTAACTTATACTTTTTGAAAGTAGACCTCCTAATTTTAAATAGGTATACTTTGTTGCTATTTCTTGATTTAAATTTTTTTTATATCTACAGACTCCCTATTGTGAAGTTAAGCAGTTCTCCAATATATTCTTCCTTACTGTCTCTTTCCTTTTCTCTTTCCCTGCCTCTCTCCCTCACACCCACAGACATGCACATACTTCCTCTCCACTATACTCTCAATATCACTTAATAAAAACTTAGTTTGAATACTTAGTGTTTACATGCCTATGAATATGCAAATATTATTTAACCTGAACTACATAGTGATCCATGGTAATATTTCTGCCCTTGAATAACTTTTTTTTCTAGAATTTGTGAACACTTGAGCATTTCCTTAAGTTTCAGCGTATTAACTAGTAATTTTCTTCCAAATCTGAAAGAATTACAAGATATCGCCAAATGGTCAATCACATCAAATAATCTATCAGTGCATCTAACTACATATCTTTCTATCTACCTATATTCTTTCTTGCTATCTACATATCTATCATCTCTTTGTCTTTAATATACAATGTCAATGCTCCTGGAGACCCCAACCTTTCTTTTCTACCTGGATTGATTGATTTCCAAAAACCATGCACTAATGTCTTAGAATTTCCCTTTATCATCATTCTGAGAATCCTGTATATCTTTCTTCTATGATAAAGTTACATTTTCTTGATCATTTACTGCTGTTGTCTTCTTTTTCACTCTATCTGCCCTTGCATTAAAAACAACCTTTTATTCCTATAAAGGAATTTTAGTAGGTTTTCTGAGGAAGAGCAATTATACTCCTGTTTAAGTGAAAATGATGATCTAGTTCACAGAGAAAAGAGATGATATTATACTTAAATTTTATCAACTGGGCACCTGGGTGGCTCAGTTGGTTGAGCAACTGCCTTCGGCTCAGGTCATGATCCCGGACTTCCAGGATCGATTCCTGCATCGGGCTCCCAGCTCCTTGGGGAGTCTGCTTCTCGCTCTGACCTTCTCCTCTCTCATGTTCTCCCTCACTCATTCTCCCTCAAATAAATAAATTAAAAAAAAATTATCAACTAATCACCTCCATGCCTTAAGGCTTGTTTGTATTGTTACCAAATCATTTTTCCATTCAAATTTGAAAATTGGCTAATTGCCACCCTGATTCCTTGCCTTGCCAGATCTAGATACTTCTTTTGTCCTTCCTTCATAGCAATGCCTACTGAAAATTTGTTTACTTTTGCTGGCACTTGTCTCCTGAACTCTGATTCCACAGTTCATGGAAGTCAGGTTTTTTCCCATCCATAATTTCTTAAACACCTTAAATGTTCTCAGTATCCTCCTTATAAAGGCTTTCTCCTTGTGTTGCTTCAGTGGCACTTTTACATTTTATCTTGTGGGTAGCCTACTTGGGGATCTGTATGTTTTAATCAGAAGTTTATATAATGTTGTTAAGTTAAACAAAACAAAAAGGATTGTTCGGTTAGTTTATGCTTTCATTAAAGGATATTGGACAAAGACAGCCTGATGCAGCCATCTCTTCCGTTGAATATGATCAAAGTCCATGGGAAGACTCTCCAGACAATCCTTATTCAATTTGCTTTCCAGACTCTCCTTTTTATTGATTCCTTGACTATAAATGCTGTGTGATTAATTAGATCTTTCCTCAAATATGTTAATAAAACTTTAGAAATGTTAATGGACTTTTTTTATATGGGTGAACCATTCTGTTTGTTTAAAGTGAATTTGGTTATCTCTGTTCTTAGGGATTACAAGATGATGATAACATTAAATTTTCATAGGGCAATTTTATTTCCTTTATTTTATAGTTTTTGGTGAGATGCTTCAAATTTATGTCTATGTGTGACCACACGATTTCTCTTGTTAGGAGAGATTTTCCTTTCATCTTTCTCTTTCTTTCTTCATTCCTTCTTTCCTTCCCTCCTTCTTGAATTGAGGGAGCAAGACCCTGTGATAGGAGCTGTTTTGCATTCCCTATTGCAGTTTTTGGCCAGAAAGATAAAAGGAGAAACAATGGAAAATAAGGGAATATTGGAAAAATTGTGTCCTGATTTCTATGATCTAAGTTATGAATCTCATTTGTGAGTACCCAACACACTTACAGGACTTGAAAAAGCTCACAAAATGTCACCGTTAACTGATATCATAGAAACTGCCAGAGATCTCTTATGCCTTCAAAGAGTCTTATGAGCTCTGACATTTTGAAGTGAGCTGAAGTCTAGCCTCTTATCCTTTGCTGTGTGATAAAGCTGGTGTTCAGAAGGCTCAAAAAAAATTACTCAAATGAAATGGAATATTCCTAATAAATTACAAAAAAAAAAAAAAGAGCCAAATCCTTGCGTGATTCTTGTTCAATGACGCATCATTTAATCAACCCAACAACTCGAAATTTTCTATGGCAGAGGAAATGTGTTTGTTGTTGTTGATATTTTTGTTTTGTTATTATTTTTGTTTGCTATTCAATGAGAGATTTATTTGGTTTGGTGGGAAAAGAGCAATTTCCTCAATGCTCCTTTTTCTCCAAAGTCTAAATCAGAAAGGATTGACCATACACTTTTATCGCATTGACTTTTGGTGGATGGAACTTATGATGGATTTGAGTGCATCTTTCACAGCAATTTGGTTTTAATCCTATTTCTAGAGGATATATGCACATCAAATTAAGAGTACTCATGGCATTTGCTTTCTTATACTTCCTACATATCTGCATTGAGTTTACTACATGTCTGATAAGAGTTATTTGAAAACTGCCTCATAATTTTTCATAACTAAAAATCACTACTCTTTTCTGTGTAATCCTTGGGCATTTTGCATGGTCCACTATATGTTTTCTGTTTAAAAAGAGGGGTTCCTTCTTCTAATTATTCTGCTTCTTAGGCTGGAGATTTGTACATTAAATTGTTAGTTACTAAATAGTAAGTCTGGAACAAGATATGACACTTCAGATATAGCAAAGGTAAATTATGGCATACAGCACTATTATAAGGTGTGCTACTATTTTTACAGTAATTTTGCCCATTCTATAACCACAAATAAGTATTTGTCTAGTATGTGTGTCGTTTTAAGGAAATTGTGTTGCAGCTTATAATTACCTGCACTGAAATCCATCCGCTCAAACTTAGCCCTTACTGCCTCAAATGCACTTGAAGCAGGAAGAGGAGGGGAATACTGAGTATATTTTCTTAGAGTTTATTAAGGCCATTGTATTTACTTTGGTCTTTTAGGAATAAATTTGCTTTATTGTGGGATCAATGAGTCTAGCTGTGCTTCCTTGAAAACTGAAGTACTTATGGCAATTTGGAGGGAGAAGAGAGAGAAAATGTCAGCAAGCTCTTGGTTCTTGGCTTCTCTTCAGTGATAGTTTCATGTGTACAATGACTCCTAGGTCTGCATCTCTCTCTCATACACACACACATACAATTGCAAAGTAGGATTAATTGCCCAAACTGCAAGGAGGACTTTCTTTCCTCCATTTATTTTTCTCATTAAACTGAGATTTCTCAGTAAATTAACTGGACTTACAATAGGACCATTAATATTCTTTTTGTACACATTCCTCATTTTTGCCCTATATATTCTGCATACATTTCTGCTTTTGAGCCTTTGCTCTTTCACACAACCATGCTCACACTAAGATCGTTTCTCTGCTTGGAATGCCTTTATATTTATCCTTACTAATAAAAATCCCCATTGTCTCTTATATTCATATATCATCTCTATAAAACATTTTTTCATGTCCACCCCAAAAATGGATATTTCCTATCTCTTTGCTTCCAAGCGTTTTGTCGAGTATCTTTGTAATATTTGCCACAGTTTGACCTACACAATGATTAAGTGTCTCCTTGTCTTTCTTTCCATCTAAGCTGTAAACTTCTTTCCATTAAGAATCACGTTTCACATATATTTGGAATGCACACATATATTTGGAATGCACATAGCATTAGCAGGTGTCTGCCAACCAGTACTCAATGCATGTTTATTAACTCAGCATCAATGCTGTCATTCCTCTGGAAATGTAATCTTGCTTCTCTGCTTATGGAAATTTTCTGTCCTTCAGAAATCAGCGCTTTCTTGTCATCATTTCTAGTGACCCCAACCCTCAGTGATGGCTCTTTTTCCTAATTGGAAAGTTGTTTGAAGAATCAGAGGTGCTGAGATACAAAAAGAATGCCTGGCACGGAGTCAGCACTATGTGAGCATTAGCTCTATGAGTTTCTGTAATCCACAGAGAGGTGATTCAGGAGTACCTGGTGGGTAAGTGCTAGAGTAAAATGGAGACTTGGGGCCCCTGACTCTCCATCAGGGTTTGTGATAATGTTCTCCAAGTCTCTGAATCTGTCCCAAGGTCCCTATGACCCTGGCTGCCTGGTTAAGGAAATATGCATAAAGAACTCTCTGGAATACAGACCATTTATTATTTGCTAGAGCTTAGTTCTGCTTTTTGAGGAAAAACTTTGACTTTCTAGCCTAAATTCTAAATTAAAATTGAATAAACAAGTTTCTTGATCCTTTACAGTGAGCCCTGACCTCATTCCTGTGGGTCTTTAAAAAGACAGAGATACATCCTGTAAGGATTGAGCTTGCTTAACGTGTCTCTTATTGTAAATATGGGAAGGACTAAAAGATTATTATCATTTAATGACTGCCTATTATTTGCCAGGAAAATACTACAAATATTTGCCAGGCAAATAATACAAATATTATCTCTGTTTCTTACCACAATAATGTATGGGGAGCCCCGGTATCCCTATTTAACTGATGAAAGAAAAGAAGGTCATAGCATGTAAATGGCTTGCCCAAAGGTACTCAGTAAAGGTAGCATGACAGAGTGTTAAATATGTCCAACTTTTTCCTCAAGTAATACAAGTTTGAATTCTAGGTTTATCACTTATCAATTATGCAATTTTGTTTTAGTTACTTAGTTTCCTTATGTATAAGTGGGATGATAACATTATCCACCATATGTTGTTAGTGTAATGAATAAGACAATAAAATTTTAAGAATTGGCTAATAATACATTATATGTTAATAAAAAATTTTAAAAATTTAAAAAATTTCAAGAAATGTCAGATTTAAATGAGAAGTACTATAATTTGATTCCAAATCTATGCTTACCCTCTATAGGCATGATACAACATTGATTCAATTCATTCCAAAAATATTTATTGAGTATCTGTTCTAGGTTCTTGGAATAAATAAATGAACAAAACAGGTAAGGACTCTTGCACTTCTGGAAGTTATGTGTAGGAAAAGACAATAAACAAAATAAATAGATTATAATATTTATATAATATAATATAATGTAATAATATAATAAATAGATTATTTAATATTTTTAAAGAAGATGATAGTACTGTGGAAAAATAAAGTGTAGAGAAGGTGGATTGAAAGTTTCTGGAATGCAATTTTAAGTTGATGATGAGAGTACAGTTTACTAAATAGATCACCATTGAAAAGAAAGAAAAAAAACTTGAAGATGAAGGGGATGGGGAACTTTCCAGTAAAGAGAAGTTTTGCACAGAGTTCCTAAGGTGGCTTGTTACCTGATATGTTTAAGCAACAGAAAAGAGGCCACCATGGTCAGAGGAAGAGTAAAGAGTAGGCATGGTCATAACAATAACAGGTCCTGTAAAACATTGTAATCCCTCATGAAGACTTTGATTTTTACTGTGCAGAGAAGTGAAATTACCCAATGGGTTTAAAAGGATACCTTTGGATACTGCACTGATAACAGATCATAAGGGAACAAGGGCAGAAGCAAAATTGTCAGTTACAAGGTGACTTCAATAATAACACATATGAGAGATGTGGTGGCTCAGACCATGGTGGGAGTGAAAGAGTGGTAAGAAGTGATAATCTGAAAAAAAAAAAAAAAAAAGCGGGGGGATAATCTGCAGGTGGATCCAATAGGACTTCCTTTCAGATTAGTTGTGGATATGACAGAAAAAGTGGATTTGAAGATTGCAAGAGGAATTTTGGTCTGAACAAATGGAAAGATGCGGAGTCAACATGGCAAAGGTGGCTTTAGGCAGCTTTTGTTGGGAATGGGCATTAAAGGAAAGATCAGAAATTCTGTTGTGCACAAGCTGAATCTGAGATGTCAGTAGGAAGGGTTAAAAAGCTGCTGGTCTGTATTTTGGATGTTTTAACTTGTGTACTAGTCAATGCTTTCTCTTCAGCTTAATGTTGCTTACTTAATTCTAAGTTTTATTTCCTATTACTGACTAGGTTTTGAATTTGGCAATGAAGGGGCTTTATGATATATTTATTCTAAGTATCTTGCAATGCTGAAAAATTGAAACTCAATAAATACTTTTTTCCTGACAGATTGATTTAGATATTAAGTACTATCTTGCATTAAAGACAAAAAAAGAAAGATCATTGTATTGAAAAGTAATTGAACAATATCTATTGTCATTCTTTTTTATTTGAAATATATAGTTCTATAAATAAGAAAACCTATTTTAGTATAAAATATATATTAATACCAGACTATATAATATACCTATGTGCAGAATAGTTTTATTTTTTATTTTTATATTAATTTATTTAATTATTGTTTTAATTTAATAACTTAATTTATGTATTTAAATTTAAATTTATTTAAATTTAATATAAATAAATTATTTGATTTATTATATTTATATTTTATATATTTTTATTAATATTTTTCTTTATTAATTCTAAGATGTATATATGTATTTAATAATATAGGTATAATTATTGGTTATATGTTAATTATTATTATATAATAATTTATGATTAATATTCTTTATAATACATAATTATATTTAATTTTAAATATATTTACTATGATATAAAATATTTACTGTAATGTTTAATTATAGTTAAGTATTAAATTAATTTAATTAGGATAGTATATTTTGCAAGCAAATTATTTACTTATGTAAGAAAAATAATTTATTAAAAGAGTAACAGTAGTCTATAAAAATAAAAGAACAGATCATCTCCTGGAAAGACAAGAACTACTCATTTTAGTAAAAAATGTAGACTTTGGTTTTACTTTTTAAAGAAAGTATCAGATGAAGCATACCACATGTGCTGATGATGTCAGTTACTCAAGCATTCATCTTCTTACTCTTGATTTTGGGGTTTCGTTCTCTGGAATTCTAATGGAAAAGACAGGGTAAAATGAAGACATGGCACTCTTTGGAAATAGCAAAACTCCAAAGAGGGAATATACTATTACCCCTCCAGTAGTAATTTGTGGGTTTATGAAAGAACACATGTCAAAGAACTTGCTTATGGATTTGAGGGAGATTGCAATATAAAATAAATGTAATGACATGGTTTAGCAAATGCACATGTCCACAGGACTACGTGTACTTAGATGAGAAAAGACGGAGAAAAAAAAAAAACTACAGATATTCACCTTTAAAAAGGGGCAAATATGTATTTTTGCTTCCCATAAAAGATAAGATTGAGTTTTCCAGGAAGCTTTTATTTTCTTTCTTCTTCGTCCTCTCTTCTCAATTTGTTTGTAAGGTAAGGAGTTCTATTTTTGCATATTGCTTTTATAGAGAAATTGTCATGCTTTCTTACTGTCAGAAAAGAGTCTCTGCCTAACATGTTTAAGGTCAAAAGGAAATTGTCTCATGTACTGAAAATGTAGGAGACTTCAAATGAGGAGGGCCTCGGTGGCTCAGTTGGTTAAGACATGAGACTCAGTTTTGGCTCAGGTCATGATTTCCAGGTTGTGGGATCCAGCCCTGCGCTAAACTCTGCACTGTGGTATTCTCTCCCTCTCTCCTTCTCCCTCTGCTCCTCCCCATGCTTGTGCATGCACTCTCTCTCTCTCTCTCTCTCAAATAAATAAAAAAATAAAGTCTTCAAAAAAAATGTTCAAACGATGTCCTTAGAAACCAGGCTCACTCCATTTTTGGTGTTGCCTTTTTTTGGCTTCCTTCATTTTCACCAGTCATACCATGCTAACCGCTGGGAAGCCAGTGGAAAAAGCACTTGTTTCTCTCCCAACTGTTACAGCAAAATCTCATTTTGTAAAAGTGCCTCCAACTGGGTCATGTGTGCCCCTGAATTAATCACTGGATCTAGGGAAATTCGATGCTTTCACTGGAAGACGGGTGGTTCATTCTGTAGCTGGAGGAGGGGTCATCTGAGAATGAAGGAACACTGGTTTGTCAAAGAAAGACGTATATGCTGTTAACAGATAAGTAGTGAATAGTGAATGGCCAGAACAACGGATGCCCAGTTGAAGAATATTTAATGTGTTGAAAATGGAATACAAAATTCCTTCTTAAGAAACTTCAACAAATTTACTCCTCTTTTTGGTTTTCTTATGTATTATGTATCACTATTGTCCCAGACCCAAAACCTCAAAATAGTTTTTACATATCCCTCTTCCTTGGCTAAGTCATCAGGTTCTGTGAATTTATCTTTCATAATGTATTTTGCATCTGCACTTTTCTTTCCGTTTTCACTGCCACCATTCAAAATTGGGTTATTATTAATTTTTGCCTAGATAGTTGCTCTGGCCTCCTGATTGATCTTCCAGCCTTCAGCTTTCCAATATTTTACTCATATACATCATATTTTATTTCATTTTGTTTCTCACTTATGTTTCTATGATTATTCAAAATTTTTATTTTGTTCCTCCGTGCTGTAACGTAAAGAGCACTGATCTTTCTACAATATTTATCTAGCATCCAGGAATGTGGCCTTAACCTTTTTCTGCTTATTAATAGTTAGCCTTATTTGTGAGCAAAAGTTATCCAAAACCGGGGCAGCTGGGTGGCACAGTCGGTTAGAGGACTGACTGGCTCTTGATTTCAACTCGGGGCATGATCTCAGGGTCGTGAGATTGGAGCCGCACTAGAGCCCCACTGGAGCCCCATCCTGAGCTCTACCTCAGCTCCACGCTCAGCAGGGAGTTTGCTTCTCTCCCTCAACTCCTCACCCCACTCACTTCTCTCTCTCTCTCTAAAATAAAATAAATATATCTTTTAAAAAGGAGAAAAATAAAGCTATCCCAGGTTGATTTGAATTCAGTGCAAACTCTTTAAGCTTCCCCAAAGCTCTAAAATTTAATCATAAATGAACATTATCCTGTTGAAATTTTAGAGAAACAGTATATTTTTTTCTTAAGAAAAAATGATATGGTACAGAAATTGTTGTAGAAAAATTAGTCTGACTGGGAGTTAGCTGAAGGAAACACTGGAGAAAGAAGGACCCATTCAGGGCTATTGCTAGGGAAAGCTTGAGGGTCTTGCTTGATTCTTACTTCACCTTTTTGTACTTATCAGTAATATAAAAACATATTTTAGATGAACAGGTGTAAGAGAAGTTTCAATATTCTATGTGTCACATAACCCTCACTAATAAAACTTTGTAACTTTGTAACTTCTTAAATTACTAAATTAAATTATTTAAGTTATAAATATAACTTTGTAAATTTTTAGAATTTTGTGAAATAAATATAACAAATATTTTTAAAAAATATTTTATTTATTTATTTATTTGACAGACAGACAGAAATCACAAGTAGACAGAGAGGCAGGCAGAGAGAGAAAGGGGGGGGGGAAGCAGGCTCCCTGCTGAGCAGAGAGCCTGAAGCTATGCGCGACTCCATCCCAGGGCCCTGGGATCATGACCTGAGCCAAAGGCAGAGGCTTCAACCCACTGAGCCACCCAAATATTTTAAACTTTATGTTATTAATGAGAAAACCGATGCTCATGTGATATGGAAATGTATTTTTGCTTTGCTCAGCTTATGTTTTCTGAGACCTGACTATTTTCTTTTGAGGAATTGTTCTTTGCCCTCTCTTACGTATTTTCCAAATCAGAGCTGCCATAATCTTTCATGATCTCATCTTCCTGGCCACAAGGATCTCTCTAAGATGGTTGCATGTTCCATGCTGGACAAATATAATAACTCATTCTCCGGCCATAGTAATTCTAGAGGCAGTAAATTCTTTGATCAAACCTGGTTAATTAGAGTCTTTCCTTCCCTGCAGTTTAAAATGAGAACCATGAGAAAAGAAGGGTGAAATTGTGAGGGGTGAAATCAAGAGTTGACAGAGGCAATGCTGCCTCATATATGGAAGAAGGTGAATTTAGCATACAAAGAAAGGTAGAGATCATAGAGAGAAAAGTAATACAGATTAATGTTCCCTAATTCCTCTGGGTCGTAAGGCAAAACTCTATATTTAGCTAATACATTGTTTGTAACTATACAAACTGACAAATTACCCTTTACTTGGCTAATCTGGCTTATTTGGCTCTCTGTTCCATTGTCTTAAATCAGAAGAGTTCTAACACAACCAAAAACATAAATACAGTACCAAAAAAGACTTAGTTAATTGGTGACAAAGCCAGATAAATACCTTTTTTGTAAAAAGTATATTTTTAAATGCTTGACAGTGATTACTTGTAGGAGGCAGACATTGTCAATACTCCATCCATGTCCCCTTGGATTCCTTTGCTGCTTTTGTGTGCACAGGCTCCCAGTGGCCTTACCTCTCACTTACCTTTTTTGGAGGACTTTCCTCGGGCTGTTTGAACCAACTCAGCCTATGAGGACTGAGAACCAGAAATGCCTAGGAATTATCGCCCCCTGGGGGCAGCCCTTAAAAGGACTGGCAAGTAGTAGGTCTTAATTCTCCCATCCTTTGGTAAGGACAGCTCTGAGGTATTGATCTATGCTGTTTCCAGAGTTTTCTTGAAATATTGAGTTAAATGTACCTTCCACAGGACTTGCTTAGTATTGCACCTTTACATGGATGCCTTCCCTTTCCTTCCTCTAGCAGACACCCCCCAACCCGACCCCCTCACACATACACACACTCCCATGGAGTCCTCTCAGGGTATGATTCTAGGGAACCAAACTGAAGATAATAGACTACCTTTTCCTAAGCTTAACAGGACAACACAGAAGTTCAAGGATTAAGAAGGAGAGGACTCAGGTTAAAAACCTAGGTATAAGATATCAAAAGTAGGTGAAAGAGAACTGTTAGGGAGAGGGACAAGAAAAAGCAGGTACTAAGATAACCACCATAATTGTATTATTCCTCACCTGGAAATGGAGATTAATCAGAAAATGAGCTAAAAATGTGGTACAGCCATATTTCCAGTGAATTGAAAGGGTACACCTTCTTTACATGAGCCAAACATTACAGAGCTGTATTTTACAGTGGTGTGTATCTTGGCTTACAATTTAAGGTTATAATTTATTCTTTTTGGTTTATTTCCCAGTATTCACAGCAATGTCCAGCATACCTGACTGAGGAGTATTGTTGGCTAGAATCTTAGGAAGAAATCTTTACTGAAACTGTTGTAACAAAGTTATGATCCTTTCCAAAAGTTCAGGATTAAAATTACCAAGCAGCTGATTTGTTGATTCTCTGAGAAGTATTGAACCTCTTCTCCCCAAAACAAATACACAGACAAAAATATTTTCTGCAATTATCAGCCAACACCTACCTGAGCTGTCTGTTAGAAACTTATTCAAGATAATGGAGAGTAAAAATATGGATAACTCACTGATGTAAAAGTTACCAGAATTCTGAGACCTAAACCAGCAAAATGGAGTTAAGGGAAGTAGTTTTTGATTCAATTATTTAGGGCATTTTAGTGATCTACTTAATTTTTTAAATATTTCTGAAGCCACCATACAAAAATTTTCCAATACATTTTCAAAATTTATTAGACAAAGAAATATTCGTTCATCACTATTTAATTATACTTGTATATTTTATTTCATTTTTCATAAGCTACATATCTTTTAGAATAGTTCCAAGCTATTCAGAAGCCTTAAATAAAAACTTGATGAACATGAGTTTCTCTTCCTCAGTGTATTTTCTGTTTCCTGAATTTATGTTCATACTGAGTGTAAGCTTAATGGTATTGTAGGATGTGTGTGTGTGTGTGTATTACTAATTCTTACTCTTTTCTTCATAGAATTTCCATGCCCCTAGTTCTAATAGATTGACCTTTCTGTACTGACAGTCTCTAGAGCAGTACTATTCTAGTATTCTAAACAGTAATAAAAAAAAACCCTCAAAAATAATTGTTTTATAAACTTTATTTTTGCTGTTAGACTGTGAGCTATTTGACATCAAGAACTGTGACTTATTCATCTTTGTATTCCCTGACTAGGATGTGAGCATATAGAAGATGCTCAACAAATATTTGCAGAATGAATGAATAAACAGCTTATGTGTAGAAAGTTCCAAATGGTTAGTCTTTCCCCCAACAACCCATAACACTCCCAGGAGAAAAGAAGGTTGTGGAAGAACAGTGGGTTCTAAGACATCGACTTCTCAATGTTGGACTTGTTTGCCCCCAGAGAATATTAGCAATATAGTGAAGAGGGAAGCATATCAAAAAAAGTGTGGCTTTTTTTTCCCCCTTTTGGTTCCTGAAATAGACTGTGTCCAATAAAAAATGTGGCACAGTAACTTTCAAGATGTGACCTAGTCCATTTTTATTCCTTGCCATAATCCTAATGGTAATTTAAAAACATTGCTATTATTTATATTTCATGTTGTAAAAGGTTAGTTTCTTTTGACAGAAAGATACTGGATAAATGTCATAAGCAACAAAACCTAAGAATCCATGTAAAACTGCAATAAAGTGATATTGTAAGGCTAAAGGAAGCAGTCTAGTAAATCTTAAACACAGAATTTCTGACTTCTGATCCAGGGCTCTTTTCAGTAAACTACAATCTTATTTACTTCACATTTCCTGGATTAGCTGTAGCAAAATAAAAGACAATATTCTGCTCTATGCCAATTTCCCAATAAAATGTATAAGAAATTATAATATATAAATCAAAATTTTACCCAGGTTCCAGAAAGTCATGTAGGTGTCCTAAAGTAACAACAGCAGTATGAAAAGAGGTACGGGAAAAGCAACATTAATGCACATAACAATACTAATGTCTATTAATGTTAAATGAAGGAGTGATTATTATGATTATGCAACCTTTTTTTGTAATTGTTTCACAGTACAGGTAATATTATAATATGGAAACTTCTTTTAGATTAGGGGAAATATTCTATTCTCAAGATTACTATTTCAAACAAATGGAAACCTATTCTAAATAGAGCCATTCAGGTAAACAATAGAAATCTATACTGTGTTTCTTTTCTTATTAAAAAACCCAGATTTAACAAGAAATTAGACAAATATTTTTAAAAGTCTAACATCTTAGTCCATATACACTATGGAGTATTATGCTTCCATCAGAAAGGACGAATACCCAACTTTTGTAGCAACATGGACGGGACTGGAAGAGATTATGCTGAGTGAAATAAGTCAAGCAGAGAGAATCAATTATCATATGGTTTCACTTATTTGTGGAGCATAACAAATATCATGGAGGACAAGGGGTGTTAGAGAGGAGAAGGGAGTTGGGGTAAATTGGAAGGGGAGGTGAATCATGAGAGACTATGGACTCTGAAAAACAATCTGAGGGGTTTGAAGTGGCGGTGGGGGTGGGAGGTTGGGGTCCCAGGTGGTGGGTATTATAGAGGGCACGGATTGCATGGAGCACTGGGTGTGGTGAAAAAATAATGAACACTGTTTTTCCGAAAATAAATAAATTAATTTAATTAAAAAAAAAAGTCTAACATCTAACACACTGTATTAAGAAATTGCTCATCTCGGGGCACCTGGGTGGCTGAGTCATTAATCGTCTGCCTTTGGCTCAGGTTGTGATCCTGGGGTCCTGGCATTGAGCCCTGCATCAGGCTCCCTGCTCAATGGGAAGCCTGCTTTTCCCTCTCCCTCTGCCCCTGCTTGAATTCCCTCTCTCACTACCTCTCTCCCTCTCTCTGTGTCAAATAAGTAATAAAATCTTTAAAAAAAAAGAGAGAGAGAGAGAGAGATTGTTCATCTCTTAGCCTATCACATCCTGAGTGCACACTTTTTGTTTTATTTGCTAATATATTCCCAGTTCTTAGCATACTGTCTGACACATGACAGAAGCTCAGTGGGTTTTTGTTGAATTAATTACACTTAGTGTATCACTTTGTTGTACTTATTACTACATTATATATAACCATACAATATTACCATGTTATTTGTACTAAATGCTGTGGCCCACCTCATGACTTCAAAAAACAAACGCAAAATCTGGGGGCATATATTGTTTTTCCGTTTGTATTAAATCACTAAATCGGATCTCATAAAAATTAACTTAGCAGTCACTGTGTGTACAGCTCTGTGTTGTTAGGTGTTAGAGGAGCCCATCTGGTGGGGGATACAAAGCTAGAGAACAATCCAACCCGCTTTAAAATAATTTATCATTGTCTTTATAACATGTTGCTTCTTAAAATGATGCTTAGTAAAGGTAATTTTAAATTATTTAAGTATATTAAAAAGAAATATATGAAGTTTTTCAGATGCTAGGAGGAAATTATAATAAGGCCAATCTTAAAATGAATCTTAGAAAATTTCATTTATTTCATACAAAGCTAATATATTTAAAATATAAATACAGGGTGCCTGAGTGACCAGTCAGTTAAGCAACCGATTCTTGATTTCAGCTCAGCTCATGATCTTTGGGTCATCTGCTGGAGCCCTGTGTCTGGCTCCATGCTAAGCCTGGAGCCTACTTAAGATTCTCCCTCTCCTTCTGCCCCTCTATCTGAGCTTGCGCTAACGTTCTCTCTGTCTGTCTTTCAAACAAACAAACAAACCTCGAGAAATACACACACACACACACACACACACACACACACAAAATGCTTTGATTAAAGTAGGAAAAATATCATAAACTAGAAAATTTCCTCACAATAAAAGATACCATCTGGCAATTGGAAGATCTTACAGATAGATGCCCTGAAAACTGCAGATGCTTTATAAAGACTATTTTTTTCTGCTTAGGGATTTAGAAAATGTCTCTCGGTGGGAGTGCAGCTTATTTAGTTAATTCTTGAGTCCCATCAAACAAGGAGATTTTGATAGAGCTTAAATCGATTTCAGAACACTTTACCAATTTTTAGAGCTTCAAACTTTTCCCAAACTCTCCATATTAGCAGTGAGTATGTCCAAAATCATTTCAGGTTTAATTTAATTTCAAGATATTTTCTCATCCTAATAGAAAATTGATGCCAATTAAAGGCTTTTTCTTTTCCCCTAAAGAATTGTTAGATGTGTTGATTAAAGTAGTTACAGTGCATATACTTTTCAAATTACAACAATGACCTATATCCCATCCTCAAGCTTCTTAAATGCCACCAGCCTTACCTTTGCAAATCATTGAAACAGTTGAATTTAAAAGCTCATCAGACTTTTACTTTGCACTTCCTCATTTCTATTTGTACTTTGAAAAAATTCTCATTTTTGCTGTCCCACTCAATTTCAGTGTAGGCTTTGGTCCTAAATTCTCCAGAACATGTATCAGTGCACATTTGGACATTCTTCATGCCAGTGCTTATTGTGTGGTATAATAGTCATATTGCTTCCACTCTTTTTTCAGACAATTACCGCTAGTTTGCTTCCTTTTTATTACTGCTTCTTTGGTCCAACTTCTTGGGAACTTAATGCCAGATAAACATGTATTTTTACTTTGATAAATTTTATTACTTTGGCATTGTGGAAACATGGCATTCCCTTGCAGTCTCTTTGGATTGTACCTTTTAGATTAAGGTATAGTAATACTTAAGAAGGCCCTATTTCTTGAAATTGACATGCACAAAGATGAACTGAAAAAAACATTATATATAAAATAATAATGTTATCAGTAATTAGATAATGATTTAATTATAGAAGCCATTAATATGGGATTTAGGGATACAGAATGCTTTTTTCCAAGTGAAACTTAGGCAGGCTTAAACTGTGGTCTAATCACATGCTAGCTCTCCAGTCTTAGTGTAGTGACCTTTGGTTAATTTAACTTCTACCTCCCCTTCTCCCTTTTCCAGTCAAAGTCCCTAACTTTACTTTGGTCTCTTATCTCTCCTACAATCTCCTTCCATATGTTTCGATTGGGCCTTATCCTTGACTCAAGAGTTGAAGTTTGAGAACTTATTGAGAACTTGGTGGATCTTATTCCTTCAGGTCACAATGCTTAGCTCAGGCATGGTCATGAGACATGACCAGAGCCAAGTAAGAGGCAGCGAGTCTTCTCTTGGAACTGCTAGAGCAGAAGTGGTGCTCTGTCACCGTGAGTTACTCAAGAGAGATCCAGGCTCTGCAGGAGCTACCTACCTCACTGACACCTATAGCCTGAAATTGAAGTTCATTAGAGAAGTTGTTGCTGACAGAAGTTGAACAAGTTGAGTCCTGATGACATTGTGCCCTGTGTTCACCTCTGCCAAAGATAAGCCCTATTTCGAGAATTCTCAGTTATATGAACCAATAAATTCCTTTTTTCTTAAGCCATTTGGGGATGGTTTTTATACATGTACTTATACTTTAGTGTTTATAATAAATAACTCTCACTGACCTAGATTGTGCTATCAGAATGTGGGAATGTTAAAAGTAATATATTCTAAAATTTTTTGAAACTGGAAGAGCAGAAACATTATACACAGTGGTGAGGTGCCTTGTATCCTAGACTGGAAGACTCATAATTTTTATTCTTGGTAGTAAAATAGATAATTAGAATATTATGTTATTCGATCATGGAATTTAAACAATGAGTCTATTAAGGCTGAAGAATACAGGAATTTTTTTTCTTGGTAGAAAAAATTTAGGATGCTGGAGTATGTTGGTCACCTTTTGTACTTAGTAAAAGACCTATAAGAAATTGAAAAGCTATCTGGCCTATCTGGAGACAGGGAAAAAAGAAAATATAATTTTTCTACAAAAAGCCAATCTTGCTTTTAGAGCTTGCTATTTATGATATTTGAAGGACTAGAAGTCCAAGGTCTTGCATGATGGAAATGCTACCCAAACTAACAATCAAAGGCAAGGTGGCAGGTAATAATCAAGAACCTCATGTGATATACTTCCTACATCATAAGGGGACAATTGCTTCCATAGAGTTGTGGCAGAAAAGAGAAGATTATAGAGTTTTGTCTATCCAGGCTTTCAAATGACCCTTTGAGCTGAAAAGACAAGATGTAAATTCCAGAGCTAACACAGTATCCTGCGGCTCAATAAAGGCAGAGACTACAGATAAACTGGGTTGTTTTTTGTCTTAATAATTTTTCATTTGGGGGTTCTGATACTTGCAATTTGAAGCTCCCTTAACTGTTGAATTTGGTCTCACAGAGGCTTGGTTTCTTACATGTAAAATAGGAAGGACAATAACTTTCTCCCAGAATGAGTTTAAATATTAAGTTATACCTACATGTAGGAGAATTAAGTACTTTGCCTGGTACATAATTGAGACTTGATATGGCAACAAATATTATTGGTATAGGTAGTTCAAAGTTTCAGAAAAGAAAGTTTAGGATAATTTAAACTGTAATAATTTATATAGTGAATAGTAAAATTGTGGAATCCATTATTTGAAAAATACTGATTTTAAATACATTTTTAAAAATAACAGACCCACAATGGATTATTAACAAAGCTAAGATTTTCTGTGTTCATTGGTAGCAACATATGTTTCCAGTACCAGTACCGCTATTATATAACACTGTAAATATTTATCTTTGTGAGTGTTTATTTTATGTTTATAGTTATTTTTCCCCCATTTAACATACTGCTTGGATCATCCTAGGCAACTAATTTATGTTTGTTAATTAACTAATGAAAATTCTTTTCTCTTACAGCCATCAAAAAAGAGCCATTTAGAGCATAAATCTAATCAAAGTAATTATTTTTCAATGTAAATGCTTACTTAAAATCCTCAATAAATTTGTATATAAAAGATACCCTAATCCCTCTTTTATGCTAAAGAATTTTACCATGATGTAGAGTGTTACCCATTTTTCCTTCTAGGGGTTTTTTATACTGACTCTACTTGTGTTGCTTTTTTAATCTATTGAATTATTTATCATGGTCCCCAGGCTTGGGTCTGAGCCTAACCAATTATACTAAGTTGAATTACAAAATTTTGGTGAAGGTATTTACTTGACAAATAAGAGTGGACTGAACCATAGAAACAAAAAGTAAAAATAATGTAAAAAGAATAAAAAATTAAAGTGAAATAAAGGTAAAAAAATTAATTAAATTTAGTGGATTGAGTTTAGTTTTAGAATGAAAAAGTTAGGAATATTGCAGAAGCAATTCCAATATGATTTATTATAGTATACCTTTGTTTACATACTCCAGACTTTCCTGAAAGTGCCAATTTTATTATTTTCAATTTGGTATATAATTTAATGCAACTTAATTTTTGTTTTTGTGATATGTCTTATACATGATTTTGATTTTGCATCAAAAAACTTGGCATAGTCACACAATATATTCAAAAACTTTTATTGAGTACTCTTTATACTGAAGACACTGTCTTAGTTCAGTCCAGGATACCACATCACTTTCCTCAAGAAGCTTATTAGGGTCAATAAGCAAAAATGATGAGAAAGTAGATAATGACAATGCAAAATATGAAGTGTTATGATAGTGAATGCACAGAGAATAGGTACCTACACTAGACTGGGGAAAAAATGAGGGACCTTAGAAAATCTTCTGAGCTGAGTCTGGAAGGAGGAGTTAGCCAGGTCTAATGGGGGTGGGATTGGGATTGGAATCTGGAAAACCATTCTCTACAAAGAAGCTACAATTTGTGAAGAACCATAGTTGAGAGAGAGTGGGGCACTGAAGAATTGCAGATAATTTAGCGTATGTATTTGGAGCCACTTTGGGAAAATGATGAAGCTGGAGACACTGGCAATGCTTAAATTACAAAGAACTGCAGATACACTAAGGTTTGAACTTAATTTTAAGGTTGCCAGTATCTACTGAATGACTTTACACTTTTTTTTTTTTTAAGAGAATTCTTAAGGGATAAGGAGAACGTATAGGAAGGGACAAAATGATAAGCAGAAAATCAGTTTAGCGATCTCTAGTAATCCAAGACATGATACTTGCCTAAACCAAATTAATGTTGTTAGGATGGAAAGAAGAAGATAAACTGAAGAAATACTAAGCGCAGGATGTACAATTTTGTGTCTAATTGAATGTTGGTGGTGAGGTACAGATTTTTATCTCAAGAAATTAATCTATGCAGGTGTCATTGAGGTAGGGAATTCAGAGAGAAAGATCAAAGTGTAAAATGAGCTTGATTTTTGTTTATGTTAAATTGGAAGATCTTTTAGGACATTTAAGTGAAAATATCCGCCACTTAATTTTACTGAAAAGATTGAAGTTATCTTAAATCTTATGGGTTTAGGGTGGAATACATAACCAAGTTTTTATCAATTAAATGTAATGGTAAATGTCTTGGGGCCTTCTGGGAGGGATTCTCTTGATAAAAATAAAGAAATTCTTATGGAGAATTCCTCCCCTTCTTTCTTGTTTGAACATTGATTTATAGGGACCAGACACTTGGAACTGCAGAAAGATTCTTTTGACCATTAAGCAAAAGCAAGGAGAATCACAAAGACATGGAACCAAAGCCCTGATTTCAGTAAGCTACTGGATTTGCCAATTCTAGAATCATTCAAATTTGGACTTGGTATCGATGAGCTAATAGAAACACTTTCTGTTTGAGCAACTGCTCTTCTTTATTTTCAGCTGAAGGCATTCCAACCCGAGGACTGAGAGGTTATTTGAAGATAATTCAGTGGACTGAGTATGAGCCACGCTTTAAACAGCTGAATCGTGATTAAGAAGGAAGAGATTCTATAATTTAGATGGAGATACAGCATCAAGTAAGTTTTCTTTTTCTTATTTAATGGACAACATTTAAGAATAGCCAACTACTAACATTACAGGGGTAATTACCATTGAGAGAGAAATTTAAGGCAAGAGAGTATCATGTATGGAGCTGATTGAATAGGAAAAGCCTTTGGAGGAAGGAGACCCCATTCTGTCTGATAGCAAGGTGGCACGCGGAAGTGAACATAAGTCTTAACTGCTAAGTGAACTTCTTTGCTTTTATTCAGATTCTGTCACAACTCTTGGCTTGGTTTTATTTTGTTTGGCAACCAGGACAGAGTTTTATGTTTTGGATCATCACAGATTGAGATTTTGGGGGGATTTCTCTCTTTCCATAATCAGAAGAGAATGCCCTCCAGAAAATAAAATAAAGTAACAACAATATGTATATGCCCCCTAAGGGAGAGCCTATGCATTTGGAATGAGACAAGCAGCAACTGATTGTGTCAGTAATCGTCAAAATCAGATTTCTGGGGCCAGCTGGCTTATCGAAGCACACACTGTTCTGGAGAACCTATGAGTCAAATCGGTACCAGCTGAGGAGACAGATATTGGGCTGAGGGCCAAACTAAATAAAAAGATATAAGAAAGGACAAATTCTGACTAGAAGAGAAAAAACGGAGCATACCAAAGAGTTATTCGATAGTTGTTTTTAAAGATACAACTGAAGAGGTTTGCGTTTGCAGCCTCAAAGCCCAAAAAGCATTCTCTTATTACACTCAAGGAGGGGAATGGAAGCATTTCAACTGGCTACAGTAGGAACATAGCAAGAAACCTCAGTCTGTTATGTACACAATTTCCATAAACTGACATTTTGAATTTAGTCTTTCTTAACTGGATGATACCAAGAAATGAAATCCAAAATCCATCACTGTAATTAACTCCAGTATACAATGGCAGTATTTGTGGCCCGCAAAGTTACGATTGATACTAAACTGTTACTGAACATTGAAAAGTTAAAATTGATTCTTAAGTGAAACAACAATAGGTTGAAGGTATGCATTTTTATTTAGAAATATACCTCTCCTATAAGATTCTGTACATAGAAATCCATGTCCTTAACATTGTTTCCAGATGTACTTTTGGCAAACTTTTATTTTTTTTTATTTTATTTTTTTTTTAGCTAGACCTGTTTCTTAGACCACGTGAAAGTTTATATATTACCGAATACAACCATTTTTGAGGTTTAAGGTTGAAATAGGAGATACTAGTGATTTCATAGCTCAGTGCTTTCCCATTTCAGAATGATATGGAGTGCAAGAATAATAATGATCCACCTATAATTTAGTTTCTTTACATACTAGCCAAAAAATTCAAAAATCAAATTACTCTTTCCTTGAGTTACATGTACTGAAAGCAATGGGAAACCATTAATGAAGCTGTACATCTTTCAAAAAGTGATTAACCAGGTAGAGGAGAACTGGCAAGTGTTCAAAAAAAAAAAAAAACCCTTTATTTAGTGTTTGGGCCAAAACTGTATATTATTTTCAAATTATTTGCAGTGTACATTTCAATGCTCCATTGAACTAAGAAGAAATCTATTTGTTCAGCTGGAAGATGTTCCTCTTGGCACAATATCAAATTTACAAAAGTAATGAGAGAAAGTGAAAACATTGTGAACATTTTGAGTGTAAGGAAGTAATATCATACGGAGCATATTTTATAAGGAATTATTTCCTTTCTGTATTTTTATGTTTCTGAGAACACTATTCAAATTTGTTAATTAGGTGAGTATTTGAAAAGTATTTGATTTTGTTATAAGTGAGACGATAATACTCAGACATTGCAAATGCCTTCCCTACCACTTTTATTTTTTCCTTCCTCCTGTATTTCTATTTTTTTAACCTAAGTTACTGGAATGTTAAATAAATTGTTGTTAGTAAGTTAGGAACACCAGGCTGCAAAATAGGTAAGTGAATACTTGTATGACTTATGTTGTCATTACAAGAAAAAAAAATTTTATGTTTCCACTTTATAAAATATATAATATTAAAGAAAAATTGCTAAATGCAGAATAAAGTAATGAAAAAATAAAACAATGTCTTCTATCATCTCACTACCCAAAGATTATCAGTAATAGTATAGCTTTTTTTAACCGTTAACTTTATGACTAAGCTTTAAAAAATTGAAGTGCTGTGTTGTGATGAGCATATGCATATAACACTGGGTGTTATACACACCTAATCAAACACTGAACACTACATCAAAAATTAATGATGTATTATATGTTGACTAATTGAACATAGTAATAATAAAAATTGAAGTTCTTGGTATAATATATTCTCTGTAATTCATATATTGATATTTCAGTAAAAATTATATTAAAGTATCATATATATTATACATATATATGCACACATAATATATGTATATTATTATATATTACATATATATACAGTTTTTAGTGGCTGTGTGAGAGTCTGTTTAGTGAACATTTAGATTAGTCATAATCTTTCACCAGCATAAGTATCATTGATGAAGTTTTATAATAGTGATAAATTATTTATAATAGTTCCCTTATATTAGTTAAACACATACTTATTGAACAGCTATTTTGTGCTATCCCTACCTTAAGAAGAGTATTACAGCACTCTAGAAAACAGTATGGAGATTCCTCAAGATGTTAAACTAGAGCTACCTTACAACCTAGCAATTGCACTACTAGTTAACTACCCCAAAGATGCAGATATAATGAAAAGAAGGGGCACATGCACCCCAGTGTTTATAGCAGCAATGTCCACAATAGCCAAACTGAAAAAGGAGCTGAGATGCCCTTCAACAGATGAATGCATAAGTAAGATGTGGTCCAGACATACAATGGAATATTACTCAGCCATCAGAAAAGATGAATACCCATCATTTGCATCAACTTGGATGGAACTGGAGGAGATTATGCTGAGTGAAATAAATCAAACAGAGAAAGACAATTATTTTATGGTTTCATTCATATGTGGAACATAAGGGGACCACAGGGGAAGGGAGGGAAAACTGGGAAGAAATCAGAGAGGGAGACAAACCATGAGAGACTCTGGATTCCGGGAAATAAATGGAGGGTTACAGATGGGAGAGGGGTGTTGGAATGGAAACTGGGTGATGGGTACTAAGGAGGGCATGTGTTGTGATGAACACTGGGTATTATATGCAATTAATGAATTGTTGCACACTAAAAAGCAGAAGAAGAGGAGGTCCATCCCAGGACCCTGAGATCATGACCCAAGCTGAAGGCGGGGGCCCAACCCATTGAGCCACCCAGGCATCCTGAACTGCTTGCATTTATATCTCTGGATGCCATTATGAACTTGGTAGACTACCTACTTTGTGGCATTTTCCTAATTTTAATATCTACTCCATGAGAACAAGAATGTATGTACAGAACTTTGAAAACTTCCTTGTTCAAAGGTTCAATAAATACACGTTGACTCTGAATGGAAAATAAACATCAGTCACTATTTCAATAAGCCATTCTAGACATTCAAACTCTGGGGTTTTGACTTATGTCTTTTTTTTTTTTTTTTTAAGAATTTACTTATTTGTTAGAGAAAGAGAACATGCATGAACAGGGGGTGGGGAGGTGGAGTGGGGGAGGGACAGAAGGAGAGGGATAAGAAGACTCCCTGCTGAACAAAGCAGGGAGCCCTGATGTAGGGCTTGCTTCCAGGACCGTGGGCTCATGAGCTAAGCCCAGGGCTGAGCCACCCAGGTACTCTGATTTATGTTTCTCTTAGTATTGCCTAAAAGGTCTTAAAATAAAAAACAAATGGAGACCAGCTCTGAAAATTTCTGGAACAGAAAAAAACCATTAAGTCAGACAAAGCTTAATTTATCTTATTTTGAAGAGCTAACTTGACCTGAGTCACTTTTTTGCTTATGGCTCTGAAAATGACAAGGAAAATTTAAGATGTTTCTGAAGATTGATATGAGGTCGTCACTGACCAATTCCCCATCATTCAAGAAAATTCTAATATTATAATCCAATCACTGTGAAGAAAAAACAATCACTGCTTTCTCACTATATATAATACTTTATAACAATATACACCTGAGTCTCATTCCATCTTTGATTTGAATGCTCCCAATTTTCTTTTTTTTTTTTTTTTAAGATTTTATTTATTTTATTTGACAGATAGAGATCACAAGTAGGCAGAGAGGCAGGCAGAGAGAGAGGCCGGAGGAAGCAGGCTCCTTGCCGAGCAGAGAGCCCGACTTGGGGCTTGATCCCAGGACCCCGGATCATGACCTGAGCCGAAGGCAGAGGCTTTAACCCACTGAGCCACCCAGGCGCCCCTGAATGCTACCAATTTTCAAAATGTCTTTTTGGTATGTATACAGTAAATGTTTACTAATTAATACTTCAATGACTCATAAGTTTTACTTCTGTCATTTCTGAATTTTTGACAAAGTCATTTTATATAGGGGCCTAAATATAACAATACTGCAAATTTAGGGCCTTACATGGGTAAAGGAATAGGAAATAAGTGAAAAGTGTTCTTTAAACAGACTCTTCACTTCCTGTATCACCTCAAACTTAAGAATTTATGGATGGTTCTGTTCATGAGTCTTTTTGAAATTCCCCAGAATAGCAGGGCATCCAAATGAATGATGATTCCTTATGTTCTGCCCATTTACCCAGAAGGCTTCTATCTTTGCGTGGAGGCTCTCTTCCTTTCCTGACCACCTTTCACGCTTCTGTTAAAAGAATTACAAAACCTGGTTAAGGACATAGGATGGTAAAGAAGTAAATTATTAGTTAAAAAATGATGTCAGGGTACCTGGTTGGCTCAGTCAGTTTAAGTGTGTGCCTTCTGCTCAGGTCATGATCCCAGGGTCCTAAGATCAAGCCCCACATCAGGCTCCCTTCTCAGATGAGAGCCTGCCTCTCCCTCTCCCCCTGCTTGTGTTCTCCCTCTATCTCTCTGTCAAATAAACAAACAAAATCTTTTTAAAAAAATTATGACAGGTCAATAGAACATTTACCTAAAAGAGAAATCTGAGGGTCACCACCAGAATTCGGTTACGCAAGCTAAGAAGTGTACCTTGGGTCTAGATTTACTAGAGACTCGAAGTTTTTGCTTCTAGTTGCTTGACTTCAGTTGGTTCACCTCCAAGTGTTGAAATAGACAATATATGCACAAAGGCACATTTTATATATTATTAGTTATTTGGCCCATGTGTGGGATGTAAATATACTTGTCATATACTTGTCACACGAGTCAATCAAACTGATTATGTTCATTTATTTAGTGGATATGTCTCATTGATGCTATGAAAAATGTGCTGTCAAGTCCTGTCAGCTTCACAATATCAAAACCCTCCATTTTTGTTGCGCAGTGGTTTAGCAAAGGTATAAATAACAAAATGATCTTCCCTAATATAACTTAAATTCCAGTGATTCTCTAAAGAGACCACATTTTTCACACTTCTGTATTTTTTATTAATGCTGTACTCCCATCTTTTCAAGGCTGATAAATATATTTATATCTTTTAAGGCTCAGCTAAATGAAAATCCTTGTGCTAAAAGGCACCTCTATCAAAACATTTATGTCATTTTGTCATAATTATTTAGTGTCTGTTGCCCTAGTTAGAACATAGGTTCTGCAAGAATAAATTAAAAAAAGAAGGTCACTGGATGAAAACATTCAGTTTGAAGGTCTAAGCCCTGGTGTCTTGAATATGTATTTGTATATTAACCAGTTTTTTTAAACAGTTTTTTTTTTAATAATAGTCTGGTTTTTTCTTTCTTCAACTTACTCATGTGTTTAAAAAGTACATTTGAATTCAAATATCACATATGTATATGATGGATCACTGATCACCACAAGTCAACCATTAATCTGAAAGAGCAGACATCATGCTGCCAATTAATGTCTACAAAAGCTTTACTTCACGTTATATATGAAATAGGAAGATAAGTCATTTTTCTTTACTTTGAAGTTGATTCTATTAGTAAAGGATTTCTTTTCATTGTATATGACTTAAACTTTACTTTTTGTTTTTTTTATCTTTCTGCTCAAATTTCTTAATTTGTATCCAAATATGATCAGATATTTCCATTTACCATCATTAATTAGCTCACATTCCCTACTCCTCTTTGAGTAGATATTTAATTACATTATTTAATACTTGGAAAATGTGAATGTGGTTATTGTTCTCAGAGTTATACTTTCTACCCTTGATTCCAAACAAATCTTTTCCAATTTCTCAAAAGACTTTTGTGTAGCTATAAGAGTTTATCTTTAAAGGATTTTGTTTGGCCTAATTATTTACTCCAAATATTTCTGAAAACTCATCTTCCTGACTTCACCTGAAGTTTTGCAAGTCTGAACTGTAAAGAGAGCAAATGCAGCAAAAAGCAACTGTATTTGCACAAGAACATTGAGTTATTTAAGATACTAACCTATTGGGGCATGTGTAAAGTGCTGCAGCAGTTGGCAATGCTTAATTAAGGCATTAATTGTAAATAGAAGCATTTAGATTTATATGTCATTTGAGGAAACCAAGTAACTCAATAGTCACTGAATACAGTTCATGAAAAACAGCTCAATTATATATTTTTCATCAACAAAACAAGATAACTTGCTTAAATTTTAAAATCCCATTGAGATTTCAGCAGGGAGTCTATGAAACTAATGAATTTGCACTACCATTCATGTAAAAAGAGTTCATTCAAAACAATTTTGTCAAAATATTTTGAAAGCATCACTAATAGATAAAATTAATTAAAAATGAAAGTTAGAATAGAAGTAATATTGAATAAATGATCTGTTATAAAAATAAATTATGTCCTCTTTTCAAATAAAAAAAGAGAAAACTTTGAAAATGTTAAGTATACTAGAATTATTTTTCTAGCATTTTATCTGGAATATTGTTATGTATCCATTAGACTAAGAAAACTTCTTTAATTAGTTTTTTAATAATTAAATCATAATTGTGCGATGGAGGGACTTTAAATAGCACAAACTCTTCTTGCTTCCAGGAACATTTTCCTTCTTGTGTATTCCTTAAATGCTTCTTCTTTCAGAATTACTTTGATTTTTTTTTTTTTTTTTTAAAGATTTTATTTATCATACTGCTTCTGAAAATGCTTTTGACTTCTTCAAGTATAATCAATCATGGTCAAATTCTAGATCTAATTAAACCAAAAATGTCATAAAATAGAGATTTACAGTAACAGTCCCATATGAGAGGTGGAACAAAGATGGAAATGAAATAAGAAAATTCAATATTATTTTTGAATAAGCTGGAATCTTTTATCAATTATTTGCTGTATGACTATGGCCAAGTTAATTAATCTCTCTGGATTTCTATTTCCCCATCTTGATTTGGGAAAGATAATTATAATTACTCTCTAGAGTTCCTGTGATGAATAAATGACTTAGTCTTATTTCTTGCCTAGGAAAAGAGATGGGACTAACTCATTTAATTTTCTGATCTTGTTTGAGGTTGGTGAAATTTATGGTCTGTGCTCTTGTTGTGGGTGTCCTGTAAATCCCTCCCTCTTTGGGTGTAGAACATCTCCTTTCTCACCCCTACAGAAAAATTCAGAAAAATTGACTGGATAAAGGGGCACCTGAGCAGCTCAGTAGGTAAAGCACTGGACTCTTGATTTTGGCTCAGGCTATGATCTCGGGGTCATTTCCATGCTGGATATGGAGCCTGCCTAAGATTCTCTCTCTCTGGCAATGGAGTCTGCCTAAGATTCTCTCTCTCCCTCTCTCTCTGCCCGCACCACACCATTCACTCTCCCTCTCTCTTAAAACAAACAAACAAAAAAATTGACTGCATATTTAGCCAAAATAGATAAGAGTTACTAGACTTATCCTATTGAACCTACATTTTGAATAGAATCCCTTTAGGGATCCATTACTTTATGAGTAGTCTTTGCATTCTCCAAAATATTGCTTAAAATGCTAATGATTATGAGAGATGTAACCATAAAGTAGTCTCCCTGCTTTTGTCCATAATTGCAAAAGACACCAAGAGACATGGCAACATCAAACATCTGTTAAATTTTAATAATTTTAATAAGAAATATTCATTTTGTGGGCACCTGGTGTGGCTCAGTAGGTTGAGTGATTGTCTTTTGGTTTTGTTTCAACCTGTGATCTCATGGGTTGTGAGATCAAACCTGAGCTCCACACTCAGTGGGTTGTCTGCTTGAAGATTCTCTCCCTCTGCCCATTGCCCCACTTGCACATGCATGTACTCTCTCTCCCTCAAATAAATAAATATTTAAAAAAAGAAATACTAAGTTTAACAGTATCTTTTATCAGACCTTAAGATGCAATGCTTAGTAACCATTATTCAATGAACATCCTAATATCCCCTAAGTCTCATCCAACACTTACATAGTGTGATGGACTGCATTTTCTTGTCTCTCCAAAATAATGTGTCAAAATTCTAATTGGCAAAGTGACAATATTTGGAGATAGGACCTTTATGGAAGTAATTAATGTTCAATGAACTCATAAGGGTGAGGTTCTGGCCCAATAGGATTAGGGTTTTGTTTAAAGACACTGGACACCAGAGAGGGAGTTAAATCTCTCCCTCATTCACTCTATGATTGTGTCTGTCTCTCTCTCTCTCTCTCTCTCACACACACACACACACATGCACGCACGCACACACACACACAGAGTGAAAATGGCATGTGAGGAAGCAATAAGGCAGCCATCTATAAACCAGGAAAAGAGTTTTCACTGGGAACTGGATTGGTTAGCACCACTATCTTGGCTTTCCAGCCTCCAGATCTACAAGAAGTAAATTTCTGTTGTTTAAGGCACCCAGTCTGTAGCATTTTATCATGGCAGCCTGAGTGGACTAAGGCACATGGTAAAGACAATGTATTATAAAATTTATAGCAATATTGATTTTAAGTAATTATATACCTTATTGTTCACATTATTTAATGGTCATATTGTAGAAAAGTAAAAATGAGCAAAATATTTTAAAAATAATAACCATTATTCTGAATTCCTATACATCTAAGTACTGTCATGGAAACAATATCTGGCTTACAATAGTTTTTCCCTTAAAAAAATTGCAGTTTTCTTAGGCACAAAAGACATACAGAAGATAAAATTATAGACCAGTGTAAGAAACTAAATCACCACTTGGAAAATTTTGTGGTAGGTGACCTGCCACAGGTATACATATGTCCATTTTTGCTATTTTTATACTAATTCGAAGTTTTTCCTTTCTGTTATCCATTGCTAAATATTCTTGGGCTAAAAACATACCTTAAAACTATGTGTATTCTTTAATTGTTTTTACTGTTATTAAGGAAAACAATCTGAGGCAAGATGTGAAAGATTTAACATATTATACCATCTGGTGGTACTTACATTTTAATTGAACTTACTGGAGGAAATTATGTTTATTCCAATAGGACACATTTCTTTTTAAAAATTTATTTATTCTAGAGAGAGAGTGTGTGTGCATGTGGATGAGCAAGCACAGGGAGGGGCAGAGTGAGAGGGAGAGAGAAAATTTAATAGACTCCTCACTGAGCCTGGAGCTCACGCTGGGCTTGATCTCACTATTCTGAGATCATGACCTGACCTGAAACCAAGAGTTGGATGTCCAGCCAACTGTGCCGTCCGAGGGCCCCCCAACAGAACACACTGCTTTCGGCAGAATTTCAGCATTGTGGCCTTTTATGGCCAAGAAGTAGCTCCTGCCTATCCTACCTATGCATAAGGGCTAATCTCATGACATATTAAAAAATGGACAAATTCATAACCTTAATCACAGACTGTGACATGCTTAAGGAAAAGAATCTAGGTGGTCTAGGAGGGGGCTTCATGAAAGAGTTGGATCCAAATAAAATTTGCTATAGTTTTCAAAGGTGAGGTAAAATATGGCTAATCATGAAAAAAGTAAAAGAAAGCAAAGTCACTCCAGAATGAATGAGCAGACAAATCTGGGAATAGTCTTCAAGAATAATTTAAATACAAGATATTAACTTTAGCAGTATTTTTTATTTGCCCTGAGTGCTTCCCTTCTGTCACTCTCCCTACTCCCCTAGAATGGTCATTAGTCTTCAGATAAAAACGAGAATTTTTCTTTCTTTTCTTACTATATGTGCTGCCGAAGCGAGCACTCTTTCTTTTCTTAAAAAAGGATTTTATTTATTTATTTGAGAGAGAGAGAGAAAGTGAGAGAGAGCATAAGTGGGGGAGAGGGAGAAGTAGAAGCATGCTCCCCACTGAGCAGAGAGCCTGAGGTTCTGGAATTCCTCCCAGAACCCCGAGACTGAGCTGAAGACAGGAGCTTAACCAACTGAACCACCCTGTGCCCACGAATTTTTTTTTCTGATAACTTTGTTAAAATTTCAAATGCCCAAAATGAGTCTGAATACTTACATTTGGATACTGTTGCTTTTGTTTTCATATACAGTATTTGAATCACTGGACCAAAACTAAGAACTTGTTTTGGCTTTTAAATATGAAAAACTAATTTCTAATCATGGTCCTAATTAAATGAGTGTGTGATTGGTGTGTGCCTGAAAACCTATCAGATCAGCAGGAAGAAAAACAATGCCGAATACTCTGTCTCTTTATGTTTTTGGCTCAGATCAGTCCACTCTGATTAGCTTCTAGGAATATTTCACTAGTTGCACTTCATAAAAAAGAATATTTATAGTTCTATAGAGAGTAGGGTTATATTTATAAAAGTTAAAAGCAGTAGTGTAATAGTTTTGATGAGGGTTAGAAGCACAAAAATGTTCACCTTTAGCCCAGAAGGCTGACATATTATAGCCTCCAATAAGGACCAAACACCTACGGGTTGCTACCTTCTTAAAAGGTCTCATGACTGCCTGTACATCTCACCAATAGTTAATATAAAACTGAATGATAAGCACCAGAGAAATACTGCAAAAGTAGTTTTACAAGTACAAATTCGAGGAAGACACTTATGATCTAATACTCCCTACACATTCTTCCCCTGAACATTAAGCATATAACCACCAGCTTCATACAGCAGATGTACAGCACTTGCCCACAGGTCCTGCCCCTACTATAACAAACACACCTTTTTACACTGAAAAATATCTCAAGAATTCTTTCTGGACTGTTTTTCAGGGCCCCACATCAGTTTCATTCCTAAGATCTCCATCTTGATCTCTTTTTAATAATTACCTATTATTAATTTATGGTTATCCTTGCCTTACAATTAAAATTTAAAACTTCGTGAATCTATTTCCCCTTCTACAACCCCTTTATCCATCAGGATTTAGACGTTCTTTCATCTGGATCTTTCTATTTCACAGTTTTGGTTTGTCAAGGATCTCTTGAGCCTTGGTTGATTATTCAAATTCATACATAAGGGATGATGTTGATGAGAATAGGAAGTTTTCATGAGTTTCTAGTGCAGTTGTGCATGGCACTGACTGCTTGTACACTGGCCTTGTTGATCCATGTATACACACACTGATTTCACTCTCACTTCAGAGCTTTTGCACTAATAGTTATCCTTGTTTTTCCTCTGTACTACTCTTCCCTTCATTTTTTTTTTTTTAAGGTTTCTGTTCAATATCACCTCCTCAAAAGGCCTTTCCTGGCCACACTCCCCATCACTGCAAACCATTTCATTGATAAGATCCCTCTCCTGCTTTATTTTTCTTTCTCTCACTTAGCAATATGAAATTAAAGTATATCAGTTTGGTTTATTTGTTTAATGCCTATTTCCTTACTAGAATGTAATGGATGGTCCATGAGGGCAGGATTTTTGCATTATTTGCTACAAGAATCCCACTGTAGGGAATAATGTCCGGTATGTTCTAGACACTTAGTAAATACTTATTTATTGAGTAAATTACAAATAAATACTCCATTTACCCCCAACCACACCCACACACAAAGACTGAATAAGAAAGCTGAACTCAGGGCTCTGTAAATCCATGGATCTTGCCAAGAGGCAAGCTTTCCTTTCTGGCCTTGGTTAGGAAAAGGACAGACAGGCTCAGACTCTCATTTATTGTAAAAGTAAGGAGGGAATGGTTAGAGCTTTCCATCCTTTCTGCTCCATCCTTTCTGCTCTTTTTGTGGTAATCCAGAATTACCTCAAAACCCTATTCTCCTTAAATCTACCCCTCCCCAACCAGTCAGAACAATCTCTCTCTTTGTTCAGAAACCAATTCTCAAGGCTGTGCTGGACACGGATGCTGCAACTAGCTTACTGATACACATGAAATAGGCATAGGTAGTCCCATTTGCTCTACAACCAGTCCTTCTTTTAAGTAACCTATCTGTATGATCCAATACTCCTCTTCTCTTCTCTTCTCTGAATGCTTCTCTAGTCTCCTTCAGGGAGGTGCTCCCAAGTTTCTGACAATGCTTTGAGAAATAATAATTTAGTAAGATGAAATTGGTTAAATAATTACCTACCCACAAGAGTCAAGCCCTTTAGAGCCCAACCCTAGGAGAGTGGGTCAGTGTGGGAGGGACCTGAAAAGTGACTCAGGGGTGGGTAATAATTTAATCAATCCCTTAATAGTTTCATTTCAGTGTAATTTCTTAGCATTTCAAATGGGCTTTGAGGGGAGAGGAAAATAGGTATGCCCAACTTAACATCTTGGTCTTCAAACAATAATATTTATATCGGGAGACTTTTAAGAGCTTACAGTTTTATATTATTTCTCCTACTAAGATACTCAAATACTAGGAAGGTATTTCAGAGTACTAAATTAACAGAATTATTGAGGATTTTTTACTTCCTGTATTAACTTTCCAAACTCTTCCTGTATCAGGTTACTAAGATTTAGCTTTAAGAAAATAAAAAAAAAAATTCAAGTTAACTTCTCAAAAGAAATTGCAACTTGTATGAAAAAAAAAAAAAAAGAAAGAAAAGAAAAGAAAAAAAATTAAGCCAAAGAATGAAAGCAAGCAGTACTCAAAACCCTTAAACAGGGGTGCATGGGTGGCTCAGTGGGTTAAAGCCTCTGCCTTCAGCTCAGGTCATGATCTCAAGGTCCTGGGATCAAGCCCCGCATCGGGCTCTCTGCTCAAGCAGGGAGCATGCTTCCTCCTCTCTCTCTATGCCTGCCTCTCTCTACTGTGATCTCTCTCTCTGTCAAATAAATAAATAAAATCTTTTAAAAAAATAAAAAAAAAAATTAAAAAAAACCCTTAGACATCCCCAAAATTCCACCTCTCCCTGAAAATCCAGAAACCCAACAAGCACATTTCAAAAGCGCAAATACTTCCCATAGCTTTTTATAGGTCCTATCCACAAAGCCTAGGACACTTCTCTGCAGGCAAAAGTACAATCAAATTTACAAGTCAAGCTAGCAAGGGGAGGGAAAAAATATATTATGCCTTATCCACCCCAGATTGAAATATATTGTTTTTCTTCTTTTAATGATCTCATTAATCCTGTAAATTAAACAGCTCAACATTAAGATCAGTGAGCTCAATTATTCAGATTTGCTGTTTGTCTTTCTTTTCTTTTTTTCTTTCTTTTTCCTTCTTTCTTTCTAAAGTTGTTTTCTCTTTATTGTAATGTTGTGTCTTTAAAGAAGTCAGGGTGGCCAGTGTGGTAAAATATGGTGCCAACCACACTCTTCAAATTCCAGTCATTGCCCTTGGACAAAGGAATATTCACATTCTAGGGCCTTCCTTTGGAGAAAGGGACAGTAGAAAATGAGTCACTTTTCAGGTCCCTCCCACACTGACCCACTCTCCTATGGTTGGGTTCTAAAGGGCTTGACTGTTGTGGGTGGGTAATGAGTAATGTGGCATTCACCTAACTTTTGGACTTCAGCTCAAATGTAGGTGTTGTTCAGTCGATAAGCTCTAAGATAGGCTCTCTTTTAGAAGTCTCTTTCTTGCCTTGTATTTTTTTCTCCTGGGAGAAAATAAAGCTGAGAAAACATCAAAATTTAAGAGGTCAGGAGCTAGCAGCTGTGAAGTCAGTCCCAACGTTCTTATGGCAATTGGCAACAAAATGTCCCTTTTCAGGTTTCTTTTTAGTTCAATATGATTTTCATCATTTAAAAAAAGATGAGAAATCATAGAGAATTAAGTTATAAAAATTAACATATTTCTCTAAATTACATCTCTAGAACTTAAGAGCTTTTAACCCCAAAATAGTTTATCATAAACTGAACCTAACAGATTAGAAGTAAACATCAGATAGTAAAATATGATTTATCAACATAACAAAATATAAGATAAATAGGATAGTTGCCTCCTACAACAAGATTTTTTTAACTTGAAACAAAATATCCAAATTATTCAGACACATTCCAAATTGTAGTTTTTGGAGTTTGATAGAGCTGGGTTTGATTCCCAGATCAATCACTTACTGAGTTGTATAATCTCTGAGTATTAATTTTCTCATATTAAAAAATGGTAACAAAACATACCTCATGGAGTATTACCAGAGTTAAATGACGTAATGTATGTAGATCATGTGATCTTAGTTAAAATGCTGTTTTGATAAGACCAAAGCTCACAAGTCAATTTCGGAAGACTTCGGTTAGAGGATTAACTGTGCTGTAATATCACGTACTAACTTGGAGCCTTTTCAAGTTTTTTTACCCTTTTAATTTTTTTTTAATTCATAAAATTAAAGCTAAGGCTATAGTTACTTTTGTGAGGATTAGTTAATTAAGCTCATTCATTCCTTTAAGCAATTTTTATTTAATTATTTATTTAACTATTTATTTACAAAAGAGTCAACCTCAAAGACAACTACCAACATTAAGCTAAGATTCTAGTAGCTTTACCAAAATTTTACACACAGCAGAAATTTATTTAGCATGAATAAAGATCAGCTCTATCCGAAGATAGAAATATAACCCTTCTGTTTTACTGTCTAACAATATTATTAAGAAGGAAGGAATTACCAAAAAGATCTTTTGTCTTCAGTTAAAAAACAGTTTGACACATTTTATGAAATATTATTTAAAGCAATAGGAAAAGACAAAATAAATTATGTAACTTAAAAAAAAATACATAGAAGAAATTTAACTTCTTGGCACTATTTTGGTAGTGTTACAGTGTCCATTGCTTTCAAACGAGATTACTTCTGGAAAATAGGATTTCCTAGCCCCAAAAGGGTTCATTATTTTTACTTATTTTCGTGTTGTGTAGAGATTGGGGAAGTTTGTTTAATGTGGTGTTTCCTCACTTCCTCTTTTGTCTAGTCCTGCTTGTAGAATTTGATTGCTATAGGAAATGAAATATATTAGTAGTCACATTCTAATTTTTGTTCACGATACAATGGCAAATGTTTGTAGTTTTTATCCTTTTACAATCAAACACATCTTGACAGTAGATACAAGTATTCACATATGCATACTAATTAATACACTGACTAAAAGTTCCAAGGATTACAGTTGATCAAATTTTGGTTTTTATATTTACAATTAGAGTTTTACAAATAACTGGCTTGTCAAGTTACTTCTGTTGCTCACCTCGTATTGGAAGTTTCATATGCATTTGTTTACATTCAAGAAGAAATACAAATTATTTAGAACTGACTGCTGTGTTGTTGGTTGGTGAATGCACTATTTATCGGCAAAACCACAGTATAAATAAGTCTAAAGGAAAGTACGATAAATTCTATGGGACTTTAGCCAGAGGTTTTATCAGGATAAGAGGAATGAAGTGAGGTTAAGGACCCATATTTTGCTGTAAGATTATATGTAGTTAACAATGTAGAAAAAAGTGGGGGAAAAAGATCTTAAAACTTATATAAACTGTTATACTTTCTTTACTATTTCCCTAGATCAATCATTTGTCTGCAAATAAAGTGTATTGCTTGTTGGGTGGTGGGTAAGATATTTGAAGGGGAGGGGATTAATTTCCCTAAATTAATCATGTATGTATTCTCTCCCATCTTTTCAGGGCCGCTGTGATAGATACAACTAGTATTTCATGAGTATTAACTCTGACACGGAGGTTTTTTTCCTCCCTTTGTGTAAAAACTGCCACTGTGAATTTAACCTCACATTATATATTTTGTAAAAAGAAATTACTTTTTCTAAATTTAATTTCAATCATTGTATTTCAACATTTCAGGCAAATAGTATCTAATTTAGCTATTATTTGTCATTCTTTTTTTTTTTTTTTAAAGATTTTTATTTTATTTATTTGACAGACAGAGATCACAAGTAGGCAGAGAGGCAGGCAGAGAGAGAGAGGAGGAAGCAGGCTCTCTGCCAAGCGGAGAGTCCAACGCGGGGCTCCATCCCAGGACCCTGGGATCATGACCTGAGCAGAAGTCAGAGGCTTTAACCCACTGAGCCACCCAGGTGCCCCTATTCTTTGTCATTCTATATTTTAAATTCTACCTTTATGCTTAGGTTCATTCCTTAGGCATTCAAATAGCTGGGGAAGCTCCTATTTAAAAAAAAAAAAAAAAAAAATATATATATATATATATATATATATATATATATATATGACACACACACACACACATATTTTGATACTTTACAGTTCTCTTCTTCAGGTTGTATTTTTCAAAAGTGTAATTTACACTTTCTTTCCACTGCTTCCTTGACCCAAGGTAATCTGCTTCCCTTTCTATCATATGAATAAAATTGTTCTCATTAAGGTAAATGATAACTTTGTTGTTGCAAAAGCCAATGGATTCTTTGCTTTTTTACTTTTACTCACTTATAGCTGTATTTAGCAATTTAATAATTTATTTCTGAAATCAATTTATTCTGCATTAGCAGGCCTGTCTATCGTACCTCCTGTCTTTGTAGTTGCTATCTCAGTTTCCTTTAAATTCCCTTCGAGTTTATTTCGGGCATCTCAGAGTTGTATCTTTGGCGCCTTCTCCACCTCTTCTGTGTACTTCACTGGAAGATTAAATCAATTTGCATGACTTCAATCACCATTTGATGTCATGGTGCCTCCCATATCCATGCTCTAACCCCGACTCATACATACAAATGCCTTCTGGATATTTCTTCGTGAATGTCTCACAGTCACCTCAGCTTAACAAGTTCCAAACTGAACTTTTCACCTCTCCTTACTCCTCCACCTACTAAATGACTCTTCTATGTTTTCTACCTCTGCAAATAACATTCACATCTGGCATTTCCAAAGCAGAAATAAAAACATAATTTCGACTGATCATTTTCTTTCATCCTCAAATCCAAATAATTAGCTAGTATTGTCATTCTTATTCTTCATTTTCATTGCTACTATATTACTCCCAACCACCAGCACCTCTCATCTGGGTACTCGAACAATTCCCTGACGCGTCTTATGAATTCTGGTCTTGTCCCCTCCAGCTAATTTTTACAGCAGAATTGCACCACTCTTTAAAAACAAAAATCTGATGTCATTTTTTTTTTAAATTAAAACTTGTTCCTTGATTCTTATTTTATTTAGAATAGACTCCAGGGTGCTTGGCTAGCCCAGGAGGTGAAGCACGTGACTCTTGATCTCAAGGTTGTACGTTTGAGACCCATACTGGGTGTAGAAATTACTTAAAAATAAAACTTAAAAAATAGAATCTAAATTTAAGAGATAGTTTGCAGGTTTCTTTATTATCTAGGCTCTGACACATTACTGGTCTTTTATCTTACCCCTCCCTACTTTCACAGATATGATAAATTCCTCTTATATATACAAAGACATACACAGTCACTGTAAGTGCTAGCTGTGTTTAATTGCTTTTAGGTTCCTAAGGTACCATACCGATATCTCCATTTCCATTTTCACCTAACATTTAGACTCTCAATTAAGTGGCTTCTACTTCTCAGAAGTATTCCCTAATTCCTTCTGTCGGGGTTCAGAGTTTTGGTTTTATGTTCCTGAACAACTTTTCATAAGCCCTCTTGCAGACTAAACTATTGCTTGTTTTAATTGCCCATATTTCCCACTAGACAATAGGCTCTATAACAATGGGTATTTATTCATTACTCCATCCATGAACCAATCATAAACCCTTGGAGTGTCAGTACATCTCAATACATATTGATTAAATGGAAACATAATGCATATAATTAATCAAGTAAATGGACTTTTATTGCTAATGCATACAAATGAACTGTAAATAATCTTTTAAAAATATCATTGTGTTTTATTTTATTTTAAAGGCAGTATGCTTTCATTATGGAAAACTTGGTAAATCCAGATATAGTGCTTAAAGCTATACTTATTCCTAATTTATAACACATAAAAATAATAACAATTTTTGAAAATCCATCATCTACTTTATTTTTATACAATTAAGAAAATGATATATTTTCTCTAAATTGTTTTTTCTATTATGTTCACATTTATTTTATAATATACATAAATGTGATTTAGTTTCTTTTTGAGAATCAACAATACTGAATCACTTTTTCTGATATAGACTTACAAATAATAAATTCAGTGAGACAAATCTTTTTTTAAAATGCATCTAATATGTTCAAAATATGTTTGAGCTATTCTTTAAAAAGAAGAACTTGGCTTTTCTAAAAATAGCTTCTCCAAAATTAGCTTATTAAATACTAAGAAATTCCCAATTGGTAGTAATAGGAAATCATTGCTGTATACTTAAGACATTGGTCAGGACAGTTAGCAGTGCTTTTGTGGTAAAACTTAAGTGTTCAAGTGACATTATAAGATTCTCTTTAGTCTCATTGAATTTCTCTTTTAAATGGTTGGCCTCAGCACAGCAAATGTGTTCAAATCATCATTTGGGTCATGTAAAGTAGTAATCCCTGGGGTCAATAAGTCTCGAATTTAGAGTCTTTAAGAATTACCTGGATCATTAAAAAAAAAAATACGGATTTCTGTATCCCATCTTCAGAGATTCCATATTAATTGATCAATGGCAGAGCCCAGTATTATTCATCATAGCAAGTGCTTGCACTGATTTTGGTGTAGGATGTATCTGGGCCATACTTTAAGAAACACTGACATTTGGGATTAGGATTTGGGCCTAAACCACCTGGGGACTTTTCATGAGTTCTCTACAATTTTTAACCCTGGATATGATCCTCTTTCCCTTTTTTTTTTTTTTTTTTTTAATAACATAAAGATGAGTGTGAAAAATGTAAACAAACTATTCTTTCATTTTTATTGAAAATGCATGTTTTACCTTTAGAAATATTATCTTCTGTGATCATATTTTTAATGTTTATTTTACTTGAGGATGGTTAGTTTTTTTTGTTGTTATTAAAGATCTTATTTATTTATTTATCTGAGAGAGAGAGAGTATGAGCAGGGGGAGGGGCAGTAGGACAAGCAGATTCCCCATTGAGTGAGGAGCCTAGTGCTGGCTGATCCTAGGACCCCAAGATCACAATCTGAACCAAAGTCAGATGCTTAACTGACTGAACCACCCAGGTGCCCAAAGAAGGTTAATTTTTCAACCCACACTGCTTTTATACCCTGTGCCTTCTCATATTAAAAAAACTTTTTCCACTATACATCTACTTACATAATTGGAGGCTCATGTGAAATGAAATGGAATTTTGACCATTGAATAAATGTAGCTAGTGTCTGTATCTGTCGTTTAATTCCCACATGGCTGACATTTTACTTCTTATAGGCAGTTTGAATTGAAACATGTCATTTAGGTAAATTCAGATGTCATATCTATAAAAGATTTGTGTAAAGCATATCTGGCTTTCTAGTACTGCAATGCAAAATTTTCTTAAACTCTGCTCTAATATTGCACTTTAAAATCCATTACGAATTCTAACCATAGCCTATTGGTCTTCAAAATAGTCAAAAGCACACGTTTGAAAACATAAGGTTTATTTCTTGCCTCCCCAGTCAGTGGCTTTGTTGAGTTCTTTCTCCTTCCCTAAGACTCCTTTACTTATCATCAAGAGACTAAACATTGAACATTTTCTTATTTATTGCCAATATCAGTGGGTTTAAAAATGAAAACACAGAGACCCCGTGCCTTGCCCTCCTTTCAGTATTTGCATGAAGATCAAATAAAGGAACTTTATAAACTCTATTTCCACATCAGTACAAAATTTTATTTTTATTTGCTGTGATTGCATTGATTAACTACACAAAAATGGTTTTCCTAAAAGTTGGTTTTGTAAACTTCCTAAATAAGATCACCTAATGGACAAATGTGCTTTAGATAATTACTTTCAAGGTTTAAAAATTTCTCTGTAATAGTAATCTTCTATGTCATTGGTCTACATACTGCTCATCTTTGTTAAAACTGGTGCTTAAAACTAAATTTTCCTCAGGTTCAAACTGGAATCTTTTATCTTGGCAATGTATCTAACTCCCCTCTGAGGATATGTCATTGTTAATAACTGCTTTATTCTCATTAAAATCTTCTGCTAATTTCCATTCAGTAATGCAGATTATTTTCCTTCAATACTCATTAACAATTCCCTATAGGTATCTTATCATGAAATCAAAACAGATAAAGGTGATGAATAAATTTTAGAGCCTATTCAAGGATGTTCTAATATGCATGTGTGTACATGTGTGCCTGCACACTTGTGTATGTGTATTTGAGCAGCTACATGCATTTAAGCAATAGCTGATGTATAGAAACGTCATTTTCAAACATGTAAATGTGATTAAATGTTCCTCTCTCTACATGAGATATCTGCTATCTCTTGTCTCTTTTAACTGAAATTGCTCTGATCATAAGTCTCTACTGATGGAAGATCTCCAGATTGTTCTGTTGGCATATATGGCTGTGCTCTGAACATTATCATAAACCTGATCTTAGTTGTTTGGAACAAGCAAGGTGACATGACACAATAGAATCTAGCCTATACACTAGTATATGAGAATATAAGATTCCAAATCAGTGATCAAGTAAAAAATATGGTGGTTACTCATTGGGAGTTCAAAATAGAGACCCATGGTCATCAAATTGATCACAGAGTGAAAACATACATTTTAAAAAATCAGAAAGAGGGAGAGAGAAGCTGTGTCACCAAAGTGGCAGAGTACCACAGCAGGTATAAAACCAACTCATGCTTTGAAGGTATTTCAAGAGGTTGTGCTTACTAAAACCACAATGAATCTTGAATGAACCAGTTCCCATTTTTCTTTTTGGTAAGCTTGACTACACTTCAGTTATTGTATATGCTTACTATACTATAGTTACTTTTCTCAAAAAGAATAATTGAACTTTTCCTAAGTTCTAGAAAGCCTCAACTCATGACTGAAATATTTGCTTTTCTTTTTCAATGTATGTCTGTATAATAGAACTCCCATTATTTGAGTTACTCGAACTACTCCCCAAGAGGATTAATTGAGATCTGAGATGAAACTGCATTCCAGGTTAGCTTGTATCCCTCTGCCCAGTCCCGTGACATTACTTACTTATATGTGTATTTCCTACTGGAGGACCCCACTAAGCCTTTCCTTTAATAAGGAACTCAAACTAATACAGAAGAAACTCGGGTCCTGCAGTTTACAAAAATATAAGATAAAGGAATTTTCCTCCTTGAGTTTTGAAAAGAATAATCTGAAAAAGCTCCAAAACACAACCAAGAATAATTTCATCAGTCTATGAAAACATCATTCTTAATACAATAAGTATTGTGAGATGGAAGTGCACTGTCCTCATAATATCCAAGATAGAGACTTACTTCAGACCTTTCTAGGTGGAGCTGGCTGGGATTGTATGTATTTGATAAGTGCCAAATCTAGGGAGGAGTTTAATCTTTAAGCCATTTACAGTCAGCACTGTATATAATTCTTACCATAAAAGAGAAGATACATATTTTATATTTTTTATTATAACATTAGAAATTCACAACAAGGAGGGATGTCCATGATATATTGTTATGGAGAACAGCAAGTTGCATATATATGTGTACTATAGTTTTTATAAATACAAATGACACCAAAATCCTTTAGATGCTTGTGTATTTATTTGTATGTATTTGAGGGTGAAGATTTTTATGTAACAGGCATTCACTATCATAAGATGAAACTAGTAGAAGGGAGAGTTAGCAGGAGTATGAATACAGTCCTTTAAATGGTTTAAATGGTTTATTCTAGTTGGTTTTTGTTTTTTCCTGTTTGAGGGTAAGAGGTAGGAGGTTCATAATTTTGGAAGAGGTATTTAAGATTTAAAGTGAAATAGAACAATGCCTTTAATCTAAAAAAACAGACTCTTGAAAACTATTTAAAATAAAAATTTTGTTCATTGTAATATGATGCCAGCTAATGTTTATATTGCTGAAAGAATCCCTCCAAGATTGCTGCGGAATTGACTGTAAACAAAAGCAACAGTTTCAAAGAACTATGGTAAGCATAATCAAAATCAGATTATAATTGATGTCAGAATTTAAATTTTTTCTTTTCCTAAAGTGATGCCTATATTACTGATGACCGTTAAGCTAGTTATTTTTCTTATTTCTCTCTTGAAAACCATTTTTAAAGAAGTGGCATAGGTAGAGCACGTCATGTTTAAAAGCCCTAGAAACTCCCCATAACTTTCAGGGTGAAACCCAGACTCATTAAAATGGAATGTAGGGCTCATATATCCTTTCTACTTCCTCTTTAACTTTGTCCACACCTCCTCCCCCTTATGTGCTTTACTTCAGCCCTCAGACTGTGAGAGGACTTTAGGGTATCTGTCTCTGTGTCTTTGTACATTTCACTTCCTTATGCTAGAAAGTTCTCTCCACCAAGTTCCACTTTCCCAGATTAGTTTTATTCCTCCTTTACTTGTAAAGCAAGATGTCATCTTCTCTAGGTAGTATTTTTGTGTCTCTAAACATCAGCCTGTATTAGGCGCCTTCCCAACACTTCCTCACATATCTCAGGGTTTTTCTTTTCCATGGCATTCATCCCAGTGAATTCCATTTTTTAGCTTTATTGAAGTTTAATTGATATACAATAAACTGCGCATGTTAAAGTGTATAATTTAATGAGATTTGACATATGTATAGAGCCATGAAACCATCACCACAAATCAAGATAATGAACTTTTTCTGTCACCCACAAAAATTTCTTCATGTCCCTTTGTATTTCCTCCTATCCCTCTCCACCATCCCTGTGCATCCCCAGGCTACGACTGATCTGCTTTCTATTATAATAGATTAGTTTGGATTGTCTAGAATTTTATATGAATGGAACCATACAATGTCCTTTTTTATCTATGGCTTTTTTCACTCAGCATGATTATTTTTGGATTCATCAATGTTGTTGCATGTATCAATAGTTTATTTGTTTTTATTTCTCAGTAGTATTCCACTGTATGTTTATACCAAGATTTGTTTATCCATTTACCTGATACCTTTGTGTTGTTTCCAGTTTGGGGCTATTACCAAAAAAGATGCTATGCATATTTTTGTATGTCTTTCTATGGACATATACTTTTATTTTTCCTGTGCAAATACCTAGGAGTGTGTATTACTTTCTAGGACTGCTATAATAAAATACCACAAATTGGGTAGTTTAAAGTTTACAAGGAATTCATTCTTCCACAATTCTGGAGGCTAGGAGTCCCAAATCAAGGTGTTACCAGAGAGATGTTCCCTCCGAAGCCTGAAGAAAAGAATTCTTCTTTGCCTCCTCTAGATTCTGGGATTTCTTGGCATCTTTTGGCATTTTGGGTTTTCCTTGATTTGTAGATGATCACTCCATCTACTTAACAGCCTTGGCTTCTGTCTGTATCTCTGTATCTCGATTTACCTCTTTCTATAAGAACACCAGTCATATTAGATTTAGGGCCTGAATTAATCAAGTAGGATCTTAATTAGAATATATCTGCAAAGACCCTATTATCAAATAAGGACATATTTATAGGTTCTGAATGGATGTGAATTTTTTTATTTAAATTCAATTCATTCACATATAATATATTATTAGTTTCACAGGTCAAGGGAAGTGATTCATCAGTCTTATGTAATACCTGGTGCTCATTACATCACATGTGAATGTGAATTTTGAGGGAATACTATACCACCCAGTACAAAGCCATTTCTTTGGACAATATTAATCCTTCGGTATAGATATGTTTTGCAAAAATATTCTCCTAGGAAGGGCTTGCCTTTTCTTTTTTTTTTAAAGATTTTATTTATTTATCAGAGAGAGAGAGGGGGAGAGAGCGAGCACAGGCAGACAGAATGGCAGGCAGAGGCAGAGGGAGAAGCAGGCTCCCTGCTCAGCAAGGAGCCCAATGTGGGACTCGATCCCAAGACGCTGGGATCATGACCTGAGCCGAAGGCAGCTGCTTAACCAACTGAGCCACCCAGGCGTCCCTTGCCTTTTCATTTTTATTAAAGTCCAAATTAGCAATTTACTTCTTCTATACTTTGTCCTTTTGTATTATGTATAAGAAACGTATCAAGATCATTGAAATTTTTCTCTTATGATTTCTTCTAGAAGTTTTCCATATTTGAGTCTATGAACTGTCTCAAATTAATTTTTGTATATACTGTGAGGTAATGATAAAGGCTTGTTTTTGTTTATTTTGTAATATACAATTATTTAGCACGATTCGTTCAAAATATTATTCTTTCCCTGTTGACTTGCTTTGGTTCTAAAAAAAATAAATTGAATGTATTTATAGGTCTAACTCTAGGCTCAATTCTGTCTGTCATTGATCTATTTTTTAAATCTTTATGCCAAAACCACACTGCCTTGTTTATTCTAATATTATAAGGAGTTTTAGATAATAAATCTTCTAACTATTTTTTTAATTTATTTTTTATAAAAGCTGTTTTTATTAGTTCTAAACTTGCCACCTTTTTTTTTTTTTTTTAAAGATTTTATTTGACAGAGAGAGAGAATTCACAAGTAGGCAGAGAGGCAGGCAGAGAGAGAGAGAGGGAAGCAGGCTCCCTGCTGAGCAGAGAGCCCGACTCGGGGCTCGATCCCAGGACCCTGGGATCATGACCCGAGCTGAAGGCAGAGGCTTTAACCCACTGAGCCACCCAGGTGCCCCTAAACTTGCCACCTTTGATTCACCTCCCTCTGGGATCACTTTCTAGTGCTGTCTGATATCCAAATGAAATCTATTGTCTGGTGTTTCAGTTGTTTTAAACAGAAAGGTAAGTTCTGTATTTGTTACTTTAACTTTGAACTGACTTCTAATATCTTCTCAATTATAAATAAAATTCTCTTTTATTAAAGTATATGCTTCTTGAGGATAGGTACTATGAGTTTTATGTTTTTATCTTTAGCATCGGGCACAAGTCACTGCATATAATAAGGATCGCTTAATGCTTGCTAAATGAATAAATACAGGATTATTGAACAAATGCATTGCACAGGTCTGTCTATTATTGATAACAGAGTGATGATGCTGAGAATATATCTATGACTATGTAGTCAGTCTCTAAGTATTCTAACTTTTTTTTTTTAAATTATGGTTGTTAATTCTAACTACCACTAAGTATATCAAGTCTGGCCAGCACCGATATTTAAGGGTTCTTGGTATTTCTGTATTAGTGTATTCATCTCAGTGGTGCAATCTGGTAATGTGAACCAAGGCATATAACAGTCCAAACTGGGGAAACTTTACTGTGTTGCCAACCTTTATATTGGTGGGGGCTTTCACACAAAATAATAAAAGCCAATCAGAAGAAGGCATATTTACCAATAAATAATTCCTGAAAGGGAGATTATAAGAAGTACATATAATGGTAGCCCTAAGGTTTCCTAAAATACCAGTATTAAGAAAAATTAGTGTTCTTTCTATATATAGATAACTACATCTATATATAGAAATACTCATCTTTTTATATCTCTATTATATATATGTACATATATATGTAATATATGTGTAATGTGCTTTTTTTTGGAACTAATTATCAGGAACTAATTATCCATTTATAAAAAGTGGTAAATAAAATAACAGAGATGTGGAGGAAAGGGAATCCTCATACACTGTGGGTGCAGACACTACAGAAAATAGTATGAAGATTCCTCAAAAAAATAAAAATAGAAGTACCATACAGTCCAGCAATGACATTTCTAGATAATTTGTTGAAGGGGAAAAAAAAAAACACCAATCCAAAGAGATATATGCACCGCTGAGTTCATTGCAGCATTATTTACAATAACCAAGGTATGTAAGCAACCAAAGTGTCCACCAGTAAAAGAATAGATAAAGAAAATATAGCAATTATATTCAGTGGAGTATTCCTCAACCAAAAAAAAGAATAAAATTTTACCATTTGCAACAACATAGATGGACCTAGTTGGTTTTTGCTAAGTGAAATAAGTCAGAAAGAAAAAAAAAACATAATTTCACCTATATGTGGAATCTAAAAGACAAAATGAATAAGGCAAGACAGAAACTGACTCATAGATACAGGAAACAAACTGCTGGTTACCAAAAGGAGGCAGAACAAGTTGGGGCAAAAATTTGTAAAAGGGATTAAGAGGCACAAACTTCAGTTAAAACAAGTCATGGGGATATAATGTATAGTATAAGAAATAGAGTCAATAATATTATAATAACTTGGTATGGTCATAGATGGTAACTAGATTTATCACAGGGAACATTTCATAACATATAAAAACATAGAATTATAATGAACATACTTAAAACTAATAGGATATTGTATGTCAAGTATACTTCAATAAAAAAATTAATAATAGAGGTTGAGGACCAATTAAGATAGTTTTACTATTTTGTGTGTGTGTGTGTGTGTGTGTGTGTGTGTGTGTGTGTTTAGAGAGAGAGTACACATGCATACATTAGTGCACATGCACCACCTGCACACACAAGTAGGTTGGGAGGGGTAGAGAAGAAGGGAGAGAGAGAATCGTAGGTAGGCTCCACACCCAGCCCAGAGCCCAGGGAGGGGCTTGATCTCACCATCCTGAGATTATGACTTGAGCTGAAATCAAGATCAGATGCTTCACCAACTAAGTCACCCAGGTGTCCTTGCTATTGTGTTTTTTATAACTCTTAACATGTAAGAAAGGATCAATGAATCATGAGTATTTGTAATTATTTATAATTTAGTATACTTAGAATAAAAATCTGAACAGAAAAATAATTTAGAAGCTGCACACTTTCAACAGCTTTAAGTTTAACTTTAAAATACTAATATATAAAAATTTAGTTCCCAATTTCTCAGAAATATTTTTAAATATTTTCTTTATTTTCTTTAAAACAACATCAACAATAAAGTATTGTTCAGGGGTCAGGAAGCTAAACACACTAATGATATTTAGTAAGGTTATCTCAGTCATTTTGAAAGCTAAAAAAGTTAGTATTATTTTCAACAATAATAGAAATGCTTCAGAAAGAAATACCATGAGAATTTTATTCTATTTGCTGTATATTTCAGATGTACTTACAAACTATTTGGTATAAAGAATTTGGCACTTGATTAATCAGAAATTTTTAAAATTCCATTTAAGATTTTTATTTCTTTATTTTTCCTTTTAGTGGATCCTTTATTAAATCATACAATTGTATTTCAACTAATATAAATCATAGAGGTTACCTCATACAAGGGATAGTGTTGATCACATTAAAATTAATCAATTTAAAATACATTGTACACATGTCAAAACTGCATGAACAACTCTTTTAATGAACTACACAGATGTTTCTGCAAAGAAAGCAATACTGACAATTTGTGCAATCTGTAAACTATCCTTTAATCTTGCATTGTACTAGACCATCTTCTCCCCACTTAATATTTTTAACTCGAAGCTTCATAGTGAATAAGTGTAAGGTAAACATATCTTAAGATAAATCTTATATTTAAGATAAACATACTTTGTTCTCTGAAAATTTCATCCTGTTTCACTCTCTGTAAGGTTTTTTCCCCTTTAAAATATAGGGACCACCACTCTACTTTCTGCTTTCAGGAGTTTGAATATTTTAGATACCTCAAATTTAGATAGGAAGAAATTGGGAATTGCTGTTTAATGAGTATAAAATTTCAGTTATGCAAAAAAAAAAAAGTTCTAAAGAACTTTGTTCATTTAAAAATTTGTTGAAAGGGTAAATCTTGTGTTAAGGATCATCACAATAGAAAATAATTAATTAGCAAATTAATTAAAATAGAAGGATTAATAGCGAATTAATTAAAATAGAAAGATGGTGTTTAATATCCAATATGTATTGATACATCCAGTAGAAATTTACATATTGGAATGTTCAATAAATTACTGCCAGCTGATTGACGAAGTATACTTCTTTACAGTTATATTTGTTAAATTAAAGTTCCATGGAAAAGACTCTTCCAGATTGCTTTCAGTGACTGGAATTTATTGTAAGAAAAATGTAGCTTTGGTTCCCAGTGTGTCCTGAATTGCATAGTGTCTCCCCCCAAATTCATGTCCACCTGGAATCCAGAGTGTGATCTTATATAAAAATAGGGTCTTTGCAGATGTTATCAGATTAAAATGAGATCATACTGGATTAGGGGATTACTGGATTAATGTGATGACTGGTGTCTTTATATAGAAGAAAATTTGGGCTCTAATATATACAGAGAGGAAGATACATGTGATGACAGAGACAGAGATCAGATTGATAAATCTACAAGCCAAGGAATGGCAAGAAATACCAAGAAACACCAGCAAACATGGGAAGCAAGGAAAGAGAAATGGAAAATATTCTCCCTCAAAGCCTCCAGAGGAAGTGTGGACTTGCTAACACCTAATTTCAGATTTCTTGATCAAAACTGTGGGAGAATAAATTTCTGATGTTTTCTGCTATCTAGTTGGTGGCATTCTGTAGTGATAGGCCTAGGAAACTAATCCTGAATGTTACAGCTTCAAGTTGTTAGCTTTATTTTCTTGTCTTTGGGGTTTTTTTGGTTTTTGTTCTTTATGAAATTATCCTCACCTTCCTACCCACAAAGTTCATGGATTAAGTTAACAGGATTGAGTTCCAATTGATTGGCCAAAAGACCTTTAATCAACAAAATTTGATGTTTAAACCAGAAAAAATCCATTTGCAACTGCTTTTGACAGAATGGAACTGTGGCCCTGATTTAAATGAATACCTCATTAGTGCATAAACATTAATCCAGAAATGCTGAACACTCTGTATATAGGTATCAGCCAGGGTCTATTCAGGAAATAAGCAGACAAAGACATCTTTCAGAGTTTTTAAAATAGAGGGAATTCAGTGCAGGGTATTGGTTACATAACTAATGGAAGAGGCTGAGAAACCAACCAGGGAAGAGTGAGGGAACCTAGAGATTAGGAGCAGCAGGAAGTTGCTTTCACCCATAGTCTGGGGGAACAAAAGGAGAAAGCAAAATTATAACCATTCAGGACCATGTCCCCAGACAGGAGCTGGCATCTCAGTAGGCCTTTCCAGGATGCAGAAGATAAGCAGCTTCTATTAGAGGCACCAGCCTAAAAACAAAGATATTTAGCCTCTATCTGGCCTAACCCAGCTAGAAGTCCAGTGACACAGGAGCCTGGAAAGTGGAACCCATAAGGGTCAGTCCCCGGCTTTATAGAGCTGAGCAGGGGACCTAGAAAGAATGGAGATAAGGACAAGTTGATCTTTTATATCCATTGATTTCTATTTATCTCTTCCATTATCACCCAGATCACATCCTAACTATTGTTCATCCTGTATGCTACAAACTACTTTTTTTTCCTAATGAGTAATTTATTTTTTTCTTTTCTTTTTCTTTTTTATTTTATTTTTTTAAAGATTTTTTCTTTATTTATCTGACAGAGATCACAAGTAGGCAGAGAGGCAGGCAGAGAGAGAGGAGGAAGCAGGCTCCCTGCAGAGCAGAGAGCCCGATGTGGGGCTCGATCCCAGGACCCTGGGATCATGACCTGAGCCGAAGGCAGAGGCTTAACCCACTGAGCCACCCAGGTGCCCTTTTCTTTTCTTTTTAATTGATTTTTTATTATTGTGCTCAATTGGCCAACATATAGTACATCATTAGTTTTTGATGTGGTGTTCAACAATTCATTAGTTGCATATAACACCCAGTGCTCCTCACAATACATGTTCTCCTTAATACCCATCACCTGGTTACCCCATTCCCCTACCCCCCATCCTTCTGTAACCCTCATTTTGTTTCCTGGTGACCAGAGTTCCTCATGATTTTTTTCCCTGTCTGATTTCTTTCCATTCAGTTTTCCCTCCCTTCCCCTGTGATTCTCTGTAACAGTCCTTATGTTCCGCATATGAGTGAAACCATATGATAATTGTCTTTCTCTGCTTGACTTATTTCACTTAGCATAATCCCCTCCAGTTCCATACATGTCCATGCAAATGGTGGATATTCATCCTTTCTATGGTTGAGTAATATTCCATTGTATGTATGAACCACATCTTTATCCATTCATCTGTTTAAGGACATCTCAGCTCCTTCCACAGGTTGGTTATTGTGGACATTGCTGTAAACTTTTGACAGTTCTTTCTGACTCTATTTGATGCCTCCTCTCAGCCATTGTGGACACAGTAAGGCCATTTACTTAACTCAAGAAACGGAGTAAGTTTCCTCATTTGCTAGAGGATGAGAACTAAAAACTGATGTTTTAGGTCCCGAGATCAGGTTCAAAATATCTTTTAAATTACCTCTCATTATTTGACTATTTAGTTTATGTGTTCTTGCTAGGTATTATTAGAATGGTACTATTGGATATTTAAAAAAATTTTAAAACATGCAAAATTGATAAATAATTATGATTGGTTTTTAAAATTGCATAACAGACTGTAAGTTCTCTAAGACACTGAAATCAGTGAGGACTGGAGCAATCTGTGATATCTGAATCTCAGTTTAAATAATTGCATGTATTTTATTCAATGTTGTATCCCAGAACTTAGACTAGTACATGGCAGTAGTTAAAATTCAATGAATACCCACTGAATGAATGAAGTAATGAATAACAGGCCAGTAATCTAAGGTCTAGAGTCTGATTAAAAAGTATGATTAGCCAGATAAATTAAATAATTTTTTTTTTTTTTTGCGAGTAAGTAACTGTCAAAACACATGGAAATACTTTGAGGTTTTAAGACGTTTTTTTTTTTTTCATTCAAAGGTATAATACTGCATTCTCTAGTTTATTACACAGTAAAAAACTGGCTTCCTAAATTAAATAAGATAATAATGAAAATTTAAAATATATAGAACAACTTAAAGAGATAATGAAAATTTAAAATATATAGAACAACTTAAAGAGATAGTTATAAAAAGTTAAATGTATACTTATAAAGAAGTTGAAACAAAGGGAAAATACCTTTTCTATTACAGAGCTGATGCTCAATAAAACTTTTTTGAATGTTTGCACTGTCAATCATCAATTAACAAACCAAAAAGCTTATCTATTTTATAATAGTCATATATTCATCTTTCCTTTATTTTGGATTTCTTTTGGTATTAATTGTTGAAGCTTAGTTATTTTCAGTGTTCTAAAGAACTATCTATAGCCAAATCCTTATCTGTATCTATGTCAAGTGGGTATGGGGCATTAAAATATTCTTGTTTCTATTTGGGCTGATATTTAAAGGTAGAAATAATGTGCTTTGTTCACATGTTGTATTATCACCCTTGAAAGAGATTCCCCTTTCCCTATTAGTTATGTAGAAAGACATCTGTACTTTTCTGAAAGGGAATTTATCAGAATACTTGGGCTTGTCAAGAGCCCAGGGCTTATAATCTGGTGCTGTATAGATTTATGCAGCATCCTTCCGACAAGAGTATTTGCAATTAAAATTTTACATAGAGCCAAAGAAATTTCTAATTATAAAGGAAGTGAAACCATACTCTTTCTCCTTGATATTGGGGATAACCATAACATCTTTAAATTTCAAAGTGTTGCACATTGAAGTTTGATATAATGGAATATCAGTCCCATGTGCAAAAGACAATCTTCAAGTATGAAAGAGAGATTCTAGACTGGTGACTGGCACTTGACATTGTCTTAGGGAGGGTGGTATTTAAGCACAATGTATAGTTTATGTTTACACTCAAACCTATGATTGTGGACATGCTTGAGAAAATGGAAGGCAAGCAAGCTGAAAAATATGCTCTTTAAAAGATGTCATAATTAGTTGCCTGATCTTTGAAAAAGGAGCAAAGGTAATATAACAGAGCAAAGATAGTCTCTTGCACAAAAGGTACTAGAACAACTGGACATCCACATGCAGGAAAGTGAATCAAGACAAACCTTACACACTTCAGAAAAATTAACTCAAAATAGGTCATAGACCTAAATGTAAAATGCAAAACTATAAAAGTCTTAGAAGATAACCTAGAAGAAAACCTAGATGACCTTAGATATGGCAATAACTTTTTAGATATGGCAATGACTTTTTTAGATAAAACATCAAAGTCATGATCCATTAAAGAATTAATAAGCTGGATTTCATTAAAATCAAAAACTTCTGCTCTGTGAAAGACACTGTCAAAAGTATGAGAATACAAGCCATATGTTAGAACAAAATATTTGCAAAATACACATCTGATAAAAGACAAAACATGTTATCCAAAATATACAAAGAACTCTTAAAAGGCAGCAATAAGAAAACAAGCAACCTCATTAAAAAATGGGGAGAAAACCTCAACAGACACCTTGCCACAGAAGATATACAAATGGAAAATAAGCATATGAAAATATATTCTACATCATATGTTATAGCGAAATAAAAATTAAAATGATGGGATACCATCACACACCTCTTATGTTAGAATAGCCACAATTCAGAACACTGACAACATCAAATGCTGGTGATGATGTGGAACAACAGGAACTCTCACTCATTGCTGGTGGGAATGCAAATGGCACAGCTACTTTGGAAAAGAGTTTGGCGGGTTCTTATGAAACTAAAACACACTGTCACCGTATGATCCAGCAATCACACTCCTTGGTATTTACCCAGAGGAGCTGAAAATGCATGTCCACGCAAAAACCTCCACATCGATGTGTATAGCAGCTTTATTCATAGTTAGTAGAACTTGGAAGGAAGCAAAATGTTTTTCACTAGGTGAATGAATAAATTGTGGTTCATCCAGAAAATGGAATATTATTCAGCACTAAAAAGGGCTAAGCTATGAAGTCATGAAAAGACAAAAAAAAAAAAGTCAATTTGAAAAAGCTCTTGTATGATTCCCACTATTCAACGTCCTGGTAAAACCAAAACAATAGAGACAGTAAAATGATCAGTGGTTCCAAGTGGCTAGGGGTGTGGGAGAAAGGGCAGAGCACAGAGAATTTTTAGGGCAGTAAAAATACTCTTTATAATGCTATAATGATGGATACAAAACATTATAGGTTTCTCCAAACCCATAGAATGTATAACACCCAAGAGTGAAGCCCAAGGTAAATATAGACTTTGGGGAATAGCAATATGTCCATGTAGGCTTATCAAATGTAACAAATGTACTGTTCTGATGCCAGATGTTGATGATGGGAGAAGCAATGCATGTTGAAGGTAAGGGTAGGGGATATATGGTAAATCTCTGTACTTTCCCATTAATTTTACTTCAAACTGTAAACCATGAAAAAAAGTTCTAAAAGAATAATAATTTAAAAATAACTGTTATAGTTAAGACTCGAGGTAATTTTTTTTTCCCCCTGTGGAATCTCTTTAATGAACCTAACACTGGGAGGAATCCTTTCCCAAAGAATGAGCAGCTGCACTGAAAAAGGCCTTACCTCAGAGCCAAACTGATTTCTGGGCATCTTACATTTCTGCCTAACTCAGAGCTTCAGTTCTGTGGCAATTTCTATTGCTTACGCCCTTGCACTGGATAGCTGAACTGCTCTGAACATTAGCCAGGAGAGCAATTTGGTACAGGAGAACTTTTAACCACAAAGAGAGGCTGCTGTGAAAGGACCAACCCTTGCATAAATCTGGCTTCATAAGGTACACTTGAGTTCTCAGTCTCTGGCCACATTAGCCAGGCAAGAAGGAAAGGAGCAAGAATTCAACACACCAGGGCAAGCAAGTCCCTAGGGATAGTTTGGGATATTGAAAAAAGGCTGGCTTAATTGCTATGACAGGCAGATGAGGATCCAGAGTTGCCATAATGCGAAAATTATTTTAATTATGACATTATTTTGTGCTCAAAACAAGAGAAGGAGTATCCATATTTCACATATGTACATTGCATTTCTGAATTTGTTTTTCAATTTAAGCCCATACCCTTTAATTTTGAATATAACTTTCTTCCAACAAATACATTAGCTCTTATTTGATAACTTGCCATTGAAATTTTTTTCTTTTTACAGTCAATATATATGTCAGTAAATATTTTAATATCATTTAAACAGAAAAAAACGAGCATATAGATATATCTAGAGTAGACCCTATTTATGCTACTACACACATTTATCTTCTTCATCACATCATCATCATTTTCTGGGCTTTTGAAAAGCTGAACTCAGATAAACAAGCCAGAAATTCAATCTATCACGGAAAAAAACAACTCCTAGGCTTCAAGAGCTTTGGGCTCAGACCTAGCTCTGCCACCAGCTAGCTGGATGGGGCCTTGGATAAATCACCTAGGTTCATTGGACCTTTGATTTGTCCTTTTTAAAATAAAGGAATTATACGAGATGATTTCCAAGGACTCTCGTAGTTCTGAAAGCTCTAAATTGTCTTGCATGTGCATTTGTTACAAATATTTTTATTCACAAAGCAATGTCCCATTTTATAAAATGCTACCTAAGCAGGATATGCCACATCTAGGAATTAAATCAATCAGGTAGTAAAAACAACTATTTCATTTAGAAGAGGGAAATGCCAAAAACAATTGCATAATGTTAATGTATTTAGAGATTTCAAAATTTTTGATGACTTAATAATTGTAAATATCCTGGTTTTACTATTTTTTCCCTTGTGAAAAAGAAAAGGCTCTTCACACACAATTAAAAATGAGTGCTTCGGGCACCTGGGTGGCTCAGTTCAACTCGGGTCATGATCCCAGGGTCCTAGGATGGGGTCTGGTATGGGGCTCCTTGCTGCTTCTCACTCTACCCCTTCCCGTGGCCCCTCTGCTTGAGATCTCTCTCTTGCTCTAAAAAAAAAAAAAAAAAAAGGAAAAAAATGAGTGCTGCTTTTCAAGCTCTCTAAGAAATCATAAAGTTTTTTGTTTTTTGGGTTTTTTTTCCCCTTATCATCAGGATGTGGCTATCAAGTGAAAAGTTGAATTGAATTATGGCCTCAACTTAGTATGTGCCATTTTTCAGTAAATATCTATATCTGTATTTATATTTCCTTTTCCAGTAGTCTGATGAAATTCCATGGGGATTTTTATGCCTCAGAAAATTTTATTAGTTTAATTTTTTCTTATCATTAGTTCATACCTATAAATTTTTCTCATAGATGTATATTCAATAGATATTAGCTCTTTCTAAAATACTTCACTAGTATACATAAGAATAGTATACTATCATAAAATAACATCGTGGATAGACTATTAAAGTACAACATCCATAGTAGTTATCCTTGGCTTTCTGGAAACCTTCCTAGTCAAAGTATGGACCATGGAGGATGCCTGGGTGGTCCAGTGAGTTAAGCAACTGCCTTTGGCTCAGGTCATGATCCCAGGGTTCTGGGATCAAGCCCCATGTCAGGGTCTCTGCTCAGCAGCGAGTCTGCTTCTCCCTCTCCTTCTGCCTGCTGCTCTGCCTACTTGTGCTCTTTCTGTCAAATAAGTAAGTAAATTTTTTTTCTTTTCTTTTCTTTTCTTTTCTTTCTTTTTTTTTTTTAAAGTATGGACCATGATCCAAAAGCCTAATATCACCTGGAACTTACTAGAAAAGCAGAATCTTAGCCCATTCCAGGCCTCCTGAATCAAGATTTAATCATAAAGTCTTCGAAATTTGAGTAGGATTGGTCAAAAAGCGATACTGATATTTTCAGAGGACCATGATTTAAGTAGCAAGCAAGGAGACACCTGGGGAAGAGGCCCTTCTGTTCGTATCCCCTTCTCCCTGAACCCCCACCTTCATGTTTTTCCTGAGCTAGTGTTGAGACACTGGTTAATACTCATAGAATGAAATCTTTTCACTAAAAGAGTGCTCCCAAATTGACACGTATGAGAGGCCTTAGTTATGGAGAAATTGTTCATGTTGGGGGCACCTGGGTGGCTCATTGGCTTAAAGCCTCTGCTTTCGGCTCAGGTCATGGTCCCAGGGTCCTGGGATCAAGTCCCGCATCGGGCTCTCTGCTCAGCAGGGAGCCTGCTTCCTCCTCTCTCTCTGCCTGCCTCTCTGCCTACCTGTGATCTCTGTCAAATAAATAAATAAAAATCTTTAAAAAAAAAAAAGTTAAAAAAAAAAGAAATTGTTCATGTTGACTTCCGAGGAAAATGTTCCAAGGTTAGTGTAAATCACTTAGATGGTATATTGAATATATTTTCATTCCATTTTGAAAGTAAAGCTATGATTGGCTGTTCATATCTGAAGTAAAATTTTTTCATTTATATGGCTTATCCAAAGGTTTTAGTTGTAAATCAATTATTTCCAAACATTTTATGCTTGGACACCCCATCATTAAAAATCCATAGACATTGTATGACTACATCTAAGGGGTAGGTGTTGGTTCAAACTGTGCTGAATACAAACATTACAAAGTATAATATATAATTTTCCTACATCTATTTTCACTTCTGGTTGCCTCCCTCATCCAAAGATATTCGTGCTTGGGATAGAAAATCTTGTGATGTCATTTGAGAAAAAATTACGGTGTGAGTTTTGTTTATAACAATGTAGTGGTCAGAAGAACCCACTCCACTTTTGCACTAGATTATAGTTCAGCAAGTGTTCATATTCATTTGTAATGTGTCCAGAAGAGAGTGAAAGAGAGAGGTCTGAAGTTGGAAAGAGTTCATACAAATCAAATTGAATGCTTCCTAAAATAAAATACAGTATGATATGATATGATATAGCACAATACAAGACTCTTGCAGGAAAAGACTGAATCTAAAGGATAAAATAAAAGAATTTAAAAAGTAGTAAATATAAGTTTACTTCCCTCACCTTCCTACTTACTCTTCTGAATAGAGGATATCAAATTACAAAATGGTAGCAGACAAGGTTTATTTACCTAATGAAAAAATGTGCAATCTTTCCCATCTTCCCAATGCTGTTAGAATCTGCACTGATCTCTCAAGAAAGGGAAGAAAGTAATATTTGGTAGATCATTATAAAAGTACTAATTGAACAGCAGGAGTTGTGCAGTGGGGTCAATGTAAGGGGAAAAAATCATGTAAAATTTTTCATGTAAATTATAAATCAATTTTAAAAGTTTGAAATGAATAAAATGGAAGGAGAAAGAGTAAAAATACAGAGATTAAAAATATAACAGGAGAAGGATAAAAATGGAAGATTGAAGTGTGTAGAGAAGCCATGGAAATGAAGGAGAAAGAGACACATATAGACAAATGACCAATGTTTAGCAGCAGTGGAAGAGACACAGGAATATGGGAACCTGAAATTTGCTGGGAGAGGTAGAAGAAGGATTGTTAACAGAGGCCCTTAAAACTTCAGATACTTTCTGATCAGTCCACAGAATACAGATTAATAACAATGAAAATAGCTAATATTTATTGCTTATACAACAAGGCACTGTACTAAGCACTTTACACTCATTAGCTCATTCAGTGTCCATATGAATATTTACAGATGAGAAAACTGAGACAAAGAATGGCTAAGTATTGAATTTATAAAGTTTAAATATTATATTCAAATATTGAACTGACCCAGTTTTACATAGCTAATTAGTGGCATATCTAGAGTTTACCTCAAAATGACTGACCCCAGAATCTTTGTTATTAACCAAGTAAAGATCCTAGATATTTATATTTCTAGAAATGAATTCTAGATTATATAATCTATAATTATAATTCTAGATTATGTTTCTATAAATACAATGCTTTTTTTTTAAAGATTTTATTTATTTATTTGACAGACAGAGATCACAAGTAGAAGGGAAATTTGGGGAGTTAAAAGATTACTAACTTTTAATGCAAATACTTTTTTCCTATATATATATATATTTTTTTTAAGTAGGCAAGTGGTAAAGCAGTGATTTCACAGTAATGAAAATCCCATTTATTGTAGCACTTGCATCTTAGCTCTATATTTATAATCGACTTTCCCCCTCCCACCCTAAATATAGTACATAATAAAATGGAATTTCCAGACAGAACTTAGTTTTTTACTGCTTGATATGTATCAGAGAAACTTTCTCCTCTTTGTATTCATTGGTAATTATGCAGCATTCCTTCAAAATACATCTGCATTTGGGTTTCTATTTTTATGTTTCCCTTTAAGCAATTTGCAGATGAAGTCACTCGTTGGGGTATGGTGCTTTATTTCTTTTCTTGTGCTACAGTCAGCATAAAAACTTTACAGTCTCATAAAAAGGAAAAGTATGCAATAAATTGATCTAATGAGCTTCTGAAAAATAGAAGTTTGACTATTTTATAAAATTCAGAGCTTTCACAGGAGTTTGAATATATTATAAAATCAGAGCTTTCATTTCATATAATAAAAAAGCAGAGTAATTTGTCCATAAGAGTCACATCTAAGAAAATCTACACCCCTTTTTCCAGTTTGTCTAAATGCCCTTTGTTAGTGGCTCATTAACCAGCTTATTGGAGATTCATTGATTTGGTGTCTGTTATGTTCAGGATGCCGCAACAGATGGGTGTGGACTCCTAGACACATATTTTTCCTTTAGGTCCTGTGATTCAAGCAGTCTATGGTCCTCCTGCCATGACATGGGCCGTAACTGGGCCTTGTAGGCAATAAGTACTAACTTCGGGTTTTATTCTGATTCTCTAAGTAATGGTGTTACTTTGGACAAGGCCACCTATTCTCATTCATTTATTCAATATATATTTAATGATGACCTTCTATTTCCCTATCACTGTTTCAGGTTCTAGGAAAAGAGTGATGAGCACTGTAGGTGAAGAATGTGCCTTTATGTTTCAGTGAAACTGCCCTATAGTCACTGGCTCCTATTTTCCCCTTTTAAACTATCTCTTAGGGCATACGAAAGAGTGAACTGGATAAGAGATATGAAACTCTAAGAGTAGTTTAATGCATGATAAAGCATAAATGCTCAAAAACCGCTACTTTGCATCCCACCAGATTCCATTCCGATGGAACACATAATATATTTAGGTACAGTAAGTTAAAGATCAATGAAAAGCTTCTATAATCAAAGAATGTTGTGATTTTGTTGCAACATCATAATATTTTGATACTTTAAACATTGTAGATACTTGAAAGATGATGCCAACTATTGTTGAAAACATTGTTTAACTTTGAAAATATTTTTGAACATTGGCATTGCCATAAAAGTTTAAATTCTTTCGGTGTATAACGCAATATTAAGATACTATCTTGGAAGCTTCAGGGTGGTTTCCTCAAATAGTAATCAAAATGATTACAGTTTCAAGATATTCTGGTGTGAATTAGCCATTCTTTTGAGTTTAAAATCCTTGAAGTGTAATTATAAGGTTGTACCTTTTAAATTTAATTAAAGTATTTTTAAAGACACTTTTTTATCAATATATTTTAGATTTATATAAAGGTGGCAAAGATAGTACAGAGAGTTCCCATCTACCCCATATCTATTTCCCCCTTATTTAACATTTTACTTTAGTATGGCCCATATGTCAAAATTAATGGATCAATATTGATACATTATTATTAATTAGAATCCATACTCTATTTGTACTTCCTTAGGTTTTACCTAGTGTCCTTTTTCTGTTCCAGGATCCCATCAGAATAGCACATTGTATTTAGCTCTGTTATGTCTTCCTAGGCTTCTCTTGACTATGACAGTTTCTCAGACTTTCCTCACTTTTTATGACTTTGACAGCTTTGAGGAAATCAGATATTTCATAAAATGTCAATCCGGATTTGTTTGATGTTTTTCTCATGAACCTGGAGTTAAAGGATTTGGGGGAAGAAGACAATAGAGATTAAGTTCCATTCTCACATATCGTATCAAGCATGTAAATTATTAACTGACATATCATATCAAGCATGTAATTATTAACTGACATCATTGCTGATGTTTAGTTGTCATCTGGCTGGATGGTGTTTGCCGGATTTCTTCACTGTAAACTTCTTTACACCCTTTTTCTGTACAGTACTCTTTGTAACGAAGTCAGTATGTTTGGGCTACAGTTAGGAGGTGAGAGTTATGCTCAACCTCCTTGAGAATACAGTAGCTACCTAAAATATTTGAAATTCTTCTGAGGGGGAGATTTGTCTATTCTCCCCTATTTGTTTATTTTATTTTTATGTCAGTATCAATTAATAAATATTTATTTTATATTTTGGGTTATAATCCAAAACTCTAATTAATTTTGTTATTCAAATTATTCCAGCTTTGGACATTTGGCACTTTTTTAGTTGGCTTTTATGCTTCTGTGACATACCTCATTATTGTCTTGTTGTTGTTATTGTTGTTTTGTTATTTTTTGAAACATTTTTTTAAAGATTTATTTATTTATTTGAGAGAGGCCAGGGGAGCATGTGCATGTGCGTGGGGAGGGTCAGAGGAAGAGGGAAAGAGAAACTCTCAAGCAGACTCTCTACGGAGTGCAGAGCCCCCTGCAGGGCTCAATTCCACCACAGAAGATCACAGCCTAGGCTGAAATCAAGAGTTGGATGCTTAACCAACTTACCCGCTTAGGTGCCCCCTTTTGTTTTAGTTTTTACACTGCAGTATACTCCATGCTCACTCCATGCCCTCAGTCCTAGACTTAGCCATTTTCTTCAAGAAGTCCTGATTTCTTTTATTGGAGAATGATATTAGAAACTAAGGTCTGGGGACTAGGCCTAAACCATGGGAGGAGTTGAAGTTGGTTCTGAAGCATAAAATGCACCTTAGAATGATTTTCTCTTGAGACAAAAGTACATATTGGGTGCCAGACACTGTTCTGCATGAAGCAGTGAAGGAACAAAATCTCATTTCTCATAAATCTTACATTGTAAGGAAGGGAGACAGAAAATAAACAAATGAAATAATATAATTCAATTGGAGAAAAATGCTAAAGAAAAAATAGAGTACTACATGAGGATAGAGAGCAGCAGTGTAGGAAAGGATGTTTTACATTGGGTATTAAGAGAATAATTAGTCTTAAAAGCTGAAGGAAACCCGGTATTCAAAAATTAGGAGAAAGTGTGTTCTAGGCAAAGGACAAGGCTTGTGCAAAAGCACTGAGAAGAAAGTGCTTGGTGTATGCAAGCAACAGCAAGGAGGCCAGAGTATGAATGAAATCTGTGAGGAAGAATGTAGATCATACAAAACAGGGCTTATAGCCCACATTTGACTCACCAGTCTTTATATATGGCTTCCCATGCATGGTTTTTACAATTTTAAATGAATAAAATATCAAAAATAAAATAATATTTTATGATACTTGGAAATTATGTGAAATTCAAATGTCAGTGTCCTGTGCTATTATAAATAAAGTTTTATTGGAATACAGCCACAGTCTTCTGTTTTGGCCTTATCTGTGGCTATTTTCATACTACCACAGAAAAGTTTGGTAATTAAAATAGAAAGTATGTAATGTTTAGCCTTTATTAAAAAAAGTTTTCCAATTCCTGATACAGAACTTTACAGGCAATAGTAAGAATTTAAAATTTTATGCTGAAGGGGATGGGGAGCTGCTGAGGATTTTAGAAGAGGGTATTAACATGATTTAGCTTGTTTTCAAATCAAATATGTTAATAGAATCAATAAATTTCCTAAATGGGGGCACCTGGGTGGCTCAGTGTGTTAAAGCCTGTGCCTTCGGCTCAGGTCATGATTCCAGGGTTCTGGGGTCGAGCCCCACGTCGGGCTCTCTGCTCAGCAGGGAGCCTGCTTCCCCCCTCTCTCTCTGCCTGCCTCTCTGCCTACTTGTGATCTCTGTCAAATAAATAATAAATAAAATCTTTAAAAAAAATAAATGAATGAAAAATAAATTTCCTAAATGAAGAGAACAACAAAGGTATTTTTTTGTTGTTAGTGAGGTGACTTTGGGATCACACCGTAAGGTGCATGCTGGTTGCTAGGCTGATTGGAGGGTTGGAACTTCAAGCCCATCCTCCCGACTTCCATGAAAGAGAAGACATTGGAGGCTGGAGGGAATTGACAGCCAATAGCCAATGACTTAATCAATCATAGCTAATTAATGAAGACCCCCCAAAAACCCAAAAGGATGGGGTTTGGAGAACTTTTGGGTTGATGAATGTGTGGAGATTTGGGGAAAGTAGCCCTCACAGAGGGCATGAAGTTCCGCACCTTTTCCACATATTTCACCCTAGGCGTCGCTTTCATCTGGCTGTTTCTGAGTTATATCCTTTTATAATAAAGTGGTGTGAAAGAACAAACATTTAAGTGAGTAAATTTGAAGATTTAATTGGATTTATTAAGTGATTCATGAATCAGCTGTATCTCATCTAGCAAGTAGAGGGGAGCTCTGGAATAAAGAAAAGTTTTTATAAGAAGAAGGGTGAGGCAAGGAAGTTATTAGTAGAAAGAAAATAAGGGATCATCCAGGCAAGGCCATCTCTCCTTAGGTGGAAGGGCATGAGGTCTTATTAGGTGGATTACCTTGTCTTCCTCTGAGAGATTAAGAGGGTCCATGTGACAGACTACCTCATTGTTGCTTATCAGAAAATTCCTGATTGACAGATGAAGACTTATATTTCTTTGGGGGTTTGAAAGTGCAATTAGGTTAGGTCTTCAGCCCTGGTCTCGTGACTTAGCTCAGTCCAAGTGGTGCTGTTTTGAGCCTGTAGTTTTCTTTTCGGTGCTGGTAATCTAGTAGGTAAAATATTTCTGTGAGTTCTGTGAGTCACTCCAGCAGATCAGTCAGATTCGAGGAGTGGATTATTGGAACCTCCAATCCACAGCCTGTTAGTCAGAAGCATGGGTGACAACGTGAGTTTGTTATTGGCATGGGAAGGGGTGGGGGAAGGAAATCCTGTAGGACTGCACCCTTCATCTGTGGAATCTGATGCTATCACTGGGAGCTAGTAACTGAACTGAGTTGAATTGTATGACAGCTGGTGCCTGAGAATTGCTTCATGGTATAGAGAAAACCTCCCAACATATTGGAATTGGTGACCAGAAGAATAACGGGTGGCATAAGGCCAGAGAGGCTTAGACCATTTAGGATCTGGTGTTTTAGGATTGTCCCTTTTAGTTCCATTTTTCCTATTTCTATGTATTATAATAACTTTGTTCTTATGTATAATTCTATAAAATTTAAGATGAATAAAATATATCATTTTCTTAAAGAACCCTAAGTGAGATAATGTAACTATTGGGCTGTGATTGAAAAAAAGAAAACACCAAAACCATGAAAATCCAATTCATTTATTTACAATATAATATTTAGTTTGAGGTTATAAAATCTACAAGGTCTTGGCAGGAGCTTCTAAAGAGGCTCAAAAGGATTCAGGTTTGGGAAGGTTAAAGAAGGAACACTCAGAACATTGCTAAACTGAGAAACAAAGTATTCACTTCGCATGCCTGGAGACTGCAGGGAGGGGACCCTCCAGAAAGCAGAAAAGATGACTTTAGAATCCAGGCAAACAATCCTGGATTCATCCCTATCTTGCCAACCAAAATAGATTTGATAGTTATGTGTTGTTTTTTGCTGGACTCAACACGAAAAAGTTTGTGTTGTAAAACAAACACTTACTAGGAAAGAGAGCCCTTCCAGGCTTTCAGCAGTAGACAGACAGTTCAGTTGGCCTAAGCACTTTGGTTCCTTCTTCCCTGTGCTTTCGTCTAAGACGTTGTGCAAGAACTTGAGGCCTTGATGGAAAGGTTAGAGCAAGAGGTTAGAGCCAAAAGTTAGAGTTGAGGTCTCTGAAAATGAGGAACCCATGCTGCCATTGAGATGGTTAGCTCTTCTGAAATGTGCATTCAGGTCTCTCTCCAAGGCATTTTCTCAGGTCTTTCTCTGAGAAAATATTTTACTGTTTGCCTTTCTTACCCATGTCCAATTTTTTTTTCCCTCAATATGCATTTTAATTTATACCTTAAGGATTGATGAAAAGAGATCTGAAGGTATGTTAGAATTTAAGACCATGTTAAATATAGAAAAAATAAGTGACATGAATAATTGCTACAGTCAATTTCTTGTCAAGAAAGAATAGTTGCTTGTACAGGTAAGAAATTCCTGTCCTATTTGCATATATCAAATGGAATAAAATGCTTAGAATTCATATAGCTTCTCAATTTCTACCTTAGTAGTGAAATAAGAAGTCAGTTAAAATATGCACTACATAAATAATTCTGAGTACGTTACTGAGGCAGGCACTCTTTAGCACTGTGGAGAGGTAGGTATAATTCTGAAACACAAATTCTGAGCATGGCAATTGCACTGTTTCAATAATCAGAGGTAGGTGAACTATAAGTAACACCTAATACACTAAGGATCCTAATGCTTGTTGTTGGGGAAACGTGGGGTGGGGGGAGGTTCAGTTGGAACAAATCAAATGAAAGTAAAATTCTACAACATCAGAAGCCATGCAGGAAATACTAAAATATGAAATAAATATGAGGACCATAAGAGAACTTTGGGATAAGAACAAATGAAGCTCAACAAATTTTGAAGTATTTCTTTAGAAATTTCCAAGAAATTTGATATATAGTAGTTGAAGTAAATCTTTTACTTTGGCATGTGGCTTCAGTGGAGGCTGAATACTTGTTTAAAAAACTGTGGTGGCTGCTGGTTAGAGTACATGTACTCTGCTCTATTCATATCATTTGGAAGCTGATGGATTTAACTTTGGATTCTGAAAATATTAAAAAATTATAATCTGATTTTTCAACATTACAATCTCAAGGGCTGTTCATGATAATTTTTAAAAAGATGTATTCTGAATGATTTCATGAATTTAGGAAAAATAGATATAGATGTTATAGATATTATTTTATTGATTATTGTCCTTCTAAAATTTATGCAATAGAAAGAAAATTGAATCCATTGATAGAGGTGCTACTGGAAATTATATGGTGTGCAATTTTAAGGTGATTTTTTAAAAATATTTTTTGTGAGACTAATATAAAATGGGGCATTAGATTTGATCAAGGAAAATCTTATTTGCTTGATTTATATAGTTTCTTTCCTCATATCACAGGCTAGGAATAAAAAAAATGGTCTTATAGGAAAATCCAAAAGGCTATAAACTGAAAGGACACAAAATTATTTTTCTTCAATTTAAAGAAGCTACATAATTCTACAGATAATACAAACAAACAAATGAAACAAACAAACAAATGAAACAAACAAACAAACAAACAAAAACTATCACAATCCATACCAAGTAAGCCCTGTGATAAAAGAGTCAACCTGGATGTAAAGAGGCAGGTTCTAGTCCTATCTTGCTATGAGAACTTCATCAAGCTACTTCCTTTTGTAGTTGTCTATCTATCTCTTAGTTAACTGGATGCTCTTCAAATATTTTCTATTTCGAAATTAAGCCATTCCGTTTAAAGCTTTATGTTCAATTAGAACTGAAATTTTCTATGAGGTATGGACAAGTCTAAAAAGGACATAAACTGGGGAAAGTCTCATTTTAAATAAACCACTATGAAAGTAGGTAGCTTCAAACAGGAATGAAGTACTGACCCATGCTAAAATATGTATGAATCTTGCAAACATTAAAGACTGATTAAAGAAGCCAGTTGCAAGTGACCACATAATGTATGATTCCATTTATATGAAACATCAAAAAATGACAAATCTATATAGACATAAATTATATTAGTTGCCTGGAGCTAGGCAGATGGAGAAGGAAGGGGGGGGTATCAACTAAGGGGTATGATATGACTTTGGAGGTGCCGGATGATGAAAATGTTTTAAAATTTGGCTGGCTGATGGTTGCACAAATCTGCAAATACACTGAAAACTATTGAATTGTCTATTTTACATAGGTGACTTGCATGACAGGTGAAATATATATCTTAAAAAAAAAAAAGTTAGCTTCAGCCATGAATAAAACAGACCCAAAGTAAGGTAAGTCCAACAGAATATAAGCACCATGAATGCAGGGATTTCCCTCTTTTGTTCATTGCTGAATTCTTAGTACCAAAAAACCTTTGCCTATTTGTTGACTGAAGTCTTATATTAAGAACAGAAAAGCAGATAACTTCACCCTTGCAATCATTTTCGGACTTCCATATTTTTACTAACCTTTTCTTCTCCACATGTTAACAATGCAAACGAATTATCTTTATTTCTAGTTTTGCCGTACCAGGGCTTTGGTTTCCTGTAGACAGCAATCCAGATCTATGGCTATTATTGACAGCCAAGGTTGGAGATGTAACTGAAGGAAGGGGAGGCCTTTCAGCATCTGAAGCAACTCCGTACCGCTTGTCTTTAAGGGGGCACGACACCTGGTCTGGGAAGCCTAACTGATGTAGTGTCTTAGAAGCTTTTGCTAAATCTGGAGAGAAAGCTGTCTATTTCTCGTTTTTAATTCTACAGCTTTTTGTTTTACCAAATATGGAAAATTTACTCACTTCCTGTGTGAGGCTTATGTCTCTAGTTCCAGCATACGGGTTTTCTCTCAGTGGTTTGCCAGGAAAATAGTTAAGAGAGGAGAACCATATCTCAAAAGATCTTAATCCTATAGAGGCTATCTTTAAGAAATTATTTCATTAAAAAATTATATTCCTGGGTCATCTGGGTGGTTCAGTCAGTTAAGTGTCTGTCTTAGGCTCAGGTCATGATCCTCGTGTCCTGGAATGGAGCCATATGTCTGGTTCCCTACTCAGAGGGAAATCTGCTTCTCCCTTTCCTTCTGCCCCTCCTTCTGCTCATTCTCTCTCTCTCTCTCTCTTTCTCTCATTTTCTCTATCTTTCAAAGAAAATCTTAAGAACAATTATATTCTTATCGTTACAGATGCTAATTTACTAGCAAGTTTTGTTTATTTTACTGGACACAATGTCTTTTTTTTTTTTCTTGATTCTCTCTCTTTTTTTTTATTTTTTTCCTTTCCTCTTATGTTTAATTTAATAAACTATATGCTACTTTGGTTTTTAATATACAGGCTCCTATTTGGCTCAACAGTGCATCTTCATGCTCTTCATGTCCTAGAAGTCTTCCAAATTTCAAGAAAGTGGATTCTTCGCTAATTTCTATTTTCCCTACACAAAACTAACATGACTATCCAAAGTTTACTTCAACATATAGCTGACCAATTATTATTCTTTATCAAAAATCAAAATCAAGTTTGTTTGGCAACTAGGTAAAAATAATTTATGAACCTAGCCTCATAGTTAGTAAAACTTTGAATATAAATTCAGTAAACAAAAAGTTATGTTAGTAAAAGAGCAATGATGAATTAATCCATTAACACTTCAACAATCCAGAGTTGTATACTATTAGCTTTATGGAATACTACAGAGTAATTGGAGGTTAGAGCCATTAAAGTAACTAAGTAGGTACATACTGGATATTGCTTTTGAAAAGAAAGGTGGAAGAGTTTGACAAGTACATTTTGACAATATAAGAATGTATTTCTTTTTTTTTTTATACATCCCAGATTTTATTAACATATAGTGTATTAATTGTTTCAGGGGTACAGGTCTATGAATCATCAGTCCTACACAATTCACAGCACTCAACATAGCACATGCCCTCCCCAATGTCCATAATTCAGCCGCCATATCCCTCCCACCCCCCCTCCTCCAGCAACCCTCAGTTTGTTTCCTGAAATTGAGTCTCTTATGGTTTATTTCCCTTCCTGGTCCCATCTTGCTTCATTTTTTTCCTCCCTTACCCCACAAACTCCCTCACTGCCTCTTAAATTCCTCATATCAGAGAGATCATATGATAGTTTTCTTTCTCTGATTGACTTATTTCCCTTAGCACAATACCTTCTTGTTCCATCCACGTCATTGCAAATGGCAATATTTCATTCTTTTTGATGGCTCATAGTATTCCATTATAAATATATATACTGCATTTTCTTTATCCATTGATCTATTTGTGGACATCTAGTCTCTTTCCATAGTTTGGCTATTGTGGACATTGCTGCTATAAACATTCATGTGCACATACCCCTTCAAATCACTACATTTGTATCTTTAGGGTAGATGCCCAGTAATATGATTGCTGGGTCATAGGGTAGCTCTATTTTCAACTTTTTGAGGAACCTCCATGCTGTTTTCCAGAGTGGCTGCACCAACTTGCATTCCCAGCAACAGTGTAGGAGGGTTCCCCTTTCTCTACATCCTCGCCAACACCTGTTGTTTCCTGACTGGTTAATTTAGCCATTCTGACTGGTGTAAGGTGGTATCTCACTGTGGTTTTGATTTCTCTCTCTGATGTGATGTTGAGCACTTTTTCATGTGTCTATTGGCCATTTGGATGTCTTCTTCACAGAAATGTCTGTTCATGTCTTCTACCCATTTCTTGACTAGATTATTTGTTCTTTTGGTGTTGAGTTTGATATGTTCTTTGTAGTGTATGTTATTGACCTCTTGTCCTGAGCTGCCTTCAGGATTTTCTCTTTGTGTCTGAGATGAGTAAGTTTTGCTATTAGATGACAGAGTGTTGACCTATTTTTGTTGATTTTTGAGAGGGATTCTCTATGCTTGTTCCCATTGCCAAATTAGGGAAATTCTCTGCTATAATTTGCTCCAGTATACCTTCTGCCTTTCTCTCTCTTTCTTCATCTTCTGGGATCCCAATTATTCTAATATTGTTTCATCTTATGGTATCACTTATCTCTTGAATTCTCCCCTCATGGTCCAGTAGTTGTTTATCTCTCTTTCTCAGCTTCTTTATTGTCCATAATTTGGTCTTCTATATCACTAATTTTCTCTTATGCCTCATTTATCCTACCAGTACGAGCCTCCATTTTTTTATTGCACCTCATTAACAGCTTCTTTTATGTCAACTTAGTTAGATTTTAGTTCTTTTTTCTCCAGAAAGGGATTCTCTAATATCCTCTATGTTTTTTTCCAAGTGCAGCTAGCATCTTTGCAATAATCATTCTGAACTCTACTTCTGACATCTTACTAATGTCTGTATTGATTAGGTCCCTAGCCATAGGTACTGCCTCTTGTTTTTCTTCTTCCTCTTCTTTTTTTTTTTTTTTTAAGGTGAGTTTCTCCACCTTGTCATTTTATCTAGAGAAGAATAGATGAATGAGAAAACAAATACTAAAAGGGTAGCAATGACCACAGAAAAATATACACTAACCAAACAGAAGAGACTGAAAACTTGGGGGAGAAGAAAGGGAAAAATATGGATAGATATAGATGATTAGACTGGTGAATAGAACAGAGCCACACACTTGATTTTGAGTGTATTTTGGTCTGTTAGAAGAAACTGTGTCCCAAAATTTTAAAGAAAGAAAAACTTACATATATACAAAAATAGGCATAAACACGGTGGAGGGATGGAATATGACTGTAAAGATAAAAATTAAAAAAGATTGATGAGAAGTTGGTTGAAAAAAAAAAAAGGAGAGAATATGATCAGGCTAGAGACTAGAACAAAGCCATACACTAGATTTAAGGTATATTTTGATCAGTTAGAAGAAACTGTACTCCAAAATTTTAAATAAAGAAAAACTATATGTATACAAAAAATAAGGTCAAATACAATGAAGGTGTAGAAATGAGTATAATAATGAAAATTTTAAAAGATTTTTTAAAAGGTATTGATAAGATAGAATAGTTTAAAAAGGTTAAAATAAGAAAGGGAAAAAATTTAAAAATAGAATAAGAAAAAAATAAAATTAAAAAAAAAATTAACTTTGAAAGATTAGGAATCATGGGAAAAAAGCCGTGAATTCTATATGCTGTATTTCTGTACCTCTGAAGTTTTGCAGTTCTCATTGATCCAGTGAACTTGGTCTTGGCTGGATGTTCTTGTTGATCTTTGGGGGGAGAAGCTTGTTGCTGTGATTTGCAAATGTCTTTGCTGGAGGTGGAATTGCACCACCCTTGCCAGGGGCCAAGCTGAGTAATTTGCTCAGTTTTGTTCTTGGTAGCTTTTGTTCCCTGAACACTTTCTGTACAGCTTTGGAGGAGGACGAAGATGGTGGCCTCTGAATCTCCATCCCTAGAGGAGCCGAGAGCTCAGGGTCCCAATCCTCAATCCACCCTCAGAGAAAAGCAGTCAATCCCTCCTGTCTCCTTGGTCTCCCTCTGCAGTCTATGCTCACCTGGCCTGTCACTGAGCTTTTTTGTCTCTGGCACACAGCCCTGTTTGGAGTTTCTAAACCCAGCAGATTCCTGCAGCGTGCTCCCACATCCCTCCTCCTGGAGGAAGAAGGTGAGTCTCTTCAGATCTGCCACTTATGGGGCCCCTGCTTGAAGAGTAGTGGCCCAACTGTGCCAGCAGTCACAATTTATGGCAACTCCGAGCTGAGAGTCTACTCAGCTCCATCTCTGTAGCCCGCTTCCCTGCTCTGATGCCTGGGAGCTTTGCCACCCTCAATCACCAGCAGTCTTTGTGTGACCTCGAGAGACCTGAAACTGCATTGTCTCCGTGTGGGCTTCACAACCCCACTTATTACTCCCCCCAACCTCTGGAGCAACGTCCATCAGTGGAGCAGACTTCCAAAAGTTCTCATTTTGTGCTCCAGGGCTCTATCGTTTGCCAGGAGCTGGTCCCTCCCCCTGCAGTCTGTCTTTCCTTATATTGCCTCTGATTCACTTCTCTGCAAGTCCTACCTTCCAGAAGGTGGTCACTTTTCTTTTCATAGGATTGTTACTATTCTTCTCTTTGATCTCCTGTTGAGTTTGCAGGTGTTCAGAATGATTTGATAACTAGCTGTATTCCTGGGTCCCAAAGAAATTTAGGTCTCCTACTCCTCCACCATCTTGCTCCTCCCTGTCCATTTTTAATTAAATAAAATATTGGTAATTTTGCTTCGAAATTATTTATAAATAACTTAGTAAACTAAATGTGAATGAAAAAGATATATAAGATAGTTTAGAAAGAAAAATAAAATATATAATACCCAATCTACAAATGAGGACTAAAAGTAGACTCATGTACATATAATTTTAGGCCAGTTTATTCAAATCAATTCTGGTTATCTCTTTTATGGGACTGTTTAAAGTATTTCAAAACATTAAGTGCCTTAGAATATTTTCTTTATTTTAGTATTTTACCCTATGATATGCTGTTCTAAAAGGGAAGCACATTTTTCTTTTTTTTTTTTCATTTTTCTGATTTGTATTAAATACAATGAAAAGATTTTCCAAAAATAAAGCACTTTTCCTTATAAGCCCAAGTGAAAAAATCTCTTTGTGAGATTTACTATTTTAACTATAGAGCATGATTTCAGTGGCCAACCTGATGACAAGCAAAACTTATGTAGAAATTTCTGGGATGTTCCTTCTATAACTACTTTCCACGGATTTTTTTTTTCCCCTGGCTGAAAGCAGTTCAGGTATATATTCATTAAATCTTGTGTTCTGTTGTCCCACCTGCAGTTTTATAGGAGAGTCTGCATTGTCATCAGAGTATTGAGCCATCAATGACAAGGTCTCGTGTTTTTGGCTAACCACATCACAGTGATCACATAGATTGAAGATTAAAAACATAACCCTGCTGGTTTAAATATTCTGGTAGGGGTTGAATATGTTATAGAAGAAAACAATCAGCATATTCAGGCAGCTGACTAATGTCAATCAATAGGGAAACACTAGTTTTACATTCACATTTACATTTACAAAACTGAAGAAAAGGAATTTTTAGATTCATTTCATAACTAGAAGCCTGTATCCTTCTTTCCCCTTCACTTATTTTACCCACAACTGCTCCCCCTGCAACCATCAGTTTGTTCTAAAAATGGAGAAATATTTTAAGTAACTCATGCTTTAAGGTCCTCTCTTTTTTCTTAAATGTCCCTTTTAAACATCAGAATTTAAATCTTTCAGTTTAGAATCTAATCTTCATTGTACGGGGCATGTGGTAAAGTGAAATGCGTATCAGTTTTAGGTTAGGAGAAACCCAGGTTTGAATTCTAACACTGCTACATTTTGGCTTAGTTTCTTGGTTATAAGATAAAATCTATATATTTACATTTTGTTGAAAGAACTCAATGAAATAATATATGTAAAATACTGTAATATATGTTCTAGACATGCAATGCCAGGCATCATTATGTAGGTATGATTGTGGTTATTTGATATGACCAAATCTATAAACCTCTATTACCAACATCAAAAGCAAGCCCTGCCAGTTATTGATTCCAAAAACTATTTTCCTAAATCCTAACTGCCTGTATACCACCTTTTGTATTTTAAAATGAGTGGAATAAATTAATGAATAAATGACACAATTCTACATTTTATAGTTTCTTTCTATTTTTGTAATATTAAAATGTTTACTAAACACTTGGATACCTGCTGAAATTGCCATTTCTTTTTGTAACAAATTCTTCACTAAAACTATTTCCATCCAGAAGCACAGGAAATTTTAGCCCAGTTTCAACTACCTCTGTGTTGGCAAGGATTTCAGGTGAACTATGAATGTTCACAAACTCATAATTAACAGGAAATGTACTTTCTGAACCGAAGTGAAATGCAAGTTCCTATTTCCAAAATACTGAAATTTGAAATCCACAGAACACTGCATATAATTAAAACACACCTCTCAACTTAATGAGGACTTTTCCAATTGATCCAAGAGATACAACATAAAATAGAAAGGACCTTAGTGTCTTTGAGTCTCTGCTTCAGTATACGGAAATGGCAGAGATGCAGAGCAGCTATGTAAGTCTTGTAAACAGCTATATAAGTGAAGAAGTCTTCATAAAGAAGACTTGTTCTACTTTTTCACAAGTTTATGGAAAAACACTGTACTATAAAAACAAATTGTTCATAAAATTGATCTCATAGGGGCGCCTGGGTGGCTCAGTGGGTTAAAGCCTCTGCCTTTGGCTCGGTCATGATCCCAGGTTCCTGGGATCAAGCCCCAGATCGGGCTCTCTGCTCAGCAGGGAGCCTGCTTCCTCATCTTTCTCCGCCTGCCTCTCTGCCTACTTGTGATCTCTCTCTGCCAAATAAATAAAAAAAATTTTTTTTAAAAATTGATCTCATATGCTGAGATAAATCTATGATGTGATCTAAATGGGATCCCTTGAACAATGGTTTTAGCCTAGTTCTATGTGGCATCCTGGGTGGGGACAAGGGAAGCAGCAGAGGGGGTGGGAGGCAGAAGTTATCACTTTTTGCAGGAAGGCTGGGAAAATACTCTATATACCAGTTTATAAGCAGCACAGAGTTCTGCTGTTTTTGCTGTCTTTGATCTGCAGCCATCATACCTAGTATACCAAATATCTACTGCAAAATAATGTGTCACTATTAGTTGAAAGAAATTTAAGTTAAAAAAAATCAATCACACTATTTAGTGGGTAGGAAAATCAATTATTTAACAAACTGTGTTATTTTTCACTCAGATATTCTTGTGTATCCTGTAGTACTGTAAGCAGTGTGGCCCACAGATCAGAAGCAGCATCTGGGAGTTTCTTAGAAATGTAGAATCTCCAATCCCACTTCAGAGCAACTGAAATAGAATCAGTTCAAAAAGTACTAAGAGACAGAATTTTAAAGCTATTGTGAGGGTAGGAATCCTGATTGCAGTAGTTGTTAGTATCCATCCAATTTAGACTTTGATGAGCCTGAAATGGTTCATTTACTGTTTTCCTTCTTTAATTTGCATTTTTGTCATTGTTTTCTTTTTAAAAATCTCATTCTATAATGAGATATTACTTATAAGCCACAAAGTGAACAAATTCTAATTGTATAACCCAATATATATCCACACAAATACACTACATTTCTATCTCTTCCACATTTATTAACTTTTAATTAATTAACTTTTCTCTTTTTCTACTCTTGCATCCTTTATGGCTAGGAGGACATTACATGATCCTAAAGACTGCTACTTTCTTTAGATTTTAGTTTCAACCTCACTTGGATCTCCAGTATTGCATGACGATTCTTGCCTTCATCCTTATTTAGCTTAACTTTCTATTTTCTCAACAGGTATTTCAAACTTTTGTCACCACCCTCAGAACCTTTTTATTTCTATCTTCTTTTTTTACTTCTTTTTTGATTTTGTGAGTGATCTTTTCATTTCTTCACTAATAGAGGGAATCCAGTAAGAAGAGCTTTCTTTCCTCCTCCTCACCTCCTTACTTGTTTCTAACATTTAGAAACAGTATCCATATCCATTCTTTACTCCCCACTCTACTTGTGTCCATAGCTGTGCCTCATTCCCTTTCATCTTCCCTGTGATTCATGATTTGGCTTCATCATTTATTCCTTTTTTGCCATTTAATAAATGTATACATGTGTTTATAAGTGCACGTGTGTGTGTGTGTGTGTGTGTGTGTGTGTGTAATTGAGTTCCCCTAATTAAAAAGAAAACAGTTTTCTCTTGACTCTGTCATCCTCCAGTTTCTACACCACCTTTTTCTCTCATTTCATAGTCAACATTTTTGAGCCCTTGGACTTACCTAATTATTTCCTCACAGCATCCCTTATTCACTTTTCCTCAGCTATAGGTGCACTTCTCCATTCCTGGTTTGTTTGTTTGTTTGTTTGTTTCATTTTTGATTTGTTTTTGGTTTTGTGTTTTAAAATAGGTGTCCTGTGCGACATGGGGCTTGAACTTACAGCCTCATGATCAAGAGCTGCATGCTCTACCGACTGAGCCAACCAGCTGCCCCTCCTCCATTCCTGCACTGAAATAACTCCTGCCAATATTATCAGTGACATTTGTCAAATTCAGTAGATACCTTTTGTTGTTGTTGTTGTAGTTTCATCACTTAATTTCTGACTGAGTTTCCTCAGCAATTTCTTTCCTTGCCCACAGTTATAATTTGTTTCTCATGCTTCAAAAACTAAGCTGTGCTTTTTTCCATCTGTGAGAAATATGGTAAGTACATTTTATATTCTATAAATGCTAGTGCATATCACATCGGTACTTTTGCATTTATGTAGTTCTTTTTGTCTCCAGCTTGCATTATCCCCTCAAAATAAAGTTTCTCAAATATGTTAATTCTTTTCTTCCCTAACCCTATCAGTATGGTTTGGTTCATTAAAAATTTGTGAATGAGGGCGCCTGGGTGGCTCAGTGGGTTAAGCCGCTGCCTTCAGCTCAGGTCATGATCTCAGGGTCCTGGGATCGAGTCCCGCATCGGGCTCTCTGCTCGGCGGGGAGCCTGCTTCCCTCTCTCTCTCTGCCTGCCTCTCTGACTACTTGTGATTTCTCTCTGTCAAATAAATAAATAAAATCTTTAAAAAAAAAAATTTGTGAATGACTACATCAATGCTGTGGTATGGAATTTATATGTAACTTGCTATGCAGATAACAGATACATAATTATGATTATTCTAATATGGTTCTGATACTGATTTCCCATCTTCCATCTTCCCCTCCAAGAAAGTGCTCAAAATTCTTTGCAGTATACTGCATTGAAATTCCTCTTTCTTGTATTGCTTGTATTTTTCTTCAGATTCTCTTCTGTGTGTACCATATACCCTTGTTATGATTACCTGCAGAGGTGTGGTTACCTTCTTCTATTTGGGCTATCATTCTTTTATTCTCTTTCTTCCAAGTTTTTATTTAAGTTCCAGTTAGTTAGCCAGTGTAATATTAGCTTCAGGTGTATGATTTAGTAATTCATCACTTAAACAGATTGGGCTATTATTCTTCATTGAAAATTTTAGTATTTGTAAGTAGTCAAAATTATTTTTGGTGAGACATTTTACTTAAAAGTAGCAAACTCATCTTGGGGAAAAAAAAGAGGAAAGAGTAGTCCCTGGATGCCTAATGTTTTCTAAACTGGACTCACAGATACTAACTTTAAAATATTGAAAATAAAAGGATAAAAAAAGTTATCCATGCACACCAATCAAATGAAAATTGTTATAGTTATACAAAGAATGCAATATTATTATTAAAAATACAAGGACAATTCATAATGATAAGAAAATCTATTTACTATAATGATATAACAATATAAATATGTATGCATCTAATTATAACTTTAGCTATGTAAAAAAATAGAACCAGAAAGAAGAATAGAGAAATCTATAATTAACTTTAGAAATTTTGAAGCTTTTTGTAACTGATAAGTGAAGTAGGTACAAAATTAATGGGAATACTGAATACTTCAATAACATTCAAATAATTTTTAATATGTTTAGTCAAATTTTTATACACAGTGTATGTTTACAACTCCTAAGAAACAAGAAGAAGAAGAAAAAGAAACCCTTCCCAACTATTTTTCTAAGTCAGCATTACTTTGGTATCAAAATGAACTATTACAAAGATAGATTATTTATCTCTCATAAATTTAGATATAAAAATCCCAAGTAACAGCAAACTCAGTATGGTAAAAAGGATAATACATTACAAATATATACAGTTTATTCTAAAAATCAGTAAGTTTACCACATTAATAAATAAATAAAAATGTGATTATCTTAGGAACAGAAAAATCATTTAATTCAATACTTTTTCGTAATAAAAGTTTTTAGCTATCTAGGAATTAGAAGGAAATGCTCTTTAGTATGTAAAAGGGCTACATAAATTTTTTCAATACTTTTTAAGCTTTTTTTACACTTTTTCAAAAGTGCTAGATAAATATAATATTTAATGCTTAAATATTGATTCATATATCTGAAATCAGAAGTTAGATAGAGATACTGGTTATTACCACTTTTATTCAACTTTGTATTTACAGTCCTAACTAGTGAAGTTAGGCAATAAAAAAAGTAGAAAAACTATAGAAATAGGAAAAAAATTAAACTTCTATTTTTTAATTTAGTTGATGACCTTATTGTATTTATAGAAAAAACAATTTAAATCTATGTATAAACTATTAGAATTAGTGTCCAAACCTAAGAAAATTACTGGACTACAAAACTCTATACAGAAGATCAATGGTACTTCTATACATTGAGAGCATCTATTGAGAAAGCAAAAAATTTAAAATATGTTTAATTTATAATAGTTTCATAAAATAACAAATACACAGAAATATTTATAACAAAAGATGGGAGATTTTTATATGGAAAGCTATATAGCCACTATTAAGATAAATTTAAAAGACCCACATATGTTAAAATTTACTGTGCTGATGATTTATTGGAAGATTCAGTATTATGAAGTATTATGAAGAATTCTACCAAAATTGATCTACAGATTCAATATAATCCCCATCAAAATTCTTACAGGTTGTTTTGTCAAAAAATGAGAAGGTGGCTTTACAAATGCAAAGACAATATTACAGAACAAAATTGGAAGACTTAAAGATATACAGATATAATTCCAGAAATTAGGACATTGTGGTATTGGCACAAATGCAGTAATAGAACAAAACAAAAAGGACATTAAACAATATTTGATTTAAGGTAAAGATAGCACTGATAAGCAAGGTAGAAATATTGGGTTTTTTCAAAAAGAATTATTCTAGGTCAACTGGATGAATATATGGAATAAAATTAATCCTTACCACTCCTACACAGCCTACAAAAATCAGTTGGTAGATTATGAGAAAATATCTTCAGGATTTCAGGGGTAGACAAAGATTTCTTAAATAAACACAAAAACCTCTAAGCTTGAAAGATATGTCAAATAATTGACTAAAATAAAATTTTAAAAATTTGTCAATCTTGGGCGCCTGGGTGGCTCAGTGGGTTAAGCCGCTGCCTTCGGCTCAGGTCATGATCTCAGGGTCCTGGGATCGAGTCCCGCATCAGGTTCTCTGCTCCGTGGGGAGCCTGCTTCCTCCTCTCTCTCTCTCTGCCTGCCTCTCTGCCTACTTGTGATCTCTCTGTGTCAAATGAATAAATAAAATCTTTAAAAAAAAAAATTGTCAATCAAAATCAAGCCCCCAAAACAGTGGAAATTTTCCACAGTACATGTAATCAATAGAGGACAAGTCTCCAGAATATATAAAGAATTCCCCCAAATCAATAAAAATACTGATAGCCCAATAAAAAATAGGTAAAAGTATTGACTACTTTAAAAATGAAATTATCAAGAAGACAAATAAACATATCAAGGGTGCTCAGCCTCATAAGTCATCAGAGAAATGCAAATTACAATCACAGTGAGACACTAGTACACATCAGAATGGCTAAAATGGTTTAGTCTGACAAATTTGAATCTTGATAAAAATGTGCTGTGACTAGAATATTCTATGATGTTGGGGTGTGAATTGGTGCAACCATTTGTAGAAACTTTCCAGACACCAGATGATTCAGCAATTCCAATCATGAGCAAATATCCAAAATAAATTCTTACATACATTCACCAGAGGATAAGTGCCAAAAATCTATTTCTTAAAATAGGATGAGACACAAAATCTGTGGCTTCCGATGTACAATCCATGTGCAAATATCTTCAATTAAGAGTTTACATTTGATTCAATTCAAAAAGTCACACTGAAGGAAAAAATCTCCTGTTAACTTTAAGAAATACAAAAAAGGCTTCAGCTAGGCATCAAATGTCATTAAAAATCAGAATGTGCATATTGGCAACTATAGTTCCCCCTTGCCTAATATTTTTCATTTCCACCTCTAAATACTTTTAAACAAGCCTAATCCTAGACCTTTAATAAGGATCACTGATCAGCACCACACGTGCCAAAAAGACATACTAATGGCTCTTTAAATAAAAGCCTATTTAAACCACTATTTAACAGACCAGTCAAACTGATTTCTCTGCAGTTCCCAGAGTATTATGACCAAGATTGTGCCTGTGAAAACAGTCTGTGTTGTAACCTCTCAGAAGAACACATCCTTTACCCGGGCCTCAAACTATTCCCACAAAGATCCAAGGAATGCAAGCTCCCAACTAAAAAATAAATCACAAAACCTTCTGCACAGGGAACTTGGCATTGTAGAAACTGCTACCACAGCCACCAGAGAGGCAGAGAGGGAGAGAAAGATTGAAAAAGGGAGATAAACAGTCCAGATTAAAGCCTGTTAAGCGACTTGTGAAGCTAGGTCATATGGCTGTACCCTAGCTAAAAGTGGAAAGCCCGAATGTTCCACTTCTCTAAAAAGAGGGTGTCTCTGATTTCTACCAAGACTTATGAGGTAAAGAATTACTAAAATATTCTACATGTAGTAAAAAAAAAAAAATGATATCCCTCCTGAATCTTAATTCTAGACCCCCCCCCCCCCCCCCCCCCCCCCCCCCCCCCCCGGTTTACTGCTTTACCACATACAGGGGCCCTGGCAAATCATTACCAGGCCCCTTTTAACACATGGGGTAATGTGACACTTGCCTGTGAAGATGCTGGAAATATGGCATACTCTTGCTTCTTCTCTCTGACTCTCATCCTTTAATTCTTCTCTTGCCCCCTTCCCCACAGTGGGTATGAGAATGAGACCTAATATTCTATTTTATTGCTTAGTAGTTACATAACATTGCAATGTCACTTGGCATGAATCTTTTATATTTGATTGACTACTATGTCATTGGTGATAATAAATCTGAAGAAAATGAGCTTATGGTTAAATTTAATACATGTAATAGAATCAACTTAACTTTTTTTAGTTATATATATAGGGAAATTTTCATCTCTCATACAAAAAAAAATTGGAGATTGTTTAAAATACTCAAGATATGTTTACTTATATCTCTATAAATAAGTTAGAAACTTTAAAAGCTGTGAAGGGAGTGAAATAAAACCGTGATATGTGTCCAGTACAAGTTTTTTTTCCAACTAACCATTCATGAACCACTTTAAGTGTCACATTAGCCCTGCGAATTTCCCATGAAACTCGGGCTGATTTGGAGTTTTTTATTGTTGTGTTTTTAGTTTAGTTTTGTCTTCTTAGTAAATGACCAGAGCTTTGCCAGGCTCAGAATCAGATTCCAGGAGTCTATAATATTGTAATATTTTTGAGGTGAGCTTTTTTGTCTTCTACATTTGATCTAATGCATAAAAAGTATAAAATCACACCCTTTATAAGTTGCTTTTTTATGGTTTCAAAACACAACAAAGATTCGTAGTTTCTTTTTTTTTTTTTTTTAAGATTTTACTTATTTATTTGAGAGAGACAGAGACAGACAGAGAGCAAGAGAGAACAAGAGAGCACAAGCAGGGAGGAAAGGGAGAAGCAGGCTCCCCACTGAGCAGGGATGCCCCCAAGGTGGGGCTTGATCTCAGGACCCTGAGATCATGACCTGAACCAAAGGCAGACACTTAACCAACTGAGCCACCCAGGCGCCCCACATCCATACTTTCCACATAATATCAGGCTTCATATGGAAGAAAAATGCCTAGAAAGTCCTAAAAATATCAGAAGCCACAAATTGTACTCCTCCAAGATGAGATTCTATGTTCATATTAATGGATAGCTTTTATCTAGTATCTGACCTCCTCTATCTCTACCCATTTAGCTGCCATAGGTGCTACAAATAGCAGAATTTGACAACAGCCTTTTACAATGAGTGCCCAAATAAGGTGGAAAAAAAATACAATAATACACAGTGAATGTGTGAATTCAGTTCTTCTATTATAATTAACTACATGAAAAATACTCAACTATGGTAAATACAAGCAAATCCAAACATCTTCTTAGGTTTTTCTTTAAATGAGTTTATAGTTATCTGTTTTAACTAGCTTTTCATGAGACATTTATTTAGATGACATTTTTACTCTGCTTTGGAATGTTATTAATACCAGACCTGCTTGTATGGAATGCAAGATTAACAACATTCCTGAAAGCATAGAAGAAACTTTTCATTCATATGTTATTGTTATAAGAGAAGCAGATGTTACAGAATTTCTGAACTTGCAATCCAGCTAATCATTTGCAACTTTCTCATCCAAAATTTCATTTTTAGTATTTTTAATATTTTTTAATATTTTAGACCAGCAAATATAGCTGTAGTCTGAGAAGACATCATATGATGTCATCTGTAAAAATATAATTGCTATTTTCTGATTGTACCAAGCCAAACTGTGGGAACTTCCACTCTTTCTTCCTCTGGGAACAGAATTAGTGTTTTTATTATGACAAAGTAGAGAGAAGAAAACAAGGCTCATGGGTTTTCAAGGCTCATCGTTTATTTAATCTTTCAAAACACCTCTTACTTGGAACAGAAGTTAAATAGTAACTATTGAAAAAAGCATTGCATTAAGATAGAGAGACCATGGTGTTCTCCTGCTCCTTTGGCTAAGGATTATTTTCTGATCCAGTTGGAAGCTCTAGAGAGTGAGCTATGGTAGACTCATTAAGGAAGATTATAGCAATCCAACTTGGAAAATGGGATAGAACTTTATTGCCAGCTGGAGATGAAAGATATTTCTAGTTCTTACAGCAATCAAAGTTCAGAAACAGTAAAACAAACAAAAAATGTACAACTGGTAGACGATTTTGCTGCTGGAAACTAGACAAAGTTCCCTTTTACTGGAGAGGCTACATTTTCTTGATAGTTTAGCAAATGGTTTTCCCCTAACAATTGTTAACACATCACATTAGCCCAGGAAAATCTTGATCCAGCTGAAGTCCATCCATATTTCTGCACCCTGTTGGCCTGTATAATAGTGAGGACTTCCATCACCAAAATGGCACTTACTCAGCTTAAATGCCCCTTTCTTTTTAATTTTACATAATCTACTCTGGTATTGTTTTTATGTTTATTATACAACTTTTTTTTTTTTCCTCAAGCTTCCATGTATCATGTGGCATTATTTGCCCTCTTATCTTATAGGACTTCTTTGTCCTGAAATACCTCCTCACATTATAAACTTCTTGAATATGAAGTTATCCTATTTGTACATCCTTTTTCAAAAGCACTGAGCAAAAAAAAAAAAATAAAAAAATAAAAAAATAAATAAAAAGCACTGAGCATGTTACTTTTACATAGCAACTACTCGTAAAAATTTATTGAATAAATGAAAAAAATATGCCTTCATGAATGAATAAATGAATAGGTGAACCTATTTAGGTGTGTTCTTTTGTATTAAGGTAGATTCAAAGACCCTATTAAAATGGATAAAATGTCCACCATGGTAGCATTTAATTACTACTTCAATGTATTTAGTCTTCATATGTTTGGTTTAAATGAAATGATCGACAGTAATGTTCCAGGAGAGTCACTTCATATAAGCTACCAGGAAAGACAAATTTAAATGCCAAATCGTAAGATTTAATAAGCTAACATTGGTAAAGCACTTAAGAGTCCCTGATATGTAGCAAGTCCTAGACAAGAGCTTATTAAATAAAATAGATCGCTGACTGATCTCTGTGATCACTGAAGAAATAGCTTGCATATATTCTTGTGCACATAATCAAGAATTATAAACAAAAGACTCAAACACAGTAGTTGACACAGAGTAGGTTTCGTATTATAGAAAACAATTTTATTTTATGTTTAATGAATTTATGGTGAGACAAACTGATTTTGTGAAATTAGTTTTAAAAGCTTGAAATCTAAACCTGAAGTTTCAGCACTGATCTGAAATTTTATTTCCTTTTCAACCTATTCTTTTTTTTTTCCTCAAAGAAGCCATGGATTATAGTGGTTATTCAATAAATGTTCAAAGGAAGTAAGAATTAAGTCCTCCACCTCTATGTATTCTTACTGAGAATCACTTATCTTTTGAGCTCAACTTCCTATCCAACTTTATACGCTCCTGACTTCTACACCTTCTAGACCTTCTACTGCACCAAAGCAATTCCTGATCCTTAATAAGCCATAAGGATTATTATTTCTTCCCTGCTCATTATTTATCTTTACTGCCAGGTTCAGTTTACATCCATTAGATGAACTAAGTAGGGGTTACCTTACCCTGGGCTGAGCTCCCGAGGACACTTAGAATCACAGGGAGCAGAAAAGAAGTGGAAGGGGACACCCATCAAGGACAGAATTGCACTTAGGAATAATTGCAAAGTACCAGGAAAGAAGAAGTGCTATACTGGTCAAGCTGGGAGATAACTGTAGGCCATAAACAAGAAACAAATGAGCAGGATAAATCTTGGAGGGAAATATGAAGAAACATGAGAGAAGAGGGTTCATTAACTTGTTCGTACAAAATTGGCTTTGCTAGAGTTGGAATTGATGCTTCAACTTGAATTAAGGCCTGAAGTTTAAGGTAGAGTCTCTCAAATACATAGTGCTTCCAGAAAATAAAAGGCATTAATTAAAAACAAAACAAAAAAAGTGTTCAGTGTACTTTATGTGCCAAAATTTGAATCTGTATATGCAGAAGAACAAAAAGATGCCCTTAAAAAGTTATACCCCAACAAGGAAGTAACACATTCAATAAAAATAATTATATAAATTCAGTACACAATAAGAATACACAGTAGGGACAATTAAACATATTCTGGGAGCTTGATCAATAAGGACTTACTTAGGATAGTGACATTAAGGATAAAATCTAACTATTCTTTTTAGCCCAACTTCAGCTAGCCCCCCCCCCACCCGCATAGCTACTTGCTAAAGTTTATAGTCATCTTTAACGAGATCCTTGTTACATTTTCTATAGCAATTAATAAAAAATGCTTCTGGCTCACTCTAAGGTTTCCAACTTTATCCTCACCCCTCTAGTCTTGTGCAGATCTCTCCTACCTTAGTTCTGGGTGAAGGAGATCTTTCAGCATAGGCCTTTTAATTCTTGTTTTTAATTTGATACACTGCTATCTTCATCTGTTTCTCCTTATAGACCCCAGCTTCAAAGGGATTTGATCTCTTCTTTTTCAGTCCAAGCTAAAGCTTTCTACATAAGACTTATTCTTACCTACATCAATCAGGACATGGTTCTTTTCAATTACTTACTCTTTCTCTTACATTTATAATCTTTCTCGTTTTGTTGATTACTTCCCCTGTACCATCCACTGTGCTCAGGCTATTTCTGTTAAATCTGATAAACTTTTAACCTCCTTTCCTTCTTGGACTGACTTTTGAAGAAAGTAATCCAATTCTCTGCCTTTGTTGGTTCACTATCAACCCATTCAGTAAATGACTTGGTTTCTGACATCTGCTTCTGTCCATCTATTAGAACCTCTCCGGGAGGCCACTGATAATCTATTTACTGATTACCAATCCCTGTCTTGATGTGTGCTCTCAGTCTCAGTCTTTGGCCTCCAAGTAGTTTCTGTTCCTCTGAACTATCTCCCCTTGAAACTCATTTCCTCGTGACTTGTGCTTTCCTAGGTGCCCCCCCACCCCCGCCTATCTCTGCCTACTCAATATTTGCCTCTTTCACTTGCTCAGAACATATTTGAAATAAAGGCAAGCTGTAACTAATTGCATTGCTTGGTCTGCAGGCTGTTTAGCTAGGTCTGCAGGTTGTTTAGCCTGACCATATTTATGTATTTGATACTTTTTATATAGTGCTTAACATGCACTGGATCATACTCGAAACACCAGCACTTTCAATTTTCACAATAACTCTATAAAGATTAAAAAATAGAAAGACTGAGGCACAAGGAGTTTGAGTGACTTGTTCAAGGCTGCAGTGTTTTGACTGGCATTCTGGCCTGGAGGCTATGATCTTAGAAATTATGCTGCCTCCGGCATTGCTGCACATTAACACAAACTTGCCTTTGCTGGGAAGTCTCGCTACCTGAATGGATTCTAGTATGTCCCAGACCAGTTCTGGGTATCTGTGTGTCTCTCCACATAGCCTATATATGGACCTACTCTAAAGAAGCTCCTAACCACCAAAATATCACTGGATACAGTTCAGGGAGTCCATTAATTTGGATAAGAAAGGACATCTAAGTAACTTCTAAAGGAAATTTAATATTTCTTTAAAATATTCATATAAGCTACAAAGTATAGTGGTATTAACAGTACCATTAATTTGTCACAGCTAGAGAACATAGGTGGTTTATGTCACATTAAATATTGCTCGGAGTTGTCATATTGAATTTATGGCAGTTAGTAGACCCACCACTAGATCTTGTTATCTAATGTATTAAAAGGCAAGCTGTTTTATTAATATATCACATTTTAAATTATTTTGATAGCTCTATTTCAACCTAATTGGTCTCTATTTTATGTATTTTATTTTATGTATATAAAACAATTATTCTGAGAAGGGGTTCACAGGATTCACTAAAAAAGCCCAAGTGCTCCATGGTACACATAACTAGGAAAAATGCTTCAATCTTCTACACACTTATATCTTCTCTGTTCTTTCTACCCAGTCAGATTGGATTTATAGTGATAACATTTGGATACTTATCTAGAATTCTACCCTTTCCTAAACCCAGAATCGTATTTTCAATATTCTGCTAGACTGCCTAACTACCACCATCTCAATCTCAAATAAAAGGATCCCTCATCTACCCTCACTAATATTCTTCTCTTCCTAGTGCCCACCTGTCTATGGCTAGCATTTCTATATTTTCTGTTGTTTAGACTAAAACTTGGCAAACACTCTTGATTCTTCACAGTTCACTTTTAGTTCTAATAAAATGTTTTTTTTTCCTTTGTCTTCCTGACAATTCATGTATTTGTCTTTGTTTTCATTCTAGATATTACCAGCTTCATTTTTGTCTCACTTGAACAAATGCAGTAATCTCTCCTTGCTTTCTATTTCCCTCTCTAATTCTGGTTCACACCAGCTCCAGAACTATAAGTAGAATGTCATAGAAATAAAGGCTGTCTGTACATCTTTATATATATATATACACACTATAAGATACAACTTAAAAAAATGCATTCAAGTATGAAAAAGAAAATAAAAATTGTACAATCCTACCTTTACAGGTATTTTAATCAAGTGTTTTAAAATAAATTATTATATATGTTACCTGTATATTATATATGCTACAAATAAATATATATAATATAATCACCTACAATTTTTAATAAACATATCTTTGAGTGATTTCTTGGGTCATTAACTTAGTATTTAATTGCAATAGAATATGCTATAGTTTATGTATCTGTTACTGTGTTGTTGTTTTTTTTTTTTATTTGACAGGGAGAGATCACAAGTAGCAGAGAGCCCTATGCGGGACTAGATCCCAGAACCCTCAGATCATGACCTGAGCTGAAGGCAGAGCCTTAACCCACTGAGCCACCCAGGCACCCTGTTACTGTATTTTTTTAATTTGAATTGTTTCTAGTTAGTACAATTACAAATAATCATGTTATAGCTGTTGCTCAAATTTGTCTTCCTAGGATCCCTTCTTGTAGAAATCTTAAAAATTTTGAAATCCATCTCAAGTGTCACTAAGTTTCTTTTCTTGTCCTCTCCATATACCCCAACCATATAATAAACTCTCTAGGACTATATCATATCATTCAACTCTCTAAGACTATATCAAATCGTTCCTTATTTCTGGAGCAAAGGTTAGAAATCTGTCAGCGGTCATTGGGCATCTTACACTTTGAGTTCTCCCACTCCGTAAATAAAGTTAGTAAGAAATGTCTGAGGAAAACTTGAGAGGTAAAGATAGTTTGTCAGTTGAAATAGTTATATAATAAAGTTAATGTGCTTATGATTCCATAGCAGAAAAAAGTTTTTAAAGTAGCCTCAACCTAGAATAACTACGTTAAGGAAGAAAAAAGAAGATACAGGTTTTTACCATCATCCAGAATGTTTAACAGTTATAAAACACACCCACCCACTCACCCCCTACACATGGTCACATACAAACTGATTAATGATTTCACACAAACAGGGAGTTTCTTGAATGTGTGTTAACCTGGTACTTGTTGTTTTCCTTTTAAAAGATCAAGAATATTAAATTCCCTCTTAACTCTCCAGAAGGAGAAAGAGACAAGAAAGCAAGACAAATGCTGGGCAGATGTAAAAGTAAAGTATGCTCAGGGAGATCAGTGAATGATAATGTCAGCATTTTGCAGATGAGAAGAAAGAGCCTCTCTTTTGGTTTTTATATTTTCTACATTTATATAAAAGTTACAGGCTCATAGACCATAGGATATATAAATAAATCTGAAAAGACTGTTGTTTAAATACTATTCAGTTGTAGTCAAGGAAACTGAAATTTTATTTAACTGTTCAGCAATTTGTATGGTTTATTTCATAATGAATTTTTAATCTTTTTTCATAGGTTTTATTTATTTGTTCACTTTAGAGAAGGGTATATGTGAGGAGCAGCAGGAAAGGGAAGGAAAGAGAGAATCTTAAGCAGGCTCCTCTCCCAGCATAGAGCTGACACATGGCTCAGTCTCACCACCCTGAGATCATGACCTGAACTGAAATGAAGAATCAGATGCTTAAATAACTGAGCCACCCAGGAGCCCCTTAATTATTTCCCTTAATTATTTCTTTAGAGAAATATAAAATGAAAAAAATTTTAGATAGATATTTCTATAGATGGGAGTGTTAGAAACCACTTAAAGTTCTGGTATTCAGTGTGGGTACAAGAGATAAACAATACCAAATGCTGCTTATTGAGGTTTATTCCAGTTTGGGTGTGTTACACATTTACAGATGTATTGGGAAATATATTCCACCATGTAATTAATGCTACTTTCTGCTGACGCTTCTCTGCCCAGATTTTTGGGTGGGAATAATGCTACTAAAATATGATATTTCTAGATATTTTCACTCCCCTATGACAAATTATTGTATTTAGTTTTAAAAACTGCTAAAATTATTTTATTATAACTTAATAAAGCATTACTGTATTGAAAAGAAAGGAATAGTTTGATGTGGTCAAATATTTCTTTAGAGTGTCTTTAAAGTGCCAAAGCTTGAATGAGAAAAGCTCAACTTCAAAGTCAACTAATAGATGCTAGATTAAAGAAGGAATGTAGACTCAGATTAAAATCTTTGAAAAGGAATGAATTATTGAGCATAATGGGGGAAGGGCAAAATGATAGGACTGCCTTGCAGGTGAAGTGTAATTGAGACGAAATATAGGAGAAACGTGCTCAGCAATTCACACCCTAAGAGAGACTTTATTAAGAATCTGGTGAAACATTTAGTATGGACGAACTGACAGACCTTTCATTGTACAGGTTCTAGAGTGTGTCTTAGTTTTTGGTGTTTTTTCTATTTGTTTTGTTTTAGTTTTTCCATCATCATATTGTCGTGCCAACAGAATCATCTCTTATTATCAGAATCACACTGATTACTGTTTGTTATTCAGCATGATGTATTAATTTGAATAATTCTCACTTTTTCAGCAAAGACTGTTATTATACAAGCAATGCAGAATTTTCTGTGATATGTAGAAACTAACAGGGAGCAAGACCTCCCTTGAGTCTATGAAGTACAAGGGAAACTAAAATCATGGTCATTCTAGGTATACTTAATAGAGACACAGAGCATATCAGGCACATCATTTCCTCCTTCCCCTACCCTCTACCTCAGGAGACCCCTGTCAATACTCTCTCCTGATGAAGGTGATGGGAAGAAAGAGTGTTAACATTTCTTGGGAACACTGGAGGACTTTCTTCCATGTCTTCTCCCTATCAAATGATGCTTTTCTGACTAAGTTAGCTGATTGAGAATGATTTTTATTTTTATTTTTTAACTATTTGTTTTATTTTATTTATTTGAGAGAGAGAGCGTGAGAGGGGAGAGGTCAGAGGGAGAAGCAGACTCCCTGCTGAGCAGGAGGCCCAAGGTGGGACTCGATCCCAGAACTCCAGGATCATAACCTGAGCCAAAGGCAGTTGCTTAACCACCTGAGCCACCCATGTGCCCTGAGAATGACTTTTAAATGATCATTATAGTCAATAGACTGTACCAAGAGCCAGTGAGCACAGGAAGGCCAAATACTAATGTTGATAGATAATAAGTTTATTTATAAGTATTGTTTATAAGATTTGTATGAATTTCTGAGTATACATTAATCTGTTTCATTGACACCCAAAATCCATTTCATCAACTCTGTTAAAAATTATATCAATACATTTTCAGAATTTTGACCATGAGAAATGTTAGCAGGTCACGAGTTTTGTGTTTGCTTAACACAAAGCCTAGTATCTCTAATATGATTTGTTTGCTTTGTATCTGTTACAGAGACAGACTTAGGCAAAATCTGCTTTAGTAAAATTTATATTTAAGTATTGATAAATTTATATTTAAATATTGATAAACAACACACTGATTTCTCAAGTCTTTGGTTCTTGAACTGTTGTATTCCAAAAGAGTCAATTGTCAATTATATGTATAATGAAATAAAATAATAAATTTTAAAAATTAACATTTTAATAATACTTATTCAGAACTCCCAGAGCAGCAAACATCATGCTGGTACAACTAGTTAGGGATGATTGCCTTTATTTTTTATGGGTCCTTTCGTAAAAACATACAAAAATACAACCTCTAGGTTATGAACAGGGAAAGGAGATACAGTGAGAAAAATATAGCTAGTTTCTGATTAGATGCAATTTCTCCTTGACCTAGGGGATATAGGCAGGAAAGAATTTATGTAGAGGAAGCAAAAAGGGAAGATTGAGATCACAAAAGAAAAACTTTCAATTCACTATTTTGTTTGGATCCAGACCTAAAGAACTTTCATGAGCAAATCCTTCAGTGAGGGAACAATAGCCTTTGCTATATATTTCCTAGTGATAAAAAATCTTTGTTTTCAAAAAGTTCTGAACTGCCAATGTGATGTGTTCCCCAACTTACACTAAAGTTAAGATCCCCAAGTATGTGACAATAGATATGATAGCATTTTGTTATTCTCGTGAATAATTTTGGAAAAACCTAAATCTTCTTCAATTCTTCTAAGCCAGATCAATGATTCCAATCTGATTCTCTGTTTGGTCTACAGCTCATCTTTAGGGTAAGCATTCCAAGAACATATGTCAATTATTAGCTGAAAACTACCATATGCCAGAGATTTAGAAACTTGAAAAATATTGTAGAACTCATCTCTAGTTACTGTAACTAATTTAACAATAACACAAAAAGAAATTTTTACTAAAATACTTCCAAAAAGAAAATTCATGGCTACAAATCACCCATTTTTTACTTTCTATATCTACCATTTTCCTTACAAAGGAATCTGAAATAAAATAGGTTCAACTATGTCATTATCATCTTGACTCATGGCCTTCACTGCAACTACCACAGTGAATCTGTGCCAAAACTACAGACTTCTCTGGCAGTGTAATATTTGGGGTGGTGTATGAAGACTTTGTCCATACTGGTGGCAGCTTCAGAAGGCTAATTGTCTAGCAAGATCATTTCTAAGTCTTCACCAGCATTCTGGGCAAAATGGCAATGTGAAGTTTTTTCTAGGTGGCTTTCACTTTCTTTCACCTCAGGTACTGCTCACAGCAACAATCTGTGCTCATCCCTCCTTATAAATCCACTTACAAAGGAGTCTCTGAGTCTCTAAGGTGCCTCTTGATTTTTAAAGCCACTTACCCCTTTGTGACCTATCCAGGCCCAATCTTTCTAAAGAAACTGCTGATTCCCACACCATAAAACTTCTATTTTTCCTTCTGTATATATGACAAGAAGGTTAATTAAAATCGATGTAGATTTCACTTTCTAATCTGGATCTTGATATACTTCTTTTAGCTTCCCAATCTGAATTTTGTTCTCTATCATTTTTTTTTTTTAAACCTTACGGGTAATTGTGGATGTCATCAATATACATTTTGATTGCTAGGGATTATTTAGAGTGGTTATGCTTGGGCCACCAAAAATAGCTCATGTTAATAAATTAATAGCTAACATATTTTGAGCACATAGTGTATTTCATGTACATATGGTACTGTATACATACTATCTCACCTAAAATTTGCAACAACTCTTAGGTAGGCAATATTATCTGTATTTTATATTATGTTCCCATTTTAGTCTTAATTTTATTTAATTGTTCCAAAATTTTGACTGAGGCAAAAGGATCATCTAGTATTCTCTCATTCACCCCTTCTTGGCATTGTTTCCAGGTGTTTCAGACTCAACTGAAACCTCGAAGTTTCACGATAATAATAGATAGGAAGACCACCATCCCATTTTGACCATTTGTGCCTGTAGTCTCAGTGTGACCACTTATTGTCCAAACCAGGGCACTTGAGATTTAGTTTTCTGCTTTACACAATAAATTATGTTGTCACCTTGATAATAACGAACATTTATTGGATGAGAGAAACATCTTAAATACTTTTCATGTAATGTATTAGCTTATTTAATTCTTACAACATTTTGAGACACATACAATCCTTATAATACTTCTTTTATGAATGGAGAAGGTGAAGAACAAAGAAGTTTAGTCAGTGCTGGAAGGCACAGAGGTCGTAAAGTTAAAACCCAGACCATGTGGCTCCAGAGTCTATGCTTTAGTTCTACCAAGTTGGAAAACTTTTCATTATAGCTGTTATATTTTTGAGCTCTCATCCTGCTATTCTAAATGATGACATTCCTTCAACATTCTCAAGTTAGTCTCTTCCTGAAATCATCTCTCCTTGCCACTCTGCTTGCAATAATGGCAGCACTATTCATTCGTTCACTCTGCCAATGTAAGCAAAATGTGCTTTAGCTCAACACCAGGTATCCAGTCTGATCTTCCAGTCACTTTCAACTTCACAGTCATGCTTGACTTCTTCCATCCTCCCAAATGCAAATTTTATAAATTCTTCTCTGGAAGTCATGAAAGTTGAAAATTAATCAGATGGCTATGGAATGGAGCCTTCATGCCATGTTGGTCAGAACCTAACATGGTGGAGCCCCTTTGGAAAAAGATTGACAGGGGTGCTTGGGTGGCTCAGTGGAGTAAAGCCTCTGCCTTTGGCCCAGGTCATGGGCTCAGGTCATGGTCCCGGGGTCCTGGGATCGAGTTCCTCATCGAGCTCTCTGCTCAGCGGAGAGCCTACTTCCCTTCCTCTCTCTCTGCCTGCCTCTCTGCCTACTTGTGATCTTTGTCTGTCAAATAAATAAATAAAATCCTAAAAAAAGAAAAAAGATTGACAATATCCTGAAAAATTAAATGTAGACTTTCCATATGATCCAGGACTTCTACTCATAATTATATTCCCAAGAGAAATGAAACATATGTCTAAACAAAAACTTATACATGGATATTCATAAAAGCATTATTTGTAATAGCCAAAGGCAGAAACAGCTAAATATCTGTCAGTTGATGAACAGATAAACAAAATGTGTACCCATACAGTAAGCCATACAAAGGAATGAAGTAATGATATGTTATGCTAAGTAAAATAATCCAGATGCAAAGCCCATATGTTATGTGATTCAATTTACATGAAATGTCCAGAATAGGTAAATCCATAGAGACAGAAAGATTAGTGGTTGCCAGAGGTTGAGGATGGGGGATGGTGATTGGCTGCTAATGTATACGAGGTTTCTTTTTGGAGCGATGAAATATTTTGGAATTAAGTAGTGGTAATGGTTGCACAATATTATGAATACACTAAAACCCCTGAATTGTAGACTTTAAAATGGTAAATTTTATAGTATGTGAAATGTTAATCAGAGAAAAATGTATGACAAAATAAACTTTAATTTTCCTTTCTGATTTTAAATAAAATAAAATAATAGCTGGCATGTTTATTTAAGTTGGGGAAAATAACTCATAGTTTTTACAAACTAGATTTGCTAAGTCATCCTAATGATGACATCCTAAGTCATCCTAGTATTATTTAAATTAAGTATCACTACCTATGATCTAATTAGCTTTTAAAGGTTTGTTTGTTTGTTTGTTTTTTATTAATTTTTTATTTTTTATAAACATATATTCTTATCCCCAGGGGTACAGGTCTGTGAATCGCCAGGTATTTGTTTGTTTTTTTAAGATTTTATTTGTTTGACAGAGAATACAAGCAGGTGGAGCAGCAGAGAAGGGGGAGAAGCAGATCCTGCTGAGCAGAGACTGATGTGGGAATCTATTAATCCTGGGACCCTAGTATCATGTCCTGAGCCGAAGGCAGATACTTACAACTGAGCCACCAGGGACCTCTCTAATTAGCTTTTAAAAATAGTTTTATGAACTATTTCTATTTAGTCAATTGGCTGATAATTGCCATTAAAAACAACCATTAAAAATTGACTAATTTTTTTAAAAGATTTTATTTATTTGGCAGAGAGAGAGAGCACAAGTAGGGGGAGCAGCAGACAGAGGGAGGGGGAGAAGCAGGTTCCTCACTGAGCAGGGAGCCCGATGTGGGGCTCTATCCCAGGACTCTGGGATCATGAACTGAGCCGAAGGCCGAAGGCAGGCACTTAACCAACTCAGTCACCCAGGCACCCCTAAAAATGGGCTAATTAAAATCTCAGAATCATCATGTTAAAGTCAAAATATTATCGTCTGTACAGAAACATTTAATAAAGTGTATTGATTTTCACATTAACATTTTATGTAGTAAATATATAAAAGATAACTTTTTATTATACTATAATTATATTAACTTTAGAGAAAGTTTACACTGTTGCGAATATCTCTGCCATTATCTCACTTTAATTGTAGTAGGAAAATGAAACCATGTTATAAAATTATATTGATTTCTATAATGGTCTTGGAAAACCATAATTTTTGTTTCCAAAAACAGCCAAAATGTCTAAGGAAACAAACATAAGCTTGATGCTCAGTAATCACAAATAAATTGATAAAGAAATTGATTAGCTATTGAAAATTAGAAGTCCATTTGGTTTAAAGAGGAGCCTTTAAAGTTTTTTGTTGTTTATTATGTCATTACTTATTTAAATAATCACAAATTCAGTATGACACCAATTAATTCTAATGGGTAGGAATTTAAAGCAGGCATTTTAACTTCAATATAAAGATTCTATTAATAACAGCCCAAAGAACAGTATTAAATGATGTGACTTTGTTTTAGTTTTTACATGTGGGCTTTTTCTCAAGCTTAACAGCTAACTTTTGTCATTCCAGTAGTATCCTGCCAACTACCATGGTATAGGTAAAAAGTCTCACCAGAGCAGAAAGCTTTTCATACAGTACTTACCTTGCGTTCAGCCAAGGTAAGCAAAAATGTGTTTCAGCTCAACTGTGTATTCAAGCCTAAACCGGCTGTGGAGCTCTGGCTCTTGGATTTGCGGTCCACCAGCTCCCAGGCTGCAGCTGGGCCTACCCCTCCTAGCTAATAATAGGAGTCAGGTCTACTTTAAATCTTGCTATTTGTAATGGAAGCAGTTTTTGCTTACTCGGGGAATTATTTTTAAATAATTTCCCTTGCAAACCAGCTGTGATGAGGCTTTGTGTCCACTAACATGAAAGGTCTATGCCTTTGAGACATCTGTGGGCCAGTTCCCCTTCTGACCACAGTGAAAGCATTGATAAGAAGGGCACTTCAGTCCTGCAGAGCTAAAGGCAGAAAAATTCAAGAATGCCAAATGTGTGTGTGTCTGTGTGTGTGTGTGTGTGTGTGTGTGAACGCGCGCGAGTGCACAGGCACACAGATCTTTATTTTTATTTTTAGTTTTTAGTTTTTTAAAAAAAATTATTTATTTGAGAGAGAGAGACAACAAGAGGGAATACAAGCAGGAGGACGGGGAGAGAGAGAAGCAGGCTCTCCACCAAGCAGGGAGCCTGATGCAGGTCTTGATCCCAGGACCCTGGGATATAGATATATAATACTTACTAAATATTTATATGTTATAAATATCATTTACAATATACATTAAGATATGTAATTTAGTAATATGTACTATGTACTATATAAAAATATATATTATTCTTTAAGAAGGCAGAGCATATTTTTTATGTTTCTTCACCTACCTACCCATATAGCAAACCACTTACATAGTTATTAAACCAACAGGATAATCTTTAAGCAACACCAGCAGAAACTCCTTAGTAAAAAGTACTATCTAGCAGTTCTTAATGGTTGTTCTGTTCTCCTTTTCTGTGAAACTACTGTGAAAGTTTTGTGAGCGGTTTTTTTTGTTTTGTTTTTGTTTTTGAAGAGTAAGTAATGCAGAATACAAGTGACTATCTCACACACAAAATCATGTGTGATTTTGCAGGCATGAGAGCCTTTTTCCACAGCAATTCATTCTTGCCAGACATAGAAGTGTTTAAAGGTTGGGGAGAGACTGTGTTTGTCTATTCTGGTAACTCTGTATGGAGGGGCCAGGAAGATTTTACCAGCTGACTAGTGCCTTGGTCTCTTTAAGTGATCTTGCTTGAGTCCAAATCTAGCATTTCTAGGACAAGAGAATCAGTTTTTGGTTTCTCCTTTGCTATGTCTGTTCTAAGCCTTGGTAAGATGGTTATGGAAATAAGAAAGCCTTACAAAAGACAGCAACTAAGTGTTGTCTGTTTTAAATAATATTTCTTTGAAACAATGATCTCGGATTCTACCTGGTTGAGTAGAGAAAGAGAACTGGGCTTGAAGTTTAAGAATAATTTTGTTTTGGAGTGCCTGGGTGGCTTAGTCATTAAGTGTCTGCCTTTGGCTCAGGTCATGATCCCAGGGTCCTGGGATCAAGCCCCACATTGGGCTCCCTGCTCCACGGGAAACCTGCCTCTCCCTCTCCCACTCCCCCTGCTCATGTTCCCTCTCTTGCTGTGTCTATCCCTGTCAAATAAATAAATAAAATCTTTAAAAAATAGCAATTATAATTTTGTTTTTAGCCTCTCAGTCATGCTACTTATTATTGAGTGAGGTTGTGGTTCTTTTAACTTCTCTGAGCCTCAGTGTCCTCGTACAAAATGGGAACAATAATTTGCAACTTGGTATGAATAATAAATAGGATAATGTGGGTTAAAATAATCATTTAAGTCTGATCTAAACATAAATTTATCATTATCCTTTGATCTCTTTCCTTCCTTAAATCATCCAGGCTCATTTCTTCTTTGGCAATACACATATTTATCTTTTTTATCAAAGACTTTATTTATTTATTTGACATAGAGAGAGAGCAAGCACAAACAAGGGGAAAAGGAGAAGTAAGTTCCCCGCTGAGCAGGGAGACCGATGTGGGCCTCAATACCAGAATCATGACAAGAGCGGAAGGCAGATGCGTAAGTGACTGAGCCACTCAGGTGCCCCTCACATGTTTATCTTTTACATTTTTTCCATAAATGGTAAAAGATGAAATTCAGATTATCATGCTCAGTTATAGTATCTATGTAACTATAGATTTTGGCCTTTCTTGATATTCTTTTATTTTTTTTATTTTTTTTTCTTGTCTTGATATTCTTTAAAAAAATGATATTAATGGTATTAAAATGAGTAATTTGATTATGAGTTGCCTTATGTGCTTTATAAAAATTACTGAGCTCTGAATTAAAGCACTGCTACTTAGATTAATTTAATTAATGCCAGAAGGATGATAATGTATGGTACCAATTTTGTAATTGTCCTATGGCTTAGAATTCTTCTAGTTTTCTTTATAAAATAATTATCTATTAATTGATTTTATTATTTTTTTGGAAATTTCTAAAACCAGCCACACGTCCTGCACCAAGCAAGTGCTAAACAAGATTTATTAAATGAATATTGATTTTTTCATACTCATTGTCTTCCAAGATGTTTAAAGAATTTTATAGAAAGACATACAATGTATAAGAAATATTTTTACTGTAATGGTCTAGAGAGAAATAAAATTATTTGTTGAATCTATAAATGAATAAATGAAAGAGAGTGAATTTGCAACTTAAACTTTAGGGATTGTTCAACATGGGAAATACCTCTCAATCTAGTAAGAAAAGTTTTAAAACAACACACAGCTCTCAAATGCTGTGCATGCCTCAAGATCGTATATGGCACTCAGCTGCTATGCAAACTTTATTAACAATAAATAACTTTTAATCATAAATCAGAGTCCAAATCCAAAATTAAATTTAAAGGAATTTCTGACTTCATTCTCAAAGCAATCAAATTTTTCCATTAACAGTATGTGACTCCATTTACACAAGCAAATAAATAAAAGTGAAATAAATCTGTCTTTAGACTGTATTGATCAATAATTTGATTCCTAAAGTTTTCTTGCCTGCTTTTATTTGGAAATTTGCAGTCTTACTTATAGAGTTTATTAGCAAGAGAATGAAACATTTTACTTTTTCTTTAAAATCTCATATTTCTCCATCTAACAAGACTTATAGACGTTTTATCTGGGAACTGAATAGATCATTGGTATAGATTATGTATAGACCTGTGTTTATATTTATTACATACATAGAATCAGTCAGTTCAAAATTACTTCCTGATGACCCCCTATATGCCAGGACTCTTCTAGGTGCTTGGGATACAGCAAGTGAATGAATATGGCAGTCCTCTGAAAAATTATTTGCAAGGAAAAAATTGCAATGCTACATAGTAGAATGCTTTTGTTTATGTATCAACTTTTTCATAACCCCCATGTTAATTTCTCACTGCAGCCAGTTATATACTACTAAAGTCATTTACTTTTTTTTTAAGATTTTATTTATTTATTTGACAGAGAGAGAGAGATCACAAATAGGCAGAGAGGCAGGCAGAAGCAGGCTCCCCGCTGAGCAGAGAGCCTGAAGCAGGGCACCATCCCAAGACCCTGAGATCATGACCTGAGCCGAAGGCAGAGGCTTAACCAACTGAGCCATCCCGGTGCCCCAGCCTTTTACTTCTTGATTGTTTTCTCTAATATCAGTTCAGACTTTTAAAAATATTTAGCATGTTTTAACATACTAGGAGTCAAGCACCCCTGTTTCAAATTTGATCCCTCTTAAGTTCCATCTCTATTTTGCTAAATTACTATTGGGCTGAACTGTCTGAATCTTTTCTGGACTCTTCTATGGTTTTAAAAATACAGTGACCACACAATGTGTTTTGGCACAACAAAGGGCCATTTTTGGTGTGTGTGGTGGTTCATGTCAGTTTAGAAAAACAAACTTTCTATGTAAATATATTATTTTGAGGTGCTATACAATCATTCCATTCTCTTATTCTGTAATTATAAGATTTCTTAAGATAACTTATGTAAATAAATGTCATTATTTATCATAATAATGAAACATGAAACAAGTGGATCATTAGGAAGTAAAATATGTCCATTTACTAGATTAGATATCTTGAAATCATTAAAAAATTACTTACAATGTTCAAATACTTATTAAAATTTTTAAAATGTGGGAATTATCCATAACATAAATATTAGTGCAAAAAGTAGGACACATAACCATACGTAAAGGAGCTGTATGACATTAGAATATAATACATCAAAATATTAATGATATGTATTATATGTAATATAATTTTGTCCTCATGCCTCCTGATATTTTCCAAATTTTCTATAAGCATAATTTTAATGTATGAAGTCTATGATTATTTACATAATAAGTATCTAAGGATGAAAATATCGGAAGTAAATACTTTTGTAATTAGTAGCACTTTCAAGTAAGAAAGGTTCCCATTTAGGAGTTGATTTATAACGAGTATCACAATTTTTACTTCAACAGTTGATCCCACTCAAATATCCATTCATTCAGTAGATATTTCTTAAGCTCCCATAACGTGACAGGGACTGTTCTAGGTACAAGAAAGAAAGAAAGAAGAAATTATGGTATCTCCCCTCATAGAACCTATGTTGTAGTAGAGAGAAAGTAACACAAAAGAACTTTATGATAAAATCTGTAGTGCATTTTGATAATAAGTACTATGGACAAAAAGGTTATAGAGATGTCTATTATGGGGAAAATTTTGAAAATTCAAAAAGCGTAGTCAGGAAAAGCCTCAACCAACAGGGTACATCTGATCTAGGACTTGAAGTAGATGAGGTTAAAAGTTGGACAGATTTGGAGGAAGAGTATTTCAAGAGTGAACAAGAACACAAATCCTGTCAGGGAAGCGTTTCTAGTGTGTTGGCTGGTATGTTAGTCCATTGTAGCTGGAACAGAATGAGAAGGTGATGGGGGAGATGCAGTAAGAGAGGCAACAAGAACCAGATAAATTGAGGCAATATAGACATTATATGGACTTGGATGTTTACTGCTCATTAGATGTAAGGTCATTGAGGGGTTTAAAGAAGTGATTTAATCTGGCTAACTTATAAATAATCACTCTGGATGCTCTACTTAAAATAACTGTGAAATTCCACAAACTTCACAGAAAATAAAGAAGTATGAGGGCACCTGGGTGGCTCCGATCGTTAAGTGGCTGCTTTTGGCTCAGGTCATGATCTCCAGGTACTGGGATCAAGCCCCACATCAAGCTCCCAGCTCAGCAGGAAGTCTGCTTTTCCTTTCCTTCTGCCTCTCTCCCTGCCTGTGCTGTCTCTCTCTCTCTTTCTGTCCAATGAATAAATAAAATCTTTAAAAGAAAGATGCGTGAATGGTATGGGTCTCTATATTTCTATATAGAGAAATTACATATACAAATATGGTTTGGTGTTCTTTAAAATAAGATATTGTGGCGCCTGGATGGCTCAGACAGTTAAGCAACTGACTCTTGGTTTCCACTTGGGTCATGATCTCAGGGTGAAGAGATAGAGCCCCACATTGGACTTTGCACTTAGTGGGGAGTCTGCTTAAGATTCTGTCTCTCTTTCTGCCCCTCCCTCCCTTGATGTATATGTTCTCTCTCAAATAAATAAATCTTTAAAAAATTAACAATAAAATAAGATATTGATAAATTATTGGGACCCTAATGCTGTTTATCCAAGCATTCTTATTAAGACTACATGAGATCTTTCTGTTCCAGCTGTAGTGTGTATACTGTTTTTACTATTATCATTTTGTCTGTTATTGATTGGCTTCTATTAACAATGCCTACCTATATTTCTTTCTGATTCATACTATTTACATGTAACAAGGATGACGAGTAAACTGCAATGAATTCTAAGTCTCCCTGCCTGCAATTTTATCAATCAGGGCCATGTCAGGAAAAAAAAAAAATAGTATTCTTTGAAGAAGTAACACAAGAGAGTTAATTAAGGGACCCTTTGCAGATGTGTACTAGTGCTATATCAACAAAGATGTTCCAGCACCATGAGGGAGGGACAAAAGGGAGCTCCATGCATGAAGGAGCATGAGGAAGAAACTGGTGGGGCATACAGGGACAGCAAATGTAGCTATAAGAAAGGAATGACTTCAAGGACTGTACCCTCAATAGACATACACAGCTGACCTGCAAGGATCCAGCACTTTCCTTTTGCTTCCCCCACTGGCATTTGTCAGTATTTTTTTTTTAAGGTTTTATTTATTTTATTTATTCAACAGAGAGAGAACACAAGTAGGCAAAGAGGCAGGCAGAGAAAGAGAGAGAGAGAAGCAGGCTCTGCACTGAGCAGAGGGCCCGATGCGAGGCTCGATCCCAGGACCCTGAGATCATGACCTGAGCCGAAGGCAGCGGCTTAACCCACTGAGCCACCCAGGTGCCCCAAGGTGTGAATTTTTAAAAAGTTTAATAGGATCTTTCCATAGTTTGGCTATTGTGGTGATGCAACATGGGGGCTTAAGTGGGTAGGAGAAGAATAAATGAAACAAGATGGGATTGGGACTCTTAATCTCACAAAACAAACTGAGGGTTGCTGTGGGGAGGGGGTTTGGGAGAAGGGGGTGGGGTTATGGACACCAGGGAGGGTATGTGCTTTGGTGAGTGCTGTGAAGTGTGTAAACCTGGTGATTCACAGACCTGTACCCCTGGGGATAAAAAATATATGTTTATAAAAAATAAAAAATTAATTAAAAAAAAAGTTTAATAGGATCACTGCAAACTTAAATGTAATAGGAAACACAAAATAACTAAGGGCCTATGGATAAGTAAAAGAGTTTATCTAATTAAATACAGGCTTGCTATGGAATTCTAAGAAGCCATTATTCTTAGTAATAATTCATTAATTTATTTCATAAATAGTTATTGAACTTCTGTTTTTAGGCTTTTAATATATACACAAAATATGTGTAACAACATGATTAATGTCTTCAATATACTAATAATTTTAAAAAGCGAGTTCTCAAATGATATATGTGAGTTCAGCTAACATTTTGGGGATGGTAAACATGTTGAAAACTGACTTAAACACTTTATATGTGTTGTGCTATTTGTTTTCCTTAACAGCCTTGAAGTAAGTGGTATTTCTATCTACATTATATTTACCTAAGATGCTATCTTTGGGTATTTCTAACAGGCTACCACAAATTGGGGAGATTGTAAAAAACAAAAATTATTTCTCACATTCTGGAAGTTGGGAAGTCTAAGGTCAAAGCACCAGCATATTTAATGTCTGCTTTATAGATGGCTATCCTCTGGCTGTGCCTCACATGGCAAAAGAGACAAGGGAGCTCTCTTGGGTCTGTTTTATAGGGCACTGATCCCATTCATGAGGGCTCTACCTTCATGACCAATCATCTCCCAAAAGCCCCACCCTTCACTTTGAGAATTAGAATTTTATTAAAGCATTTGGAGGGTGGGAGTGAACCTAAACAGTCAGTCTATAACAGCTATTATAAGGTATGGTGATGAAATTCAAACCCAGATAGTGTGATTTCAGAACAGATATTTTATAATACTACCAAGTAGTAGAATCCATTTTTGTTTAAGAAAAAATAATGCAAAAAAAAATAATAAATAATGCACACATACAAAATAACAACATATAAACTGAACTGAAATATTTGTATATATGTTTTTTCTCATATAAAAGTAGAGCTCTAAAATTATGCATATCAAACTCCCAACTGTAAAATCTGCATAGAAGAAAACACGCAATACTTAAAGTACACAATAAATTTTTTAAATGTATATACACTCATGCAGTGGTATTCTGGCAAATCTGGTCTCTGGAAGAAACAAAACAAAACAAAGCGAACAAACAAAATGTTAACTTGCATTGTTTACTGATTTTCAGGAACAAACTCTCACCAGATCTAATTTCAAATTATATAGGGTTTAACAAGCAGCTTGCAAATTTCTGAATATTTAACAATCAGCTCTCACAAGCCAACATGAGACAACTCTACTGTGTCCACTGTGACTCTTGTATCAATGCCTGAGATAAGGTTCAGAACATTGCCATAACCATAAAAAGTTCTTCCACATCCACTTGCAGTCAATGCCTACTCTCTATTAAACAATAAAACCAACCAACCAACCAAACAAAATACTGTTGTAAAAAAAATACTGTTGTGATTTCTATAACTAAAGGTCTCCTTTTGCTTGTTTTTTTGATTACATATAAGTGGAATCAGGGGTGCCTTGGTGGCTCGGTAAGTTAAGCTGCTGACTATTTTGGCTCAGGTCAAGGTTCCACAATCATCAGGGAGTCTGCTTCGGATTCTTTCTCTAGCTCTCTTACTGCCCCTCCCCCACTTGCAGGGTGTTCTCTCTTTCTCTCTCAAGTAATAAATAAATGAGCCTTTTAAAAAATAAATAAATGGAATTATAGAGTCAATATTGTTTTCTGTCTGGTCTCTTTCATGCAATATGATGTTTTTAAGACACATTCATTTTGCTGTTTGTTATATTAGTTTATTCCAGTTTATTTGAATTATATTTCATTGTCTGAACATAAAGCAATGTGTTTGTTTTCCTATTGATGAGCATGACGGTTATTTCTGGTTTTTTACTACTATGAATCACACTGCTACACAACAGTTGTGCAAGTCTTTTTGTGAATATATGTTTCCATTACTCTTCGGTAATCTAAATCTAGAATTGCTAGGTTAGAATGTGTACATATGTTTAAGTTCACAAGAAACTGTCCAAGATTTTCTGAAGTATAAAATTTTAGTTGCAGCAATTTGTAAAAGTTTCAAATCTTATGTTTTCACCAGCATTTGATCATCTCAATCTTTTATTGTTGCTGTTGTTTTTCTTAAATTTTAACTCAACTGTTGAGTATGTACTGATATCTCGTTTTCTGGTAAAGAATATCTCAGAGAATTTGTCCTTGGTAAAGCTGAATATAAGAAATATTATATAAGTAAAGGAGATTAAGAGGTACAAATTTCTTGTTATAAAATAAGTATGTCACAAAGATGAAAGGTATAGCTTAGGAAATATAGTCAATAATATTGTAATAACAATGTATGATGACAAAGCTTATCATGGGGAGCATTGAGTTATAGAATCACTGTGTTGTAACCTGAAACTAATATAACATCGTATGTCAACTATACTTCAAGAATAAAAATAATAACACTGTTCAAAAAGGAGGAAATATCTGCCCCCCGCACAAAGGAGTGCTACAGAAATTCTTTATGACGTAAGGAAATGATATCCTTCATATAAATTTAGATCTACACAAAAGAAGCATCCCTTATGAATAGAAACATAATAAATGTTCTACATTTTATTGGCAAATTAAACTCAGGAAAACAAAATCATAATACATTTTTATCAAATGAGCATTATCTTATAAATGCAAAATTGGTTTAACATTTCAAACTTAATTTCTCATAGTAACAACATAAAGGAAAATAAAATTATATGAGTATCTCAATAATTGCTATAAATGCATTTAACAAAATTTAACTCTGATGTAAAATTTAAAATATCAGAAAATGAGACAGAAAATTTCTTCATTCTAATAAAGCTCATCTATGAAAAATCTACAGAAACACCGTGCTTAATTGTGAAATACTGATGTCTTTCCTTTTAAAAGTAAGAAAAGTCTAGAGTTTTTGTACTCATAACTAGATTGGAAAGGACAAGCTATTTCTCACTTTAATTATGGATGACATGATTACTTATGTAGAAAGCAAGTGGTATCTACTAGAACCAATGTATTAGAAATAATAATTGGTTCCATCAATGTCTTAGAAAAAAGGAACACTATGAAAATTAATTTTGCTTTATATATTGAGAGCAAGGAATTGAAGGAACATAATTTAGAAGCCCATTTACCTTAGCATAAGAATGTATTTAAGGATCTAATCAAAGAAAAGCTACAAACACTATAATGACAACTACAAAATATTGCTGAGAGAAATTAAAGAACTACCTCGTTCTCTCGTAGCTTTCCTCCTGAGACTCCAATTACATGTGTACTAGACTACTTGATATTGTCCCCAAGGTCACTGAGGCTTTTTTATCAGTATTTTGTGCTCTCCGTATTAGTTAGATTTGATAATTATTTTTCACCTGTACTACTAATCGTTTATTCTATACTCTTAAATCCATTTTTAAATTCTTCCAATATTTTTAATAGATACTGTACTTTTTACTTGCACCGTTTTCATTTTGCTCATGGATATATTTATATAGAGAATATATACTTATTGTCTGTTATTCCAATGTATCGCTCATCTACTCTATTTCTATCATGTGCTTTTTTCTAATATCTCAATTATGACTTATATTTTTACATTTCTTAGTATATCTACTATTATTTATTGTAGCTTGAACATCATAGATGATACATTGGAGGATTATGGCTTTTTTTTTTCTAATTAGTGTTGATTTTTAACCCATTGGCAGTTAAATTACTGTAGATTATTCTGGTTGTGTCAATTTTTATTTTGGTATTTATTAGGTTACTGTTATTTTGATTTTGAATTTTAGTAAAAAAAAAAAATAAAATAAAATGCCAACCCTACTCTAGGGTGTATCGTTAATCCTAATGACAAAAAGTATTTCTAGGCTCTTGACTGAAAGCTTAGTGCTCAACAACCTGTCTCCAGTCTGGCAGGACGAGATTTTCAACATTTCTCAGCCCTGCATGATCTTTTGTATCACTACTTAATTCTTAGCCCCATATCAGACCTCTGCTAAGCATGTATTCTCAGTTCGGCCCTGGATAACACATCCATGGTAAATCCCAGTGTGAACTTTTGAGGTCATTGTTCTGCTGAGTTCTTTGTTCTCTGATATTTTGTTCTATAAATTAGTGTAAAGTGACACATGCAATTGATGATAAAGTTTTCCTAAAGTCAGAGTTAATGGTCCATCTATTTTATCATTGCATTACTAATTCTGCTTTAACATTTTTGAGATTAGTACATAATTTAATGCATTAATAGGAGATGATTCATAGTTCCAAGACATTTTTGGTCATGAATTCACTAAAGATGCTAACTTAGTTATTTCCCATTATCAGGAAGAAACTCGACACAGTTTCTAATCTGTCTTCTCCGTCTAGACAATCTACTAATACTGTTGCTATGAGTATGGTTTTAGTCATTTATGGATTTTATTACTAGTTTATTATCATAAGGTAGAGGGGGGTCAATAAATTATCCTCCAGACTGAGAAGTTACTTTCAGACTGAAAAGACCAATGGCCATTACAATTTACAGAGTTTTATTCAGGATAACTGACTGACAAGAGGAAATCAGATAAATAGGCTATCCATGATACTACATACCTATTTTCCAGACCTTAATCCACAGGTTTTATAGAGTGGGGGGCTTTGTAATGAAGTCAAAGGATAGTTATCTAAAGTGGTGCCACTTGTGCACCAGTCATTTCTACTTATCTAACAGGCACATTCTGTGTACCACTTTAGGGAAGATCAGACAAACCTTACTGTCTTCTGGTCAGGGCGTATATTAACCTCCAAGGGGCCTGGAATACATAGCACTGAAGGAGGTCATTGAGAGAGCATGAGCAAAATGGAAGGTACAAAGACAGAGTCAGTGTTGTCAGCATTTCTACAAATTGTCATAAGATCTTCACTTTCTATATTATTTTCACTATTATAAAATAAACTTCAGTGCAATAAAATCCATTCCCTAAAATTGATTTTACATAATTTGATCATATAATAACTTTGAAAATTTTATGAATTTTATGGTCATTTTATTTATTGAAATGCCAACATTAAAAATATGAAATCAAGGTAGTAATTGGAAAAACAACTAATTTATTCAGACTGAAGGTCAGATTTGTTTTTTTTTATTAATTAATTTTTCTACCATAAAAAGCCTTAAAATAAAATTATTTTCTCATTCCAGTTCAGTTGGAGTCATAAAGTTGATTAGTCATATCAAATTACGAGAGATTTGAACCTGATCTAGGTTAAGTTTGGCAAGTAATTTTGGCATTCATTCATTTTAGAACCATCAGAATAAAGAGAAAATATTTTATTTTACATTTTATTTTCTCAATATTGTACTATAATCATTTCTGAGGATAATAAAGAGTTACAATACACTCTAAAATCATACTACTTTATATAGGTAATATTTTAAAATAAGAAATTGTTTTATAATATTTTATTTCATTTTTCTATTAAGACCAAATTTCTGAGATATTTTGATAATAATATTCTATTAGTATGTGGGGAATTAATATTGAAAGACATTAGTAATTCCTACTAAGATGAAAATCTACAATTGCTTCAAATGTGATCTGATTTGTTCTGGCAAGCATTCTTCCAAGGATTGTGATACATGAATGAAAAAGTACAAATTTCTGTCCCCATAGAAATTCTGTTATCTGGAAATAAAGAAAATAGAGTTTCAAAAATTAGATATGTGTTATTTTTACCCACACAGAAATGTTCTATAGAACTCAATTTAAATTTTTTTCAAGTTTTTTTTTTTTATGTCTGAAAATGTAATTTCTTACCAGTTTCCTTGAAAACTTTTCCCACAACATGAATATTCTCAATGTTAGAGTTTCCCCTTCTAATATTTGGGCCAATAGGCCGATATATATATTTTTTCTTTTTCTTTTCCCAACCTAAAGAAAATAATTATTTTTTCCTCCATGTTTGCTCTTTCTTAAGAACTCTACAAAATTAATTAGCCTCATTCTCCCCATAGTCTTTGTTGAAGCACATTCTGGTTTTTAATATTTTCTCATAAATCTATCAACCTCAAGTCTTTAATCATTTTCATTACTTCTCTCTGAACTCTATCCAGTTTTTCTACATATTTTCTACATACTTCTAATAACGATGACCTTAGAAACGAGTCCATAATCCAGGTGTGAGCTCAACATAGTTCTGTAGACAGAACCTGTCATTTCCATATTTTATGACATAAGTATACTGCCAAAGGAAGAAGTTTCTGTCACTACTAGTCAATCTTCAAATTTTGGAGCTCTACATGGCTTTGACCTGGGCCCACCCTCTTTCTCTTCTCAGTCACCATTGTTTCTCTGGCAACTTTGTCTTCTCCTATGACTTCAAACACCATTTGATGACCCCTTTCAAATCTGCATCTCCATCACAGACATCTTCCTGTATTTTATATGACAATAAGACAAAATAAAAGAAAAAGAAGAAAAGCAGTATAAAAAGTTAGTTGACCTTTTTTGAGTGCTTACTATGTGCTGACTACCTTTAGACAATTTATATATATTGAATTAATCTCAACTATGATGAAAGTACTGTTATTTTTAATTTATAGAATAAGGAACTGATACATAGGTGAGTAATACTGTCTGAACTCATTTCTCCCCACATATTCATGTATTTTTAAATGAATTTATTCAAAGAACAACTCTCTTTCAAAAATACAAATTGTTATTTTCCTGCCAATAATAATTCAGTGATTTCCTTTTGCATTGGGCCAAACTCTAAATTCTTCACATTGCATAAACGGCCCTGACAACACCATGAGATAGAGACTATCTCTGGTTTACTCTAGTATCCCTAGAGGCTAGAATAAATGTTTGGCAGTCTAGTTTGACCCCATTCTGATTCCTCATTCTCTCCTTTTGAATTTCTGTCCCCTTAGCTTTTAAGCTCTAGCTACATTCTTCTTTCAGTTCTTCAAATAAGGAAACTCTTCCAGCTTGAAGACCTTTGATAAACAGACTGCTCTTCTAGTATGTTCTTTATTCCCATCATTGTTACTTAAGTCAGATTCATTCTCTGGCAAACAGTTTAACTGTCACTGTTTTAGGGACCCCAGTGGTATAGCGGAGACTTGCCTATACCAGGTTATAGAAGTTGATTATGTTCATTTCTTCTCAACTCCATGTTCTATGATACTGCTTTGGTGTCTTAAAGTAGACCATGATGGTGGTGTTTGTAGCAAAGAAACAAGCAAATGCTACAAATCAAGATTCACTTCCCTTCCTCCCAGCAAGAGCCTATTGTTGAATGTCTAATAACATACCACTGAGGGAATTTTGTCTAATTCCCACCACATTTGATCATTTGTTATTCACTTAACACAACTGTAGTTATGTAGCTATTCTATGATAACTTTTGAATATCATTAAAAAATCCTCCATTAGAGCATATGAATTGTGTCTTTTTTTTTTTTTTTTAACCATGTTCCTAGTAACTAGAAAAGTATCTGGCACTAAAAATATTTGCTGAATGCAAAAATTAATTATTGGTTTATCTATAGAAATTACTATATTTATTTAGACTTCAGGGGTTGAAGAATAGTTGATGCATTAGCTATCCATTGCTGCATATCAAATTGCCACACACTTAGCTGTTTAAAACAGCCACATCTATTATCTCAAAATTTCTATGAGCCAATAGTCCAGACCCAGATGATGGGTCCTCTGCTTCAGATTTCACAGGTCTATGGTCCATAGTTTCATTTTGAAGCTTTATGGGAAGAATCTGCTTCCAAGCTCATTTAGATTGCTCTTATAATTCACTTCCTATTTTTTAAAATTATATTCAGTTAGCCACGGTATAGTACATCATTAGTTTTTTATGTCATGTTCAATGATTCATTAGTTATGTATAACACCCAGTGCTCATCACAACACATGCCCTCCTTAATACCCATCACCCTGTTACCCTCGCCCCTTACCCCCTCCCTCTAAAATCCTCGGTTTTTTTCTTGGGGTCCATAGTCTCTCATGGTTTTTCTCCCTCTCTGCTTTCCCCCCCTTCAGATTTCCCTCCATTCCCCAGTGGTCCTCCTCGCTATTGCTTATTTTCCGCATATGAGTGAAACCATATGATAATTGTCTTTCTCTGCTCGACTTACTTCACTTAGCATAATCCCCTCCAGTTCCATCCATGTTGATGCAAATGATGGGTATTCATTTTTTTCCTGGATGGCTGAATAATATCCCATTGTATATAGGGACCACATCTTCCTTATCCATTCAGCTGTTGAAGGACATCTTGGCTCCTTTCACAGTTTGGCTATTGTGGACACTGTTCCTATGAACATTGGGGTGCATGTACTTCCTATAGTTGTAGGAGCAGCTGGGCTTCTTCCTGTTGTCAGCTGGAGACTGCTCTTCAGCAAACAGAGGCCTCCTACAGTTCCTAAAGACCGCCTAAAGTTCCTTGCAAGTGAGCACTCCCAACACAGTCCTTTACTCCATCAAGAAAGCAAAGAGAGTTTCTAGAGTGTCTGATCTTAAGAGAGTCTTATATACTATAATGTAATCACAGGAGTGACTTCCAGGTTTAGCATAAAAACTTTCAGGGTTTTGGATGAAACTTTGCAGGCTCATTTGGTTAGAAGCAGTCACAGGTTCTATCCACACTAAAGGGGATAGGATCCCACAAAGTTATGAACGCCAAGAGGAAGACTGGGGAGGAGCGCAGGTGAGATATTTAACATCTGGCCTGCCTGCCACGGTTGTAGAAAATAGCAAAGACTCATTAATTTAGAAAATATTAAAAAAAAACTCATTATTGTTATACCTAATTACATAATTAATGGCTATAAAATTAGAAGTAGAAATATAAAATGTCATAAATACCAATTAGAGCTACATTCAGGACTACCTGATTACTAGCTCTTCTAAAAACAATAATGCATTTTCGTTAGTTTTATTTGGTTTTCACTTAGTGAATGGAAATATATAGTTCTAGAAATTTAACTTAAATCTCAGGGTTTTTTTGTACAAAGTGTTTTACTTTTTTATAGAATTACTTTTAAATTCAAGGACCCAATATTACCACCTTAGTTTTAGTTTTTAAGGCCCTTTTATTAAATAGCATTGCTAGTCAGTAAGAGGTATCAATTTTAGAAATATTGTATCCATAGAAAATGCATTATCTCTTTGATCTTGGTTACTTTGGTCTATGAGAGATAATATGAGAATCTGAATGTAAGAATTTTTTTTCTTAGATTTTATTTTGTTTTATTTTATTTTTGACACACACACACACACACACAGACAGAGAGAGAGAGAGACAGAGAGAGGGAACACAAGCAGGGGGAGTAGGAGTGCAGAAGCAGTCTCCCTGCTGAGCAGCACCCTGGGATCATGACCCTAGACGAAGGCAGATGCCTAATGACTAAGCCACCCAGGTGCCCTGAATGTAAGAAATTAGACAGGAAGTGTTTTGTAAATTCACTCCAAATTGTAAGTGATGAAGACAATTTTTAATAAAAGCTCTGTGCCTAACTCATATTAGGGGCTCAGAAGTATTTATTGCATGAATGTTGCAATGTATTCAAACTCTAGTTCCTTTGCTCCGTCCTCAACCCTTTCACCTTGCTTACCTCAAGCAAAGATGGTGCAAATACACAAAAAATCAGAGAGGAAAAAACAGCAAAATACTCTAGAAAACAATACACATTCTTCTCCTGATTTGAACAATGTCTTTTTTGTTTACTTTAAAATGGCAAAAATAATACCCACTTCTTCCTAATAGTAGAGACTACCAACATATGGGTTGCCTATTAAAAATTCAGCATAGAATACCTTTATGATATTATTCTAATTTGATTTTTTGCCTGTTTAGAATTCCATTTCTAGACAGAAATTGTATAAAAATATTCATTCTGCACTACTTCACTTATGCCAAATACATATTTGCACCTTATCAAAATTGGCAAGGACTGAAACCAATGAACTATTTTGCAATGAATACTGATCTAAACAACAAAAGGAGAAAACCATGACAATTCCTGCAGTTCATATCAGTAAAGTGAAAAGTTTATAATAAGAAATGTAAAACTCATTCATAATGTGTTTTAAATCTCTCTGCCAAACTTTGTTAACATCTGCCATGACTGCTAGGTATTCATGAACTTTTCATTTGCTTGAGTAAGTTGATAACCATGTAGTAATGAGTCTGTCGACTGATAATTCAGTGTCAACCAGGTGAATGAAAAAGCTCTGGTTTCCAGAACTCAATTGCATGTTTGAATTGTCATGGTTGAATTAGCAAAGAAGATGTTTCATTTATGATTTTTCTCCAGCAGAGCTTCATAGTTTGTGATATGACTATGAAGAAAGACATTGTTCAGGAAAGCACCCCCCAAAAAACCTATAAAAGTTACATTTCTTCTGCATTCCAGACAAGAAGTTGAGTCCCATGTCTGTGACTGCTGGCTGTTAAATGTAAGTAGTTTCTGCTCCTGTATGGACATTGCAATTCCATTCGTCCAACTTGATGAGTGTTTATTATGTGTTGAATATTGTGGTAAATTGCAGGTATCAAAACTCGATAAGGTACAGGGTCTTCTCTAAAGGAGTTTCCCTTCTGGTAAGATAGATAAATAATTTCTACAAAGGAGGCAGATTTCTGCATGAGCGCCTGTTGCTTCTCAAAGAATCATTAATTTCTGCAAGAAACTCATTTCAATCCAAATGTGTTTCAAACACACAGGAAATTCTCACAAAATTTGCAACACAAGACTATTTGCTAATCTAGGAAAAGGGGAGGATAACTAATAGACCAGTTTTTCCAGGGACTGTGTAGTCATGCTATCTAAATGTTTACCTGCACTCTTGTTAAATACGACTGCCCAGTTCTGGTTGCATAGGTAAAAGTGAATATATAGGTTAATGACATACTTTTCTTTTCTATCTTAGAAAACCCAGTGTTTATTGGACTTTTGTACAAGCTATCACATGAGACACTTTGATAAAAAATGCCATTTACCATTTTTTCCACTAGTCTATGGCTTTTTTTTTTCTCCTGGCATAAGTGAAGTAGTGCAGAATGAAAATTTTTATACAATTTCTGTCTAGAAATGGCTTTTTTTTCCCCTTTCACCTTCTCATTCCTGATCCTACCCCCCAAATGCAGTCCTCCACCATGTTAATAGCAACTTCCTCACCTCTGAATCTTGCTCTGTAACTACTGAAACCCCCTTTCAAAAACTGTAATAGAAGAGTTCTGTTTAGAAAGTCATTTGAAAAATGTCAGGAACAACCCTTTGCCCTGTCTCCTTGACATTCTGAAAGTTGCCAGTCAACCTCCCTGTGGTTCACTACCTAGACCACAGTTTCGAGAACTGAACTGTGGACCCTTGTTCAGTGTCCCCTGCTAAAAATCAATGTAAACAGTTTAGATCAAAATGGGCTTTCTGAACTCACATTTTAGCATGTTGAGCCACCACTATGGAATGTTTGGGATTCTATTAATACAGCTTTATAGCTTTAAAAGAAAGTATTCTTTCAGTACTGAAAAGGTAGCTGCTTTATTTTCGAGTGGCAAAAATGGCAGAAAAATTTGGTCTAGAATATAGCTAGTTGGAGTATCATAATTTGGTCATAAATAAGTAAAGGGTTATTTTATAAGCTATAATTTGAAAATATATATACTTAGGTCAAAAATTATAGGCTGGTAAATGTGAAATGCTAAGGTATATTGGAGAGTACATATTTGAATACATATGAAAACTTCACTATCTAATGATTTCTGACATTCATTGTTCAGTGCTTCCTAAAAGCTAAAAGAACAAAAATACGTTTTTGTAGTGATCCCTACAATTTCATAGTTATTGAAGTTAAAAATAAGTGTAGTCTACTCTCTGTAGCACTACCTAAAACTCTATCCCTAAAAAATGATTCAGTAATATGTCTCAGCAGTAAAGAGAAGTGTTTTTATTTTCGACTCTAACACGCCTCTCCTGGTATCCACTGCTGGAAGTCAGTCTCCCTAAAAAGTTCTCATGGCATTTTACTTGTACAGATTTATTACACTTAATGTATAGCCTGTGTTGTTTTTATGCTAATCTTATCTTCCCTGCTATACTGCCAAATTCTTAAATGATGATTCCACAATTCATCAACCTTCAGACTGTTATAATGTCTATCCTAATGCCTTCATCCAACCATCACTTATTGAGTAAATGTTGGCCCTGAATCAAGAATTAGCTATGATTATAGGCAAGCTATTAACAGAGATGGAAATAGAGTCTAAATCTCCACTATCCTCCTCTTTCATTGCAGAGAATCACTGGTCGATACTCTCGAGCTGCTATATAAATGTGTAGTACTAAAAACAGTGGACAGACCATACATTCCAGTAATATGCATAATATTCAGGTTTTTGTCACACTAAGAAGTATTCAGAAGTATTAACACAAAACCTTGAAAATTTATTTTTAGAATCCATGAAGAGTGATCTATTTAAGAATGAATCGGATTGTTATTTAGGGATAGTCTGGGTTTTACATTTAAATATACATATATACTATTTTTAGAATAATATATGGATACTTTTATTTGCTAAATATAAATTAGTTAAAAATGGGGAAAATGTCTAAGTATTATCCCAAATATAATTTCCCAATTATATAAATCATGGGGGCATTATTTTATAGAATAAGAATAATATAATTAAAAATATAGTATGAATCACTTGTAAGGAACTGGATGTGTATTAACACATTGAAGCTACACACCCATTGAATTTCCAAACTCAGGTCCTCTTTTATGGAGGGCAAAAGGGAGACAGAAAGAGATGCTGACTGGCCCTGCCTATCCTTCATCTCTGACCTTTCTCCTGTGCTTTTTTACAGTGAACTTCACCGGCTATTTTTTTTTCTGCCAGATATTAAATATTAGTTTTATTAGTTTTATTTGGAATTTTATCTTTGCCTTTTCTTTAAAAAAGCATATATATATATTAGTGTATTAACTACAATCATTCATTCTATTTTCTGTCTCTGCTCTGGTCTGTGAACACTTTGAGAGAAGACGCATGATGTGCTCACTTTGATTTTTTTGGTCCAGAGTAGATTTCATATACTTTCATTACAGGAATAAGCAAATTCATGAAATTTAAAATGATTTCATCTTGCCTATGTGCCAATGTAGGAATTTGGAGACCAATCAGAAATAAGATCAATAGTTTGCCCACCCTGATTCTAGTGAAAATTGAGGGATTAGTGGGAGAATCCTAAAACTGATTTGATTTACTCTAGTATGGTCAGTGACTGGATTGGGATTGAATCATAACTTCTGGAATATGTGAGATAGGAGAAAGGGCATGGAATTTGGAGTAGAAATTCTGAATTCTCATGCTAGACCTTCCAATTTCTGTTTGTGAAGTCTTGGACATGTTACCTAATATTCCTAAACCTCAGGAAGAGAGGGGATCTGAAAGTCAACCAGTCTACCTTTCCTTACTTTAGGGATCTAATTTCAGTCAAACCAATTTCTGTGCCTGAAGAATTCAGGCAGCACATAGTTTGAAATGTAGACAGATTCATTAGGCTAAATATTTTACATTAATATTTTATAATATTAACATATTTTACATTAAATATTTTACATTATTTACCATCTTGTTTCTCCAAAGTGGAACTAATGTAAGCCCAGTGCCCCACATTTCCTGCATTATCACCATGTTACTATTTTAGGCTTTCTAGTAGATACCTGTTTTGAGAAACATTGTCTAAGCCTTTATTTTCCCTATGTTGGAGAGTACATACCTATAGCAATACTATTTATTTTGTGCTTAAAGGCTAGTTGTTCTTTGCAACAGTGAAAGATTAGTCCTTTAGATAAGGACTTCTTTTTTACATTGTAGTTCAACTGTGTGTCTAAGTCATTTATCCTTATCTCATTTCTTTAGGATTTTTCACACGTGCTACTGAACATACTTCATTGATTTATTACCACAGCATTTCTGTTTTGTTTCTTGAACTTTTTTCCCTACACACAGACCTAGATCTGTGGAAATCATGCAGTACTCCTCCCAAATCATGCGGGTGGCCAATGGAATCAATCTGTCACCTAAAACTTCCACCATATTGAAAGCACGTGGAAGCCATTCTTCTGTCAGTGCCCATCACTTCTGCCTGCAGGGTTACTGGTATGAGACATTCCAACTAGGCTGTTCAGATAGGAATGTGAGTTAGTCTGGGCAGGAATTGTAAACCTAGGGGTGTTTTGCTGTTATTAACCACAGCATGTACATCCTGTTTCAGAGTCGTCTTTTTTGAACAAACGTGTGTGTTCACTTGCTCTAATTTCCTATTTCCTTCCCAACTAAAATAAAGTGGCTGACACCAGAGATTGACAGCTGGACAAAGACAGAGAAAGTGGAGCCACATTTTTTTGTGAATCACTTACTTCTTGTTTGTCTGGTGTTATGTCACACATTGGTCATATTTGTGCGTGGGTACATTTAATACAAGAGACTTCAAATCCAGTATTCTTCAAACACAACTGTTCATATAAATCAGATAGATAGACTCCTAAATTCAAGATTCACACCCATTTCTATTACTTTAAAAGAACCCAAGTTTATCATTCTTGCACAGACTAACTCACATTCTTGGCTGCAAAGGATTTCTTGGAATGTCTAGCCTTAGAAATGCACATTTTGTGCAGTTATTTCTATCTCATATATTTAACCCACAAACTGAATATAGTTGAAAACAGGAGCAAGTCTGTTTCAAATTAAGTGACACACTTAGGATATTAAATAGATCATAGGAAAGCATACTGGCAGAGCATAAAGACTTAGAAATACAAAATCAGAATCAGTGAAAAGGAAAACACCTTGAATTTCCACCTACTACTAATACAAATTTTGCAAAAATTAGTGAAACTCCAGGCTTTTTAAAAATTCTCTCTCAAAGATAAGTTTAAACCCCACAGATTTATTTTCTGAGCAGTATTCTTAAAAATGAAATATCAAAGAATATTTCTTGGGATTTCTAAAGAGCCAATTTATAATGTGCCTACTGGTTAATATAAAATATATTTCTGTGAGTAGGTATAAGCATCACTGTAAAAGACATAACAATTTTATTCCACAGAGTGCAAGGTTAAAGTAGGAGAACCTGAAGAAGAAAAGGGGAAATAGGACATTCAGGAATCCAATAATATAATATCCTATGACAGCATGTCAGCTAACTTAACAACGAATAAGATGGCTAAAACTGAACTGAATTGATATCCTTTCTTGGGGAAAACACCAGGGAGCTTTCCATGAGTAAGAGCCAATGAATCAAGACCAAAGGAAACTGACCACACCTGCCTTGGATAATAAAAGAATGGGATCCGGAACCAGAAATCGAGCAACCTAATGCATGCTGATAGAAACACCACCAGTGACTTCCCATAACCTTGAAACCATCTGCAGGTGGTTCCTTGTATCAGTAAAAGCAGAACTGACAAACCCTCAGCAAGCCTCCTTTAGTGTACTCCTACATTGCTCTAGAAACCAAGCCAAGTGGACATATATTTCTATAATGGAATATGTCTTTTCTCTCTCCTTGTCTGTGGCTTCTTTGTGTATGTGTTGGCTACCACTGCTCAAAAGTGGCTTATGAGAAATGCAATACTATTAAGATATACAAATAAATCACATTTTTGTCTAAGCCAATGCAATAAATTTCCAGTCAGAAGAATCTTTTTGGCTACCTCGAAATAACCCAGAAATCTCTGCTATTTATGCAGGACCTTCTGCATTTAGCTTCTTAATTCTTTTTTTTTTTTTTTTAACCTTTCATTTCACCATTTATTTCCTTCGTCATAGATTAGGATAGCTCTTTTGTTGAGTTCCATATGTTTCATATGGGTGTTTTAGTAGTTAAATGAAGTTGACAGATAACTAAATCAACAGAGGTTTACTATCTTATATATGTAAATATCTGTTGTAGGAATTCTGTAGGTTAAAAACAGATAAGTCTGTCTTCTCACTCAAAAACAGATGATCTAGGGAGGGTATGTGCTTTGGTGAGTGCTGTGAAGTGTGTAAACCTGGTGATTCACAGACCTGTACCCCTGGGGATAGAGTATTATGCCTCCATCAGAAAGGACGAATACCCAACTTTTGTAGCAACATGGACGGGACTGGAAGAGATTATGCTGAGTGAAATAAGTCAAGCAGAGAGAGTCAATTATCATATGGTTTCACTTATTTGTGGAGCATAACAAATAGCATGGAGGACATGGGGACTTAGAGTGGAGAAGGGAGTTGGGGGAAATAGGAAGGGGAGGTGAACCATGAGAGACTATGGACTCTGAAAAACAATCTGAGGGTTTTGAAGGGACGGGGGGTGGGAGGTTGGGGTACCAGGTGGTGGGTATTATAGAGGGCACGGATTGCATGGAGCACGGGGTGTGGTGCAAAAATAATGAATACTGTTATGCTGGAAATAAAAAAAAAAAAAAAACAGATGATCTAGTAATTTAGAGAAACGGTAATATGCTTTGTAAAGTTGTTAATTTGTGTATTACTGACAACAACATGTGAACAGATTGCCTTAAAGGGTGGAGTTGCATTTTTAAGGATTCCTTGAGTAGAATTAAGTAGAATTAATAATCAATTTCTCAAAACAAACCTTAGATTTTTTTTTTTTTTTTGGTGTCTAAAGTTAAATAGAATTATTTTCAGCACAGCTAGCTATATATACTGGTCAAAATGCATTCTATTCTAAAAATATTTTAAACTGAGAAACAAACAATGGGATATTAAAGTGCATATCTGAGGACTAGAGATGAGAAAATCATGCTAGCATATTGTTTTAGGTAACTTTGTGGAAATCCTAATGCCAAAATAGACCCCACAAGATTAAATATTTGATTTCAATACACATTATAGTTCTTTCTTTTGCTAAAAATCATAGAATTTCAATAAATGCTCCTTGAAATTTTTTTCTTCATTTGTACCAAGAGGTATTTGGTAAGTATTTATATGAAAATATGAAAAAAATCTAACCAAAGATTACATTTTTCAAAAAAATACTGGACCCATATTTTAAATCCATACTGAGCTCCTTTAGAAACTATTAGAACAATTTTATACTGAAATCAGGTTTTCTGTATCTAGCAAGTACTTCATAACCCAATTTTTCAAAAAACACAAACACTTCATAAAGTTGTTCTTTCTCTGTTAAAGGTTCTAAAATGTACTTAAGCTATTAGCTCAAGAGGAATGTGTAAATGCCTAAGATGACAAAGCAAGAAAGCATTGACTTTTCCAACAACAAAGCAGTCCAGGAAAGATTTGATCAATGAAGAAAAGTCTAGAAGAGACTTTGACATAGTGAATGTTGGTAGTCATAAACTGGGAAATAGATTTTTTTAAGATCATATGTGAAGATTACTGTACATTAACATATGCCCCAGTAAATGAGTTAGATTGGTAAAAAAGAATAAAACTGGAATTTGACACTGATTCTGATTATATTGTGCTGATTGAGCCATAATTATTCTAGAAACCTTGATGATATATTGCCATTTACTCATTCATTAGTTTATTCATCATATGCATTCATCATATAAAGTGTGTATGCCCTCAAGTTGCTCATACAGTAAAGGAAGGAAATGGGCTTGTTAAAATAAAACAATGTGACTAGATCTATGTTATAAGCTGGAGCTGGAACTATGTAGGAGAGGCCAGGAAAGTATTCATAGTGGAAATTGCTTTGAGCTGCATCTTGAAGGATGTCCAGGAATTTTCCTGAATAGGAGAAGAATTTTATATAAAGAGAGTAACATTAGCCAGAATTTTTAAAGTTTTTCTGAGATCTAGGTGTCAAATAAATAAGATGTCCATACCTAAATATGTATGACAAACACTGGGTTACACAAAGACAGAAAGGTTTCTTTAATGCAGAATGCTCACAAATTTTAACAACTGTTTCTTAAATTTTCTTGATTATAAATGGAATTTCGGTCAATTAGTCAAAACACTGACTTCATGTACTCATGATCTTAATCTGTTCAGACTTCTACACCAAAATACCACAGGCTGGGTAGCTTATAAACAGAAACTCATTCCTCACAATTCGGGTGGTGGGAAATGAGAAATCAGAGTGACAGCATGGTTCTGTTCTGGTACAAGCTATCTTTCAGGTTGCAGACTTCTCATTGTGTCTTAATGCAATAGAAAAGCCTAGGGATCTCTATCAGGCCTCTTTTATAAAGGCACTAATCCTTTTCATGGGCTTTGCTCTCATCATCTAAGCACCTCCCAAAGGCCACACCTCTGAAATCCTGAAATCCTAACACATAGAGTGTTAGGATTTCAACTTATGAATTTGAGAGGGACACAAATATTCAAGCCATAACAGTCACCTCCGATATATGATTCATTATCTTTAAAATAGGTCTGAAATTCCATAACTTTTGATAATGTCCCAGTTGATTTTTAAGGTCTTCCAATTTGAAAAATACTAATGCTTAAGCAATTGTACAGTCAAGATCTTCATAAGGAGATAGTGACATATGCCACTTTTCAAACTTAATTGACACTATAACTTTTACATGAGAAATCCTTACTTGAATGTTGTGAAATAATTGTGCTTCTCAGAGCAGGTGTTTCTGAACACAAGGTATAGGACTTGCTACACAAGAATGTAGAGGTGAGACAATGAAGCCAGGTTAAGGTGTTTGTACTTTATCTTATGAGTGATGGGAAACCAGGAATGATTTTTTTTTCCAGCAAATATTTATTTTTTTTTAAATTTATTTATTTTTTATTTTTTGTAAACATATAATATATTTTTATCCCCAGGGGTACAGGTCTGTGAATCGCCAGGTTTACACACTTCACAGCACTCACCATAGCACATACACTCCCCAATGTCCATAACCCCACCCCCCTTCTCCAAACCCCCCTCCCCCCAGCAACCCTCAGTTTGTTTTGTGAGATTAAGAGTCACTTACAGTTTGTCTCCCTCCCAATCCCATCTTGTTTCATTAATTCTTCTCCTACCCCCTTAACCCTCCATGTCCTCATATCAGGGAGATCATATGATAGTTGTTTTTCTCTGATTGGCTTATTTCGCTAAGCATGATACTCTCTAGTTCCATCCACGTCGTCACAAATGGCAAGATTTCATTTCTTTTGATGGCTGCATAGTATTCCATTGTGTATATATATCACATCTTCTTTATCCATTCATCTGTTAATGGACATCTAGGTTCTTTCCATAGTTTGGCTATTGTGGACATTGCTGCTATAAACATTCGGGTGCACGTGCGCCTTTGGATCACTACATTTGTATCTTTAGGGTAAATACCCAGTAGTGCAATTGCTGGGTCATAGGGTAGTTCTATTTTCAACATTTTGAGGAACCTCCATGCTGTTTTCCAGAGTGGTTGCACCAACTTGCATTCCCACCAACAGTGTAGTACGGTTGCCCTTTCTCCGCATCCTCGCCAGCATCTGTCATTTCCTGACTTGTTAATTTTAGCCATTTTGACTGGTGTGAGGTGATATCTCGTTGTGGTTTTGATTTGTATTTCCCTGATGCCGAGTGATATGGAGCACTTTTTCATGTGTCTGTTGGCCATCTGGATATCTTCTTTGCAGAAATGTCTGTTCATGTCTTCTGTCCATTTCTTGATTGGATTATTTGTTCTTTGGGTGTTGAGTTTGCTAAGTTCTTTATAGATTTTGGACACTAGTCCTTTATCTGATATATTGTTTGCAAATATCTTCTCCCATTCTGTCACCAAGAATGATTTTTGAAGCCAGTAAGATTAGGTTTGGAAATGTCCATTAGTGACTTTATATATGCTTCAACTCATGGCATAGCATAATCATGGTTATGAAGTTACACATAATGTAAGACAATGATGAGAACAAATAGAAAAGTAAATAAGAAAGGATCATATGAAATGGAGTGAGTAATGAAGGTAGTGCACCAATGCATTCAGTATTGAATTTACACTTTTGCAGTGAATGAATCATAAATGTGGCTAAAATTTTCTAATGGGCAACTGAAAAAAGAAAGCAAAATCAAATTTAAGTGCAAGAATGGTGTTTCTTGATTTGTTGAGTGGAAGAATAAGAGAATGATGGACTTATTGAATAACTGAATGGAAATTTACTTTTCAAGAAAATAAATCTAGTAGCTTCATGGAAGATGGAAGGTTGAAGGAAATTCTGGTGGCTAAAGCACGAATTTAATAATCTAAGTGAGAGAGAGTTATAAGATGATAATCTAAGTGACAGAGAATAAGGGGCTACTAGTACAAATTGATAGGAAAAGGCAGTTTCAAGAAACAATTCTGAGATTAAATGGACGGTTTTTAGTGATTTGATTATGGAGAATAAAAAAACACATGATGACAGCAAAAGATGAGACAAGGTTCTAAATGACAATGTAAATTATTTTAAAGATTTTTTAAAAATTTTATTTATTTTTTTGACAGACACAAGTAGGCAGAGAGAGAGGAGGAAGCAGGCTCCTTGCTGAGCAGAGAGCCCGACGCAGGGCTTGATCCCAGGACTCTAGGATCATGACCTGAGCTGAAGGCAGAGGCTTTAACCCACTAAGCCACACAGGTGCCCCAACAATGTACATTATTTTAAAAGATAAAGATTAGAGAATGGAAACTAATTTGAGGAAGGGGTGCTTGGAGGTGAAATAATAAGTTCAATTTGGAATATATTAAGTTTGACATTTCCATAGGCTGTTGGAAATATATTTTGTGGAATTCAGGAGTAATGTATAGGCCAGTGATTTTTCATCTAACAATCCATGTAGATTTCCTAGGACAGCAATAACATTAATTAGAATATCTCTTCATTTCCTAATAATACTTTAAAATTGTTAACAGAAAGGTTATCAGAAAATAAAAATAAGTATTTTCAACATACCAGAATATTAGTCTGAGAAAAGCTATTAATAAATATAATCATGACTACTTAAGAAACTGCTATTTTTTATTGTGAAAAAAGTAGAGAACACTTATTTGAAGAATTTTGGAACTAAAAGAAAACGTCTAGCCTAAAAAATTCATATTAATACTACACATATCTTTCTTGTAAAGGAAAAAAATACGGAATAGTGTTTTAATAGATATTCTGCTTTATTGAGGTGCTTTGTCAGAAATGAAGGGGTAAACAAAGCTATGGTTCATAAACACCACAGCAAACAATTCACCAACCAACCAGCCAGTATTTCATTGTGATATAATGCAGAGATGAAAAGAAAACTGGTTAATTAAAATTAATTCTTCTCTAACTAGCCTCAAGATGCTAGAAAAGTAAATCAAAAAATGTATTTAAATTATTCTGAGTAAATTTGTTAAATTAATAAATAAAAAGGGAAGAATTATTTAAAAGTCTTTTACAAAGATTATTTTTCACACATTAAAAACCTCTTCAGGACATGCTGCAATGTGACTAGGAACACTTTAGAAACTCTATGTAACTGTTAGATCTCAGGAAAAGGAGGAGATGATGATTTTTCCTTTTTCCCTTCAGGCTCCATGGGGCAGTCCCTAGTGAATCTCAGTCTTAGAACAAACCTGTCAAATTCTGTAATTACTACAGTCCTGAGCTATCCTCCCTGGGCTATGGATGGAATGGACTGGGGAGAAGATGCTGAGCTGGTTTAGTCTGGGTGTCACAGTGCAGGTTGTTAAAATGGGTGATCCAAGCAGCCATATTCAGAAGTAACACCAAAACCAAAACTAAAATCTGAGTAGTATGTCAACTTTATTTGTCAGTTTCAAGGCAAAGAAAGAGGAAAACCTATGAAATAATCACTCTGGTTAGAAACAAGAAATTCCAGATAAGAAGAGGGAAGTTTTGGACCAGAAAGGTGAGGGGTAGAGCTTAAAAATCCTCTTGGTCTGTGGCTACTTCTGATTTTCACAGAGCACATGAAAACTTGGAGAATAGAAAAGAAGAACTAAGGGAACAATTCTCAATTTAGTTATTGAAAATGAATGTCAGTGATTGCCTGCTCAAAGAAACTCAACAAATCAGTTATTGCAGCCTGGGTTTTAGAGCTCCCTGAGATTAATTCATTCTGTATCACCCAAAGGTTAGTTTATTTAGTGAGCACAAAGTGCCAGAAGCTGAAAATAAGGCAAGGAATGGACAAACTCTCTATTCTCACGGACCATTTTAGGGGTGGTCAGGGTCCAAAAACAATAATCACAAGAAAATTAATTTGAATTCATGTAATAAGAATATGATTTTAAATCATTTGGGAAAAGACAAAAATAATGTGATAAAATCTACCAAAGTATTGTAGCAATTCGTAGCTTGAGAAAGCATGAGATTTTGAAGCCAAGCTCAAATATTGCTCTTCTTCAGAGGCTTTTCTAAATTAAGTGGTATCACATTTGCCTCCGTTGGAAAGTCTTCAGATCCAAGTACTTATTCAGACAATGAGTGAAGTCTAATTTAGGGGACTCATTTATCTCTGTTTTTGCTCCATCCTGTGTTCTCTAACTTTATTACAGAGTCCACTTTGGAAGCCTATCTTCAAGGAATTTGACAGATTTGATCCCTGGCCAACATACCAACCATTCTTCAGAGGAGCTCATAATGTTTAAACAAACGTCTTTGGAAGCACAATAGATCACATAGGTACTTTGGGCTCTAAACTACAGTCCTCATCTGGGCCACCAACACATCTGGAGCAGTTGGTTAGCTACTTATTACCCACTCTATAAATACTTGTTCACTCAACTGTGTGTGAGGTTCTATTGTTTGCCCTCTGTAAGTCATATTTCCACAAAGGGAATGTAAACAATATGAGGTTCAAAACAGCACTGTCTTCTCTGTTCATGTATCATTCCTTATTTTTCCCTTCTAAAATTCACAACAGGAAAAAGCAGTCATTTTTTAAAAAATCTTTCACATGATTTTCCTACATAAACTTTAGTGACATGTTGAGTTAATGTAAGTAGAGAGCCAAGTTGCAATTTCAAAAAGGTGAAGCCAAGTTCAGTTACTTTGTAACATATCTTAATACCTCTTAAAAGGGAAAAAAGAAGGTTTGAAAAGATAAATGATGGTGATGATGAAAGAAAAAACACACAGGGAAGATTTAGAGGAGTTCAGTGAAGACCACAGAATCGGAAAGAAATACATGATGACTGAGGTTAAGAAAGAGACAGAGGGAAAACTTGTCATATATTCTGTTTTGAATAACAGACAACTATGAAGCGTAGCTTTTTATACATGGGATAGGATTTGACTTGCATTATAAGCATATGTCTGCTATCCTTAAACGATATAAAATAAGGATTCACATACTTGTAATTAAGATGTACAATAAGAACTGTACAGTTATAAAATAATGTTATTGTTAAATAACTCTTAAAGAATTTATTTTACAAAAATAGAAACTGAGGCAGAAATGATTGATTGGCTTGCTACTGGTCATTGCCTAAATTGGTAGCAGAACTAGCAGTTCAACTGGTGGTTGAACTTAGTCTTGTATCATTCAACCCAATACATAAATATGATTTGCTTTTGGTACACAAGGCTTATCTTTTGTTATATTGAACTTTACTAAGATAAAGCGGATGGTTGTACATAGCAGTAAAACTGGTTGTGTGGCTCTTTAACATATTTCAACAGTTTGAAATCTCCCAAGAAGTAGTAGAAGAGAAACCATCCTTACGTTTTTCTGTATTTTACTATGATAGAAACACTATCAAGAGATTTTTGAGATAAACAAATTCTTTTTTAGACCATTCACCCATAACTATAAATTTAAAATATTCTCCTCCACCAAATGAATATTTCTGAATGCTGAATTTAGTCAAAATAAAGAAATCAGGAGCTGGGCCACCTAGGGATCTCAGTAGTGAGTTTTACCCCTCATTGGGCTCCAGAATGGGCATGGAGACTACTTAAAAAAAAAAAAAAACAACAATGCAGGAGTTATGGCAGGATGAAGAATGGTCCCTACTTTTTGATGCTCTCCAAAGCAAAATATATCTCAAACAATTCATGAAATTAAATTATAAGTATGAATATATATATTTTGAAAAATATATATATTTTGAAAGTAGGGTATTTTAATATGCATTTTTAGCTAGCATTTTCAGATTTTTAAAGTTAACATATAATGTATTACTTGTTTCAGGGATACAGGTCTGTGAGTCATCAGGTTTACACAATTCACAGCACTCACCACAGCACACACCCTCCCCAATGTCCATCACGCAGCCACCCCATCCCCCCCACCCTTCTCCCCTCCAGCCACTCTCAATTTGTTTCCTGAGATCAAGAGTCTCATATGGTGTGTCTCCCTCCCTGATCCCATCTTTTCATTTTTCCCTCCCTCCCCCCACGATTATGCTAAGTGAAATGAGTCAATCAGAGAAAGAGAATTATCATATGATCTCATTGATAGAAGTATGAATATTCAAGATTCCATACAAATTTTAAGAATATTATGTTCATTGTGAGAAATGCTTTTGATATTTTGATAGGGGCTGCATCTAATGTGTAAATTGCTTTGGGTAGTATAGACATTTTAACAATATTCGTTCTTCCAATCCATGAGCATGGAATGTGTTTCCATTCCTTTGTGTCCTCTTCAATTTTTTTTCACAGCATTTTAAAGTCCCCAGAGTCCAAAACTTTCACCTCTTTGGTTAGGTTATTTCTAGGTATCTTATGGTTTTTGGTTCAATTGTAAATGGGATTGATTCCTTAATTTCTCTTTCTGCTTCTTCACTATTGGTGTATGGAAATGCAACAGATTTCTATAGGTTGATTTTGTACCCTAAGATTTTACTGAATTTATCAGTTCTAGTAGTTTTTTGATAGCATCTTGAGGGTTTTCTATATCATATCATCTACAAATACACAAGAGTGTACTGTCATGTCATCTGCAAATAGTGCCGGTTTGACTTCCTTCTTGCCAATTTGATGCCTTTTAATTCTTTTTCTTGTTGTTTAATTGCTGTGGCTAGGACTACCAGTACTATGTTAAATAACAATGGTGATAGTAGACATCTCTGTCTTATTCCTGACAGCAGAGAAAAAACAAAGCTTTTCCTCATTGAGGATGATGTTAGCTGTGAGTTTTCTATATATGGTCTCTCTTTCTCTCTTTTTCTCTCTCTCTCGCGTGCTCTTTTTTTTCCCCAAAAAAAATGTCCTGGGCTTCAAACAACCTAGCTATTTATTATTTATTTATTTATTTATAACATTTTTTTAAATTTTTTTTATTATTTTTACTTTTTTTTTACTTTTTTATTTTTTATAAACATATATTTTTATCCCCAGGGGTACAGGTCTGTGAATCACCAGGTTTACACACTTCACAGCACTCACCAAAGCACATACCCTCCCCAATGTCCATAATACCACCCCCTTCTCCCAAACCCCCTCCCCCCAGCAACCCTCAGTTTGTTTTGTGAGATTAAGAGTCACTTATAGTTTGTCTCCCTCCCAATCCCATCTTGTTTCATTTATTCTTCTCCTACCCACTTAAGCCCCCATGTTGCATCACCACTTCCTCATATCAGGGAGATCATATGATAGTTGTCTTTCTCTGCTTGACTTATTTCGCTAAGCATGATACGCTCTAGTTCCATCCATGTTGTCGCAAATGGCAAGATTTCATTTCTTTTGATGGCTGCATAGTATTCCATTGTGTATATATACCACATCTTCTTGATCCATTCATCTGTTGATGGACATCTAGGTTCTTTCCATAGTTTGGCTATTGTGGACATTGCTGCTATAAACATTCGGGTGCACGTGCCCCTTTGGATCACTACGTTTGTATCTTTAGGGTAAATACCCAATAGTGCAATTGCTGGGTCATAGGACAGTTCTATTTTCAACATTTTGAGGAACCTCCATGCTGTTTTCCAGAGTGGCTGCACCAGCTTGCATTCCCACCAACAGTGTAGGAGGGTTCCCCTTTCTCTGCATCCTCGCCAGCATCTGTCATTTCCTGACTTGTTGATTTTAGCCATTCTGACTGGTGTGAGGTGATATCTCATTGTGGTTTTGATTTGTATTTCCCTGATGCCGAGTGATATGGAGCACTTTTTCATGGGTCTGTTGGCCATCTGGATGTCTTCTTTGCAGAAATGTCTGTTCATGTCCTCTGCCCATTTCTTGATTGGATTATTTGTTCTTTGGGTGTTGAGTTTGCTAAGTTCTTTATAGATTCTGGACACTAGTCCTTTATCTGATATGTCGTTTGCAAATATCTTCTCCCATTCTGTCAGTTGTCTTTTGATTCTGTTAACTGTTTCCTTTGCTGTGCAAAAGCTTTTGATCTTGATGAAATCCCAATAGTTCATTTTTGCCCTTGCTTCCCTTGCCTTTGGCGTTGTTCCTAGGAAGATGTTGCTGCGGCTGAGGTGGAAGAGGTTGCTGCCTGTGTTCTCCTCAAGGATTTTGATGGATTCCTTTCGCACATTGAGGTCCTTCATCCATTTTGAGTCTATTTTTGTGTGTGGTGTAAGGAAATGGTCCAATTTCATTTTTCTGCATGTGGCTGTCCAATTTTCCCAGCACCATTTATTGAAGAGGCTGTCTTTTTTCCATTGGACAGTCTTTCCTGCTTTGTCGAAGATTAGTTGACCATGGAGTTGAGGGTCTATTTCTGGGCCCTCTATTCTGTTCCATTGATCTATGTGTCTGTTTTTGTGCCAGTACCATGCTGTCTTGATGACGACAGCTTTGTAATAGAGCTTGAAGTCCGGAATTGTGATGCCACCAACGTTGGCTTTCTTTTTCAATATCCCTTTGGCTATTCGAGGTCTTTTCTGGTTCCATATAAATTTTAGAATTATTTGTTCCATTTCTTTGAAAAAGATGGATGGTACTTTGATAGGAATTGCATTAAATGTGTAGATTGCTTTAGGTAGCATAGACATTTTCACAATATTTATTCTTCCAATCCAGGAGCATGGAACATTTTTCCATTTCTTTGTGTCTTCCTCAATTTCTTTCATGAGTACTTTATAGTTTTCTGAGTATAGATTCTGTGCCTCTTTGGTTAGGTTTATTCCTAGGTATCTTATGTTTTTGGGTGCAATTGTAAATAGAATTGACTCCTTAATTTCTCTTTCTTCTGTCTTGCTGTTGGTGTAGAGAAATGCAACTGATTTCTGTGCATTGATTTTATATCCTGACACTTTACTGAATTCCTGTATAAGTTCTAGCAGTTTTGGAGTGGAGTCTTTTGGGTTTTCCACATATAGTATCATATCATCTGCGAAGAGTGATAATTTGACTTCTTCTTTGCCGATTTGGATGCCTTTAATTTCCTTTTGTTGTCTGATTGCTGAGGCTAGGACCTCTAGTACTATGTTGAATAGCAGTGGTGATAATGGACATCCCTGCCATGTTCCTGACCTTAGCGGAAAAGTTTTCAGTTTTTCTCCATTGAGAATGATATTTGCGGTGGGTTTTTCATAGATGGCTTTGATGATATTGAGGTATGTGCCCTCTATCCCTACACTTTGAAGAGTTTTGATCAGGAAGGGATGCTGTACTTTGTCAAATGCTTTTTCAGCATCTATTGAGAGTGTCATGTGGTTCTTGTTCTTTCTTTTATTGATGTGTTGTATCACATTGACTGATTTGCGGATGTTGAACCAACCTTGCAGCCCTGGAATAAATCCCACTTGGTCGTGGTGAATAATCCTTTTAATGTACTGTTGAATCCTATTGGCTAGTATTTTGTTGAGTATTTTCGCATCTGTGTTCATCAAGGATATTGGTCTATAGCTCTCTTTTTTGATGGGATCCTTGTCTGGTTTGGGGATCAAGGTGATGCTGGCCTCATAAAATGAGTTTGGAAGTTTTCCTTCCATTTCTATTTTTTGGAACAGTTTCAGGAGAATAGGAATTAGTTCTTCTTTAAATGTTTGGTAGAATTCCCCCGGGAAGCCGTCTGGCCCTGGGCTTTTGTTTGTTTGGAGATTTTTAATGACTGTTTCAATCTCCTTACTGGTTATGGGTCTGTTCAGGCTTTCTATTTCTTCCTGGTTCAGTTGTGGTAGTTTATATGTTTCTAGGAATGCATCCATTTCTTCCAGATTGTCAAATTTGTTGGCGTAGAGTTGCTCATAGTATGTTCTTATAATAGTTTGTATTTCTTTGGTGTTGGTTGTGATCTCTCCTCTTTCATTCATGATTTTATTTATTTGGGTCCTTTCTCTTTTCTTTTTGATAAGTCGGGCCAGGGGTTTATCAACTTTATTAATTCTTTCAAAGAACCAGCTCCTAGTTTCGTTGATTTGTTCTATTGTTTTTTTGGTTTCTATTTCATTGATTTCTGCTCTGATCTTTATGATTTCTCTTCTCCTGCTGGGCTTAGGGTTTCTTTCTTGTTCTTTCTCCAGCTCCTTTAGGTGTAGGGTTAGGTTGTGTATCTGAGACCTTTCTTGTTTCTATTTATAACATCTTAATTTAATTTTATTTTTTCAGTGTTCCAAGATTCATTGTTTACAAACCACACCCAGTGCTCTATGCAACATGTGCCCTCCTTAATACCCACCACCAGGCTCACCCATCCCCACACCCTCCCTTCCAAAACTCTCAGTTTGTTTCTCAGAGTCCACAGTCTCTCATGGTTCATCTTCTCCTCCAATTTCCCCCAAGTCATTTTCTCTTTCCTTCTCCTAATGTCCTCCATGTTATTCCTTATGCTCCACAAGGAAGTAAAGATGTGGTCCATATATACAATGAATATTACACCTCCATCAGAAAGGATGAATACCCAACTTTTATATCAACATGGACAGGACTGGAGGAGATTATGCTGAGTGAAATAAGTCAAGCAGAGAAAGTCAATTATCATATGGCTTCACTTACTTGTGGACCATATATGGTTCTTATATTGAGGCTTATTCCCTCTAAAGAGACTTTGTTGAGGGTTTTTTATCATGAAGGGAGGGTACACATTGTCAAATAATTTTTCTGCATCTACTGAAATGATCATATGGTTCTTATCCTTTTTTTAAAAAAATATTTTATTTATTTATTTGACAGAGAAATCACAAGTAGGCAGAGAGGCAGGCAGAGAGTGAGAGGGGGAAGCAGGCTCACCGCTGAGCAGGGAGCCCAATGTGGGGCTCGATCCCAGAACCCTGAGATCATGACCTAAGCTGAAGGCAGAGGCTTTAACCCACTGAGCCACCCAGGTGCTCCCTTATCCTTTCTTTTATTAATGTGGTGTACCACACTAATTGATTTGTGACTACTGAACCACCCTCACAACCCAGGACTGTGGTGTATAATTTTTTAAAATACACTTTAGATTCAATTTTCTAGTATTTTATTGAGAACTTCTGCATCCATGTTCATCAGGGATATTGGCCTATAGTTCTCTTTTTTAGTAGAAAAATAGGCACATAGATCAATGGAACAGGATGGAAAACCCAGATAAGATCCCACAATTATATGGTTGATTTATCTTTGACAAAGCAGGAAAGAATATCCAATGTAAAAAAAGACAATATTTCGACAAAGGGAGTAGGGAAAAATGGACAGCAACATGCAGAAGAATGAGACTTAGCCACTTTCTTACACCATATACAAAAAATAACTTCACAATGAATGAAAGACCCAAATGTGAGACGTGAAACCATAAAAACCCTAGAGGAGAATACAGGCAGTAATCTCTTTGACATTGGCTGTAGCAACTCCCTTCTACATATGTCTCCTGAGGCAAGGGAAACAAAAGCAAAAATATACTATTGGTATTTCATCAAAATAAAAAGCTTCTGCACAGCAAAGGAAATAACAAAACTAATAGGCAACCTACTGAGTGGGAGAAGATATTTGCAATGACATATCTGTTAAAAGGTTAGTGTCCAAAATATATAAAGAACTTATAAAGCTCAACACCCAAAAAGTAAATAATCCAATTTAAAAAATGGGCAGAAGATATGAATAGACATTTCTTCAAAGAAGACATACAGAGGGCTGACAGACACATGAAAAGATGTTCAACATCAGTCATCATCAGGAAGATACAAATTAAAACTGCAATGATATATCACCTCAAACCTATAAGAATGGCTACACTCAGCAACATGGGAAACAACAGGTGTTGGTGAGGATGTGGAGTAAGGGGAACTCTCTTGCACTGTTGGTGGCAACACAAACTGATGCAACCATACTGGAAAACAGTATGGAAGTTCCTCAGAAAGTTAAAAATAGAACTACTTTATTCACTGAAACTACAACTACAACAATTCACTACTAGGTATTTACTCAAAGAATTAAAAAAAAAAAAACTAATTCAAAGGGTTATATGCACCCTGATGTTTACATCAGCATTATTTGAAATAACCAAGATATGGAAAGATCCTACATGCCCATTGATAGATGAAAGGATAAAGAAGATGCAGTCTATATACACAATGGAATATTACTCAGCCATAAAAAAGAATGAATTCTTGCCATTTGCAACAACACAGATGGAGCTAGAGAACATTATGCTAAGCAAAATAAGTCAGTCAGAATAAAATAAATACCATATGATTTTACTCATATGTGGAATTTAAGAAACAAAATAAAAGAACAAAGGGGAAGAAAAAGAGAAAAAGAGAAAGAAGCAAGCCAAGAAACAAACTCTTAACAATAGAGAACAAATTAATGCTTACCAGAAGGGATGTGGATGGAGAGGTGTTCTAAATAGATGATGGGGATTAAGGAATGCACTTGTGCTGAGCATAGTATGGAAGTGTTGAATCACTATATTTTATACCCAAAACTAATATTACAAGTATGTAAACTAAGTGGAATGTAAATAAAAATTTTAAAAATAAAAATATTTGAATGAATCTGATTTAATATGTTTTAATCCTTTAAAAGAGTGTAACCACTTGATGTAAACCTTCATACTTCTTACTCTTGGCCTGCTTTAGGCTTTGACTTTTCTTCTACCTTCTTTCTTTTTTGGAAGGTTTATTCTACTTATGTTGTAGAAATACTAACATAGAAGTAAAACAAAACAAAACAACAACAACAATAAAAACAAAAACAAAACCTCTTACAAAATCCATTCCTCCTCTTGAAGTAGGAAAGAGCTGTAAAATAAGTTAATCAAAGCTTTTTTTTTTCCCTGCCAATATCCACCCCATCACATTTTTTGTTCCTTCTTCTTAGTAGCTTCACACAGCTAATAATAACTAACATTTGTATAGTGCATTCTAGCTTACCATTCCTGCTTTTTCACAAGCATTGCCTCATTTAGTCCTCACACTAAGCCTTTAGGGTAGCTATTATTATCACCGTCAAGCTGCAGACAAGGAAACTGGGATTCAAAGAAGCTACACAGCTTGTAAAGTCGTTTTCAATATTCACTGGATTTATTATGCAGCCATTAAAAAATGAGAATTTTGTTGACAATTTAATGACATGGAAAAATGATCATGAAAAAATAATTTAAAAAATAGCAGACCATTGGATCCACTTACTATAGTAAGTGGATCCAATTTTCTCCTTTCTGCACTTCAAATTTTCCATAAAAAGCATGCACCAATTTTCATAATATGATTAGATCTATAATAATTTTTATTGTCTAGCAAAATCAACATTGACCCCAAACTATGTTCAGTTCCACTACCAAATTGCTTACAGAAGAACTATTAATGTTATAACAATGTAACTATTAAAAAATCATTTTGCAAAGAATGAATTCAGCTTTGCACATGAAGAGGTTAACTTTTAAATAAAATCATCTGTGTTTTATTCTCATTTTTTACCAAAAAACTATCAGATTAGGTGCCTATCAATAGAAATGGACTAAGAGGGTATACACTGTCTAGGGAATCTTAACATTTTTCCATTTTTCTGAGGATAATGCAGGACTTAAAATATCTAAGACTTATTGCTAGTTAATTATTTTGTGCTAGGTGTTTTTGAAAGCATTGAAATCTGACAACATTTATATGAAATTGGTCTTATTTATGACACACTTTTACAGCTTAGAAAACTTAGACTTGGAAATGTAAGATGCATTGCTCATATTTATGACAAATGAATACAACTCATCAGCTATTTCTTTTTCCAAAGCCCCTGTTCTCAAGCTACTAATCCTTCACTTCTTATACTGAAGAAAGAGTAATCTTAACCCCAGTGACCTAACTTTCACCTAGTAATCTTAATTTATTAGCTCTAATTGTTAACCTCCTTCATTATTTATTTTAAGTTTTAGAACCAAATTAATTCTTGGTTCTATTGTTTATTAGGTAGCTATTATTATAGAGATAAATATAAATGCACTTTTTTTTGCTGGCTTCTATTAACTAGTCATTTGGAGAGTACAGTGAACTGAGGAGTAAACAAAAAATTTCCCCCAGTGATGAATTCACAATTTTCCAGGCTTAATGAATCTTGAAATGTCAAGTCATCAGATTTTTATATCCCAATTGAATTCGCATTTTGGAACATACAAACAGAAAAAAAAAAATCACTCAAAATATTCTTATTCATCAAATACTGATCACAAAGGGTCTTCGTCTTTATATCACGAAGTGGAACTTTTTTTTTTTTTTTTTTTTTTTTTAAGATTTTATTTATTTGACAGAGAGAAATCACAAGTAGATGGAGAGGCAGGCAGAGAGAGAGAGAGGGAAGCAGGCTCCCTGCTGAGCAGAGAGCCCGATGTGGGCCTCGATCCCAGGACCCTGAGATCATGACCTGAGCCGAAGGCAGCGGCTTAACCCACTGAGCCACCCAGGCGCCCCACGAAGTGGAACTTTTTGAAGGTGCTCTCCATTTGAGTTTTTACATAAGTAATAGGTTATCTTGACATTTATCCAAACCACATTTGAAAAACTAAATTATCCCCTTATCTTTGCAGTAATAATTCTGACTCTTCTGACTCTGCTAAACTCTCTGGAAGGTCATAGGTTTAAGCCTGTAATGTGTCAAGATAAAAAATGCCAAATGTCATGTGGGAACTGAAATGGCACATCCAAAAAGAAGTGACTAATCTGAGGAGAAGCATTTTCTTGGTGATTGCAGCTTTCTCTTGTTTATTTTCTATGTAAAAATACATTTTATCATTTTATTTAGTTTCATCTTTTAGTGAATCATTGCCTTCATATAATAGTCTATTATGTTCTCTACATTCAATTTGGTATAACATATGATAAGAATAATTTTAGAGTTGACATAGTCTTTCTAAATATTTCACTGATCTTTATTATTTGCTTTTGAGACACTGGCCATCATCATGCCTATTGTTCATTCATTATACTTTCACTAAAGCAGAATAACATAAATTGTCAGCTTTTATATGTATGTGTGTGTGTGTGTGTGTATGTATATATGTATATATATATACATATATATATTAGATTTTATTTATTTAATTGACAGACAAAAATCACAAGTAGGCAGAGAGGCAGGCGGTGGTGGGGAGGGGGGAAGCAGGCTCCCCACTGAGACCCCGATGCAGAGCTCGATCCCAGGACCCTGAGATCGTAACTGAGCTGAAGGCAGAGGCTTTAACCCACTGAGCCACCCAGGCACCCCTGCTTTTATATTTCATATGAATAGTTTTGCTCATTGCATAAAATAAAATGCTATGCTATTTTCTGTGACATAGTGATCCAACCTGCAAATGCAGATGTACAAGATTTTAAAGGTTCTCAAATGTGAGCGTTCTTCAGTTACAAAGTAATTTATTCCAAGTTCCATTAAAGAATATGCTTTGCCATGTACTTATATTTTAAATATTAAGTCTTATGAATCAAACCCAAAGAATGTGTAAGTATAGAAATATCATAATTGTAAATAATATAATACTTGTAAAACATTCATTGCAAATAATTTTGTCTTTATTACAATGTAACAGAATTGCAAAATTTTATTTATTATAAATAAAAACTATCTATTGCCATTGGAATTAGACTTGTCTAGCAATAAGGAAATTCTGAAATTAAAAATAGAAAATCTGGCTTATAATTTTTTCCATTTACTAAGTCTGTGAACTCCAATTTAATCTTCACTGTGTATGTTAAGGGCACCTTGCAAACTTTGATAGGATTAACAAGGCGTAATTTATTTATAAACCCCTTGAGACTCAAAAAAAAAAAAATACTAGTGGAGGATATACACATCTTTTTTTTAATTATTTAATTTATTTATTTGACAGAGATCACAAGTAGGCAGAGAGGCAGGCAGAGAGAGAGGAAGGGCAGCAGGCTCCCTGCTGAGCAGAAAGCCCAATGCAGGTCTTGACCCCAGGACCCCAGGATCATGACCCGAGCCAAAGGCAGAGGCCTTAACCCACTGAGCCACCCAAGCGCCCCTATACACATTTTTTAAATTATAAATATCATTATTAAGAACAATAATATTCCTTTAAATAAGATAATTATCTGAAGCTTGTTATTTTTCACTGGGTGAATATTAAATTGTTCCCAAATGTACAGTGCAAATCTGATATCTCAAGGTATTTCTTGTCCAGGGGAAACAAGTCTGCTAGCCTCAACATTGTAATTTTGTTTTAAGCAGTTTCTTTAAACTTATGGTACTGTAAATATTATATCTATTTATGTTATTTTCTTTGTACTAGGATCAAAGTATTCTATAGCCACATCTATGTACCTCTAGGCAGCCTACAATTTTTTGTGTATATTCCTCTATCTTAACATTATTGATACTGTTTGTTGTTGTTGTTGTTTTTATAGCAACTTTTTACCTAAAATAATTATAAATTCACTGGAAATTATAAAAGTAGAAGAGAGGTTGCACATACTGTTCACCCAGTTTGCCCCAAAGGCAACATCAACCAATTGTAATACAGTAGCAAAAGCAGGGAATTAACCTTGGTGCAATCCCCAGACCCCTTCAGATTTCAACAGTTTTTCATGCACTTGTTTTTTTTTGTGTAAATTTCTATACAGGCTTACTGCTTATACACGTTTATTTAACCACTACCATAATTGAGATACAGAATTTTTCCATCACCACAAAAACTTCCCCCAGGCTACTCCTTCATTAATGACAGCTGTCCTTTACTAATATAATCTGTGTATGCCATTATTATTTTATCATTTCAAGAATTTTATGTAAATGGTATCATATAATATGTAATCTCTAGAGATTACTTTTTTTATTCAATGTAATTCTTTTGATATTTAATCAGGTTTTTGTGTGTATCAATAGTCCATTCGTTTTCATTAGTGAATAGTATTCTATAATACACTTGCATTCCGTGTGGAGGTGCCACAGCTTTTTTTCTGTTTTTTGGGGTTTTTTTAAGGCCATTTAGGTTGTTCGCAGTTTGGGGTTATGACAAGTAAAACTGTTGTGAACCTTCATGATACATTTTTGTGTATATGAATGTGAGTTTTCATTTCTCTGGGATAAGTGACCAGGAATGGGACTGGATTGTATGAAAAGTGTATTTTTTTAAAACGAAATTCTGAAAGTATTCTTCAGAGTTGCTGTACCATTTATATTTATATTCCTACCAGCATTCTATGAATGAAGAAATTTCTCCACATCCTAACCAGATTTGTTGTTGTCACTATTTTTAAACTCATAGTAATTGTAGGAATATCTCATCATGGTTTTAACTTGCATTTCACTAAATGTTTGATGACGATGTTCTTATATGACATTTGTATATTCTTTTTTGGTACAATGTTCCATGTCTTTTGCCCTATTTCAGATTAGATTGTGAGTGTGTGTGTGTGTGTGCACGTGTGTGTGTGTGTTTATGTTTATTATTATTTTGAGAGTTTATATATACATTAAATATGAGTCCTTTTTCAGATATGTGGTTTGAAAATGGTTTCTCCTATTTTAAATTGCCTTTTTATCATCTTAACAGGATATTTTTTTTTTTAAAGATTTTATTTATTTCACAGAGAAAGCATACAAGCAGGTAGAGTAGCAGGCAGAGGGAGAGGGAAAAGCAGGCTCCCCACCGAGCAGTGAGCCCAACTTGGGGCTGGATCCCTGAAAGCATATGCTTAACCACTGAGCCACCAAGGTGCCCCTTAGCAGGATCTTTAACTTTGATTAAGTAAGTTTATTAATTTTTTTATTGTGCTTTTCTTTTCCTGTTTAAGAATTCTTCACCTACCCCTAGGTTCTCCATATTTTCTCCTATATTTTCTTCCATAAGTTTAAATATTTTCTTCTATAAGTTTAAAATTTAATCCATTTAGAGTTAATGTTTGTATAACATGTGAGGTTTAGGCTGACTTTTGTTGTTGTTATTATTGGTTTTTGTTTTTTATATTGTTTTGTTTTGTTTGGCTTTTGCCAATATTTATCCAGATGTTCCAGCAATTTTAGAAAACTATAACATCTGGGATCATGACATGAGCCAAAGGGAGCTGCTTAACCAACTGAGCCACCTAGTCATCCCTATTCATCTTTTTCAAAATTGTTTTAGCTATTCTAATTTCCTTGCTTTTTCATATAATTTTTAGGATAAACTTTTTAATATCTATAAAACATGTTCCTAGGATTTTGATAGGAATTGCTCTATACTTATAAATCAGTTGGGGAAGAAGAGTCAACATCCGTATTACACTGAGTTTTCAAAATCATAGAAATGGTCGTGTCTTTTCATTTACTTAGATTGTTGTTTCCTTTTATCAGTGTTTTGTAATTTTCAGTATATAAATACTATACATGTTTCAATATTTTTATACCTATGTATTTCATTTTCTGAGATATTATAAATGGTATTGTTTTTAATTTTTGTTTCCATGTGTTTATTGCCACTCTATAGAAATACATCTTTATATGTTGATTTTGTATCCTGAGAACTTGCTGAACTCACTATAAGCTCTAGGAAGTTTTGTTTTGTTTTGTTTTGTTTTTGGTCTTTGTTTTTGTTTTGTAGACTTCTGAGATTTCTCTATAAGGATTATAATGTCCTTTGCAGATGGGGAAAATTTTATATCTTCCTTTCCTATGCTTTTTCTTTCCTTTTTTTTCCCCCTTATTAGCTATCTAGGCATTCCAGTCCCATACTGAATAACAGTGGTTAGAGTTGACATCCTTGCCTTATTTCTCATTTTACTATTAAGCATTATATTAGCTATAGAGTAGAGCTTTACTATTTTAAACTTAGTTTTGAATTATTGACCATTACATTAAACAGTCTTACATTTGCTTTATAACAAGCAAATGCTAAGAATTCTTGTTCCTAGATTTCAGATGTCAGGATAACAAACACTTACCTGCCTCTTACAAAACTTGCAGTTTCATTACATTCATGTTATTTGGTAATTCTTTAGCTTCAAGTGAAATGCGATATGAAGTAGAGGGCTATGAGGGCTGACCACAGAGTCCATGTGTCTGTATTTATCTCATAACTCATATCACCCAGTTTTACCTCTCAACAGTAATTAAGAAATCAGTTTCTTATCCTGGGAAAGTTTGCAAAAGTTGACCTTGCCAGATTAATAATATATGACAGGGATTAGAATACCCCAAGTCAGGGCAGTTATCCAATCCTGAAGGGTAAGAGAATGGAAAACATAACTCTTCCTTCTGGAAAAAAAAAAACAAAAAAACTCCATTCTGAAGTACTTCTAAAAGCATAAATGATATTACTATGCCCTAAAAAATTATCCCCAGTACTATATATATTTATGTATATTTGTAAGTCCTTTAAATTCACCAGATTTATAATTTTATTAGAGAATAACTATATATGTGTTTAAGTATTTTTTTTAATTTTCAGATGTTCATCTTAAGTTAACAGCAATATGCACAGTTTAGGTAAGTGGTAAGCAAATTTTCACATTTAGGTAAATATCAAATATGATTGTGGTTGTAAAATCTCTTTTTCTCAGCAATATTCCTAGGTCTCAAACAAAATGTCTTGGAAAGAACATCAACTTGTCATTTTTTGGTAGTTTTAAACTCTAATTTTTAAAAGTCTATGTACAGTACAGACTTCTATTTATAAGATAAGTTCTAGGAACATATAATTTTTGGCTTGTAATAGATATTCAGTGAATACAGGCAGAGTTAAACTGTACTTTTCATAGTCTTGCAGACTTGTGGAAATGTAGCAGTAAATTTTCTTTAATTAGGAATTTTAATGCTATACATACTGTTCTGTGTGGGACAACTTAGAAGGCACAGAACTTTTAGAAATTGGAACATATTTGTAGTCATTCTATCTCCCTCACTAATAATAAAGTGAGAAAATATGAAGGTCACAATTTTCCACCCCCACCAACAAATAATTGCATGCCCTTGGGAAAGAAAATTAGTTTTATGGGAAAGTTCTCAAAAAACACGTAAAGGGTTGAATCACAAAATTTATTATTTGATTTCTCTTCATTTGAAGATTGATTAATGCTTTGTTACATGAACTTTCACATAATATTTTATAAATTTGGAAAAGACTCAAATAATATCTGGAAACATAAATTCTTTGATTTTCTGGCTAAATTTCTAGATTTCATATTATCTGGATAATTGACAAGGCAGGTAATACCATTACACATATTTAAAATGAAAAAAATCCTTTTTGTATTTTTCAAATATATTCATCAAAGAAACAACATAGGAAGAACTATAAAGCAAAAACAAAGTCGGCTCGTAGATGATGTTATTTTATTCTTTCTTAATACCAGTGTTGTGTGCTCAGTATTAATGAAGAATGTTTCTGGATATTTGCCATTATATTTCATAAAGTCAATGCTAGAAATGTTATGCAGATTATTAGTAAATTATCAACAACCCTGTGTTCATCTTTTATGATGCACCTAGTGTTTCTGGATTTTGGCTTCTCAGACACCTAGTAGGAATGATTTTGGACTCCACCGTAGCTTGGTGGAATTATATGATGAGTGTTAGCCAATATATTGTTAAGTGGAAGTGACAGGTGTCATTTCTTGATTGCATTATGATTTCATGGGAGCTCTTTCCTTCGGCTTCAGCTAATCACAACTTTGAGGTAGTGTTTTCCCTATCAGACTGTGTCACAGAGAGAGCAGATGTGATGGATAGCAGATATGATAGAGTTTGTCAATTCGTGACAAACAAAAAACCCTTTCTTTTGATAAGCCACTCAGGTTTGGGGGTTATTTGTCACTGCAGCCTAACCTACACTACTATTAACTATTCTATTTCATACATTAAAATAAATTACACAGCTAGTAAGGGGATGAGTTAAGATACAAACTGGTCTGTTTCTAAAATGCATGTTTTTCTGTACAGCTCACAGTGTCAATGGTCATCCCATATCCCAGAACCAACTCTTTTACTTTCAGTCATTCAGTTTTCGAGCCCTGGTGAATATCTCAGGTATTTTTGGTATTGTTGTAGAACACTAAGTTCACTTCTCTCAGAATGCATTAAAATGCATTATTTATTTAAGGCTTAAGTTCCTGACTCTGCTACTGTTATGATTTTGCATAAGGAGACATTGAGAATTATGTAGAACATTTCATGGTCTTGATGTTACATAACTCCCAGCTGCTGACCATATGAAGAAGACACATAAATGATTGCAAACAAAATAGAGAGTTTTATTAAAAATATATGTGCTCTGAGATTGACCTACCAATAGTGCAAATTCTTAAACTTTTTGTTTGATTTAGAACATATAATAAATTTTGCAGGAGGAGCTTAATTATAATGAAGTTCCATCTCTTTTAATTTAAAATAATATTTTCAGTAATGGAAAAATGTTTCATTGCTCTTGCAGGGCATTTGCTATTAAAGTTCAGAAGTTTGGGGTAAAAGTAGATATTCTTTGTTTTACATGAGTCAACTTAGTTTATACACAGTCTTTATTCATTTTGCACTAAAATGTTACACTAAATAATGGATTATTGGACACTACTTGGAATGAATAATAATCCAGTATTCATGGAACATGCAACATTTTTAAAAAATTAAAATTGGACTTTATTTCCATAGTTCTGACACAAATCAGGTAACCATTAAATTATATAATATTTTAGTTTTGTATTATACTTGTAACTATAGATTTCACTGATCTATAATGTGTTTTGGTTGCAAGTAAAATTATTGATTTTACTTGCTCAAGTGGCAATAGAAGTGACTAAGGGCATCTCAATCCAAAATCTAAAGGCAGGAGACTCAATTAATATGTCCAATATCCCAAGAGGGTAAAAAAAAAGTACAAGCTGGATCCAATCCTCATACAAGAAAGTATATATATATATATTTTTTTTAATATTTAATTAATTTATTTATTTGACAGAGAGAGAGAGATCACAGGTAGACAGAGAAAGAGGGGGAAGCAGGCTCCCCGCTGAGCAGAGAGCCCGATGTGGGGCTTGACCCCAGAACCCTGAGACCATGACCTGAGCCGAAGGCAGAGGCTTAACCCACTGAGCCACCCAGGTGCCCCAAGAAAGTATATTTATTCTAAAGAAAAGTGTTCTAAAAATGATGTCTTCTAAAACCGAAACCATGACCAAAAAGCATAGTCTAGAACATAATTAGATTTCAAAAACATTCTGATTTGACTTTGGAAGGGTAACTTTTATCCTCTGAGTGGATTTCTTCTTCCTCAAAAATTTCATAAAATGTTAGAATAATATCATCCTTCCAGTATTATTGTATCTAATATAAATAGCCTGAAAAACTGAAAAGACTAATTATACAGTTACATTTTTTATAAGCTTTAAAACATTACAAGAAAAAGGTAAGACTTAGGCTAGGAGGAATCAACTGCAAACAACATAACCAATAATTAATTTTCAGAACATATAAATGACAGCTAAAGAGGAACATGATAATATACATTCAACTCCAATAAATGAGAAAATATGAATACTATTTTCATAGAAGAAAAAACATGTATGTAATAAACATAATCATGGAATTTCAAATTAAATCACAACTGCCATCATCTTATATTTATTGGTATGAAAAAACTAGAAAATGAAAAAATCAGCTAATAAGAAAAAGAAAAAATTCACATTCATAAAAATGTGAATAACTGTAATTCATGTGTACTACTGGTGGCATATACACAGTACCCTCACTTTGGAAAACAATTTGGCATGATTTTTAAAAATAGACATGTACACATATTACAAACTATTTCAGTTCTAGAAATATACCATGAGTTTCTCCAGGATTATGTTCCAGGAGACATGTACAAATATATAGAGTTGTTTCTAATATAAAAACACTGGAAACAAATCAAAATATCTATCATACTGAGAATGGTAAACATGATGTGATGTAGTTACACATTATAATGCAAAAACAACAGCAATAATAAATGAGCCTCATCTACATATATCAACAGAGTTGCATTTTATGAACATTATATGTAGTGTAATAAAAATCTTGTAATAGAATACATACTTTCTGATATGTTTAAATTAAGTTAAAACACAAGTAAACTAAGGTATTCATTGTTATGGAACATGTATATGTGTTAAAAGTATAAAGGAAGTAATGTGTCAAGTAATTAAGTCTATATATAAAGTATCAAAAAGGTATAACATTGCAATACTCCAATATTCACTTTCACACCTTGTACTGGGCAGCTTCATGCTAATGTGCTTTTTCAATGATGTTTTCAGTTGTATAGTGAAAAGCCATGAACTAAACTCCTATGTGTATTATTAATTTTTAAATTTCTATCAATGTGCATTTTCTGTCTAAATCAACCAATTTTTTAAAATATTTTATTTATTTGTTTGAGAAAAAGAGCACTAAAAGAATAAGTATGGGAGGGGAGCAGAGGGAGAATCAGGCTCCCTACTGAGCAGAGAGCTGGATGTGGGGCTCTATCCCAGGACCCTGGGATCATGACCTGAGCTGAAGGCAGACAGATGCTTAACCAACTGAGCCACTCAGGCACCCCTCAACCAATCTTACATAATTTAAAGAAATGTCTTGTTCTGGTATTAAGATTGAGACATGAGTTTCATAAAACCATTGCAAAAAAAGGAAGTATATATTAAAAAGGTAACCATATAAAACACTTAAAACTCACTGATACTTATGATTCCAAGAGGAACCAGAACCCATAGGAATGGTGGCAGTTACATGAAAGATACCAGTAAGTGTAAATTGAATAAATGGATTTTGGCACAAAGGGAGGTAAATGTTTGTGTGTAAAGGGAAATTCTAGACTAAGATTTAAACATTTTCACACTCTAAGAAAGGACATTGCATAGGACATTATAAAAGTTTCCATTCAGCTTAATGGTTTCATTCCTAATTTTCATTTATGTAAGGGTTTTATGCCCAATTCAAACTTCTCCTTTTCTTTCTCCAAATAAGATTCTATCCTTCACTGCAAGGTGAAATAATTTGTTTAATAACATTTTTTTGTTACTGTTGATTCAAGTAGAAGTATAATCAGTAGAAGGAAATCAGAAGTGTAAGTTCTATTAATCTTATACACATACTGTTTTGTTTCCTGCAAGTTTGAAAAAGATACCCAAGGATTGCCTGAGTGGCTTAGTGGGTTAAGCCTCTGCCTTCGGCTCAGGTCATGGTCTCAGGGTCCTGGGATGGAGCCCTGCACTGGGCTCTCTGCTCAGCGGGGAGCCTGCTTCCCCCTCCCTCTCTGCCTGACTCTCTGCCTACTTGTGATCTCTGTCAAATAAATAAATAAAATATTAAAAAAAAAAGAAAGACACCCCAAAAGTAGTTTTTCTTTCTTTCTTTTTTTTTTTCTTATTCTTAAATTTTTATTTTAATCACCTGGTGCTCATCACATGTGCACTCCTTAATCCCTGCCACCTATTTAATCCATACCCCCACAAATCTCCCCTCTGCTAACACTCAGTCTGTTCTCCATAGTTAAGAGTGTTCCTTGGCTTATCTCTCCTTCTCTTTTACCCTTTGCTCCTTTGTGTTTTGTTTCGTTTTTTGTTTTTTTCTTAAATTCCACATATGAGTGAAATCATATAGTATTTGTCTTCCTCTGACTGACTTATTTCCCTCAGGATTATACTCTCTGGTTCCATCCACATGATTGTAAATGGCAACATTTCATTCTTTTTTACCTCTGAATAACAATTCACTATATATATAATATGTGAATTCATATATATATATATATATATATACATATATATATCTCACATCCTTATTCATTCATCAATGGACTGATGGACTTGTGCTGTTTCCATATCTTGTCTATTGTAAATGATGTTGCCATAACCATAGGAGTGCTGTATCCCTTTGAATCAGTATTTTTGTATACTTTGAGTAAATACATTGTAGTGCAATGGCTGGATCATAGGATAGTTCTATTACCAACTTTTTGAGGAATCTCCATACTGTTTTCCAGAGCTGTTGCACCAGTTTGCTTTGACTTTTTCTCCACATCCTTACCAGCATCTGTCGTTTCTTATGTTTTTATTTTAGCCATTCTGATAGGTGTGAGAGGTTATCTCATTGTAGTTTTGATTTGTATATCCATGATGATAAGTGATGCTGAGCATCTTTTCATATGTCTTTTGGCCATCTTTATGTCTTCTTGGAGAAATGTCTGTTCATATCTTCTGCTCATTTTAAAATTGGATTATTTACTTTTGCGGTGTTGAGTTTGATGAGTTCTTTATATATTTTGGACACTAACCCTTTATCAGATATGCCATTTGCAAATATCTTCTCCCATTCAGTAGGTTGCCTATTAGTTTTGTTAATTGTTTACTTTTGATGCACAGAAGCTTTTTATTTTAATGTGGTTTCAGTAGTCTATTTTTACTTTTTTTCCCCTTGCCTCAGAGGACCAATTTAGAAAAAGTTGTGACAGCCAATGCCAGAGAATGTCTGTATTCTCTTCTAGGATTGTTATGGGTTCCGGTCTCTTTATTTAAGTATTTAATCTGTTTTGACTTTGTTTTATGAATGGTGTAAGAAAGTAGTCCAGTTTCATTCTTTAGCATGTTGCTGTACAGTTTTCCCAACACTATTTGTTGAAGAGACTGTCCTTTTCTCACTGTATATTTTGTCCTGCTTTGTCAAAGATTAATTGACCGTATAATTGCAGGTTTATTTCTGGATCTTCTATTCTGTTATGTTGATTTATATGTCTCCTTTTATGCTGATACCATACTGTTTGATCATTACAGCTTTGTAATATAACTTAAGGTCTGGAATTATTATAACCCCAGTTTTGCTTGTATTTTTCAATATTGTGTTGGCTATTTAGCGTCTTTTGTGACTGGTTCTGTACTAAATCTAGAATTGTTCATTCTGGTTCTGAGAAGAATGTTGTAGGGATTTTGATAGATATTGCATTAAATATGTAAATATTAAATATTACTTAGGGCAATAAGGCATTTTAGCAATATTTGTTCTTCAAATCCATAAGCATGAAATGTTTTTCCATTTCTTTGTGTTGTCTTCAATTTCTTTCATCAGTGTTTTATAGTTTTCAGAGTACAGGTCTTTTACCTCTTTGGTTAGGTTTATTCCTAGATATCATTATTTTTGGAAATAATTTTTGTAAATATTTTTGGGATTATTTCTTAATTTCTCTTCCTGCTTCTTTTTCTGTGATGTATAGAAATGCAACAGATTTCTACATGTTGATTTTGTATTCTGTGTGTGTCTTTATTGAAGCTGTTTATCAGTTCTAACAGTTTTTTGGTGGTCTTGCAGGTTTTCTATATAGAATATCATGTCATCAACAAATAGTGACAGTTTGACTCATTCCAAGCTGCTTTGGATACCTTTTATTTCTTTTTGTTGTCTGATTGCTGTGGCTAGGACTTCCAGTACTATATTGAATAAATGTGATGGGTGTGGACATGTCTTGCTCCTGACTTTGTTCCTGACTCTCAGTTGAGAGTATTAACTGGGGAGTTTTCGTATATTACCTTTATTATGCTAAAGTATGTTCCCTCTGAATGTACTTTGTTGAGAGTTTTTATCAGGATGGATGGCGAACTTTGTCAAATGCATTTTCTGTTTCTACCGAAATGATTATATGATTCTTACCCTTTCTTTTATTGAAGTCACGTATCATACAATGATTAATTGGGAATATTGAACCACCCTGGAAACCAAGGAATAAATCCCACTTGATTATGGTGAATCATTTTTTTTAAAATATTTTATTTATTTGACAGACGGAGATCACAAGTAGGCAGAGAGGTAGGCAGAGAGAGAGAGAGAGAGAGAGAGAGAAGCAGGCTCCCTGCTGAGCAGAGAGGCCGATGCGGGACTCGATCCCAGGACCCCGAGATCATGACCTGAGCCGAAGGCAGCGGCCCAACCCACTGAGCCACCCAGGCGCCCATGAATCATTTTTTTAATGTATTTTTGGATTCGATTTGCTAGAATTTTTTGGAAAATTTTTGCATCTATGTGTATTAGAGATATTAGCCTACAGTTTTGTTGTTGTGTCTTTTGTGTGTGTGTGTGGTATCTTTTTCTGGCTTTTGGTATGAGATAATGCTGGACTTATAGAATGAATGTGGAAGTTTTCCTTCCTTTTCTATTTTTTGGCATAGTTTGAGACAAATAATTATTAACTTTTCTTTAAATGTTTGGTAGAATTCACCTGTGGAGCCATCTGATCTTGGACTTTTGTTAGTTGGGAGTTTATTGATTGTTGATTAACTTCCCTGCTGGTGATTGGTCTGGTCAAGTTTTCTATTTCTTCCTATTTCAGTTTTGGTAGGTTATCTATTTCTAGGAATTCATCCCTTTCTTCTATGTTGTCCAATTTGTTGGCATATAGGTTTTTTGTTTTTGTTTTTGTTTTTGTTTTTTTAAGATTTATTTATTTATTTGACAGAGATCACAAGTAGGCAGAGAAGCAGGCAGAGAGAGAGAGGAGGAAGCAGGCTCCCTGCTGAGCAGAGAGCCTGATGTGGGGCTCGATCCCAGAACCCTGAGATAGTGACTTGAGCCAAAAACAGAGGCCTTAACCCACTGAGCCACCCAGGCACCCCTAGCTTTTTAATATTCTCTTATAATTGTGTTTCTGTGGTGTTTGATGTTATTTCTCTTCTTTCATTTGTGGTTTTATTTATTTGGGTCTTCTCCCTTTTTCTTGATAGGTCTGGCCAGAGATTTATCAGTTTTATTGATTTTTTTTCAAAGAAACAACTCCTGGTTTCATCAATCTACTCTATTGTTTTATTTCCTTTATCATATATTTCTGCTCTAATTTTTACTATTTCCTTCTTTCTGCTGATATAGGTTTTGTTTGTTTTTCTTTTTCTAGCTCCTTTGGATGTTAGATTAGGTTTTTTTATTTGATTTTTCTTGCTTCTTGAGATAGATCTGTATTGCTATAAATTTCCCTCTTAGAACCTCTTCTGCTGCAACACAAGATTTTGAAACATTGTGTTTTCTTTTTCATTTGTTTCCATGTACTTTTTAATTCATCTTTTAATTCCTGCTTGATTCACTCAATATGTAGTAGCATGTTACTTAACCTCCACGTATTTGTGGTCTTTCCAGATTTTTTTCTCATGGTTGACTTTTAGTTTCATTGCATTGTGCTCAGAAAAGATGCATGTTATGACTTCAATCTTTTTTAATTTGTTGAGGCCTGTTTTGTGGCCTAATATGTTATCTGTTCTGGAGAATGTCCCATGTGAATTTGAAAAGAATGTGTATTCTGCTGCTTAAGATGAAATGTTTTGAACATATCTGTTAAATCCATCTGGTCCAGTGTGCCATTCAGTGCCATTGTTTCCTTGTTGATGTTCTGTTTAGATGATTAGTCCATTGATGCAAATGGGAAGTTAAAGTCCCCTAGAATCATTGTATTATAATCAGTTAGTTTCTTTATGTTTGTTATTAACTGTTTTATGTATTTATGTATTTGGGTGTTTCTATGTTGTGTGCATATTTATAATTGTCATATCTTCTTGTTATATTGTCCCCTTTATTATTATAAAGGGATTTTCTTTGTCTCTTGCTATAGTCTTTGTTTTAAAGTCTATTTTGTCTGGCATAAGTATTGCTACTCCAGCTTCTTTTGACATCCTTTTGCATGATAAATATTTCTTCATTCCCTTACTTTCAATACGTGCCTTTAGGTCTGAAATGAGACTCTTGTAGGCAGCATATTGTTGGTCTTGATTTTCTGTCCATTCTGTCACCCTATGTCTTGACTGGAGCATTTAGTCCATTTACATTCAAAGTAATTATTGATAGATATGTATTTATTGCCATTTTATTACTTCTTTTATGGTTGTTTCTGAAGACTTTCCTTGATCCTTTCTTGTCTCTCTCTTTTTCACGATGTGTTGGTTTTCTTTACTGATATATTTGGATTTCTTTCTCTTTATTCTTTGCATATTTATTAGTGGTTTTTGATTTGTTGTTCTCATTAAGTTTGTATATAATGTCTTCTGTACATAGCTGTCTATATTCAATTGATATATTGATCGTTTAAGTTTGGTTGTTTAAGTTTGAACCAATCCTTACTTCTTCCCTCCCCATGTTTTAGGCATATGGTATCATAATTTACATCCTTCCATTTTGTGAGCTCCTTGACTGATTTTTTAACAGAATATTCACTTTTACTCATTTTGTGTTTCCTACCGTCACACTGCCATTTTTCGTCCCCCCCCCAAGGGTTCCCTTTAATATTTCTTGCAGGGTTGGGTTAGTGGTCATGAACTCCTTTAGTTTTTATTTGTCTGGAAAATTCTTTATCTCTTCTATTCTGAATGATAGTCTTGCTGGATAGAGTATTTTTGGCTGTAGGTTTTTCCCATTCAACACTTTGAATAGATCATGCCACCCTTTTCTGGCTTGGAAAGTTTCTTTTGAAAAATCCCCTGGTAGCCTTTGTATGTAACTGTCTTGTTTTGTCTTGCTGCTTTTAATTTTTTTTCATTATTACTAAATTTTGCCATTTTAATTATAATATACTTTGGTGTAGATCGACTTTTGTTGATTGTGTGTGTGTGTGTGTGTGTGTGTGAGAGAGAGAGAGAGAGAGAGAGAGAGAGAGATTCTCTGTGTCTCCAGGATGTGGGTATCTTTTTCTTTCCCCAGATTAAGGAAGTTTCCAGCTATAATTTCTTCAAACAAATTTTCTGCCACCTTTTCTGTCTCTTCTTTTTCTGGGATTCCTGTAATACAAGTGTTATTGGGTTTGATGGAGTCACTGAGTTCCCTAAGTTTGTTCTTGTTTTCTATAACTTTTTTTTTCTCATATTTGTTCAGCTTGATTACTTTTCATTACTCTGTCTTCTAGATCATTAATTCATTCATCTTCTTCCCCTAGCCTGCTGTTCATTCCCTCAAGCACGTTTCTTTTCTTTTCTTTTTTTTTTTTTTGAGTCCTTTATCTCTACTATGCTACTCCTTATCTCTATGCTGATGGTCTTACTCATGTCCTCCCCTCTTTTCCCAAATCCATTGAGTATCTTTATGATCATTGCTTTAAATTCTCAATCAGGCATGTTACTTATATCTGCTTCACTTAGAACTCTGGCCAAGAGATGTTGGCCTATTCTTTTTATCAGAACAAATTGTTCTGTCTTCTCAACTTATGTAAGTGCCTTTTTCTCTGTGTTAAGGAAGTCAGTTATGTCTCTTGCTCTTGAGAGTAATGGCTTTATGAAGATCCTGTAGTGCCGTGCAGTGTAGTGTCTCCTGTTCCCCAGGACCTGACAGTTCTGGGTGTGTCTCCAGTGTGTGCTGTGTGTGCTCTGTTGTGTCCTGGCCTCTTCATCCTTTAGGCCAGTCATTTGCAGAGGCTTTCTTTGCCGGTTGTGGGCAGTGTTTAGTCCCTGGGTTTAATGTGGCACATTTTAACTAGGTGTGCTCTGATCTGCCTGTGAAATGAGAACTGTCACTGCCATTGGATCTGAGGACTTGCAAAACTTCCAGGTCGGGAGACGTGGTATTGGCAGGTGTTTGGGTCAGTCTTGGGATGGGGGAGGGAGGTCTGCCTCCCTGGGACTGAGGCAAGGGTGACTGGGAAGGGAAGTTCCACCAGAACATGGGTGTATAAGCCCTGCCAACTAGATTATAGGATGACATTTTCCGTAAACTGAATGAGCTAAATCTATTAATCTGAAGTTAGAGTAAAATGCATTTAAAGCACTAATACTCACATACATAATACACAGGATAACATATCCTTTACTATTATTTAAATCATAGTCATTTTTTATATCAAATTTAAAATGAACAAGAGGGTGTACAGAATTTCAAAATTCTTTTACATGGTATGCAAGCAAACATGTTCCATTTAGAATATGCAGACAGGGGACGCCTGGGTGGCTCAGTTGGTTGGACGACTGCCTTCGGCTCAGGTCATGATCCCGGAGTCCTGGGATCTAGTCCTGCATTGGGCTCCCAGCTCCATGGGGAGTCTGCTTCTTCCTTTGATTTCTCCTCGCTCATGCTCTCTCTCACTACTTCTCTCTCAATAAATAAATAAAAATCTTTAAAAAAAAAAAAAGAATATGCAGACAGGAGAGAAATGAGCTGCCAGTATAATATGAAGACATATTTTGTTTAATTCACAATTGAGCATGAGGCTGGGCCTATATGTTACTTACAAAAAGCTAAGGATTTATAATAAACTTCTAAAATCTCCACACACAAAACCAAACGTGTAGGTTTTGTGATTGATACCTCCAAAGGTTTTATTTTGATGAGCTGTTATAAGAGCAGGTCTCACTACTGTGAAATAAGCACAGGAAATGCAACATAATGATAAGGATCTAAATGCCATAATGGTTATTCTTTTGCATCTAAATTATGTAGTCACTAGTCATTCATTGAGTATGCATTCACACATGGTAAACCACAATTGAGGATCTGGAAAGGTTTGTTTTGAGGGTGAAAACTAAATCATTTCAGGGCTACAGTGACTGAATTGCTGGGGTCAGCACCACCTGTTTCATTTATCAAAGTAGGTGAGGTGAAGGTGCGGTCAAACAATCAACCTTCTGAAAAATATATGTAGTAGAATTGCTGGCTGTAAAGCAGCATGAACTGGATATATATATTATAACGTGGATTGGCTTAGACACTGGAACTTTTTTTTTTTTTTTAGCTACACAAGAGTTCTCTCGTTACAAAAATTGTGTTATACAACAATCACCTGCCAGTGAAATACTGAGCTTCTGACCTAAATTTTAAAATGCATTCTTGGAAATTATGTTCTTACTCTTTACACGCTAGTTAAAATTCTGATTCTCATGACATTTCATCACACAATGACTGTATACACGTGATTCTAAACACCTACAAATAAACAAAAGCTCTTGATCAATGATTTATGTTACCATATAACCAGATGCTTCCCATTTTTGTTATTAAAAAGATGAAGAAAACAAATATTTCATTTCATTTAGTATCACTTGGACACAACTTAGAAAAATAAAAAACTCAAACCAAAAGAATACCATATCATTTTGGTATAAGTAACTGGTAACAAAGAATTTGGGAACCATGTTGTAGTAAAAGCTAAGGAATAAAATCTTTCCTCTAGTACTGTTAGAGCTATTCTCAATAGGTTAGAAACCTCACTTCATCTTCCTACATATATTATTTTTACTTTATATTTAACTAAGAGTACTGTTTTAAAGAAAAATATCAGCCTTTTTAATATCACAGTTATTCTCAATGGAAAATGAATTCAATAATTCAATATATTAAATGCATTTTCTAAGTTGAAATTCAACAAACTATTGATCCATTTCCTTAAGGAAACAAATACATTTTATAAAGTTTTCCTCTTACTTTACCCTAACTATAGAATTAAGGGTTTTAGAGTTAAGCTATCTTAGTTACCTTTTAAATTCTCTTTTGGGACTGCTGGGTGGCTCAATCAGCTAAGCATCTGCCTTTGGCTCAGGTCATGATCCCAAGGTCCTGAGATCATGTCTTGCATTGGGCTCCCTGCTCTTTGGGGAGTCTGGTTCTCCCTCTTCTCCCAGCTTCTCTCTCTTGCTATCTCTGTCTCTCTCAAATAAGTAAATAAAATCTTTAAAAATAATAATAATAATAAATTAATTATCTTTTTAAATGGTCATTTTAAACTACAAGATGTTGCAACAAATGGCATATTATTTTGTATAGCAATTTTTTAAAATGTATCATATTTTTATTAAATTACCCTCAAACTAGCTGAGTATTTTGAAAGCAACTACATAGAAAGGATTGAATATATTTCTTCATTATTTTCTGAAACCTCCCTTCCTCTTGATCCTTTCTCTGCCTTTCTCTGTACTATTTTGTGCCCCAAGAGGCTGTATCATTTAATCCCCTTACCTTTGGCTTCCAATTAGATTTGGTTATTTTAAGAGCTTCTCAACCAGGACACCATTGACATGGTTGGATCATTTTTTGTTGTTTTTGTTGTTATTATGGGGGTCTGTCCCATGCATTGTAGGATGTTTAGCAACACCATTGCCTCTACCCACTAGATGCACCTCCTCCTTCTATCACTGCAATCAGAAAATGTTTCCAGACATTGTCAGATGTCCTGTTGGAAGGGTAAAATGGCCTCTGTTGAGAACCATTGTGTTAACAAGAGGAAGCAATAGGAGATGGAAGAAGGAAAGGAAAAGTAGTCTGTGTACTTAAAGCTACACCAGCCCTTACCAGGTAATGGCTTTGCCAGTTGCTTAATTCTTCTGTTTGTGACTTTTACCTCAAATCTCTTTTCAAGGCTGTGTTTCTCTCTGGGTTTTCATAACAGTAACAACATCCCCTCTCTTTGCCACATCAGGTCTAGGGGTGATAATGACTTCCCACTGTTGCCAGTCCTTGGAGGATTCACTGGCCTTTGATGATTCTTTATATACTCACTCTCTAATTAAACTCTGTTTAAGCTACACCTTTTTGGAAGATGACTTATATATCTAGTAAGCACAGTGTTTTTACTTAGCACTAATTCCAGATCATTCTCATCTCTATGTCTCTCTCTTCTTTTATCTAACTCTTGATACACATTCAGTAGACCACATTGCAACACTGACATTATTTGGACTGTACTACAATCTGTGTTAGGGTTTTTCAGAAAATATTCATATTTACATTTATCGTATATATGCTAGAGTATCTGTTCCCCTGAATAAATACTCTCCCCACTCTTTTTAAGGCTTGGAGTTCACTTCCATGTTCTCAGAAATCTTTCTATCCCCGCTAGTCTACACTGACCCTCTGATTTGGGTACTGAATGTTTGTGTTTTGACCCAAAATCATAGATTGAAACCCTAATTCTCAATGCAGTGAGATTTGGAGATAGGGCCTTTGAGGGGTGATTATGTCATGAGGATAGAGCCTCGTGATGGGGTTAATATCCACATAAGAATAGAATCTCTCTCTCTCTCTCTCTCTCTCTCAGCCATGAGTTCTACAGATTGTCTCTCAGACAAAATTTGTTTAGTCCATGAACAAGAATTTGTTGAATATCTATTAGAGCCATAGCAAAGTATTCAATACACTTTTGAACAAATCAAGTCTTTTTTTTTTTTTTAAGAAGGTACAACTTAGGGAAAAGTTTAAATACATTAAGTAATGTAAATCATTGCATGTTACCTAATAGGTCTTATATGATGGGTGAGGGCTAATAGCTGGTATCTATAGGAAGGTGACCAACAAGTCAGTTGTTGGAATATAAGATCAGTCCAGCTTTTGTGGGAAGAAGATAGGACTAGACTGAAGATCAGAGCTTATCCAAGAGGAGAGATAGCTGATCCTAGAAGATACCTATTCATATAGGCTTGACTTATACAATGAAATTAAATTAGAAACTTGCTGCTCAGCTGGCTCAAAGTAGCTAAAAAGCAAATTGTGACCTCATTGTGCATCTAGATAATTCAAGATCTTACCACTGATAAAGATAGAGTTTCTAATCTACTTCCAAATGTGATATGGATTGGCCCACAAACTTTGGTGGGGGTGAATCCACAGATTAAATTATCTGAAATTGAATTTAAAGACAAGAAGAAAAGATTTAAATACTTTCATTTATTCACATATTTAACTCACATTTATTAATAATTTACTAGATAACCAACATCATTCCATGCCCAGAGGATATACCAGTAAACAACCTAAATACTTTTTTCATGCTCTTATGATGCTTATATACCATTGGGCATGTAGTGACATAATTCTTACAGACATTTTCATAGTGCTTTTCCTGTATAAAATAAATAAAGAAGAACTCAACTGAAACTGTCATATTGAAGTTTTGATTTTTGTCCTAATTTGCTCTTAAATAATCTGTGATTTCAACTTATCTCTTATTCTTCTTTTGTTTCTTTGGGATTGTGTAGAGCTGACCATGGAAAACTTCAAAATAAGGAAAAGATGGGTTTTGATAGTTTTTTACATTTTAATTTTTTTTAAGAAGATTTTATATTTGTTTATTTGAGAAAGAGAGAGCCAGAATGAACTGGGGCAGGGGGAGTAGGAGAGAGAGAATCTCTCAAGCACACTTTGTGCTGAGCATAGAGCCCAAGGCAAGGCTCAATACCACCATCCTAAGATAATGACCTGAGCCGAAACCAAGAGTTGGATGCTTAACCAACTGAGTCAGTCAGGCACCCCTGCATTTTAGTGTTTTTTGTCCTCATCCCCGTATAGCATTTTCCAGTGGAAAGCCAGGAAAAAAAAAAAAATAGAAATGCTGCAATTTGGAGTTTAGGGCCTACTGGGTTTGACTCTGTATCGTTTCAATTTTAGTATATGTGCTGCCAAAGTGAGCACCTGGGTTTGACTCTGGAGTATGCCACATAAATGTATGTCTTTCCACCTAAATGTCTAGAAAACTCAGTTTTCATATCTGTAAAGAGAGTTGGGAACCGGGACTGTTACTGAGAAGGGATCAGCAAGTACTTTTAAAGAATAGTACTTTATTCCTACTCAGTTTTTATTTTTATTTCTGAATTTATTTTATTTCTGAATAGAGCGACTGTCTAGATTTATATATATAGATATATCTATATATATAAATAGAGAGACAGAGAGAATATATATATATATATATTCTGGCATATATTTATATATATATATATTTATATATTATAATACATATAATATATAAATATATATATATATAAATATATGCCAGAATTAGTCAGAGGATTTACCTATTTCTTCAAACAGGGGAAATTTTAGAAGGTCTCAATATCTTTTATAGACTTCCACACTGGCCAACACCCCCTTCTCTAGAGGTTCCTGGTGCCTTTGAGCCCTGAACCTTAGTGGATTTCGTGGCAATAAAACCTTACTTATGGGCTTCTTCTCGTAGACTTCAGTTTTAGTTTTACCCAGTTTTCTAAATCAATTACCATTTCCCATCCATTTTCTCACTTCTAGAAATTTAATTGATACGTTATATTTGTTGTTATATCTACATCCTTTTTCTTTGTCCTCGTAGATTAATGCTATTTTGTTTCATCACTCTCACTTAAATCAATTTTCAGGAGGAAGTACAACTTAATAAAAAAACTCAAACAACCCTTCTTTTAGAAGTCTCTATTCTGAGATATTACAAGTGTTTTATACTCTGTTGAGTCCCAAGTTATTAGTTTACATAGACAAACACAAAAGCTTATGACACAAACACAATTTTTCTGAATCCTTAAAAGAATCGTTAATGATTTCATCTTCAGAGATAAGTCAATGTCATGAGATCTTATGTAAAATTCTTCTGACTCTTCCACTAATTGGCTGCATAGTCTGATTTCATTTCCCTTATATGGAAGAAATCTTGGTACTTTTGTAAAAATCCAGTGTGACATTTCACATATTAAAATGATTTGAATAGAGCAAATATATAAATATAAGATTACTTAAAATAAAATATTCTCCATAATTTAAGTTTAAAAATGCTGTTTTTTCTGAATCCTCAGTTTGATTGATTTCTCTGTATACTCTCCAATTCTTTGATACTCTTCTTGAAGTTTAATGTTCCATCTTAAATGTAATATCTTTAAAAGAAACTTACCCATGTGAAATACATTGCTCTATGTTTTCATTCATTCCATTAACATGTTGAATTCCAGTGTTTTGTCAGTTTTTGAAATATATGTGGAATTCCACTTAAAAAATACCATTGCAATGTCCAGTTCTCCAAAAAAGAATATTTCTATGTTCCCAAACACATGAAAATAGAGTATGACAGTTCAAATACTATTTTACTAACTTGGATACAGTAATCTGTATTAAATGAAAAATGCTTTTCAAAACATATTCAGAAATCCTTGTCTACCAAGTGATATTTTAAATGTAGATTGTATCCTTTAAATATTGGGTATAGCAGATAATTGAAGAGACTAAGTTGTTATTTAATATTCTATATTTTGAATTACTTAGATTAAAATATATACTTATATAATCTGTATGACTATGGCAGCAAATTTGCTAAGAGGGTTGAGAGGGTCACAAATATTGGCAATTCAAAGGGGAATGAATCTGGATTTAGAAACTGAATCTTTGAGGAAATCAAAATCTAACTTCTAAAAGTGTTGAGAGTTTCACAATAGCTTTTCTGTTGTAAATGTGCCACATCTCAAAAGTGGTGAGGATAGCCACTCTGTGTCACTATTCATGTCTGTATCAGTTTTGAAACATGGTCACAAAATCTTTGATACTTATTCCATCATGCTATACGGTCTCTGTCACCTCTCCTTGAATCTGGGCAAGCTAGTGACTGCTTCAACTAGAATATGGTACAAATGATGGCATGTGACTCTAAAACTAGCTTATAAAAGGTCATACAGTTTCATCTTGTTATCTGAAGCACTCTTTCTTAGAGCCCTGTGTCATCATGAAAGTTATCTTACTAGCTTGAGGCAGTGCCATGAGAAAACTCATGTTCATAAAAATACCACATAGACATTCTGGTTGACAGTTCCAGCTAAACCCAAATTTGAGTTGTCCCAACCCTGGCATGAAATAATCGGTTGAAAATACATCTATATGATTCTAGTGCCCAGCTACTCAAGTTACCTCCAACCATTTCAATCTTATCATCTGAGACCCCAGACATCATGGAACAGAGACAAGGCATCTAAACTGTGTCCAATCCAAGTTTCTTTCTTTTTTTTTTTTTTTAATTTATTTGACAGAGAGAGATCACAAGTAGGCAGAGAGGCAGGCAGAGAGAGAGAGGAGGAAGCAGGCTCCCTGCTGAGCAGAGAGCCCGATGCAGGACTCGATCCCAGGACCCTGAGATCATGACCTGAGCCGAAGGCAGCGGCTTAACCCACTGAGCCACCCAGGCGCCCCCCAATCCAAGTTTCTAATCTCCAAAGCTATATGTATAATAAACTGATTCGTGTTTTATGCCTTTAAACTTCGGATGGTTTATTTTGCTGCAGTAGATATCCAACTAATCTTAAATCAGCAATGATCTTGAAAGAGTTTCATTCTTTGCTACCTAAAATTCAAAAATAGCATTGAACAATTATTGAATCAGTCACTTTGCAAAAGCCAAGAGAAACATAATAAAATATCTTTTGAAATCGACCCATGCTAATGCTATAGTGTTTACTAATAAATATATTGGACATCATTTTTTTTTTTTTTGCTTTACATAAGCACACTTTATACTTTTTTATTTTTTTATTTTTTTAAGATTTTTTTAAATTTCTATTTTATTTATGTGACAGAGATCACAAGCAGGCAGAGAGGCAGGCAGAGAGAGAGAGAGGGAGGAAGCAGGCTCCTCACTGAGCAGAGAGCCCGATGCGGGGCTCGATCCCACGACCCTGGGATCATGACCTCAGCCGAAGGCAGAGGTTTTAACCCACTGAGACACCCAGGCACCCCACACTTTATACTTTTTTTAAAAATTTAGACTCTTAGAATTATATGTACATTTCTGATGTGTGAAATAAGTTATATTCACAGATAATAGAATACAAATATATCAGAATTTGTAACATAGATAATCACGTATTACTTACTAAGTAAATTTCAGGGAAGCCTGGATGGCTCAGTTGGCTGAGCACTTGACTCCTGATTTGGCTCAGGTCATCATCTCAGGTAGTGATTTGGGCTCCATGCTCAGCAGAGAGCCTGCTTGAGGTTCTTTCCTTCTCTATCTCCCTCCATCCTTACCCAACTCTACTCCCCACTCTCTCACTCTTTCTATCTAAAACAAATAAATAAATCTTTAAAAAACAAGCAAACAGGGTGCCTAGGAGCTCAATTGTCTAAGCTTCTGCCTTCTGCTCAGGTCATGATCCAGCGCCCTGCATTCAGCTACCTGCTCAGTGGAGTTTGTTTCTCCACCCCTCCCCTGGCTCGTGCGCGCTCTCTCTCTCTCTCTCTCTCTCTTGCTCTCACTCTCTCTCTATATATAAATAAATAATTTTTTTTAAAGCAAAAAAGTACACAAAGTTAGGGTTAGAGATGGCAAGTTTGTGTTGGGAGATGGTCCCAAGAATGTATCTTAACTATTGGTATTGTTTGGTCTCTTATGTGCCATTTTTAATTTATAAAGTCCTCCTTGCTCACAGTCTTTTCCCCTTTATTTTTTCTCATATCTAGCTCCCAATTTTTATGAATACTCATAAGGCATAATATTCTTTATACCCATAATGCTTCTCTCAAATTATGCTTTTCTTTTTTTTGACATGTTTTTTTTAAACTAATATCTGTGTCAAACATGATTTTTAAAAAACTAGATGTCTTTTATATCTTTTGCAGTGGCTTATAACAAAGATGTAGCTAGACAATTACACAGTTTATATTAAGTAAATGAGGTAGAAATGCTCATTTAGAAGTGAAAAATATTCAACTGAAATTACTCAGCTATCTTCATTAAGAGACAAATTTAGTAAGGGAATTCCCAAGTAACTTTGATACTTACAGAGTGAATAAGAGGTGATTATTTTTTAAGAGACCCCAACTAAAACTGAGCAACCATTTATAAAGGGTCAGTCTACAATGTAAATTATCAGGTGAATATGAACAATGACATGCACAGGAATTCTTGCTGACTACTAAACACATAGCAAGTTACCTCAATATATAGCTTAGGTTATCATCATTAACATCATTTCTAAGAATATACATTCTAAGAATACCTATTTCAGGAGAAACACGGTTATGTCCTACTATGGAACTACTAGCATTTTGGAGATTGAAAACACATGACATGAGTCAAACCTCACTCTATCTATAAATGGGTATATTTATCAACATTATAAATAATGAAGAAAAATAACAAAAATAAAAGGAAATGTTAATTGGGCCATATATATATTATATAATATATATATTTTATATATATATATGCAGTCTTTTCAATGCTTTATATCTATTAACTCATTAAATTTTTAAACAACTGTATGAGGTGGCATTATTTTATTCATTTTATAGATGAGTTAACTGAGGCCAAGAGAGTTTAAGTATTTCTTTCAACATCATTTAGTTAGAAGTAGTAATATGGAATTTAAACAAAATACACTTTTCTCTGAACCTGTATTCTTTTTTTGTTTATTTGTTTTTATTTAAATTCCAGTTAGTTAACATACAAAATAGTATTAGTCTCAAGTGTAAAATTTTGTCATGCAACACTTACATACAACACCTGGTGCTCATCACAAGTGCACTTCTTACTGCCCATCACCTATTCTGAAACTACATTTTTAAACCTTGTGCTCTAACACACCAATGTCTATACCAATTTAAACCAGTTAAATCTTTCCTAAAAAGCAGGAGTTTGCACCTCAATTGCTCACCAATCTTAAAATTGGACAAGACAGACAATTTGCTAAGATCAACATAACGTTCTTATAATTTTTCACAATAAACAGATTTAAAGACTTCTTCCTTGCCTTTCTATTAGCTAAACATTATTGGGGAAGGAAACTGATCCCAGACTCACTGACTTTATGTCCTGAACCTCTGCTCTGTGGTACCAGTGAGTTAAGATCGAGGCATTAGGTAACTTGTTCCCAACCTAAGAGCCATAATGTGGTAGGAGGAACAACTTGATTCTGAGTTCTCTGGATTTAAATCACCTGCTTTTAATTTGAATTTTTATGATGTATGCTTCATATTATCCCAAATTTCATACATAAAATCCTCGTTCCCCATGAAGGACTGAAAGCAAGACATTCTGGGAAATACATATTCCCACAAAGATAGGGTTAAATTATATGTGCAAGACTTCTGTCAACAGCTTGACTAATTTATTTTTAAAATAAGTTTAAATGTCAATTTTGCCTTTGAAACATTTCCTAAGTCTATATTTAACCTAATTTCACCACCACTCAAATTTAAGCTCACATTATGCCTGACATGGATACTTGGGTTGTTCCTTCAATGGTCTCCAGACATCCACTCTGGCACACTTTCAGTCTGTTCTTCATAGCACAGCCAGGGAAGTTTTTGAAATGCAAATATGATCATTTTTATACCCTGTCTAAAATCTTTTGTTCTTTTCCATTGTTCTTAAAATAACTTGACCAAGAGGTTTTCATATAGTTCAGCCCCCAGGTATCAACAAAGCGATATTGGCCCCATATTCCTTCTTTTTCTTTTCACTTGAGATATAAACCAGTTTCATTTCAGTCCTTTAGACCCTCTTTACTCCCTCCAGTCACTTAATTCTCTTTCATGTTTATTTTGCTTAGGTAACTCAGACTCATTTTAGATTCCATGTCAAGTATCACTACCTAGGGTCACTTTCCCTGGCCCTTTTAAATGTCTCTATTTTCACCTCTCTTACATAGCACAATATACCAATATGTTGTTTGTTTGTTTGTTTGTTTGTTTGTTTTTTAGGATCTTTCTTCTCTGAAGTCTGTAAACTCCATGAGGGCATTGACAGTGTCTCTCTTGCACATTGTTGGACACCTAGAGCCTGGCTGGGTGTGCACCTCAGAGTAGGAACTATTTGCTAAAAATATTCATATTGCTTATTGGAAATACTGATTCCAACCTCATGGAAAGGTTATAAATGAAACAAAGACACGAAAGAAAGAAAGAAAGAAAGAAAGAAAGAAAGAAAGAAAGAAAGAAATTTATGTCATTGTATAAATGTTAAAAGAAACACTTATTATTTAGCTATTGCTTAAAAATGCTGTGAAGTTCTAATTATATGCATGACATGTTTTTGATTTTTAACATTTAACAAGTTACTTCTGTAATCTTTGGAGTTAGAGAAAAAACAAGATAGGGAATTTCTTCCAGAATTAGCTCCTTATAGAGGCTCAGACTCAAACTCTCAGAGATGTTTGTTATACTAGACAGTAGTCTAATTACACAATTCCCAACATCTAGCATATCCAGTGCATGGAAAGCCATAATTCATTCCAAGTTACATCACACCAAGGCCAGGTCAGTTATGTCAGGCATTCCTTTATTTTGAGAGGAGTGGAAGATGAAGTTGCCTATCCCAAGTATTAAACTATTCTTCATCTCTTTACTGTGACTGCATGCTTGAATAAATAACAAGTACCAATAGTAACAATAATTTAAAAAAATAACAATCCTAGAATTCTGGAAAAATCTTAATCTGAATTTGTAGAGATTAAATAAAGAATATTACTCCACTGTGCAGGTCATAATTTTGGAAAAAAATATAACCAATTTACACTGAAAAACAGAACACTATATGGTATTTACATATGGTACTTTAGCACTTTTGGAATGTCTAGTGAATAGGTATTTGTTGTATGTTTGCATAATAGGAAATGATAACAGAATTCATTCTCCCGTATCCACCCTTAAAAAGGTATTAACTCTCAAGGTCAGGGATTTGCATTACCCTAAGAGTAAGTTCATTATTAAATTTTGCACTCTAGATGCTTCACTGTCCTCACCTTAGTCCTGAGCCTGCCTGAGTGACATTATCAGTGGTGGCTTGAGAAGCTTGTAAAAGCAATCCAATGGAATGAGCACAAATAAAAATATTTCAATTTGATATATATTTGAAATTATGCTTGAAAATAGGATTTTATTTCATTTGACAATGAATATCAATATGAACAAGCCTCCTAAATATAAGATTAAAAAGCAATATAGTGATTTCTGCTTCCAACCAACATAGTGTAATAAGGATCCTATTTATTCCCCTACCAAAATAATTAAAAACTAGGAAAATACATAAAGCAAAAATTTTCAAGACTCAGGACAACAAAGGATAGTGATCCCTGAAAGAAGGAAAACAAATGAGGTGTGGGTTAAGATGGCCCTTATAATTGTTTGAAGTATTTGCAAGCAGTGTAATAGAAGAGTAAAGCAAGGCTTTACGGGGCAGAAAAAGCCAAAAGTCCTCAGAGAACATAATGCTAGAATTTATGGGACATTCAGAGAGAAAGTACTTGTTTCCACTAGCCAGAGTGGAAAACCTATATTCATGGAGCATGGGGTGGATTACTTAAGAGTGCCTTATCTCAGTAGTAATAGAGTGATCAACCATACTGGGTTGTGGACTGAGAGTTCTATCAGGTTGTTACAGTGAATATTTGCAAAATAATCCCTGAAGTCCTGGCAGGAGAAGGGGAAAGTAAGCACTGGCAAACACATCTACCGCCTTCTCCAACACAAAGGCCTACTCTTTAAGGGAAAAGATTTCAGCAATGTATAATTCTAAAACTTTGTATCAGCTGAAAGAAGGGAACTCCTCCTCCCTTCAATCCCCTCCAGTCTTCTGATCTTTCCTAAATTAAGAGAATAGAATAAACAGGAAATTAGTCTCCAAGAAAATAAGATGGAAACCCAGCAGATAAGGGGAAAAGCAGGATCCAGAGAAAAGATTAAAGTTATACCACTGGAAGCAGGAAAGACACACATGCAAAAGCCACAGGCATGAATGGAAAGCTGCCTAAAATATTAGTTTACCTAGAAGTTCATTGAACATACGCTGTCCCTCACAACCGACTGCCACACCAAAACTCCAGTAGAATAACAGGGAATTACAGCTGAAGAGTGAGACAAAAACTCTTTCCAAGGTATTATACATAGAAAGGCTGTAAAGCCAAAAGAGGAAATAAAAACAAAGAAAGTAGACTGGTTTGAAGACTCTCACACCTATAATCACAATAAACATTAAACTCAGCCTAACCTCCAGCCAGACTAACATAAATCCTTATAGTAAAGACCTATTCACCTCAGTTTTTATTAGCTAATACAATATTTCCAACTTTTAACAAAAACATAGAAAGTATGACAAAAGGTGAGAAAAAAAGGCTAAAGAGACAAAGTAATCATCAGAGTCACTCAAATACACAACACAGATGTTAGAATTATTAGACAGGAAGTGTAAAATAACTGTTATGTTAAAGGCTCTAATGAAAAAATAGATAGTATGCAAGAACAGATGGGCAATATAAGCAGAGACATAGAAATTCTTGAAGACATTCTAGAAATCAAAAATAGTAACAGAAATAAAGAATGCCTTTGATGGGCTCCTCAGTAGACCAGCCATAGCTGAGAAAGAATCAATGAGCTTGAAGGTCATTCGGTAGAGACTTCCCAAACTAAAATTCTCAGAAAAAAAGAATACTGAAAAAAGAATAACACATTATCTAAGAACTATGGATATTAGGAACAAATTAAAAGTTGTTACATACACTCAATTTGAATACCTAAAGGAGAAGACATGGAGGAAGGAACAGAAGGGATATTTGAAGGAAAAGTAGCTGAGAAGTTTCCAAAAACTAATGACAGACATAAAACCACAGGTCTAGGAAGCTCAGAGCACATCAAGGGAGATAAATGTTGAAAGAAACCCACACTTAGGCACATTACATTGATTTTGGGTTAAACTGTGTTCCCCCAAATGACATGTATAAGTCCTAATCCCAGTACCTGTGAATATAGTCTTATTTGGAAATAAGGCCTTTGTTGATGTAATCGTATTAAAATGAAGTCTTATTGGATCAAGATGGGCCTTAATGAAGAAAATGGTATCCTTGTTAATTAAGGGAAATTTGAGCACACAAACACACACACAGAGAAGGCTGTCATATGGAAACAGCGGAAACACAGGAGAATACCATGTGACACCAGAAGCAGATTTTAGAAGTGATACAGGTGCAAACCTGGAAACACAAAGAGCTGCTAGCAACTACCAAAAGCTAGCAAGAGGTGAGGAATGAATATTCCCTAAAGTCTTTAGAGGAAGTGTGGACCTGTGTCATTTTGCTTTTAGAATTCTGGGGCTCCAGAACTATGAGGAAATAAATTTCTTTTGCCTAAAGCTATCTTTCATGGCACTTTGTTACAACAGATCTTAAAACTAACAGTCAAATTGCTCTAAACAACCACTAAAATCTTCTTCAAAGTAAAAATACAGTAAGAGGAGAGAAAAAGAAATTATATTAAAAGTTTACTTAAAATGAAAGAAAGCAAAAAAAAAAAAAAGTAGAGGGAGAAGAAAAGATCTAATGCAATGAATGGAAAACAGGTTCCAATACAGTTACAAGGATGATAAATATTAATTCAACTATATCAACACTTTAGTTGAGAATGTTTTAAACATACTAATTACAGAAAGATTGTCAATGGTGTTTAAAAAAATAAAATAGGACTATATGTTTTCTATAAGAAAACTACTTTAATATAAAAACTTTGATAAGTTAAAGGTAAAAGTATGGAGAGAGAGAGATATACACGATGCAAACTCTGGTTAATGAAAACTAGAGTAGGTTTACTAATTTCAGAGGAATCAGATTTAAGAACAAGGAAACCATCGGGGTTAAAGAAGGGCATTATGCACTGACAGGTTCATTCTCCAAGAATATGTAACAATCCCAAACATGTACATGCCAAATAATAAAGAATAAAAGCACATGAAGAAATAACTGATATAACAGAAAAATTGTTACAGTTGGAGACTTCAATCCTCCTCTGGTGGGTCAAGCAGTTAGAAAAACAGTAAGACCTACTTTAACAGCATTAATTAGGTCAATATTATGTAATTGATATGTATAGAATACTCCATCCAACAATAGAATATACTTCTCAGGTTTACATGGAACACTCATCAAGCTAAACCAAGATTTATGTTAAAAGAACATGAATTACATAAAATATGTTCTTATACAATAATGACATTAAATTAGGAGACCAAAAACATAAAGATAGCTAGAAAATTCCCCAATGTTTGGAAAGTAAACAATAGTCTTTTAAATAATACAAGGACCATAAAAGTCTTTTAAGAGAAATTTAAAAGTATTTTGAATTAAATGAAAATAAAAATACAATTTATCAAAGATTGCAAGGTATAGAAGAATCCCCAAATCCTTAGGGATGTGGTGCTAAGAGGAAAATTTAGCATTTAATATAGCATTAAATGAATATACCAGAGAATAAAAAATATATAAAATTAATAATCTGAGTTCTTACTTTAGAAAAGTAGAAAAAGAAGAGAAAATTAAATAAAAAGCTAGCAAGAGAAAAGAAATGAAATAACAGCAGAAATAAATGAACTTGAAAGCATGAATAAAAATAGAGAACACTAATGAAACTAAAAGCTATTTTATTTAAGGATCAATAAAACTGATAAACCTCTAGCTAGGTTAACCAAGAAAAAAAATTTCTACTGATCGGCATTAAAAATGATAGAATATTTTTAAAACTCTATGCTCACAAATTTTATAACTTAGATGAAATAGAACTTTTTTGTAAGTTTATATATTTACTCAATTAAAAACAGGTAAGATGAATAGCCGTGTGCCTATTAAAGAAGTTAATAATAATAACTGAGTTAATAATTTAGAACCTTTGAAAGAAAGACAAGGAGAGAGGGAGGGAGGGAGAAAGAGAGTGAGGAAAGAAGGAAGGAAAAGAAGGAAGGAAGGAAAATAAAAAATACAAAATAAAAAAAGAAATAAACAAAGAAAAAGAGGGAAGCGCTAGGCCCAGACAAATTCAACCAAATATTTAGGGGGAAGATAATACTAATTTTTCACAATCTTCCCCCAAAAAAGAAGCTATGAAACACTTCTTGACCCATTTCATCAGCTTAGCATTATCTTAATACCAAAACCTGATAAAGACTTTACAAGGAAAGAAAATAACAGAACATCAGGAACATCCTCAGGAAAATATTATCAATTTAGGGGCACGTGGGTGGCACAGTCATTGGGTGTCTGCCTTTGGCTGGAGTCATGACCCCAGGATCAGGGAATCAAGCCCCACATCGGGCTCCCTGCTCCATGGTTAGTCTGCTTCTCCCTCTCCCACTCCCCCTGCTTGTGTTCCATCTCCCTTTGTCTCTCTCAGTCAAATAAATAAATAAATAAATAGATAGATATATCTTTAAGAAAAAGAAAAAGAAAATATTACCAATTTAATCCAGCAATAAATAAATAGAATAAATAGCAATAAATGAAATAAATAGCAATAAATAAAAAAGAATAATAACTCATAACCAATGGGGTCATTGCAGGACTGGAAGGTTGACCCAATATTTGCACAATATAATTTATTATGTTAACACATTAATAAGAAAAACAGTTATATAAATAGATGTATAAAAGTAGTGAATAAAATTCAACATCCGTTTATTTAAAAAAAAAACAAAAAAATTCTCAAAAAACTAGGAATTAAAGAGGGGAGTTTCTGTAACCTAATAAAGTGTATATATGAAAAACCTACAGCTAATGTGGTGCTTATTGGTGAGAGACTTAACACATTTTCCCATAACATCAAGCACAAAGAACGAATGTCTGATTTTACCATTCATATTCAACATTGTATTGATTATCCTAGCTAGTACAAGAAGAAAAAATAAATAAAAGATAATAGAGATTGTAAATAAAGAAATGAAACTGTTGTCTTTATATATAGGCAAGATGATTGCCTTTGTAGAGAATCTCAAGCAATCCATAAAATAATCCTGAACTAATAGTAAAAATGCATTCCAGATTCCAGGATATAAGGCCAGTATACAAAAGGCAAAGGTTTTCTATACACTAGTAATAAAAAATTTAACTCAGAAGTTAAAATAAGCAATACCATTTATGATACCATCTCCTCTTCTCCCTCGCCAAAATACTTTTCTAACAAAATAATCAATATGCAGAAAAATATAAAACTATGATGAAAATATCAAAGAAGATCTAAATAAATATAGATATTTCATGTCCATGGATCAGAAGAATCAAAATTGTCTTGATACCAATTCTGCCCAACTTGATCTATATAATCAACATAGTCTCAATAGAAATTCCATCTCGCCATTTTATACATATTAATAAATTGTCTATAACTTATATGGAAAAGAAAAGGCCCTAAATAATACTGAATAAGAATACAGTCTGAGAAGTCACACTACTTAATTTTAAGTCTTTCTGAAAAGCTACAGTTATCAAGAACATGTGGTGTTGGTGAGAGAGTAGATACATACATCAGTACTATGGACTAGAATGCCCAGAAATAGACCCCCACTGCTGGTGGAAGTATAACCTGATGAAATCACTATGGAGGGGGATACTATTTATTAAATTGAACATATGCACGCCCTGTATACTCTTAAGTATCTACTCAACAGAACTCTTAGTTATGATCAAAATATATGAACATGTTTATAATAGCGAAATGTAAATAACCTAAATCCCCAGCAATCTTAGGATGGATACATTGGGGTAGATTCATAACGGAATGCCATATTCAACAATGAAAATAACAAACTCCAATTATATGCGAATGACCTTGATGAATCTCACAAATATACTGTTGAGTGAAGAAGATAACAAATTCACAATGTATAATTCCATTTCTATAAAGTAAAAAAAATAAAATAGGTGAAACTGACTTATATTGTTAGAAGTTAGAATAACGGTTATACCTTAAGGGAGAGGAATAATCAGAAGGGTCACCAGATGGCTTTTTTCACAAGGAAACAATCTCCTTTTTACGAATGTTATAATTCTTTATCTGAGTTTAGGTTACATGGTCATGCTTACATTGTAAAAATTCTTGGAGGTCTACTTTTTTGTTGTTGTTGTTGTTTTGGTTTGTATTGCACATATGCTATACTTTAATTTAAAAAAAAAATGACAAAAAGTTCCACTGCTTTTATATCCACCAGTGTTATTTGGTAAATGCAAAATTTATTTTCCTTAAGTATTTTCCTCATGTGGAGACTGGGGATCCTTTGTTCAAAAAACAAATTGGTGTTTTTTCCTCAACTTAGTAAAAGTTAAAGAATCTATTAAATGAGCATTACAGTTACCAAAAAGAGAAATAGAGTATTATTGTGCCAGTATCAATATAAATAGGTTTTCAAATAAACTATTTGAAAACTCACCAAAATTAGATTAATGGATCAAAGCAACACCCTCTAATATAATGTTATAATAATTTTAGAATTTTGGCCTTAAGAATCCTGTTTATCTTGAAAATGTTTCCCAGTTTGACCAGTGCTATCATCCATTGCCACCATCCCAGCCCAAGATTCTATCACCTCTTACCTGGAATTTTATAGTGCCTCCTCCTCCTGGTCTTCCTTATTTTTATCCCTAGCCCCCTTCAGTCCATTCCCAACAAAGAAGTCAGAATGTTTGTGAAGACATATATAAATCATGTCATTGTCCAGCTCAAAATTCTCCATGGCATTCCATCTTGCCCAGATTAAAAATCAAAGTACTTAATAAAACCCTCAAGATCTCATGGTTTTCTTCACACTAGCCACACTGGTTTCCTTGTTTCTCAACTTGTGACACATACTCTTGCCTCAGGGACTTAGCACTTGTTGACCTAGCTTGGAATACTTTCCTCACCTGATTTGCTTGCTCCCTCACTTTTTTCTTGTTTTAAATATACTTTCCCAATGAAGCTTTTCTTTATCTTGCCAACTGAAATCTCACAAACACACCCCATTTTACAACCCCTTTTCCAGATATATTTTTCCTTTGTAGCAATTTCATTCTCTAACACACAGGCCTACCCTGGAGATATTACAGATTCAATTTCCCACTACTGCAATAAAATGAGTATCATGATAAAGTGAATTGAATTAGTTTTTGGTTTCCCAATGCATATACAAGCTATGTTTATACTATGCTATAATCTTTTAAATGTGCAACAGTATTATGTTTCAAAAACAATGTACGTACTTTAATTTTAAATGCTTTATCACTAAAAAATGCTTTAACCGTCATTTAAGCTTTCAGTGAATTCTAATCTTTTTTCCTGGTGTAGGGTTTTATCATGATGTTGATGGCTGCTGACTGATCAGGGTGGTGGCAGCTACAGGCTGGAGTGGCTATGGCAATTTCTCATATAAGAAAACCATGAAATTTGCTGCATTGATTTTTTCCCCAAAATGATTTATCTGCTCTGTGAAATGCTGTTTGATAGCATTTTGTTTATAGTAGAACTTTTTCCAAAATTGGAGTCAGTTCCCTCAAACCATGCTACTGCTTTATCAACAAAGTATATGTAATATTCTAAATCCTTTGTTGCATTGTCAACAATCTTCACAGGATCTTCAACAGGAGTAGACTCCATCTAAAGAAACTACCTTTTTTTTCCTCATTCGTAAAAAAAGACTCCTCAACCATTAAAATATTATAAGGTTGCAGCAATTCAAATGTAATAATAATGAAAAAGTTGGAAATTTTATAAGAATTACCAAAATGTGACACAGAGACACAAAGTGAGCAAATGCTGTTGGAAAAAACAGTGGTGATTGCTCAATGAAAGGTTGCCACAGACCTTCAATTTGTAAAAAAAACGCAGTATCTGCAGATTGCAATAAAGTGAGGTGGGTGAAATTAGTACATATTTATTTTGTTAATTTTTAGTCTCCTGTCCTAGAAAGGAAAATCCAGATAGCAAGGGGCTTTTTGTCTGTTTCGTTTTGTTTTGCTATTATATTACCAGTGTCCTAGTCTTAGCTCTTAGTAGATACTGAACGAAATTTAGAGAACCTTTGAAGGAATATGGAGGAATATTTTATTAAATATAGACACTGGTGGCCATCTTTATCTTTTGAAATTTTATACCCAGAAATTCCAAATATCCATGTAAAAAAAAAAATAAGAAAAGAGTACTTTAAGAATGTCCAGAGCTTGGGCTATAGAGAGAGATTTCTAGCATGAGGTAGGCCACTAAAAATTAAAGTTATAGGCTTGGGGTTTCCGTATGTAACGGACGTGGAAAATCATCCTAACAGACATGTAAAAAGATGAAAAATCAACAGCACTTAAGTCCATTGGAGAAGTAAGTTCACAGCAAACTGCCACCCCCAAAATTAGAGAGGCAGACAGGAAAATACAGAGAATCACAACTTACTGTAACAGAAACCCATGAGCAGAGCCCATGAGCAGATATCCCAGCAGGAACTAGTAGTACCAGCAGAGGAAAATCTAAGCTATAAGTGATGAATTGCTATAGGCTCAGTGTGGGGAATTCTGAGTCAAAAACTTCAGGGTGAGTCAGTCAAAAAAAAAATCATGCTTGTAATTTTTAGCTGTAGTAGCCCAACCAGATTCTCACAGTGAATATTAGAGAAAAATCCATCCATGCTTCTGACAGGGAGAGAGGAGAAGGAACCACACTAAAACATTCAACAGTATTCCATTCTTAATGAAGTGTGCTCCCTTGAGACACTGTTTTACCAGAGCCCAATCTTTGGGGGTTTTATCAGAAACTGACCTACCACTGACCTGGGAGAAGAGCCATGTGTTCATTTTGCAATTCATTTGGATCTTATAATCCTTTCAGGACCATAACAGTAGTTAAAGTAGACAGGAAAACCCTAAATTAATCGCAAAATCAGTGTGCATAGCGGCAAAACAGTGAGGAAGGGTAGAGGACCAAATAGCTAAAATGTCAAATGCCTCAAAAGGGCCTGAGTTTTTATGCAAGGATGGCAAGTTAATGATCTCTAAGCTGTGAAACAAAGAGAAAATGAACTTCACTTACTGACCCTAAAGTGTGGAAAGCTCTGAGACTCAATTTCAGTCAAGCAGAGAAATGGATATGTTGTGAACTTGAGAATGAAGGGGAGTTCCTTCATCCTGATTCAGAGTTCATAAGAGCGTAGTGCAGATTATGAAGAAGAGCCATTCGAGGTTATGCAAAGATATGTATAGTGTTCACAGATGACTGTGAGTACAGACTGGAAAATGAGGCTCTAGAGGATACAGGGAATATGAAGTGCAGACAGTCTGAGATTTGCAGACACCTGCAAGATTTTAGAAGAAACAGTTTCAGCCATCCCCTGGTGTATGGGGGTATCAGTGTCAAGGTCTCTAAAGGTCTTGGGGAAGACAAACACTTTTTCAAAGCTTCCTTTATCCTTATGATTTATCATATGTGTCAACTTGGGGTGTTTGGGAAAGCTTTTTTTTTTTTCTTTTCCCCTCTTCTTTTCTTTTTTTTAATAAAAAGAAACAAATTTTAGTGACTTCCAGGCTGAATTCCAGCAGCTATATTGTGACTTAGAAGGAAAGAACCTGCCATCCTTCACTGAACTGCTGACCTAATCTCAACAGTCACCTACCTTTGCCATGTGATAAACAAACAAGAAATTCTTTTCTTTTATTTAAGTGGTTGTAGTTCAGTTTTCTGTTATTTGCAGCCTGAGGCAATTCTGTCTGCTGTAACGTCCATGCTCTTCTCAGGGAGAATTAATTGCTTCTCTTTGTACTTTTTCACAATGTATAATTTATTTTCCACCCATATTGTTATTATCTTCTTCTCACATAAATTGGACATATTTTGAGGGCAAAAATGCCCTTATGTTTATACTTGTGTTGTAAGTTCTTCTCACAATATCTGTTACATAAGGAAAGTTAATAGATAATGTTAAGTAAGAGATGAATGGTGGATCTAGTGGAAACCTATAGTTTTATCTGCCCAAGAATCAATTCTGGGAACTGCCTTTGCTTTCATACATACATGGTCACTATGAAAGTCATTTTTCTAAATTTAAAGAAAAAAAGAAAAAAAACCTTGATCCCAGTTTGCAAAAGACTGATTCAGAGATGGGGTTCTCCACATTACTGTGCCTTTTCCTGGGCATTTGGAATAAAGAACTAAGAGTCATGGAAGCAGTATCATACTATTGACAATACTTCAGTGGTACAAGTAATATTTTTGTGTTGTTTTTGTTTTATTTGTTTTGTTTTGCTAAGGACCAGAATTTACTCTAATTACCACGTGTCTTAATACTTGCTTGAATCACTTTCTCTTGGATTCAGAAAGATACTGAGGAATTTCTTTATCAGTAATTACTTTAAATGTAAATGATATAATTTAACTATCAAAACACTGAAATTGACAGAATGATTTTTTTTTTTTAAAGATTCAACTAATGTTGTCTACAAGAGACTCACTTTAAATCCAAAGACACAAGTAGGTTGAAAATGAAACAATGGTAGTCAGCTTGGACTGCTATAAGACATTACTACTGAGTGGGTGGTTTAAACAACAGTTATTTCTCACAGTTATAGAATCTGAAATTTTCAAAATCAAGTTGTTGGCAAATCTGACGTCTGGTGAGGTCCTACTTCCTGGTTTCACCAAACAGTAGAGTCTCAAAATAAATGACACAAATATTAACATAATTGAAAGAGGAAATATACAGTCCTGCAATAAGAGTTGGGAGACCTTAATAATCCACTTTCAATAATGAACAGAGCATCTAGACAAAAGACTAAAGAAAATAGAGACTTGACCAACATTATGAATTGACTAAGCCTAAAAGACATAAAAAGCATTCTGCTCAACAAACCACAGTACATACTCTTCTCAAATACACATGAAAAATTCTTCAGGATAAAACACTTTTTAGGCCACAAAAGAGAACTCAATAAATTTTAGAAGATTTATAGCATATAAAGTATTTTCTTAGAACACAAATGATGAAGCTAGAATTCAACAACAGAAGGAAAACTATACAGATATGTGGAAATTAAATAATACATTCTTTAAAAAAAAAAAGATTTGTTTAGCTGAGAGAGAGAGAAAGTAGCGGAAAGGGCAGAGAGAGAATCTCAAGCAGACTCCCCTCTACACACGCAGTCTGATACTCAGTTTCCACGATACTGAGTATCATGATAGATCTCAGTATCCATGAGATCTTGACCTGAGCCAAAATCATGTGTTGGTCACTTAACCTACTGAGCCACTCAGGTGCCCCTAAACAACATAGTCTTTTTTTTTTTTTTTAAGATTTTATTTATTTACTTGACAGACAAAGATCACAAGTAGGCAGAGAGATAGGAAGAGAGAAAGGGGGGAAGCAGGCTCCCTGTTGAGCAGAGAGCTATGTAGGGCTCGATCCCAGGACCCTGGCTTTACCCACTGAGCCACCCAGGCACCCCTAAACAATGTATTCTTAACAATTGTGTCAAAAGAAGAAATCATGGGGAAAATAAGAAAATACTTATAAACTTATCAAAACAAAACACAATATTCCAATATTTGTGGGATAGAGTGAAAGCAACACTCTGAGTTAAATTTATAGCACTAAAGAGCATACTTTATAAAAGAAGATTGCAAATCTGATAGCATAACACCTTAAAGAATTAAGGAAAAAAAAAAGGTGAACTAAACCAAAAGCTAGCAGAAGGAAGCAAATAATAAAGTCTGAAATGGATATGATCGAGAATAGAAAAACAGAAGAAAGAATCAGTGGTACCAAAAGTTGGTTCTTTGGAAAGGTCAACAAAATAGACAGACTTTAGCAGAATGATCGGGGGGGGAAGAGATGCAAATAACTAAAATCAGAGATGAAACCAGGAATATTAGTACTGTTCTTACAAAAAGAAAAAGGCTTATAATATAATAGTATAAGAAAAATTATGCCAATGAATTAAACAATCTAAATGAAATAGATAAATTCTTAGAGACACACAAATTACCTAAACAAACAGAAAATCTGAACAAACCCATAAAAAGTAAAAAGATTGGATCAGTAATGAAAGCATTCAAGAAAGAAAAGCCAATGATCTATGGCTTTGATGGTTAAGTCATCAAATATTTAAAGAGTACACAGTAATTTTTCTCTACTATTCAAAAACTTAGAAGGGAACAATGTATAACTTATTTTACAAGGCAAGAATTATCCTGATACCAAAGCCAGACAAAGACACCATAAGAAAACTAGTCCTTAAAAATATAGATGCAAAAACATCAAAATACTAGCAAACCTCATCCTATAGTGTACTAAAAAGATTATGCACAATTACCAAATGGACTTTATCCCAAGAATATGAGGGAGTTATCCCCATATTAATAGATCAAAATTTTAAAAATCACATGATCATCTCAACTGACAGAAGAACCATTCAATAAAATTCATAATTTTATTATAAAAAATCAGAAAACTAAAAATGGAGAATTTATTCAACATGATTAAGGGCATTTATATAAAAACATAGTTCAATAGTGAAAGACTGAAAACTTTCTACCTAACATCAGTAACAAGCAAAGATGCCTGATTTTACACATTTTACTGGAAGTTACAGCCAGAGCAACTAGGCAGTAAAAAAGTGACATAAAAATAAAAGACATCCAAATTGGAAAGCAAGAAGTAAAACTAACTCTATCCACAGATAACATAGTTCTATCTACATAGAAACTACTAGAACTAATAAGTGAATTTAAAGAATTTGCAAGGCCACCAGGGTGGCTCAGTTGGTGGTTAAGCGTCTGCCTTCAGCTCAGGTCATGATCTCAGGGTCCTGGGATCAAGCCCCACATAGGGCTCTCCACTCAGTGAGGAGCCTGCTTCTCCCTCTCCCTTTGCCTGCCTCTCTGCCCACTCGAGATCTCTTTCTCTCTATGTCAGATAAATGAGTAAAATCTTAAAAAAAAAAAAAAGAAAAGAAATGTTTGCAAGGTCCATGATCAGCACACAAATATCAGTTGTGATTGTACACACCAGCTAAGAACAATCCAAAAAGGAAATTAACAAATAAATTCCATTTACAATGACATCCAAAATAATAAAATATCCACGAATAATTTAACCAAGAAGATGATAGAGTTGAATACTAAAAACTACAAAATACTCTATTTTCACTATTGTAATTTTCTGGAGGTTAAAGAAAATCTACATAAGTAGAAAGGTATACCATGTCCATGGATCTTAACATTTTTAAGGTAGTAATGTTTCCCAAAGTGATCTACAGATACAGTTCAATCCTTATCAATGGCAATAGTCTCTTTGCCAAATGGAAAAGTTGGACCTCTGATTCATATAGAATTGCAGGTGGCCATAAATAGCCAAAATGATACTGAAAAAGCAAAGTTGGAAGACTCATATAGTTTTCAACTTCAAAACTTACTACAAAGCTACAGTAAACAATGCAATGTACTCCTGGCAAAGGCATAGACATATTGACCTGTGGAATAAAACTGAAATACAGAAATAAACCCATATATCTATGGCAAATTGATTTTGACAAAGAAGACAAGACACTTCATAAGGAAATAAAAGTCTATTCAACAAATGGTGCTGAAACAACCGGATACCCACATGCAAAAAATAAAGTTGGGATCCTACCCCACATCATAAACAAACATTAATTCAAAAATAGATTAAATAAAGGAGCTAAAATTACAAAGATCTTAGATAAAAACATGAGGATAAATCTGTATGATTTTGCCAATGAATTCTTAGATATGACACCAAAATCATTAAGAACAAAAGGAAACATAGATAAATTAGACTTCATGAGAACAAAAAGCTCTCAAAAGATGCATTATAAAGAAAGTGAAAAGAACCTACAGAATAAAAGAAAATATACATAAATCATATATCTGACAATGTATAGAATGTATAAGGAGCTCTTATACCTCAACAATAAAGCCAAACCATTTAAAAATTGGTGAATGGCTTAAGTAAGCAATCCTTCTAAGACTACAAATTGCCAACAGGTACATGAAAAATGCTCAATGTCATCAGTTATTAGGGAAATTTAAATCAAAACTACAGTGAGATCTCACTTCTTAACTACTAGAATGGATATGATAATAAAAAATGAAAACAAGTATGGTGATAAGGTGGAGTAATTAGAACCAAGTCTCATACTTTGTTTGTGGGAATGTTAACTTTTTAGCTGCTATAGAAAATAGTTTGGTAGTTCTCAGAAAGAAAAACACAGAATTCTTACATAACCCCACAATTATGTGCCTAAATACATATCCAAAAGATTTGAAACAGGTACTACAACAAATAAATGTACACACATGTTCATAGCAGCACTATTTACAATAGCCAAAAGGTGGAAATATCCCAAATGTCTATCAAGAGATGAATGGATAAACAGATTGTAATGTATACATTATTTAGCCATAAAAACAAATGAAATACTGATACATACTGAAATGTGGGTAAACCTTAAAATATTATGCTAAATGAAAGAAACTAGACATACAAGATCTTGTATGATTTATTTATATAAAATACCTAGAAGAGTTAAATCTATAGAAAGAAAGCATTTTTGTGTTTGCCATGAGTTGGGAAGATTAGAGGACATGCTTAATCAGTATGGGCTGTCCTTTTGGAATGAAGAAAATAGTTTGGAGCTATATAGAAGTGGTGGTTGCACAACACTGTGTACTAAATATCACTGAATTGTTCAGTTTAAAATGGTCAATTCTGTGTTACAGAAATTTCACCTCAATTTAAAACAATTTCATACCATTTGGTAAGACTTTATTTTTTCCTTTCTTCTTGCTGTAGTAAGATGGCTTAGATTATACTAGTAAAACAATATGTCTCAAATACTTACCAGAAAGTACTTTAGAAGAAACATAAAATAGTGCCAAAAATTTGGAGAAGAAATTCAAACAAACTGCACAGCACCAGGGTTTCTGTTGAAGGAAAGTTCAGATGTTTCTAACATTTCTCAGGTTATGATGATGGTACAATCTGCCTCAATAATAAAACTGAAAAGACAAATTTTTTGTGTGTGGTCAGTAAAAGAAAGATGCACTGGAGATTATTTAAAAGAATCTTTAATAAAAATAAAGTTTCTTGGAAAAACAGTTTAAGCATAACCATTTTAGTAACCTGATTTGAAAGCAATAAAGACAAGATAATTTTGAAGTTATGTTCAGCAATATTACTATATAAAATATTCATTTTCAAAATCATTCACAAACCACTGCAGTAAAGCATAGTAGCTGAAAAGACACAAAGAGGTCATCAATGCAGTTAATTTCAATTAAAAAGACTGTTAAAATATAGTCAACTGTAAAATATACCATCTCTTTCCCTCTTTCGTTTACGATGCATGCAAAGCAAATATTTTAATTCATCTAAACATGGAAAGGTAAGAAAACAACAGCTCACCTATTTTTATAAATAAGATTTATTATAACACATATAAAAATATAGTTGACTTATTGTAATACTTAATATATGAGGGGGAGCAATCATAAAAATATCTGGTGGCAAAGTATTTGAAAGAACTGTGAACACAATAACACATTTTTTCTTTTATCTCCACTAAAGTTTAGATTTGCTGAACTTCTTTTTTAAAGATTTTATTTATTTATTTGAGAGAGAGAATGCACCAGCTGGGGGGGGGGTGCAGGGAGCCCACCACTGGGGGGCAAGAACATCGCTGAGTTCAAGAAAAACATTCACCTAAGTCATGGGTAGAGAGGAAGAGTAAATATCATTAATACTTAGAGTAGACTCTTTCCACTCACAGCAATTAAAGTATCAAGATAAATTAAATGTAGAACCATTTATCTCATATTTTATGAAGCAACCTATAAAGTCAACATTTTAACAAATAATGAATTCATTTCTATCATATGCCTCCCATTGACAATATTATTGATATTTTATACTTTTTTTTTTTTAAAGATTTTATTTATTTATTTGACAGAGAGAGGATATTTTATACTTTAAAGAGACCAAATATCAAGATAATAGTAATGAGGTGACATTAGCAGGTTAATAGAACAAGAAGTCCCAACCCTTATTCCTCCACAGAAACACTGATACAACAATTATATTTGGGCCAAAATGGCTTTAAGTGAAATCCAGAATACAGGTAAGAAGTTGCAGCACCTCTGGAACCTAAGGCTGTAAAAAGTCACACCAAGATATATAAGAAGAGCAAATTCACTTTGCCTGAATTAGCTCTTCTCTCAAACCAGTTAGTTCTGTTCCAAGAAGGTTTCCTTGGCCTGTGACCTCTCCCTCAAGGATAAAGTGAGAGTCGGATGCGTTTCTGACTGTCTGGTCTCCTGGCTTTGTGATGTGCTTCTCTGAAGGGCTGGTTTCTATTTTACCTCAATACTGAGCATCGAAAAGTCAGCAGAGCCTAGATACCAGGGACAGCTAGGAACAAAGAGAAAGAAGTGGGTTTCCCCATACAGCAAACACTGCTCAGTAAAACTGGGTAAAGCTGCAAAGCATTTGAGGCCTTCCCTCTCAAAGGAAGGGAGAAAGTAAAATGATTCTGTTCCAGTCTTTTAGTCTGCTCCTTCAGGGGCTGGTTTTGATCTCACTTCATTGTAAGTGCTGAAGGACTGGCAGAACCGGAACACGTGGGACAGCTAGCAACAAAGGAAAAGAAATTGTTTCGTCCTACAGCTGGCACGGCTCTGAGAGTTTGGGAATGGGTACTGTGTCTTCAAATGAGCAGATACCAGTACAACTCTACAAGAAACACGAAGAATCGGGAAAATAGACCACAATCAAAGGGGAAAAAATCAGTCTCCTATAACTGACCTAAAGTAAATGAAGATTTATGAATTACTAGATAAACAATTCAAGTGGATGGCCTAAAAGTAGTTTAGTGAGTTACAGGAAAACACGGATAGACAATTAAAATAATAATCAGGAAAATGATACAAGAACAAAATGAGAATACCAGCAAAGAGACGTAAACTCTAGTAAAAAAGCAAACAAAAATAGTGGAGTCGAAAAATACAATAACTGAAATTCACTGAGGATTTCAACAGACTGTACAGGCAGAAGAAAAAAATCGACAAGCTTGAAGGCAAGTCATTTAAAGTTATTCAGTCAGAGGAGCAAAAAACAAAACAAAACAAAACACCAATGAAAAGAAGTGAAGAAATCCCAAGAGGGTCATAAGATCAATAAGTAAACTAATATATACATTATAGGATACCCAAAGGGAAATGAGAGAAAGAGGAAGGGGGAAAAAGTCTATTTAGAGAAATAATAGACGGAAACGCCCCAAATCTGGGGAGGGAAATAAACATCCAGATTTATGAAGTTCAGACAGACTGAATTAAAGAAGTTACATACACCAAAACACATTTAATCAAATTGTTAGAAATCAGAGAGAATTTTTAAAGCAGCAAGAGAAAAGTGATTCATTATATACAAGGAAGTCTCCATAAGCTTATTGGCAGCTTTCTTGGCAGAAATCTTACAGGCCAGGAGAAAGTGGATGATACCTTCCAAGTGCTGACAGAAAAAAACTTGCAGCTAGGGTTACAATACCTGGTAACGCTGTTCTTCAGAAATGAAGAAGAAATAAAAATTTTCCCAAACAAAAGTTGAGGGAGTTCATCACCACTGACCTACCTTACATTAAATGATAAAGGGATTTCTTCAAATTCAAACAAAAAGACATTAATTATTAACATGAATATGAAAGGATAAAGTCACATATATAAAGACAAATATATACAGATATATAATCAATTCAGAATCCTCTAACTCACCTTTAACTCTAGTATAAAAGTTAAAAGACAAAATAATAACTATAACGATAACTAGTTAATGGAAAAATATAAAATATGCAAATAGCAACATCAATAACAAAGTACAGTTGGGGAATAAAAAAATAGAATTTTTGTATGTGAGTGAATTTAAGTTGTTACTGGCTTAAAAATGCTGTTCTAAATATGAGATTCATGTAATTTCCATGTGTGATATTGTGATGGATAAGTGTATATTTTATCTTTTTTTTTTTAAAGATTTTATTTATTTATTTGACAGAGAGAGAGATCACAAGTAGGCAGAGTCAGGCAGAGAGAGAAGGGGAAGCAGGCTCCCCGCTGAGCAGAGAGCCCGATGCAGGGCTTGATCCCAGGACACTGAGATCATGACCTGAGCAGAAGGCAGCGGCTTAATCCACTGAGCCACCCAGGCGCCCCAATAAGTGTATATTTTATCTTGATCCCCATTTCTGTCAGAAAGCTCATAAGCCCCTTGGGATTTCCTAAAGTGAGGAGCACCATAAAGGTACCTTTTGTTGTGCTAATGAGATGACTTTTAGAACTCACCTAAGGATGGGGGCTCATTGCCAGGGGAGTTAACTGTGTGATTAGAGGGTTGGAACTTTAATCCCACTCCCCACCCTCTGGGAAGGGAGAGGGGCTGTAGATTTAGTCCAGGCACCAGTGGTTAATGATTTAATCAGTCATGCATGCCTAATGAAGCTTCCATAAAAATCCAAAACCTAAGCGCGAAAGAGAGCTTCTAGGCTGATCAACCCGTGGCAGTACTGGAGAGTGGTACACCTGGAGAGGGCCTGGAAACTCCACACTCTTACCCAAACTTTGCCCTGTATATCCTCCCCATTTGGCTGTTCCTGAGTTATATTCTTTGTAATAAACTGGTGATCTTGCAAGTAAAAAAAAAAAAAAAAAAAATTACTGTGAGTTCTGAGTTGCTTTAGCAAATTAATTAAACCAAAGCAGGGGGCCGTTGGAACCTCCAGTCCATAGCCAGTCAGCCAAAAGCACAGGTAATAACCCGGATGTGTGACTGGCACCTGAAGTGAGGAGAGTTGGGTGAAATCTTAGAGGACTAAGCCTTTAACTTGTAGGATCTGATGCTATTTCCAGGTAATGTCAGAATTTAACTAAATTATAAAACCTTGAGCTGGTGTCAGAAAATATCTTGTGGATATGTGGAAACCCTCCCCCACCCACTCACACCCTACGTGTAGGGTGGCTATACTTAATACAAGAAAAAAATAGATCTTAAGTAAAAAAAAAAAAACTGTCACAAGAGATCAAGAAAGTCATTACATAATGAGTCAACTTACCAGAAAGATATTAAAATTGTAAATACATATGCACCCAGTTTCTGAGCATCTCTAATATATAAGGCAAATAGTAACAGAACTTAAGAGAGAAATAAACAGGAATACAATAATTGTATTTTTATTACTAACAATAACATTATTTTTGTGTTATTTTATATTATAATAAAACTATTTAAAAAATTATTGAAGGAGACTTCAATATCCCACACTCAACAATGGATAGATTAACCAGATAGAAAATCAAAAAGGAACTGCAGAGTCAAACAACATTTTAGACCAAATAAACATAACAGACAAATAAAGACTATTCCATTCGAGATTATAATACACATTCTCCTTGAGTACACACTGAACTTTATCAAAGATAGCTCACATATTAAGCCATAAAACAATTCTTAAAATGTTTAAGAAAATTGAAGTCATATCAAGTATCTTTTCCAACCACAACAGCATGAAGTAGAAAGCAGTAGGAGAAAAATTGGGAAATTCACAAGTATGTGGAAGTCAAATAATACATTTCTGAAGAGGGACACCTGGGTGGCTCAGTCGGTTAAGCGGCTGCCTTCAACTCAGGTCATGATCCCAGAGTCCTGGGATCGAGTCCTGCATCAGGCTCCTTGCTCCGTGGGGAGCCTGCCTTTCCTTCTGCCTCTGCCTGCCACTCCACCTGCCTGTGCTCTCTCTCTCACTCTAACAAATAAATAAATAAAATATTAAAAAAAAAATACATCTCTGAAGAACCAACTGGTCAAAGAAAAAATTAAAAGGGAGATAAATATTTTTAGACAAATTAACATAAAAAACACCCTACTAAAATTTATGGGATTCAGCAAAGTTGGTACTAAGAGGGAAGTTTGTAATGATAAATGCCTATATTAAGAAAGAAAAAGATGTCAAATAAAAAATCTACATCTCAAGGAACAAGAAAAAGAACAAACTAAGCCCAAAGTTTGTAGAAGGAAGGAAATAATAAAAGAGCAGAAATAAATGAAAAACAGTCTAGAAGGACAATAGGAAAAATCAACGAAACAGGAAAAAAAGAAGACTGAAGTAAAATTATAAATGACAGAGAAAAACTGATACAACAAAAATTCATGAGAGAATACAATGAACAATTATATAACAACAAATTAGGTAACTTAGAAAGAGAGGATAAATTCCTAGAAACATACAATCAGCGATGAGTGAACCATTTAGAAGTACAAGATAAGGGGCGCCTGGGTGGCTCAGTGGGTTAAAGCCTCTGCCTTTGGCTCAGGTCATGATCCCAGGGTCCTGGGATGGAGCCGCGCATCAGGCTCTCTGTTCAGCAGGGAGCCTACTTCCTCCTCTCTCTCTCTCTCTGCCAGCCTCTCTGCCTACTTGTGATCTCTGTCTGTCAAATAAATAAATAAAATCTTTAAAAAAAAAGAAGAAGAAGAAGAAGAAGTACAAGATAAGAGCAGACTAGGGGCGTGTGGGTGGCTCATCTGCCTTCAGCTCAGGTTATGATTCCAGGGTCCTAGGATCAACTCTACAGCATGGGGCTCTCTCTCTTACTGTGTCTCTGTGAAATAAATAAAATCTTAAAAAAAAAAAAAAAAAGAACAGACTTGTAACAAGTAAGGAGATTGAATCAGTAATCAAAAACATACCAACAAAGCAAGCTAGCTACAGATAGCAACAGGTAGCTACACTGGGGAATATGTAGCAAACATTTAAAGAAAAATAAATGCCAGTCTTTCCAAAAAATTAAAGGGAAGGAATTCATAAAACTGCCATTACCCTGACACCGAAGTCAGACAATAATACAAGAAAAGAAAATTATAAGCCAATTCCTGCTCAATATAGATCGAAAAATACTCAACAAAATTCTAGCAACCAAATTCAACAGCACAGTAAAAGGCTCATACACCATGATCAGGTGGAATTTATCCCTTGGATGAAATGATGGTTCAACATATGCAAATGAATAAATGTGATACACTGCATTAAAAGAATCAAAGATATAAACCATATGATCATCTCAGAGATGTGAATAAAGCATCTGACAAAATTCAACACCCATCCATGATTAAGAACTCTCAAGATATTGAGAACACAGGGTACTTAGCTCAACATATTAAAGGTCATATATGACCAGTTCACAGCTTACACCAGAGTCAGTAGTGAAAAGCTGCTACCTTTTCCTCTAAGATCAAGAACAAGACAAAGATGTCCACTATTGTCACTTCTATTCAAGTCAGCTTCTATTCAGACTGAGAGTCATAGCCAGAGCAATTTTTAAGAAAAAAATGGGAGGGGGGGCGCCTGGGTGGCCCAGGGGTTAAAGCCTTTGCCTTCGTCTTGGGTCATGATCCCAGGGTCCTGGGATAGAGCCCCACATCGGGCTCTCTGCTCTGCAGGGAGCCTGCTTCCCTCTCTCTCTCTGCCTGCCTCTCTGTCTACTTGTGATCTCTGTTAAATAAATAAATAAAATCTTAAAAAAAATTTAAAAAAAGGGGGGGTGTTATCCAAATCAGAAAGGAGGAAGTAAAATTGTCTGTTTGTAGACAATATGATATCATAAATAGAAAACTCTAAAAACTCTGTTCAAAGTCTGTCAGAACTAATAAGCTAATTCAGTAAGGTTGTAGCATATAGAATCAACATACTAAAATCAGTTGTTTCTACACCCTAACAATGAACTATCCAAAAAGAAATTAAGAAACAATCCTATTTAAAGTAGCATCAAACACAATTAAATACTTACAAATAAACTTAACCAAAGAGATACAACATTTTTAAGCTAAGTTATAATACATTGATGTAAGAAATTAAGGAAAACACAAATAATGGAAAGACATCCATGTTTATGATTGTTAAAATGCCACACAAGCCAAAGCAATCTACAGGTTCAATGGTATTTCCATCAAAATTCCAATGGCATTTTTACTGAAATAGAAAAAAATATACTTAAAATTCATATAGAACTACAAGACCCAAATAGCCAAAGTGATCTTGAAAAACAAAGCTGAAGATATTATACTTCCTGATTTTGAAATATATTACACAGCTTAATATTTAGAATGGTATGGTACTGATGAAGTTTTAGAATGTAAGTGAGGTCCAGAGCTGCCGGCCAAGAAAGAATTCTTAAGATGTCTCTGGTACAAAAAGGTGATTTATTAAAGCATGGGGACAGGACCCGTGGGCAGAAAGAGCAGCATGCTACCCCCGGGTCATGAGGGGTGGTAGGTTATGTACAATGGAGTTGGAAAGGGGAAACCCACCAGGGTAACCAATATGTACTTGACATGGACAAAATTCCACATGTCCAACAACCCATTTGATTTTGTAGTTCAGCATAATGCTAGTCCACTGTAGAAAGGAACTGTCAGTTAAGATAGGTGAAAGGAAGATAAAGATAACATATACAACATTCATTTGGTTTGAAGAGGAGTTTGAGGTCTTCTGTGGGTTCACAGGAGTAAGAAGTCATGTTAGTTTGCTCACTGGGTTCCTGTGAAGGAAGTACAGGTTTTATTCTAGATATATAGATCCATGAAAAGTGTCCTAGTTTTCCTGCAGTGGGAGTACATAGTATGACCTGATATGGACCTTTCCATTTTGTATTTAGATTTTCTGCTGTATCTGACCTCCAATTTTTAAATCATATGTCTGGGATTTATATGGGGTGGGTTTTCAGTTATAGTTAAATCAGGATTGGGGGGTATATGATTAGTATATTCATTGAGTAACTTATGAGTTAAACCAGCTCCCAGTGAATAATTTAATAAATTATAATTGCATCTAATAACAGATCTACAGAAAGAAATGGTTTATCATATAATAACTCAAAAGGGCTGAGTCCTAGAGGTTGTTTTTGAGCAGTTCTTACCCTGAGAAGTCCTATTGGTAAGAGAGTAACCCGATTTTCCTGGGTTTCTAGACTAAGCTTTGCAAGATGGCATTTTAAAGTATGATTAGTTTTTTTCTACTTTCCCAGAGGATTGTGGGTGCCAGGCTGGATGCAAGAAATATTTAGTTTTAAGGTTTGGGCTATTTGTTGAGTTATTTGAGCAGTAAAAGAAGGGCCATTGTCACTCTGAAGAGATCAAGGAAGGCCAAATCTGGGGATAATTTCTCACAAGAAAATCTTAGTGATTTCTAGGGCTCTTTCAGTTTTACATAGAAAGGCCTTGACCCATCTGGTGGAGATATCAACAAACACTAATAGATATTTACAGCCTTTGCAAGGTGGCATTTCTGTGAAATCAAGTTGCCAGTCCTCTCCTGGATAGGATCCATGTCTTTGGACTGGTTTTAAAAGAGGGGAAGGGTGAGCTGCACTTCCCAGATTTACTTGGGCACCGACAATACAGGATCAGCAAACCTGTTTTACTGTGCCTGTCAAATTTACTCCATTGAATATATTTTTAATTAAATGTTTTAAAGCATCTTTGCCCAAGTGAGTAGCCTAGTGTAGGCCCTGTGTTATCTTCCATTGATGCATTTTGGGTATAAAAAATTTTCCCTCATTGTTAACAAGCCAGTCCTGTGTAGTTTTAGTTTATCCTCGCTCCTGAGCAATGTGAATTTCTTGGTCTTAATAGACGGGAGCTATGGATCCCATTGGAGTTAAGACTGGTATCTGTTTACTGTTTGCTGCCTCTTTGGCTGCACAGTCTGCTAAATTGTTTCTTGTAGATTCTAAGGTCATATCCTTTTGATGTCCTTTGAGGTGAATCACAGCTACCTCCTTGGGCAGATCTGCAGCCTCAAGAGGGGTAATGATTTCAGACCCAGATTGGATTGGGGAGTTATGGTTTGATAGCAATCCCCTTTCTTTTCAAATAGATCCATGAGCACGCAGTACCAGAGAGGCATACTTGGATTCAGTATAATGTTAATTTTTAGACCTTTTGCCAATTGAAGAGCATGAGTGAGTGCTATCATTTCAGCTTTTGGGGCAGAAATATTTATTGGAAGGGGTTTTACCTTAATAGTGTGTTTTTTTTTTAAGATTTTATTTTTTTATTTGACACAGAGAAATCACAAGTAGGCAGAGGGGCAGGCAGAGAGAGAGGGGGAAGCAGGCTCCCGGCTGAACAGAGAGCCTGACATGGGGCTCAATCCTAGGACCCTGGGATCATGACCTGAGCCAAAGGCAGATGCTGAACAACTGAGCCACCTAGGCGCCTCTTGCCTCAATAGTTTTAATCAGACTAACTAGCATATCCAGCCCTTTTTTCTCCCTTATCCATGAAGTTACTACCATCAGTAAACTAATTATCATCTGCATTTTTAATAGGGGAGTCTTTTAAGTCTGGCCTGCTAGAATAGACAAGATCAATGATTTCTGAATAGTCATGTTCTAGAGAGGTACGATGATCAGGTCCACGCATAAGAATAGCTCAGTTTAAAGGCTGACAGGTTTTAAGTATTACTTCAGATATATCTAAAAGCATAGGGGCGCCTGGGTGGCTCAGTGGGTTAAGCCACTGCCTTCGGCTCAGGTCATGATCTCAGGGTCCTGGGATTGAGCCTCACATCGGGCTCTCTGCTCAGCAAGGAGCCTGCTTCCTCCTCTCTCTCTACCTGCCTCTCTGCCTACTTGTGATCTTTCTCTCTGTCAAATAAATAATAAATAAAATCTAAAAAAATAAATAAATAAAATTAAAAAGAGAAATAAAAATAAAAATAAAAGCATAGCCAGGTACCTAGGAAGGTGACCTTCCATCGTCCATTGGTGGCCCTTGGTCTCTAAGACATTCCAGATCTGACATAAAGTCATTACAGTCAGAGACTGTCCCATCATGAGCTTTGAGGCTTCTTCTACCAGGAGGGCTGTGGCAGTCACTGCTCAGACAGGTGGGCCACCCTTGGGCTACATTGTCAAGTGACTTTGAAAAACAGCTCACCAGTCTTGTTTCATTCCCTGATTTTTAGGTGAGAACTCCCAAGGCTTGGCTTTGCTTTTCTGCTACGCATAGAGGGAAAGGTTTTTCTAAATTTGGCAACACCAAAGCTGGAAATGACAGAAGTTTAGCTTTTAATGTTTGAAAGGCCATTTGCTGGGCTTTAGTCCAGAGCAAAGTTTTCTCATCGGGACTTTTAACAGAATCATACAATGGTTTGGCTAAGAGTCCAAATCCCAGAATCCACAGGTGGCAAAAACCTGTCATACCTAGAAAAGTGCAGAGTTGTTTTTTGTTTTTTGTTTTGTTTTGTTTTGTTTTTGTAGTCAGAGGCTCAAGATCCAGTATGGATTTTTTTCTGTCAGTAGCTAGAATACGGTGACCTGGTGTCAGTTCATATCCTAAATAGTATACCTTTTGTTGAGATATTTGTGCCTCTTTAGGGGATACATGATACCCTCTATCTTAAGTAAAGTTATAGAATTTTTATCAGATGTCTCCTTCGTGGGACTACAGATTAGAATGTCATCTACATATTGAATTATTGTCCCCTCAGACACGGATGTATCACGGAGATCTTTGCTAAGTGCAGCTCCAACTATATGAGGACTGGTTTTAAATCCTTGTGGCAAGACTGTCCAGGTTAACTGAGCAGCCTATGGGCTTGAAGTTGAGGTCCGTTCAAAGGCAAGCATCTGCATTTCCTCACTCAGTGGAATGTTTAAAAAAAAAAAAAAAGGCATCTTTTAAGTCAAGTACTGTAAACCAGCTGGTGTCACCAGGGACGTGGGTGAAAGTAGTGTATAGATTTGGCACTATGGGATGAATAGGTGTTACTGTCTCATTTATAGCTCTTAAGTCTTGTACCATCCAATATTCCCCATTTGTCTTTTTTACTGGTAAAATTGGGGTGTTATAAGGAGATTGACAAGGTCAATATACCAGGTCTCAAAAACTTATCAATAAGTGGATGCAACCCAGCTTTGGCCTCAGGTTTTAGAGGATATTGTTTTTTATGAGGTATACTCATTGGGTCTTTTAAGGTCACCTTGACTGGTTGGGCTGTAAGAACCCATCCTGGGATATCACAATACCATACCTGTGGATTTACTTCCTTCCAGACATTGGAAGGGATAGTAAGGTATGGTTTTAGCTCTCCAGAAGTTCAAGAGAACAAGCCATCCCCCTCTACAGTAAGAGCAAATCGGCTACCTTGTTTATACATTAAGTCTCATCAGAGTCATGGAGTGGGACAGTATGGAAGGACTAGAAAAACATGAATGACCAATTGGCTTTTGTATTTACAGGTTAAGGGCATTATCTGATGGCATGTTTTAGTTTCCCCTTCTATGCCAACAATCTTAAGGTTAGAAAAACAAGGAGGGCTGGAGTTTTGAATAAGGACAGAGTAAGTGTCTCTTGTATCAATAAGAAAATTGATAAACTTACTCCCACATCCAGGATAACCCGAGGCTCAGTCATCTTGATGTCAAAAGGAGGTGGACCAGCCTCAGGGCACCGTCATGCCAGTTGCTCCAGCTTCGACACTCGGGTGGGGAAGTGAGTTCCTGTCTTCCTCTCTCTCTGGAGAGGAATACAGTCTCTCTCATCCAATGTCCTGTTTCTTTACAGACAGGACATGACCCTGGTGGAGAGCGCTTGTTTGGACATTCTCTGCTCCAGTGTCTGATCTGGCCACATTTATAGCATGGGAATTTACCCCGTTTTCTGTCTGTTACCAGCCTTTTCTTTTGACCCTGGTTAGTCTGGTGCTGTGGAGAATCCGCAATAACAGCAGCCACTATTGGAGCCTGTATCTTACCCTGTAATTTAGTTACCCGGTCCTTTTCTTGCCTTAAGGCCATATCTCTATTATTAAAGACTTCAGTTGCTATTTCTAGTAGGTGCTGGATAGGAGTTTGAGGACCTAAAGCCATTTTAGTTAGTTTTCCATAGATGTCAGGTGCCGACTGACTTATAAAACGCATATTTAGTATGGTTACTCCCTTGGGTGAGGCTGGGTCCAAATTTGTATATTTACAGATGGCCTCTATCAATCACCCCTGAAATAAAGCTGGATTTTCGCCAGTTTCTTGTGTAACTTCCTGAAGCTTATCAAAGTTTACAGGTTTTGAAAATCCTTTTTTCATTCCTTCTATTAAAGAAGTGATCATATGGTCTCGTTTTTCTCTCCCTGGACTCTCCTCCTGATAGTTCCAGTATTGTTCAGTGCTAGGGACAGCAGCACCCCCAGCTGGGTAACGTTCCCTATCTCTCATTGCCAGTTCCTCAGCGAACTCTTGTGCTCCCTCCCAGATCTGTTTCTTTTCCTCAGAGGTGCAACAATGAGTTAAAATGATACATATATCCTTCCAGGTCAAATCAAACATAATAGATACTTCTTGTAAGCCTTCGATAAATTGAGAGGGATTTTCAGAATATCATCCTAATTGTTGTTTTACCTTAGCCAGGTCTGCCACGGAGAATGGGACAGGGACCCTATCTGTGCCCACTTCTCCATTAGCAACTTGCCTAGGCGGATGCATCCCATACTTAGATGGAGCTCCTGGAAGATAAAGAGTCCCACTCCTGCTATGTCCAGCTGGGATGGGAGTAGAGGGCTCTTGAGGTTTATAAGGAGGAGGGACAGCAACAGAGCCAGTGTCCTCTTTCTTTATACTGGCTGGCATTCCTCCAACATCCCAGGTTTATTAAGAAGAATAGGCCCATTTAGAAAATCAACAACCAACACATCCAGGGGGGAGGGGGTCTCTTAACACTCTACAAGAGGTCCACAGATCCAGATCCCAATTTACGGCCAAAAAGGCTTGGATGTATAGGACATCAGTCCATTTGCCCTTCTCCCTGCAAAAGAGGTCTCACTGATAGATTGACTTGAAACTTAATGTCTCATTTATGGGCCACTCTTCCTCATCTCCTAAGGAGTACTGAGGCCATTCAATGTTACAGAAGATCATTTTTTTCTTTCTTAAACCTTGCAGTTTGAATTGATTCCGTGGGCTAAAAGGCATCCCGAGAAAGAATCCTCAAGAACAGAAGAAGAGGATCCCATGCTCCTACAAAAGTATAGAAGGTCCATTACCAAAATCCTAATGTCCCACACAGGATATGTCAGAGGTTCCAGGTGTCAGAAGAGACCGGAGGCATCCCTCAACGAAAATCGCTATTGATCACCATTCTACCTTCTCGTGAAGTCATTCCTGCTGTTGAAGCTCTGGAGGGTTCTGGCATCTCTCCTCTTCCCCATTGCATCCTAAGCCACAGATGGGTGCCTGGTGAATAGACTAAGATACTATTCCATCCTGTACTCTGGAAGCTGTGTTATTGCCCTGCCATTTTAACCCATGGAAAATACAGAAAAGTTTGACAAGGGGAAATTATCGAATTCTGTAGCTTTAAGTAGTTAGTAAGAGGACACCAACAAGAAACAGTAAAGATTGAAATCCATCATGGTCTAAGCGACATTCCAACACATGAGGTCCTTACAGCCAACTTCCCTAGGAAACGGTCCCAGTTGAGTTTTAATTCGAGTACTGGTTTCGGCCGCCTCCCAGTGGAGGTCACACAGTCAGAAGCAGCTAGACCGGGATGTGGAGGGGATCACATTAGATCAGTCAGGAGGAAACCGCACATAGGAGTCTTAAGATTGGCAGCCATCCTGATGACAGGTGGCTGTCCCGTGCCCAAGACAGACAACTTTGTATAAGAAGAGAAATAAAGAGAGGGCACTAACTTTGGGGGGTCTTATCACCATTCTGACCAGGGTACTGACTTCCAGACAAAAGGCAGGCTTTCTCCTCCCCACAGAGCAGCCACTGGCTAGAGGATTACACCCTGAGCAATCAACATAAAAAAAGTATTCCAGTAAGACTGTAGTCCTTGAAGGCCTCCTGAAATGAGAGTCAAGGAAGAGGAGAGAAAGTACTCACCACTTTTGCACTGAAGCTCAGAGTCCAGACTCAAACCTCCATGTTTGGGCACCAAATGATGAAATTTTAGAATGTAAGTGAGGTCTGGAGCTGATGGCCAAGAAAGAATTCTTAAGATGTCTCTGGTGCAAAAACATGTATTAAAGCATGGGGACAGGACCTATGGGCAAAAAGAACTGCTGCCCTGGGGTTGTGAGGGGTGGTAAGTTACGTACAGTGGGGTTGGAGGAGGTCAGGAAAAGGGAGATTTCAATAGGACTTTCATATGCTAAAGAGGACCTAAATATACCAGATACCAGACACCCTGCCATTGTCAAGGTCAGTTTTTTCCCTTCTTAGAAAGGTATTAACATTAAGATAGTTGGGAGATTCCTAAAGAATGTCACAAAAGTCCCACCCCAGAGTGTGGGCGGGGGGGAAAGGTGTGGGATGCTTTTTCCTCAACAAGCCTTCTGTTCCCTCATACTACTGGCACAAAGACAGTCATAGACCAACAGGACAGCATAGAGAGCACAGAAACAAACCCATGGATATATGGACAACTGTTCTTCCACAAGAGTAGAAAGAATACACAATGGGGAAATTGATCATCTCTTTAACAAATGTGATTGGGCCCTAAATATCCACATGCAAAAAGATGAAATTGGACCTCTATCTTTCACTATACATAGAAATCCATTAAAAATAGATTAAAGATTTCAAAGAAAAATCTGAAAATATAAACTCTTAGAAGAAAACATAGGTGGGGAGCTTTCATTACATTGATCTTAGCAATAATTTCATGGGTATGACACCTAAAGGATAGGCATCAAACTCAAAATTTGACCTGTGGGACTACACTAAAGTAAAAAAAAAAAAAAAAAAAAAAAAATCTGCTCAGCAAAGGAAAGGAGAGTTGTAGCATTCCTTGACAGCTGGGTTTTCCTCTTTTTTATAATGTAAGTAACTGATTTAAGTTTTGATTGCAGAGACACCCACTTCAACAATGCTTGTTTTGAATAAACACTTTGCAAGACACATAACTAGATAAAGAGCCAGGCTGCACCCCACCCCCATTTTAGTATGCCCATTTCTCTGAGTTACTTGATGCATTCTTCCATTGCCTTCTATTGGCTTCCACAGAAGATCTAGCATTTTTACTTCCTTTACTATGAATTGTAGCTTTCTGGATGCATCCAGGCTCTATTCTACAATGTTCCTTGAATTCTTGCCAGGGTTAAATCCTGTAATACAAGAGAGTGCTCCTAAATGGGTAAACTTTCTCTTCCTCAACTTTATGCTCTGCCTCCTTTATATAGCAAACTCTAGTCTCATGCATACTCTTCCAGCTTTGATCTTACCAGGTCCTGAAGCTACTTCAAAGAAGTTATCACCGTCTTCTTCTGTTAGCAGGACCACCACTTCCTGACTGGGTTATAATGGAATATATGTTGTGCCCAAAAAAGGAACAGAGCAGTGCATATGTTTTCTTGCTTGGAGGAGAACTCTGCATCATCTTCAAGAAAATAAATACTCTAGAGTGAAGCATAATAGAGTAAGGTAATTTTACATTTCTAAAGGATTCAGAGGAATCTTACTTGATTCAAGTTTTTCTGGAACACTGAAAAAGGAAAGGAAAGGAAAGGAAAGGAAAGGAAAGGAAAGGAAAGGAAAGGAAAGGAAAGGAAAGGAAAAGAAAGGAAAAAAGCAAAGCAAAGAAAAGAAAAGAAAAAGAAAACAAAGTAAAAGAAAGTAAATTATTGTATTAACTACCAGGACAGCATTTTGGCTTCTATGTATAGTCTTTAATTGGTGGTCAAACATCTCATACTTAGAATTTCCTTTCTTTTCTCAATTACCTCCAACAGCAGCCATCCAGTTTCATGGCTCTTACTTTTTCTGAGCTGTTTATATGACTGAAACATTGCATCTGCTTAGTTTGTTTGTTTTCATCAGTATCCCATTATAGTTTATCATGGGTGAAGGTTTAATAGCACATTTATGTGATGCAAGGGGTTACTACCAGTAAGGAGGTCCTCATTGCCAGATAACCAACTGATGATTCAACTGCAAAATCCCCTTATAGTTCCTGCTTCCTTAACCTAGTTTTGACATTAACCCTCTCAGGTAATGTTTCCAGGAAACAGATTTAAACAGAGATTTGCTTGTATAATATTTATTGGGGACCGCCTTCAAGATAAATACCTGTGATAGAGTGAAGGAAGTAAGACTGGGCTAACAGAGTTGTTAAACTGCAATCTAGGGAGTTCTAGAGCTGAGATAGACCTTAAGAATTGATTGGGATTGGAAGACTGTGGTATTCACACTTCTGTTGCATCATTGGATGTATGTTGCCCATGGGAAGAAGGAGATCTTTTCCTGGTATTAGATCACAAGAGTGGCAACCCTAAAGAATTGGCAGAAATCTTTCAAAGAACATGTGATTTTCACAGGGTATGCCTTAAGGCCCCATTCTGGATCCCAGCATGTTGGAAATTCCAAATAATATATAGGTTGTATGTATCTTCCTTTTGGTGTTTTTGATATATCAGGTACACCTGAAAAGGAGATTTATTTTTGTAATTATTATTATTATAGCCCTATTGTTATCATTATTTTAGAAATTTCGAAGGTGGAGTGCCTGGGTGGCTCAGTCAATTAAGCATCTGACCCTTGATTTCAGCTCAGGTCATGATCTCAAGATCATAAGATTGAGCCCTACGTTGGGCTTCTTGCCAGTAAAGAGTCGGCCTGAAATTCTCTCTCCCTCTCCCTTTACCTCTCTCCCATGCATGTGCTCTCTCTCCCTCAAATAAATAAATCTTAAAGAAAAGAAATTTCAAAGGCAAAAAATGTCAAAATCATGTCTCCAATGATAGCAACTGGGAATTCCTTATAGTACATTGACATTTCATTGTCGAGCTTCTGTCAAAACATTAGCCTGTTACGTTATCCCCAAAAGTATATACCATAATTCTTTTTCAGAGAGCCATGCAATATATTATTGATAACTGAGATACATATTCAGATTTGGGGTGCACAAAAATATTTCATACTGAGAAGTGTTAGAAGTTTTTAAGACTTCTTTCCCACATTAGTTTTTTGTGTTTCTTTTTTTTAAGATTTTATTTATTTATTTATTTGACAGAGACAGTGAGAGAGCACAACAAGGGGAGTGGTAGAGGGAGAGGGAGAAGCAGGCTCCCTGCTGAGCAGGGATCCTTATACATGGCTCAATCCCAGGAATCTGGGATCATGACCTGAGCCTAAGCCAGACATTTAACTGGCTGAGCTACCTAGGTATACCCTTCCCATTTCAGTTTTTTCTACATGAAATGAAAAAAAATAGAGAAAATGAAAATGAAATAGAAAAATGAAATAGAGAAAAGAAAATGAAAGCTTCAATGTGCTTCAAGGTGGCAGGTGGAGTAATTTGGTGTGAAGTTTCATAATGGAACCCAGACTTCTTGTTTCCTGACTACGAGTTCCATAACTGAATTTCTTTGCTTTCCACCACATCTTAAGCATTAAATTCAATTTAAAAATACAAATTACTCCAAGATTCTAGGATAAATGCCTTCAATCATTCTGATAATATTTGAAATTAAAAGTTAATGATTTTGAATTCTGGAAGTCTACTTTTTTTTATTTTTATTTTTTATAGTTTTTTTTAAGACTTTATTTATTTATTTGACAGAGATCACAAGCAGGCAGAGAGGCAGGCAGAGAGAGAGGAGGAAGCAGGCTCCCTGCTGAGCAGAGACCACCCCACCCCCCAATGCGGGACTCGATCACAGGACCCCAGGATCACGACCTGAGCCTAAAGCAGAGGCTTTAACCCACTGAGCCACCCAGGTGCCCCTGTAAGTCTACTCTTAACATTATCTTAAATAGAATGATCTTAAATGTGTATAATGAACAAAATTATAGACCCCTTCATTTATTTTTGCGTTGCTAATAAGAATAAATTGTATATAAATTGTGATTATTATTCGAGTTTTATTTCTTTTTGGCTAGATTTTCTGCTCATGTCTATCCATTTTTAGCAAAGTTTCAGGCATTATCAAAAGCTTGTCAAGGAACCTGGGTGGTTCAGTGGGTTAAAACCTCTGCCTCGGCTCAGGTCATGATCCCAGAGTCCTGGGATCGAGCCGCGCATCAGGTTCTTTGCTTGGTGGAGAGCCTGCTTCCTACTCACCCCACCTCTCTTGCCTGGCTCTCTGCCTGCTTGTGATCTCTGTCAAATAAATAAATTAAATATTTTTTTTTAAAAAAGCTTGTCAACATATATTGGATGGTTATTGTGTTTCTGACATCACTGTATGTACTTCAGACATCATAACTCCTTTTTTTAACACTTAAATGAGGTAGGTACTATAGCATTCCCATTTTCCAGATGAAGAACAAGAAAGGGAGATTAAAGGACTTGCCTGAGGTCACACAGCCTGTTGAACGAGGAATGTCGTTCCCTCATTTGTGCAAAAAGCTGGCTGATTTTCATCTTGAAGCTCTGATCAAATGTTACTTCTTCAAAAGGACATTTCCTGGTCATTCCATCTATTGTGGATTCCAATAATCCACTTCAGAGAAATTGCCATAATCTATAATTATATTATTCACTTATGTGTTGGTCTATTTTCTATCTTGTCAAACAGATTTCCCTGTTTTCTGGTATGTCATAAATGCCTGTCACATAGTAAGGGGTACATTAAATATTTTACAAATGAATGAATAAACACTCAATTGATACAACAGGTTGCGTAAGTCTCCATCATACTTCTTCAATTAAAATAAATATATCTGGCCCTAGGAGTCAAGATGGCGGAGAAGTAGCAGGCTGAGACTACTTCAGCTAGCCGGAGATCAGCTAGATAGCTTATCTAAAGATTGCAAACACCTGAAAATCCATCGGCAGATCGAAGAGAAGAAGAACAGCAATTCTGGAAACAGAAAAACAACCACTTGCTGAAAGGTAGGACCGGCGGAGAAGTGAATCCAAAGCGACGGGAAGATACACTCCGGGGGGAGGGGCCGGCTCCCGGCAAGCGGCGGAGCAATGATGCACAAAATCAGGACTTTTAAAAGTCTGTTCCGCTGAGGGACATCGCTCCAGAGGCTAAACCAGGGCGAAGCCCACGCGGGGTCAGCGTGGCCTAAGGTCCCGCAGGGTCACAGAAGGATCGGGGGTGTCTGAGTGTCGCAGAGCTTGTGGGTATTGGAATGGGAAAGCCAGCTACAGAGACAGAGCCGACAGTAAGCTCACAGCTCGGGGTTACCTAGAACTGGTCGCAGGCTCGGTGAGCTCGGAGCGCAGCCGGAGGTCAGGCCGACGGGAGTAACTGGGCGCTGTTCTCTGAGGGCGCACTGAGGAGTGGGGCCCTGAGCTCTCGGCTCCTCCCGGCCAGAGACCAGGAGGCCGCCATTTGTATTCCCGTCCTCCGGAACTCTACTGAAAGCGCTCAGGGAACAACAGCTCCTGAAAGCAAACCCGAGCGGATTACTCACCCTGGCCCCTGATAAGGGCGGTGCAATTCCGCCTGGGGCAAAGACACTTGAGAATCACTACAACAGGCCCCTCCCCCAGAAGATCAACAAGAAATCCAGCCGAGACCAAGTTCACCTACCAGGAGTGCGGTTTCAATACCAAGGAGAGCAGCAGAATTTCAGAGGAGGAGAAAGCAAAGCACGGAACTCATGGCTTTTTCCCTGTGATTTTTTTAGTCTTGCAGTTAATTTAATTTTTTTCTTTTTCATTTTTCGTTTTTTTTCTCGCCTTCTGGTTAAATTTTTTTTTAACTTTTACCTTTTTCTTTTTTAACGTTTTTTAACTAGTTTATCTAACATATATATATTTTTTCTTTTTTATATTTTTCTTATTTGTTTTCTTTTTTTTTAATTCTTTTCTTTTCTCTTTTTTTTCTTTTTTTTTTTTTTTCTTTCTTAATTTTTGAACCACTTTTTATCCCCTTTCTCCCCCCTCACGATTTGGGATCTCTTCTAATTTGGTTAAAGCATATTTTCCTGGGGTTGTTGCCACCCTTTTAGTATTTTACTTGCTTCTTCATATACTCTTATCTGGACAAAATGACAAGACGGAAAAATTCAACACAAAAAAAAGAACAAGAGGCAGTACCGAAGGCTAGGGACCTAATCAATACAGACATTGGTAATATGTCAGATCTAGAGTTCAGAGTGACAATTCTCAAGGTTCTAGCCGGGCTCGAAAAAGGCATGGAAGATATTAGAGAAACCCTCTCGGGAGATATAAAAGCCCTTTCTGGAGAAATAAAAGAACTAAAATATAACCAAGTTGAAATCAAAAAAGCTATTAATGAGGTGCAATCAAAAATGGAGGCTCTCACTGCTAGGATAAATGAGGCAGAAGAAAGAATTAATGATATAGAAGACCAAATGACAGAGAATAAAGAAGCTGAGCAAAAGAGGGACAAACAGCTACTGGACCATGAGGGGAGAATTCAAGAGATAAGTGACACCATAAGACAAAACAACATTAGAATAATTGGGATTCCAGAAGAAGAAGAAAGAGAGAGGGGAGCAGAAGGTATACTGGAGAGAGTTATTGGGGAGAATTTCCCCAATATGGCAAAGGGAACGAGCATCAAAATTCAGGAGGTTCAGAGAACGCCCCTCAAAATCAATAAGAATAGGCCCACACCCCGTCACCTAATAGTAAAATTTACAAGTCTGAGTGACAAAGAGAAAATCCTGAAAGCAGCCCGGGAAAAGAAGTCTGTAACATACAATGGTAAAAATATTAGATTGGCAGCTGACTTATCCACAGAGACCTGGCAGGCCAGAAAGAGCTGGCATGATATTTTCAGAGCACTAAACGAGAAAGACATGCAGCCAAGAATACTATATCCAGCTAGGCTATCATTGAAAATAGAAGGAGAGATTAAAAGCTTCCAGGACAAACAAAAACTGAAAGAATTTGCAAGCACCAAACCAGTTCTACAGGAAATATTGAAAGGGGTCCTCTAAGCAAAGAGAGAGCCTACAAGTGGTAGATCAGAAAGGAACAGAGACCATATACAGTAACAGTCACCTTACAGGCAATACAATGGCACTAAATTCATATCTCTCAATAGTTACCCTGAATGTTAATGGGCTAAATGCCCCTGTCAAAAGACACAGGGTATCAGAATGGATTAGAAAACAAAACCCATCTATATGTTGTCTCCAAGAAACTCATTTTAAGCCCAAAGACACCTCCAGATTTAAAGTGAGGGGGTGGAAAAGAATTTACCATGCAAATGGACATCAGAAGAAAGCAGGAGTGGCAATCCTTATATCAGATCAATTAGATTTTAAGCCAAAGACTATAATAAGAGATGAGGAAGGACACTATATCATACTCAAAGGGTCTGTCCAACCGGGAGATTTAATAATTTTAAATATCTATGCCCCCAACGTGGGAGCAGCCAACTATATAAATCAATTAATAACAAAATCAAAGAAACACATCAACAATAATACAATAATAGTAGGGGACTTTAACACTCCCCTCACTGAAATGGACAGATCATCCAAGCAAAAGATCAGCAAGGAAATAAAGGCCTTAAATTACACACTGGACCAGATGGACATCATAGATATATTCAGAACATTTCATCCCAAAGCAACAGAATACACATTCTTCTCTAGTGCACATGGAACATTCTCCAGAATAGATCACATCCTCGGTCCTAAATCAGGACTCAACTGGTATCAAAAGATTGGGATCATTCCCTGCATATTTTCAGACCACAATGCTCTAAAGCTAGAACTCAACCACAAAAGGAAGTTTGGAAAGAACCCAAATACATGGAGACTAAACAGCATCCTTCTAAAGAATGAATGGGTCAACCGGGAAATTAAAGAAGAATTGAAAAAAATCATGGAAACAAATGATAATGAAAATACAACGGTTCAAAATCTGTGGGACACAACAAAGGCAGTCCTGAGAGGAAAATATATAGCGGTACAAGCCTTTCTCAAGAAACAAGAAAGGTCTCAGGTACACAACCTAACCCTACACCTAAAGGAGCTGGAGAAAGAACAAGAAAGAAACCCTAAGCCCAGCAGGAGAAGAGAAATCATAAAGATCAGAGCAGAAATCAATGAAATAGAAACCAAAAAAACAATAGAACAAATCAAGGAAACTAGGAGCTGGTTCTTTGAAAGAATTAATAAAATTGATAAACCCCTGGCCCGACTCATCAAAAAGAAAAGAGAAAGGACCCAAATAAATAAAATCATGAACGAAAGAGGAGAGATCACAACTAACACCAAAGAAATACAAACTATTATAAGAACATACTATGAGAAACTCTACGCCAATAAATTTGACAATCTGGAAGAAATGGATGCATTTCTAGAAACATATAAACTACCACAACTGAACCAGGAAGATAGAAAGCCTGAACAGACCCATAACCAGTAAGGAGATTGAAACAGTCATTAAAAATCTCCAAACAAACAAAAGCCCAGGGCCAGACGGCTTCCCGAAGGAATTCTACCAAACATTTAAAGAACTAATTCCTATTCTCCTGAAACTGTTCCAAAAAATAGAAATGGAAGGAAAACTTCCAAACTCATTTTATGAGGCCAGCATCACCTTGATCCCAAAACCAGACAAGGATCCCATCAAAAAAGAGAGCTATAGACCAATATCCTTGATGAACACAGATGCGAAAATACTCAACAAAATACTAGCCAATAGGATTCAACAGTACATTAAAAGGATTATTCACCACGACTAAGTGGGATTTATTCCAGGGCTGCAAGGTTGGTTCAACATCCGCAAATCAGTCAATGTGATACAACACATCAATAAAAGAAAGAACAAGAACCACTTGACACTCTCAATAGATGCTGAAAAAGCATTTGACAAGTACAGCATCCCTTCCTGATCAAAACTCTTCAAAGTGTAGGGATAGAGGGCACATACCTCAATATCATCAAAGCCATCTATGAAAAACCCACCACAAATATCATTCTCAATGGAGAAAAACTGAAAGCTTTTCCGCTAAGGTCAGGAACACGGCAGGGATGTCCATTATCACCACTGCTATTCAACATAGTACTAGAGGTCCTAGCCTCAGCAATCAGACAACAAAAGGAAATTAAAGGCATCCAAATCGGCAAAGAAGAAGTCAAATTATCACTCTTCGTAGATGATATGATACTATATGTGGAAAACCCAAAAGACTCCACTCCAAACTGTTAGAACTTATACAGGAATTCAGTAAAGTGTCAGGATATAAAATCAATGCACAGAAATCAGTTGCATTTCTCTACACCAACAGCAAGACAGAAGAAAGAGAAATTAAGGAGTCAATTCTATTTACAATTGCACCCAAAACCATAAGATACCTAGGAATAAACCTAACCAAAGAGGCACAGAATCTATACTCAGAAAACTATAAAGTACTCATGAAAGAAATTGAGGAAGACACAAAGAAATGGATAAATGTTCCATGCTCCTGGATTGGAAGAATAAATATTGTGAAAATGTCTATGCTACCTTAAGCAATCTACACATTTAATGCAATTCCTATCAAAGTACCATCCATCTTTTTCAAAGAAATGGAACAAATAATTCTAAAATTTATATGGAACCAGAAAAGACCTCGAATAGCCAAAGGGATATTGAAAAAGAAAGTCAACGTTGGTGACATCACAATTCCGGACTTCAAGCTCTATTACAAAGCTGTCATCATCAAGACAGCATGGTACTGGCACAAAAACAGACACATAGATCAATGGAACAGAATAGAGAGCCCAGAAATAGACCCTCAACTCTATGGTCAACTAATCTTCGACAAAGTAGGAAAGAATGTCCAATGGCAAAAAGACAGCCTCTTCAATAAATGGTGCTGGGAAAATTGGACAGCCACATGCAGAAAAATGAAATTGGACCATTTCCTTACACCACACACAAAAATAGACTCAAAATGGATGAAGGACCTCAATGTGTGAAAAGAATCCATCAAAATCCTTGAGGAGAACACAGGCAGCAACCTCTTTGACCTCAGCCGCGGCAACATCTTCCTAGAAACAACGCCAAAGGCAAGGGAAGCAAGGGCAAAAATGAACTATTGGGATTTCATCAAGATCAAAAGCTTTTGCACAGCAAAGGAAACAGTTAACAAAATCAAAAGACAACTGACAGAATGGGAGAAGATATTTGCAAACGACATATCAGATAAAGGACTAGTGTCCAGAATCTATAAAGAACTTAGCAAACTCAACACCCAAAGAACAAATAATCCAATCAAGAAATGGGCAGAGGACATGAACAGACATTTCTGCAAAGAAGACATCCAGATGGCCAACAGACACATGAAAAAGTGCTCCATATCACTCGGCATCAGGGAAATACAAATCAAAACCACAATGAGATATCACCTCACACCAGTCAGAATGGCTAAAATCAACAAGTCAGGAAATGACAGATGCTGGCGAGGATGCGGAGAAAGGGGAACCCTCCTACACTGTTGGTGGGAATGCAAGCTGGTGCAGCCACTCTGGAAAACAGCATGGAGGTTCCTCAAAATGTTGAAAATAGAACTGCCCTATGACCCAGCAATTACACTATTGGGTATTTACCCTAAAGATACAAACGTAGTGATCCAAAGGGGCACATGCACCCGAATGTTTATAGCAGCAATGTCCACAATAGCCAAACTATGGAAAGAACCTAGATGTCCATCAACAGATGAATGGATCAAGAAGAAGTGGTATATATACACAATGGAATACTATGCAGCCATCAAAAGAAATGAAATCTTGCCATTTGCGACAACATTGATGGAACTAGAGCGTATCATGCTTAGGGAAATAAGTCAAGCAGAGAAAGACAACTATCATATGATCTCCCTGATATGAGGAAGTGGTGATGCAACATGGGGGCTTAAGTGGGTAGGAGAAGAATAAATGAAACAAGATGGGATTGGGAGGGAGACAAACCATAAGTGACTCTTAATCTCACAAAACAAACTGAGGGTTGCTGGGGGGAGGGGGTTTGGGAGAAGGAGGTGGGATTATGGACATTGGGGAGGGTATGTGCTTTGGTGAGTGCTGTGAAGTGTATAAACCTGGTGATTCACAGACCTGTACCCCTGGGGATAAAAAATATATGTTTATAAAAAATAAAAAATTTAAAAAAAAATAAAAAAGAAATAAATATATCTGATATTTTTTACTCATATTTTTCCAGATGAACTTCAAGATCATTTTGCCCCAGTTTGATTGAAATTATTATATATCTTTAATATAGTATGAATAGATTTCTTTGCATAATTCATATTTTCAAATATCAGAACATAGTATGTCTTCAATGAAAGTTTTATTTTTCCTGACTTTCAGATGTTCTGTTTTCCTCATAGAGCCTTTTCCCACTTATCAGTATGTCCACCCCTGGGTAGTTATTATTGACATGGTCTATCTAATAGAAGGAGTGGTGCTAATAGTGGCAATCATGGTGGTGATGTTAAAAGAAGAAATAGAAGTAGAAGTAGGAGTTGGGTAGGAATTAGTACTCTGCCCTAGAAATAATGTAAGGGCAGCAGTAGGAATTGTTGCCATGTGAATAGGATTTCCTCTCACTTCCTATTTTTTTAACTGGTATTAGCTAACAAAGTCATTAACATTTGTCAGTACAAGTTAAAAAAGAAAAATCTTCTTTATGAGTTCTAATGATTTTTCAGCAAATATCTTGGTTTTTCTAAAGATGTAGCATTGTTTCATCATTTCCTAAGCTATAATTCATTCTGTTTGTGCCTGTTCTGGCTTGCCGGCCTGCAGGACCATTTCGTTGACTCTTCTTTGTTTCTCAGGACAAACAACTCTTGCAAGAGTTATTCCCTACGTTGCTGTGTCAGCCAGCTTCTGGTATGTATGGCCAATGGAGGATAATATACGGAGAGAAACTGAGAAATCATTCTTTCCTCTCTGCTGATATCCCTGGCATTAGCAATTTCTCCTCTGTGGTGTCAACTACTTTCATTCTCGTTCACTGGATGATCAGGTCAGTCCACTTTTCCTTTAACCCTAAGGACTGGCACCCTGTTTGGCTGCCAATCGTAGGGTAACTATTTAGCGTCATATGTCTTCCATCCTTCATGTAATCATTTTCTGAATTAAATTATCTCAGTTTTAGAAGCTTAAAAAGGTTCTGTCTTACCAGTTGGATCCTGATTGAGGGTTTAGTGTATTATTATTTTGGCTAGAAATCTTTGAACATTTTACAAATTATACTGATTTCCATATCAACATCTATACTGACAAATAAAATTCTATCCATGCTGAGTTTACAGAAAATTTAAGGGAAATGTATAAATATTTAGGTATGCATTGAGTACCACAATCCTTTTTAGAAATAGGCAAGATATGAACCAAAACACATCTTTTTTTAAGTTTGAATGAAAACACTTCTTTAAAAAGTTTTAACACGTACCTGTCAAACCAGTCATGAAATGTGTTAAATTTTACTTAAAACTAAATAATTTCAATTATACTATAAGTGACTGAGAAATTATAAATATATGATTTTTAAAAAAATGGAGTTGAGGAATTCTATTCAAATTTCATGTATATGTGACTAAAATCTTTCCATAAGTAAAGAGTAAAGAGCTGTTGATGAAATCCACAGCTTACTCTTATTTGGAAGATAAAACCACCAGCAAGGTTAAACAACTTTCATACAGGAATTGCATGTAATCCAAACAATATAAAATTACTAAGTGCCATACACCATAGAAGTCATCATTAACTCTATAGATTTGGTAATAATTCCTCATAATTATAAAGCACACACTTTACTAACATAATTTTCAGATAACTGTTATTTAAAAAGTAGCTGATTTTGAGAGTTTATATAGTTTTATTACATATTTTTACTCCTGAGCCACTCACTTTTTCCCTAAAATTTCATTCCTTCATTCATTTATTCTTCAAATATAATTAAGTGCCTACTATGTAACAGGCCACTATTCTAGGAGCTTAAGATACATCAGTGAACCAAAGAAACAATATTATTATTATTTTTTTTTAAGATTTTATTTTATTTTATTTGACAGACAGAGATTACAAGTAGGCAGAGAGGCAGGCAGAGAGAGAGAGAGAGAGAGGAGGAAGCAGGCTCCCTGCTGAGCAGAGAGCCCGATGTGGGACTCGATCCCCGGACCCTGAGATCATGACCTGAGCCGAAGGCAGCGGCTTAACCCACTGAGCCACCCAGGCGCCCCCAAAGAAACAATATTCTAATCCTTGGGAATTTCCATTCTAACTTTATAACTTTATAACAACAACAATAACAAAAACATAGTAAAATATCAGGCAGTATTTAACTCTTAATAATGTCAATAGCCTATACAGGTAATGATTGTATATATATATAAAATATATCATATTATATGTATATATCATATAGGTAATGATATGGGAGATATATATCTACATATATAGATATATATCTATATCTATAGGTCTATCATATATCTATCTATAATATATCTATAGATCTATCATCTATCTATCTATCTATCTATATATCATATACACACACACACACACACACATGCACACACACACACATATATATATCAACAAATCACCCTAAATATAATTCATAAAGATTCATAAGCCAGGTGAGTATTTTATAAACACAGAAAAGAGTAGTTAAGTGATAAGTATTTCGTCCATGTGTGGGGGAAAAAGAATGTTAACAGAAACCCACTGATCTAATCTACTCTGTAAAATTCAACCTTCTAAAGGATCAAGTGGTTTAGGAAGCATTTTATCAATATTGGTGAGCAATTATTTTCCACTTTCACAAACTACAAGACAAAACAAGATTTAAAGTTAGAGGAAACTGTACATACAAGTTGTGAAACACTACAATACATTTAAAATATATGAAATGTTTTCTGGGCTCATTAAGCATTGGTTTAACAACTACATTTCTGAAATGATTTGGACATAGTAGGACAGAATGCAAATCAATGAACTATCAATGGCTTTTTCACTGTATCTAAGTTAGGATTTCATTACTTTTTAGTGTTTACTTTCTTTTAATTTGCCATTAAAAATTCAACTAAATCATTCAACTAATCATATTTATAATAAGGAAAGTTTGGGGTGGTAAGTTACAGGTTTGTTTTTATTTATAAAATTATTTCCTTTCTTGAGAAAGAAACAATAAAGAGCACATTTAGTTTTGGAAGTCAAGGTCCCCTGAACATAGCTTAGATCAAAGAAGTTCAGACAGAGTTAATTTTCTCTCCTTAATAAATCCACAGAACGAAGTAGTAGGTCTTCCCCAGATATCTGGTGGGTACAGAATTGAGGCTGGAGTTGACAGCTGTAAGAAGGAAGTGGAGAAGTCTTAGTGACATAATGGCAGGCAGGAAGTGGTTCAGGAACTTTTAAAAAGACCAGGATATCTAGTATTCAACTTTGATTTGAAAAACCCTGTATTCCATAGAAAATTGCTGATTGTAGAAGGCAATCAGGGAATATCTGGTGTGGGAAAATAATCTAGATAGGAAAAAAAGTCACAGGACTTTAAGGACTGATGAAAATACAGGAAGCTTTGAAAGAAGGTTGACTGGAAAGACTAGATAAACCAAAGGTCCCACCCACACTCCACCCCTGTCCATGCAAAGATACTGGAGAGTACCTAAGCTCTCCACTATATGTGCAAGCAAGATGGTAATCCTTGTATTTGAATATTTAAATATAACATCACTACTGGAAGACTTGAGGATTTTGGATTACCAAAAGTCATCTTGATTATGCTAAACTTCAAGTACAATAAGGTCATAATGAAGGGCGCCTGGGTGGCTCAGTGGTTAAGCATCTACCTTCAGCTCAGGTCATGATCCCAGGGTTCTGGGATTGAGTCCCACATAGGGCTCCTTGCTCAGCAGGGAGTCTGCTTTATTTTCTCTCACTACCCCTACTTATATTCCCTCTCTTGTTGTGTCTCTGTCAAATAAATAAATAAAATAAAATTAAAAAATAAGGTCCTAATGTATCTCCAAAAGTCTTTAAACAAATAAAATACAAAACTATTCATAACGACTTTTATTAACTACTTGAGAGAGAACATACTAGTTGCAACTTAAATGAGAAGCTAACAGTATGAGTACACAAGAAAGAATTCTGACTCTTTTAGATAAACCAATAGTATCAAACACCCTCTAAAATACTATCAGTGATGTTATAACACATGGACAATTCTATGTTAAATGAATAATAAATTTCAGCTGAAGGCTCATTTTTTAAAAAAAATAATATTTGGAAGGGTTAAATCTCATCTAATCCTTTAGAGAAGAAGCAGAATGAAATTATATTTACAGGATATACAAAGAGTTCATTGAAAGTCAAGTCTTCCCTGTAGTTTCAGGCTAAAAGAGGTTAGTTTGTTGCATAATACTAGCAAATTTAGGGAATATGAATCATATTTTTGAGAAATATTCCCTCTCATGAGTATAGTTTTAAATATTTATTGCATTCTTATGGTACAACTTGGGGTCATCTTTTTCCTTTCGGTCAGAATACATCTCCAGGTTAATAACTGATGTCAGTGCTTTCTAACTACATTTAAGGAAAATCTCAAATTAACCTGTGTACAGTAACATTATGGATTCTTCCCATCCCTTTGCTAATATGTAATGGAAAAAGGGAAAACAGCTGTAAGTTGTGGTGGAGACAGGTAGGGAGAGATATGGTATGTGATCATGAATGTACAAAACATTTATAACTGGGGCTACAAATGCCATAGTTATCTTTTAATGATATTAAAGAATAAAGGTACCCTCACTCTCATATTTACCTTGGCAAGTTTGTAGACGTATCTTGGGATGAAATGATTGAGAAACAGTTATTTACACACATAGAAAAATATGATTTAACTAAAAGTAACTATATTCCCTTAAAATTTTTGTTCTCATACAGTCACTAGGAAAATATGATTAAATAAAATAAATATATTTAACTACTTTTCTTATAAATGTGTGTGTGTATGTGTGTCTGAGATAATTTAATATTTACTTTGTTATATGGTATGAAAGGGAATTATTTTTCCCATTATAGAAGGTCCACTAACGTGGTAAAAGAGATTTGTATTCTAAAGCAAGTTCACCAACATCGATTGTTACATATGTGAATTCAGGCAACACCATTAACTAATCTCTCCTTAGCTCCTCATTTATAAAATAAGTTGATTGAATTTTTAAACTCTTCAATATTCCTTTTAAGTCTCATATTCTTTAAAACAACATGTAAAAAAGAACATTTTAAAATATTACAGTCTTGGGACGCCTGGGTGGCTCAGTTGGTTGAGCGGCTGCCTTCGGCTCAGGTCATGATCCCAGCGTCCTGGGATCGAGTCCCACATCGGGCTCCTTGCTGAGCAGGGAGCCTGCTTCTCCCTCTGCCTCTGCCTGCCATTCTGTCTGCCTGTGCTCGCTCTCTCCCCCTCTCTCCCTCTGATAAATAAATAAAATCTTTAAAAAAAAATAAATAAAAAAAAATAAATAAAATATTACAGTCTTCTTCAACACCAAAATGAATTTTGTTGGTATTTTGATTTTTTTTTTGTTCAAATTTAATGCTCTGTAAAAATTAAATAAGTCTGTGTTTCCAAAAGCACAACACAGTTATGGTCAATTACTGCATTCCAGGGAATGTGTACATAAAAAATATATAGAGAGAAAATGTTTTGATTCGTTATTCATCCATGCACTCAGCAAATTTTCACTGAAGACTTAGTGTACACATCAAATTAGGTCCTGGAGATAAAAAGAGCAGGAACACGAAGGGTTTGCCATTGATGAGTTCAGTTTCTTGATATCCTGCTTGGCAAATTAATTTTACCATTTTCAGAAAATCCTCATCAAAACAAGTCACAGGAGAAAATATTATAAAATTATAAATTGCAGTGGAAAAAAGTATTTGATCTGAAAATAAAATATGTCCTTGTGAACAGGTAAGACAAAACTAATAATGAAGTTGTTATCAAAAGCTATAGAATTTGAGCAGGTAATGGGATATGGAAAATTCCATCCAGAATAAAGTGAGTCTAGAAATCCAGTTCCATTGCTTCAAAAATCAGTTATTATGGGACAACCTAAATATGGGGGGAAAAGTCCGATCATGAAACCAAACTGACTCCTTTCTTTGTGACTAATACTCTATTTCTGGAAAATATGCATTTCAAAGCACCACGAAAAGCTGAAATTATGAAAGAGGAATTCAAAGGGTTGAAAGCTCTGCTGGTCTGAGGTGAGTAGAAGAATGTGGGGTTTGAAACACCCAAGTAAATTACTCTAGGATTGAACTCTGGGAAATCAAGGACCATACCCTAGAATGACCCTTTTGAGGGTCAGGATTTTACAGAATATTACTATTTATGACTGTTAAACTTAAATTTCATACTCTTTTTTAAATCAAAATCTTTCTCATTTATACTAAATCCTTTCCGGATGAACATATTTAGTTTGAAACAACTTCATTATTTTTCAAAAACTGAATTCATTACAGTTTACTCTTAATAAAACTCTTGATCCTTATTTAGTATTAGCATTAAGTACACTTACAGGAACATGATAAACATTTCAAGAATAAAAGCAGCAATAAGCAATGAAGAACATTTAACAATATCATTGTCTTTTCAAACACCAAATTAAATTTGTTGGTATGGGTTTTTTTTGTTGAAATTTAAAAATATATTTAATTACTTGTTTTCCACCGAAGTATTAAAAACGTGATAAATATATGACCATAGAGAACTTTATTTCTAACGCTCAGCCTGGAGTCAGACAAATATTTTCAATTAGTGTTCCAGGAGTCAAATCTCCTGTCTAATTTAAATCAGCGCCATTAAAGCTATCATCTCTGTCAGAAAAAAGTTAAAGTTAGCACATCTGCAAGGCAGCACAGCTTGCCAAGTCCCACTGTCTGCAGGCAGACTGCCCAAACAAACAAGAAGTAAATAAATAAAATAATGAATGTCACTTTTAGTCATTTGTGCTGAAGCACATTGCTGCTCTTTGCTTGAATGGTGCTAGTGGAGAGAGTTCAAAAACAGGAAATGAAAGGGGAAAAAGAGGCTCTTTCATGAATTACTGACTCTCTAGACACCAAACTGCTTTTACCTCTGAATTTTCTGCTTGTAAAATGCTAATTTACCATCACTCTGGAAGAAATTAAAAAATATGCTATAAATTAATAGTCTGATATGACTTAAAATGTGGAAGTTACTTTTATCTTTTTGATAATATTTCCTTGTCAAAGTTTGGCCAAAGAATCTGAAGAAAGTAATCTTCTTCTTAGTAGTCCCTCTCTAAAAGATGCTATTCTCAGAGATCTTCTCTGAAAATAGTCTAATTTCATGCACAGATGAAAAGTGTCTTATTTGTTTAAGAGCTCCAATATGAAAAAATAGAAGAAAACTACTAAAATAGTAGAAAATGACATTTTGGGTTTCTAATTTTCATAAAATTTCTTAAATCACTTAAAAAAATCAAGGTCCTTAAATGGGAAGAAAAATGCATTTTTAGTAGTGCATGGGCTGTTTTTAATTTTTTCCACCCTACTTCAGTTGACTACAGTATGAAAAGAAACCAAAAAACTATTTCACACTAAATGTACTGTAGGAAGGGAGTGGTGCTAGTGGTTAAAGAGTGGGACTTGTAGCTCAATTTTTTGAATGCTATTTCTGGCTTAATCCCTGGTAACTTCTGTGGTTTTGTGATAGTTGCTTATATGGTCATATATGGGTTTGCCTGTCTGACAACTGGGTGTTGTAAATGCTCTGCACTCCTAAGAAGCAAAGTCAAATAGAGACTTGCATTAAACTGATCCCTCCTCTTTTAATATAATCCTTAAGTTGTTTCATTTCAAGTTTGTCCTCCTAATATTCTCTGGTACCTACCATATCTAACCACTCACCAATGTTCTACCTTATAACCTAATTACCTCACAAAGACCCTACCTCCAAATACCATCACATCAGGGATTAGATTCCAATATATGAATTGGGGCACATTCAGTCTACAACAAATGTCATTCATTTCACCTATCTTGGTGAGTGGAATTAGTGCTCTTTTAAAAGAGGTTTCAGGGGCGCCTGGGTGGCTCAGTGGGTTAAACCGCTGCCTTCGGCTCAGGTCATGATCCCAGGGTCCTGGGATCGAGCCCCGCATCGGGCTCTCTGCTCAGCCGCGAGCCTGCTTCCTCCTCTCTCTCTGCCTGCTTGAGATCTCTCTCTGTCGAATAAATAAATAAAATCTTTAAAAAAAAAAAATAAATAAAAGAGGTTTCAGAGAACTACCTTGTCCCTTTGAAGCATCATGTAAGTTTATAGTGGGAAGATAGTCATCTATGAACGAGGAAGTGGGTCCTCACTAGACACCAAATCCGATGGCATCTTGATCTTATACTTTCCAGCTCCCAGAACTGTGAGAAATAAGTTTCTGTTTATAAGTTACCCAATCTATAGTAGTTTTTTATTTTAACAACCCAAACAGACCAAAATATCTTTCTTTCAAAAAAGTATCTTAATTTTGATCAATAGAAGCAGACTATTGCTGTCCTGCTTGAAGCTATGTACACATCCCTGCTTCTTATAGTTGTAAATAAAAAATGTTCTTGTCACTGAAGTTGTCTTGTTGTTACTTTTTTTGTTACTGATAGAAAGACATATATTGGTATATTTATATCCTACAGCTATGTATCACTCCCAAAATACCACTTGAGAATTTGCCGGTGTGATAATACTTTCTCTAGATTCTACTGTTATTATAATTGAAATATAGGGAGGAGAAACCATTCTTGATTTTAATATTTATTATATAAATCTTGATTTCTCTACATGTGCTCTTTGATTCATTTTTTTACATTATTTACAAGTATTATTTATATATAACAGTCTTCTAAAAACAAATATTTTGGATAGTATGAGAATATCTAAAATCTCTCTGACAGAGCTTCAAGAATGTTGAGCAGTCCAAAACAATAAAATGAAGTCAATATATATGTATACATATATTTATGTATAAAATAAAATTTATGTATTTGTTCATTCATTCATTCATTCATTGTGAGTTGACTTATGTGGTCATGGAAGCTGAGAAGTACCATGATTTGCCTTCTGTAAGCTGGAGATCCAAGTGATATAATTCAGTTGGAATCCAAAGGCCAATAACCAGGAAAGCCAACAATGTAAATCTCAGTCATAGAGAAAGAGACAATGAGTTGAGCTAAGATAGCCCAGCCAAATGTTTGTCCTTGAAGCAGGAGAACGAGGGTATGTAGGGCACGTGGCTGACTCAGTAAGTAAAGTATGTGTAACTCTTGATCTTGGGGTTCAGAGTTCAAGCCCCATACTGGGTGTAGAGATTAATTAAAAAATCCTTAAAAATAAAAAAAAAAGGAAAAAATGGTGTGTAAGAAAATACATCATAGAATAACTTCTTCCAACATGTTTTTAGACCACCCACCCTTGTTTCAACATTTCTCACAATTACTGTTAAAAGCCTTTTCTTTTTTCCGGTTTCCATTGTGTTCTCTCCTCATCTTTTTCTTCTAGTACCCTGGAATTCTCCCTTAAGATATGAAATTTTCTCCCATGCTGACTGTTTCTCTTGCAAAAATATTCAATAATTTATCCCTGTTCTAGTCCTTGAAATTCTGAAAAATAAAATTCTCTGGCAATGCAAGATTCAGGAAAATGTCTTAGTAATAGATTTGGAATGTAAATGGACTCAAAGATGTTCACAGGCTACGAATATAATAGGCTGGATGGGCACTCCTTTTAAATATTCCCCAGGAATATTGCTAAAGACAAGTGTGGTAAAGACCGAGTCAGGTTTTCAATAAATTGTAAGATGTATCTTTCTTGGTCTATAGTCAGAGACAAAGTAAGTACATACTTGTTCAGAGAACTATAATATCCATCCAAAATCTCTGGATAACGTTTACATTTCATTAAGTTATTTATTTGAGCTACCAAGGTATGTATGTATGTGTGTGTATGTATTTGTGTATTTATGTGTATATTTAAAATATACACATATTACATGATCAAATTTTATGTACGTTATAATCTCAAATAAACAGGACTATGTAGAATACAAATTTTATTTTTAAAAAATCCCTTTATATAAGTAATAACAGTTATTCCCAAAGTGGGATTTTTTATTTCCTAATTAGTTGACTTTTCTTTCTTTACCTGAATGTTAAGGTTCTAGGATTTTGGCTAAGATCCCATCCAAATATTTATGAAACCACTGTCCATATATAGGACATATTTTTGAGAATAACTTATGGCACTATTTTTGCCATGGTCTATATTTTAGGTATAATATGAATATGTTTATATATGAATTAAAAAATTTTGTCACCAATGACTTGAAACCTTTATGCGAATTCCCTGACGTGTTTCTTCTTTCATTGTTACCCATTCAATAAAATTTACTCAGATATTCTGCTTCAGAATTTTTGGGTAGGAATAATAAGAGAAGGCAATGGAGACTAGAGGAAGCAGTGATGGTTGGTTGTCATGATCAACATTCATAGGACGTTAGACAAAAACACAAAGATTCTTATTATCATGAAATGGTAGATATGAGAAGGAGATCTAAACTTGATGGGACTGTAGAAGCAGGACGGATCTGTCTGAAGTTGGAACACTGATACAGTAAAATATTCCAGTAAACTGTGCCTAAAGGAGTATGTTTTAATTTGTCTTGATTGTCCGCACCTCAGAAATCTTGTTTTATCAGTGCTGCTGATGTTCAGCCTTCCTTCCAGGTTGGTAAGACTCCCATGGTATTGCCAGTGTCTTCCTGGCAGGTTCCAATCTCATCTTGGGTCTCAGGAATGGAATGACTCTATATCTGAGTTTCAATGCTTTAAAATAATGGACAAAATCATTTAAACAGGCTCTTGTGTGTGTGTGTGTGTGTGTGTGTGTGTGTGTTAAGATTTTATTTATTTATTTGAGAGAAAGAAAGAGAATGAGGGAAAGAGCATGAGAGGAGACAAGTCAGTGGGAGAAGCAGACTCCCTGGTGAGCAGGGGGTCCGATGAGGGACTGGATCCCGGGACTCCAGGATAATGACCTGAGCTGAAGGCAGTAGCTTAACGAACTGAGCCACCCAGGCACCCATAAACAGGCCTTTTTGTGTTTTAAACCTGCATTAAAGTGCACAGTTAAGTATCAACAAAAGCATACAGAGATCAATGAGGAGAGGAAACCAAGGCATTCAAGATACAAAATAAAATGAATGTATAGTTTAGAAGAAAATGTGTAGTCTAGAAGGCTTGATATATCTTCTGCTCAAAGTTTTAAAATTTTGAACTAGAAGTTTTTTTTTTTAAAAGATTTTTATTTATTTATTTGACAGAGAGAAATCACAAGTAGACAGAGAGGCAGGCAGAGAGAGAGAGAGGGAAGCAAGCTCCCTGCTGAGCAGAGAGCCCGATGCGGGGCTCGATCCCAGGACCCTGAGATCATGACCTGAGCCGAAGGCAGCGGCTTAACCCACTGAGCCACCCAGGCGCCCCTTTTTTTTTTTTTTTTTTAAGATTTTATTTATTTAAGAGAGAGAGAGAGAGCACAAGCAGGGGGAGGGGCAGAGGAGAGGAAGAAACAGTCTCCACACTAAGCAGGGATCCCAGGACCCTGGGGTCAGGACCAGCCAAAGCAGATGCTTTAACTAAGTCACCAGGCAACCTGAACTAGAAGTTCTTACGTAATACTTGTAATTTTCAAGATGTTCCATGCATTTGCAAAATCTTAATGTAATTCTGATATTTCTTCTGTTTAACATATTGAATGCCTTTTTCCTTTGTCTTGTTAGAAAGTATAAAATTACTTAAGGTTAGTGTCAGTAGTGTTTCCTGTCTGCAGAAGTGTATAAAGTCATAATGTGATTTTTAAATTCCAGAAGAGAATGAAACTTGAGATTTGGCATTGAGATAATCAGAATTTATCTTCCTTTACCTTTAAGAACAAGCTTTTTGTTTCTTATAAATGTATTTAAAGATATAACTCTTTGGTTAGATTTATAAGTTTTTTTAAGGTTATAAATAAGGTCAGTAACATTACCTTTATTTTAAGATGTGTAGGACTGGGGAGTTTATTCTTTTAATACTTAATCTATAAGAAAAATGATGTGCCTATTATAAAATACAAAAAAATCTAAAAATGCATTATTTATAAGGAAAGAATTAGTAATGAAAACAGAAGTGTGAAATAAAATTTTTGTTACATATTCTGTTTCTGTATTCCTAGTTTGATCTCTGAGTATGCCTAACCTCATCCTTAAAATGAAACTATTAAAATTGCCACACTCTTGCCTAATGAAGATATTTGGAAGACCAACAACAACAAAATAAGAATTTTGAATAAAAAATTATTATAGTGACAAAAGTGTTTTTCATTTAAAAGTGCACCTTCATATCACATATTGCTTGTTTCACAATCATTTAAATCCGTATGTGATTTTCCAGTCTTAACCAATTACACTGTGAAAACTTTTGAAATAAGATCTATTATTTGTCCAGCATTTGAATGTGCAATAATTTGACCATACCAGTACTGGCAAAAAATATAATATTGGGAGGATTATTAAATGCTGAGAATCTGCAAAACAAATTAAGTTGGAGTTATTCATCACAGATGTTTTACAAATCAGATCTAGTTTGATATTTAACCATATTCACCACCCTTAAATCTTGTATTTGGCATTTGTTGTTGCATCAAGAGAATGTATGAGACTGTCATAGAAAAACAACAGCAATATTGTCTATAATTCAGAAATCCATTTTATGTGAGTCTTCAGTTTCCAAAGCACATGCATTTGGCTCTAGAATGAAATGAATTGGTACAAATGGTAGAGGCACAAAACAGATTACATATGGCTGTCTGGAAATAATAATCATCTTAAGTCAAAAATACTGACGGGGCGCCTGGGTGGCTCAGTGGGTTAAAGCCTCTGCCTTTGGCTCAGGTCACGAGCCCGCATCGGGCTCTCTGTTCAGTGCAGAGCCTGTTTCTCTCTCTCTCTCTCTCTGCCTGCCTCTCTGCCTACTTGTGTTCTCTCTCTGTCGAATAAATAAATAAAACCTTAAAAAAAAAATACTGACAAATGCCAGTGAGGACTCTGTGAAGGCAGGATAGGGGTGGAAAAAAAGGAGTCTACGTATTTGAGAAGGTGCAATGATACATTTGGTCATCTTGGTTCTTCTTATTATTTATATTATGAAACGATGTGTCCAAAAAAACCCCAAAAAACCCACAACTATTTGTATGAGTAAATTCTTCTTTTTTTCCCCCATGACTGTATGAGTAAATTCTTAAGAGGAAGTAATCCCTTTAAAGAAGTTGAAATCTTTACCTTCAGCAACCTTTTAAAAAAAAATTTATTTATTTATATGACAGAGAGAGGGAGAGAGATCACAAGTAGGCAGAGAGGCAGGCAGAGAGAGATAGGGGGAAGCAGGTTCCCCGCTGAATAGAGAGCATGATATGGGGCTCGATCCTAGGATCCTGAGATCATGACCTGAGCTGAAGGCAGAGGCTTAACCCACTGAGACACCCAGGTGCCTCAGTAACCTTTTTTTTTTTTTTTTTTAAACTAGGAACAGCTGGTGTGAATTAAGATGAATACTACTCTAATGATAGCCATATACAGTGACACATCATTGGGGTATCTCATTGATGTGGTACTTCTTTTGGTCATGACATGTGGCTCATTGAAATATTTAAAATCCTATCTTAACTTCCACTGGTAGAGATGTTGATGCTGTCCTGTGCCACTTTGTTAAAAAGTTGTGTTATATTTTTGCTAACACACAGGAGTCTAGTAAATGCCAAATCTATTCAATTAAGAAGAAAAAAAAGATACAGAGAGTAAAAATATCTTGACAAATGTAAAAAAAAAAAATCCAAGTTTTTAACCTGAATCATTCTGTTCTGGTTCCTCTTTTCTACTTTGGACAATTATGAAAAAGAACTAGAATAGCGAATATAGATAAGTGAAGTATATTTTCAGAGAGGTGTACATGCATGTACAGGGCGATATTCCTTGCTTGTTGTGTGTTCACTTATATTTTGTTTTCTTTAGGTTATTTTAAACAGGATGGGTCAGTCATTTCTGAGTTGGTGCCTGGAACACTCCAACAGACCAATCTTTTCATCTGAAGAGTCTGTTTTATCATGGAAGTTGGGCTAAATTTGGATTTCTCTGAAGTTCTGTAAGTTGTTTCACAGGAAAGGTGCCAAAAAATACGCAGTCATCACTATGGGGTACTTGTGAGCTAGGATGGACTATGGAAACAAACTTTTCTGTCCTCTCCCGACCCCACCTTTTCACAGTACAATAGGCCATCTGTGAGGTAAGAGGGACTAACACCATTTTTAAACAGAGCCTAATTTTTAGCCTCTCATGTATTAGAAAAACTGTAAAATGAATGTCAAACTGCTTAGTCATTTCTTTCTTAAAATAATTGACCTAAGTTCAGAAAAGGGCAAGAAAGACAAACCATTAGGCACAGTAAGAGAGGGATTATATTCAACAGCAATTTTCTTTTAAACACTTTAAGTATTTCTGATGTGTACAAGAGTTTCCCACCCCCATAATAATTTCTCATTCAGTAAGTCAAATTCTGTGCAATAGTTTTACTTACAGTAAAATGTCTGGAGAAAATGTATATACATAGAGTAGGCTTATATGTGTATGCTTTATATATAATATACCTATCATGTATATCAATATCTATTTTATATGTAACAAAAATAAGAGGATAAAACATCAGTATGAGAAAATAAGAATGAATGTGAAATGATTTAAAAGATGACGTATCTTTTCTAAAAATCTTGTCACTTAATTTATTTCTTCTTTCCCCTAATTCTACCTGTAGTGATTTAGGTCTTATTACGTAGAGTTCTCTTTATTTCCAATACTTCATTACTATTTGTATTATGGGCAACCAGCTCTTCATTCCCAGGTTGGTTATTGAGGTCTTCATATTTAAAACATTCATTTTCAATTTGCGTCCCCTGATGCCTAGACATACGTGAAGAGATTAAAGGAGATCTATGAACTTTTCACAATGTTCACTAAAGCTCCATGAACTCTGAAGACTGTCTAGAACATTTAAATTCCCCTAATCTGACCTCCAAGTCAATTATCAAATTATTATCTTAGTTTCCCTGAGAAGCCAATATGGACAGTCAACCTAAAATATTGCTACAAAAGAAAGGACTATTTTTTTCTCTAAGCCATTTTCATCTTGGTTTTGAAAGGCTAACAATCGAATGAATTCTACAAATTTGAGCAAATACCTCCAAACATTGCTTTTAAAGTGACAAGATAGGAATGTCATATAGCTAATTGGGCTCCAAATTAAAGACCTATGTCAAGGAAACTGTCATATTTTGTTACACTCTGAATCTATATATGAACACCAAGGACTGACTAAAAGGTGACCTAGGAAGTCATGCCCCTGGCAGTTACACCTTCAGAATTTGAAGGTGGTGAGGCATGCGCCTTCCAGCTTCTCTCTGTTCCCTTTGTTGCTTAATGTTACCTTTCCTTTTGCTGAATTCACTACCTGTAAATCCATGAGTTGACTCCGGGGAGGCTCTAGGTCTGGGAGCTGCCTACAGACTGCCAGCGTTAGACCTACTCCTTTCCATGAATCTACTATAGTTCCTTCCAGAGGCATTAATTCAGACCTAGGTTATGCCTAGCTGGGCAGTGGCCAGAGGAATTTAGACCACAGAGTACAGAAAGCATAAGGTAGTAATAACTCTATTCACCCAAGATATTTTGCCTGAAAGGACCCTTTCACCCCAGTGAGTAGGCCTGAGATGTGACCAGAAAGTGGGGCATGCTAGACTGACTGCATCATTTCTCACCTTCTAGAATGGTATCAGGCCATGGAATTCTCAGTAAATCAGGAGAGCTAATGAGAAACAATTTGGAATATCACTCTTACATGTTACTGCATGCGTTGTTAACTATCTCTGGCTATTGAGTTGATTCAGGAATCTGGCAGCCTCACAGATACATATTTTAAACTTTGTATTTATTTTGCTCTTTTACATCTAGGAGAAGACCTGTAAAACAAGTTCAGAAAGTTACAAAGAATTGAACAGAAAAATCATGTTTCAGGAAGTATAGTAACTGAAAATGCACACAAATTTTTCATTTTGAGAAGGATAATTAAGAAGGTAAATTGACCTATATTTCCATCGTAAGGTTCTTTTTTAAAAATTTTATTTGATAGACAGAGATCACAAGTAGGCAGAGAGGCAGGCAGAGAAAGATGAGGAAGCAGGCTCCCTGCTGAGCAGAGAGCCCGATGTGGGGCTGGATTCCAGGACCCTGGGATCATGACCTGAGCTGAAGGCAGAGGCTTTAACCCACTGAGCCACTCAGGCACCCCCCTCATCATAAGGTTCTTAATTTATAATTGTACTTTCAACATTTAAACACAATATAATATGTAATCATTTTATGAAATTATATTAGCAACTTGAGTTGGAATCTGAAAAGCTAGTTGGTGATATTCCTCTGCAGCTAGAATAAAGCATCCCAAAGAGTCTGCCAATAGCATTTCCAACATAGAGTGGGGTTTTCATTTATTTGTTTTAAACTGTTATCAAAGAGGTAAACTTCTTGATGTGGGAATGGTTCTTTGTCACAGAGGGTGACAGTCATGTTGTAGGTATTTTTTGCTTTAGTAATAATTACTTTCCCCATTTTATATGCCATGATCATCTATGTTGTTAAACAATTCCATCTTGGGCCTCCATCCTGTCTCTGAAAACCTTCTTTCCAACTTCTAAACCACATACATGGATTATCTGATCAATTAATGGATCATGAGGTATATTTTGATAACTAACAGAAAGCTAGGTTACTAGAGATTAATGGACATACGTGCCTCATAAACTTAGCTCAGAATCCTTAAGCATTGAAACATCTTAAACACTCAGCATAGGCCCTGGTCAAAGTGTCCAGTCTTTGTCAACAGAAAAATGTATTCATTAACTCAGTCCATCTCTACTGAGTGCCTAATGTATGCAGGCTACCTTAACGGGCTCTGTTCTAGCAAATTCTTGAAAGAGACATCTCAGGAAATATTAAGGAACAAAAAGGAGCCAACAAGAGGGAATAATTTAAGCTTGGAAAACATGACCAGGGAATATATATTCCAGATTTAAGTTTATCACTTCGAGGAAGGGTAAATAGAAGGGATTTAGAAACATGCCCTTTATTATTTTCTTGGTGGAATGCCCATGCTTTCAGCTCCTCTGAGACCATTTACAGAAGCTGTGGGCCTAAACGCTTGGAGATCTCAGCTAGTTGCCTTCCTTGTCTTTTCTCCTCCCTTTTTGCCCCCTCATTTGAGATCAAGTCAGAATCAGCTGGAAAATTAAATTACTCACCCCCTCAATGTCAGCTCCCATACATCTCTTTCTCCTCCTGCCTCAAGAGTACCGTTCAGCTCTTTAAGACATGAGACTCTGAATCAAGGTAGTGCAGAATTTAAACATTTAAGACAGAAACTTGTCAGTTTCAGAACTCGAAGGACAGCTCCACTAAAAGATCAGGGGTTTTGACCTTTTAGGTCCCTCCATCTCACCTTCGTCCCTTGTAATTCTCAGTTCAAAAAGAAATAAAATAAAATAAAATAAAATAAAAATACTTTTCGGAGCAGGCAGAGCAATGAGTCCTCTGGTTCCAGGTCTGCTATAAGAAGCAGATTTTTGCACAAGGATAAGGTTATGGCTGCCAGCCCAGAACTCCAGCGGTGTGGCAAATCAGACGCCCGGCTCCTCCCCTCCCCCGCCGACGAACGAGAGGCTAACAGACGGGTGCAAGTAGACAAGTAGCTGTTTTTATTGAATACAGAAGCTCCTTGAAAACTCTGTGGGCTCCGGGGCTCTCCTGCAATTCCTTTCATTCCCAAAGTGCTGGAGCCAAGCACGCGTCCCGCGTAACTCCCTCCCATTTCTTCTCGGGGATTTGGGTAGGAGAGGAGGGAGGAGAGGAGAGGGGAGATGGGGGGTGGTTGGTGGGCTGGGCTTGCCCAGAGTCCTGATTCTTGGGCTGAGGGAGAGGGGGGCGGGCTTGCGGCCGCCCGAGAGGCGTGTGATTGGGTCTGACCCTCTGCCGGCTTGTCAGTTTCTCTCGGGGTAAGGGGGGCGCGGGAGGGGAGTGGGCGGAGGAGGGGGCTGCCCGGAGCCTCTCGTCCGGCCCACTGACGGCATGAAGCCTTTAGGGGCACGCAGTCCTCTCAGATTTTCGGTCGAAGCCCCTCATCTGCCTTCAGTCTGAAGGCAGGGCCCCGCAGAGGACGGATCGGAGGGTCCCGGCCGGCGGGGCCAACCGAGAGGGAGAGGAGGGGGCGAGACACAGGAAGGAAGCAAACCATCCAATTTTAAAGAAAAAGCCCTTTGACTTTTTCCCCCCTCTCCCACCTCAATGGCTGTGTAGCAAACACCCCCGACGATACCTTGGAAGGGACGAAGTTGGTCTGCAATCGCAGTTTCGTGGGTTGAGTTCACAGTTGAGTGCGGGGCCCGGAGATGGAGCGGTGGTCCTCTAGGTGGAAAACGAAACGGTGGCTCTGGAATTTCACCATAACAACCCTCGCACTGACTTTCCTCTTCCAGGCTAGAGAGGTCAGAGGAGGTAAGAAAAAAAAAATGGTTTTGGGGAGGTGGGAGAGTGCCGTCGGTCTTTGTCATTCTGCGCCCCTCCCCCTCTTTACGCTTCCTCCCCCGCCCTACCCCCACCCCCCCAAAACCCCCAAACAATTCTCTTAAATGAAATCCAGATTGTAGCTGCCACCAGGTTGAAGTGAAGGCTGGAGAGAGAGATGGATGTAGGCGGGACAGTAATGGGAGAAGAGGTAGCAGGAAAAAAAGATCTGTCAGGCACAGAGCCTGCTGAAATGCCCTTCACCACTTTTCAGCCTTTTTGAAAAGAGGAAAAATATTACCTTGAACACAGGGGCAGTTGTACAAAGCTTTTGTTTGAGGAATAGTCCCTAGACTGCCCTTTGAACACATCTTCTGGTTTCTTCAGATTCTAGCTAATGGAAATATCTTTTTAAGGGTGAGCTGAGGAGAAAATATAGAGAAAGGGTATAAAATGAACCTTGATAAAGTTCTTTGTGTGAAACAAAGTGAGAAACAGGCTCTTTTACTTTTCGGGATATAAGAGAAAGCAGAGGTGATGAATCTAGAAGACTTGAGAAGTGTGTGTGTGTGTGTGTGGCATTTTGAAGAGATTTTAAGTGGAAAAAAAAATTGGCAGCTTCTAAAGAACGGGTGGAAGATAGGGAGAACAGGGCTCCCTGAATTTCAGTCCACTCCTCTCCACTGTGACCCCCACCCCCACCCCCCACTTCTTCTTGCAGGTTGGACGTGCAGTTCTCTTGGAGAATGATGAAACTCGCCAAGCAAACGGGGTGGGGAGGAGGACTAGGGATTGGGAGGGGAGAGGAGGGGGCCTGGGATGGGGTGGGAGGGGAGAGGTAAGGAAAAGTTCCTACGTGGCACCACCAAATATTCAATGACCAGACCTGCTCAGAAGACTGCAGCCCTGTCAGTACCCAAGAAGGGAGAGCGACTTCACTCCTCCCCTCGGCCTCCTCCCTCCCCTTCCCCCGCCCTTTCCCGCAAAGGCATCTGGCTGGAGCGGTCCGTTAGGTGCCGTAGACACGACTGGCGGGCAAAGGCCTTTGGAGTTAACGGAGTCCAAACAGTTTAGAGTAGAAAAACGAGCTTTGTCGCGAGTGCACAGAGAAGTGGGGGGTAGGAAGGAAGGTGGCGAGGATTGACTGAGGGAGAAATAAGTTGTCAATTCTAAATGCGCAGGCTTTAGCCGAAACCTGAGTCTGGCCCTGGTAGATGCCAAGATCTGAGTTCTCCCTAATGGGAATTAGCGCTCCCGGAGGCCGAACTCTGGGAAACCAGGTCTGTATTCCTTCCCCAAGCTTAGTGGTGCTCACCTTCCTGAGTAGCAGGCAGTGCTGGATTCGTCTTCCTCCTGGCTTTCCCTGGTAAATACAGTCAGAGCCTCAAATTTAAATTTTGCTTCAATGTGGATGCAAGTTGTGCTCACTATTTTAATTTATTCATCCCAATATTTTCAAGGAAAAATGGTAGAGTCTTTGAAAGTGGAATCCATCAAAAGTTTGCTTTTTACCTTTGGTACCTGGTCACCAGCTGGGTTGGTCATTTCTGTCAGCAGTTCTGCCCTCTGCTGGTATTATTTATTATTTGGAATTTAAGCATCTCCCTTAGAACGTAGGGCCTCTTAAAAATCCTACAATGATGCTGGAAAAGGACACTCCGTTAAGAAAGCACAGATCTACCGTTTCTTTTTCAGCTTGTTACATACACATATGGACAAATGTATCACAATGCCAGCTCTTAATTTAAAAGTATAGAAACCAAACTTTCTTCAAAGAAGATGGATGAAATATAAACTCAAGAGGCACCATTGTAGACATTCAGGGATTATTTCAGTGAAAATTTTTGTTCCTTTTCCACATTTGGCCTTCCTTAAAACTCTAAGGATATCAGAAAGGTCAAATTTCTACACTTCTAGTGCTTAAATTGTCTCTTTTCAATCTAGCTTCAGACCTGAAACACTTAATCATCCCAGTACCACATGAAGTAAATGCTGGAAAAAGAACATCGCTAATATTATTTTAAGGGCAAATAATGTGGGAAATAGTAAAATTTAAGGATCATATGTTGTTTTTGTTTGTCATTTCTGACGAAATGTCTTAAACCTTCAAGAGTATTTGGATGATCAGTCTCTATGATCCGGTATTCGCGTCATCAACTTGCTAGGTGCTTATTATTTTCCACTAAGTAATATTTACAAATCTACTCTTGTTGGCATTTTTGCCACTTAATAAACTTTTAAAAAGGAAGTAATAGTATACTAATTCTTAAAAAGGCAACACTGGTCTGAATCATCACACAAGGAAAAAATAAATTCAGTGTTCAGTTCTTAGGGTAGCCAGTAGATTTGCAGTTGAATTAACAATGGATATGATTTCATTCCAGTTCCTAAATAAAGGTATTATGTACTATAATTTATGATGTCGGTGAGATGTAGGGTGTGATTTGGTTGCTAAATCTAAAGGTAATTTAAAACAGCCTATTTTCATCTAAAATTTGTATTTCTTGGATTTAAGACATTAAAGTCTTAAGGAGTTCTGGGTTCATAATAAATCAGATTCTAAAAAAAGTGTAGTTAGAATCCTAACACATCTACCTTACAAAGCGTAGTTTTTGGAGTGAATGAATTAAAAGAAAATTTATACTCTCACACAGAATCATATTATTTTACTGTGCAAATCCAAACTTCATAACTTGGTCATCTTTAACATGCCTATTAAAATTTTTTTAGTATTTATTATGATTTAGTATAAAAGAGTGTTATTTTTATAATATATTCATTTGCATTAACTTCAAAATTATGCTTATTATGCTTCATTTGTTTTCCTGTGGTTAACATAAATATTTTATCTCAGAAGTTTATGGATTTATCAACTTGGCAATTGCTTATTATAGACAGAACCTGAGATTTACCTGAAATTTATAGTGACTGTGCTGTGATTGTGTTCAGAGTGATGGTTTTAAGACTTCTAAAAATAAGTTAAGCTATAATTGAATACTAAGAAAAATAGTATCTAATTGAATCATTTTTTACTAGTTAAAATTGTATTCAGTTTTTGGTGGTTAAGCCAATAGCGTGTCTTGCAAAAAGCTGATTAATTTTATGAGCACCTTTCAGAGTTTGTCAGCAATTGGTAGTGAGCCTTGCTGGAGTGTTTTGAGTGCCCAGGATCAGCAGGTGAAATGGTGCTGGCTTCCAGAGTATGTGCTAATCCAGCTTTGCAGAGAGATCAAGTTTGTCCCTGCGCTTACTTAATCATGAATCAGTTAAAAGGTCAGATACACTTCTGATAACAAATGCAGTGTCTACTAGGGTTATCTGTATTGTCTTTCCTCTTATTTTTTAAATAAAAATTGACACAGTCTGATAGAAAAACAGTAACGAAAACCAACTATCTTAGGAGAAGCATCTTCCTGTTTGTTTTACACAGACTTAGGTGTCACATATATATTCGATTAAATAATAGACACTTTCCCAGAATTGTCTACTGGTTTTAAAATTAAGTTTCTTAATATCTTAAAGTGACAATTTGCTTCATAATAAATACTGAACTGAGACTATAAAAATTACTTTCTAAGAGGTATTCTCATATTTTTTAACAAAATTGTGAAGTTGCAAATGAGAAATGTATATACCTAGGTAGTATAATGACTTACAATTTATTTAATTAATATTTTAGGTTCTGTGTTTGCCTCAATGTGACTAACAGAACATATTATTCAAATTAAGTTATGCCTAAAATATCGCAAGGCAAACATGAATCTCTTTTCATATTCTTGGGTAGGATTTCTGACAAAAAATAAAAATAAAAAATAAAAACAAAACACAAAGCAAACCCCCAAACTAAACAGTTACATTTCTTTTTTTAAAACTTGCTTCTTTTCTGAAAAAAACTGTCCTCACTCTGGTTAATTTATTGAAGCATTGCCTGTTTGGTAGTGAATGTTAATGAATGGACTCAAATCAAGCTTGGCTGAGTGTGTAATAAAAAGCTGAATTTTTCAAAGGAAGATTTTTTTAGGAGAATGCTAGAGATAGGAATTATTGTAGAGATTGTTTCCCTTTACTGTCTTCTCACTTCACTAATGAGGAAACCAAGGCACAGAAAAGTTATTAGCTGAATGGTTTTTCTCATGAAAACATAAAAAATATTTCTATAATATTCAGTGTTTTTCTAAGTAAGTATAGTGAAGGTCTGCAATAGTGGTAAAAATATCTGCAAATAATGGTGGGTCTGAGACTTTATGGAATGACCAAATATTGCCTAACTGTACGTGTTGGAGTTTAGTGAGAAGATGAATTGAGTGAAAATGATTGATTTAAAGAAAATCAGACAGGAAACCGAGTTGTAGAATGTGTTAAAAAATGCCTCAATTTCCTAAGTTTGGAGAACGGTGATTTTTGATCATTTAGTTTGTTAATATACCTAATTATGTGATTCTTAGGATTATCGGTACCAGAGAAGAAAGCATAATAGTTTGTAAAATATTTTTTGTCTGTGTTTGTTGCTAGATTAGAAATGTAGTTTTTTACGTACTCTAAAGTTGTTATGGAGATCTGGGCACACTTTGAATTTTCAAGAAGCTAAGAAATTATACATTTATATAATATAAATATATTATAAATTATTTATTTCAAATAATGTATTCATTTAATAATATATCTATGAGTTTATTATAAATGATGTCAAATTTCTATGCTTTCCAAGTTCATTTTAGTTTGATACTATACATATGTATGGTTTTAGTCCTAAACCAGATAATGAATTGATTATTACATGATATGGTTTGTTTGTTGAATAGATAATCTTTTCACAAACAAGTGGCAAACTCTGGGAAAATATAGGAGAGCATTTAGTAATGCAAATTCCAATTAATTTTTCTTTTGGATTGTTTTTAAAGCATCTGAGACTACATATACAACTTCTACCTCAAAAATAAATGGAACATTAATCTATAGGGAAGTAGACACTCCTAAGAGATTACGTGATATTTGTTGTGCTGACAACAACAATGGTAGATCTAGTATTTCCACCAAATGAAGACTTTTCCTGTCTTCAGGGAAAACAGTATATGTCCTTAGGATCCTGGAGAAGATACTGTGGAAGTTAATCTAATGTTTATACTCATGATCAATGCTAGCAATTTATATGAGTACAGGGTTTTATAAGTACTGAGCTATCCCCATCATTTTATATCATTTTTAATTATTTATACTTAGCTATTCAAAAGCCAGAATTCCATTGTATCCTAAACACACTTTTCTTTCCTCCTACCTTTGGAGAAATAATTAAGGGCAGTTGGTGTAATCATTAGGAATTCAAGGCAACTACAGAGTGGGGGCTGAGAGCGATCTGCATTTCTGCTTTTACTCCTCCACCTCCCTCATTTGATACCGGGGAAATGTGACCTGAGCTGGGAGTGGTGAGAGGAAACCAAACTTTGTTTTTGATCATTGAAGTTTTGCTCCTTAGCAAAGAAGAAAGAGAGGTATGCACGGATGTTATAAAAAGTTGCAGTGTTCCCTAAATTCTCTGCCTGTAGAGGCAACTTTAGATACAAATTTCAGTTTAGCTTTTGGTATACTCTAGTGACGTCCCTAAATTTGGACTTTTTTCTTCTAATTTCTCTTGCAATTTAATTCAGAATATAAACTTTTTTTTTTTCCATTTTAACCTGTGTTCTGTATTATAATGTGTCTACTATATATATTTCTTTTTCTTGCAAAACCCTAATATAATTTTATTTTTGTAGGCATTTTTTTTTTTTTTGTATTTCTGTTGTCTCAAAACTCAACTTCTGTAGCTGGTAGAGAAGATGAAAGCCGATTTTAAAGTGATTTAGTGAGCAGTGTCTGTTGGTTGCAGTCTTTGGCCTACTACTGACTTGGCTACTGGTTCTTTAGACATTGGCTGATCACCAGACCTACTGTTATCTGGTAAAATAAACTCTTTACTTGCTGCGCATGGAATTAGAGACAGTGCTATTAATTTAGGAGAAAGAACTCAGAGAAAAGAAAGGTTATCATATTTCAGAGTAAGAGACCAGCTTAAATACGACTTGACAATTGAGAACTAAAACAAACCTGTGTAAAAGTGCTTTAGCACAATCAACTTTTGCAATCCCTTCAAACCTTCTTTTTTTTCCGTAAAAAGCATTTCTTTCTTATTTTAAACAAATTTAATTGCTCTTGAATGGCCCTGTACTGTACAGGCAAATGAAGGTCCCTATTCATAGAACTGGAGCGCATAGAGTGTCAGTGGAAGCTTCCTTCCTCTGTCTGACTGGTAAACTGGCATCCGGTCTTACAGGCGTGAACCTTCCACTGTGTGAGATGGTTGGCTTTCCTTCCCCACTCAGCTCTTTGCAAACAACTTCCCAAAAGGATGACTGCCAGAAAGGGCAGAGGTTGCAATTCCTGACAAAACTAATAAGAAATTCTGAAAGCACTTTGCACTTTGTGCTCCTATTAGCTCTGCAGAGAAGGAAGAGCCATGCATATTGTACCACTATTTTCCCTGACTTCTCTCTTTAGGCTAGTGTCAACAGTGGAGCACACCCTCCTGTCACTCTTCTTTCTGAATGCTGATGAGTCTTCAGAATACTTCACTGGTTTCAAGAATAAATATATTGTGCAAATGGGTTAGCATGTTGTAGAGTGGCCTTTAGGACGGGACCCCTCTGTATGTCCCGACTGATGACCAGCTATTTCCCACCTGCCACAGACCCGGCCCCATTTACCTTGCCCTTCAGCCATGTTAAACCTCTTGCCAGTATTCTCCCCTGTCCTAGAACACACTATTCTCTTTCCCTCGAATATCTGTTCCCTTCCCGTCCATCTAGGAATTGGCTTTACCTACTTCAAGTTTTAGATCAAGCTTCATATCTCCAGGCAGATAGAATAGTAAGATCTAACCCTAAATGTACGCTTATTATTATGGGCCAGGTCCTGTTGTTAGCACTTTTCATGTAGAATCTCATTTCATTCTGACAAGTGCTCTGGAAGTACGCTAATATTTAAAATGTACACTTTATCCATAAAGGAACTGAAAAACAGAGAAGTTAATTACTATGCCTAAGGTCACACAGCTTCTATGTGTAGACCCAGGATTTTAATTTAGACAGTCTTGTTCCAGAGCCTGTGTTTTTGATCGTTTGTTCATGTTTATTTTATCTTGTGTTCTGTTTCCACACAGCCCCCCTGACTTATGATTATAGTGCCCTGGGGCTTAACAGTAATGGACAGATCACGCAAAGACACCACAGTAAGCACCATGTCAATTGTGTGTGAGTAACTTGAAAGCTACCAAGGAGAAATTTAAAGAGGACTAGGCAAAAGGCATTGTTATAATTCAGGTATCTCTTCAGCTTGCATTAGTTTCAGTGGTGGAGGCCATAATGCTCTTAAACCCATTTTAAGAACAAACCTAAACCCTGATGATGGTGAAGAATGCTAAGGGCTGTTACTGGAAGCCAACAAACGTTACTTTGTTTCCTCTGACTTATTTAAGGAGAAGTTGACAGCTGTATCTGTTAGCATTCAAGGGTCAGATTGGGGTTGACTTGGTTTCATTAAGTAATAAGGACACTTAAAAATTGCTGCCGGTTCTAATCAGGATCCATTGCAAGGAACCACAGGTGTTTTTTTTTTTTTTTTTTTTTTTTTTAAGATTCTATTTATTTATTTGACAGACAGAGATCACAAGCAGGCAGAGAAGCAGGCAGAGAGAGAGGAGGAAGCAGGCTCCCTGATGAGCAGAGAGCCTGATGCGGGGCTGGATCCCAGGACCCTGGGATCATGACCTGAGCGGAAGGCAGAGGCTTTAACCCACTGAGCCACCCAGGTGCCCCAGGAACCACAGGTCTTATTCCACTCTGGGAGACTGATACATGGCAGTATACCTATTACTTCAGTACAGAAGTGTCAGATCTGGTTATCTAAAAGCTGTTTGGAATATAATCAACTGGGAGATTGTTAACTAAAAGATACATAGTTTGCAAAACAAAAAACAAAAAACAAAAACCCATTATTTTAAAAATTACTCATTTATCTGTTAGTCTTCCTGTAGGAGTTACTGGGAGATAGTAACTATGATTTGGTTTTATTTCTGTCCTCAGGGTCTACCAAGAATGCCAGAATGCACAGGATATAATAGTCACTATTTAGATTGCAAGCTATCTTCTTAACTTTGCCCAGTGGACTGGAACATGGTTAAACCTAGTTAACTTGGGAGTGGTGTGAAGGGACATACTCATGTCTTGTCGTTAGCAGTAATTACATCCCTCCCTCTTTCTTCACTTTTTCTCTATAAGTGAATGAATTGGGATATCCCTCGAGCTTTCCTCATTTGGAGAACAGATTTTGCACATTCTCCTCAAAGATGCTTCTAAATATTTGAAGCTACTAATTGCCTATATTACCTCTAAAATTGTAGTTTGCTTTAACATAATAATCTCATAGAGAAAAACACCATATGAAGCCATATTTTTGTTTTGACAGCAACATAAATCATCATTTCACTGTCTGCTGGTGAACAAGAAAGTTTAAGGCAAGAGTGGTATCAATCTGTTGAAGTATTAATTGGGAAAATTCTGGCATATATTCATTTTGAAACTTTTATCTGTTTTGTATGTTGTTAGGGATTTCTGATTTTGCTTAATAATATTAGAAAGAGCAGCCTATCTATATTTTTACTTTATGATTATTTTAGTAAACTCATTCTAGAAAATAATTTGCATATTATACACGTATTATAATTATTATATTATGAAATGCCATCTTTAAGCAAGGAGTATATAAAGTTTCAAGTGCCTGATAAGAGATAGTAGTTGTAGAATTGTTTTAGAAGAATATAACCTATTTTTTAGATTCTATTCCTACCCATTGTATATTTTAGTTATGCTAAAGTCATTAAGATAGGTATCTTTATCTGTTTTAGTGTGTCCCAAGCACATAGAGCAGAGCCTGTCACATAGTATTGGATAAATCTTTGTTGAATGAAGTGAAAGTGTTGGTTGAAGCTCTAATGAGTTGCTCTTCAGTACCCTAACAACCTGAGATACAAGCTGGTATATATCTGTTATTGCCAGTGTCTACAGAAATGTATCAAACAGACTTTTGCTGCTATTATTGTGATTTCCTGAAAATGTCAGTCTCTGCTTTGCCTCTGAGCAAGCTACGATCTCTACCTTGAACACTTCCAAACCACTTACCATTGCTTTTTACTTAGGATTTAGATATTATCTTCTAAGGGAATACCTTTCCTCAACCATAAAGACTGAGGTAGTTGATCTTGCATAACATTCTGAAGCACACTGTATTTACTCCAAACCTGAATATTTATCACCGAATATTTGTGATGCTAAAATTAAAACAGGGAATGCATCTTTTTCATTCAGGCTTCTAGCACTATACCTGGAGTAGAATAGATGGCCAATAAATGTTTATCATCTGGATTAATGACCTCATAAGCAAGGGATTATACTAAAGTCAAGAAGACAGGGGCAGTCAGCCTTGGCTTGCTATCACAATCATTTCCAGTCCTATCTGTGTGGATTTTGATTGAGTAGATTTTGTACAGAATCCAAGCATAGGTGCTTTATAAACCTCACAGATAATTTTGATGTACATCGAAGGGTTTATGAATCTTTTGTATCAGGAAATAAATACACCCAAAGATAGGAACATGTCTAGCTTGTAGAACAGGTCACTGGAAGTTACGTAAAAGATTATTTATCTGTTGTGTGCAAATCATTGGATAAATACCCAATTACCCAGGAGGAGTGACTCTGTAAAACTGATTTGGATAGATCAACTGCTTATGATAGAGATCATGCTTTGTTTTTAAATCCTTTTCTCTAAACCATGTAATAAAGTAAATGCCAACAATATTGTTTTTCTCAACATTAAAGTCAAATGCTTGTATTGAAACTTGAGTTTTGAGTTTTATAATAAACATTTTAATAGCTTTGGCCACTTGTAAACCCGAATGCCAAGCTTTGTAAGTATCACGCCCTCAATTGGCATTTGTTCTTTCCTTCACCATCAGAGTTGTGATATTATTTCTCCTTTCAGTTTTCAGCTCATAGAAGCTTTTTATGATACAAGAGAGTTCAGGATTGAGGCTGTTCAATAACCGTGAAGATTAAATGACTCTCTTCTATGTGCAGTCGGTGTTAGGTGTCCTGACTACAGAAAGAGTATGTCTGTGTCTACTGACATGGACTATGGTATGTGTGTTATCAGAAGAGCGCTGGGTTAGGAGAATAGGCTGAGGCCAGAAGACTGTATGGATACATTTTTTCTGCATGGTACAGAATCATGGGACTAATTAAAAAATACAGGCATGCTGCTAAGTTGGTAGAGGCAGTACCTACTTTGCTGTCTATGCATACTAGGTGGTTCCCTTTGATTGCAACCACTGGATCTTCTGACAAGTTACAAGGGAACTGAAGTCATACTACTTTTTCTGGACTAGCCAGCCCACTGTAAAATCACCTGGGATTCTCCAAGACAATTAGTACATTTAAGTCACACTTGATGCAGGGTTATGGCCATTATGGAATTGAAAAATGTATGAATGCATAATCTTCCTGTCTTATAAGGGAGTACATTAAACAAAATGTGTACACATGTTTACAAAAGATGTAGCCCAACATGTGATCATTCTTGTTATTATCCAACTTGTAGCATGTTTTTAGGACATAAATTATAAGTAGTTTTGTTTGTTTCTGAGGATTCATATGTGGGACAAAGATCTCTATGTTGATTGTTTTGTTTTGTTTTTGAGGATTTTATTTATTTATTCGACAGACAGAGATCCCAAGGAGGCAGAGAGGCAGGCAGAGAGACAGGGGAAGCAGGCTCCCCGCTGAGCAGAGAGCCCAATGTGGGGCTCGATCCCTGGACCCTGAGATCATGACCTGAGCTGAAGGCAGAGGCCTTAACCCACTGAGCCACCCAGGCGCCCCATACGTTGATTGCTTGAGAAAGTAAAATATTTATTATAAACTTTTTTAAGTCATAATGATTTCTTTCACAGAAAGTTATATCAGAGTTTTCAAATAAGTGTAATTAACTAATTATAGGTTTAGATAATGTTAATAGGCTGTATAGCTTTAGATAATGTTAATTATCTATAGCTTTAGATAATGTTACAGCTTTAGATAATGTTAATGGGCTGTCAACTCTCAAAGTTTTGTTTTTATCCCATATCTTTTCCCTGAATTCCAGACTCATATACTCAACTGCCTATTCAGCCATTTCCAGTGGAATGTATTACATTGTCTCAAAATTAGCATTCCCAAACCTCAATATTAGAACTCTTCCTGAAGCCTGTTCTGCTCACAATCTTTCCAGCTCAATTGATGAAAACACAGTCAGATGTTCGAACTAAAATACTCAAGAATAGCTTTCACTCCTCTTCTCTCATACTCTGTATCCAACCCTTCAGCAACCCTATCTGCTGTGTTTTCAGAATATATCCAGAATCTGACCTAGTACTTCATCTCTCGGTTCAGCATTCCAAAATTGACAAAATTTTATACCTCGAGGATCACAATTGCTTCCTCCGTGCTCTGTTCCACTCTAGTGCCCCTAAAGTCCGTTCTCAACACAGCAGCCACAGTGGTCTGGAAAATTCGTTGGTTCATGTTACTTCTCTCTCTTCACTTCCAGTAGTTTTCCATCACACCTGGAATACGATCTAAACTCTTTGTACATACCACAGGACCTGTACAATCTGCCTTCAGCCTTCCTCCCCCTTATTTCTCTGACCTCATCTCTTATACTCCTTTTATTTCCTCTACTGGAGACCTAAGTGTTTCCTTGCATTTCCTCCAACTTCTCCCCTCTGGGGCGACTCCTATCTCTGGTACTTTGCACTTGCTATTCCTTCTGCTTAGAATCCTATGCTGTTAAAATATCTGGATAGAAAAGCCTCTTAGGCCTTGCTAGACTGTTCAAACATGATGTCCTTATTGAGGCCTTTCCTGTTTTTCTAATTTGATGCTAAAATCCATACCTCCTCAACCCTCATTTAGGATTTTTTTTTTTTCTTAGTACTATTCAAATATTTGTCATTTATAAAAAGTAACGACTTACTTAAATTTAAGGTGGAGATTTTATTTTAAGGCATTCTATCAAATGCAGAATTAGATGTTGTTAAAGTACAAGGAGTACAAATATTGCCTTAAAGCATTTGGGCAGCTTCTAGGCCATTTTTATCCACATATTTGCCATAGTTTTTAACTTGATTTTACATATAGACATAGTCAAAGTCAAAATTCCACATAGAAAAGCTTTTTACTTATTTGATGAACATCATGCCCATCGATTCAGTTGTTCTAAGAGATTATCGTTGTATAGACGTAATAATGGGAGTTTGTTCAGCTGGTTTAACAGGGGAATAATATGGGACTTGTGGTTACTTAAAAAGTAGATGGGAGATATTTAAAGTTGAAGACATAAAAGCAACTACAGAATAATATTGTTAAGGAAATGTACACACATGCTGATACTCAAAGCAAATCTATTTGTTATTCCCAATCAATACTAAATCTCAACTAGGATCACAGGGTTCACACATATCTCTCAACCACTGGGCAGGTCAGAATTAGAATAAACAGTCAATAGTGAGATGTGGATACAGTGGATTGTGGTGTGAGTCACAATTTTTCAATTACTTCTACTTCAGAATATTTCATTGTATATTTCTTTTACCCTGATCATTCCAATCTTGAATTTCACTGTATAAGTGACTTCTTTTTAAGCTGATATTTTCATGGGATTGTATGGAAGTACCTTTACATTTGGTCATTGGATGTCTGTTTTCTGAAATGGTATTACCATCAGGCTTGTTAAGTGCCTGGTATTGATGACATTAACTACAAAATTCCTGAAACTTCAGGCTATTCTTTTACACATGTCTTTGTCCATGTTATTCTCAATTTGATGCTGTTCTTGGTTTGAGTATCAAATACCCAGTTTTTGTAAGATATCCATAAAAACTTGAGCCTTGAGATACTTGTTTATTTTATTCATTTTTTTCCTGAAGGAAAATATACTCTCTAAAAAATAGGTTTAACTGTAAGAGACTCTTAATCTCACAAAACAAACTGAAGATTGCTGGGGGGAGGGGATATGGAGTAGGTTGTTGGGTTATGGACATTGGGGAGGGTATGTGCTATGGTGAGTGCTGTGAAGTATGTAAGCCTGATGATTCACAGACCTGTACCCCTGGGACAAATAACACATTACGTGTTAACAAAGAAATTAAAAAAAAAATGAATTGATGAATTGAAGTACTGGTGAAAAAAAATAGTTTTAAAAATGACAAAACATGTAGATTTATTATAGAATCCCATGGGGATAAAATGAACCTTAAACACTACCCATACCCAGGAGTAGTTAGTGTAAATTCTGCAACTATAATCTTATAAGCTTAAAATTTATTAATGTTTTCAAGCAGTTCACTTCTCCCATTTTATACTTTTTTTGAGTTCAAGGTTTAGATTATAGAATACAGACAAAAAGTCTAATTATTCAGCTATAAGGAGTTGTGTTGGGACAGGAAATTTATGTGATTTCTATTGACATTATTTGTGCCACACAGTCACTAAAAGATGAACTTTCATACTTCTTTTTTTAAACATGAAAGAATTTAGGTCAATGTGTTTTGTTTTTTAATTTCATGTTTGCAATACAAGATTGGTGTATAGCATACACGTGTTTGAAATAAATGAAGAAATAGTACCCGAGGTAAGACACTAAAGTATTAGTTTTTTTAAAAGGATTTATTTATTTATTTTAGATAGAGAGACAGAGCACATGAGTGTGGGGGAGGGAAGGGCAGAGGGAAAAAAAGAATAGAAAATTTTCTGTTAAGCATGGAGCTCTATACATGTCGCTTGATTCCACAATCCTGAGATCATGACCTGAGCTGAAATCAAGAGTCAGATGCTTAGCTGACTGAGCCACCTAGGCACCCTGAAAATATCAGTTTTTAAAATATTTTAATAAATATCTAATATCACAGTTGCTTTATTTAATCTAGAGTATGTTAATGTCTATGCAATAAAAAAAATTATTAAAAGGATAAAATGCTAATGATAACATATGGATGTCAGGTTGTGCTGCAGAGCAGTGATGGAGCAGTGAACATGAAGATGGGGATTTGAGACCTATCCGGTTGCATAAGCTACCAACGTTCCAGGCAATTTCCTGGAGTTGTGTGTACTTGGGAAGATGTAAGAACATGCTGGAGGGATTGCTCAGCACTACATAATGGTCATGGTCCATACCTGATGGACCTTTAGAGATGGAAACCTGTTTAGTCTTCTGTTCATCTGTAAGGAGATTTCCCGAAGTAGTCAGGGAAATGGATAGCAAGAATCAAGTGAATTATAACTCTGGGGGGAAACATGGGTGATGCTCACTGGAACTATTAAAGATGTTCAAGATGGTTGAAAACTTAAGGACATAGTGCTTTTAGATAGTATTTTTACTGAGTGTTTACTGTGTGTTAGGAGAGGTTAAAACGCCTTATTTTCTTGAGTTCTCAAAATGAGGCTAAGTTGAAGAAACTAAGTTAGAGAGTGGGTAAGTAGGTTACCCGAAGTCACGCAGATAGTAAGTGCTTGGACTAGAAATTGATTTAGAAGTTAGGCAAACATGGATTAGAAGTTGGGCAGTTTTAAGTGTAGAAATGGAATTATTAATTGTTGTCTAGTCACTTGTCATATCCACTTACCATATCCTATCCTAAGGAGTCCATTTGAGACTTTATTAAGAGCTCTTGTGATTTTAAATATAGCAGGGTATTGGTAATAGTTAAATATAATAATAGCCACATCACTCTCACTTTTTCTTTTGTTAGTCCCACATCCCACCACCACATGAACATGGTAGCACTCCTGGTTTTTTGATATTTATCTAGAGCAGCAAAGCATTTAATGACGGGGTAGGAGATTTTTTTTTTTAATTCTTTTTTTTTAAGTTTGTTTTTTTCTTTTTTAAGATTTTATTTAATTATTTGAGAGAGAGAGAACACAAGCAAGGGTGCAGCAGGAAGAGGGAGAAGCAAGCTTCTGCTGAGCAGAGAGCCTGATGCGGGGCTCCATCCCAGGACCCTGGGATCATGACCTGAGCCGAAGGCAGATGTTAACTAACTGAGCCACCCAGGTGCCCCAGTATTTTTTTTTTAAGGATTTTATTTATTTATTTGAGAGAGAGTGTGTGTGTGTGTGCAAGTGGGGAGAGGAGCAGAGGGAGAGGGACAAACAGATTCCCCACTGAGCGTGGGGCCTGGTACAGGACTCGATCTCACCACCCTGAGATCATGAAGTAAGCCAAAACCAAGAATCGGACCCTTAAATGATTGAGCCACCCAGGTATCCCAGGAGATGGTTTATAACTCTTTCTGTGTTTTAGTTTACTTTTACTTCTCCCTACAATGGTATGTTTCCTATGCGGCCTGTGATGTGAGGTATAATATGAGGATAAGTGAGTCCCTAGAAATGGGGAAGGATCACTTTAGAAAGGCAACTGAAGAACTGTGTTCTTGACATTCTTTCAAAGGGAAAGAATCCGATTTGGGAAGCTCTCTAAGGTGCTGTTTATAAAGGCCATTTCTGGGACGCCTGGGTGGCTCAGTTGGTTAAGCAGCTGCCTTCGGCTCAGGTCATGATCCCAGTGTCCTGGGATCGAGTCCCACATCGGGCTTCTTGCTCGGCAGGGAGCCTGCTTCTCCCTCTGCCTCTGCCTGCCATTCTGTCTGCCTGTGTTCGCTCTCTCTCCCTCTGTTTCTCTCTGACAAATAAATAAAAAAAATCTTTAAAAAAAAAAATAAAGGCCATTTCTAACATTCATTTTCCTTCTCAGACTGATGGGAAAGGAACTCTGGCTCTGAGGCAGGGTGTAGCTGCTCTTCGATTCATGTATTCATTCATTCATTAAACATATTTCTGTTGATTATTTACTATGTGTCAGCCGCTAGGTTATTTATGAAGACTACAGTGAACATCAACAGTGCTGATGTTTGTTGTCAGAGGGTTTACCATCTATCAGGGAAGGCAGACATCAAACAGTACATTACAAGCTTAGCAGAGAGAGAAGGAGGGAGATGAGGTGGTATGAGTCCGTAACAGGGAGTTTAGACACACACTGTGCCTGAGTGGGAATGAGATAACGAAGCAAGTAAACAAAATAGAATGTGGAGTTATCCAAGGGGAATATAGGGTACTTGGGATCACATGAGTGGATCACAGAACCCAGCCTGGTGGAGATAAGTAATGATTTCCTGAAGAAGTCATGATTGAGTCAAGATCAAAAGGTTGATTAGGTCCCAGATCACCTGGCTTTAATACTGGCCACCCATTAGATTCATCTAGGAAACTTCTAAAACATGGATTTCCCCCACCCGCTCTCCCTGCTCCCTGCTTCATTCTAGTCATTAGTTCTTATACAGGACTCAGGCATTCTTATGTTGTAAAAATTCTCTGGGAGATTCTAAAGGCAGGATTGAAAAACAGTCATCTTATCCTTAGACAACTGAGAAAGGATTGAAAAATTCCCCAATAAAGGGAGCACAGGATATTTTAGAAACTCAGAGTTTATATCAGCTGGAGCATTACATTTGGGGTTGGGGAAATAGATAGGAGTTAGTGTCAGTGTTTCACTTGGAGATTGTGGCTGTGAATCTCCATAGTGGAGGTCTGATTTTCCTCAAGAGGTCCTCAGAAGCCATGATGCACTCAGGGAGAGTTTGGACACTTAATAATTATTCAGTGTTGATGTCTTGTCAGGCAACCTGATTACTTTCATTTCCTTGTACACTGTGCTATCTTGTATCCATGCTGCATATCTGATATTTCTGTCACCCTCCTCTTAGCTTATACACTTCTACCCATCCTTCAGAACTCAGCTTAAAAGAAACCGTATGTTAGATATTTCAGCCTTTGTGAACCGTACGATCTGTATCACAGTGATGCAACTCTGTTGTAGAGTGAAAGCAGCTATGGACAATATATAAATGAATGGGTGTGGATGTAGTCTAGTACAAACATCATTTGTGGATGCTGAAATTTAAATTTCGTATATCTTCCGTATGTCACAAAATACTACACTGCTTTTGATTTTTTTTTTAACCATGTAAAAATAGAACCATTCGTATCTCTTGTACCATTACAAAAATAGAAATGCTTAACTCCTAGGCATAGTTTTTCCTGCCACTGTTCTAAGGCATTGTCACAAATACCAACTCACAAAAGCACTCTTAGGTAAATACTTTTTATTATTTTCATTTTACGGATGTAGAAACTGAGGGGCAAAGCAGTCCAGATCACACAGACGCTAGTGCCTGGGTTGGGATTTGGACTCATTCCCCGTCTTCCGCACGATGTATTGGTGTCATTTACTACTTATTGGTCATGGGAGTGTGTGAAGAAGTTTAAAGGAGGAATTAATTAGAGATGGAACTTTAGATCAGTAATCCATGTGGACACTGAAAGCAACAGAAGGAAAGGATTAAAGACCTGGGATGAACCAATCAGTAAAGGAGTTGGGTGTCCAAGAGATCAGCAAAACATAATGAAAAGACATATTAGGCCCTCGAAACTTTTGTTTTAAGATAAGAGGGCCCTGTGAGCTACAGAGAAAGTTGTTTGTAGTACTTTCACATTATTGTATTTCACGCTCAGTCAGTATTTTATATAGCTCATGTGGGTAGGTTTGTATGTATGCATACCTGTTCTTTTCTGGTTAGGGAAAAATTCAAGCATAGGTAAATAACTAAAACCAAATGTGTAGAGAGTTATAGTAGAGGTGAGTATATCACACCCAGCCATGGGAGATAGGAAATGCTTTCTGGAGCAGATTACACATCACTTATATCCTCTGTTTCCCAAGGTGCTGTGGAGCTAAATGTTTCAGATAGGGAAAATAGGATTTATAAAGGGCCAGAGGCAGGAGAAAGAAGATGGATGTGGGGGTTCTGGGAAGACTAAGTCCAGTATGACTAGAGCACTGAGTGAGGATGGAGTTAGGGGAAAAGACAAAGAAAAGAAAATGGTGCAGGTGCAGTTGGGTGGTACCGGGCAGACAAACGGTTGTGTTCAGACCTAAGAGATTTTATGTGCGGGGTCTGTGCGTACCCTCTGGAAGTCAGTGGGTTCACTGGAGGAATTTAAGCAGCAAGGTGACATAAGCCTTGGAGTTTTGTTCAAGTTGTGGTGTGCAGACTGATGAGAAGACATGTGGAAGCCAGTTAAATGACTATTAGAGTAATGTACTGGGCTCTGGTATCTTATTCTCCCATTTAATAAACTTAACAGTATGTAGTAAAAAGCAGGAAGAAATACTGTTGAACAAAATAACGTGCTAATAGGATACATCTGAAATTCTAATCATGGTTTGTGGCATCAGCTATTGGCAACATGGAAACTATTCCAATATTAAGGGCATTTAAGAATTGCTGTGAAAATGGAAATTTCACTTTTTTAGATGTATCGAGTTAAGCTACAACAATTACTGCTTTTAATCTTTAAACGGTTGGAGTTCAGTTAATAAGATATGAAGAATAACTTTCCCGTGTGCGTATAATGTATGTGTGTGTATGTATAAAATCGTAAAATCCATATTAGGAGAATTTGTTAAATGCTACAATTATGAGATTAAATAACAGGCAGATTTCAAAGTCGCTTAATTTATTACTTAGTTTATTTGAAGGAAAAACTTTAAAACTTGATTAAGTTTTGCATTTTTATAACTTGATATGTGTTTCTAGAAAAGGAAAAAAAAAACTAGTTGAAATTTTTACCTTGTGTCCCTATTTTTAAATTGGTTTTTGAAGAGTGAATTATTTCATATAATGTGTCTCTACAAAGAATTTTGTGAGGCTTTAAAAATAGAGCCCTTATTTTGAATCCTGTAAAGGGAATGTGTTTTTATCACATTACTTTCAAAGGAAGAAGGAACAAATGTGACAAAATCTGTGCTCTTGGAAAAGGTCATCATGTGAAAAGATATTCTGGAGAGAAGGGACGTGTGATTTATTTTATGTGTTATTTACCCATGAGCACTTGGGACCGTGACCATGAGACTGCATCCTTTTCTGCTTAGAGTTACAGCCTTCGTAACTCGGTTCAGTCAGTCCTTGAGTCTTGACCCTGCTATACTTTTGCTAATGGCCTCAGAGCAAGAAGATAAGATAAAATAAGCAGATAAGATGCTGTGACTTTTAGAAACAGTCTCTTTCAGGGTCATTTATACCCTGAAACATAAATTGAGTGTAATTTAAAACAAATATAAATATCGGGAATCAATTAAGTGTCTCAAGATAATCTTAGTATATTGTTTATGTTTTAAGTTTCTTTTATGGGGTATAGGAATAAAGGTGGCAAAATGGCAGGACCCTGGATTTGATATTTGCCCAGATCTTAGGAGTGTCCTAAGTTTGCTTTCTGATTCTCAATTCCTTCATCTGTACAGTGGGGAGCAGAACATATGCCCTGAAAAGCGTGTCAAGAGCTTAGCCTAGTGGCTAGCACATACTAGGCTTTCTAGACATAGAAGCCATTATAGTTATTAGTTTCTTTTTGTACTTTATGATAAGAGAAAGAAAGTTAAGAATGGTCAGGGGTTCCTACTGGCCTAAAAAAAATTGACCATCATGAGCAGAACTCCCGCAAAAAGGCTCTTGAATGCAATGATTCTTTTAAATATTCCAAGGCTGAACTAGAGAGAATCATATTTGATAGAGTTAAGGATTCCTTTGAAATGTCTGATTTCTATAAAGAAAAAGTTTTTTTAATTTCTTTTTAATAATTTGGAACCATATATACTATATTGGATAATATGTTGATTTTCATTCAGAGGCTTGATGAAATAGGCAGGTGGAGTATTGTTAAAGGACGTATGCTTACCATACTCTAAAAAGGAAACCCGTAAAGCTTCATCCACGTGTGTTAGTACGTATGGAAGTCAATACTCCTAAATCTTAATTAACTAAGGAAATGACCAAATATACATTGCTCACAAGCACTCATTCATTCATTCATTCATTCTATAATGAACTGTTAGTCGTAAAAAAATTACTACTTGAAATTATAATTTTCAAAAAACAACATCCTCTATGAAATGTGGTAAATTGTGATGGTATCTTTTGATTCTGAAATCAGAGTCCTTTTTCCATTCTCATTAAGTCCTCTCAGAAACAGTATATTCATAAAACACAACATATTTTGAAATTTGATCACAATTCTATTCTGTTTTGTTTTTTAACTAACACCTGAACTTTTCAAATCAGTAATACTGGTTCACTTTCAGGCAGAAGTGATCTCTTTTCTTTCTGAACGGGAATCTAAAAACTTGCAGTAAGGACATCTGTCTCAAACATGCTCAGTAATACAATGGACAATGCATGGCCTTCTCTGAATGTTTTTATTTTTGAATAAGGAAAAAAAATCAATAGAACACGGGTCTATTGAGTGATACGCAGCCTGAAGTCTGTTTTTATAACAATACGTATACCACATGATTCATGGTTTGGCTTGCTTAATGAATTAAGCACATATTAAGTTGTGGATCAGGGGGTCTGATGATCTAAAACATTGTCCTTTTATGTCTGCTTTATTTCATATCGTGTAACATTTTGAAGGTTCATCCATGTGGTAGCATGTATCAGAACGTCATTGCTATTTATTACTGAATTCTATTCCATTGTATGCATGTACTGCATTTTGTTAATCTGTTCATGTATTGATAGAAATTTGGTTTGTTTCCCCTTTTGGCTATTGTGAATAACATTTCAGTGAGCGTTGGCACACAGGTATCAATTTAAGTGACAGCTTTCAGTTCTTTTGTGTATATACCTAGGAGTGGAATCACTTGGTCATATGGTAATTTCATGTTCAGTGTTCTGAGGAATATTGTACAATTCCACTTTTATGAAATTTCTAGAACAGTCAGCTTCATAGAGACGGAATATATATTATCAGTTACCAGAGCCTGGGCAGAGGTGGTGAATTGGGAGTTACCCCTCAGTGGTTACAGTTTCTGTTTCAGGTGATGAAAATGTCTTGGAAACAGATAGTGGTGATGGTTGCACAGTAATGTGAATGTAATTATGCTGCTGTACATGAAACGGTTAAAATGGCAAATTTTATGTTGTATGTATTTTACCCCAATTAAAAAAGTGAATAGCATAATATACCAAAATCAGTGAATTATACATATTAAATGGGTGAATTACATGGCAAGTGAATTATATTCCAAAGAAACTGTTTAAAACATCAAGTTTATCCAAATGGATTGCACTTTATTAAATTTTTATCCAAAGATTACACTTTTATCCAAAGTCTCCCGGGACTTTCAATCTGAATCATGAAGCATGAAGCAACGTCCATGAAATACCCTGGCAAATTTAGAGGGTAAAAATCAACAAATTATACCTCAATATGCATATAAATTCAAAGATACATAGATACATACATAAGTACACAAGTACACACTATTCACACTGCTATATGCTTATATATAATTTGTAGATAACTAACATAGAGATGTACTCAAGACAAGAGTATTATGTTTTGTTACCTATTCTTTATAACTTCTTTGTGTATACAATATGGCTTATTAATTACACATTTCGTAATAATTATGTATAATATTGTGAATTTGAACCTTCAAAATCACCTTTATTTAGATTATGAATAGCTGAATAATAGATCTATTAGAAATTAATGGAATATGTCCAGATGCTGGCTTTCACTTTAATTCCAAATAATGCAATTATTTAGAATGATTAAAGACTTTATAAATTGTAACTGAGATGCATCAGACAGGATGTAAATTCACATATATTAAATTATATATTATATATATTATATATAATATGTATTATATTACATATATATATAAATATATATTCTATATATTTGATTCTAAATCTACATATTTCCCCACACATGAATATTTTCTGTTTGCTTTTCCATAATTTTATTCTTGATTTGACATATTTTGCATTTGAGGATTTCATAGTCTATAATTTATCTGCTGTTCCACTCCTCAATCTCCTACCCAAATGTTAGGGAAGTATGGCAAGTAGCAGATTTGAGAAGTAGAATAACAAACTGCTTTATCTGTTAAGAATTCTCATTTTTATATTAGATTATTTGTTCAAATTTTTTTTAAATTTTTAATTTATTTTCAGCTGCTCCAGTTGATGTTCTGAAAGCTCTAGATTTTCACAACTCTCCAGAGGGAATATCAAAAACAACGGGCTTTTGCACAAACAGAAAGAATTCACAAGGTTCGGATACTGCTTACAGAGTTTCAAAGCAAGCACAACTCAGTGCTCCAACAAAGCAGTTATTTTCAGGTATGTTCACTTGATTACTACAACTACTACTACTTTACAAATTATTATTGTTTCTCCTTATCATGCTCTATAATGCAAAATTATTGGGACAGATTTAGTTCTTTCATATATAGGATGCTGAATACATTGTGGTCATTAAGGTGACTTATTGAAAATAACTAATGATTTAATGATTGCCAATTTTAACTCAGCACAATCACAGAAGATATACTCATTTGAAAATTTAATAATTTATTATTTATTGCAAGATGAAAAAATGTGAAGACAATATTTTATCTAGCTTATTTTTGCATATAACCATGTAGAATTTATTTATTAGGGGAATCATGACAACTTCACCCTTAATGACTACCCATGTGGATTGAATGGGCATGTGGTTTAGACATACTTAGTGATTTTCTTTCTAAAATTAATATAATTTACAATTGAAATTCTTCAGCAGATGTTATAAAACAGATTATTCTGTGTTATTTTTAGATCCTGTTCTTATCTCAAATATAGTAAAAGTTAGTCATATCTCATAAGGAGATATGGGACTAGAGATTTTGTAAATCTTTACCTGAAAAGTTTTGTAATGATATTGGAAAATACCTGGTGACTATTTCTATCTTTCTTTCCAAGACTGACTTAATAACACTAGCTATCTAATCATGGTAACGTAGGGAAAGGGATTTTGAGTGATAAAACGACAATTTTTGAGCATCACATTGTGAAGGCAAGCAACTCCTTACAAGTCTGCTATTGGATACATGTCAATTATTTTTTCTTATAACTATACTAAATTGAATGTCCTCATCCTTACTTAACAGAGAGGGAATAGTTTCACTGAAGTTCCTGGACTTGTCCAAATTACGAGGGGTCAGTGTTTAATCCAGGTCTTGTCTATTGCCAAGACCATTATTCCCTATACTCTCAGGAGTTTCTTGTTGGTGCTTTGGGATCCTCAGAAATCATTTATCATTTAAACTCTTCATATTATCCTCTCTACTACCTTTATCTGAAGGGATTTGAATTCCCTATTTTCACATAAAACTGTTTCCTGACAACAGAAAAATTAAAAATGAAGGAACTAAAGAATTACAAAACGAGGTAGTGTATTTTTCATGGATGGACATTTTAAAGTGTTTTTGAAAACACATTTATTTTTATTAAACTGTTTTTCCCCCAATTTTTCTTGTTTTGCTAGACAAAAGTAACAAACTGAAAATACAAAGAATATCAATGCATTAATTTTTCTGACGTTGAAAATAAAATGTTAGAATAGTTAAGTCCATAAAATATTTTTTTAAAAAATCAAGTTTAAAAGTTGCACATGTAAAAATTATGTTGCTTTTCTATTTATCTTCACTCTAATGCAGAAATAAGAAAGGGATGGGAATTTTCAAGAGGAAAAAAAAACAGTGAAAAATAAACTCATGGAAAAGTTCTGGAAATACTCAGAAAGTTAGGGTTTTTTGTTTGTTTGTTTGTTTGTTTTGCTTTTAGAAAGTTAGTTTTAAATTTTTTATACTTTGGTTCATCCTATCAGGGTCAGTTTTTCTGCCTTCCAAATTGGTGGTTAGTTTGATTAGTTCAATCACTCCTGTTGTGCTACTCAGAGTAAAAGAATGCGATGTATGCCTTTGGAATCTCCTTCCGTGAGAGTTAACAAAATTCCCTTATATCAGTTTCTTTTTTTTTTTTTTTTCACCTTCTCATAACATTGTGCTTTAGGCATATAATTCTAATAATGAGAATTTCAGATATGAGGAGACACCTCTGATACGGACCTTATTTTTCCTCCCACACAAATGAATTTAAACTTGATCTTCCTCCAGGGTAGAGCTTCTTGTCAAATAACGCAAAATGGCAGTTAATAAAAACGATCAAAGACTTTTTTTTTTTTAAAGATTTTATTTATTTATTTGACAGACAGAGATCACAAGTAAGCAGAGAGGCAGGTAGAGAGAGAAGGGAAGCCGGCTCCCTGCTGAGCAGAGAGCCGGACCCTGGGATCATGACCTGGGCCGAAGGCAGAGGCTTAACCCACTGAGCCACCCAGGTGCCCCAGATCAAAGGCATTTTTAAAGTTAAAAAAAATCCAAAGCAAGTATTATTCTTTATCAAATTAGTAAAAAAGATCTTTGAAAAATTACTTGGAATAGTCTTTCTTCCATTATGGGAACATAATAGCAACTTCTTTTCTAATGAAAAAGGTAAGCAGTGGTAGTGGAAACTTCAGCACTGTTAGGAGTGGAGGATTATCAGAAAGCCACTGTAAAATTCTGTCTAATTAAGGTATGTGTCCTCTAAAGTCCTAACCTGAGACCTTTAATTTAACTGTCTGAGAACGTTGTACATGTGACCTGAATAGAAGCTATAATTTTCAAATTCTTTTTTTTTTCAATTTTTAAAGATTTTTAAAAAGTTTATTTGACAGAAAGAGAGAGATCACAGGTAGGCAGAGAAGCAGGCAGAGGGAGAGGGGGAAGGGGAGGGGGAGGTGGAACTAGGCCCCCTGCTGAGCAAAGAGCCTGAGATCCTGACTTGAGCCAAGGGCAGAGGCTTAACCCATTGAGCCATCCAGTTGTCCCTGTAATTTGCAAATTCTGTCTGCACTCTTTAGAACACCTGCTGCATAACAGATACTATATAAGAAACTTAGTGTATATTGATCTCTGTCTTCATATCCATCTGGAAAGAAGAATATTTAAGCCCAAATTATAGATTAAGGGTTAGAAATGTGAAGTATTTGAATATAATCACAGAACCAGTAAATGATGTGAGGCTGAGAGACAGTCCTGCCTTTTTAAACTAAGGTGAGCTTTCCTACAATGCAAAAATGACCTTCTCTCCTCATTTTCAAAACTTGCTGATCACCAAGCTATATCCAAAAAGGATTTTAGTTAAAGAGAGACATATTCCACATGGAAATTTAGTAACCACATCTAAAAAAAATGAAAATCAAATAATAAAGTTTTGTGCCTTTTTCATATAAAATTTATCCATGCATGCATTATCTATTGATACTACAGACCATTTTAAGAATCACTATTGAACTTGATACATTCAGTGTGAATTATGATTATTGCATGTATATAATTTATGTATACATGTGTATCAAAAGTATTAATAGCATTTCTTTCTTTAACAAAAGCATCCAACAGAGAGATGCTTTATTTTTAGTTTGAATTTATATATTTCAAAACATATTTAAGTTGAAATATTTCAATTTTACTTTATCATGTATACTGATCGCTCTTATTTTAGATAACATTTCTTATAGTAAGTGGTTGCATTTCTGTTGTTGAATTAATATCATAGTGAATTCTTTCTGAGACATTTAGTCAGTTATGGACAACTTTGTTTAATGTCTTATAGGGAAGAAACTAAGGTGGGATGCCTAGATTAGACTGAATATTTTGACATCAAGTCATGATTCTTTAGGTAACTAAGTTTTCTTTTTTAAAGGTCATAACTTAAAGATTATAATTAAAATCTTATTGCCTAATTTTAAATTGGAAAATACTTCTGTAATTGAAAAACTTTGCTCATTAGTGTGGTTAACAGCTGATCATTTCAAAAGTTGTGCTGTACAAATTGGATGATTGATTAGAATTTTCTATAATCTATTTAGTCTTATAGGAATATATTCTTTCTGAAAATTTCTTTTTCCTTAAATGTCTTTATGCAGACATTAATTCATCATGTTTTTGCAAAAATGAAAAAACATTGTTTTCCCATAACTTACAATATTTTAGCATCTTTTTTTTCTCAGTGTAGAGATACTTGAATAATGTACATCTAGGGAAAGAACTCCTGTGATTTTCAACACTCTGAGTTACCTATTTGAAAAAAAAGTTTATTTTCTATGGAGCTTTTTCAATAACAGGCTAAATTACCTACCTAGATTTTTATTTATAGTATAAGCAGGTAAAACTTGTTGTATTAATTTATGTTTCATTACCTTTTCATTTTATTTATATGATTATTTTCCTTCTGTTGATTTACAGAAATACAAAATTAGATGTCTTTATGACACTTAAATGAAACAAAACTATATATATGTATAGTTCTTATTTTTTCCTGTGATAGCAAAGTTTTTATGACCTATTTGTGATATACCAAAGTTTTTGATAAATTATTTTAAAAATTAAAAATAAGAGTTTTAAGTAAACATAAACATTTTTTAGTTAGGATAAATCTATTTATCTAGATATAGATAGATATGGATAAAGTTAAAGATATAGATACAGATATAAATAGATATTACAGAACTAAGTAGTTAACATTAAGTGACTGCTTTATGACATACTCTTATTTAATTTCCACATTTTAAATAATTTCAATTTCATAAAATGTTTCCTAATTCTTTAAGTGGCTACTTATACTATATAAGTGTTTTATATTTTATTTAGCCAGTCCCAACCATTGTAGGCCATATTAATATTTTAGGATTATAAGTAGTGTTCTGGTGGATTGACATATCTTTACACATAAGTATTATTCCTATTTCAATAAATTCTTAGAAGTGGAATTGCTTGTCTAATATAATCTTTTGAATTTGACTCTATGGCAGTTATATTCATAGTATTTTTACCATGTAGAATAGAATTCAGAATGAATGGCTTGAATATGGATGTTCCTGGCCCAGATATCTCTGATCACACATGCACAGATAGTCCACTTCTGCATATGGAAAACTTTCTAACTGAAATAATCTCCTTCTTCAAACAATAATGTCTGCTTACATTCCAGGATAGTAAGATATATATGTAAAAGTGTTTTTGAAAAATAAATTGTGGAATTTAATATGCAATGTTTTTATAAAAATACATGAGTAGACATTGTTTAACTATCTGAGATATATTTGTGATAATCATTTAACTGATATATTTATTTAATAAATACTTACTAAGCACTTATGTAGATTTGGCCCCATTCTGGATATTTGGAGTATGATGGTAAGAGGAGAAAAAAAAGAAAAAAATAAAGAGATAATCCTCTTGAATTCAGAATAAAATTAACCAAGTATCTAACAATTATGATGTATAATGACATAAGCTTTGCCTTTGTATGATAGGAAAAACTGATCAGAAACTCTTTAACTTTTGAGGGATGACTTAAGTACCTTCATATATTGTGTCCTTAGAGCACTTTCCTTAAAGAGAGGGTGCCACAGATCAGACAAGGATGAAAATACAAATCTTATACAAAAAGTGGTACTTTCATATTTTAAAAGTTCTTGTATATTTAATATTGCACTAGCACCATGGTCAATCTTGTTTCCTAACTTTGAATTTAATTTTACATAATCATTGTGCTTTAAATGAGTGGCTTTAAAGTTTGAACTTAGCTTGGGCAATTATAGCAGAGAAAGCTTATTGTCATCTCCTTCCCATTTGTTTTTTTAACCTTAATCATTATGACTGTTAGAATTTATATGACTTATTATGGCCGCCTACAAAGTTTAAAAAAAAAAATAGGGTGATCCAGGAATAATTTGAGAATTTGTAATTTTTGACCCTTTGACTTTCTCTTCTCAGGAGGAAATTTTCCAGAAGATTTTTCAATATTATTTACAATAAAACCCAAAAAAGGAATTCAGTCTTTCCTTTTATCTATATATAATGAGCACGGTATTCAGCAAATTGGTGTTGAGGTTGGGAGATCACCTGTTTTCCTGTTTGAAGACCACACTGGAAAACCTGCCCCAGAAGACTATCCCCTCTTCAGAACTGTTAACATTGCTGATGGGAAGTAAGTAATATAATAATCCAATGTTATAACTGTATTGAAAGCAATTATTTCATTTAACCATTTAAGAAATATTCATGAAGTGTGATGCAGTTTTTCTAGAGCTTGGAGACACATAAATGAATGAAACATAACATACCTAATTTTACATAGTTTCTTTTGCAGTCTGGGTGGCCAAATGATGTCCAATTTAATATATATATATATATATGAATAAAGAGCATATCAGGTGGTGATAAGTGAGAGAGAAAGAAATAGAGCAGTGGAGAGGATAGGGAATCGTGGTGGAGGGTGCAATTTTAAGGAATGAGATCAGGGAAAAATCTCACTAAGATGGTGACTGGTGAATGGGGTGCCTGAGTGTCTCAGTCATGAAGCATCTGCCTTCAGCTCAGGTCATGATCCCATCTACCTGCTCAGTGGAAAGCCTGCTTCTCTCCTTCCCACTCCCCCTGCTGTGTTCTCTCTCTTGCTGTGTGTCTCTTTCTGTCAAATAAATTAATAAAAATCTTAAAAAAAATAAAGGTCACTTCCCAACTCTGACCTTTAAAAAAAAAAAAAAAGATAGAAGGAGGTGACTGGTGACGAATCTGGGGTGCATGCCCTGCAGATAACTAGAAGTATATGCTATTCCAGGAGGAGGGGAAGCGAATACACAGCCTCTGATTCCAGGTGTGACTGATTTGGTCTAAACAATGTCAAGGATACCAGCATGGCAGGAGCAGAGCGGAATGATGAGGATGGAGAAACCATGGGAGGCCAAAGGGCATAACAGTTTGTAGATGGCTGTAAGCATTCTGCATTCCATCTGGAGTAAAATGCAAGTCGCTGCAGACATTTTGAGCAGAGGAATGACCTGCTTTGATTTACTTATTATTAAGCATGTTAATACTGACAATCATAAGAAGCTTTTTATAATGCTTGATCTGTGCTATATACTGTTTGAAGCACTTTATACATAGTCAATTCATTTAATTTTTCACTCTTTGAAGAAAATAATGTTAATAAACCCATTTTATAGAAAAGTGGACTGAGGTACAGAAAGTTTAAGTGACTTTCCTGAGGTGATGTATTTCCAAAGTGGCAGAGGTAGGATTTGAACTTAGATAGTTACACTACCTAGTGATCATCATACTCTTCTGAAAACCATGCTGGATTCTAAATTCTGCATTGAGAATATTACCTTTCACTTAGGGAGCAGCTAAATACAAATAAATTTGTATTAAATTTACCTGGTGGGGTGCCAAGGTGACTCAGTCAGTTAAGCATCGGCCTTCGACTCAGGGTCCTAACGTTGAGCTCCGCATTGGGCCCCCTGCTCGGAGGGCACTTGCGTCTCCCTCTCCTTCCTGCTTGTGCTCTCTCTTGCTATTTCTCTCTCACAAATAAATAAATAAAATCTTAAAAAAATTTTTACTTGGTATTTTATTGCTGAATCTAGGCTTCTAAAACTAGCCTTATCTGAAATATGACACTTAATTATAGGTGTAAGAAGGAAATAGCAGTGCAGATGGAAAAAAAAAAATGTATATCCACACTCAGTGTATCCTTGTCAGGACCATGGAGAAAACTTCACCTCTGTGGCAGGAAAAACTAAGATTTATGAGCAATTTACATACTGTCCTTATTAGTTAATACAAAAAGTGATGATATGAAAATATCAGGGTAAGGAATTTAAGGGTATACTGTTTTCAATAGAATATCTCTTTGATATGGTTGCATTGAGCAAAGGCATGTTGGATGTAAAGGAGTGGACTATGTGGGGTTATGGAGAAAGAATGTTTCCAGCAGAGTGAAGAACACATGCAAAGAATGGTAAAGACGCAGCAGTGTGGCTCTTGTGCAGGGAGCGAGAAAGCAAAAATTGGGTGTGAGGTCAGAGAGCCAGGGCACACCCCTGTGGAGCAGAGTAAGGACTTCAGCTTTTTGCTAAGAATATCAGATGGTTTTTAGCAAGGCAGAGACTTGATCTGATTTGTATTCTTTTTATTTTATTATGTTATCTACTGTATGTCACCATACAATACATCATTAGTTTTTTTTTTTAATTTTAAATTTTTAATATTTTTATAAACATATAATGTATTTTTATCCCCAGTGGTACAGGTCTGTGAATCGCCAGGTTTACACTTCACAGCACTCACCATAGCACGTGCCCTCCCCAATGTCCATAACCCCACCACCCTCTTCCTCCCCCTATCCCCTTCCTGTTTCATTTATTCTTTTCCTACCCCCCAAACCCTCCATGTTGCATCTCCACTTCCTCATATAGGGAGATCATAAGATAGTTGTCTTTCTCTGATTGACTTCTATCACTAAGCATGATACCCTCTAGTTCCATCCATGTCGTCGCAAATGGCAAGATTTCATTTCTTTTGACGGCTGCATAGTATTCCATTGTCAATACATCATTAGTTTTTGATGTAGTGTTCCATGATTCATTGTTTGCATATGACACCCAGTGCTCCATGTAATACATGCCCTCCTTAATAGCCACCACCAGGCTCACCCATCCCTCCACCCCCTCCCTCTAAAACCCTAAGTACGCTTCCTGGGATTCATAGTATCTCATGGTCCATCTCCCCCCTTTGATTTCACCCCTTCATTTTTCTCTTCCTTCTCCTAATGTCTTCTGCACTATTCCTTATGTTCCACAAATGAGTGAAATCATATGATAATTGTCTTTCTTGTTTGACTTATTTCACTCAGCATAATCTCCTTCATTTCCATCCATGTTGATGCAAATGGTGGATATTCATCCTTTCTGATGGCTGAGTAATATTCCATTGTATATATGAACCACATCTTTATTTTTATTTTTTTTTTTTTTTAAAGATTTTATTTATTTATTTGACAGAGAGAAATCACAAGTAGATGGAGAGGCAGGCAGAGAGAGAGAGAGAGGGAAGCAGGCTCCCTGCTGAGCAGAGAGCCCGACGCGGGACTCGATCCCAAGACCTGAGATCATGACCTGAGCCGAAGGCAGCGGCTTAACCCACTGAGCCACCCAGGCGCCCCAGAACCACATCTTTATTCATTCATCTGTTGAAGGGCATCTTGTCTCCTTCCTCAGTTTGGCTATTGTGGACACTGCTGCTATGAACATTGGGGTACATGTGCCCCTTCTTTTTACTATATCTGTATCTTTGGGGTAAATACCCAGTAGCGCAATTGCTGGAGTTGTATTTTTTTTTTAATTTTTTTTTAAAGATTTATTATTTTTTTTTAATTTGACAGACAGATCACAAGTAGGCAGAAAGGCAGGCAGAGAGAGAGAGGAGGAGGATGCAGGCTCCCTGCTGGGCAGAGAGCCCGATGCGGGACTCGATCCCAGGACCCTGAGATCATGACCTGAGCTGAAGGCAGAGGCTTTAACCACTGAGCCACCCAAGCTTCCCTGGAGTTGTATTTTAAAATGGTCACTGCATTTTTAATTTTTTGTGGAATCTCCACATGGTTTTCCTTATTTGTGGAACATAAGGAATAACATGGAGGACATTAGGAGAAGGAAAGGAAAAGTAAATTGGGGAAATCAGAGGGAGAAACGAAGCCTGAGAGACTGTAGACTCTGAGAAATGAACTCAGGGTTTTGGAAGGGAGGGGTATGGGGGATGGATGAGCCTTGTGGTACTAAGGAGGGCGCATATTGCGAGGAGCACTGGGCGTGGTGCATAAACAATCTTGGAGCACTGAAAAAAATATAAAATTAAGATATTAAAAAGTTTAAAAATGAACACCATAGGTAAGGAAAAAAAAGATAAAATAAATGGTTACTCTGGTTGCATGAACGTGGAGGCAGAGACTAGTTAGGAGTCTAGATGAGAGAACTTGCAGATTGGGTAGTCAAGAGACACTGGATTCTGTATATACATTGAATATAAGGATTTTCTGATAATGTGAGTGTAAAGTATATGAAAAAGGGATTAAGACTGACTCTAAAACTTAGGGGTGGTTTAGTATTTTAATACCATGATTATGATGTATCATTATCATCCGAGCTGAAATTAATCAACAGTAAGATCAAGTTCAGAGTCCTAATCAGCTTTTAACAGTGGAAATCATTTTTATTTTCTGCTAATGAAAAGCACATACGTACAACGGTAGAGATGGTTTAAGTAAAGACACAGGCTTCTTGGCAGAAATACGTGTAAATTTTACTCTCACAGTATTAGGTGGCTCCAAAATAAATCTTTGCACAATTCAAACTAAGCAGACTCCTGTGCTAGTTGAATGTGCTATGGAAAGACCAAAGATTAAGTATATATGGAAATATACTTGGTCCTCATCAGTAGCCATGCCAAGTCACTTGAAAGGCATTTAGGAAGGCTCCTGCAATTTTTTGGGTATTTTATTTTATGGATGTAGTCCTAGACACTTCTGCAATATTAATCTAGAATTTTTCATTTGGAAAAAAAAATAAAATATAAACCAGAGTGGCTTGCAAAATCCAAGTGAACCTCACTCAGTGGTTTATGTTAGCACCAGATATTGTTAATAAAACCCACCATTTTACAGTAAGATTAGGGTTTATATGTTTCCAAAGGGCTGACCATGTCTACCCCTGAAGCCTGTCATCGCCGCCCTGAATTAGCTGAAGCAGTAGCTTCCCCGTGAATGGAGACTCTCACTCCACACATGCGCTGACTATGCTTTCTTTCAGTGTTCCCACTTCCTGCCAACCCTGGAAAGAAGGAGAGATATTGTGTCTCAGTTTTGGATCCTGCCCACAGGAGTGATCTATAACTGTCTTGAAATTAAAGTGGAAAAAGAAAACGAAAGCACTTGAAATAAATGTGAATAAGGACAGAGGAGCACATTGTGTTGTACAATTAGGACGTTCAGTTGTTCCAGATGGAGCAGTCATTCAGTTAGTAGACATACCCTTCTACAGTTCATCTCAGGGGATCTCTAGAGAAAAAAAAAATTAAGTGGAATTCCATTCGGAAGAAAGCATTTACGTACATAGAAACTATTACTTACCGTGTATCCCACCCCTGATCTCTATCAAATACACTCATCAGGACATGATGAGATTAAGCTTTTGTTACAACCACACAAAGTGAACCAAAGGATGGGTACTTCCTTATCAGCATAGACAGCCACCCCTGATGTGAATTTTATACTGTTTGTGTCCTTTTTACTACCTAATACTCTTCTGGGTAAATAGTAAGTAGTCACCTGTTAACGGATTGATTAAAAAATGAGCCTACATTTTGGACAGTTTCAGCTCACTTTCACAATTTAAAGTACATCGTATTTTTAACCTGAATAATGATGACAACAATGTCTTTGAAGCCTACAAAAGAATAACTTGGCTTTTTTAGGTGGCATCGAGTAGCAATCAGCGTGGAGAAGAAAACTGTGACAATGATTGTTGATTGTAAGAAGAAAACCACAAAACCACTTGATAGAAGTGAGAGAGCAATCGTTGACACCAATGGAATCACGGTGTTTGGAACAAGGATTCTGGATGAAGAAGTTTTTGAGGTAAAAATAAATCAAAGTTTACTTGACGTTGAATATCGTTAAATCAGATGAACTGTGTTAATAACAGTTACAATCAAGATACGTGATAGAGCCACGTTGAAAACGAAAGGGTGACCTACTTTCTTCTCCTGCGGGTGTAGTGGTGATGTTTTTTATTGTTCGTTAAGAGAATGAGTAGACAATGATGGCTGTAAGGACTGGGAAACATAGAGATTGGTTGATTTGAACACAGGCAGGCTATTCTCCTGCGAAGGGCAAATGGCTTCACTCTCGGTACTTTGCATTATTTTCTTTGGAGAAAAGAACATTTTCTTCACTTCCTTTTCTGGGAGATTAATTTAGGGAAATGTACAAGTCAGATATTCTGCCTTTCTCTGTTCTTTGTTAACGTTTCCAAGGTATAAAATAGAGTTCATATTGCGAAAGCTGAATGTATGTTTTTAAAAATCACTTCTTTAATAATACGAAGGTTGTAGTAAAAAGTTTCCTTCCAGTCATAATTCACCAATTAATGATCATCACATTCTTTCTTTTAATCCTTCCGTCATTGGATTTGGTAGTTTGTCCTTTAATTTTCATTTAGTCAGTTATTAACAGAACAAACAGACCTGAATCTTGACCCCATAAAAGGATTCACTCCTGAGATAATATTCTGTACTGTGATCTGCTTTTATACAATTTCTGTGTAATTTATTTTTCAAAGTGTAATAAAGCTCTGTATTATATTACAAATTAATAGGCAAGATTAACATGGAAGATTTTCTGTATTTGGTTGTTAGTGAATATAACACATAGACACAGACAGTATTTTTCATAGAAAGAACAATGTACATTTGGTGCAGGAAGATATTACATTCCTGTACTTATATACATAAACTGTGGCACAATTTTAAATATAATTAACATTTGTCACACTTTCAGTTGAGATTCTGTTTCTGACTGTTTTCAACCTGTGTATACCTAAGCCTTTGACTCAATACAAAATGTTAACACATTATATTATACTAAATTAAATGATAAACTCATTCAGCAATACATAATAATATACTCTCAGATCTTCCAATATCATGTATTGATTACACACAAGTGATAAATATTTATTCTATGAATATTGTAAAGAAAACTTAATTTCGAGTCTACCAAAGTTCTATTTTATTTTTATTTTTTGAAAGATTTTATTTATTTATTTGTCACACAGAGAGAGATCACAGTAGGCAGAGAGGCAGGTGGGGAGGTAGGGGGAAGCAGGCTCCCCGCTGAGCAGAGAGCCGGTGCAGGACTCGAACCCAGGACCCTGAGATCATGACCTGAGCCGAAGGCAGAGGCTTAACCCACTGAGCCACCTAGGCACCCCAAAGTTCTATTTTTTTTTAATTTTTTTTTTTTAAAGATTTTATTTATTTATTTGACAGAAGAGAGATCAGAAGCAGGTAGAGAGGCAGGCAGAGAGAGAGAAGGAAGCAGGCTCCCGGCTGAGCAGAGAGCCCGACGTGGGGCTCCATCTCAGGACCTTGCGATCATGACCCGAGCTGAAGGCAGCGGCTTAACCCACTGAGCCACCCAGGCGCCCCATCTATTTTAAAATTAAACTACAAAACATCAGTTTCATAGACTAAATTTGTTTTTGTAATACACACAACCTTATTTTCTGGCAACATAAATGAGTAATATGGATGAACTATATCAGTGGATGGTTTCATTTCATATATTCATTTAGTCTATTGCTATACATAGTTACAGGCCTTCTGGAACTTAAGCAATGGAAATTAAGATTAAACTTTGTTAATCATAAATGGTGAGAATATATAAAAAGGAAATACAGTAGGGATGCCTGGGTGGCTCGTTGGTTGAACATCTGACTCCTGATATTGGCTCAGGTCATGATCTCGAGGTCGTGGGATCGAACCCCCGTGTCTGGCTCCGTGCTCAGCGCAGCTTGGAGTCTGCTTGAGATCTCCCTCTGCCCCGCCCCTCTCCTCGTGCTTGCATACACACTCTCTCTCAAATAAATATAAAATAATTCTTTTAAAAAAAAGAAATACAGAAGAGAAAAAATTAACATTAATGAATATCTCTTAAAAATATAAATTAATTATGAATACTCACAAAATTTACCACCCTGAAAGATATTTGTTTATGTACATGTTGATTAAATGTCTTTTTCAGACAGGGCTTCCTTTGTCATCCCCATACTAACCCCATGCACAGACTGTACTCCACTTTCTTTCCCATATACTACACTCATGCTCACGGGGGTGCAGTTTAGAGTTTTTGAATTACAGTTTTAGTCTATCACAATATGTTCTTTTTTCAAAACAAATCATCGAATCTGATGTTACATATTTTAAAATATGTCATAATAGCCTCTGTGTTTCATAGGCTGATTACAGTATCAACCCTTAGAATATATAAAAATGGTTTCCCTAAAATATTTCCATATGTTTTCACAACTGCTAACCAGAAACTTTCTGGCCAAGGGGCTTCGAGTAAATTACCAAGGACAGATGTACTAGGAGAAAAGATTACTATATATATTCCTTGATTAATTCTTAATTTTCTAATCCATAAGCCACATTCAAAATCTTGGAGTAACTCTAGCTGTTTATTTGGAAAAACTGCTAAACAATTAAGAAAAATAATTTCAGAAGACTCATTAATGAATTCTTTAGTGAATGTGACAGTGAGTAGCAAAAATAAGTTTATTATGCTGTTTTACATCTTGCAGTTTCGTGAAACCCTATGGAGCTTTAAAAAGAACACTTGTTCAATATGATATGTAATTAGTTTTGAAAAAGTAAATAAATGCAGATATTTCACTATAAGGTTTATCTTTATCAATCTATCCAAATAATAGCCATACATAAAACTCATCTTACTTCCTAAATTATATTATTGTATGGGCATATAAATTTCAAAAACAATTTAGTCTTTCCCACTTGAAAAAAAAATATGAGGAAAAGAAGGAATTCAAACACAGATTTTATTTTATTTTATTATTTTTAAAAGATTTTATTTATTTATTTGACAGGCAGATCACAAGTAGGCGAGGCAGGCAGAGAGAGAGAGGAGGAAGCAGGCTTCCTGCTAAGCAGAGAGCCCAATGGGGGACTCAATCCCAGGACCCTGAGATTATGACGTGAGCCGAAGGCAGAGGCTTTAACCAACTGAGCCACCCAGGCGCCCCTCAAATAGATTTAAAATCACAGTAAAACTTTCTGCCTCCTTTTGTGAAATTAGTTCATCTTATCTGAATATGTTAATGTATCTTTCTCTAAAAATTTACTCATATATTTTCTTTTCATTTTGTTTTCCATTATCATTTTGTATTCCATTTATCTAGACTTTTGAATCTCTGCAAGTGATTGTGTAGAAATTAAACTAAAAATGATAAGAGATAGGAATGGTGCCATATATACATTGTTTTAGTGCTTGATAAGCAGTTGTAATGATGAAAATGATATAAAAAGATCAGTGATACATTATTCCAAAAATTGAAATTATCCCTTCTTTGGAAATAGTGTCATTCCAATTTAGATGCAAATCTGTTCAGTATGTAGTTTCATTTCTATAATCTCTGTATTATCCTACATCTATGGAATGGTACTGTTGTGGCAAAAAATGCTAAATGTGGCCATATTTGAATTACAGTCTGAAAACTTCAAAGAATTCAACATCAAATGGATAAAAGCAAATCTAAGAAAAATTTTTTAAGTATGACAAGTTAGTTTATATGAAAATGCCAAAATCAATATATAGAGTCATAATTCAGATCACTTAATTTCAGCATAGTGGGATGAATAAAAAAATGGATTATAGAATCAGAAAAATCTGATTTTGAATTCCAGAATGGCTTAACTACATTTCTCCATGTAATTACTCTAAGTTTCATTATTTATTTATTTATTTATTTATTTTTACTTTATGTAAGTTTTAATTTCTCAATCATCAAGTGGGAATAGTAATGTAATCTCCCTAGTAAGTATATATATTTTAAAAAAAGCTCATGAATATAAAGTGCTTATAATACTAGTATTAATTATATATATATAAAGTTATATATTATATGTCAGTTTAATTATGTATTACTATATAATTTTCTTCTTATTATTTATGTTCTTTTTTATCATCTTACAACTATGGCATGTCAAATATTCTTACACATTTTTGATATGAGGGAGCAACTATGATCCATGTAGCAGTCCAAGGTTTTATGCGATCTTTCTGTCTTATAAATGGAGAACTTGGTTCCCAGGCTACTGCTTGTGTACTAGGTATCCTGTGGAGATTAGATAAATTTTCCCTCTCTAAGCAGGTAGCACCTGGGTACAGAACCCAGCAGGGAAAACATGGTCTGGGCATGTGAATACTTTCAAGCAGGCACAAAATATATAACCGACACTAATCCATAACCTTGGGTTTTTTTATTTTTCCTAGCTTGATAATACACTTCAAAGATGTGAGGAAAAGCTAAATTAAAAAAATAACTACATTGCCTGTATTCTTTATCAATAAAATTACTTTTGTAGTCTTTTAAACAGGGAAATTTCTTTACTAAATATCAAGTTGTAGACATTATAACTCAAGTCTTCAAAACATTGTTATTTCAATATTTTTTCTTTTTTAATTATAAAAGCAGGTTATTACAAGTCTATTATATTTCCAACAATTTTCTATGTTTGGGCAGATTATTTCTTTTGAAGCAATCAGAAGAATATAATGACAATTCAAGTGGAAAAGTTGTTGATGAAATTTTTCATTTTTTTCGAACTTCTCAGAATGATTTTAGCATTCATTTTTCTTAGTCGAAATTAATGAATAATAATTTATAAAAGCTACACCATTTCAGTAGTTTTACAAGTCCAGAAAACTTACCTTAAGGTTTTAATAGCTATTATCTATATCTTTATATCTATCTGTATATCTATATCTATCTATCTTTATCTATATATCTATATCAATAACTATCTCCAATATTCCAGTAAGAATTTGATTATCACTTTGTGATGCTTGTGTATCTTTATACTATGTATATTTTCTGAGCATATGCTTTTTAAAAAACAGTGTTAGTAGACATGGTTTTCCTATAGAACAACAAAACAGGATGGAGGTAGCTTTCCCATTTACCCACTTTTCCTAGTCTAGATGCATTTAGCTATAATAACACTTGAGATTTTTAAAGATCTATTTATTGAGATATAACTGAAGTACAATAAATTGCAAATATTAAAAGTATACCATCTGATCAATTGTGAAATGTGTTTATACCTCTGAAACCATCATCATCATCAAGAAAATAAACATGGCCATCACACCCAAAATTTCCTTATGGATTCTTGTAATTCCTGTCTTCTTCTCTCAAGTAATCACTAATTTACTTTTTAATCAGTATAGCATATTTATTTTTTCTAAAAATTTAATAAACAGGATGATACTGAGTATACTCTCTTTAGTTCGGCTTTTATCACTCAGCATTATGTTTTTAACACTTATCCGTGTCTCATATATATCATTATTTTGCTTATTTAAAAATTGCTGAACAGCATTCTAATGTATGAGTAAACCACAGTTTGTTCATCCATTTATTCTATTAGTGGGCATTTGAGTCATTTCTAGATTTTGGCTACTGCATATAAAGCTGCTATGAACATTCATGCATACATTTTGTGTTGGCATTTATTTTTGTTTGTCTTAGCTGAATACCAAGAAATGGAATGCTTTGGTTATTTGGTAGTGCATATTTAACTTTAAAAATCAAAGAAACTATTTAACTGTGGAATTAATTAATGAACATCCAAAGTGGCATTAATTAATTTTTACACTCTTTCCAGTAGTGAATGAAAATTTCAGTTGCCCTGTGTCCTTGCCAACCCTTGATATGGTTAGTCTTCTAAATTTTAGCCACTCTCAGTGGTTGTATAGTAGTATTTCACTGTGGTATTAGTTAACATTTCCCTCATAGCTGATGAAGTCAAGCATTCTTTCAGGTGCTCATTGGCCATTTCTGGAACTTCTTCTCTGAGGTGTCTTTAGCCCATTTAAAAAAAAAAATGGTTGCTATATTTTGATTATGGAGTTTTAAGAGTTTTTCTTTTAATAAATCCTTCATACTTTGTCTGATAGAGTTTTGTAAATACTTTTCCAGCATGTGGCTTACCTTTTTATTTTGTTAATAGTGTCTTATAAAGAGTGAATGCTTTTCATTTTGATAAAGTTTGTCAATTTTGTTGTTACGTTTTACACTTTTTGTGTTCTAAGAGACATTTACCTACACCAAAATTACAAAAATGTTTTCCTGTTACCAGATATATTGTAATATTAGGTTTTACACATAGGTCATACCACATTTTGAGTTAATATTTGTGTATGGTATGAGGTAAAAGTCAATGTTGATTGTTTTTAGACAAGGATATCCACTTCATCCTTTGCAAAGACGACTTGCCAGTCATGAATTGGATTTCTGTGATTTCTGTGTCAAAAATCAGTTGACTACATATGAGTAGATCTATTACTCAACTATTATCCTATTCTATTGATTTGTCTATTTTTTTTACTAATACCAAACTACCTTGATTACTGTAGTTTAATAGAAAATTTTGATATTAGGTGGGGTAAATGCCCTTACTTTTTATTCGTTGTAAACATTGTGTTAGCTCCTTTAGGTTATTGGCATTCTATATGAATTTTGGAATAAGTTTGTCAATTTTTAAAATAAAATTGAGTTTAATTTAAAGGGAATTTGGTTTTAATTGGAATTTCATTTAAGCTCCAGATCAAAATGAAGAGAGCCTATGTTTTAACAAACATTGTTTTCCATTTCCTGAATATGGTATAATTTTCCATTTATTTTGCTTTTCTTTGATTCTTCTCACAACATTTCCTAGTTTCCAGTGTAGATGTCTGTTTTCCTCTGAAAATGAACTTGATATCATCTCACTGCATGTACATTTATTGACAGTTATTTTATGGCCCAGCATATAGTCTATTTTGGTGAATGTAACATATGCCTTAAAAAGAAAGTGTGTCACGAAATTGTTGGATCGAGTGTTTCATAGTTATAATAGATGTTTTAAAATCTCTAAGAGTTTTAACATTTGGGTTATCTGAGTGTTTATTGTCTTTTTAAAATTATTCATTAATACACTTTATTTTTTTAGAGCTGTTACAGGTTCAGAGCAAAATTGAGTGGAAAGTAGACAGTTTCCAAGTACTCCTGTGGGTATACACATGTGCACACATAAACACACACACACACACACACACACACACACACACACACGGCCTCTTCGACTATCAAAGTCCTCACCATCCCAGTACATTTGTTGTAATGGGTGAACCTATATTAACATATCATTGTAATTTGAAGTCCAGAGTTCACATTAGGCTTCATTCTTGGGTTGTACATTCTGTGAATCTTAGCTAATGTATCATAGCACGTATTTACCGGTGTCGTATCTTGTGAAATAATTTCATGCCCTAAAATTCCTCTGTGCTCCACCTATTCATGCTTACCTCTCTTCTAAATCCTGACAACCACTAATCCTTTCAGTGTTTCCATAGTTTTGCCTTTTCCAAAATGTCGTATAGTTGGAATCATACAGGTGTAGTCTTTTCAGGTTGACGTCTTTCACTTAGTAATATGCATTTATGTTTCTTCCATGTCCTTCATGGCTTGATAGCTCTTTTCTTTTTAGTGCTCAATAATATTCCATTATCTGAATGTAACACAATTTATTTATCCATTCACCTACTGAAAGATATCTTTCAAGTAGCTTTCAAGTTTTTAGTAATTATGAATAAAGCTTCCATAAACATCTGTGTGCAGGTGTTTGTGTGGACAGTTTTTAACTCCTTTGGGTAAATACCAAAATGTATGATTGCTGATATGGTAAGAATGTGCTTAGTTTTTTAAGAAACTGTCACTGTCTTCCAAAAGAGCTAACAATTTTGCATTCCCACCAGCAATGAATGAAAGTTCCTGTTCAACATTTTGGCACTTCGGCCATTTTAGATATTGGCCATTCTAATAGGCATGTAGTAGAATCTCATTTTTTTAGTCTGCATTTCCCTGACTACATGTTGAACATTTTCTCATATGCTTACTTGCCATCTGTGTGTCTTTGGTAAGCTATCTGTTAAGGTCTTCTGTCCATTTTTTAATCAGGTTGTTATTTTCTTATTGTTAAGTTATAACTGTTTGTTATATATTTTAGATAACAGTGCTTCATCAGATATGTCTTTTGCAAGTACTTTCTGACAGTCTGACTTGTTTTCTCATTTGCTTAATATTGTCTTTCACAGAGATGAAGTTTTTAATTTTAACGAGATCAGCTTATCAATTATTTCTTTCATGAATTATATTTTTGATGGTGCATCTAAAAAACCATCACTATCCCCAAGATCATGTAGGTTTTTCTTGTATGTTATCTTCTAGGGGTTTTAGGTTTCGCATTTTACATTTAGATCAGTGATCTATTTTGAGTTAATTTTTGTGAAGGGTTTGTGTTTAGATTCACTTTTTTACATGTGGGGTGTCCAGTCTTTCCAGCGCCATTTGTTGACTAGACTAACTTTGCTCCATTGTATTGCCTTGCTTCTTTGTTAAAGATCAGTTAACTATACTTACGTGGGTCTGTTTTTGTTCCATTGACTATTTGATTTTTTCCAACAATACCACACTGTCTTGATTACTGTCACTTTAATCTGGAAGTGAAGTAATGTTAGTCCACCCAACTTTGTTCTACTCATTCAATATTGAGTTGGCTATTCTGGGTCTTTTTGCTCTTGTTAGAAACGTTAGAATTAATTTTACCATATACAAAAGTAGTTTCCTGGGATTTTGACTGAGAATGTTGAATCACTAGATAAGTTGGGAAAACTGACATCTTGACAATATTGATTTTCTTATCCATGAATATGGAATATCTCTCAATTATTTAGTTTTTCTTTGATATCTTTCATCAAAGTTTTGCCATTTTCCTCATATGGATGTTATAAATATATTCTTAGGTTGACTTATTTCATTTTTAAGTGTTAATGCGAATAGTATTGTGTTTTTAATCTCAAATTCACTTGTTCATTTGTTGTATATCGGAAAGCAACTGGCTTGTGTATATTAACCTTATATCCTGCAACCTTGCTCTAATTCATAATTAGTTCCAGGAGTTTTTGTTTGTTTATTTATTCTTTTGGATTTTCTATATAGACAGTCATGTCATCTATGAACAAAGATAGTTTTATTTCTTCCTTCCATATCTGTATCTTTTATTTCCTTTTCTTGTCTTATTGCATTAGCTAGGACTTCCAGTACAATATTGAAAAGCAGTGGTGAGAGGGGACAGCCTTGCCTTCTTCCTGATTTTAGTGGGAAAGCTTCAAGTCTCACCAGTAAGTATGATGTTAGTTTTAGGTTTTACATAGATTTTTTTAATTTATCAAATTAAGTAAGTTTCCCTCTATTTTCAGTTTGCTGAGAGTTTTTTTTTTTTTAAATCATAAATAGATGTTTAATTTTGGCAAATGCTTTTTTCTGCATCTATCTCTATGATCATGTGGTTTTTCATTTTCAGCCTATTGATGTGATAGATTACATTAACTGATTTTCAAATGTTGGCCCAGGCTTATATACTGGGGATATATTTCACTTGGTGATAGATCTTTTTATATATTGTTGGTTTATACATTTTCACTTTGCTAATATTTTGCTGAGAATTTTTGCATCTGTGTTCATGAGAGACATTGGTCTGAGTTTTCATGTAAAGTCTCTGTCTGGCTTTGGTTTAGGAAATAGTGTCTTCATATAATGAGGTAGGAAGTATTCCCTTTGCTTCTGTTTTCTGAAAGAGAATGTAGAAGGTTGATATAATTGCTTGCATAAATGTTTTGTAGAACTCACCAGTGAACTATTCAAGGCCTAGTGCTTTCTGTTTTGGAAGGCTATTAATTATTGACTTGATTTATTGAATAGATATAAGCCTATTCAAATGATCTAGTTCTTGTTATATGAATTTTTGCAGATTGTGTCTTTCAGGAAATTTGTTTATTCCTTCTAGTTCATCACATTTGTGATCATAGAGTTTTTCATAGTATTCCTGTATTATCCTTTTATATCCATGGGATACACAGTGATGTCCTTCTTTCATTTATAAAATTAATTACATTTTCTCTTTTATTTTCTTAGCCTAGCTAGAGATGCAGGGATTTTATTTGAAATACACACACACACACACACACACACACACACACAAACACACACTGCTCTCATTTTACTGCTATCTGCTCTAATTTTTATTTCTTTTCTTCTGCTTATTTTGATTTTATTTGTTCTTCTTTGGAAGCTTAGGTGATTGATTTTAGATTTTTCTCTTATTCTAATATATGTATTCAATGTTATAAATTTCTCTGAGAAATAGTTTTGCTGTATTCCACACATTTTGCAAGTTGTGTTTTTGTTTTCATTTAGTTCAAAGATACTTTTACATTTCCTTTGAGATATCAGCTTTGACTCATGTGTTATGTAGAATTATGTTGCTTATTCTTCAGGAATTTTGAAACTTCCAGGTACCTTTATGTTATTGATTCTTAGTTTAATTCCACTGTGTTCTAAGAGCAGATACTATGCTATATGATTCTATTGTTTAAAAATTGCTAATATTTTATGGCCCAGAATGTGGTCTATCTTGATGAATGTTCCAGGGTGAGCTTGTGAAGAATGTGTAGTCTGTTGTTTTTGGATGAAGTAGTGCATAGATTTCAATTACAGTTGATCCTTGAACAACACATATTTGAACTATATGGGTCCAGTTATATGCAATTTTTTTTGTATATATAGTACTTTAAATGTATTTTCTCTTCCTTATGAATTTCTTAATAACATTTTTTTTACCTTACTTTATTCTTAGGAATACAGTATATAATATAGCTTACAAAATATGTGTTAATGAACTTTTTATGTTATCATTCAGAATTTTGGTCAACAGTAAGCTATTAATAGCTGTTTTGAGGGAGTCAAAATTATACATGGCTTTTCAACTGTGTGGAAAGTCAGCACTCCTAACTCCCATGTTTTTCAAGGGCCAACTCTATATCCAGTTGATTGATAGTCTGTTCAGTTCAACTATGTATTTATTAATATTTGGCAGCTGGATCTGTCCATTTCTGGTGAAGGGTGTTAAAATCTCCAACTATAATATTGGATTAATCTATGTCTTCTTACAGTTGTGTCAGGTTTTGCCTCACGTATTTTGATACTCTGTTATTAGGCACATACACATTAAGGACTATCACCTCTTTTTTTTTTTTTTTTTTTAAAGATTTTATTTATTTATTTGACAGAGAGAGATCACAAGTAGGCAGAGAGGCAGGCAGAGAGGCAGGCAGAGAGAGAGGAGGAAGCAGGCTCCCCGCTGAGCAGAGAGCCCGATGTGGGACTCGATCCCAGGACCCTGAGATCATGACCTGAGCCGAAGGCAGCGGCTTAACCCACTGAGCCACCCAGGCGCCCTATCATCTCTTTTTGACAATTGATTCTGGTATATATCTCTTGTTATATATCTCTTTTTTATCACTCTTTTTATCTCTCTCTATATTTCTTTCCTTGATCTGAAGTCTACTTTGTCTGAAATTAATAGAGATATTCTTGTTTTCTTTCGACTAGTGATGGCATGGTATATCTTTTTCTGCACTTTACTTTTAATCGATATTTGTCTTTATACTTAAAGTAGGTTTCTCGTAGAGAACATATGGTTGGGCATTGTGTTTTGATCCACTCTTAAAAGAGTTTTTAAGTGTTTTGTGTGTTTTAAGAGTTTTAAGTGTTTTGTCTTAAAAGACAATCTGTCTTTTTTTTTTTTTTCAAAGATTTTATTTATTTATCAGAGAGAGAGAGGGGAGAGAGCGAGCACAGGCAGACAGAATGGCAGGCAGAGACAGAGGGAGAAGCAGGCTCCCCGCCGAGCAAGGAGCCTGATGTGGTACTCAATCCCAGGACGCTGGGATCATGACCTGAGCAGAAGGCAGCTGCTTAACCAACTGAGCCACCCAGGCGTCCCCAATCTGTCTTTTAATAGGTATATTTGGACTGATATTTAAAATGATTATAGGTATAATTGAATTTATATGCACCGTATTTGGCACTGTTTTCTGTTTGTTGACTTTATGTTTTGCTCATCTTTGTCTTCTACAACTCTGCATTTTTTTGTTTAAATTGGGCATTTTATATGATTACATTTCACTCTTTGCGTATTAATTATACTTCTTTTTAAACTTATTTTAGTTGTTGCCTTGGTGTTGGCAATATACATTTTTTAAACAATTTATTTATTTTAGTAATCTCTACACCCAACATGGGCCTTGAACTTACAACCCCAAGATCAAGAGTCATACACTCTTCAAGCCAGGCATCCCAGCAGTAATTTTTGATTAATCCAAGTCCCCCTTTAAATAACACAATACTATTTCACAGGTAGGGCAATTACCTTTTAATAACAGAATATTTCTAATTCCTCCCTCCTGTACCTTGTATCATTATTTTCATTCATTTCATTTTTTATAAGCATATATATATATATTTATGCATATGTATTTGAATACATTTTGTTATTATTATTTTAAACAAACTGTGATCTGTTAGATCAATTAAGAATACGAAAAATACAATTTCTTATTTTACTTTTACTTATTTATTTTCCAGTACTCTTCCTTTCATTATCTACATTTGAAACTCTGATCTCTATAATTTTTCTTCTCTTGAAAGAACTTTTTTATTAAATTGCTTAAAAGATAGACCTGTCACCGACAAATTCTCTCAGTATTTGTTTTTCTTAGAAAATATTTATTTCTCTTTCACTTTGAAGGATTATTTTGCAGGATACACATTTCTAGCTTGGTGGGTTTTTTCTCAACACTTGAAATATTTTATCCCTTTCTCTTGCTTTGCAGCTTCTGAAGAGAAGTTAAATGTAATTGTGATCTTTGTTCCTCTGTAGTTTAGGTGTCTTACTTTGGGTTCTTTCAAGATTTTCCTTTATTATTGATTTTCTGAAGTTGAAGTAGTTTTTCTTTGGTATTTATGCTGCTTGAGGTTCTCTGGGCTTCCTGGATATTTGGCTTGGTGTATGACATTAATATGTACAAATTTTCAATCATTATTTGTTCTATTATTTCTTTGTAACTCACTCTCTTCCTCCAGATATTCCCATTACATGTATGTTATATCTTTTGTAGGTGTCCCACACTCCTTGGATATCTGATCTTTTTTCCCCCAATTTCTTTTCTCTTTGCTTTCATTTTTGGAAGTTTCTGTTATCATGTCCTCAAGCTCAGAGGGTCTTTCCTTACTCATGTGCAGTCTACTAATAAGTCTATCAAAGACATTCCTCATTTTCAATCTCTAGCCATTCATTTTTTTTTTTTTTTAAGAATTTTATCTATTTATTTGACAGAGAGAGACATAGCAAGAGAGGGAACACAAGCAGGGGGAGTGGAAGAGGGAGAATCAGGCCTCCTGTCCAGAGTAGGGAGCCCCAGGCAGGGCTCAATCCCAGGACCTTGGGATCATGACCTGAGCTGAAGGCAGACGCTTAACAACTGAGCCACCCAGGTGCCCCATTAGCATTTCTTTTTGATTCATACTTAGAAATTTCATCCTCTGCTTACATTATCTATCTGTTCTTGAATAGTGTCTTTTTTTTTTTTAATTCCATAATGGCTTTAGAATATTAGTAATAGTTCATAAAAATTGCTAGTTGGGCAATTCCAAAATCTTGTCAAATCTTGTGGTTCTGATGTTTGTTCTGTCTCTTCAAACTGTGAATTTAGCTTTCTGGTATGCCTTTTAAACTTTTGTTGAAAAATGGACATTATATATTGGATAAGAGAGATTTGGTAAAGTCCTCAGTAATATATTGGTAATGTGCAAGGGGAGGGGAAGCATTTTATAGTCCTATGAATAGCTCTGTCTTTCACTGAGCCTGTAATACCCCTCCATTGTGAAGTTTACTAGTGCTTTTCAGTTCTTTTCCCCCACTAGATGGGGCAGGATAGCTAAATATGGCATTAGATGTCACATGGAAGGAGGCTAGAGCTGTGTACTTCCCTTTCTCTAATTCTGTACGGATCTTCTTTAGTTAAGGAAGAAAAAAAGTAAACTATCACTGTATTTAAAAATTATCATTATATGCTCTCAACCTAGGTTCTAAACAGAAAGCTATATTCTTTACATTTTATTTCTTTAAATCTTATTCTTACTTTGTATATATTTAGAAGATCTTTCATACACTACAAATTTTAGGAACAGAAAAGTGAATGTGAGTGAATCCAGATGATAAAGTCATTTCCATTGTTCCATTTGGGGAATGAAAGATGAAGGCACAGTTATCATTCAGCAACTAAAAAGTGCAGAAACAGTTAAACGCAAAAGGTGAGAATGACATTGAAGTTTTTGCCCTTTTTTGAAGATTTTATTTATTTATTTTAGAGGGTGAGAGACTGTGTGCTACAAAGAGAACATGAGCAGGGGAAGGGGCAGAGGGAGAGGGAGAAGCAGATTCCTTGCTGAGCAAGGACCCCAATGTGGGGCTTGATCCGCAGACTCAGAGATCATTACCTTAGCCACCCACGTTCCCCAAGTTTTTGCTCTCTTAACCACATTCACAGTACTTAGCAGTATTGACTGTGGAGCCAGATAGCCCTTGTTTGATTTTTGGATTTGGAATTTAATCACATTGGACATGATGGGCAAGGTAACCAACCTCTCTGTGTCTTTTTCCTCATCTGTAAAATGGGGTACCTGGGGCACTTCTTTCATAGAGACATTGGAGGATTAAGTGAATTAACATGTATAAAACATTTAGAGCTGTGTCTTGGTGTTTTACAAGTGAAAAAAAATTCTTCTGTTGATTATTTCTGAAGTTAGGTGAAAACAGCAAATATATAGCTAGCATAGCAGCTACATTTGGCTTTGTAAAGAACTGCAGCTTCTGGTATATTATTTTAAAGAATACTTCAAAAACTGAAAGAAAGAATGAAATGTCATTCTGGAACGGAATTGTATTTCTTACTCTGTCAAAATAGCACAGAGTCAGCGAAACAGAAAAACAACAAAGCTTTGAATTTACCACAGTTATTTAGCTTTGTTCTTGTTCTGTGATTCCTCAGTTAACATGTATATTTGGGAATGTAACTGTGGCTCTTCTTTTAATTGTTGAGAACATTGTCTGGAATCTGTTTTGTGATTAATGTTTTGTTCAGTGTAGTAAGACATAAAAATTATTTTCTAAATTTCAGGGATTATGTACACTTTTAAGAGAAATAACTAATGTGGATACCAAACATGAGGTACAAATCTGTTAGGGTTGATATTCAAACACAGTCCAAGTAAAACTTGGTTGTAACAAACTCACATTCAATGCAAATTAGAGCAAAAAATCCCCAGGCATGCACTAAACACCCATATAATATTAGGATTCAGCAATAACACTGCTTTAAAGATGCACTGTATTCATAGACATGTTGAATTTCTCTAATATATAGAAAAACTAAATATGCATGCAGTAATTTCTAAAAAGGGATTTTATGGCTCTCATCCAGAAAGAGTCCAATGAATTTGAATGGCAGTATCTCATACTAGCAGTTTTATAAAGCAAATTTTTGCTACTTGAACGAATTTGAAGTCAGATTTATTTATACTTGGTGCTAATTATTATTTACAAAGTTGTGTTGACAATAAGATATTCACCTTTTAACTTTTATGTTTTTTAGGAAATATTTAAGTCTAATACTGACCACGTATACCAGTAGATCAAAATCCAACATTGGGTTAATCCTTTTTTTTTTTTTTTTTTTAAGAGAGTTATCCATAGCTAAGTCTGAAAGGAACATCTGTTTTTGGCTGTTTATGTATAATTACATTCTTTTTTGCTGCACTTTGAGTTGGTATGACAAGTGTGGTGAGGGTCAACACACAAAAATGTGCCACATTAGTTATGAGCAAGCTTCAGTGATGCTGTAGAAAGTGTTGGCAGTCTTCTCTAGACATCACTGCATTTTATTATACAACAGTCACATGGTACACTGTTGCCATTCAAGCTGTGATTTGATCTGTATCATTGTAGTGTGATAGGAAGATGACAGGCTACATTTGGGGACTTTATTGATAGTTTAGTATAATTTTATATTTAGCAGGATTTGTGGTTGAAACCATTTAAAGAAATTCAACATAGCATTTATTTGATGGTGGATTTAGATTTCAGAGCTCTGTAGAATATCCAGAGTACCAGTTACACAGGGTATTTTTTTTCTTCTAAAAGGAACATTGCCATTTTGGTTCAGTGTTTTACTTTTTGATTAGTGCATCACTGCCAACCGTGAACATAAAATATCACATTTTATTTTGTTCCTCTTAAAAGTTTTATCTCTGATTACCCTGGTGAAAGTGATACTTGTCTTCCTTATCATTTTCCCTTTTAAGTTTTTATTATCAGTCTGCAGCATTTTATTAACTTCTCAAAGAAGAAACCATTTTGGGGCGCCTGGGTGGCTCAGTGGGTTAAGCCGCTGCCTTCGGCTCAGGTCATGATCTCAGGGTCCTGGGATCGAGTCCCACATCGGGCTCTCTGCTCAGCAGGGAGCCTGCTTCCTCCTCTCTCTCTGCCTACTTGTGATCTCTCTCTGTCAAATAAATAAATAAAATCTTTAAAAAAAAAAAAAAAAGAAGAAACCATTTTGAATTTTGTTCTTGTCATCTCTCTGTTACCATGTTGTTTTATAATTACCTATTACTGTATAGCTTTCTCATTAGACTATAAATTCCTTGAAAGCAAGATTTATAGTCTATTAATTTAGATGTTTCAGCAGCAGCACCAGCACAAAGTTTGACACAGTGTATAGAGCCACTGAATATTAGTAAATTCATGAATGAGTGTTGCCCCTGGTGGCGGTGAAGACTTCTTTAGAAGTGTCTGGGAGGAAAAGGGGCAGGGATAGCTGTAGGCTAACATATGCCATTTGGAAGTTAGGTGTTTATTAAGTAGTGGACTGTTCCCTGTTGAAGCAGAATAAACACCATTTGCCAAACATTGTGCTTAAATATTGATATAGAGACATAAATAAATACTTGTAATAAGATATGATTGAGTCCATAATAAAGACATAGAAACGTTCATGTGAGGGAATAACAACTATATTCAAAATGTTGAAAAATAAAGAGATACTTAAAGATGAGGGCATACGAGCAAAAGATGAAAGTTTGGAATGAGCACAGCAGATCTGAGAAATACAATTTGGTTTGGGGGCATTTGGGACATGACCTGGTTGAATGTGTTAGGGCCTGTTTGTGGACAATGTTTTACACCATGCTGAGGGGGCTGAACTTTAAACCACAGGTCATGAAATATCTCTTTAAGTGGAGGAATTCAGATTTGTTTTTTTAAAAACGTGTGTATGTGTGTGTGTGTTAGTGAAGGAGTTAGGGTAGAATCAGGAGACCATGGTACGTTGGATAAAAACCCTGATACGTTGAATAAAAAAACCCTGATACGTTGATACATCAGTTCACATGAAAGATATTAGAGTAAAAATAAAGCCGTGACAGAAGAAACAGAAGGAAGGGCCTTGCTTCAGGATGTTAATATGAAGTAGAACTGACAGGACTTGGGGACCAATGGATTATGTGAAGTTAATTAAGGGAGAGAGGAGAAATACTTTAAGCCTTACATAGATAGTACATAGTTGGTGTTTCCTTCTGGCAAACATGAGCTATTTCGAGTCTTAGCTAAGTTTAAAAGTCTTTAATTTTCTTTTTTGTGATTTATGAATTATGTACTTTAAATAAAGCTTTAAATTGGCTAAATGGCCATAGGATTATCCTATGGACAAAATAATCTTGTCTTACCATACTTCTACTTTTCTCGAGCATTAGAGTAAACAGCATTAATGTAAGATTATTATTCACTTGAAGGAATATAAGAATATATAGACTATTAAATTATGTTTTAAGTAAATATTTTAGAAATGAGATCTTTTTAAGGCACGACCTAGTTCATTTCTGTTTAAAATATGACTTAGTTCTTAGAAATGTGGCAAGGACACAGCAAGTGTCAACGAAGTATTATCTAGTACTATAACTATTAGTGTTACCTGTTCCTTGGATAATTACAAGAGCCTTTCAACTGATCTCCCTGCTTTTGTCCTGCCCATCTGTTAGCCTGTTTTCTAAACCTTAAACACAGGGGTACGTGGGTGGCTCAGTGGGTTAAGTGTCTGCCTTTGGCTGAGGTCATGATCCCAGAGTCCTAGGATCAAGCCCTGCATTGGGCTCCCTGCTTCTGCCTGCCACTCCCCCTGCTCGCTCTCTCTCTTTCTCTTTCTGACAGACAAATAAATAAAATTTTAAAAATAAACAAATCTTTTTTTTTTTTTTTCCCTCTAACAGAGAGATGGAAATCACTAGTAGGCAGAACAGGAGGCAGAGAGAGAGGGGGAAGCAGGCTCCCTGCTGAGCAGAGACTCCCCCCACATGCTGGGCTCGATCCCAGGACCTTGAGATCATGACCTGAGCTGAAGGCAGAGGCTTAACCCACTGAGCCACCCAGGCGCTCCTATCTTATACTTTCTAACAAGGTTTCTTTCTAAAAGATAACTACCAATAGCTCTGTTCAAGATGAAATAATGAATAAAAATATAAAATTGTTAGGAAAAAAGATAACAGACCTTGCCTCTTGCTTCTTTGTTTGATATATTTGATCTATATCTCTTAAATTAATACACACTAGAAAGGACATTTATTTTATTCACTAAAAAATATTAAGTTTCAGGTATTATTTTAGACCCTGTGGATATAGTGCAAAGCCTCTGCCCCTACCCATTTGGAGCTTATGTTCCAGAGAAGAGAAAATAAACTATAGTACATCAGAAAGTGATACCAAGCCCCGCATCGGTGTGCGGGGTGTGTGTGTGTGTGTGTGTGTGTGTGTCTCTGCTCAGCAGGGAACCTGCTTCCCTCTCTCTCTCTGCCTGTCTCTCTGCTTACTTGTGATCTCTCTTGCTCTGTCAAATAAATAAATAAATAATCTAAAAAAAAAAAAGGAAGAAAGTGTAAGATAAATATGCACTTTCTATGTTTGTGTTTCATACAATTTTAGGCATTTTCTATATTACTTGGTAATTAGCTAGTATATTCAAATAGTGGTACATTCTAGTAACATAAGAACACTACTCATTTTCTTAAAAACTGATTTCTGAAGCTGTTGGGACACCAAGAAATGTAAAGTCCCATGTGGGTGGCAGTTCTGTCTGTGATTATGTGGTTTCCCTCATTCTTTCCTTTGAATCATAGCTCAGATGTGATTTCTGATCCATTTTTCAATTACACTAAAATTCTAAACATTTTGGCAGCTTTCCTTTTCCACACAAAATAGTTGAGAAAGAGTCATTAACTGTATGGCATGTTTGAAAAAAATACATGATGAGAGTTAATGCTTTGACAGACCAGAAGCCTAGTTTTTCAATTAATTTTCTCATAATGGTAGTTACTTCTTGAGAATTATATGCTATGGTTGAGAGTTAATGTCAGTTTTGTTCCTGGATATACAATCAAATCCTCTACAAAGACAGTTCATACCTCATAATAAAGCTCTAACATCAAATGTGAACAGAAGCTTCAGGATTCAGGGTGTATCTTATGAAAACATTGTATAATTTTTAAAAATATTTATTTATTTGACAGACACAGAGAGAGAGGGAACATAAGCAAGAGGGGAGGAAGGGGAGAGGCAGAAGGATAAGGAGGCTTCCCGCCACGCAGGGATCCCGATGCGGGGCTTGATCCTAGGTCTCTGGGATCATGACCTGAGCTGAAGGCAGAGACAACGATTGAGCCACCCAGGCACCCCAACATTGTATAATTTTGTTAAACTATTGCTTTTACAGTGGTACATGCTGGAAACTGCTTAGCTAAATGTATTTGCTTTTTCTTCTATTATGTTTTTTTCCTGATGGACTTTACTTATAGAATAATGACTTTTAGTCTCCTGAAACTCAATTCTTTCTGGAATTTTTTATTGAAACAATTATAAAAGGACTCTCCAGCAGCATTTCTTAGATTTTATAGTGTTGATAGACACGTTGTCTAGAAGTTTGCCATTCAAAGATATGTTCTCCTTTAATTGTCTTCAAATCCTCTAATAATCATACCTTATATTTGCTAACATGTTACATTTTAAAAACTGTTTAAGTACATATTATTTTTTAAAGAATCTGTGGGAAATACAGGACAAGTAATAGTATTCTCAATTTACAGATGTTGAACTCAAGTCTTGCAATGATGAACAAATATCCCAGAGATCCATTTACTGAACAAATATTTATTGTGTATCCATGATGTCTAGGTTTATTCTAGGAGCTATGGAAATCCTAAAGAACAAAACAGACAAGTTCTTGCTCTCCCGAAGTTTATATTCAGTGGCTTTATTTTTTTTTTTAAAAGATTTTATTTATTTATTTGACAGAGAGAGATCACAAGTAGGCAGAGAGACAGGCAGACAGAGAGGAGGAAGCAGGCTCCCTGCTGAGCAGAGGGCCCGATGCGGTGCTCTATCCCAGGACCCTGGGATCATGACCTGAGCCGAAGGCAGAGGTTTTAACCCACTGAGCCACCCAGGCGCTCCTATTGAGTGGCTTTAATTGAACAATATAGATTAGCTGATTAAGTGGAGGCGCCTAGACTATAAACTGTGCCTTTTGTCTTGATTGTTTAAACCCTTAAACTGAGTACCTCCATAAAAGGAAGATGTCAGTTACTGTTTTAAGGCCTTTAAGTATATGGTTTTTCTCTAACTTCTCACATTCCCTGTAGTCCACACTTTTGTGTTCCAGCAAAAAACAGTCTCTATTGAGGGGATTACAGAGGTGCGAACGAGGAGGCTGGGGAAACTGGTGATGAGCATTATTTTCCTAGGGCTAAGCAGGCAATGGCAGAAACAGTGGTAAAGAGTTCATTGAAAGCTGTGGCCATGCAGAAGGGTTTTCCAGAAATGGTAATAGTGATAAGGGGGCCAAACTGCTGTGATAAGCCTGGGAAGTATGAGGAAAATGACCTGACCTCCTTCTCTCCCTGATTTTCAAACTCTAAGTAGTAACTTCCATTGTCTGAATTGGAATCTGCGAGAGGTAGTCTCATAATGTGGGCTCTAAGGGTCGGATTTTGGGGTCACACAGTAGGAGAGAGAAATATAACTAATTAGGATTTAGGGGACAACAAAGAATACCGAGCACTTCTTTTTTATTTTAATTTTTTTTTTTTCCCTTAAGATTGTTGTTTATTTGACAGAGAGAGAGGGAGAACACAAGCAGGAGCAAGAGAGGGAAGGGAAGCTCCCTGCTCATGTGGGATTCAGTCCCAGGACGCTAGGGTCATGATCAGAGCCCAAGGCAGATGCTTAACTGACTGAGCCACCCGGGCACCCAATACCAAGCACTTCTATATTTAAAAGAGAAACTGGATACTTCACCATAAATTGTGTCATTTATGCCAAGCCTTTCTGGATTGTTCCTTTAATTTTCCCATATAGAAGTTGTCCCACTCTCCCTAACCCCTAGCTGCCCAATTTCTTTCTTCCTTATAAGTGGAATATGGTATGTGCTACAGAAATATGTTTCTTATATGTTATGTTTTGTGTATTATTAATCTTCTTTATCAGGGTGTCAGCTATCTAAGAATGGGCTCTGAGTCTGTTTTCCCTTTTTATTCCTCTTCCTTCTATCCAGAGAGCTAACATGTTACTTTGCTTTAATATTTGCTGACTGAATGCATAGATGAATGATTAGTAAACATCCAAGGAAAAAGATTCTCAAAGTTATCTGGCTGTTAAATTCCTGTGTCAGTTACAATAAATGTGTAATTCATTATGTATATTGAATGTATATACATTATGAATATGTAATTCATAATTAATAATTTATCTCTGCCTGTTAACAAAAATTATCACATATGTTAATATATAAAATTTGTCTTGGGAAAAAATGTAACTTACCCTAAGATTGCGAGGTACGCATTACCTCCTAAAATTAGGAATGTTGCATAGCAAGTTTGCTTTTGCACCCAAGAAAAATCTAGTTCTTTGCGAGCATGACCCCTGTGTTTCGCTGTTTAATAGACAGATGTACAGGTTGGCTATATCCTGTCATGAGCTAAGAAGTTTTCACACTGACATGGAAAAAAATCTTTTTTTTTTTTCAAAATTAAAATAGAGTAAAAGGTATATTTATTGTTTTATATATTTATATGCATATTTAAAAAATCCTTTTAGCCTTATGTATCTTATAAAATGGCCAGTTTTGATTTCATAAAACTTCAATTCACTAAAGGAAATGTATCATTCATTGTTACATGGTAGAGGAGTGGAACATAGTAAGCATAAGGAAATATATATTTTTTTAAGTTATATTATTTCTGGACAGTATCACTGTATATAGGATGAGAATAATGAATGCATAGAGATGCTACAGTCAGTGATTTCACTTCATCCACTGAGAGATATTTCTCTAGCAATAAGTAATAAAAGAAGGGGATGCTAAATTGGTATGTTAAAAAGTCATTTCCAAATATCAGGCTTATTTGCTTATTTGCTTAGATATGTGCCAGTTCAACTATTAAACTCTTTATGGAATGATGAAAATAGTCTATCATGTTTTTTCATATTCAAAACTTGATACTTACTTTAAAAATAAGTCCAAAATTTACTGCCAAGTCAAAAGCTATGAAATAGAAAGTAAATGTCAAATTCTGCTGTTAACTTTGTGAGTCAGGCAGTGAAAATCGTACCTACATGCAAAGACCATATTTGACCTTTATCCTGACATGAGTTATAAGAACTTGTCCTTTAAGTCTGTGTTAAAAAACAAGTTAAATATTTTAAATAATGTCTGCTGTTTTTTTATCCAGATGATTTTTTCTAAAATTATATTTAAAAATAAGTCTCAAGATGATTTCCATTTTATTTTAAAATTCCACTTTTAGATTTTTAAATATTACTTTCGATTATATTTTTAAGAAAATAGATCTTTGTATAAAGTATCAGATAAATTTGTTTAGGGAGAGGAATTAAGTTCTGGTGATGCACATTTTAATGTTAATTTTTAAATGAAATTTTAAAATGAAAAATCCTGTTGTGATCTGAGAATCATCTCAGTATTTTTCAGACTTTTAATTTAAATTTTTACATGTGTTTTCTTAAATTGAGAAAAAACTAAATGTGTTATTTATTGTTGATTTGCATTAGTTTGACAAAATGAAATGCAAACTACAGAAGATGTAATTTTGGGGCGCCTGGGTGGCTCAGTGGGTTAAGCTGCTGCCTTCGGCTCAGGTCATGATCTCAGAGTCCTGGGATCGAGTCCCGCATCGGGCTCTCTGCTCAGCAGGGAGCCTGCTTCCTCCTCTCTCTCTCTCTCTCTGCCTGCCTCTCTGCCTACTTGTGATCTCTCTCTCTGTCAAATAAATAAATAAAATCTTTAAAAAAAAAAAAAAAGAAGATGTAATTTTGATGTAAATACAAATACACATATATAATTCTGATGGGAATATGTTTTTCTGTTCTTTTTTCCATTGTTGACATGAAGATGGACTTGAATATAATTTCATTGATATGGAGTTAAGAGATAGAACCAGGAATTGTTTTTTATTGAAGTACTGTTACCATATAATATTATATTAGTTATAATATACCACATATTGTTTGGTATTTGTATACATTATGAAATCATTACTACAATAAGCCTAGTTACCATTTGTCACCATACATAGGATTTTTTACTGTATTCTTTGTGATGTACATTATATCCCAATTTCTCTTTAATTTATAACTGGAAGATTATACCTCTTAATCCCCTTCTCCTATTTCATCAATTGCCTTTCACCCTCCACCCCTGGGCAAACATCATTTTGTTCTCTGTATCTGTAAGTCAGCTTCTGTTTTGTTGTGTTTGTTTATTTGATGTGCTTTTTATATTCCACATGCAAAGAAATCACAAGGTATTTGTGTTTCTCTGCCTGACTTGTTTCCCTTATCCTAGTACACTCTAGGTCTATCCATGTGGTTGCAAATGACAATATTTCATTCTTTTTTTATGGCTGAGTAATAATCTATCACACGTGCATGCACACACACACATATACACACAACACCATATGTTCTTTGTATATCTTAGCATTTTTATTTTCTTTGAATAAATACCCACAAGTGATATTGCAACATCATATGATAGTTCTAGTTTTAATTTTTTGAAGACCCTTCATGGCGTTTTCCATAGTGGCTATGCCAATTTGCATTCCTACCACCAGTGCATGAGGGTTCTCTTTTCTCCATACCTTCATTAGCACTTGTTATTCCTTTTGTGTGTATATGTGTGTGCGTGCGCGCAGTACTTTTTAAGCCATTCTAGCTAGTATGAGGTAACATCCCACTATGGATTTTATTTGATTTCCCTAGTGATTAGTGATAATGAACATCTTTTCATGTGTCTTTGACCATCTGTATATCTTCTTTGGAAAAAATGTCTATTTCTCTGCTCATTTTTAATCAGATTGTTTTTTTGTTCATTGATATTTAATTGTATAAGTTCTTTATATATTTTGGATGTTCATCTCTATCAGATACATCATTCGCAAAGATCTACTTCTATTCAGTACCTTGCCTTTTTGTTTTGTTGTTTTCCTTCACAGTGCAAAAACTTCTAAGTTTGATGTGGTCTCATTGGTTTTTTTTTTTCCTTTTGTTCTCCTTGCCTGAGGAGACAGAGACCCCCCCCCCGCCCCCCGCCAAATATTGCCAAGCCCAGTGTCAGAGAGTTTACTGCTTCTGTTTTCTTCTAGTTTTGTGGTTTTAGGTCTTACGTTTAAGTCTTTAATCCATTTGGAGTTCACTTTTGTACGCGGAGTAAGAAAGTGGCCCAGTTTCATTCTTCGGCATGTAGCTGTGTAGTTTTCCCAGCACCATGTATTGAAGAGACTGTCTTTTCTCCATTGTATATTCTTGCCTTCTCTGTTGTAGGCTAATTAACCATAAAAGCATGGGTTTATTTCAGGGCTCTCTATTCTGTTAATCTATTCCATTTGGGGTCTTTGGTGATTCCATAATGCCACTGATACTTTTATAGGAATTCCATCACATCTGTAGATTAATTTTTTACCTTTCACTTAAGAACTAAAATGCATTTTGACATAGTCATATAAATGGATATTTAAACTCAGTATGAACTCTAGCATAATTTAATTCGATGAATTTTTTTTAAACTTCAGGTAAGTTTACTTAAAAATTTGCTCCCTTCAAATTCTTTCTTCATACTTGGAGTATACTTTTTTTTAAAAAAAATCATTCTTACTTTATATTAACTCCAGTGGACTAAGGGATGTTTATACATGGTGATAGTGGTAGGTATATGATAATCTATGATTATCCTGAGTTCTAGCTATTTGCCACATTAAATCAGCCAACATTTCTACAGCATCTACTTATAACCAGTTCCTGGACAAAATCGGATATTACCTTAGTTATAAATAAACAAAACTACTTTTTAAAAAGTTTTCTTTATTCTGTTATAATGACAATATTTACAGGGTATACCTGAAAACAAACTAGGTTGTTTTTTTTTTTTTTTTTAGATTTTATTTATTTGACAGACAGAGATCACAAGTAGGCAGAGAGGCAGGCAGAGAGAGAGGGGAGGAAGGATCCTCCCCGCTGAGCAGAGAGCCCAATGCGGGGCTGGATCCCAGGACCCTGGGCAGAGGCTTTAACCCACTGGGCTACCCAGGCGACCCTGAAAACAAACTAGTATTAATTCAGTCTGTATTAGTATTCTAGGGCTGCCATAACAAAATATCACAGACTGACTGTCTTAAACAACAGAACCTTATTTTTTTTCACAGTTCTGGATGCTAAAACTCTGTGATCAAAATGTTAGCAGGTTTGATTTTGATTTCTTCTGAGACCTCTCTCTGTATGTTGTAGGTGACCCGATTCTCCTTCTGTCTTCATGTAGTCTTTTTTTGGTTGTGTCTGTGTCCTAATCTCCTTACAAAGGGATGGTTGTATTGAATTAGGACCCACCATAATGACTTCATTTTACCTTAATTATCTCTCTATAGGTTCTGTCTCCAAATAAGTTTACACAATGAAGTTAAGACTTAAAAAAAAATTATATAAATCTGGGTTGGTTGAGGGGCACACAATCGAGCCCGAAACCCTAAGTCTGGGCAAGTTCATTTTATCTTTGATTAGCAATGAGAAAATGCATATAAATTGCTATAAGAAAGAGAAGTATGTACTGTCAGATAAAGGGAAATTTTCCCTGATTCTTACTGATTCCTATAGCTCGCTGTGGCTTCAGTGATAAACCTTACAATCTGCAAGTAGAGGGACACAATTCAAAAGTAAATGAAGACAATTTTCTTGGAAGAAAAACTGAACTTATTCTGGAAACCATTATTAATTACCATTCCATTTTGTAGACCTAAGAGGCGCATCCCCAAATATTTCTTTATTTATTATGTCTCTTAACTAAGTAAATGATTTTTTTGCCATCCTGCTGTTGCTCACTCCAGAAACTAAAGAATTGCTTTCCATTCCTCTCTAATGCACTTTTCTTCATTTTTCCTGCCATTTTCAACCCACTCCATTATTAGCACCCAGTCTCTGAACCCTGCAGTTATTTTTACCTAATATGTCAGCTCTATGTCTCTTTTGTTCATTTGTGCTTTGGCTTAGTTTAATTTCCCAGCACTTAACTGCGTGGATTCCTAACTGATTCCCATGCTTCCAAACTGGCTGCATCCAAATCATCCTTCCCTATGTTGTCAATGATTTAATTAAAATACAGCATTGATCAATTTGTTCCATTGTTCAAAATCCTTGAATGACACTCCATAACTTCTAGAATTGAGTTCACATAACAAGGTTTTGTTTGTTTGTTTGTTTGTTTAATTGTTCCTCCCATCGCCTCTTTTCCACTCTCAACCCTCACTACTCATTATCATCACATAGGGCCTTCCTTTCAACTACAGGGCACTGTGGTTACTTCTCTGACTTCCTCATGCTGTTTCACACCTCCAAAACTTTGGTTAAGATGCTTTTTCTATTTAGTGCTATTTCCCTCTGCATCTTCTTCATCAAACTAACTCATGTTAGCTCATAACATATCATTAAGGTTTTTCCAAGAAGCATTTCATAAAAACATTCATTCCCATTGAAATATCTACCTGTTGTAAAATTAACGGGGACAAGAATGTGTTATGGGAAATTTGCAGTTTAGATGACTTTATAGAACACAATTGCAGCTGTGTCATTTACTTTAGTATTAAGTGAAAAGAAATTTTTAATTCTAGAAATTTATGAAATTCAGTGAGGGACATCATCTATAGATACCTAGGTCTATTTTTTCTGATATTATCAAAAGTAAATTATTCTCAGGACACTAGGGTGGCTCAGTGGGTTAAGCCTCTGCCTTCAGCTCAGGTCATGATCTCGGGGTTCTGGGGTCGAGCCTCACATCGGGCTCTCTGCTCAGTGGGGAGCCTTCTTCCCCCTCTCTATCTGCTTGCCTCTCCACCTACTTGTGATCTGTCAAATAATAAATAAAATCTTTTTTAAAAAAGTAAATTATTCTCTTAGAATGTAAGTAACATCCAAGTTTTAATATGAAAAGTTTGAGTCATCCAAGATTACAAGTGGAATTAAAAGCTTCATGGTGGGGAGCCCGGGTGTCTCAGTTGGTTAGGTATCTGCCTTCGGCTAAGGTCATGAAACCAGGGTCCTGGGGTCAAGACCCTTTCAGGCTCCCTGCTCAGCAAGGAGTCAGCTTCTCCCTTTCCCTCTGTGCTCTCTCTCTTTCACAAATAAATAAATAAATTTTCATAAAAAAAAAAAAAACACTATACAGACACACACACACACACACACACACACACACACACACATATATATATATTCAGATACTAGTTGCTAGACTGACATTCAAGAGAGACTATTTATAGATAAACCGGTTAAAAATGTACTCTTTATTTGAACAGTGATAGTTGAACATAGATCCAGCCTCTCCATTTGCTGTTTTGGTTATATCTGAGTTTCCTTGCCATTCTTGTGATTTGATTTTGTTCCAAGCATATAATCCATTCTCAGGTTACACTGAATTGAACATGACAGCTGATCAGAGCACAGTTTCCATTGCGCATTCCAGGAATCAGCTGCTGTGATGTTCAGTTCAGTGGATACTTAGGCTGGGAACTGACCAACTAAACACTGGTTGACTTCACATAGGATGAGGAGTTGAATTTGGAAATTCAGACACTTAACAGTGGCATATTGACATTTGACCTTGAAACATTAGTCCAATCTCTTATATCACATTTTTTAAAATCAAACTGATTTTATACATGGGAAAAAGCTACATGTGTCTTACTTATGTATGTTATAGAGCACGATGTAGTTTATTCATTGCATCAAAATTTGAAGTAGCTAGGCTTTATAAACACACACACACACGCATAAAAAAAAAAACCACATAAACAAAAGAGAAAACAAACCGAACAAAAATTATTAGAATATGTGCATTATATTATAGTTGTCAAAGGAAAATGTGCTATTACTTATTAATTGGTCTTGATAAAACTGTGGCAGTATTGTTTTCACTGCATGTGACGTTTAGAAGAACCTCATCTTTATAGATGGGTACCATTTGTTTTTTTTACATTTGCTTTGCTTTCCACCTTAGTCTCATCCTGTCTATATGCAAATACTACCGTGGAGACCTAGTTGACACAGCTGTAGATAGCAAGGTAATTGCATCAACTCCAAGTCTGGCTTTGTAGGTCATCAGAGGAGGAGGATGTCTTTTTCATGGTTCGTGTGCTGCAGATGCCAATATTACTTGGTAACTTCACCCTTTTCCAGCTGTGGAACTTTTTGTGACTATTGAATCTAAATATTTACAGTTTATTCATCCTGTCAGGGTGCTTCTGTTTATCTGCAGACTGTGTCACGGCATGTCGTATGATTAACATAAAACACCGTAAAACACCTTCTGGAGAAAATTATACTGTAGCTTTTTAACTGAATTTTTCAGTTTCTTTCCACTAATGTATTTTATGGCTAAATATTAAATACCTGAAATAGGAATTTATAGTGAAAGATTGGCAGGATTCCATTTAATGAAGTCAAGTAAGGACTTAGAAAGCCAGAATTCTTCTCAAAAATATACTGTTTTAAAAATACCGTATGCTTATAAGATAGGCAACTTTTTTTTTTTCTGTTTTAGCAACAGCTTCACTTGATTCATTGTATTTCATATAATTAAATATGAATTCTGGAGTTCTGGAGAGGACCTTAGATATGATCTCTACATGTATTCATTTTACAAAAGATGAATGAGGGGACTTGCATAATTCCACATAGTTAATGGCAAAGTTGGGAGAAAATTTAAGAGTCAGGATTTCTGCTTGAAACCCTCAGTGATGGCAGCACTAAAGATGTTCTCAGTGATGCCTCATTATTATCTTAACAACAGAATGAAAAACTGTGTATTCAGAGTTCTGTTTGTTACTTATTATTATCAATTTATATAATTATATAATTATTTGTATATAATTCAGTTGTGGCTACTCAGTGTTCTGAATTGATCAGCTAATATTTGAGAGATGCTATCAATAAATTTTAAGAACTTATATTATTTAAATATGTGAGCATATTTAAAATCAATGGGCATAAAAGAAATATTAGAGATTTTCCTATTTACAAAAAAGAATCCTGAAAAAAAAGATCTCAGAAACAATCTAATTTGATTGATTAATTATATTGACTCATGACATGGAAATAAATAATTTTCAAGTTGGAACACTAAAATAGTATGACTATTATAAACATTGTAGTTTTTAGATGAATATTTGCTGATTCTGCTTTCTTTTTATATTTTACTGGGAAATGAAGTAGATGTTTTGTTACTTGGGTGTTACTTGACCATATTAAAGACTGTTCTTTTTTTTCCAAATTTTTACTTAAATTCTAGTTAAACATAGAGTGTAATATTGGTTTCAGGAGTAGAATTTAGTGATTCATCACTTATCTGTAACATCCAGTGCTCGACACAAGGACCCTCCTTAACATCTATCACCCATATAGACCACCCCAGGCCATCTCCTTCCAGCGACCCTCAGTTTGTTCTCAATAGTTCAGAGTCTCTTATGGTTTATTAAAGCACTGTTTGAATGAATGATCGAATGAAATGACTGGATGAAATGATGAAATTCTCTCCTGGGATTCTTTGTAAGAGACTTTTAAAATTTAATGTCTATATTTTCTATATTTTCATTAGGCTATACTTTGATTCTTATTATGTCACTCCTGTTAGCAACATGCAGAAAAGCTGGAATAACTTTGAAATTATTGAAAATGGAATCAGGAGTTCTATGGATCAGACTTATGTGCTCAAAATTACAAGGACTTTAATCATCAAGTCAAATGACTATTGACTCAAAAATTCTTCTGGGCCTGAGTATAATTATGAATTGATATGGCCGTGACCCATGGCTTTATATGAAACTAGTTACATGTTGAATTAGACCCTGTGGAAATAGTCAGATTGCTTCAGGCGCAGAATATTACAGTTTTTCTCTTGCTTACACAGTTTTCAGAACCAGTTTCCAGAATCTCCTGCAATTAAACTCTTTAGATAATCCTGTTACTAATTATTTGTAATTTTTTTAATTAAAATTATGCAGAATTCAAAATAAGAGAGTTTTAATGTATGCTTAGATGCTCCATTACTTAATAAAAATATCTCAAATTTCTGGCTTTTTATTCATAATTTGAATTTTTCTGGTCTCTGCATTTCTTACCCATCTTTGTAAATAAGAATTCCTTTTGATACCAACTCCTTTATGAGAACACAATAGTAGGACCTATATTTTCTTTTAAAAATTCTCATATAAATTTGTCTAATAATAATAATCCCCTTTGATTTGATTGAACTCTGTAGTTTATGTTGAAAATATATTACTATCTTTATATATCTACAGGTTTTAAATTTTATTTACTGTTTCATCAGCTTATTACTTATATTTTCTTTGTCTTATTTTATACAGTGTAAGCTGTGAATGCAGTAAAATCAAGTTTTAACAAATGGATGCATATAGTAAAGATTGTCTAAACCACAGAATAATAGAATAACAGCTTAATATTAACAGCTGATTTGTAAGACAGGTGTGAGTTTTTCTTTAATCCTATCACACTATTTTTTATTTAAGTTTTTTGTTTTAATTCCAGTGTAGCTAGCATACATTGTTACATTAGTGTCAAGTGTGCAATATGGTGTTTCCACAATTCCATTACTCTGTGCTCATCACGACAAGTTCGCTTTTCAATCCCCATCCCCTGTTTTACCCATACTGCTCTCACCTCTCTTCTGGTAACTATTGGTTTATTATTTATAGTTAAGAGTCTGTTTCTTGGTTTCTTTGTCTGTCTTTCTCTTTTTCCCTTGCTTGTTTGTTTTGTCCTGTAAGACTATTTTTAACATTGAATGTAAGTGATAATTCTTCAGGTATTCAACAATAAACTACACATTATTTCCTAGAGTAAATCTTGCTCTGATCTATGTATATCCGAATATGCTGACTACATCCATGGTTATTTCTTGACAGGGGGACATCCAGCAGCTGCTGATCATAGGTGACCCCAAAGCTGCATATGACTACTGTGAGCATTATAGTCCAGACTGTGACTCTTCAGTGCCCAAGGCTGCTCAGGCTCAGGAACCGCAGATTGATGAGGTGAGGACCATAACATCAGGGCACGTTTTCTCATTTTAATGGTATAGACCTACTCCTGTAGTTTTGAGGCTTATCACTATTATTCAATTTTAATTAAAGTATACTTTGCATTTAATAGTGTTTTACCATTTCTAGGAAGAGTGATTTAAAGATTTTGGGTGTTTTTCCTTTCAAGTACCCTGTTACTTAAACTTCTGATAATTAGAGATACCTCACTTGTATGTGTGTATATGAGCATATTTTATTTGGGGGGAGGTGAGAAAAAGATACTTATTTAAAAGCTATATTTCTGCTACATAAATATCTAAAAGCTGTATATCTGCCCTTGGCAGTTAAATAATTGACACAGCCTCCAGATAAGGGTGACATATCCTCTGGTGCACTTGCCTTTGGCAATTCAGATAGATGAGAAAGTGACATTAGAGCTACCTTAAAGTTTCAGGCTGTGTTGAGTATTTAGAGAGATTTTTTTTCTGTTTCTTATTGGGCATGGCTACACTGATATGTATGTTTTCTTTGTCTTCCACAAAATTTGACATAAAGAGTAATAAAATGAAAAGCAGTATGATCTGAATGTAGTAACTAAAACTATTCATGTACTTTGATTCTTATTATGTCACTTAATTTGAAATTCAAATGTGAAACCCTTCTTCCAGGCCATTTTTGCAAGAAAATTTACCATAATGAAATTTAACCCTATTCTCTTTCAGACCAAAAAGTAAGTTTGCCTAACCATAACAATTTTGGCAGAATTGAATATTCCCCAAAACAAAAAATACAGTACAATGTACCTTTATCCAGATTTTTGGTAAAATCCTTTGATGTGGATCTTCTGGAAATTAAAAAAACAAGCAAACTGGAAGGAATTTAGTCTTTAGTTGGCAGCAAAACAATTTTTTTAGATTCTTTTTTCTCAAGGTGAAGAGTGTTAAATTTTAAGAGAGGGGGTTGGAAGTTTGAAAACATCAAGGCTGCCTTAATGTCTGAAAATAGCTCAAATAGCATTCTTACTTTCTAAATGTATTATTTGTTTCCATCTTTTGAGCTTGACTACTTAGAAGAGGTTAGGATCTTTTTTATTTTAATGTATTACTGTTTTTGCATGTGAGTTCCGTTAGAATTTTACCATCTAAGTGCTTGAGATAGATTTGTTGACATCATTTTTCTTTTTAAAGTACGATAGTGAATTCTGTTGCACTGATCTTTTCCATGACTTAATGTTAATGTTCTTTTTAAAACAGGATAAAGTCTTAAGAAGCTGACAGAAAAGCAAATATGAGAGAGAAAAAAGAAATTGCTTGGGTAGTTGTGGTTGATTTTTTCACAGTTTTCCTGTGCCTCAGTCTTTTTATTCCCTCAAGATTTATTTAAACAGTTTTTTTTGTGTGTGTAAATTCCAAGGGGACAGCTAAATACCATCAGGTTTAGGGCTTTTATACCTTAGAGATTATGTGATGATTCAGTATTAAAATTTATAATATTTATACATGGTATACATGTTTGAGATTGCTGAGATTTATTTTGCTCCTGTTTTAAGAAAGATAAGTTTTGTTCTTTTTAGCAACAGATATGGCTCTGATTTTTGGAAGAATGAAGGTATGCTTTCTTAAAATGTCACCTTGAGGTATTTAATTATATATTCTAATGCTATCATGTCAGTTAAACTGAGTTATTTTAAAGCAAAATAGTTTTTATACATTTTTATCTAGATAAAAAAGTAAAATTTAAAAGTAAATTTGCCCTTGTCTACGTTAGTTGTTGATAATGTATATTTAAGAAGTCAAAAGTGTTTTTACTAGGAGAGTTTGAGAAGAAAAACAATGTATTGCTATAACACAAACTATGTGGAAATCGAGTTGGGTGATGCTATAATAAATATAGCATTTCTTACCAGTTACAATGAAATGTGTCTCTCCTCTCTCCTCATGCACTATAAATAATGCTAGGCTACTCACATATCAAACCTGAAAGCATTCCATCATTGCATGTCTTTTTACATATATTCATCTCATTGATCACAGCCAGTTCTCTCTGTTTTCAAGGCAGCCCAAAATTCCATAATGAGTTATAGATGGTCATCTCCAAAAATAGGTTATAAAGCTTCATGTACAGTAGCGCCAAGTATACTCAATACCACCACGAAGGGGATGTTATTTAGATAAAGAAATTAGAGCAGGGGTGCCTGGGTAACTCAGTTGTGAGGGTCTAACTCATGATTTTGGCTCAAGTTGTGAACTCAGGGTTATGAGATCAAGCTCTACCTCGTTTCCATGGTCAGTGGGGAGTCTGTTTGAGATCTCTCCCTCTCCCTTTACCCCTCACCCACTTCTCTAAAATAAATAAATAAATAAATCTTTTAAAAAAAGAGAGAGGTAAGAATAGAAGTGGTGATCTTCACTGACTCCTGAAAGACTCTAAGAAAAAGATGTGCTTTAGTGTCTAGGGAAGTGAGAATATTATTTCTTCCAGTATGCCATAATCACAACTAGTCTGGTTGGTCATTATTTGGAAAGAATTTAAAAAGAGGAGAAACTTATGGAGATTATATGTTTCCTCTTACAAGAACAACAACAACAACAACAACAAATGACATAAGTTGGTATATATTGATATATTTCTGAATACCATGCTTCATGTAAGATGCATTAAACTATGCATTTGAAAAATCAGCCCTTTGTGTCTTTGTGTATTGTCTTATGTTTTTAAAACTCATTATAGATTCACCTGATTTTGAAAAGTCTGCCTTAATTTAAAACTCTACAACATAGACTATCAAATCTTTTCTTTTTTATGTTTTACTTGAAGTTGGCAGCTGGTAGCTGTATAAATCTAATATTTCTTATTCCAACATGATTGACGATAACTACAAAAAATTACTCATTATACAATATTCAGCCAGAATTTATGTCTTTTTAATATGTATCTACATTCAATATTTAATCATTCTATTTATTTAATGATTTTTTTAAAAAAATTTATTTATTTGACAGAGAGAGAGATCACAAGTAGGCAGACAGGCAGAGAGAAGGGGGGGAAGCAGGCTCTCTGCTGTGCAGAGAGCCCGATGTGGGGCTCCATCCCAGGACGCTGAGATTATGACCTGAGCTGAAGGTAGAGGCTTAACCCACTGAGCCACCCAGGTGCCCCTATTTAATGATATTATTAACAATGTTTACATTAACTTTCTTAGAAGTAGTTGGTATTATATCTTGATTGCAGAGGCATGAAGAACAAGTGTTCAGTGTTCTATACATGCATTTTTCTAATTTACCAAATTCTGTACAAATTCAATTAGAATAAAGCTTTGTTGAAGTACTTTGTCTGTATATTCATTGATAATCAAACAGTTACTGAGTAGATAGAATTATGAATGCATTTCAGTTAATTTAATCAAATCAGAGTTTTGACAGCCATAAAGAAAACTAAAGATAAGTTTATGTTTATATTTCAATATGATCTTCAGTTGAACCATCTAGAAAGTTTACTCTAGTGAGCATGTTTCATAAAAGGCGAAATGTATAATGTTGCTAGAGGATCAGATTTAGACACGTCGCATTATAGGTCTGTGAAATTTGCATTTATTTGCATTGCTATAGTTAATAGAGCTTGTTAGAAGGTATAGTGATCACAATTTTCTAAATGACATATGGTCAACAGTTATTTGTTGGCAGATCAAAAAGGCTTTTGTGGCAATTTTGAAATCCAGTTGGAGTATAATTGGAATTTTACCAAATATAAAGCTGAGGAATTCCAAATAGGTTGCTTTTAGCGTGTATATATATATATACGTATATATATACACATATATATGTATATACATATATAATATCTATATCTATGTTATAGATAAGATATATATTTAATATATATTAATATAAATAATTTATATTAACTATTCAGCTTGTTGAGTTTACTACTTAATATATTATATATATGACCTTAGTATATTTACATTTATTTTGATTAAAACCAATGATTAATATATGTTTCATGATAACTATATTCTTATTTACAAATTAAAGTTTTGATAGAGATAGTTGGCTTTGAAGATGAATACATTATTTTCCTTGTCACTTAATATGTATGATTGTCTTGTACATGCCTCTATTAAGAAACATATCTCTTTCCAACTAAGTTATTTTAATACAGAAGAATCTAGTATAAAATACTATTTTCCAATGTGAGTTAGGTTTAAGTAGTTTATGAGGTCTAGGTACTGTGCTTTTTTGATAGAGAAAAAAGCAGTATCTTTAAAAGCAGAAATAATGTATTAACTAGAAACAGATCTAACTTTCGAATCTGTAATGTTTCACAAGTATTTTGTGCTCATTTTGATCTTGTCTATAGCAAATTAGAGATTTCTAAATAAATTTTAGATTTTATTTTTTCATTAGTTCCAGAGTTCTGTTTAGACTAATTTTATGCTCCTTGCATTTCTTTTCCTCCTCTCCCCTTTCTGATTCACAACATAAACATTCTATCATACTTGGAAAGACTACTGTCCATATTTTAAAATTTTAAGCATGTAGTTTAATGAAAAAAAAAAAAGTACCCATTGACATTACAGTAAAATCCTTAGGGAATTTTAACAAATTCTTATGTAGCAATTTTTACAAATAAAAATTAACATGAATATTTAACAACTGTGACCAAGCACATAATTAATTGCTGTGTTCAAAAAAAGCCATTAACTAAAAGTTTTGAATATTAATTAAGTTTGAATTAAAGTTCAAAATTTTTAGTTTCCTCACAGTCCTAACCACGATTCTGCTCTTAGAAAACCTGCTTTGTCATTCCTGTGTTATTGTACTCTATATAGGATGGTATAACACTTTTTGTAATAAAAAAATAACATTTAAATAACAACATTTCCTTGCCTCTTAACCTTTACTGTAAGTAAAAGTTAAGGCAGTTACCACTTTGTTGTTAGTATTACCTGCAACTAACAAAATCGCCTGATATTTTTTCCTTTGCGATGTAGTATGCACCTGAGGATATAATGGAATATGACTATGAGTATGGGGAAGCAGAGTATAAGGAGGCTGAATTTGTAACAGAGACACCCACTGTAACTGAGGAGACAATAGCACAAACCGAGGTAAAAACAAAGTAGCGCCTTTGTGAATGGTGTCCTGCTGTTTGTCATTGCCTGGTTTCTTACGTCTGCTGTTCCTTGAACTCATCATAAGCCTTTCACTCCCCCGATTTCTATGAACCAATAACTGTGATTTTTATTTGACAGTAGCTGTCCTGAAGGAATGATGCTCATTTTGCTTTGCTTGTCCTTCCTTTCGTCCGTGCTCTTCATTTCCTTTTTCACTTTATTTATGTTTCCCATTCCATCTTTCACCACATTTTACAGAAAAAGAAATCCAATTTCAAAAAGAAGACGAGGACAGTGGCCACTAACTCAAAGGAAAAGTCCAAAAAGTTTACACCCCCTAAATCTGAAAAATTTGCGTCCAAGAAGAAGAAAAGTTATCAAGCAGCAGCAAAAGCCAAACTAGGGGTAAAGGTAGCAAAGAAAAAACAATCAAGATCTCTCCTAGATAAGCTGGAAGATCTCTGATGATGAGTCATTGTCCTAACCCAACTAGATAAATGCTCATTTGGCTAATCCGATAACCCAGTTAAATCATGATTCCCCTAAATTTGGGATTGCCTTATATTTTTATAATTGCTTTTCTTTTGAATTTATCACTAGGCAAATATTGTTGATGATTTTCAAGAATACAACTATGGAACAGAAGAAAGTTATCAGACAGAAGCTCCTAGGCATGTATCTGGACCAAATGAGGTAAGCTCATTGACACTGTTAAATCACAGTTCAAATTTTTTAAGTGTGTAATATTTCTTAATATACTTCACTCTGGCAGAATCCATAATTCGTGGGAAGTTCCATCTTTTTATCCCTTTCCTGAACAACATTGGTTCACTCTTACTAGAAACAGGTCATTTAAAATCAGTCAGTTCAGGTTTTGCATGACTCTTTGCTTCATGTAAGCACAAATTAATTAAACTGAATTGGCTGCTATCATTTTCTTAATTGCTCCTGGGATTGAGTAAGCTTCTCAACATGCTGTGATGAAAGGTATTCACAACATGATTCTTCTGTGAGGAGACTCCTCTAAACTGAAAATTGTATCATGAAATGATACAATTAGAATTTAGTTCATCTGACCAAAAATCATGCATTTTCATGACAGCAGACTTCTTGACAAAATGTAGACTTCGTGGATTTTAGTAGCTTTTTACATTTCCAAACTTGTTAGGAGTGTGATGCTTACAATTAAATTAATATACCTTACTCTTTTTCATTCTTTCCTATGAAAATGTTTAAGCACATACAGGTATAAATCAATGTTCCTGAATTTCAAACTAGACATACAACCTTATCATGAAAAGATGACAAGTGTCCCAGTGAGGCAAATAAACCCAGTGGTGTGTTACATGCAAACACATACTTTAGAATAATAACATTTTAGGGTGAGAACAGATTTTAGGTTTCATCTGGTCCAAAATGATCGTTTTCCAGAAATGGATATCTTGAGTTAAGATGTCTATTTATCTAACCAAATTTATCTAGCTTTTTTAGATCAGAGCTATGAACATAGTAAATTTAGATTTTGAATAATATTCATCCCTTATAGATAGTATGCCCTCCTTGTCTAAGAATACAAAAGCATTATGGTTATTGGACATTTTATTTTAGTTAATAATTGCTAAATTAATCATTTAGCCACTTTTTATTCAAATGATTTTGCAGACTACTACGTATTTATTCAATACTGTTCTGTCATCTAGATTCACTGTTATAGAAATCAAGTTACTCAAGATGAATTTCAAAAAGGAGCAAGATAAATTATTTAATTTGAATCTCATCAAAATCATAATATAGCTAAAATTACATGAGAACTATGATGCAGATTTATGCCATTGATAAATAATTAATTATGTGAAAAAGAAAATTATACTAGGTTTATTTTTTTATCTCTGAGGAAGTATTTATTGATATAAAATTTACTTGTAAATGTATATTTATTCTCTGCTCTTTATGAGATCGTACAGTGACATAGTCTGTTTCATTGTCTTGAATTTTGAAGGCTATAATTTATATTTTACTTGCTTTAAAGAACCCTTTGGTGATATAATACTTCCTTATATACTAGATACTCTGTAAAAATTACAATGGTAAGTCTCACTATTGGCATTAATATTTTATTTTTGTGATTGAGAGTCAAATTTACATGTTTTTTCTGGTAGCAGTTATATTTCATAATGATGATCTGTGAGCTTTGAAAATTAAGCAAAGCTTTAATTTAGTGCATATTTCATTGTCCAAGTCTCAAACTATAAAGTAAATATAAAATTGACTAACAAGCAAATACACATGCTGAATCCATGTGACTATTTGCAGTTTATTGGGAAAAGTACTTTGAAAGCAATATTTCCTTGTACAAACCAATGTACAAAAATATTTCTTTCAATGATACTGAAAGGCTATCTTTCTTGGCCTTCAGCCTTGCTTGGGTAACATTTAAATTGCTTCCCGTCACATTCCATCAAACTGTAATTGCAAATGCTTTCCTTGCTTTACTAATAGTAAACTTCATGTTCTTCAACTCCTTGCAACTTAAATTAATAGCCAAATCCAGTTGAAGAAGTATTTACTGAAGAATATCTAACTGGAGAGGATTATGATTCCCAGAGGAAAAATTCCGAGGATACACTATATGAAAACAAAGAAATAGACGGCAGGGACTCTGACCTGCTGGTAGATGGAGATTTAGGCGAATATGATTTTTATGAATATAAAGAATATGAAGATAAACCAACAAGTCCCACTAATGAAGACTTTGGTCCAGGTGTTCCAGCAGAAACAGATATCACAGAAACAAGCGTAAGTCAGTGTTATGCCCTGCGTCATTGTATGTCTTATTTTTGGAGTATCTTCATATTTATCTTGATGTTTTTTCAAGGATAAAGTACAAGTTGTGTTCTTATGTAAATTGTGAATATTTATCCTCCCAGGACATCTTGATAGATTCTTCCTCATGGAAATCTTCAGCCATTGTAGCTCTGCCTATACTACCAGAGTCTTCATTTGAAAGTATAGTCTTGGATAGAATTGTATCCAAATTGTTTTGTCATCAATAAGATTAAAATAGTTATTATTCTGGATAGTAAGTCTGACTTTTAGATTTTTTAAAAAAGATTTTATTTATTTATTTACCAGAGAGGGACAACACAAGCAGGGAGAGCAGCCAGCAGAGTGGGAGGAAGAAACAGGCTATCTGCTGAGCAAGGAGCCAGATGTGGGACTGGATCCCAACACCTTGGGATCACGACCTGGGCCGAAGGCAGCCGCTTAACGAACTGAGCCACCCAGGGGTCCCAGATTATTTTATTTTTTAATTTTGAAAGAAGCATCTTCTGGTGATGCTCAATACAGAACTATATGTTATTTTTTGACCCCCATCACCCATTTCTCCCACCGCTCACCCCTCACCTATATTTTGTTAAATTTAATTTGATGACACTTTTTGCATAATGCCTTGGAATAGTAAGTGAAGTCTACATATGTCTTTATCTTTCTGTAAGAGTTCTTTAACAAACAATTGTTTCATCTCATTCAAGAATTGCGTTAATGCTCATTATGCTTTCCTTTTCATGTTTTCAGTATCTAAACATTCAATAGGTTTTTGTTTAAAAGAAACCACATTTTAATAGGTTGTTTTTAAATGCACTTAGATAATTAAATTTTTTTAAAAAGTACTTAAATGGCCTTAATTACTTAAAGACAGGTTGCTTGAATTTTTCACTCAACAGATAAATGGCCATGGTGGATATGGAGAAAAAGGGCAGAAAGGAGAACCAGCAGTAGTTGAACCTGTAAGTATTGGTGCGAATACATTGTAAAGGTTGGTACAATTAATTAATTTAGATTTTGAGCCATCATCACCCTACAGTATTATATATGTTTGTATATTTCCATTAAAAATTCTAATGTCCAAGTGTTTAAAATATGCCATGAATAAGTGAGTCAGTGAGGCCATTTCTGGCAAGTGAAATTTTAATTAACTAAAAAAACATAGAGACATGAATTTTGGAATTTGAAAGTAGCTGAAATTTGTCTAGTCCAATTCTCTTGTTTTACGACAAAGGAACCTGAGATCTGCTGAGATTCACATGTTCGTGGTTGAGACATAACCAGATGTTAGCTTTTCTAACTTTCTTCAATTTCTCTAACTTGACATTATTAGAAATATATTATTTGATCTAGATATTTTCTTGTTTCATATCCAAATAATATCATGTTAATATAATCATATTTCACATCCAGATAATATCATATTGTCATGATATGAAAATATTACTTTTAAAATTCACTTCCTTTTCTCCCTACTAACAAATGGTCTAATTCACTCCAAAAGTGATTTTTAAAATTTATGTTAATATTATTACTACTCAAGATATTGGTAAAAAGCAAATTGTTACCAGAAAGCAATTTTACTATTGTTCTCCCTGATCACCAACTTGGGGAAACCGTTGCACTAGAACTAAAGATAATATGCTTAATTGTTTGCCTCAAGATCATGAAAATCATTTCAAAGTTGCAAGGACAGGGGAGAGTCAAAGGTCAAAATGATATGTCTATAAGGACATTGCTGGCTATTAACTGTATTACTCCAAAACCCGAGAAATCGTGCCTGAAAAAAATTTTTTTTCAGAATAAATATGCCCTGATTTTGAAAATTTACAACCAGCCTTCTAAATGATTAAACAATTTAAACAACTTCCGACAGTAGAATCATAAACTTTGTGGAATGAGTTTCTTTTCCTGAAACAGTACTTTATCCTCTTGTCTATTGAAGAGCTTATCTCATATTTATCCCCAATTGTTTTGCTTGGACTTTTCTCCTTTCCCTCAATTAAAGTGCATAGGTGCCACTTAACTTCCACTCTTTCATTCACGCGGTAGATATTATAAAATTCTAGCTTTCACCAGGCATTATTCCGAGTGCTAGGGAAAACTTGGTCAGATTCATAGCTTTGTCCTTCTTGGCAGCATATTGCATATTCTCCTTTTAATATTACTTTCCTGAATATTTATTTCTTTTCTAATTAGTTCACCAATTCTCTGAGGACAGGGACTATATTTTCTTACCATTTTAAACTCTCTCCCTTCTGCATGCAAAACTATTTGTAATGGGTTTTACATGGTAGAAACAGAGGATTTTTGAAATGCAATGATATGGTGCTTTGTTAGAACTTCTTAGGTGAGAGGTCAGGGGTTCCATTTCACTAGTGGTGAGTCTCTGTCTTTTTTTTTTTTATTGTAGGGGATGCTTATCGAAGGACCCCCAGGACCAGCAGGACCTGCGGTATGTAACTGTGTCAAGATTATTTTTGTTTTTATTTTTTAAAAATAATCAGATATTTAGGGGCCCCTGGGTGGCTCAGTGGGTTAAGCCTCTGCCTTCGGCTCAGGTCATGATCTCCGGGTCCTGGGATGGAGCCCTGCATCAGGCTCTCTGCTTGGCGGAGAGCCTGCTTCCCCTTCTCTCTATGCCTGTCTCTCTGCCTACTTGTGATCTCTCTGTCAAATAAATAAATAGAATATTTTTTTAAAAAATAAAATACTTATAATTTCTATTACATTATTGAATTTATATATTTTATATTAATTTGAGTATTGAATGATAGAGGCAAATAGCTTTTCTGAGGGCCTGGTAGCCTTGAATTGTTGATTTGGCTTTCCAAAAGTTACTCTTTTGAGAGCCATGGAATTAAATTTTAATTTTCTTTCCTTCCTTCCCTCCTTCCTTCCTTCCTTTGCTTAAATATCTCCGTATCCTTTAACCTCATTTTTGTTAGGGTCCGTGATCAAAGGAAGGAGACTGAAACAAAGCAAAAGTCAAGCAAAGCTTTATTTTGCACCAAACATGGAAAATCAAACAGACCAGTCGGGCGGTCTCTTACAAAGAGGCGATGACAACCATGACACCGAACCCCGCCCCCCCGACTACTTCCCTTACCCCGATGACAACCCTCTCTCTATCTGACAACAACATTCCCGGCAGCGCCGCTCCCCGGTGGCACTGCTCCCCGGCGAGGTTCCTGACGCTCCCAACGACCCTGACGCTCCCACTCCCAACGACCTGGACGCTATCACTACTACTTCCCTGCCTCACAGACTAACCTTTATAGAGGTGGTTGAGCCTGGCCCATACACAGGTGGCCAATGAAATTGCAATATACAGGGAAAACTGCAGAGTCATGCTAGGTTGGCAGTACGGTGACCAAATGAATTTCAATTTACCATAGTAAATATATGCGTGCCCCACTGATTGGATGTCTCCATCTGGCTGGCCCACTCCCATATCAGGGGCCTGCAAGCAAGTTCCTCTGGGAGGGGCAGGGTCAACCCAAGCCCACAATGAAATGGCTCTCTCAGGCCAACCAGGCCCTTATAATTTTCAAGTTTCATCTGAAAGTTATGATAGTGTTAAAAAGTCATCTTTCTTTTTATTAAAGAAGTATAGGTATACTCAATTGGAGTTGAGAATTCTAAGTAGACAGTAGCTGCTTTATCTGTGATTCTGAATGGAGTGATTGTCAGTTTCCATTGTCACTTTCTAGTGAGGCTGATGTCACTCAGTGTGTCTTTATTCTCAGGTAGTTGTACTGATCTGACTTTGTGAGAAATCACTGTCTTTTGTGGAATTAATTAATTTCTTGTCATCTGAAATAGATATGTTATGCTGATGCCTTTAAATTCCTTTTATCCATAAAGGAAAATGTAAAAATGGCTCCAAGCTAAATGATTTCTACATTTCAACTTTGCTATCACATTTCTGAGGTCTAATTGTCCGAGTATAACATTGCTTCAATAAGAATTGGAAACCAACTTCTACTTCAGGGACTTTATATTGGCATAGTTTCCTTTCCTGTTTTTCCTTGGAATGTCTGCTTCAACCCTGAGAGCAGCTTCATAGAGGAGTCGCTGAGTTAGTGACAGAGTGGTTTCCTATATGTTGTCTTTTCATAGGAAGGTAAATAGGGCAATAGTTTGGGTGACAAGTGTATATTTATGGAAATATAAAGTGAGCTCTTGATTTTGGTAGAATGAATTTGCCTGAATGATAATAAGAACTGACTCAAATCATGGTTTATTTCTTTGTAGGGTCTTATGGGTCCTCCTGGTCTACAGGGCCCCACTGGACCTCCTGGTGACCCTGGAGAGAGGGTGAGTGAAGAGATTCTTTATTTAAAAAAAAATAGATTAAAATAATTATAAAATATTCTACAAGCTTAACATGTTATCCTTCTCACTTAAAGACAGAGAAACCATTGAGTTCATTGTCTAATATTTTGGTTAACTTTCCTAACTATAATTTTAGAAGTGAGGATGAAGACTGTGCATTTACCTATATTATAATTAGTAAGAAAACTTTCATTTTCAACAAATTTCCACATTGAGATGAACCTGCTACATTAGATTCAGTTCTTTAGTCTCAGTTGAGACAGGTTTTCCATGAACTCTGATGAATATTTAGTTGGATTCTGATAGACTGAGTTAATAAGCCTGAATTCTGATTTGAAAAGCATGTCCTAGATCGCATGTTAAATTGACCACTTGTCTTAAGTCAGTCCAAACTCTTTAAAAAATCTCTCCCTGTTTTTCCTCCATCCTTGAGTAGCCAATAACTTTGTGCATTATTAAAATCCTGTAAAACTAGTGCAATGAAAAACAACCCTTCCAGGGCACCTGGGTGGCTCAGTCAGTTGAGCCTCCAACTCTTGATCTCAGCTCAGGTCTTCATCTCAAGCCCCACATTGGGCTCCATGCTCAGCGCTTAAAAACGAAAACAAAAACCCTTTCTAGGTACATACTGAAAGGAGATGAACCAAGGAGGGGAAAACAAATGCAGATTAGTTAATGTGGACTAATTCTATTAAATGCTATTCTATTTCTAATAAATTTGGTTCTTTAATTTATTTATTAATTTTGATGATTTACTTTCCTAGGGTCCCCCAGGACGTCCTGGCTTACCAGGGGCTGATGGTCTGCCTGGTCCTCCTGGTACCATGTTAATGTTACCGGTATGGGTTTTCTTACTGCTATAAAGATAATTTAATAATTCATCATCTTATTGTTGAAAAATATTGCTGAACTGTATTACAGATCAGTTAACTAAAAACCATTGTATGAGGTAGAAATACTTGAAGTCAAGCAGACTTTAGAAATGACAGGAAATTTTACTAGAGCAAAAATTTGGTAAATATCAATCTCTGCATTAGAACTAAGGTTTTGTTATTTGATTAAACTTTGACAGCGAAGCTTAGAGGTTGTTCTTAATATTTCCAACCATGTGCTTTATCCTGAGTCATAGGATTAACATGCATTTCATGTATTACTTAACATAAAATTAATATGCTATTTATCACCACAGAGATAACAGTTGATGCTTTTTAAAGAAGATATATTTATATTGTCATTATTCATTGCTCAAAAATTGTTTTACCTTAAGATTGCTTTTTAAAGTTGCCCTTGTTCTCTGGGAGAAAAAACAAAACAAAACAAACAAACAAAAAAAACCAATTTAATTTGTTTAAATGCAATAAAATTTCAAGTAATAATCAGAGTAAGAAATTGATTCCTGCTGCATTTCGAATTAAAATTTAAAAGGTAGCTTTAGGATTTTAGAATTTTATGGAAGGATACTGGGAGGGTGAGTTTCCTATTATAATTACTTAACAAAAAAATAACAAAACGAATTTATCTCCAGGACGATTTCCACTGTATTTATAGAGATTCCAAAAGTTTTGCTCAACAAAATAGCAATTGATCTATAACCGTCACTGAACTGAGTACATTTGGAATTTTTAAAAATGAGTAAATAGAGGGAGGTAGCATTTGTACAGGTAAAAAATATAGGATGACTTATTCCAGATTTTTCAGAGATTATGGAATTTAAAATTGGAAATCTCTAGTCTCTTCTACAAATGATAAACATGATCCTGAGAACTTCCAATATGGGCAGAAGAATTTTAAAAAAGAAATCTAAGTATCTTGATTCATATAAGTGACCTAATACTTTTGTAAAATCCAACCATTTTCAGTAAATAGTTTTTAATTAGTAATTAAGGCACTATTTGACAAAGGCTAATTTTGAGCTTCTTTACGTTCCCTTTCCTTAGTTTCGTTACGGTGGTGATAGCTCCAAAGGACCAACCATCTCTGCTCAGGAAGCTCAGGCCCAGGCAATTCTTCAGCAGGCCCGGGTAAGAAAGAATGAGATGTATTCCCATAAGCTGATTTTGTGTGTGTGTGTGTGTGTGTGTGTGTCTGCCTGCATCTGGAAGATGCTACTATTATAAATAAAATACTTCTGGATAGTACACTGAATTTGGACAGAAAAAATGCTGAGGTTATAACCTATTTTTTTCAGTAAGAATATTTTCTTTAATTGAATATTAAAGTTAAATGACTGACCTTTGCAGTATTGCCATTTATAATCCTGGCAATAACACACAAACCATAACACATATTTTCTAATTTTTTTTTTAAGAGTACTGACTGATTTACACATAGTACTCTCTATTGCTCACATACAGCTTCTGTTAAGACAGAAGTTGATGATTTATAAAAGTAAAAGAATAAGGTTTGAAATATTTTTTTTCCTGCTAATCTAATAAATTATTCAGGATAGCTCAAATAATCCATCAAATTAAGTTTTTGTAAGCATTCTCATATAAGAAAGAAACCTTCAAATATATATTTAAGTTCTAATCATAATCTATAATGTTTTTACAAAATCCATTGCTTATAATCATTCATTAGCTGAAAGTTTCCACTATCTCTATCTTATAAGACCTATAATTATATTTATTTTTTAAACTCACCTCAATTAAAAAGTCTAAAGAATGGACTAGGGAAGAGTTGAAAGTCATTTAATACTTTTATTCCTAGTATAGGATTTTTCTTTAAGGAAAAAGGAAATAGAGGGCTTGCATTTGGTATGGATATGGACCCACTTTCTAGGTGATATAAATCATTTCTGTGATAACTTTGGATAAATTTATGAGTATATAAAATTTAACATTTATATGTCTATCATACATTTATGAGTGTATAAAATATCTGAAAACATAAGTAAAGAGTATAATTTACTCTATTTATTTACATATTTGTTAAATCTGTCAATCTGAAAAAATGCCATTATTTGGTATATTATTATACCATCATGTATAAAGACAGACATTTAAGAATTTGTTTACTAGACTTTGGCTTAACACTTACCTAAAAGTATTTAAAATAACTTGCTAATGATTCCTACAATTCATCTTATAAATTATATTACTTTCCACAAATTTAAGGTAATTATTTGAGCTTAAATGTTTTATGAGGCCATTGAATTCCTCATTTTATTAGACCTTTTAACCTATTTGGAAATAGGTAGCAAGCATTATAATTCCAATTTTTCAGATATTTAATCTCAAGGATTAAGAAGTGTATTGTCAAAAATCTCATGGTGAGTCAGTAGTGGAACTTTGAAGATACTACTGTTTTCATCTCATGCACTTTTCTAATATGATTTTACAATTATTTCTGTTACAGTATTATTTTTATATCTGTTTTGATAATCTAAATATTCATCTTTGGAATCACTAATATTAAAAAATAGCTCACCATACTAATTTAACATCTATCAAATATTTACCCTGTGTACTCCACTTGTTCCAGCTTTTCAAGTTTGCTAATTTCACATTTCTAATACTCAGTATCAATAGTGCATGTAATCAATCTATCATGCCTATTATTATACAAAGTGAATGTATCTTTCTTGTAATGTTAAATTTGGGATTTGGTAAAAAGAAGTGTATTAGCATATTTTCTGATCAATTTTGCTCGCTATCTGGCTTTAACTGTTATAGTTTTTCCTAAATTATTACTAGAAACTTTTTACTTAAAGCACCTCAAATTGTTCACCTCTAAAAGGATTTTCAATGATAAGTGTGCCAGCATGTTTAAGAGAAGTCTTTATGTTATTCTGAAGTTGGCTTCAGAGTAGAAAAACTATAAAATATTAGCTATACTAAAATCTATTTTAACTTCTATTGTTGAATATATGTCATTATAATATCATCATAATAATATATGGTACAAGATTGTATACAAGATACAACAGTTTAAAGAAAATTGATACTTGTTTAGGTCATTTGTCATTCTAGAAACTTGCAGTTCTTCAGTAATCAGGCACTCTTTCTAGCATGTAGCTATTATACCTGTGTTGATCATCTGTTACTTAGAGGTAGCTCATGCAAATGAATATTATGGTTTAATATGCTTATCCAGGAGAGCATCCCTGAGTTTGATCTTCTTTATTTTCTAGATTGCTCTGCGAGGCCCACCTGGCCCGATGGGTCTAACTGGAAGACCGGGTCCTGTGGTATGTTACTCAATAAGATAATGTATGTTTAAATCCACATATTAGTAATTCCTTGTGCAGCTTTGGCCAAGCATTGTTCATATTTCTAGCTGATAAAAAAAGGATACATACACCTACTTATGCTTGATTTTGTTTCCATTTTAAAAGTCTGTTTCAATCCAGTCCTCAGTAAGTTTTGATAAAAAGATTTCAATGAAGAATTTTCAAATCAAATAAATACAATGGAAAATATAATTGAGTCACATATCTATTAATTTTTCAAATCATAAATGTAATTTATTTGCATAATATTCCAAGTTATTAAAATTTAATTGGACATTAAATTATTATGTTAAATAGAATTTTCATTAAAAAAAAAGTATTTGAGGTCAGTTAAATTATTCCATAATCTGGGAAGCAAGTAGGATACTTGGCTTAAACTTGAGTTTACCTTCAGTATTCCATAAAGTGCTTCAGATATTAGAAAAATTAATTTGTCTTTTGGAAACTGTTGGAAAATGAGTGTTTTATTTTTCCATGTAACCTTGCTAATAAGCTAATATTTTCCAAGTGGTTTTTAAAAAATATGTTCAAATATTTTGAAACTTTTACCAAATGTTAAGCAATGTAGCAATTCACAAAGAAACACAAAGATTCTTTTCAAGTCATATTTTTTCTTAAGAAAAAAGAAAATCATAGGAGTCCAACCTCAGCTCTGATTGATTTTAGAATTAATTGAATAAATAATTTCTATTTTAAAGTATTTCTTTTTCTGTAAAAACAAGCCATTCCTCCTATTCTTTCATATGATTTTATATGTTTTCAATGTATTTTATAGAAATAGTGGTGTTTATAGAAAGCATTACTGTGAACATTAAAATCTTACATTTTAGTTACTTAGTAGACACAGCAAAATAATTTATTCAAGTTCGAATCAAGCTAATGTCTCCTATTTAATCTGTTTTACTGATCTTACTAATTAGTTCAGTAGTTTTCTTCATGTATTTTATTCAAAGATTTGTTATGTAGTTTACATAAATTTTTGGTTCTCTTAGTTCAGTCTTTAAAATTTGTACAGGTTATATATTTTGAAGGTTATACAGTCAGGTATATATACTCAATGATATGGGCTCATGTAGAACATATGTTCTGGCAAAGTAATAAGAAACATGGAAGAGTCTATGTTCCTTAACAAATGAAGAAACAGTTAATATTTAACAGTTTGTTAGTGATAACTCAATTTCACATGACTGAGGAAAGCCAGAAATATGCTAAAACTTTATAAATCTGGGGACAGAAGAATTATCTGTATATTTTATTAAAAATAACAGTTCCTGGGACCCCAAACTTGTGATTCTGTCATTCAGGATTGGTGTGGCAAAATATATTTTTAATGAGTGCACCAGGCTGATTCTAAGCATGTTTGGGAAATACCGCCATATATTACCTAATTTATAAATATCACTACAGGGTCTCTAAAACTGCATTTTCCAAAGGAATTTTCTTTCATATCATCCTGACAAGCATAAACCTTAGTGGGTTTGTAGAGGGTCAGGGTAGTGAATAGCAGAAGCAATGTAAGCATGTTCAAGTAGCAGTTGCTGTTTTCACCAAACAATTACTGAGGATCAGTCATGCACAACGTGTTGGCAAGGAGAAAAAATTGGCAACCACATACACATTCTCAGTGTCATAAACTGGACACAAGATTAATTGATTTCACTACTTAAGTCTTTGTTATGGGAATCTTTATCTTCCTTAAGTATTAAAAATAGGTGTTGAGATAAAAACATCATTTTGTTTCTTTTCAGCATTTTCTCTTCTATTATCCTTTGCTCCCAAACTTCAAATTATGATAGACTTTCAGATATCTGTTGATCCTAGAGTCTAAAACTATTTTATATAAAAGGAAAAAGTCTACATTAATATATTGAGATACAAACATAAACATTCTTCCAATGAAAAATTCTTCATTCAGTTGTTTTCTCTGATTGCTTTCCTAGACAAATAGAGGCTTACAGTATAAAACATAGAGGAAACAGAAAATACTGTGGTTATATTTTCTATTCTGTTACTGTCAGTTATTGCATGATAATTTTTAGAGTAAGTATTTGGACAAAATAATTATAATTTGTTGAATAGTTAGTGCTTATATACACAGAATATAATGCAGTAAATTAATTAAAAAATTGACTGTCTTATAAAGGTGTTCAATTCAGTGATTAATAATTTAATTTAATATAGAACCCCAGGTTTTCTCTTGAAAAAATTTAGTTGCAAGAATTCTTAATTAGAAGCGTTAAGGCTATTATTGTTTAATTTTCCAGGTTAGAATATTCAGGTTACTTGACTTCCCATATTTCCTAGGAGTCAGATTAATAGTTATTTTCCTTTAGAGCCACCAGGAGGCTCTAGATAGCTAACATTTCCAGACTTAGCGCAATTTTGATCTTTTTTATAATGATTCAATACACCATTATTTGAATATATATTGATTTAAATATATCAGAAACTTCTTAAACACCCAACATATACTTCTTCCATATGAAGTAACTGTTATCACCATGTTCAGTGTTAATATCCTAAAGCTTTTTAAGGGAACGAACAGCCTCGTATTTATTTTTAAAACAACACTTTTATAATGTGATTTTATATTTTTCTGGTTAATGTGCCAGGTTTTTATTGCACTTTTTGAGTTATGTAAACATTTGTAAGAGGCTTTTGTCATAAGGACTTTTTCTTGTAGGAAATAAAAAAACCACTTTGGGAAAAATTCTTTGACATTATTTCAGGACAATTATAATGATGGTTGTAGCATCTGTTCTTGACATTTTATTGCTATAGAATTCAGTGTCTGGGAAATTTCTGAGTGTAAACGCAATAACATTTTGCCAAGTCCTTGCTGTATAAATGGATTCAGTGTATACCTGATTCAGTAAAAGTGTGAATCAGGTATACTGTGATGTAGAACTACATCACAGTATAATAAATAGTGCCTTGTGTATTATCGTAAGTACTGTGATGACATGTACATTAAAGAAAATTTCAATGTGATTTGGTGAAATTGGTAGTTATGTGTAAAATAGAGACTTAAAGATAGTTTACACACTGGAATGCAATAAATCTGAGAAGAGATATATTTCAAAGGGCTTGAAAATTTTATTGAATTAATTAATAAAATTATACCAATTTAATGAAACCTGTTTTGAATGGTGTTTGACTCTATTACATGAAAATGGTAGGATAATAGTAGTTAGGGAATTATTAGTCAATTAAATGATTTTATTCTTTCTTTTTCTCTATAGGGGGGGCCTGGTTCATCTGGTGCCAAAGGTGAGAGTGGTGATCCAGGTCCTCAGGTAAAAAAAAGAAAAAAAAATAGTCTATTTCACTTATTTTATTTTTGACTTCATTTTATCCTGTAGGGTAATTGAAGTATCTGTCATCTGTTTTATGAGTAAAGAAATTACTTAAATTACTTTTAAGTTCATATCACCTCCTTTAATTGAAAAATCCCTAGGGGCCAGTTGACTGCCAATAACTTGATTAATTTAAACAATATTAAAAGAAGATAATAAGCTAGGATGGAAAAGGCTTGATAGTAATAGGCCTTCAGAATATTAAATTGGCTTGAGATTGTACAGAGCAGAGCACAACTACTATAGCTGTACTTTATAGTGGCCTTGCCTCAAACCCATGATATTTTTTTTAAACATATTTATGTGCTTTAATCTATCACAATTACTATTTGATGCTGAAAGTGTCTCTTACTTTGTTGTTGTATTTTTAAGATTAATTAATTAATTAATTAATTTGACACAGAGAGAGAGAGATCACAAGTAGGCAGAGAGGCAGGCAGAGAGAGAGGGGGAGAAAGGCCAGTGCAGGCTCAATCTCAGGATCCTGAGACCATGACCTGAGCCAAAGGCAGAGGCTTAACCCACTGAGCCACCCAGGTTCCCCAAACCCATGATATTTTCTGTGGAGTGTAAATCTAGCATATACTTCCAGAAAGAATATTTAACATACTTAAAAGACGTTAACTTCAAACCTTTTGTAGAATTGAGGAAATTATGAGAATTGAGAACATCTGAGCTGAAAATTTTAAAAAGATCTTAGATTTACATGGTACCAAATTAAAAGTATTATTTTTCCTTTAATGAATAGTAAGTAGGTAGAAATATTCAATATAAGCACATTATGAAGTCTACTTATTCTAGAAATCAGAAAAACAAAATGTGACATTTAAAAAATACATTTATTTATTTATAGGATTTTATTTATTTATTTTAGAGAGAGAGAGAGAGAGGGAGGGAGAGTGAAATCAGGGAGAGGGGCAGTAGGAAAGAGAGAGAGATAATCCCAAGCAGACTCTGCACTGAGCATAGAGCTCTCTGCAGGGCTCTATCCCAGGACCATGAGATCATGACCTGAGCTGAAATCAAGAATTTGAAGTTTAACCAACAGAGTCACTAGATGCCCGTAAAAACATATTTATTTTTATTTATTTATTTATTTATAAGACCACCTTTTTTTTTTTTTTTAAAGATTTTATTTATTTATTTGACAGACAGAGATCACAAGTAGGCAGAGAGGCAGGCAGAGAGAGAGGAAGGAAAGCAGGCTCCCCGCTGAGCAGAGAGCCCGATGCGGGACTCGATCGCAGGACCCTGAGATCATGACCTGAGCCAAAGGCAGAGGCTTAACCCACTGAGCCACCCAGGCACCTGTAAAAATATATTTTTTTTAAATGAAGGTTAATTTCATTAAAAACTAAGATTTGTGTTACTAGGATCACCCCTTGCCTTCCAGCTAGGAGAAAGGATAAAGTCATCTCAGAAGAATAATTTTCTAAAAGACTATATTCTTTTAAACTCTAATTATTAGACAACTTTAATTTCACATTTCTATAATCAGCATTGTACAGTGATGATAAAAATTATTCACAATTTTAAATATGTGTTGCATTTGCTACCACATTCATTGTAGGCATACTGTTTAACTTTAAAAAGGATATAGTTAATTAAATATAAAGGCCTATATGTGTATACCAGAGCTACATTTGATCTATTATTAGCTGTGTAATTTTATTTTTAAAAAATGTATATCAAGCCCCACCTAATAATACCAATATTATCAATATCAATAATATCAAGCCCCACCTAGGATTGTTTGTTGACATAACATTATATCGTATTGCTAAAAGAAAGAAACATACTGAGAATCTTTAACCTTTAATCTGACATGGCATGGTACCAGGCAATAATTTGCATCTGGAATCACCAAATCATCTTCCAGCATTTTGTAGATGATGGAAAGAAATATGTACCAGGCAGTATGCTAAGTTGTAGGAGTATAATGGAGAAAAGATCAATTTAGTCTAAAACCACAGAATTAATAATTTAATAGGAGATTCAAATATGAAAAAAGACAATTATATTCCATGTGATAATTGAATAAAAGAATGTGGAAGAGGATCTCCAAAAAATAAAGGGAAAGGTGAAGAAACAAGGGTTTGGAAAGAAAAGAGGAATGAGATAGATGGTTAAGAGTGTTTTCAGTTAAGGGAAATGTAAAACCCTAAGATTTTGAGAATAAAGTGAGTAAGGATTTTTTTAAAGGTTAAAATATCACTTTGTATTTCTTTTGTTTAATTTTAATCAATTGTAATTGATTACAATTATAATTAATATAATTAATCAATTTTAATTAATTGTAAACTTAATAAAATAATATGACTTTTTTTTGCAAGAAGATTATTAGAAAAATTGATTCTCTTCTGTTTTATCTGAGCTTTTACATAAGAAATAATTTTCTTAAGTTAAAACAATTGACGTAAAGCTAAGAAGTTATAAATTTCAAAAACCATCTCTCTCTGTGTGATTCAGTTTATTGATCAAGAATTCCATCAAATGAATAAATTGTGGTGTTTTGATATAGGGCCCCCGTGGTGTTCAAGGTCCGCCCGGTCCAACGGGAAAACCTGGAAAAAGGGTAGGACTGGTTTTCATTGTGTATTTTGAGGGCATCTGAAATTATCAGTTATCTTGTTTCCTTTTACTCTGTGCCAGGAGGAATCCTTTTTGCTTAGTCATGTGCTCGGCATTTTCAGGGTCGTCCAGGTGCTGATGGAGGAAGAGGAATGCCTGGAGAACCTGGGGCAAAGGTCAGGAGCTCATACATCTGTGTATTCAGATCTTGTATGTCAGTTCACCCCTAAAAATTTTATATTTTAAAATAGAGTTTCTTGATATGAACAAATATTTCACATTTACATTACAGTATAGAATTAGGGTGGGAATGTGATGGATGATGATAATGATGACGATTATGATTTTACAGGGAGATCGGGGATTTGATGGACTTCCAGGTCTGCCAGGTGACAAAGGTCACAGGGTAAGATAAACCATTCTGTTACTCTGTATACAGGGATAATATGGCAATTTTATGAATTTTTTTACAATCTACAGACTCGAAGAAATCAAAAACAGAAAATTAAATACTTGTGCATCAGTAATTTAGTACATTATTATATCCACTACATACTTGAAGAAAGGCAATATCAATATAAGTTCTTCAATTATTTTTAAACATTAACCATGCAAATATAAATTCAGGTAGAATCTTTATGTACATGTATGTGGAAAATATTGTATTTATAGAAAGACTGTGGAGATTTAATTTTGCCTCTAATTTTTTGCTACTCTCCCTAATTTCCCTCTTATCTTTCATTTGCGGAAATATTCTTAATAGAATCTACTTCAGGCAGTCTATCATTACTATAACAATATACTGGGCACTGTATTTTATTATCCTAAGTTACATGGTACCCATAGATAGACACCACAAGCTAGTTCGAGTGATAATACAGGCTTGCAGTCCGGCACAAGAGCTTATAATTTGCAAAAGGTAAACAATCCACCATGCTGAACAGGAATTCAGTGGATATTTTTAGTGGGAAATTAAGCAAAGAGGCAGTCTCTCAGACAAAGAAAAACTTTGGACCTTCACATTTTTCTTCTCCAGAAGTTAGGAATAAAGATAAGACAAACCTTATGTAAACTGCAGAATATTAAAAGAAAAGAGAACGCTAAGGAAGTCTAGCGAGATATTTAGTGTATACCTACCCCATGTCAAGAGAAATACTCAATTTTGTTTCTTAAAAAATCCAAAATTTCTTTAGCTGTCTCTAATTGTGCTGATTTATTATGAATCTTAGAAGCATAAAAAATTTAAATTAAATTAAAACCACTGAAGTGTATCTCTGTTTAAAACAATCTTCAGCAAAATAATTTTCTACATGATATACTTTGTAACAATTATGTGAAAATCATTTTAGGTATTTTTTTTTTCCAAACCTTTTTGTTTTTAAAATTGAAGGAACTTTTTTTTTTTTTTCTAGCACAGTCATATATAAAGTCAGTTAATGTAAAATTATGATTAATCTCTGCAGTGTCTGAGAAGGACAAAGAAAGTATACATTTTCCTGCCAAGTTGTCTGTACATTCAGCAGGATAGCTGTAGGATAGACTTTTAAACATTCTGCTTTATTTCATTTTCTAATCATATTTATATTTATTTAATAGGGTGAACGGGGTCCCCAAGGTCCTCCTGGTCCTCCTGGAGAAGATGGAATGAGGGTATATTAAACTTAATTTCTTTTAGTAAATATTTGAAATGAAAATGTAAGAGAACAAAGAGTCGATACATTGTCTAATTGTTTTACCCTCCCATTTATTTTGTCAATGACAGGGAGAAGATGGAGAAATAGGACCAAGGGGTCTTCCAGGTGAAGCTGTAAGCAACTTCCTTTCTTTTTAAAATAATACTCTGTTTTGGAAGAATAGTGACTGGTGTTACAAAGTCAATAATAAACTCAGGTGACAATACAGTCTTATGTAAGCTAACCAACCAGGTAATTGTTATGGGAAAACAATTTCAAAGAAGGTACTTAGAGCTTTGTTATAGAAAAAGTCTTAGTCAATTGAAAGAAATGTGGAATAGAACATCTTTTCAGCCAAAAATCTTACCTAGTTTTTGTTGCTGTTTTTTTGTTTTATCTTATTTTTTAATATCATCACTAACTCCAGAATTTATTTATGTATTTAGGATAAATGGATCTTACAACCAGAAGAAACAAAAACTTAGGTGCCTAATATATATCAGATATAGGGATAAAATGTGCTAGATTATATTGTTTTTCCATTGAATTGTATAAATGAGGAAACTGATTTGGGAAAGTTTACCCAAAGCAAGTTAATCAAAAGACCAGACTAGAGCCAGGCCTCTTAATTTCAGTCCCAGCTTGTCACATTATAGAGCCTATCAATTTAAAGGCATAATAGCTCAAGGGAATGGGAGAGGCAGTACATTACTATATTCATTTTTCTAAGGAAGGAAAAGAAGGTGGAGCAGATGGTGGAGGGGGAAAAAGAAGAGAAGAAACTGATTATGTTTCAAGAATAATAATTAAAAAAAATCTCTTAAGAAAATGATTTCTATTATCCACATAGGTAGTTTGTTTAAACACCTCTTTGTTTCTTTCCCTTTAAGAATATTATCTCAAGAAGAAATTTACCTAATATAAAACAAGTTAATTAGGATTTTTCGATTTGTATAGTCTATCTGATTGAATAACAAGATTTAATAAGATTCAGTGTTGCCATTTAAATAAAAAAAATGACACAAAAGTGACAAAAAATATTAAGCTATTTCCATTTTTAAAATTTTCCAAGTGACTCATATGTAAATTTATAGATTCAAAGATATACAGTGTCTGTGCTAAAACTCCCTGTTACCCATTCTGACTTTTAGATCAGTCAGATATGAGATACCATATCAGTCAGATATGAGAGTCAAATATGAGATATTTGTCTTACATAAAAAAGGTATTTTAAACACCACAGGCAGTGTGTTAATAGAAGATGTAGAGATATTTTTACTCTAAACATTACATTAAAATTTCTTTGGATGAAGAAATGTATTTTGAGGGCATTTCTTATGAGGACATTTTTTTTTCCTTCTAGGGTCCACGAGGTCTGCTGGGACCAAGGGGAACTCCAGGACCTACTGGGCAGCCTGTATGTATTGTTGGAAATATTAAAACAAATTTTTTTAAAGATTTTTTTTTTAAAGATTTTATTTATTTATTTGACAGAGAGAGAGAGATCACAAGTTGGTGGAGAGTCAGGCAGAGAGAGAGAGAGAAGCAGGCTCCCGCTGAGCAAAGAGCCTGATGCGGGGCTCGATCCCAGGACACTGAGATCATGACCTGAGCTGAAGGCAGCAGCTTAATCCACTGAGCCACCCAGGCGCTCCTTTTTTAGAGATCTTATTTATTTAATTATTTGACAGACAGAGATCACAAGGCAGAGGGGCAGGTAGGAGAGGGAGGGGCGGGAAGCAGGCTACCCGCTGAGCAGAGAGCCCAATGCAGAGCTCCATCCCAGGACCCTGAGATCATGACCTGAGCCGAAGGCAGATACTTAACACACTGAGCCACCCAGGTGCCCCCAGATATTCCAGATTTTCTAGGAAAAGCTTGTTTTCAGACATTTTAAAGCTTAAGACCACAAAAGCCTTCAGTAGAGAGCAAGGTATTTACTGCTTTGTTGTATTCTAAGATGCTGCCTCTCAGTTAAATCTATTATATTCTCCCCCATACTCCTTCTTTCTTTTCTCTTCTTTTTAGTTTATCTACTTTATTTGTTTCATGTTAAATTTCTAACATACAATGGAAAATGCTGTTATGCTGTTATGCTGTTATGAATACCATGGGGACTTGGATAGAAGAGTATAGATCTTGCCTTTTTCCTCATCTCTAAATCCTAGTCTAGTGGTTGTCATAGTATTAGGTTAATTTTTTAAAAAAAAATTTCTGTTGTAGCATTTAAATGTATAAATATCCATATATATTAAGTATGTAATTACTTATATAAAATATTTGCATATATGTAAATATGTATACAAAATTTTTTTTTCTTTATTGAAGGGTATTGCAGGTGTAGATGGCCCCCCAGGACCAAAAGGAAACATGGTATGTAGAAACCATCTGTAAAATAACTCATTTCTGCAATCTAGGTACTAACAAACCACTTTTGTTGCTAAATCTAAAAAATTTCTTACGACAGTTTGCTAAGTCCATTAGCTTCTGCTAGCATTAATACTTACGAAATTTTCCAGATTCTCCATAGGGAAAACTGATTTGGGGACTGTTTTTCAACTGAGAAGAAAAAAAAAAGAATTATGTGAAATAACCCTATTAAAGACTCTATTTTTCTCTGGCAGGGTCCCCAAGGAGAGCCTGGGCCTCCAGGTCAGCAAGGGAATCCAGGACCTCAGGTAAGTCCAAGCCACCTCAGCTCCTTTAAGATATTGTGGTAGGATGGTTTCTTTTCATGAGAGCATAGACAGCCTTAGCATTCCTGGATCGGGTTAAAAATGTTTGCAACGTGAAAGAAGGAAGATAATTCTTTTTTTCCTTTTTGAAAAATTTGAACAAATTTGCAGAGGCCCCTTTTTTCCAAGAATAAAATGAGTCATTCAGTGTTCATGAAATGCCAGCACCTGCAGAAGGGTTCTGACTAGGATCGTATTACAGTCCCACTGCCAGAAGGGTAGCCTGTGTAAAATGCCTCACAGTGTTCCAAAACTTTCTGGGAAATGTGGGGAATGTATATAGATTCTCAGGATTCATTTCATGGGAAGTAGAAAGTTATTTTTCTATTTAAAAAATGTATTCTTATGATGAAGTTCCTGACATATGAAATAAATTCTTTTCACATAGGGTCTTCCTGGTCCACAAGGTCCAATTGGTCCTCCTGGTGAAAAAGTAAGTTACTCTGTGGTTCTGGTAATGCCTGGTCACCAATTTTGTGTTGTCAACCTTAGGCAGAAGCAAAGCCTGCCTTCTGTTTTTGATAAGATGTCAAGATGGCTCAGCACATAAGAAATTAATATGGAGTGGGACGCCTGGGTGGCTCAGTTGGTTAAGCAGCTGCCTTCGGCTCAGGTCATGATCCCAGGGTCCTGGGATCGAGTCCCACATCGGGCTCCTTGCTCGGCAGGGAGCCTGCTTCTCCCTCTGCCTCTGCCTGCCTCTTTGTCTGCCTGTGCTCGCTTGCTCTCTCTCCCTCTGTCTCTTACAAATAAATAAATAAAATCTTTAAAAAAAAAAATTAATATGGAGTAAAACCTTGAGAGTACCATGAGAGGGGGGAAGTCATTCATACATCTCTGAACTATAAATGATAAAATTCACATAGTTCCATTTGGATAGCTTCCAAATGTGACATTCTCAGCTATATTAATTTTAGAAATGCACTAGTATGAATGGAGTGTTTTCTCTTCATTTTGGTTCTTTTCTTTCTCATTATTTAAAAAAAGGTCATTCGGTTTGCCTGCGACAAAGGGTTTCTAGCAAGATCTGATTAAGGGAAAATTGTGAAGTTATCATTCTCACCATTTTTCATGTATAAATGGCAAAGATGTTCTTGTTAATAACTCAATGTCTAGAGCAAAACAAGAATAAATCTTTAATTAAAGAGATGTCTTTCTCCCTGATTTCTTCTGCTGGATTCCTTAAGTAATAGTTCCTGTCCCCTGTAGGTACAGTACATTGTTAGCTGGTTCTTTTTAATAATTTTTCCCCTTGTTCATTGATTTCTGTGAACATGTTATTTTTTTTAAATAAGCAGCTTCATTGGGGTATAATTTCACATCATAAAATTTCACTCATTCTGTGTACTTGTCAGTAGGTTTTAGTAAATTTACAGATCTGTGCCACAATCAAATTTTTTTCATGAATTTTTTAATTTTATTTATTTTTTATTATTTTGTTTAATTAGCCAGCATATAGTACATCATTAGTTTTTGATGTAGTGTTCAATGATTCATTAGTTGCATAGAACTCTCAGTGCTCATCACCACACATGTTCTCCTCAGTACCCATCACCCAGTTACCCCAACCCTTCACTCCCCTCCTTTCCGTAACCCTCAGTCACAATCAAAATTTTAGATATTTATACCACCTCAGAAAGAAACCTTATGTCTATTTGCACTCTCTGTTCAATGCACAGATTTAGACAACCACTAATTTGCTTTCTGTCTCTGTAGATTTGCCTTTTCTGGACATTTAATATGAATGAAACATATGAATGAATTTAAAATATGAATTTAATCACATAAATGGATGTAATATGTGACCTTTGTGTTTGGCTTCTTTCACTTGGCATAAAGTTTTCAAGGTTTACTCATGTTGTGGCATACATCAATACTTTTGCTCCTTTTTATTGCCAAATGCATTCCATTAATGGAATATACTACATTTTGTTACTTATTTAGCAGCTGATGGACTTATGAGTTGTTTACTCTTTTGAGCTGTTATGAACAGTGCTGCTATGAATATTTGCATATAGATCTTTGTGTGGACATATTTTGATTTCTCTTGGGTAGGCACCTCGAAGTGGAATTTCTGGGCCATATGGTAAATTTAATGCTTAACATTTGAAGAAGCTTCCAAACTATTTTCCAAGTAATTGCACCATTATTTCCTTCCTTTTAGCAATGTAGGAGAGTTCTAGTTTCTCCAGATCTTCATGGATGTTTGCTTTCCTTCTTAATTATGGTCACTCTTCTCAGCCTGAAATGGTATCCTATTGTGGCATTAGTTTCATTCCCCTAATCACTAGTGATGTAGAGCATCTTTTCATGTGCTTATTGGCTATTTCTATATCTTCTTTGGTAAAATACCAATTCAAATACTTTGATAATATTTTAATTGAGTTACTTATCTTATTATTATGTTGTGAGAGTTAACATCAACTTTAAGTGATCTTTAAGCTACTTTTTTGTGCATATTTCCTATATAGCAAAGAGATCTGTTGGAAAGTGCCCCATGAATCAAAGATGTGCCAAAAGTGATTTCAAATTTTTACTTTAGACCAGAAATTTTAACTTGGGCATCTTTTACCATATTTTAGATTAGCTCATCACGAGTCTACTATATTTCTAATAAATTGTGTTTGAGCATGTCTATTCAATTATCTACCATGCATTGGATTCCTAAGAGGAATTTGCTTTTAAGGTAAAATAGTATGCCTGCATTATGTTTGTTGAGCCAAAGGTCAAATATAGCAACTGGTTCACTGTACTTGTGGTGGGAAGACAGCTGTCTTCAGCCCAAGCAGCTTCTTTTTCCAATCGGAATGTATCCAGCTTGTGGGTTCAAGGACAGTCTCTTTTCATCAAAAAAAGAAAGGAACTCAAGAACATGAGAGAAACATGTTCTATTTATACTGCATATATATTTTTATTTTGCATCTATATTAGTTTTATTTTCCTTATGATACACTGTATTCTATTCGTTCTGGCTTGAGAGCCTTATCTCCCAAATCTTGGTAAATGCTGTTTCCAACTGGACCATGGTCTAATCTGACAAATAAAATGTAAATACGGTCATATGTTTTAAATTTCCCCTTTTATATTTTTGTCGTAAGTTATTATAGCCTGTGCTTTTATTATATTTGTGATAAAATATTTTATAAATGTGTTAATTAACTAAATTATAAAACAACTATATTCTTTATTCTAACATTTTGATAACATGAATATACTGAATATTTTCTATAGTTTGATGTCAGTATTTATATCACTCATATATTAATTGCTTTAGAGAAAACAAATAGTATTATGTAACTCTATGAGTTAAGAATGAAATAACAAGACACAAAGTAAATTTCAAAGGCAAGGCCTTTGAAGCATGGTATGGATCTGTGTTCACTTACACTGCAGCTCTGTCACGTATTAACATTGGCTAATTTACCCAAACTCTTTAGACAATGATAGTTCATGAAATTGTTTGAGGCTTGGTATGGATCTGTGTTCACTTATACTGCAGCTCTGTCACATATTAACATTGGCTAATTTACCCAAACTCTTTAGACAATGATACTTCATGAAATTGTTTGAGGCTTGGTATGGATCTGTGTTCACTTATACTGCAGCTCTGTCACATATTAACATTGGCTAATTTACCCAAACTCTTTAGACAATGATACTTCATGAAATTGTTTGAGGCTTAAAATGGACTGTATATCCATTTAAAAAAAAAAAAAGACTGTGTATCTACCTACCTATCTACCTATAAATTGTTTAACATAATGCATAGAAACAATAAATTTTCATTATTTTATTAAAATCTAAAAAATATAATATGATATTCATTTGTTCAACTTAAGTCCCAGCCCTCCAAGGAAACAACAGGTAGTTGAGAAAGAAGACAAAATGTTGTGCTATCACGGAGCTTCCATTCTGAAAGAGGTGGATTGATTTTAACTTTTTTTTCTCCGAGTTTTCATTTAAATTCCAGCTAGTTAACATACAGTGCAGTGTACAATACAGCACCTGGTACTCACTGTGACAAGTCCACTCCTTCATCCCCTCCTCACCTGTTTATCCCATCTGCCCACTAAGCTGCCCTCCAGTAATTATCAGTTTGTGCTCCATAGTTAAGAGTCTGTTTCTCGGTTTGCCTCTGTTTCCTTTTTTCCCCCATGTTCATCTCTTTTGTTTCTTAAATTCTACATATGAGTGAAATCACATGGTATTTGTCTTTCTCTGAGTAAATTACTTTTTTCACTTAGCTTAATACTCTCTAGCTCCATCCATGTTATTGAAAGTGGCAAGATTTCATCCTTCTTTATGGTTAATATTCCACATATATATTTATATATGTATTTATGTATTTTTATATATGTATATATGTGTGTTTTTATATATCCATATACATACACACACATATATATGTAAACACATATATAGATGTGGTGTACATATACATATATATAGGGATATATATAGATATAGATATATATACCACATTTTCTTTATCCATTCTTCAGTTGATGGACATTTGGGCTCTTTCCATAATTTGGCTAACGTTGATAATGCTACTATAAACATCAGGTTCTTACTAACTATGTCTCCTAAAGCAAGGGAAGCACAGGCAAAAATAAACTATTGATACTACATCAAAATTAAAAGCTTCTGCACAGTGAAAAGAAACAGTCAACAAAACTAAAAGGCAACCTACAGAATGGGAGAAGATATTTACAAATGACATATTTGATGAAATGTTAGTATCCAAAAAATATAAAGTACTTACCAACTCGACTTCCCCCCAAAACTCAAATAATCCAGTTAAGAAATGGGCAAAAGGCATGAATAGACACTTTCCCAAAGAAGATTCCAGATGGCAAAGAGACACATGAAAACATCACTCATCATCAGGGAACTACAAATCAAAACTACAGTGAGATAATAGCTCACACCAGTCAAAATAGTTAACTTAATATTTTTAAAAAAATCTATTTATAGCTCAAGATTTTTAATATTTCTAGTTCCTTAAATATAGCAACAATAGAAAATCCATGTAGTATTGCTAATAGTTTATTGTCATAAAATATCACAGTTGCTGATAAGAATAATTAATGGAATAGTTCTGCATTTGTACTTTACATCTCATTTTGAAGAAATAGGACCACTGTCTTGAGAGCAAAATGTAATTTATGTGATAGACAGAATATTATCATTAAAAATATAATGGTTTACAATAGTTATTACATGTTAGATTACTTGACTAAAACTGACTTTGAAGAGTGGTAAATGGAAACATTTAAATCTTTAAGTGAGATGTAGTTATCTTGGGTTAGAAAATATAAATTGTTCAGTTTAAAGGTTATTGTCAATTTTTTTGTTGTTCTATTGTGATTTAAGTTACACCTCTTGTAAACTCTTGATTTTCAGTTTGTATAAATATAACACGTTTCCTAAATACTCTCTAGGAATGGAAACGGATATTGTGTCCAGTACCTAGGCTTGCTTATATAGCTTTTCCCTTTTAATTGTTTCTAAATTCTGCCTAATTACTTGACCAGTAAGCAATAATTGTTTGGGTTCTGGAGACCTGAGAAGTTAATTATTCTCAGCAGAATGGCTGTCTTCCTATCAAGAAAAGTTTACTTCTTGTGGTAGTCATTCTTACCATGTTCCTACTGTAGTAATGGCATGTTACAAGACGTTTGAAACCATCCATGGTCAAAAAGAAACTAGAGTAATGAGTTGAATAGTTACTTGGGGTTAATAGTTGCACATTAGGTTATGTCCCTTGACATCAAAATATTAGATTTGTTTTTCTTTGTGTCCTATGAATAAGTTTCACATTATGATATATTTCTTAACACATTTGAATAATTAGTTATGTTCCATCAGTGTTACTGTATCATTATTTGAATTAGCACTTATTAATTTCTTTGATGGAAATATGCAATGTTTACTTCTTCAGTGGTATAAATCCATATATTCCTGACCTATATTGTTTTTCTTTTTATTCTCTAAGTTCTAGTTTACTATGGTAGGCAAAAACTAATTTGTAAATTTAAAAAAAGATACATTTAGGACTATAAAGCAGGTGAAAAACTAGCATGCTTTTGGCATATGTCAGATTTGGTTTTCATTTATCTCAATACAATGTTTTCTTCATATATCTAAAAGTCATTTAAATGTTTATCACCTATAGATAAAAGCTAGAGAATTATTAAGAATTTTATTAATAGTATATTCCTATGTAAAAGTCAGACTTTTCATTATTCTCACTTTTTAAAATAGAATATTCTCTTTTTCTATCTGAAAGGGTCCACAAGGAAAACCAGGCCTTGCAGGACTTCCTGGAGCTGATGGTCCTCCTGTAAGTAATAGTTACTTGTCATTAAAATTTCTATAAATTATCTTCAAAAATAGATTTTACATGTATTTTAAAGGTTTTTTTTTTTTTAATTTATTTATTTGACAGACAAAGATCACAAGTAGGCAGAGAAGCACGCAGAAAGAGGAGGAAGCAGGCTCTCTGCTGAGCAGAGAGCCCAATGAGGGGCTCGATCCTAGGATCCTGGGATCATGACCTGAGTCGAAAGCAGAGGCTTTAACCCACTGAGCCACCCAGGCGCCCTGGTTCACATGTATTTTAGAAGTAAATTTTCTGAAGTCAGTGATAAAAACAAATTGAACCAGTAATGAAACATTGATCCCTCTAAAATACCATTTCATCATGTCACTTACATATTACAAAATCTTTAAGGATCATTCAGTAGTCCTTGGATAAACTCATTCTAGTACTCTGATGCCAGAATCTCAAGATTGTCCTACTTCCTCATGAACCATCAGTTCCAGGCAAATAGATCTACTCCCTTTCTGTCAGTATGCTCGAAATGTCTTTATTGGTATACATTTCTTGTGGTCTTTTTTTTCCCCATGGAAAGCATTTTCCCATTCTCTCTTAAAGTCCATGTTTCCTGAGGGTCCAGGAGTAATTTCTCACCATTTGTAAATTTCCTTAACCATCTTCCATAAAAATTCCCCAACCTTCAGAAATTTCTATATGCTAGAAATACCATGCAATTATACCCAATGCATAATAATAAAAATGTGCAATTATATCTGTAACTGATTTTCTTTAAAGATTTTATTTATTTATTTGTTTGTTTGTTTGAGAGAAAAAGACAGAGATAGTGACAGAGATACTGAGAGAGAGTACAGGCAGTAGGAGAGGGAGAAGCAGGCTCCCCACCGAGCAGGAAGCCAGACGTAGGTCTGGATCCCAGGACCCTGGGATCATGACCTGAACCAAATGTCCACCTGACTGAACCACCTCAACATTCCAGCAATTGTTATTTTAAAAAATTTGTTATTTACACTTTTCTCCTCAAACTACTTATATATTTAGCTGAGATCTAAAATTTTTACTGGATATAATTGTGATGCAGTTAAACATTTTTGTTTACTGACTTTCAATAATTTTGTTATTAACACTTTCAGTATTTGTGATCTTGCTATGTTTTCTAATGTCCCATTCATATGCCTTAGCTGCCTTTTAAAGATGCATGTTTGATTATTTGATCAATATGCAAAATAGAAGTTATATTGAAACACGTGCCTTTATGTAAGAACTAATTGATACTGGGGTTGAATTGTTGATGAACATTCTGTATTGTTTCATGTGCTTTTTCCAGACTTTCAAATACATTATGTAGTTGGTGAAACATATCCATGAAATATAACCTTGTTATGTTTCCTTCAAAATGCTACAATTTCCAATGTCATTTAAAGCCATATGCCCTGATGCAAAAGGTTCAGTATCTTTTGCAACATTAGATTAGAAAAATTAAAAAAAGAAAGGAAAAAACTTCATAATGTTATAGACTACCATTAATATTGAATCTTAACAGTATTATGTTTTACTAAATATAGGGTCATCCTGGAAAAGAAGGCCAGTCTGGAGAAAAGGGTGCTCTGGTATGTTACAAAGTATCCATGTAAATGCTCTGTCACCTTATGTCTAAGAGAAAATCTCTTACTTTGGTCATCTCTACCAACAGTAGAAAAATGCCATATTCTTGTAGATTATTTGGTAAAATTATAGTGTGTGAATGAATAGCACTTTCAATGTATTATATATTTAAATAACAATGGGTCTTTTTTAGGGTCCTCCTGGACCACAGGGTCCTATTGGCTACCCTGGTCCCCGGGGAGTAAAGGTAAATGTTATTTTTTTTTCACACCATTTAATTTGAATGTAAAATATTATAATCATTTAAGTTTTCTAATTTATTCCATAGGGAGCAGATGGTGTCAGAGGTCTCAAAGGCTCTAAAGGTGAAAAGGTAAAATATAATTTATTTAGGTGATTTTAATTGCCATATATCTATTAGCCCCCCAAATTTAAATTTATTCAACAGACATTTCCTTTCCCAATATATTAAATAATTACTTGATACCAGACAATGAAAGCCTGATTTTCTTTTTTGAAAAAAGATTATACCTTGGGGTGAGGACTAAATTATAGAACAGAAGCAAAGATATGTCATAAACAGAATTAATTCTGTATCCTTTTTTTCTTACATGTGTTTATCTTTTATAAAACATAGAGTTGTTTTATGAATAAATTAATTACAGGATTTACACAATATCCAGTTGTATGCATAAGAGAGGAATGTTTATTCCTTTCTTTCTTTGCTAAAATCCTCCAAATTCTTAAGCTGGAATGCAGTACAAAAGTTAGAAGTACCCTAAGTCAATTGGAGGAAGAGGAAGTCTTTATACATTATACTGTATGCAAAGCAAAAGTATTAATGGGAAGGAAATAAACATTAAAACTAGGCAGAAGTGGATAAAAGAATGCGGGATTTTTTATAGAGCATTTGTAGTTTGTCTTTGTTTGACAGAAAGAGAGCGAGCGAGGGGACACAAGCAGGGGGAGTGGGAGAGGGAGAAACAGGCTTCCTGCTGAGCAGGGAACCCGAAGTAGGACTCAATTCCAGGGTTCTGGGATCATGACCTGAACCGAAGGCAGATGCTTAACGACCGAGCCACCCAGGTGCCCCATAGCTTGTCTTTGGACAAAGAAACCGAAATTGAGATTTTGTTTTTTACATAGATGCTTAATGTCAGTGTAGATCCCCCAAATCCTTCAGTGATTATGTTAAAATAAAATGGCATTACTCACAGTCAGTATTGTTAATGCTTACTATAATATTACATTTAAAAGTTAGAGTTTAAAGTAAAATATTTGAAGCTTTGTTGAAAAATTATGGAATGTAAATTTGGTTTTAAGGATAACTTTATTCCCATAGGCATAATGTTACAAACACAGACACAGACATACACACAGACACAGACACACACAGACACAGACACACACATACACAGCACCTTATGTGGATTTGACATCAATAAGGAATGGATAACAAAAAAGGATGGACTTCTATCCATTGTATTTTATTTTTCTAAAAAAATAAAAAGTAACTGACACATTGTCAAGTTATGCAGTTATATTCAGTTCTATTGTATGAAAAATGTCAAGCGTTTGAAATGAACTCAGCTACTTTAATGGGAATCCCAATTCATTCTTACCATCACAGAAGAACTTGAGGATATAATGTCTTGCTGAGCACAATGACTGATCAAACAGGGTTGAACTTGTAATTATTTGCAGGTGGCCTGTGCACACATATATGTATCATCTGTGGAATTTTTCTTGATTTTTAAAAAATATTTTATTTATTTATCTGAGAGAGAGAAACTGATAGTGAGAGAGAGCAGGAATTAGAAGGAGAGGGAGAAGCGGGCTCCTCGCCAAGCAGGGAACCCTACTGAGGGATCAATCCCATGACCCCGGGATCATGACCTGAGTCGAAGGCAGACGTTTAACGGATTGAGTCATCCAGGCACTCCTGGAATTTTTCTTGTTAAGACATTTAAGTATCAATTCAAATTTGTCTCTGGAATAAGTGTCTTCCATTTTTTCAACCTTTTTTTTAGGAAAGCCAGTGTTTAAAGGAAAGGTGTTTAATTGGGATGGGAAAGTTGTGAGCTTGGTGGAAAAAGGGGTAGTGGCAATATGACAGAGGTAAATAAAATTACAGATGACGAGATACATGTGAAGAGAAACAGCCAGGTAAAAGAAAATGTATACTGCTTATGTGTAGAAAAACAACTTGAGATTATTGGTTGTTTTGAGTGGTGTATAGTCTCAAAAGCAACAAGTAGATGTAGAGAAAAAGAACTGAAATTTTAAGTTGAGAGTGGAATTTCTGAGTCCCAGTGATAGTTCTCATACTAACTGGACTTGTAAGCTCAGGCACATTGTCTCGTTTCTCTAGGTTGTATTTTCAATCTATAAAATGAGAACTTTTTCCTAAAAAAATCGCTCCGGTATTTTTCAGCTATACCTTTTATTTTATCCTTTATTTTATTTACATCTGTTATTTTATCTAATCTAGTTTAGAGAAATTTTATATAAAAGTTAGTGGAAACTTTTTCCTAAGGATGAGTTCTCCCTATTTTTAGACTCTGAAGAATCATTAAATCTTTATGAATTTTAATACCTGTTGTTTATTTTGTCTCCTGAGTACATATTATAATGGACTATCTTTAAAGACATAAGGAAGTTGAATTTTTTTTTTCTTTTTACACATAACAACATTAATTGTTAACTAAAGGTGAAATAGTAAGTACCCTAACTAGGATTAAAATTCTCCATTGTTCAGATAGATGTGTTCCTTAGAACTTAAGCAACATAATCCAATGAACCAAATGGCATAGATGAATTCCTCTTTTACGCATATTCTAAAACTGTTTCCTTTTTTCTTTTCCGAAGATTAATGTAGACCTAATAGTTTTAGGACTGGAAAACTTAATAACTTGATAGTGTCACTTGTTTTTTAAAACACCACTTGTTGTAAGGGTATACCTAACATTTAAGTCATCTAATTTATTTCTTACTTGCTTCTCTACTTTATTTTCTAATTGTGAATGTATTGAGAACAAAAGTGTCACAGAAATAGCATCTAGTCCACTATTTTTTCTCCTGAAACAAAAATTTCTGTCTGGAAAAATCCCAAAAACTGTTATTGATTTTTTTACTTCAATTGCAGTGTTCTTTAAACTAAATTTGGCAACTGTGTAATTACCTTTCTCTCTAGGGAGAAGGTAATGAAGACAATAGTCAATGGGAAGTTAAATGGTCATTTTCAGCTTTTAAGCCTCTATTACTGCCCAGTTGCATTCAGTATAGAGAGGATCCTACATACATGGCTACTTATAGCCAGAATGTTGAAAACCTCATGCCTTTGTCTTAAAGGAAATTTCTAGACCTGTTAGAATTTTTAAGTTTAGGCAAAATACCAGATTGAATCCCTTTTCTAGGTTTAGGTCTCACATATTCATAATTATCTGACATTTTATGGACCTTAACATACCTTGCTAAACACACACTAAGGTGTGTTCATTTAGTAAATGTCCATTTAGTTAACGTTTATTAAATATCATGGTTATAAAGGATCAAAAATGTACTAGGCACTGGAGGTGTAGAGGTTAATTAGACAGAAATCTTTATTTCTACCATTTAGTAAAAGAAAGAACTATGATCTCCTAAGTGCAGAATAGGATGTTGTTAAAATAGTAAATGCTCAGAGGGAGCCCACAGGATAGAGGGATTAATTTTAGGGTGAGGGTTGGGTAGAGATTGAAGTCTTGAGAAATTTCATAGCAGAATTATGAACTGAGTCTTGAAAGAAGAGTGGAGGTAAACAGAGGTAGATGGAGGAGATAAAGGATTTGGAGGTGTGTATATGATAATGGCCACCAATGCAAGAATTACAAGTGGAGGAGCGCTTGGGTGGCTCAGTCCATTAAATGTCTCAGGATCCTGGGTTCTAGCCCTGTGTGTGGCTCCCTCCTCAGTGAGGAGTCTGCTTCTGTCTCTGCCCACCCCCCAAATAAATAAATAAAATCTAAAAAAAAAATATTACAAATGGAAATATAGGTAATTAAGTTTTTTCTTGTACTCAATGCCAGGGTGTTGTTGGGTGGGGGTGAAAGGGACATTCGAGACCAAAGATAAGACTGCCAAAATGAACAAACAAGGGTAGATCATGGTTAGGAGGGAGCGAGGTTGGCAGCTTATATTCATAATTAGCAGTTTGGAACCATTAAGGTGCTTTAAAGTAAAAATTGATGTGATCAATTTTGGTTTTTTATAGACTTCGTTTGGCAGCAGGATGTGGAAGTAAATGTGCCAATCTTGCTATCTCTGTTCACATACTCGACCTGACATGTTTTTTCCCCAAACTCTGCAAATCACATCATTTTCTAATTCCTAATTAAGATGCTAACTTCTCTGTCAAACCTTCTTCAGTTAACTTCTTGCCTCACTCCGAACACCGGAACCACCACCACCATCATCATCATCATCATCAACATCATCATTTCTTTCTTCTCTGAACACCATTCTACTCCATTTGTACCAAAATTAATGCAAATGTTATACCTTCAGTTTTTATTGTTAAAACAAATATCTCAAAATACTCCGTAGTACTCTGAACAGAAAAATGCTCAATTAATGCTATTGAAAAATTGAATGGTTATTCCTTAGCAATTTATTTTTTTTATTTAATTTTCTTGAAATTAAGAGACAGCAAGTTTGTTCATAAAGCTTAGTTTTAAAAGTCTAGATTTCATTAAGAATGGTATGAAATATTGCCAGAGTCAAAATATCTGCTCTCTTTAATTAAAGAAGGCCCAATTTTCAGTATTATTGGTCTGTTGTGATAATGAGCATTCTCAGTGTATATGTAAAAGATAATAACGGTTTGCTTATTTTTTATCTGAAAGAGATTGTAATATAGAAGACAAGTTGAGCTAGAAGGCACTTATCTAAAGGATGTGATACAAAATATATGATATAATATTCTTTGGTATGAATTAGTAAATCTAAAGGTAAAGACATTTTATTTGGTCATCAAATGTTCTTGTATTCCAAAGTTAAAATGATAATTTTTAAATTATTTAAATATTTATTATTTCTTTGTTCAAATGGCATAGGATATAGGCTGTTATAAAGAGAATGGTTATTTTTCCCATAAGATAAAGAAGATTTAATGGACACATTTGAGAAAAATTTCCTAGAGTAACTTAGAGCCATGTAACAATAGGAAATGAGAGCATATGGGTGATAAAGGTTAAAATAGACAGAAGGAAGTTTCACAACATGATTCACATTTCTCAGAACAATTTTCCCTAAATTATCATTGTTCATATTTTATATAGCCATATTTTAGTTTAATTCAAACAAATCATTCAACACGTGTTTTATTACTTCTATTTTTAGGGTGAAGATGGTTTTCCAGGATTCAAAGGTGACATGGGTCTTAAAGGTGATAGAGTAAGTAAGAAGAAAATTCATACCAGAACATAAACTTATGTGTGTATGTATGTGTGCTGTGTGTATGTATAATCTTATATTTAAATATAGCAAGCACAGGATAAATAAAGATATTCATACTATCTGAAACTTTGCTTCTTTGTTTTTATGTGAAAATTAGACATGTTAGTTTTTATGGAAGCAATATGATCTTTCAGATATTATATTAAATTTCCATGTGTTCTGTAGCCTATACGCATGTGTGTATATAAAGTTGAGTAGTATTGTTTATAATTTTTTTTCTAAGTACTCAAATTGCTTAAAAGGTGTAGTTTTATAGGTTTCTTCTAAATTTTGTAGTGAGATGTGTTGCTTGGAAACCATATATCTGCAACTTTCTTGAACTTCCATTATTAGTGATCTTGAATTTTTGATTGAAAAAGTGGTATACTTTTTTTCTGGTAATGAGTGTCTAGAAAACAAACAAAAATGTGAGTTCCCTAAAGGAAACTAAGCTGTGTTTTATTGGGAAGAATTATTTTATATCTGACACAATAATACCTAATATCAAAGAAGCATACTTCAGAATATTTTTGTTTCGCTAAAAAATACTTAACGTCTGGTTCCAGAATGGGGGTAATAACTTACACATTTCAAAGTGACAACCAAAGTCTAAAATGGAGACATTTTTCATGTGTTCCAAACAGTGATTTCAAAAACTGCTATTTTCAGAAAGGAAAATTACTTTTTTCTCCTAACCTGCTAGGTTCTTAGTCTGGGGCCCTGTAAAATTAGATTGACAAAAGACAGATTAACAAGAGAACAACAAATAGAAGGTTTCTAGCATGTGCCTCATGCTTACACGCGGGAGCACTCCATGATAATTAATTCGAAGCAGGTGGTTAGAATGTGGGCTTATCTGGCATTTTAGCAAAGCACGAATGCATTTTTAGAGACATGACAAGGAAAAGGACTTTGAGTTTGTAGGACTGCAAATTGAAGGAAGGTAGATATATTGAAGAGCAATTAGATAAAGGCTAATTAATAGAATTTGTCATGTAGACTCCTCTGGTGTCTAGCAGTCTCCAGTGATTAACTTTTGTCTTTTGTTGTAGAGAGGGAAGGGATGGCTCCTTTGCAAATTTGTATCTTGCTTTTAGCATCTTCTTTGGCTTCTGCTCCTTCTCAATTGCCTTCAACTCAAAATAATCTTCATGCCCAAGTGGCATATTTTGGGTTTGATTATTCTGTCACCCTCCACAATCTAACCATGATTTTTACTTTTTTCTTTCTTTCTGCAACACAGATGCATTAAAATTACTTTACTATGAAACATGGTAACACTGGACTTCTGTAGGTTTTCAAATGTCAGATTATATTAAGTTGTTTACTTACTAATGGAAAGATTGATGAAATCAAAGATTTTCACACCTCTTTGTTCTAAATAAAAAAATGAGTCAACAAATGAGGAGTTGGAAAATATGACTTTTTGATACACTATAATTTCTATTATTCAGTATCCAGTGTATTTTAAATTATAAGAATGTTCCTCTGTGTTTCAGGGAGAAGTTGGTCAAGTAGGTCCAAGAGGAGAAGATGGCCCCGAAGGACCCAAAGGTCGAGCAGGTCCAACTGGAGACCCTGGTCCTTCTGGTCAAGCAGGAGAAAAGGTCAGTGAACAACTTTAAATTCCCAGGTGCTCTTGCAGATGATGTTTCATTGTCATTTAAAAATATTTTTAGTCATCCATGTCAGAAATCTAGAGGATTCAATGACATTTCAAGCATATCCATTTACTGTTAGGAGTATAACCATGAAATGGGTCCATTATCCTTTTTTACTCTCCCTTGTTGTCCATCCCCTCTGTTCTCCTTGGCCATGTAGAATCAGCAGCAATTCAAGCTCTTCCACATTAGAGACTAAGAATTTGAGTTTGATTAACAAAGGATCAAGAAATCAATGAAAGATGGGCAGCTTATGGTTTCAGAAGAAGTAGAATGATCTTTGCTCCTCAAGCCAAAATGTACACTTTCTATATTTTTCACTTAAACATGCATTTCACAGAGCAAGTGTTTTTAAAAGATGCTGTTGTCCAAGCCCAACTTCAGAAGACTTTAATTTTAGTCTGGGGTTAACATAAGCATTGCTATATTTTAAAAAACATCCCCAGATAATTCTAATACTCATTGGTTTCATAGCCATGGTGCTGTAAATAATATGTCAAAAAATATTTTCAACCATTACATTTATATTTACATTTAATATTACACAACATTGAAATTTTGCCTTCATAGTGTATTTATTGATGTGAACACCTTATAAATGTAACTATGACGTTAAATTAAGAAAGAACAAGAAATGTCTGTGGCAAGTGTTATCCTATTGCATACACTAAAGAAAAATATAAATAATAATTATTTTTTGGTGGTGTAATTCAGATGATTTCCTTTCTTATAATATGTATGTCTACTTTCCAAATTTTCTGTATTGAGCCCTCCATTATTCTATAAAATACGGAAATTCCATGCCACTTAAGAAGATTTTAATTTCCCTTCTTGCCATCGTGTCTCAGAAGAAAAATGTATGAAAAAAATATATGAAGAAAAATTATTCACACACTGTGATTAGAGAAGTAAGAAAACATTTCCTCATGTCATTAGGACTCCTGATGTAGTGGTTCTTCTACAGGTTTACCCTCCCAACTGCCAACTGTGAACTGCTGCATAATGTTATTGCGTTTAGGCAGGGTAAGCAAAGAGTGGGCAAAAATAGGGGCTTACAAAGCCCTAAGACCCTTCCACTTCAAGTACTCCCATGCCAGTAGCTGTAGATTATTCTGAACCTTCCTCTCATCCTTGCTCTACTTTATTCTGTGTAAATGATTCCCCCGTCTCTTCAGAAGCATCAGGACTTTATCCCACAGTTCTTCATTTTTAGTATTTCATTATTATTTTCCCTTTATTGAAGTTGCCTATCACTATATTGAAAAATGCAAACAAATTTTCTGTCTGGATTTATTTTGAAATGACTCTGAAGTGAATAAGAGTTTATATTATAATACAGTAATTAACATAGGACACAAAGCCTTTGTGATCGTAATTAAAGAATTTCATTAACCTTGAAATCAGTGACATAAATCCGATATGATAACAATATATCCAAAGGGACCTCATTATAAGCAAGATTTTTAGGGCTTGTTTACATATTTTCCATCTGAAGTCTTCTTACCTATGCAATGTTGATCTTGAATCAGACAACTCTTTAGTTCAATCTCTAATAACAGTATCATAAACTATATTCCTGTTTTCTTGCCTTGATGTATCTAATAAAATATTTATTGTTTATAAAGTTACTGTTCATCTTATACCATTATCTGTAGTTATCCGGATTTTTGTTTTTGTACTTATTTTGTTTAAATATATATTGGAAATAGTGATATTATGTGCTTACTAATGTCTAAGAGTTTGGTAAATAATATTTTATATATGAACTGCGCTTTTATAAAATCTTGAGGAAAATAAATCACAGTAAAATTCCACAAACATATTTGATTCAAGTCATTCAACTTAATTCAGTTTTCTCTCTGCTTTGTTCTTCTAGGAGCAATTTTCTTAGTGTAATACTTTAAACCTCTTGGTATTTGTTACACCTCTTTGGACTTTGCTGTAATTCACCATTTGTTTTAGCACTTTTATTTTATTTTATTTTTTTTTTAATTTTTTATATATATATATATATATATATATTTTATTTCCAGCATAACAGTATTCATTATTTTTGCACTTTTAGATTGAAAGGCAGTATTGAACTGGAACAAAATTTTAGTTCATTTAAGTCCTCACCTGCACGAATTAATGCTCTACAATTAATGCTCTATTTAGCTGTAATTTGCAACATTTGATATATCTATTAACCCAGATTTATCCAGAATTTTTAATAAAAGAAGAAACGTTGCTCAAAAATTAGGTCAGAATTTCTTGTAGTTATTTAAATTACTCAGTGAGAAATAGTTAAATAACTCATGATTGCTTGCTTTATTTATATTTACAATGAGAAATGAAATAATTTTATCAAAAAGGTTCACTTTAATTGAAATGATAAAATCTAAATGTAGTTCTAACTACATCAACTAATTTTAAATAGTTTTAATTTTGAAAAACTTAGTTGAAAAACTTTTTCTTTATTCTTGCTTGAGTTGAAAAACTCAAGTTGAAAAACGTTTTCTTTATTCCTGCTTGAGAGTTCTGAAAGAGCCCTAGAATTCTCTTTATCTCAGGGTTCTGTGTCCCCAAAGAAGGCACAGTCACTTACTCAGAAGTTAAGTTAGCAAACATTATAGAATTAGAAATATGTCCAAAGCAATTTTTCCCTATTCAAATGAGGAAATGTAATGTAAGTAAACTATGGTGAAAACTTGTAAACCTTCCTTTCTGGTATTCATATATGTGGTTCTGACTTTTAGAAAAATCACTAAACTCATAATTGGAACTTAATTCAACTTAGAATTTTTATTTGTCATTATTATTTTTTTTTTAACTTTAGGGGAAACTCGGCGTTCCAGGATTACCAGGATATCCAGGGAGACAAGGTCCAAAGGTAAAACAATTAGCTTGATTTTTTCCACATTTGTAGAAATTAATCACACGTAATTACCTTTCAGTTTGTAACCTAAAGATGATAAATCCTTAAAATATAATTTCATAAGGGAAAGACATGGCGTATGTGGGTACCTGGTGTGCAGGGAACTCAGAGAACCTAGGTGATTATGGATTGGAGGATTTTAGCATGCAGGGTCATGAAAGGAAAGCATAGTCAGTTACTTCCAGGGTGACATCCTAGTATATCTAAAAGTTATAATGGGGATGATATGTGATGCAGAATAGCTTTTGATTTCATTTCCAGTACCCTAAGGGTTGGAATTTCCAGTTGTAGCTTTAAAAAAAAAGAGAGAAGAGAAGAAAAGAAAAGAATTGTAGTACATGGTTCATCATCTTTATTTTGCCTCATTTCCACAGTATTTGTTTCCTAGGGCTACTGTAACAAATCTCTATAGACTTGGTGACTTAAAACAATGGAGATTTACTCTCTTACAGTTCCTGTGACCAGAAGCCTAAAATCAAGGTGTCAGCAGGGTCCCCAGCCCCTCCAAAAGCTCTAGGGGAGAGTCTATCTTTGCCTCTTCTAGTTTCTGGTAACCCAGGGTGGTCCTTGGTTTGTGTCTGATTATCTGTAATCTCTACTGCCTTCACATAGCCTTTTTTTTTTTCTCTCTGTCTTTTCTTCTGTCTCTTATAAAGACACTTGTCCTTATACTTAGGGACCACCTGGATAATCCAGGATGATCTCATTTCAAGATCCTTCACTTAATGTACACCTATGAAGACCTCTTTTTCCCAATAAGGCAACATCCAAGTCCCAGAGATTTGAATATTGGATATATTGACTTGGGGCCACCATTCCATCTATGACAGAACTCAAGCGCTACTTTTAACTATTTGAAATATACATATTTTAAGCATAAAGATGGATGGTTTTAAAAATAGGTTTACTTTGGTGACTACTTTTCCTCAAGCTAATCCTAAAACTTTGTCAAGGCTGCACTTCATGTATTGACTAGTTAATTAAAGTGGTCAAATAAAGGGTGCCTGGGTGGCCCAGTGGGTTAAAACCTCTGCCTTCGGCTCAGGTCATGATCCCGGGGTCCTGGGATCGACTCCCGCATCGGGCTCTCTGCTCAGCAGGGAGCCTGCTTCCCCCTCACTCTCTGCCTGTCTCTCTGCCTACTGTGATCTCTGTCTGTCAAATAAATAAATAAAATCTTTAAAAAAAAGTGGTTAAATAAATTAATACATACATTTTGGTTATTACTGTTAAGATGGATATATGCCCATGCAATTATCTACCTATCTATCTATCATCTATCTATTTCTATCTTTCTATCTCTCTATTTCCTTTTCCTCTGTTTGACCCATTTATGCTTGACAGGTATAGTACATGAGGATAAATCCTATTTATATAATAATCCCCAAACATATTTATTAATAAGTTTCACAGATAATCATTGGGAAACCAGAATGTCTTTCCTCTTGACAAATGTGAACTGCATAATATTTGTGTTTGCTCGTTGTCATGTGATGACAATATATTAGGCTTGCTGTGTGTGGCTTTGTTTTATAATTTTTCCATTGGGTTTCTAGAAAATATGCATTTCCTTGTAGAGTAAGAAGTAAACATATACTTGAGCTCTTCTAAAATCAGAGTCAATTCATTTGTGATTTAAGAATAACAGGAGCATCATTTAAAGGTTTCTAACTACATTTAGAACATTGATTAGTAAGTTTTACCTTTTAAATATTGTCTCTAATACACTGCTCTGTTTCCTAGTTTCTTTCCTCTCAAATGTCAAGCATTTTCAAAAGTATTCTGTAAAAAAAGACATTCCCTGCAAAATCCACAACCTTAACCTATCCATAGATTGCTTGAAGAGTTCTTGATCTAATTACCACGTTGAACTGCAGTTGTGGATTTTTGATTTAAAAACAGAAAACTGTCATATTACTTGAATGAACACAATATTCCTTTATTTGACATTCTTATTTTCTTCTGTTTTTTTTTTCCTAAGACAATACTCTGTTCAATATTCTTTGAGTTATTTTTATTAACAAACTGCAACAGAATAACTGGAGAGAAATGCTTCTTCCTAGAAGAATCAAACGTTTTTCTTTACTCTTTAGCCAAAATGTCTGAAACTTTGGTTTTTATTTTTTTAATATTACTTTTCTCTATAACATCTTTCTTATGACCAAAAATGATTTATGTTTCTTGGTCCCAAAACAAAAAATAATGGGGTCATCAAAGATCAAAGATAGCTTTACATTTTTTTCCTATGTGGAAACTAATGAATTTTGAATAGATTTAAATCTGTATTGTACTAAAAGTGAAATTTGGCTGCTAATCTCTTTTAGGAGATTTAAGGGCTATAATTAGACAATATAACTTATTTGATAACTTTCTAACAATATAAATCACAATGGGTACTTGAGAGTTGCACCTCTGTAAGTACTATAAAATGACAGTTACTTCAAAAAGTAAAATCTAGTTTAACTTTTTATTTATTTTAGGATTTTATTTTATTTTATTTATTTTTAGGATTCTTTATATTTAAAACAGCATTTAAATAATTTTGAAAGTTTCACAGTTGGTGAATTTCATCATTAACCTTTGACTTTTGGGCATTTGTTTGTGTTTGTTCTTTCCTTTTAAAAGCATTATAATGCCTTTTCATGGAAATTGTATATTTTGGTGGTAACCCCTTATGTGAGAAAAGAGGAAGAATATGCCCATATATTATAAACTGTTTAGTTGGTGGTTTGGGCATTTTAATTCTTTTCCTATAAGTTGCTTAGAGCAGAAACTATGTAAGAAAATAAATTTATTAAAAATAAAATTGATGGGGGCGCCTGGGTGGCTCAGTGCGTTAAAGCCTCTGCTTTTGGCTCAGGTCATGATCCCAGGGTCCTAGGATCGAGCCCCGCACTGGGCTCTCTGCTCAGCAGGGAGCCTACTTCCTCCTCTCTCTCTGCCTGCTTCTCTGCCTACTTGTGATCTCTGTCTGTCAAATAAATAAATAAAATCTTTAAAAAAAATAAAATAAAATTGATGCATAGAGCAATTTGTTTTGAGTCTCTATAAATATGATTAGTTATCTATTCTACTCAAGACAGAAATGAGTATTTGTTCTCAAATAAAATCTGATAGAATAGATTACTTCCATGTTAGATTGTAGTCATTTGTCAGGTTCTTAGAGTAGTCACACAGTAATGCTCTACCAGATCTAACTTTCTGATTCTCTGTAGAGAAAGAGCAATGGCTTTGAAAGCCCTTTAAAAAATGTAATTTGCAGACATTATTTCCCCATTATATGAACATTACATGTCCTAACAATTGTCCTCAGGTAAATCACATAGTAATCTCTATAGACATGAATTAGAATATATGGGGAAATGGGTCATAAGAAGAACGTTAGCAGTGACTACCAGGGGTTATTGTTTTGATCATCAGCTCCCATAAGCCTTCACATATGATTTTCCTGACTTGTGGAGGAAATACAATTGGTATCTGTTGTATATATCACCTTGAGAAACGGTTAAAAATGCAGGTTTCTGGATCCTACTGCCAGAGAGATAGATCCTGATAGTATGGAATCACTCTGGATTATTCTGTTATGGAGGGGCCACATGTCTCTTGGAGAAATATTATTTTAGGTGTAATTCAATCCAAATGAATGGAAGGATAAAAACGCAGGGAATGGATTCAAGTCAAAAAAGGCTTTGTTACATCTCCCTTAACATGTGGGGAAGTGTCTACTACTCTTTGCTTGATACTTTACACGTTATTGCATTTAATTTGTGTAGTGGTCTGAACAGGAAAAGTGAGTATTTGGAAGCCCTCTCACCCTTTCCAGAGTCTCATAGTTAGCAAGTTGAGGAGAAAGGATCTGACCCTTAATCTGTTCTATTTCATGATTCAGTGATGGGGCAAACCAATCACAGTCATGTTCAAAGGAATCTCTGAAAAGAGATTAAAATCTGGACATAGGCACTAGGCGAAATAGGAGAATTATAATCCATCTGTAAAATGTGGCTGTTGGTGGATGAAATGACATGATGCTTTTACTGTGCTTATTACATCTCTAAATAACCAGTATTTATTGTTATCTACTATTATCATTTTTATACCTTGCCTTCCTTTATCCCAACCTCCCACAAATTCAAAGTGCCTATAATTTGTGGGTAAGTGCCCTCATTTTGCATGATAAAATACTATGCTCAAAGAGGATAAGTAATATACCCAGCTTACATAGGTGAATGCATGATAAACATAAGTCTTGAAGTTATGTCTTTGGAATTCCAAAAACAGGATTTTAATGCTAGGCTTCCTGACTTAGACTCTCAGCTAGATCTAACCACAGTCAAACATGAAACGGAAAAGGTGGAAAAAGATTGTTAGTCTTTATGATTTTATTTAGTTCTAAAGGTATTAAAAATAAACTAAAAAGTGATAAGTATGCAAATACAATAATGTTAATTCAGGAAAACTTTTATAAAAATCCTATTTTAACGTCTAATTATTCATACTCATGATATAGAATTGTAAGTCAAAATTATTCTATCTAAAATGTCCTTTAATTGCTATTTTCTAATATGAGAAATGATATCTGAATAATTATTTTAAAGTTAAAAACTGAAATTTTTTTTTATCAATTCATGCTTTCAATGCTTCTAGGATCTCAGATGTCACTGTAAGTTCATTTTCAAATAGATTCATAGAAGTTGTATAGTATCTTAAAATTCTGTGTCTGATTTAAATATTACCAGCTTGTGAGACTCGGTGTGTTCCAAGAGGTTTGCAGCCTATGGCTAAAAATGTTAGTTACCATGCTCATTGTTTCTTGCTTTTATTCTTGTAGGGTTCCACTGGATTTCCTGGGTTTCCAGGTGCCAATGGAGAGAAAGGTGCACGGGTATGATATATAAGCATATTCCCTTAAACTGTGGAATTTAATGTTCTCGCATGAGTACCTATCACTCGGCACTCGACTCACAGTGGACTGTGATTTGCTACATACTGAAACTGTTTAAATTGTCTTTGGCAGGGTGTCGCTGGCAAACCAGGCCCTCGGGGTCAGCGTGGTCCAACGGTGGGTGCCTTGATTTAAAAATCATGCTTTTCATTTTTCGGTCTGGATTTAATTTTCCAAGATAATTCTTTTCAAAAATACACACTGGTCCTCTGCTTTTGGATGTACTTGTCACCAGATCAGTTTTCATCTTTTGCTCTCCCGTGCAGGGTCCTCGAGGTTCCAGAGGCGCGAGAGGTCCCACTGGGAAACCTGGCCCAAAGGTATTCTGAGTACTCCTTCCATTCGGGTTTGTTCTCCGTTCCTCTTCCAGAGGACGAAAGCTAGGAGAAGTCATCAAAACTGATTTTTCTTTTCTTTTCTTTCTTTTTTTTTTTGTTGTTGTTGCTAGGGCACTTCAGGCGGTGATGGCCCTCCAGGCCCTCCTGGTGAAAGAGTAAGTATGACACAGTAACAAAATATAAAATTAATATTAATAGTTTGCAAGTGTTTACATTTCTGGGAAAAGGTACTCGTGTCTGCAAATGGATGGGCACAGTGATTTGCAAAATCTAGTCAGAGTTTAAAAATTCCTCTATTTTTCATTGACTTCTTTTTAAGAAAAACAGAATCCATTAGGTACTACTAATTTTGTTATCGAAATGAGAGTAATATTGTGCATAATTGCCCTATGATGTCACTTTTAAACTCAAGCCAAAACAATTTTTTTTTTTTAAGATATCTGTATAACACCTGCACCTTCTCCTTCACTCCCCTTGCTTTCCTTATTGATATTCATTTTGTCCGTAGCTCTGGAAGCGGCATTGTGCTGGTAAAATGCAAGCTCCCAGTAGCCATTAAGTCACAATCGATACACATTCAAATCAAGATAAAACATCTATTCCAGTAAATAGAAAAACTATTTAGTAAATTGATTTTCAATTGATATAAAATAAAGCTAAATATACACGAGGAAGCATGCCCTTTATTTGTTTTCTTTTGGCAAAATACAGCATTTTTGTAGCCAGAGTTTTTGAAAACTATCTTCTTTAAATAATTTTAAATATTAATTCTCTGTCACTTTTAAAGAAATTAGATTCACTTATTTATATTCTATAAGAATGTTCGGGATTATACAGTCATGGTGATAAATTTTTGTATATTATTGTTTGAAATTGGTAATAGGTGTTTCACAAAAAGAAAAACAGAAACATCTTGTGATATTTATACAAAGAAAACTGAGAATAAGTAATTTTGCGGGGGACAAAGTTTCTATTTGTAATAGAAGTGTCAGTAGGTAAGACACAAGAATAAACACTTAATTACGGTTGTTTCAGGGCTTTAGTTCATATTTAATTTAATTAAACTTCTAAATGTTTCTCACTGTTGATAAACTATTCCCAAATTGAATCAGTTCTGTATGTTTTGAGTTCATAAATAATATATACATTTGAAAAATTTTATGGCCAAAGTCATCTTAATAAGAAGATGTAGTTTAGTTAAAATGGCTAAATCATTAAATGGAATAGAATTATTTCATAAATTATAGCAAATTTTTATGCTCATATCTTGCTTATGCATTCCAAAATATCACGAGCAACCATATGTATTTACAATTTTGTAACAAAACACTGTGTCCCAACAGCCTGATTTTTTAAAAATTAATTAATATATTTGATAGAAATAGAGACAGAGAGAGAGGGAAAACAAGCAGCGGGAGTGGGAGAAGGAGAAGCGGACTCCCTGATGAGCAGAGATCCTGACATGGGGTTCGATTCCAGGACCCTGGGATCATGACCAGAGCCGAAGGCAGATGCTTAACTACTGAGCCACCCAGGCACCACCCAACAGCATGTTATTTGTAATTGTAAAAATACTTTGAGAATAAGAAAAGTGTATTTTGAGGATGAAAGTAAAGGTTAGTATAAAAAAAATTTAAGCTGGTAACCATTTTCGATAGCATTCATACATTTTAAATATACAGAACATATTTCCTGTGTTCTGTGTAGTTGATGAAACATTTTATCCCTAATATATCCTAATTTTCTGCAAAGGATTTTACATGTCATAAACTAGTTATGTCTTAGGCATAGTTGATAAATGATAGAAATAACATCATCAAAATATATGACTTGGGAAGTTTAGAGAGAGAGTTTTGTAGTACCTCGAAACTAGACTAGAAATGGAAATACCTATTTTTGCCCACAACTTCTTTAATAATATATTTGTTTATAAATATACATAGTATTATATGTACATATTATATACATGGCCTAGGATGTTTTATATGTATAGGAATACACACACACACACACACACACACACACTTATTAGGATACTCTGCAATTTAATATAATTCCTCATACTCATGATTTGCGATCATGGATGTCTATGATTTATCGAATCAAAGATTTAGCTCATAGCTTTTATTTGGGTCTAGATCACCAAATTAAGCAAAAGCAAAACAAAAACAAAGAAAAGAACTAAGAAACTCAGCTTTTACATGAATAACAGAATAGTTTGGGTTTAAGCATGTCCCTTGCAATATTTAGGACATATTAAAATTACTCCTTATTTATCTAAAATTCAGACGAGATTGGGCACATTCAGGGTGGTATGGCCATAGACTTATCTAAAATTCAAATTTCACTGACACTAGGTATTTTATCTGGCAACCCTGATTGAGTTCCAATAGTATCTTTATACTGAATATGTATTTTCCACTTCAACTGGAAACTATTTTGATTAATACAGACAGAACATATAAATAGTTTTTGTGGAATGTTATAAAGACCCACTTTCTCTTTATATTCTCTAGAGAAGTGATTTTTGAAAGCTTTTTCATTAAAAAAATTTAAATTCAAAATCAAATTTTATTTGAAAAGGAACCAAAATATAGAAAGCAAAGAAATGACATTTTAAGAAATTAGAAAAATTGAGCTTGCTACATGACCTAAAAAAATAATACTTTTAAAATTTTGTATTTAAAATGTGTTATAAACACATTATTATAAACTCATAAATTGTGTTTATAATATTCTTAAGTTATTATGATAGATACTGAAGAATTATGGTTTTGTACTTTAATAAGAATACCAAAATCTGTGAGTCCCAAAAGTTGCCCAGCGTTTTGAGTAAACACACTGATACCTATTTATTTAATGACATGTCTAAATTTGAAGTTTCTTTTTGATTTTAAGATGAGATGCTGATAATAACAATAATTTGTGATGATTTCTGAACTAGTGTTGGCTTAAAAATGGTAATATTTCCCTTGGAAAAACTAAACTAATAAATTGAAAAGAATAAATTCTATTAAACACTAATTTTATTGAACTTTATTTTATTTAAATATAAATCTTATTCTAGTTGAGTTAATTAAATCTTATTTATATTTTCTTCCATTTTATATATATTTATTTTAGGAATATAATTATTATGTTCTGGGAACATAAAGGATTATTTTAGCAATTATTTTGCTGTCTCTTTAGTAAAGTTTACTTTTTGCATTTTGAAGATGTGAAAATATGAGTGTTAAATAATATAGTTAATTAAACATCAAGTTAAGAACAATATTATAAATGTATATTTGGATTGAATGTTAATGGGAATGATGATACAATATGTTTTTATCTTGTCTACAAAGAAGTTTATATGTGAGTAAAAGGAGATATTGACATTTTCAGAAAATAAATTTTAAATATAGAAATGAATTAAAGGTCTTTCTGAATTAGCCACTTGTTTCTTTCTTTTAGTTTTGTTTGACTGGAGTCAGAACATTTATAGAGTCAATTTTAAAAATGACTTTTGGGGGGAGGGCTATGAAATTGAAATACTCTCTGTTTGGGGATGTTTCCAACCAATGTTAAAAGCCCAGCAAACCATGAGATACTGTGGACTCTGAAAAATAAACTGAGGGTTTTGGAGGGGAAGAGGGTGGGGAGTTGGGTGAGTCTGGTGGTGGGTATTATGGAGGGCATGTATTGCATGGAACACTGGGTGTAGTGCATAAATAATGAATTTTGGAACACTGAAAGGAAATAAAATAAAATAGGGGGGAAAAGTCCAGCATCTATGGAACTTCTTGATACATCTATATTCATCTATGTTCTTTTAAAGTTTTTTAAAGTTTATTTATTTATTTATTTGACACAGAGAGAGAGGTCACAAGTAGGCAGAGAGACAGGCAGGGAGAGAGGGGGAAGCAAGCTTGTCGCTGAGCAGAGCCCAATGCAGGGCTCAATCCCAGGACCCTGAACTCATGACCTGAGCTGAAGGCAGAGGCTTAACCCACTGAGCCACCCAGGTGCCCCTCAGTTCACTTTTAATATGAATTGTAAATATAAAATAAATGTAAATATAAATATAAATGTTTACAGTTTTCTTGATTTAAGACCATTGATGTGTGTGCTTTTACATACTGAATAATGTGAAAAATCATGCATTTAGCTTTTAGATTAGCATAGATTAGCCTGTTGCATTGCCTCAGTTCTGTCATTACGGTGAAGAAGCTATATGTTATGTTTTGGGTCACCTGTAGAAATAAACAGTAAAGTATAAAGATGTATCTTTCAATGCATATTCCCAAATTTCTTCACTGCTTTTTCTTTTCAGGGCCCTCAAGGACCTCAGGGTCCAGTTGGATTCCCTGGACCAAAAGGCCCTCCTGTAAGTGCCATAGGTTTTCTTTATCTTTCTCCATTGGACAATGTTTCCAAATTTTTGAAAGTCATGGTTTTATTTTAAATAATTTTTAGATACAAATTTTGATGGAAATTCTAATAAAAACAAAATTGCAATTCATAGTGTCAAAGAATGTACATTTTTCGATTTAACTTATTCAGTTTCAGTTTATTGAGTGCTTCTGATGTAATACAAAAATATCTTAGTAAATATCCTTTAAAAGTATATTAAAGATGGAAAAAACATGCATGGGTGTTATTCTCTCCAATACTCCTCTCCTGCAATGAATATTACTGATGGATTTAAAAATTACTACTGATTGTTAAATATTTATTTTATCAGTATTTCTCTTTTGTCTTCCATCACCCAATGTATTTGTCAAAATGTCACTTCCTAAATATTCTCTAGCATTCTGACATTACTTACATCTCATTATAATTTGTTTATTTGTATTTATTATTTTTGTCTCCATAATGCATTCTTTTAAACAATGTAATGCTAACCTTCTTGATTTATACCCCCTTTTTATATAATTTGCTGAGATATTCAAAGAGCTTCACAAAGTTAACTGAAATCCTTTATTCTCATACTTAAATATTCATGGAAACATAGGACATGCTCAACGCTCAGTTGTTTTCTGCTTCTTTTCTTAGCAGTCTACTCAGTTTATTTATGAGAACTAGAATCAACTTACCCACTGTTTTAGTCCATTCTGGCTCCAATAACAAAAAAAACTGCCAAAACCAACCACACAAAAAAACACACACAGAGACCAGCTAGCTTATAAACAACAGGAATGTATTTCTCACAGTTCTGGAGGCTGGAGGTCCTAGATCAGCATACCAGTGTGGTCAGGTGAGGGCCCTCTTTCAAGTAACAGACTTCCTATAGTGTCTTCACGTGGCAGAAGGGGTTAGGGAGCTCTCCCGGGCTGCTTTCATGTCCCTGATTTCATTCCTGAAGTTCTCATCTTCGTGAGGTAAGCACCTCCCGAAGGCCCAAGGGACTAATAACATCGCCTCTGAGGTTAGGATTTCAATATATGAATTTCTGCGTATAACTTAGGATTTCAACATGCATTTCAACACAGTTTCAGACCATAACACCTATGTGTCTAAGGAAGTTGTTCTCAAAGTGTGTTCTTTGGGTCAGAGCATCGTAGTACCACTGGAGATTTCTTAGACATGCTACCTTGCTCAGCTAGTCAGAACTCCAAGAGAGCGGCCCATGTGTTTAGTAAATTCTCCAGATAGTTCTGACGCACGCTAAAATTTGTGAGTCACTCTTCCGGTCTACACCAGATAATGCTATGCAAACTTTAATGTGCATACAAATTGTGTGGGTACCTTGTTAAAAATGTAGATTGGATTTAATAGGTCTGGGGTGAGTCTTGATTCTTTACCTTACTGACAATGGTCCAGGTGATGTCAATGCTACTGCTCCATGGGCCATACTTTAAGTAACAAAGATAAAAAACATTTTGACCAAAAATAAAACGAACGTAGTTTGGCTATGATCAACTCAGCAGGAAGCTAAGTATAGTTAAAATTTTCAGTCAATAATTTGAGAACCAAATGTTTTTTCACTGCAATAATACAGATAACTAAATCATTACTAGTAGTTTTATTCACATTCTGGATATTTTCTTTTTGGGGGTTCATTGATATACATTTTTCAGCTGAATATTCTAAATTGATTTTGAACTGAATCTTTTTGACAAAACCACAACATTCACCTTGTATGAGGAGGTTATATGGGGCTTTTTATATATGCCAGTATTTCAAAAATTGTATATCCTAGTTCTCTATTTTCAAATAATTATAGTTAACCAAATATAGCCCTTAACAATCTCACATAAAGAAACAATTCAGAAAGTTCTGAACTAGGATGTTAAAATTTTAAATAAATATTACATCTGATTAAATTATACTTTTAAATATGTTGAAAATAATTTATAACTAAATGAATATGGGCATCCAATTTTTTATTGAATTGAATAATTCTCAATTTTACTGATAACTTTAAAGTGTGACTTTAGCTCACATCTTCAAAATATGAATTATTTATCATGAAATACTGACTTATAGTAAATATTAAATGTTGACACCATCTCTTACTTTTGGCAACAATTTTTATTTTATTTATTTATTTATTTTTAAAAATATTTAATTTATTTATTTGACAGACAGAGATCACAAGTAGTCAGAGAGGCAGGCAGAGAGAGCGGAGGAAGCAGGCTCCCTGCTGAACAGAGAGCCCGATGTGGGGCTTGATCCCAGGACCCTGAGATCGTGTCCTGAGCCGAAGGCAGAGGCTTTAACCCACTGAGCCACCCAGGCACCCTGGAAACAATTTTTAGACACTATGTTTAAAATATTATTTTCAACAATATTTTGCTTTATTACTGCAAACATATAAAAAAGAATTGTTATCTATATTATAGTATTTTAAAAGGCTTAATGCAAATAGTTAGTATTAAATATAGGATATTATCAGTACTACCTGTATTTAGTGTTGTTTACCCACCATGTCAGTTCCCTTCAAAATGTAATATAGTCACGCAAAGTTACACATGTAGTGAACTGAAAACACAGTTCCAAAAATGTATTCATAAGACATTTTTTTTAAAAAGACTTTATTTATTTAACAGAGAGAGAGAGATCACAAGTAGGCAGAGAGCAAGGGGGAAGCAGGCTCCCTGCTGAGCAGAGAGCTCGATGTGGGGCTCGATCCCAGGACCCTGAGATTATGACCTGAGCTGAAGGCAGAGGCTTAAGTCACTGAGCCACCCAGGCGCCCCCATAAGACATTTTTCATAAGTATTTTGAAGCTGTGTGCATAGATCATTGTTTAGGAACATAAAATCCAGTGATATATATAAGTACCACATTATCATATCATTTATATTTGTACATATTGTACATATTGCTAAGAATTGTTTCCTTCATGTAATGTAATTTTATTGTCAAGGAAAACCGTTTGACCCATTTTTCCTCAGGCTTTTTCAGTCCATTCTCTCATGTATCTTTCAACAAGTTTTGAGCCATTAATCATGCATGCATTTTTGTCTCTAAGAAGTATTAGAAGCACAATAAGTGCCTACATTTGAGAAGCAAGCAGACTAGTTGGAGAGGCAGGACACTGTTAAGGAACATTGCTTTCACTGCTAAACAAAATGATTTTAGTACTCTGTTTCTGTGACAAATGAAACATCAGAGCATGAACTAAAAGTACCTATTATTTCTCTGGTATGCAGTTTTATAACATTTAGGACAGAAATGCCTTCATCTCTTTCATATGGAAAGAAGCAATTCAGGTGGAGGGTGAGAGCCAAACTCCTTTTCCTACAAATAAATCGGCTCATCTTCCTTGTAATCAGAAAATGTGTGTGTGTGTGTGCACGCGTGTGTGTATGTTTTTATATATAAATTCACACATATACACATACACAAATGGATTATGTATCGAAGGCTTGGAATGTTCATGTTTAGAGTCTGTTAATGTCATGCCAGTGTCAGAATATAGTTACCCCATGAAGAAGAATTTTAACTCAAGATGATTGAGATTTATAACACAACTATTATGAGATACATTCTATTTATAGAAGAGGAAAAATCAAAATTCAGTTCTAGTGGGAAGTGAAAAAAATATCCTTAACACTTATTTATAAGTGTCTTTTCACAGATTGCCTTGTACACTCTCATTTTGGTAAATTTGTTGCCACTACCCTTCAACAACATCAAAGGTGCATTCTATTTTGACCAATAAAATTATTTTAAAATTAATGCTGTGAAATTATTTGGTAATCATTCTGCTTTATTTTATTGGATAGTAGTGTGGGAGCATTATAATTATTTAGAATTAATCACTTAATATTTGAAATATATACTTAAATCAAAAAATGATAATGATATGAATTCTTTATGTAGTCTATTAACACTGTTCCCTCACGATATGTAGGAAAGTCATTAAAAATCACGTTGTATTTATACCAAGGTGACATTGTTTTGATTTAAGACCACCATTTTTTTAAAGATTTTTTAAACAATTTATTTACTTGGGGCGCCTGGGTGGCTCAGTGGGTAAGCCGCTACCTTCGGCTCAGGTCATGATCCCAGGGTCCTGGGATCGAGTCCCGCATCGGGCTCTCTGCTCAGCAGGGAGCCTGCTTCCTCCTCTCTCTCTCTGCCTGCCTCTCTGCCTACTTGTGATCTCTCTCTCTGTCAAATAAATAAATTAATTAATTTTTAAAAAAACTTATAAAAAATTTTATTTATTTGACAGAGATCACAAGTAGGCAGAGAGGCAGGCATAGAGAGAGTGAGGAGAAGCAGGCTCCCCACTGAGCAGAAAGCCTGATGCGGGGCTTGATCCCAGGACCCTGGGATCATGACCTGAGCCGAAGGCAGAGGCTTTAACCCACTGAGCCACCCAGGCGCCCCTAAGATCACCATTTTAAAGGATTATGATATTTTGCAATAAAAGTGTAACCTGTGCTTCTCAAATCAGCAAATGTAATGAGATATTGAAATATATATTTACAGATTGTTAGAAAATGTGTAAATGGTTTATGCCGATGGCAAAACACATCATTTGAGAGGCCTTTTAGTACTGTGGGTGGGGGGAATGCCCCATTTCTGTATACTATCCTTTAGCTGCCACTCTGTGTTTTTAGTTAAAACTCCTGCCCCCAATTGACAGTACATTTATTCCTATATGTATCAAAATAATAACACACTATAGACTTTTTGTTTACTGTTTTGAATTACTGAACTTACATGAAGTCTGCTATCAATTAACTACTTATTTCTGTGCTTCACCTTTAAACTGAGGGCAGAGCTAACTCTTACATGACTGCATATCTAGTGCCTAATACATAAAAATATGTAATAGGTGGTTAAGAAAGAAGAAATGTTTTGGGGCCTTGATTAAAAACACTCCAGTGTTGGTCTTTTCAGAGGCTGACACTAGACTCACTGAGGTGATCATGGGAACCATGAGCAGATCACTGAGTAAGCGATAATCTTGTGAAGTGTCCTAAGAACAGTCATTAATTCAGAGCTGTTAGTTCACATGGCAGCCCGGGATGAGATGAGATCAGGGAACAGAGCTGGGACCGGAGTCAGGCCTTTCTCCTGAGCTTTTGAAGCCAAAGTCAAAAAGCCTTACTCCAGTGAAACAAAGCTGTCAGTGAAAATAATCTTCTTTTGAAAGAAAGCCTCATTTTCTAACTTAGTATAATAATAATTGATATTTGAAAATGGATTTTTGTAAATAATGTATTTTTAAAATAAGTAGATTTAAATGATTAACAGGGTGTGAGAGGTGTATCTGTTATGGTTAAAAATATTACTAAAATGATCATTTCTCTTCGTTTATCTGGAGGGTAATAATATTTCTGCATCTACCTATTAAACCTGTTTTGAAATCTGACCCCAATACTTAATGGTTTCTGAGCAGGATGACTAATCCATAGTGCAGACTAAAGAAGCAATCTATAGTTCTACTAAGTATCTAAAACAGAGGAACCACACAGAGTTGTTTACTTTAAGTACTCAGTTAATTGCTTCATTTATTTCTTCAGTCATGACACAGACAGCATCCTTTAGAGAAAGCGGTACATAGTAGAGCGGCTGTCCAGGGCTTAACAAACATTATGTGTCCAAGAGGATATTTAAGAAAACCAGCTGGGAAAATTTGGCCCTGACGACTTCTAAAATTGAACATAGACCTGACCTTTTTCCCTTTATTTGAAGCAATTGAAAGACGAATTGCCCTTGTTTCTAGGTTTGTATTTCTTTTTATTCTTATCAGTTAGAAGCTCAGAGCACCACTAGAGGACACCATCTTTCTGCTATCCAGATCTTGATGCACAGGAAATTGAGTTAGGAACAGATCACCAAAAAAGAGGGGAAAAACACTCCTTTGTCAATTACCGAAGAGCTAAACCTTTTTGTAAAATTAAAAACACAGATCTGTATGAATGTGTTTTTTTAAAATAAACGTTAGTGAAATCATTTATAAATGTAAAATGTTCATAAGGGAGTAATAACAATTTTCTCTTGGTCACAGTTACAGATAGAATTATCCTAAAGAGATAGAGACACATACCACTATTGTATATAAAATCAACAGAACATCAAAATATGATACTTAATGAAAATATGATGAGAAAATTGTCCAACAGATAACGTTTAAGTATAAACAATTTCAAGGAATATTTATGACCTGTGGTATTTAATATTTGTGATTTCAGGGACCACCTGGGAAGGATGGCCTGCCAGGACACCCTGGACAACGTGGAGAGACTGTAAGTGTCCCCACCCTTTTGCCTCAAATTTTCCATCTCTAGTACCTCATCATTTCACAAAAAGCTACTTTATTAGGATTACTAGGTTTTGGACAATGGAGAAATTAATCTCATTGAAACTTTTTTTTAAAAAATGTATATATAAAATACATAAATTGACCTAAATTTGTATCCCACCACAAATGAATATACTTGAGGATATGGGGTTTGATTTTACTGTCTTTACTGTCAAGAACAGCACTTGAGAGTTGAGCTGACAGAGAAGAGCCCATTATCTTTTGGACACCTCTCCAAGGTTGTCAACCTTGACCTTTTCAAAGAAGTATTTATTTAAAGATATATTCTGTCCAACCCTGTCACACATCCCCTCTCTAAAGGAAACATGTACACTAGGCCGTGCATTTAATACATTCTTCTATCCAGAACAAAAGGATGAAATATTTCCTGGTGTTGGAACATCATCAACATCAATCTGTAACTCTGTTGAATACATCCTTTTGCCTCAAGTGAGAAAATGTAAATGAAAAATGTAACTGAATTTTATTTTAAAGATTTTATTTGTTTACTTTACAGACAGAGATCATTAATAGACAAGAGAAGCAGGCAGAGAGAGCAGGAAAGCAGGGTCCCTGCCGAGCAGAGAGCCCGATGCTGGGCTCGATCCCAGGGCCCTGAGATCATGACCTGAGCCAAAGACAGCGGCTTAACCCACTGAGCCACCCAGGCGCCCCTGAATTTTATTTTAAAATTGTGAGACTATAACATTAAATAATTTGTCTGAATACCTTCTATGAATAACAGTGATTTGGGCAAGGGGGAAACTGGCACTTTAAGTATGGTTTAAAAATCCCAGTGGGTTTGTTTATTTATTCTGCTAGTGTTACCAAACCACGTGTCTGGCTTTTCCAGGGGGATGTTAATTTCATCAGAAGTTACCATAACTTAGCACATTTCCTTGGACTCAATTCTTGGATCTCACCATTGATTAATTTTATCCAGATTTCCTAAGGAAATCACAACACAGACTAGCTTTGACGATGTGTTTCGAAGTCATTTTAGGGCACGCAGCCAGCATGAAGACACATTTGGAGTTGCACTGTAGTGCACACACAGCAACAAATCTGAAAACAGGATGATCTTTTTGCGTAGGATAAACAGTCTATCAGCAACAACTCAATTCCTGTTTTGCTCACCATGTGATGATGCTTAGTGTAACAGCTTCTTCGTTTTAGTCAGATTGTAAACTTCAAAGTCTTGGATTTCAAAAGCAGAATCAAATATGATTTAGTGAGACCAAAGAGTAAAATTGTTTGGGTTTCCTCCCGGGAATTACATCTGCATGAGGAGCATAAAATAAACTCTTTAGTGGAGAATCCATACTCCAATTTGCAAATGTACGCTCATTCAAATCTTGCAGTCAATCATTTTTAACTAAGTCATTGTGTAGTTTTGTGGGTGTAACTCTAGAATATTTTCAAACTGTCTTTTGAAAAGGGGTACCTAGAGAATAGGCATTATAAAATCCCTTTTGTCTTCAATTTAATCAAGACCTTCTCCTTCTAACCAGAGGAACTATATTATATATAACATTTAAATTTAAACAAAGCATATTAAAATAGCATATTAACTAGTGATTCTAAGATAAATATTCTCCTTCAGTAGTTTCTCATAGAAAAATGGAAAATTGTATCTCTGATTCAAATCCACTTTTTTTTTTTTTCTTAAAGATTTCATTTATTTATTTGACAGAGTGATAGCACAAATAGGCCGAGCGGCAGGCAGAGGGAGAGGGAGAAATAGGCTCCTGCCTGAGCAGGGAGCTTGTTGTGGGGCTCGATCCCAGGACCCTGGGATCGTGACCTGAGCCGAAGGCAGCTGTTTAACCGAATGAGCTACCCAGGCGCCCCTCAAATCCACTTTGAAGAGCAAGAGTGCATCCATCATCCTGCAGTCAGGAACTTTTCTTTCCCGCTTTGTTCTGTGCTGACTGGGATTCAAAGGATTGCCTTGTACAGAAAGAACCAGAATCTAGAGCAGCCATATGCTGCTATATATGTGTCACCTTATTTTCAAGGGGAAAATTCTTTTGTTATATTTGAGATTCATCCCCAGTGAGAATTCCTTGAAGTGTCATTCTCCTGTTTTACAATTCAAAGCTTTTTAAGCCACTGGCAATAATTCAAAATAATTTCTGTTATACTGAAACAACCCAAATTTGTCTCAGGAACACACTGACCAAATCCTACAGCCATCCTAAAATTAACTTAGTCTCCTACAGATTATCAGAATAGAAGTTAACATTTTTACTGGGTCTTACAGCAGACCCAACACAGCAAAGCTATCTCCATTTTCAGGGACTTTGAAAAACACAATTTAACTTATTATTCTAAAATTAAATGGCAAGTGTAGTCTTATTACATGACAGTATTTAACAAGCACACTCCATTGTGAACTATATAATTTTCTTGTTCAAGGTCTTTGTTACATTTATTGGATATTTGCAAATACTCTGAATGTATTAGAGGAGCAAACATAAACAAGCTGTCCTCCAGTTTCTCTCGAATCAGTCACCTAGTCAGATGTGCTAGCACCCAAGGTTTTCTCTTTCCACATTTTTCACAGAATTTCCTCAATTAAGCATTGATTTTTAATCAGTTGATTTTCATTAATTATTATTATAAGCATTTTTTTGTGTGCTGTTCTTGCTCTTACAATTACTAAGGAAAAAAAATTAAGACTTTAATTTTTTTTTTTCACATTCAGTATTGCATTTATATCTTCATCTCAAACTTAGCGATCAGAAATTAGGAGGAGGGTAATCCAGACAGAAGGAACAGGCTATGCAAGTACCTGGTGTATGTTTATATTCAGAGAAGTGTTAGAAAATCAGCATGGCTAAGAATGTAAAACATATTCTATGATATAGTCCCCTTGTATTAGTTTGTTTTGCTATTTTTTAAAGATTTTTTTTAAAAAGACTTTACTCATTTATTTGACAGAGAGTACAAGCAGGGGAAGTGTCAGGCAGAGAGAGAGGGAGAAGCAGGCTCCTCATTGAGCAGGGATCCCGATGTGGGACTCGATCCCAGAACCCCGGATCATGACCTGAGCTGAAAGCAGGCACTTAACTGATTGAGCTTCCCAGATGCCCCTGTTTTGCTATTGAAAGTAGGATCTCAAGAGAAACCCTGTTGATCTTAAGAATTAATGGATTTTAAAAAGTAAAAGAAATCTGTTTTCTTTCCCTGAAATGTCAATTCAAGTAATTACAAATATAGGTTATTTTCCTTTTCCCTACTATAAAAATTGTTACTATTAATAATTCAGTCCGTTATCTGGGAGGTTGCTGTATAAACACAGGACTACAGTTTCTTTTTTTTTTTTTTTTTAAATCTTTTTTTTTTTTTTTTTAAAGATTTTACTTATTTATTTGACAGGCAGAGATCACAAGTAGGCAGAGAGGCAGGCAGAGAGAGAGGAGGAAGCAGGCTCCCCGCTGAGCAGAGCACCCGATGCGGGGCTCGATCCCAGGACCCTGGGACCATGACCTGAGCCGAAGGCAGAGGCTTCAACCCGCTGAGCCACCCAGGCGCCCCAGGACTACAGTTTCTGCCCTGTGCTTTCAGTCTTATTATTTCCAGTCTCATGTTGCCGTCAATACTTCGGCAAAGGCCATTTGCTTTAATTCAGTTCTGAAGGTTTTTCTCCCCATATTTTGAAGCTACTTGTCCACCTGTTAAATGTAAATTAACTTACATGAGAAGGAAATTTGCCAGTCATAGAACAGTCATACAGAATGACTAACCCAGGAGTCTAGAGAAATAAAGACACGGAAAGATATGCTCAAAGGCTTTGTTTAGTGACTACCCACTGCTTACATCTCCCAGATTTTATCTTAATGGCTGCATTATTTGCAAGGTACATTTGTAACTGTATTTGGGGGAACTTGAAGAAAGAATACTGATAAAATGCTGACATGATTACCAATCATGCAGTGTTCTTTTTATAAATGGACTCTACATCCTGATTTTTTGTTTTTGTTTTTGTTTTGTTTTGATTCTGTTCTTACTTTGCTTTCTGTTGGAATGCAGGAAAGGAAAATGCATTCGTATCACAAACCATAGATTTATGTCTGTATATAGAACCAGTGGACTGTTTCAAGAATGTCTAAATCATCATTTATTTTATCCACAACATTGCTATGTTAAAATTCTCACTCTTGCTTGACCAGGCAGAATAGGGCTCAGAATACATTCTCCCTCCGTCGTCATCCAATGGTCTTCTTTTCTTTTTTAAGTTTATTAAAAGTAATCCTTGGACTGTAATGTGAAATAATGAGGGTGGTAAATTTAGAATTTTAAAGAAAACTGGAATGTAATAACTGATATTTAAGCATTTAAAAATAAGTATTTTTAGGGGCACCTGGGTGGCTCAGTCAGTTAAACATCTGGCTTGATTTTGGCTCAAAGCCTGATCTGAAGGTTATGAGATTGAGCCCCGTGTCCAGCTGCATGCTCAGTTCATGCTTGGGATTCTCTCTCTCTCTCCCTCTTCCTCTGCTCATCCCCCCCAAAAGAAAGAAAGGAAGAAAGAAAGAAAGAAAGAAAGAAAGAAAGAAAGAAAGAAAGAAAGAAAGGAAGGAAGGGTAATAAAATAAAATAAATTTTAAAATAAGTATTTTTAGCCAAAAAGTGACTTTGTTTTAATGCGAGTTATCTTAACCAAATTTTAATTTATGCTTTTTCATGTTTTAACGGATTATGTTTTCTTTCCTTAGGGATTTCAAGGCAAGACTGGCCCCCCTGGGCCAGGGGGTGTCGTTGGACCACAGGTATGTCCCTTTACTTTATTTTTCTAATAAGATTTATTTTCCTGTTTACATTTTCATCTTTTCTATTCAAATCTTCCCATTTTATTATGATCCAAAATGGTGTATTTGAGATTTTACATCATATTTAAATAAATGCAACTGACCTTAAAATAGTTGCAATCTTAGCTGAAGAGATTTTTTTTCAGTTGGCTGCAAAATAAAAGAGAATAAAACAAATAATGAAGATTAAGTCAGAAAATTCACAAAGAAGTTAACATGAAACCCCGAACACAGTACCAATCTGCTAAAACCACCAAAACGGTTTATTAGAAAGGTTGACCATCATGTTTTCCCCATGTTTCAAATTACAAAATGACTTCAGATTTCTGAGTAGAAATTAGATTTAGATGTATAATACACTAGAAATATAATATAAAGCTTTGAACACAGATTTTTCCCTTAAATTATAGTATTTGTAGTATATTGCATGTTTCTTGAGATTTTTGTCTTTATAACAATGATTTCCATCAATGATAAAATAGTTGCAATCTTTGAATATGCCTAAATAATGACAAAGACAGTTTGTTCAACATAGGTGGCAGGAAGAGTCTCAAAAATTGATGCAATATGTTGAATTATAAAATAATTTGTGAGATAGGAAATATTTATTCTGGCAAAGTGTCATTGAATGGAAAGGACACATTAGTTTACTCAGCGGAATTTTACCCCTGCTAATAACAAATAATAGCAAAAGAGCAAGAGCAGTTGAATAAGTGTTTTAATTATTTAATTGCTTTAAATAGTTTTTTTCTCAGCCTATAATTAGTTCTTAAGACTTTGTAACTCAAATACACCCACACACATACTCACACACACAAACACACAAACGATAAGCAGAGAAGCAAAAAAACCGCATCTTCTTTCTAGGAATATGTGTAACAGAAGCAAAAATGAAGAATTCTTGGAATGATTAATCATTTAATTCCAGAGATGAATTCTGAAGCAAGGGAAATGCTGTTTATTCTTTTAGAAAAGAAAAATGCATACTTGCATGATTTTTTTTTTTTTGCCTACTTTTGTATGTATGTGCTAAAGAACTCTTTTTTTTTTTAAAGATGTTATGTATTTGTTTAGAAAGACAGCATGCATGCGAGTGGGGGAAGGGATATAGGAAGAAAATCTCAAGCCGACTGCACTGAGCATGGAGCCCCATGCGGGGCGACATCTCACAACCTTGAGATTAGGACCTGAGCCAAAGTCTAGAGTTGGTTGTTGAACCTACTGAGCCACCCACATACCTCTGTACTGAAAAATCCTTAACTGCTTATCAGTTCTAATTAAAAAAAAAAAAAACTCCCTCAATAATTAGCTACTCTTATTTTTTTTTCATTATAAGCAACTTCGTGGCAATTTTCTGTGAAAAGATATAACTTAAAGAATGATTCCTATTACATTCAATATCTGTGAATAGAAATGAAATCAAAGTCCAACTAGCATGTAAACATCAAGGGGCTTAACTGATTATTTCAGGACCTTACCCCTTTTGAAAATTCATCTCTGCCTAATGTAGACACCTGGCTTCTGAGATCTTTGTGTTGTTGTTGTTAAAATATCAGGTGTTTTACTGGGGATGCGTTTTCATTGGGTTAGTTTTCTTTATTGGTTCTTTTAAGAGAGAAAATCCAATTCCTGATTTCAGTAACCTAATTTTCAGGTTAAGAAAAAGAAGTGATTTAATAGGAACAATATTGATTGTGATATTTCATATTTATTCTCTTTTTTATAGTCATATGAATCACTGCTCATTTTTGTCTCAATGGCGATAGCCATTAAATTTGGATCAATTTTATATTGCTTGCTACTGAAATTCCAGTGATCAGATATTCAAGAAAAATTCCTCTGTGGACTGTATGTTTGTACATTAATGATAAATTGGGGACTTTCAGCAACATACAATTAAAAGAATTTAAACCTAGAAATTTACACTCAAATATAAGGCAGATGCATTCTTTCTCCTATACTAGAGGCTAAGAATCTGTTGCATTTTTAGAGAAATAACAGGGAATGATAATGCATAAACACCTTCAGCAATACATTCCACTGTTTAACAGCCTTAGCATCTGGAAACTTTCCCTTTATATGTCTTTAACTTAAATCCTTCATTTTGCTTTATTCTAAGTGGAAATACAGAGCAACTGGTCACCATTCTCTATTTACACTTGAAAGCTCATTAAACTTTAGCACCACAGAACAGCACCACTCAGGGGACACATAAATGACCTGACATTTTTCACTTTGGCATTTGTAGCAATTTAAGGGAGCGGGCTGTTTATTACAGCCTTTGGCCGGGAGGAGCTGCCAGCCCAAACTCGAGGCCTGCAGGATCTCCCTGCTACATTCCCTAGACTTTGTCAAATGAATATAGATTAACTGTAGAGAGATCTCCAGTCATGAAAATTCCAAGGAGAACTGCTTTGGCTGTTTGGGTTCCAGGGGACCGAGGCTTATTATCAAGCAGTGATTCATTGAGTAGCTACCGATGTGGTACTGATGCCTCTTTTAATCCTAAACTCATTCAACTTCTTATATAAAAAGAGGGAATGGGATGAAACTAGTTAAAACCACAGTTTTTTTTTTTTCTTAATTTTATTTATTTATTTGACACAGAGAGAGAGAGAGAGATCACAAGTTGGAGGAGAGGCAGGCAGAAAGAGAGGGGGAAGCAGGCTCCCTGCTGAGCAAAGAGCCAGACACAAGTCTCCATCCCAGGACCCCGGGATCATGACGTGAGCTGAAGACAGAGGCTTTAACCCACTGAGCCACCCAGGCACCCCAAAACCAGAGTTTTATTTATTTTTTATTTATTTTTTTTAAAGATTTTATTTATTTATTTGACAGAGAGAGATCACAAGTAGGCAGAGAGGCAGGCAGAGAGAGGAGGAAGCAGGCTCCCCGCTGAGCAGAGAGTCCGATGCGGGGCTCGATCCCAGGACCCTGAGATCATGACCTGAGCCGAAGGCAGCGGCTTAATCCACTGAGCCACCCAGACGCCCCAAAACCAGAGTTTTAAACAATACTTTGGCCTCGCTCTGAAACACTCCTGTATGGAACAAAGAAAATAGCTTTGTGAATTTACCTACGTAAATCAGGTCCTAACGAAGGATGACACTTACTGCTTTTCAGACTCCTCCCAGATATGGTGCTTTTCTGTTTTGTAGGACAGCATGGAAATAAGTGAAAATGATAACCTTCTGTGAAAAGGAGCACTATTTCTTTGGGATTTCTGTTATCCTTATCAAAAGTAAAAGAGCAATCTAATGAGATTTCGCTGATCCAATTTAGGGACCAACTGGTGAGACTGGTCCAATAGGTGAACGAGGACATCCTGGCCCTCCGGGGCCCCCTGGCGAGCAAGGTCTTCCCGGTGCTGCAGGAAAAGAAGGTGCAAAGGTATGACACACTCAAGGAAACTTCTTGGCTGAAAACATCCATTTATTTTTCACTCTGGCTTCTCATCACTTGTCCATAGGGTCTCTACATGTTAGCATAGTATTTAAATAGATCAGAAAAATATATCAGTAAAATATCCAGCTTATTGTACTTTAAGGTGTGACTGAACAATAGCATAAGATCCCTTAGGTCCATTGGCCATGAAGCCGTGCATTTATACACAGTCTTAAACATAGGTAGTGGTCAGTTCATTTTAATGTCTACGGCATTCCACACAATATTCTCATTATTGAATGACATTTAGGTTTCCCTTACAGGTTAGAGGCAGTCACAGCTTTGTGTATAGAAACATGTAGGAATTACCCTCTATGACTGATGTGTATTATATTCCTTAGGGTGACCCAGGTCCTCAAGGTGTCTCAGGGAAGGACGGACCAGCGGGACTGCGTGGTTTCCCAGGTGAAAGAGGTCTTCCGGGAGCTCAGGTATACGCAGCATACCGATAAAGCATGTAAATGAGATTACTTTTCAGAACCATGTTTCTCAGACTTAACTAAATATGCATAAGTCATTAAGGGGAGATGCCTCAACATAAGCATTGATTATCGTAATATATATGACAATGTATATTTGTGCCTAAAACACTTCTTACCATCTCCATTTTATCCATCATACACCTCCTATTTATATTCAAGTCACATGGATTCATTTTCTTTGTTTTTATTCTCATTTCCCAGGGTGCACCTGGGCTGAAAGGAGGGGAAGGTCCCCAGGGCCCACCGGGTCCAGTTGTAAGTATGATTATAACAAATAGCCGTGCTACCCTGGGTTGCAGATTATAGCTCTTCTTTCATCACTCTCGTGCTGTGATCCCACGGTGTGTAGGAGAGAAAATAAACACACGTCAATCAAATCAGTCAATGCCTGGCTTCTACTAATTGCATGCACTAATGAGTGCAGAACCAGAGGAGTTTAGACGATTGGAAATATTTACTCCACCGTTGCTGTCAGAAGGTAAAAGGAGCTAGCTTGCTTCTTAAATACCCAAGGAAATAAATCATAATTTGTCTTATTGTAAGTACTTGATGAGACTTGAATTTTGTCAATGCTTTAAAAAAAAATCTCCTAAGCGGGAAAGGTATATATTCATTTCTGTGTTATCCAGATTGCTTTATTTAGTTAATGTAACCTTACGAAGTAATTAGCAAATGAGCAAATACCAGATTTTTCCTTCACCTTTTCCTTTTAGAGATATAGATCAATCCCTCTGAAAGCAGTTGAACACAGCCTTCATTTTTGCCCATGAGTTCACCTTTGTTCTTACCTGTACTCGGAAACGTTACCAATAACAGCCAAACTTCCAGGTTTAGTGGCCTCATCTCATTCTCTTCTCATTCATATTTCAGCAAGCTGAAAAGCTGAAAGTGGCTTTAAATCCTTATACGAAATGTTGACGTCATATTCCCCACCCTCCAAAGTATTTTTTTAATGTGTCCCACTTTCTTTTTTCTTTCTTTCTTTCTTTTTTTTTTTTTTTAAAGATTTTATTTATTTGACAGAGATCACAAGTAGACAGAGAGGCAGGCACAGAGAGAGAGGAGGAAGCAGGCTCCCTGCTGAGCAGAGAGCCCAATGTGGGGCTTGATCCCAGGGTCCTGGAATCATGACCTGAGCTGAAGGCAGAGGCTTTAACCCACTGAGCCACCCACGCGCCCCTGTGTCCCGCTTTCTTGATTGCCACTGCTGCCACATTTGTTCAGACTCTCTCCTTGCTCAGTAGTGTCTTACCTCATGTTCCTGATTCTGTTTCCTTAGCTTCTCCAGTTTTGCCCACTGATTTGAGAATACAGGCACACATCCTTAACTGTGCCCTCCTTCTGCTTTTCGGCAGCTCATGATCCCACATTGCCTTCAGAAATTCACTCCTTATAATGATTATTGAGTTGTCTTCACGCCTTGGTCCCATTCACCATAGTCTGTTTTACTTGCCTTGTTGACTCCTTCTAATTCTACCCAGTTTAATGCGTTGAACTTCATCCTTCTCAAACTACCACAATCTTTTATATTTTGCAAAGAGAATACTACTTACTTTTCCCTTTCTTCAATTTTCTCTTTCTCTACTTCACCAAAATTCTACTCACCCCCAAAAGATAAGGCTGAAATGTTAAATCTTTGTAAAGTCATCTCTGGACAGTTTGCCTCCATTTCATTTATGGGTGAAATTTCTTCACCTTTAGTGATTTTTGTTGTGGTTTGTATTTTAGAAATTACATTGGAATATAACAGTTGTCTCTCTCAGTAGAATGTGAGCTTCTGTGTTATTTTAGTACCTCAAGGCACAGTGCCCGACACATAGGAATCCTTCCACATCTATCTATTTGAATTATACGAAAGCCTGATATTGGAGTTAAGTGTATATAGCATAACTAATACTGAGAACATGGCATGATAAACTTTGGCAGATTGAATAACATATTTAATCTGCAAATCACGTAATTGTCATGTTACAATGATTAAGGTAGGTATGGACATACAGTAGACATTTTTTAGAAGGAAAAATAAACAGTTCAGCAGCTATATTTGACCTTCTATATGCATAAAATTTTGTAGAATGTTTAAAAATATCCTCATAAGTTAGTGCTGGTAGCACTAGCGGAAACAAGAGCTGAATATGACAGAAGTTTTCATTTGAGCATAGACTTTTCAAACTGTTCAGCACAATGCAATCCATTTAATCAGAACTTCAGGATCTAAAGTGCATTCATTTTAGGAACTTGTATATATACTTTAAGATAAAGTTATTGTATCTGTGAAAACTGAATCATGACGACAAGGATTATACTGTTTAAACTTATCTTTTAGGGTCCAATCAAATAATGCTATTCCAGGTGTTTGCAACAGTTCATATCCGTATTTTTGTAAGGTACACAGTATATATAAGCGATACACTCAACAGAACAGTAATCAGCAATTATCTGACCGCATGAAAATGACATATTAAATATGTTATGAAAATCTAGTGTTTATTTATTGGCTTCAACACCGCTTATTTGGCAGTTGCCACTTACCTCCCTATATGCAATTAAGTTCCATGGAATATATCCCTTTAAGTGGCTTTAAGATAAACCATTTCGAAAGAAAAACACCAGAACTTAAACGACACTATAGAGACCGTTGATGATTAAATCCCTCATGACATGCACACAATAAATATCAATTCTGCAAGGGAGGGAGAAAAAGAAGAGAAAGCAGCAGAAAAGGTCTTGCAGGAGGTGGCTTCACAGAGGGCAGAAGATTGCAAGGTCATTTAAGAGCAAGAAAAAAAACAAAGGTATTAGGGAGTATCTGATCATACCAAAGCGGAGTACATTGGGAGAAGGACTAAAATTGGATGAATTCTTGCTAGGATCCAGGCACTCCGCTCTGTATTTACGTAATTTAAAGCTAAAGCAGATCTATAATATGGCATATGATTATTGAAGTTCTAAAATGGTAAGTTGAAGTCATTTGAAGATTTGAAGTTTTTGAAGCAAGTGGAGAAAAAAATGAAATGCAGTCTTTTGGAGTAAAACTTAACTTTAGGGAAAATATCATTATTATGGTGTAACATATAACGGAAATGAGAGACTCAATGAGCATAAAAGCTCAGTGCTCACTGTCTTGATGGGAGTGAGCCAGCGATGAGGCCCATGGGAAGTCGAAGGACGGTGTGGATGTAACAAACATGAGGAAGGTAGGATAGGAGGATTTATTACTAAGATCAGATGTGGGCAGTGAGGAAAGATGAAAGCTGACTGATGACCTCAAGCTTGTGTCCTTGTGAGAGTGACAGTTTACTGATGCCTTCCATGCCTGGAGCAATTTTACCTGATCAGGAGCAACGACAACAAAAACAAAACACTCTCCCCACATGGAAACCCAAAAGCTCTCAGCTGTCACAAGAGATTATAACAGGCTTTTCTACTTTGCTAATAGAAATGCTCCACAGAGGCTCACTGTGAGTTCATTTATTTTGAGTTAGTACCCTTGTTATAATAAATTCACATATCCAGTTCTGTATGCATCAACTAATTGAAATTCTCCTTAAAGCTGATGCAAAAGAAACAACTAAAGACATCATTCATATGTATGGGTTCCTTTATTGCTATAAATTATAGTAAAGAAGTATATGGTGATGTCTTACAGTGTATATCAAGGTTTTTATCTTTTTATTTTTGTGTGTGGGGGGGCAGAGGGTGAGGGAGAAAGAGGGAGATAGAAAGAATCTTAAGCAGGCTCCACATCCAGTGTGGAGTCCCACATGGGGCTTGATCTCACCATCCTGAGATCATGACCTGAGCTGAAATAAGGAGTCAGATGCTTAACTGACTGAGCCACCCAGGCACCCCTGGTAACAAGTTTTTTGTTTTGTTTTGTTTTACCTGGTAACAAGTTTTAAACAAACCTTGGTTTACTCCATCTGAAGCAATTATGTGCATGTGAAGGTTGATTAGGAAAGTTTTATTCCAAATGAAAAGTTTAAAAGAAAAACTGTTGATTTTCTAAGTGTAAACCATAACTTACCCAGAAAGCTGTTCATGTTATTTCTTATCTTTTGGGATTCAAGACTTTGTATGGTGTTACCTTGCAGCTGATAGTAAACACAAGGAATCAGGAATGGTGTCTTTGGCATGAAAGATAACACAATAGAATATTTTGTAATGAACAAAGAGTGACATCAAAATATCAGAGGAATATACCTAGTCACTCAGTGAGAGATAATGAAATTCCAAGTCGTAAGGGACAAAGTTATACAAAAATATCCTGTAAAACTTCTTGATTCTTTAGTGGATGGGTCTGAGTTTATATCCATCTATATTAACTTTGCCTTTGAGATATTGACCAAGCCATGGTAAGTGTAGGACTGAAATTCTTAAGAAGAGAGAGGGATAGAGATTTTGGCTGTTCACATTAAAGAAAATATTAAGGTGATGGATTCTCTGCAGGAAGAATGTGAATAAAGAATGTGAAGGGTAAAGGAAATAGGAAAGGGAAATGAAGTAATGTTAGAAGTGTTTATTCTTTCAACTCTTAATGCTAGGAACTTTATCATCTTTATTTGATTTTATTATTGGCTGCCAGACTCAGTAGATATTATCATTCCATTTTTTAAAGGCAATGGATCTGGAGCTTAGAGAAGGTAAACAACTTACCTGAGTTCATAGTCCTTTGGAGACAAAAAGTCATGATACGTTACACAAACTCATTTCCAGATACGTGTACCTCTACCTCTGCAGAATCTGCTTAAGTGTTTCTTCTTCTTCCTCTCCCTTTTTCTCCCTACCTCTCCCTCTCTCTACCTCTTTACTTTTTCACTGCCCCCAGTTGCATTTTTCCCAAGTCCTCTTGATCTTTCTCTATTGCTGTGAACAGTGTTTTTTCAAAAGGAAGAAAGTTACAGGAGTTAATATCACAGCTAACTGACTTTAGCATTTGTATTCCTATAGGTGGTTTTTATAACCATAGCTTAATTTAAATGAATGGAAGTTCAAACTGCTTAAACAGATGTACAGTTGAATCTTTAATGACTATAGATGTTTCTTCAGTACACTATTGAATCTTCAGCTTCCTAATCCTAGAATAGAGTTTTGAAGGAGCCTAGGTGTACTGTGTGTTTCTGGATTACTAGAGAAATAAATTCCTTCATTGCACACGATATTGATGAACTAAAACTAAAAGCTCGAAGTAGAACTTTTATTAATTAACAGTTCTTGCTCACTGTGAAATTTTTAAAGTTTGTATATGTCACAATTATGTACCTTGTACACTATTTTTTACATATTCTGATCCATACAAAGCAAAATATAGTATCTCAGTCATCCATCCATCCTTGGGCCTATCTTTATTTATAAATATTTTTGACATCCATTCTCTTTATTCATAATCCATTTAGTAGAAATATACTTCAGGCTGGCTTTGTCACATTGCTGTGACATCCTACAGAAGTGGGCTTACTGAAACTCTGCTAGGTCCAGCTGTGATGTCATTGGCTTATGTTTGAAGAAACAATGATATGTAGTGTTATACCAACCAAAAGGACCTCTTGGAGGATGTGGGAGATTGCCTGATGCAGAGCCCTTGTTATGAATATCCTTAGAGGAAATCTCTTACTAATCATGGCTTTAGAAATCTTTATAATTTCTTGAGCAGTTAGCTAGCTTTTTTTTTTTTTTCTTTTCAACTGTTATGAATTGTGAAACCCATTTCTCTTTTGACTTTGACTTACAAAAATCACGGAGTTAAAACTGAGATCCAATTGAAAAAAAAGAAAAAAAAACCCTCTGTTTCGGTTTATGACTGTTTTTTGTAACTTTCTGAATTCAATTTTATCAAAAAATACATGTGATGTACTTTAATATTACCTATTATTTTATTATAACTATTTTTAAATAAATAATTTTTAAATTTATTTATGTATTTATTTTTTATTTATTTAAATAGATAATTTTTTAAATAAAAAATGGACAGGACCCATTAAATTGATTTCATAATCCATGAGTAGATCATGGCCTGAAGTTAGGAAAAACCTTGGTCTGTTGTATGCTTTTTTTTTTTTTTAAGATTTTATTTATTTATTTGACAGATGGGGTCACAAGTAGGCAGAGAGGCAGGCAGAGAGAGAGAGGAGAAAACAGGCTCCCGGCTGAGCAGAGAGCCCAAGGTGTGGCTCAATCCCAGGACTCTGGGATCATGACCTGAGCCGAAGGCAGAGGCTTTAACCCACTGAGCCACCCAGGCACCCCTGTTGTTTGCATTTTTGATTACTAATATTATTGCTTCTATCTTTTGCCTATAAAAAGTTACTTGCTTATCTACTTTTCTTGTCTATCCCTTTTTTTCTTGTCTATTTTTTATTTGTATTATCTTATATTTTATGTCTTCCCCGTAAGCTGCCAAAATCTTTTCTTACAGAAGAACTATAATTTAATAAATATCTGGGGGGACCTGGGTGGCTCAGTAGTTAAGCCCCTGCCTTCAGCTCAGGTCATGATCTCAGGGTCCTGGGATTGAGCCCCACATTGGGCTCCCTGCTCTGCGGAAAGCCTGCTTCTCCCTCTCCCACTCTCCCTACTTGTGTTCCCTCTCTCACTGTTTCTCTCTCTGTCAAATAAACAAACTTAAAAATCTAAAATAAATAAATAAATAAATAAATAAATGCCTGACTATACCAGTCTATTAAGTTCAAGTTATATAGATTCATTAAATATTTCCTAAAAAGAGCTTATGATATCTGAGGAAGACAGATATGAAGTAGATAAAATAACCTAATAAATAAAAAGTAATACATTAAAATATAGCACAAAGAAGACGAGATGGGAACAATGATTTTTTTTAATGTTCTAATTTTAGCTATAAATAAAAATCAGTTTTATCAGTGAAAAGCAAGTTTTCTAAAGTTGTGCTACTTGAAGTGAGTGTGTATTAAGAAACAGTTTCTCGTGCTCCCACTGAATACAAACAAAATGAACCCAACAGGGTGCTGTGACTTTGGGCTTTTAAAGTTTGGCAAAAATCAAGTGCTCACTCTATGCATGATGTTGTACACAAGAGCTGGTAATAGACGCCATTCGAAGCACAGGCATGTTTTCTGATCTCAGGGGGTTTACTCACTAAGTGGATGTCTCGATGCACACACACAAAGCAGAAAGCAACAAAGGACTGAAAAAAAAGAAAGAAAGACAGTGAAACATTTTTCTCACATGTTGAACATAAACTTGAGTAAACTTTTTGTATTTATGTAAACACAAAATATATATAAACATATGATGCAAACAAATTTTCAGATTGTACCTACCACCTACGTTTTCACGAAACAAGATCAAGGAAAATGCATTCCCTAAATAATCTCTCCTCTGTGTATTTTTTTCTGATATGAAACCACCTTCTTGCCAATAGTTCTTTCTCTAAAAATAAGGAGATTAAAATAGAATGGTGCATTTAGTAAAAGCACCTACCTTTTCTTGCAACCCTTTTCTTACAATCACATTATTTTCCCCTGAGAGTGGTAGGAGTTGATATGGAGAAAATGTATGAGAAGGGGCCAGACATCGAGCTTCTAAAAGGAAATGTCCAAGATTTTAAAATTGTGACTTACATACTCTACCCTTATGCTATGACTTCTATTTCACGACTATGTCCAGATTGTTCTGACTCTCTTTTACTCTTTATGTGCTATTATTTTTTCTTGTCACTTCTTTCTTAGGAGTTTATATGTCTTTCCTCTCAGAATTTTTTTTTTCTAGTTTTGTTTTTATACCCTATTCCAAAGTACCTTCTTTTTACTGGCTTTTGCCTAGTCCTTGATGCAGGAAATAGATAAATTCTAAGCAGGATTATATCTCCTGACTAATTCATCATATACTGTCCTCTTCAAGACAGAGCACATTTTCTCTGTTGGAATCCAGGTTATGACATCCAACCAGGGATGAGCAAAGTATAGAGGCGGTGGGGATCAATGACCAAAGACTGAGATATTACAGGAGTTAGACTTAATTATTCAGTATTTATGCTTTAAATTCTGGTAATGCTTGATAATTTTATCAGACTTTTTGGCTTGTATGATCTAAAATATATATAATCTGGGGAGCGTGAATTTCCTCAATTTGTTTTGTCATGAAGGTCAAGTTGGCTTTAAAAGAAAGGGCAGATTTTTTTTTTTTTTCTCCTTCTACTTGAATAGCTCTTGTTTTTAAAAACTCCTGTTTATGCTTCTAAATACTAAAAGGGTGGGGAAAAATCTCCACCCTTCTTTTAACAGTAGGACTTTAGATATACCATATAACCTGGATCTTAGTTTTCTCTTCTATAAAACTTCTCTCTTTGTGGGCTGCCTTTTAACTGAATGTTGATGAGATAATTCCTCTGCTTACCACTTTCATTTACTTTACAAATGCTTTTCAGAATATGAAACACCTAGTGAAAATAACAGGAGCTATTCATCTGGGTGCACTTCTGTGTGAGAAGAGTTTAATAACCACACTGTTCTCTTTGCTCCAAGAACATAAACTGATGCTATTCCTTCTTGTATTTTCACTGTAAAGTTTAGAGGAAGAGGCTTTAGAAGAGGATTAAGCTAAGATAAAGTTAATATAGTTACTTAATGATAGAGAGAAATGCTAATTTCTCCCTTTTAGAAGCAGCTATGTTTCTACCTTTCAGTTGAAAACACGTAACCTGTAGTGGTTAATATTTAGTATTAAAATAACAGAATGAATGAATGAATGAATGAATGAATAACAGGATTTTATGATATCATAGTCATTATAATTCACTCAAGTCAACATATACTACTGCCTTTGCTTTTGCACGGCAAAGAAAAAATAAAACCAAAAGGCAACCTACTGAACGCCTTTGGAAAAAGTTTAATTTGCCCTGTCCCCATTGTTATTTAAATCACGGGGTGGGAAAATGATGTTTCTATGGGTTCTATTTTTCTGTGAGTTCCTTCCAGTTAACACTTCTGATATGTAAAATATTTGTCATTGGTGTAAAAGGTGAATATACCAACAGTTTAAATTAGGATTAAAGATATTCTGTGGAAAACTCTCTACCCTTCTTTTAATAGTATAACCTTAGATATACCATGTAAACTTCTAGACCTTAGTTTTCTCTTCTATAAAATTTTACTTTGGGGCGCCTGGGTGGCTCAGTGTTAAGCCTCTGCCTTCGGCTCAGGTCATGATCCCAGGGTCCTAGGATCGAGCCCCGCATCGGGCTCTCTGCTCCTCGGGGAGTCTGCTTTCTCCTCTCTCCCTCTGCCTGCCTCTCTGCCTACTTGTGATCTCTGTCTGTCAAATAAATAAATAAAATCTTTAAAAAAAAATTTACTTCTACACTCATTTGAAATTGCATATCTATTTTTGACATAAATGGATGTTCATGCACAATTCTCTAAGATATGTTGCTTTCATACTTTTAAAATAGACATAGTTCAAAGAACTTTGGAGGTATTACCACATTAAATACCACAAAAACCTAGGGACAGACTATTTCTGTCCCCATTTTATTGGTGAGAAATGTGAGCCTTTGAGTGGTTAGTCAATTTGCTCAAGATGAGAATTAGTGGTTCTGGAAATATCACACATACTATGGACACATTTATTAGGGTCTGCTATGTTTGAGTAACTACTCAAAAGTTCTGGAGGTCAGTGAAAAAAGTAAGCAAAAATCCTAGCCTTGTGGAGCTGATCATTATCCATTTAATCTGTGTGTAAATTCAAATGTATTTGTTTAAAATGTAAATATTTATTTATCTGACAATTGTAAAGCTCTCTGCTCTTTACTATAGTCAGCTATAGAGCTATGCAATACTTTCTATCACTGTAAATGTCTACCCTTATGGGGAAAAAATGCATGTCCACCATGAGTCTGTCAGGGTTCCTACCTACCACAATATATTTTGTATTCCCAGTCAGTGTCACAAGAAAATAGATTTTAACTATATTTTTTGTGGAATGTGCAGATGGGTTCTCTTTTTAATACAGGCTTTAAATTTTTATTTTTTTTTAATGAGATTTCTCTAGTGGTTCAGTTGAGAACTAAAGAATTCATAAGACTTATTCTTTTAAAAGTTGGCCTAGGAATATTTTTAAAAGATTTGCGTGTTTGCAAGATCATTCGCTTAATAGGTAGGGAGATTTTCACTTTTCATTTTTAGAAGTATAAAAGAAGATCATTGCAGACCATGCTGTTATTAAAAATATCTAGACTTACAGAATGTTTGAAATAACTAATGGAAAAAGAAATCACAGTTATACTTTAGGGCACAAATATACATCCAAAAAGTCTCTTCTTACTGTTTTCATCCACTGTTTCAAAGTTAATGAGCTATGACAAGATCATGAGCAATATTTTAACTGCAGGAAAGTAATATGTTTTTATTGTTAATTTTAATGCAGTTTCCACAAGTAAGATGACAATCTAAAATTTAATCTTATGAATGCTCCAAGGGAGTAATTAAAATAGTTAAGCTTTGCCGTAAAAAATAGCATATAATATCTTCAAACTATAAACATTGTCATTGATCCAAATCAGCATTCTTTTTCTATTTGATATACAAGAACACTTTAATTAATTTTAAATATTAAACATACTTTGCTGGAAAATTAATAAGCATTCCTTACTTAAGTAAAAGCTATTAGTTATTTTCATATAACTTGTCAAGCATAGTGTATCCAGCTAAGGAAATACATATTTCTGTCAATTTTTACACCACATTTTCTAGGGAAATACATTCAAATGATGCTCTTTCTCCCACAGATTTGGGAAGTTTGTATTGACTACACAAAAATACATTTAGATCTTAAATTTTTTTAACATATCTATCATGTTCGTATATTTTGTAGAAAGACCAGTGCATATCTCTAATTCTATTATCATGCTCTTATATTTATTACTACTATTTATTATTATTTGATGCATATAGTAAATATTTTATGCTTTGGAAATATCAATGAAGAAAGCATGGCGATATTTACAGGACAAAATTCAGGCCAAATCTTACATTAATTCCTTCAGAAAATAATGGTAGAAAATCTAGCGTACTATGGTAAGTTGTGTAAGAAATATTTAGAAGGATGTCTCATGATTTAAATTCTCAGAATAATGCAACTTTTAGAAAAGATGGTTATTATACAGGGCTTAAAGAATGGTTAAACATTTAATCAAACAGGAAAAGACCAAAGACTTCCCAAGATAGAAGGTAAAAGTGAATCATCACTAAGAGGTAACAGCAGGCATATTGTATTAAAGGGACAATGGGAGATATGATGTGTTAAGAGAAAATAATTTGTACATTACATACTAAAATATGAAGTAAAAAAAATTCCTAGTGTGTGTATATATGAGTATTTTGGTGGGAATTTCAAGGATAAATACATTCTTAAAAAGAACCATTAACCCAAACTGTTTCGCTTTCTGTACATAAGAAAGATGAGTGAGCTTCTAAAACCAAAGGTGGAACATAATGAAAAAGTCTCAAAACTGAAAACAGTTCTTTGTTGTTGAAAATTAAAAGTCAACTTGTAAGCAATAGTACAAAAAGCAAAGATTCTAATGAATTGTTTAACGAAGTTTAAATGAACGATATCAATGATAGAGAATGACTATTTGGACAAAGGACCTACCTCTTGCCATAAATTCTTTCAGGTCTTCTTATTTTAGAGGGTGTTCAATAAATAGGAGCCTCATTCTGAGAGAAGTGGTCTTAAATGGCTATGTTTCTCCACTTACTAAAATTTAGAACAATAAATATGAATTATAATGGCACGAACAATCAGGGATTCTTTTTTTCTCACCATTTATTTATGAAATACTCAGTGCTTAGGAAAAAAATCTTTGTGTGGATCATGGCACATCAGGCCCTTATGGCCTCTATCTAAAAAAAAGCAAACTCTATTAGAATTAGATTATATTGCATCCACAGAGTACTTAGACAATAATTGTTTAATAGGCTTGATAATTGGAAAATAATAAGTTTTTTTAATATACATTTCGGCTTCCTAGCTGTTGACCTTAACACAGTCTAATGTGACATCTTCCTCTGGTAGTCTTCCAACAGTTGGGGTTTAAATGTAACACAGAATTAAAGAGAAAGATTTCATGGCCTGACAAATCAAAATTGCATCTCTTTTTGTATAGTCAATTACAAATAAAGTATTTCAGCTCTTAAATTGGATGCTTAGTTTAGATTTGATAGCACTAATGGGTAGTAATCCTTTCCTGAGATTTTACAAGTAAAATGGTAAAACGGAAATGTAATGCAATCATGTACACACCTGTTTTTCAGATAAGTAGAGATTTCTATTTGGGGATGTCACATCGTATACTGTTTATTGTTGATATTTTTCTATTACCAAAAAAAGTGCTTTATTTACTGAACCTTTTTTTTCTTTGTAATTAAGGAAACACCTTTTCATTTCTCTCAGTTTCAGGGGTTCTTGTTCTTCTTCCTCTTGTTCTCCCTCTTCTTCCTCCTCCTCTCTTCTGTCTCTCTGCTGCTCCTTACTTTTACCCGCCTCTCTCTCCCTCCCTCCTGCTTGCCTTCAGCCTCAACCTCTGGGCTCCCTTCTGACCTCCCTCTCTCTAATAAATGGAGATAAATCTTTACATTCCTTTTACTTTTATGGCAGTTCCTCTTGAAGGCAAAACCACTTAGGAGTACTCTATTCTTACTTTTTTCTTCTGCTCTGGCTTCTGAAATCATTCATCCAGTCTTCACCTGGTTAACACTTACACTACTTGTAGCTGACTTTTTTCCATAAAAATATTTGATTTGGCTTCAAAAAAAATTTTGACAAAAGGTAGATGTTTATTACCTAAAAAAATACTAACTACAATTTTCCTTTGTTCTTTTTTGAATTATTTTTGAAAGATTTTATTTATTTATTTATTTGACAGAGAGAGAGATCACAAGTAGGCAGAGAGGCAAGCGGGGTGGGGGTGGGGGATGGGAAGCAGGCTCCCCGCTGAGCAGAGAGCCTATGCAGGACTCAATTTTAGGACCCTGAGATCATGACCAGAGCCTAGGGCTGAGGCTTAAACCACTGAGCCACTCTGGCAACTGCCCTTTGTTTGTTCTTTAGTATTTGAAATATGTAATTGGTAAAAATTTAATTTTCACACAGTTCTTGGTTAATTATTTTGCAACATGAGGAGCAATTCCTGGGTTTGTTTTTAGATATATACTTATTATAGTACAAAATGCCGCTTTTGTTTATAACAAGTTTAAATTTCATGATTTCTTTAAACATATTTTTAGTAAAGTTTCTCCAAATTATTTCTCTCTCTTAAGTTTAAGATACCCTAAAATTTAAACAATTACAACAGTGGTTGCAAAATAAAAAGAATGAAATACAAAATCACTCTTTCTAGTGTCACTTTTAAATTATTACCAGTAGTCTTGAATCTGTACTCTCTTAATTCATTTTAATTGTGTTAGCATTCAGATACCTGGTTAAATAAAAGCTATTCTATGTACCTTGTGTATTTAGCCAGGAAAAAATGGTATCAGGAAATTGAGTAATAAATATTTTCATAATCAATGAATATTTCAATAAAATTGAATTTAAAGAATTTCTGATTAAATAACACCCCCACGTACACCCCCAGAGCCACTGATTTCTCCATTAAAGAGAAGCAGTGGCTTTGTAGAGAAAGCACTAAGAGGAGTCCAAGGGCAAAGTTTCTTTTGACTGGCTACATGATTATGACCGGCTACAGGTTTCTCACCTTTACAAACAATGGGCTACAACTGCTCTATCAACTCTATGGAGCATTTGTGGGAATAAAGTAACAAAATGAATGTGAAATGGATTTGTAAATTGTCAAGCACTATGTCAGTATGAATAGTCATTATTATCATTGTTCTTGTGTTTATACGTAATTGGTTCTCTACTTCATAAAATATAAGTTAGAACGAAGTCAGTAGTTCATATTTGTATAATAAAAAGATTTCCAATTATGTGTGAAGTATAATTTTATAAAGTAAAAGTTAAGATATTATATTTTCCAGCTTTTATAAGTCTTTTCTACTATGAGTTTTGAAATGGTGTTTTCTATATATAGAAGAACTATAGGTGAACTATTAATAATCCTATTTTCTAATATTTCAGATTTAGGTCAATCATGAAAGAAAATGTTAAATTGTAACTTAACCACCCATCTAGGAATCTATTCAAATTCAAAGACAAAATTCTTGTTATTTTTTATTAAATAAAATTGGACATAGTAAATAGGTTATAACTGAGCTTTACATGACTTAGGAAATGTGTTTGCATTTCTTTTATTCTTCCTTTAAATGATGATTTCTTAAATTATTCATAGATGGAATTAATATGAAGGCAGTATCCACACTTATTTTTTTTAATTTTGCATATTAGCTATTTTTTAAAGAAAATTAGTTGAAAATATATGGCATCTTCTTTGAAACTCAATTGGACATACCTAATTATATGAATTATATTGGCAGTGTTTGTAATAAAACCCAATGACCCCTGTCAGACTCTAAGATAAACTTAGGGACCATTTTTCTGGGAGAAAGTCCAAACTCTGGGATAGTGATGATCAAACTTTATTTTGAAAAAAAATTATATTTATAGTCTAATGCGGTGACAATTTCTGAACTCATTTTTAGGATTTTGAAATTGTTATTCAGCAAGTTTAAAGTGAGTCCCAGAAATTGCTTTGAGAAAAACTAGTCTAGAAAATTTTTCTGCCAATCTGTAATAATATAGGAAGAAAATCATATAAGTAATTTATTGGATTCATGTCTTACAAAGCATTGTGAACAGTTGTGAACACTTAATATAGAAGGATATCTGTAAAATATTAAGGATATACAAATTAAAATTATTCATCTTATCAATATTTTCCTAACTTCAGTATCTGTGCTTAATGTTGGGGCTACAAATTAATCATTCAAATAATGAGCACACCTTTTCCCAGTTGAGATCTCCCAATTGTCTGAAAGTGACTTTTATGTTATTTACTATGATTTAAGATTCCACTATGAAATAAGTGATTCTTAAGCCAGTATCACTTTTTTCCCGACACTAATAACAAAATACTTTTTCTTATGTATTAGGGTTCACCAGGAGAACGTGGATCAGCAGGTACCGCTGGCCCAATTGGTTTGCCAGGACGTCCAGGCCCCCAGGGTCCTCCTGGTCCAGCTGGAGAAAAAGGTGCTCCTGTAAGTAATTTCAAGGAGAAAATATATTATACTGCCATTCTGCACAAGTTATTACTTTTTATTCAAGGATATTAGCTCTTCATACTCCACTGCCTTCTCTCTGCATATGTGCCTGGCATATAAACACACATTTTTTTATATTTATAATAGAGAAAATTTCAAATTCAATTAAATAAGATGACATTTTCCCACACTTTATGAAACTCTAAGACCTGTGAGGGAGTTGGATATTATTAATGTAAAAGGCTTCTGATTTTGCTCCTTTTAAAAAATAAAATTGGAGTTTTGATTAAAACTATACTTTGCTGCTTTATATTAGAAAAGTGTGCACTTTTCACTCCTCTTGTATTACAACATCATATCCAGTATTTCCAAAGTCTGTAAATGAAACCCACAGAAAGTGGCTGCCCTTCACATGTAATTTGAGTTTTGATCTACAGTGAGTGAGATGGGAAACATCTAACCAGTTATTTTATCTTATATCTATTGGATTTAAAAATTTTATTTTTAAATGATTGTAGGCTATATTGTATTCATTAGGCTTATGTCTCTTTGTCAAGATTTCTTCTTGGTTTCTGTTTCTGCTTTTGAATTAATCATGTTAATTTTCTTTAAAAATTCTCATCCTCCAAGGTTAAAACACAAACTCACTCAATGAATGTGGATGAAATGGTTGACCATAATACATAAAAATAGGAGTTCAATACTTTTTATACATTTAAGTCTTAATATATATATAACCTAATTTAAAGCTATAATTTACAAAATATTGATTCATTACTAAGACTTTAGTTTTAGCAGCTTGCTTTCATTGTCCATGCATTTTCTCTCATTGCCGTTTGTGATATTATATAAATGTTTCCCAATTAAAATGCTTGTTCTCTGTGATCTATTACCTTTCAGAAATATTAGAATGGGGCCATACCACCTATAGATAGATTTTTTGGTGCAAAAAGAAAACACATTTAATTGCTGAGAAAAATTTTAAAGCAATATTTTTCCAACTTAGTAAGTATGTTGAAAATGTAGACATTATTTTCTGAGATGTTAACAACTATGAAAAAATTATTCTTTGCCCCTTCATACAAACTTCCCACCAACTTTTCTAGTATGATGTGCATGAGAAAGGGATGGAAGAGACAGACTTAGGCCTTCTCATACAAGTTCACTCAAAAATCCAGGGTACCCATATCTTGGCACAACATAGTGAAGAATGCATATAGAATAATAAGATACACATTTCTTCTTATACAAACTGGAAATATACCAATTAGAGAAGTCAAGGATTTTGTAAGATAATATATTGAAATGCTGCATTTTAAAGTGGTTTAATACCTTGGTTTTATGAAGAAAAATGGAAAATTTTGAATCAAAGAAAAGAATATGGAAAAGTTCTGAAAGTGATAATAAGAAATTAGTTTTGTGAAATAGAGGAGATGTTAGTAACAAAAGGCCTTCCTCGTAAGAGCTAAGATTTGGGCTTGGTGATTGATGACACAATGACTAAGAAGGGGAAAGAGATCCTCTGCCCATTTGTCCTCTCTCAATTATTCCCTCCACCAACAAAAATTCCATGATGTTTATTCTCTTTTTGTTGTTGTTCATCAAATAGTTATTAAGAAATAAGTGCAGTGCACTGTATTAGTTAATAGTTAATATTTTTGAAGGAGTTATCTATTTAGAGATAGTAGCATAAAATGTTTATACAAGTGTTAGGGGTACCCATAGACCTCCATGCAGAGGTCTAAAAAAACTGATGAAACTGATGAAAATGTTGGCTAATACGTTAAGTTATGTTATGTGCAGTTAATATGTTAATATGTTAAGTGCAGTCATTTACTTCTTCCTAAATCCAAATATAAGTTTGGGATCTTAACTCCTCTGAGCAACTTGTGTTATGAAAATATTATATAATTATTAGTAAGCTAAGTCGTGCATTTAAAAAAAAAAAATAAGATGAGGGTCTGTGGAAGGCAAGTCCTTGTCTAACTTAACCACCAATCCACCTTCCTAGAAGGAAGAAAACGAAAAACAAGAGCTGGGAATATCCACATGACTTACTTATGGCAATAACTGTGCTCTAATCTCTAACTCCAAATTAATCAATCAGTGTCAGGATTGTGAATGTGAGTTATTTAGAATAAGAGCAATGTAAAAAAAAAAAAGAATAAGAGCAATGTTAGGAGGTATATTGCTGAATTCCCATGTGGTGCAATCTTGAGGCAGGGGAATAAAGGTTTGGACTGTCCTTTAGAGGAAATCATAATGGTGGGCATTTTGAAAGACTCAAGTAAGAGAGAGATAGTTTAAAAGCCCATGACCGAGAAACAGACTCTTAACTACAGAGAACAAACTGTTGGTTACCAGAGGGTAGGTGGGGGCAGATGAGTTACACAGGTGATGAGAATTAAGGAGGGCAACGTCATGATGAGCACTGGGTGACGTATGGAAATGCTGAATCACTATACTGTGCACCTGAAACTAATATTACACTTTATGTTATACTTTATGTTAACTAACTGGGATTTAAATAAAAACTCTAAAAAAAAAAAAAAAAGCAGCCATGAGTGCTAGAAAATATATCCAGGGCACACCATCATATAGGCCTGAGAGTGAAGACTCTTCTTTGTTGAATGATGTAAAAGATCAAGAATACTGAAAGTTGAGTAAAAGCAAAAAGAGGGATGGGTACTTGGCCTATTGGCCATTTGTGACCTCTGGGTAATTTCAGTGGGATTCAAAAGAAGATTGGTGATAAAGGAATGGGATCGGTACATATGGAGCAACCCAGTAGGCCATGTGGCTTAAAAATAGAGGGGCAGTAGGTAGAAGTACAAGGAGAATTGAATACATTTCCTCTTATGATGATGATGCACATTTATCTGCTTAACTAATAATAAGAAAATAATAAAGAAAAGTGTCAGTGAGAATTAAGGAAGTTAAGGGTGTCAGAGTAAACTAGGGTTGTCAGCTTCAGCCAGTCGGAATTGGACTGGGAATTCAAGTCTATTATTTGTTGACTTATGATTTTGACCAAGTTATTTAACATCCCAATGTCTCTGAAAAGAAGATAACCACAGTGTTTTGTGAGGATTAGATGAAATGGTAGTCCTAAATTACTTTGTAGAATTGTGATAATAAGTCTTCAGTGAACCGCCATAATCTTAAGTCTGGACAAGAGTTGTCGTAAAAAAGGATGGATAGATGCATAAATTGGCTTTGAATAAGGAGGGATGGATTTGGTGAATTATAATAAAAGTTGAGGGTAAGGATGCAGGCAAAATGCAAGATCATGCCAAGTCAAACATAGGATATGGGGATGAGTAGCTGCTTCTATCAAAATTTTAAGCTGAGGTTCAGCCATTAACATTAGTGAAAAAGGTAGAAGGAATGAAATAAAGAGTGCTTAAGGAAAGATGGATGATGTTTCTGATAGTCCTGTGGATTGCAGGCCGAGAGATGCATACATAATAGAGGAAGACTTTGTCATCTTGCAGAGCTGTAAATGAAGAATCTAAATTTAGTGGGGTGCAGAGCAGTTGAAAGATTTTTCCTGACTCCACGCAGACCAGAATCAGAAAAAATAAATGGCAGGTGGTTTTGGCTAGAGATCGTGTGTACTGTAATGAAGGCAGATGGGAACTAATCTGTCTTATTTACAGGTGCTCTTGTATAAGACAATCGATTTTTGGAGTTTAGACTCTAAAGGAAATCCAAATTTAAGGAAAAGTATCTGAATCAGCTGATGTGTTTAAAATGATGAAATTCACTATGAGTAACACAGCACATTTTATGAGTATAAATAGGTTTGAGATATTGCAATATTTGATTTAAAGGAAATAAAAAGTCTCCAAGGTGACATCAGGGGTACGTCTTAAATGATAATTAGGGCATAGTGTTGAAAGAAGAGCCTGTGGAATCTAGAAAATGAATAAATCGGAGTTTATAAGTTAACTTTGTTTTATGGATATGTTGTTATTTCTGTTGCCATTAATAACTCAACAAATATTCCCGAAGTGCCTACTCTGGGTCACAGGACAAAGGGATGCAATGGAATGCAAAAACAGACATTGTTTCTGCCCTCATACGATTTATTGTCTGATGGGGCAATTCGATAATAAGCAAAGAATCACTACGTGTATAATTACAAACTCCGATTAGTGATATGAAAGGAATGTACTGGTGTATGTCAGCTTGTTCAACAGAGGGAACTGAGTTGGAATCGGGTCTTTTCCTTGGACAGCACACGGATGATGGAATGTAAAAGATGAAGATAAATAATAGGTGAAGTGTCCTCCTAGGCATCCTCCGGCCAAGTAACAAGAGGGTCATGGAATCAGCTTTAACTGAAAAAAGTTCTAGAGGGGTTGGAATGCAGAGAGCAAGTGCAGGGAGAGGCTAGATGCTGCTGGGCAGGTAGCAGGAGGCAGATAATGGCAGGCCCCACTAGCAGTGTGGTCTTTTATCTTTGGAATGGTAAACAAGTAAATTGACTGAAGAATGTTGGTAAGATGATCTGATTGTCTCCCTGGTTACGGCAGGGGGAATAGTTTGGAGATAAGAATAGATGTGAGAAAGGAAAAAAGTTTATTTCAACCCTTCAAAACAAGGCTACTGGTATTTGGGGATAAGGTGTTACTGGTAGAGATAAAGTGAAGTAACTACATTCAGGAGATAAAACAGATAAAACTTAATCCTTGTGACAGGATAGTAAGTGATGAGGGAAGGGGGGTGTTGGGAGAAGGGTAAGACAAAGCCAGAAGCTAATGACATGTAGATTCCCAAACCCTGGAACTAGAAGAATGAGTCACTGAGAGCAATCCGGTATATATATATACCTTACGCAAAACTGAGGGAATCTTAACTTTCAGGAAATAATTTATTTTAAATCCTGAAAGAGCTCTTAATGGAAAATAATGTCATTATTATCTAGGCGCTATTTTCTTTAATTACACGATAGAAGTAAATTTAAAGACGGGAAAATAACGCCATTGTCAAAAAATAAAGAAAACTAATGGCTTTGTCGTTTTGAATCAGTAAAAGCAGCAATGAATTAAAATATAAAAATCTAGGAAAATCCATGACACATTTGTTAAAAAAGAGAAAAGCTGATGCATAAAGCATATTATAAAGCCGGGAATATGAGCAAATGCATGATTTATGATTTATGGCTTTTTTTGGCCCAGCTATTTCAGTAACTTCACCAAAGAACCATAAAAGCTCAGTGAATTTTCATCAACACCAAGCATCTGATTTATCAATATACAGTACTTGATTAGAAAGTATGTGTTTGAAGGAAAAATTCTAAGTTGAATGTTAATTTTGTGGACCATAGCCTGAGATTTATAAAACGTTAACAAGGATGGTATTCTTAGTCAGGAAAGAACGTAGGGATCTTTTGTGTCATCATTTGCTACTTGAAAATACTTTTTCTTGGTAACATTAATTTCTTTCTCTAATATGAAACCCAGAGTATGACTGGGTTTATTTATTAGCTAATAAATAGCTAATTTACAGGTTTCTTACAGCGAAGTAATGGTCTGCTGGATTTTCAATACAGGGAGAAAAAGGTCCCCAAGGTCCCGCTGGGAGAGATGGAGTTCAAGGCCCTGTGGGTCTCCCAGGACCAGCTGGGCCTGCGGGCTCCCCTGGAGAAGATGGAGACAAGGTTGGTATTCTTTATTCATATTAGTACCTCCTGTGAAAATTTAATTTTTTTTCTCAAGAATCCTAGATTTAATGCTTCTGAAGATTAGATAACAAATCTTAAGATGGCTTTTACAAAGTTTCATACATGTTCCATGTGCTCGAAGGTTTCAGTTTAGTGTGAGTAGTACTATCTATCCATGAAATAGTATGTCAGACCTAAACAAGAAAAGGGAACACAAAAACAATCGTGGGGGGTGGGGGAAGAGCAGGTGCCAAAATTGTTTATTTTCAAATATATAGCTTCTGAAATAAATGTGAAACTAATTAAATTAATTATTTGTATATACTTAGGACTTATGTCGCGGTTTTGCAAAGGAAGACTTAAGAATGAGTCACATACCTGTTTGCTAACACTACTTTTCTTTTAGCCAACATGTAAATAAAGATTCTAAACTCTTGAGTCTGAATGTAGGGCTGTGTTGTTTTGTGTATGAATTTAATGTTTTCTGATATTGTGAAATGCCATAACACAATTTATGAACCAGAAATCCGATAATGTGTGACATTTTAGCATTTTGAAGACCAGGAGAAAAAAATAAAGTAATTTTTGATTAATGCGTAATTATATATTTGTATAAATCAGTTAATTCCATTATCAGTTTATAGTGATGGTATTTTAGACAAAATTGATTTTGTGAATTAAAAATCCAGTTGCACTATTCTTCAAAGTTCAGTTGACTTTGGTTGTCTATATACTAGTCAACACTAAAAAAGAGAAGCAGAGAAAACCCAGGATTTTACATTTTAAACAATGACATTAAACACAAGCACATACTTATGTTAAAGTAAGATTTAATAATGGGATAATAGTGATGACAGTTACAATGCAGGCACGACATATTAGAAATAAACTTTTAACTTAAATCTTTCCAATACAGGGTGAAATTGGTGAACCGGGACAGAAGGGCAGCAAGGGTGACAAAGGAGAAAATGTGAGTTTCCTAGTTCTTACTGAGGGGCATTATACATTCAACCCTTTTGTTGTTGTTGTTAACCACGGATATTTTTCTGTAGTACTGCGTACTTGTAATATCTGTACTATATTACCTCTTCGGCAACTATTCAGTTGAGATTCAGTCAATTCTATTAAACCTCTTTCTGATGTGATGTTTAAGGTATGTAATAATTCCAACCCTGAAAGCCTCGCAGTGAGACTAAGTCACCAGCAGGTTTACCCTCCAACACTTTTGCATCATGAGTTCATATATCCCTGTGGTTTAAAGAGAAACCATGTCTTAGTGTGGTTATGAAAAGGATTTTGATCTGGTGGAAACCTGAACGTGTCTCAGGTACCCTGATGAATCCTGCTTTCAGAATCTTTTAAGTACTCTTCCCAACAGGTGGCAGATATTACCAACAATATTACCAACAATAGTACCAACAATTTTCCAACAACAGATTCAGTGCTCTGATCTTTTATAGTGACTGATCAGTTATTTATGTAAAAAAAGGCAGTTAAGAAGAAATATTTATGCATGTAAGACTCATAAACGTATTGAAATCTATTGCTCAAAAGAAGGCGTCTGATATACTTAATATATAAACTAAGTTTGCATGTGTTTTCCTAGGAAGGAGATGCAGATTTTCATATATCACTACATTCTGTCTATATAGAATCCCCCAATCCCAATATTCATTTACAAGATAGTGTTTAGACAAATCTTTTTTTTTTTTTAAAGATTTTTAAAATTTATTTATTTGACAGGCAGAGATCACAAGTAGGCAGAGAGGCAGGCAGAGAGAGAGAGGGAAGCAGTCTCCCTGCTGAGCAGAGAGCCCCATATGGGGCTTGATCCCAGATCCCTGGGATCATGACCTGAGCTGAAGGCAGAAGCTTAACCCACTGAGCCACCCAGGCACCCTAGATAAATCTTTTAAGTGCTCTTTCTGACTCATGCCCATCTCAGTAAAGAAATCTGGCATTTTGAAAAGCTTCAAATGTGAAATTTCAGTATCTTAACATAAAAATCTATTTTTAAATATCCACATTACAGATGAGAGTGCTTTAAGTAATAACTAGCAATTTAAAGTTGATTGCAAATACGCAAGCCTGAGTCTCAAGAAGTAAAACAAATAATGGTTGACTGCACTAAATGCAAAAGGCTTCTTTTCTTCTCCATAGAAGTGTAAAGATGCATAATAGATTTTGATCAACCAAATGATCTGTGCTATTATAGCTGAGGCTTTTCTGTCTTCACTTGCAAAATTACTGATTTTTGTATCACCCCAGGGTCCTCCTGGTCCTCCAGGTCTTCAGGGTCCCGTTGGTGCCCCTGGAATTGCTGTAAGTACTCCTCTTGTTCAGCAAATCTATATCCTCAGAGTTGCCTGATTAAATTTATGAACTGTCACATAACCAGTTGATTTTGTGCATTGATGAGTTTGTATATTTAACATTGAATCAAGTTTAAATAATCTAATATAGCTAACCAAGCTGATCTTTGTAAACAAAAGATGTTATGACTTCATCTGAAAAAAATTAATAACCAGTTGAAAGTACTTAATTTGTAATAAATTCTGAACATCATTTCCCCTTCGTTAGACAGCTTTTACATCCTTTGGCAAACATGAGAAAATAAAAATCAACCATACTCCAGAAACAAAGAATGTAAAGTCCACAAACAATGGTGTATTTATAGTAGATAATGGAAATTTAATCCTTTTATTTGGTTACTTGTAAATAGACCAGCTTTGATTAAATTAGAAATAGCTATATTTTTATGATGACATATCAGAATCTTGATTTTTCCAGTTTGCGATCATTTTCATTGTTCTACTCTAGGGAGGTGATGGTGAGCCGGGTCCCAGAGGTCAGCAAGGGATGTTTGGACAAAAAGGTGACGAGGGTGCCAGAGGTTTCCCAGGACCTCCTGGTCCCATAGGTCTTCAGGTAAGATGTTCCCTGTATCGTGTACTTAGTCATGTCCACCTACTTCTCAAACCAGCTTTTCTGGTGGATATAAAACCAAATAGCCTTCCTTATTCTGTATAGGAACTTGAATAAGATGTGTTTAACCATAATGATGTTTTACTTAATTGTTAGCCCTACTTTAGGTATCATACCTCCTTTCTTCATTCTCATTTTGCTTAAAAATGAACTACAACCCAATTTAAAGCTGATCATTAAAAGTGAGAGGTTAGAAGGGTGCTTTTGTAGGTCTCGTAGCAAGAAAATTAGTACTTCAGATGGCTAGCAACAATTAAAAAATTCTCTTTCTTTGAGAAAGAGCAAACTGCCAATCACAACTACCAACAGACACTGCCAAGAGCAAATGTTAAACAATAATAGGTAAAATGCATAATTAACAATGGATCGATCATTTAAAATAACTTATTTTAAATTATGATTGCATTTCATGAAGCATATTCAGGAATAGAAATATGAAATTGCAAATCATTCAAATTTTCTTTCAAATACGTCTTACAACTGGACCTTTAAGCAGCCATGTGCACAGCAGACAACCCCTATTCTCAGTTGTTTTCCCACTCTTCCACGTGATGTTCACTGCTTCCTAAAAACTTTGGAAACACCTGGCTTTCTTCTTTCTATACCTACTAGTGATCCTCTGGAAGGTCACAAAATTTTGTTTTAAGTGGTACCATATGGAAATGAGTGATGCCACATTAGCAATTTTAGAGATGATTAAATTAAACCATCTAGTTCACTGTCCTTAAGCATTTGTGAAATTGTAGAAGAGCAAATGAAAGTTGAATTTATATAAATTTAATTTAAATATAAATTTAATTTTATCTCTGTTTTCATAAGTCACAGAATACTGTTTTTAATGTTAAATAGCTTATTATATATGTAATATACAGATTATACTGTAATATAATTAATTATATTATCATTGTTACTATTAATCATAGTTATTATCACAGTTACTAGTTATATATTATTATATCATAATTACCATTTACAATTATCATAGTTACATAGTTACTATTGTTATAACACTTAAAGGATGTTTCCCAGTGAGCGTGATATTTTAATTTTCTGGTTTTATTTTAATGCCAAAGTAATTCTTTATAGACTTGGGAAATGCAAAAACTTTGTGTTCATATTTGTTTACTTCTTTTATATTTATTAGACAAAAATAAATGAGCAATCATGAGTACAAGATATCAACATATGTGAGAAACACATATTTGAAAACAACAACAAGGCATTCAAAATCAGATTACCAGTGGATATATTACCATTCATTTTCTGCTTTCTCATTTAACTGATTACTCTGATTCTATAAGGTTGTAATTTAGGGGTTTAGTTCTCATGATTAAAGAAGATGCCTTGTAGCTTATATTTATAAAATATTAAATGAAAAATTACCTTCATTTCCACAATGTAAGAAATGTGCTCTTTGATGAGGGTGACTCAAGAAATTAGTTCACTACAAAATTGATTATATTTTCCCACAGCTACTTCTTTAAATCAGGAATCTGAAAAGATGCTAATGTAATTAACATGCTCACAATTGCATCTGCATCCTTTAATTGAGTCTTCATGGCAGAATAGATATTAGCAATTATAATACATAAATAATAATAATCTAATATTCTTGGTGAGTGACTTGATTTTTCAATTTGATGTTTATAATTTATCTGCATATGAAGGAGACATATAGAATGCTCATTTTTGGCTTAAATTCATTTTTTATATTTTATCACTTAAGTGGCAAATGATTTTCAATTGACAGACCTTTAAAGAGAGTATCTCCATGCATAAATTATTCCTTAGGAGAAAGTTGGGACGTATGAAAACTGATTAACACTGTAGTGCCATTTAGTGCATTTAGTTTCCAGCAACAAAAGAATTTGACTCATTATGTCTCTATTAATTTTAATGATAAGAACATTCTATCTTAATCAGCTTAAACTATAACCAGACTTCATCAGAAAGAAAGAAATATTTCAGTGTTTTTCTATTGAGAGGTCTCTATTGAGCTAATATCGGGAAGACTCATAAAGGAACTCCTGGGTGGCTCAGTTGGTCAAGCTGCTGCCTTTGGCTCAGGTCATGATCCTGGGGTTCTGCGATTGAGTCCCGAATCCAGCTCCCTGCTCAGAAGGGAGCCTGCTTCTCCCTCTCCCTCTGCCTGCCGCTCTATTTGTGCTCTCTCTCTCTCTCTCTGTCAAATAAATAAATAAAATCTTAAAAAAAAACTTATAAAAACTTAGAATTTAAAAACTTTATAAGAACTTAAACATAGTGTAAGTTGTAATGCATGATACTTAAGAAAATTTATTTAAAATGAAATATTGAATGTTAAAATCTACTTGCCTATTCAATAATCTAAGTTTGTGTGCTCTATCAATGAATTATAATTTCTGAGGTTGTGCATCTTGGAATCTGAAATTTTAGCCACCTTTCCCAGGTAGTCTTTAGGCAGGCTATAATCTAAATTACTGCCTGGCTGTGTCCTCCCAGGAACTTCTCTAATGACTCTAGAAGCTGCTATTCGATGATATTAACCTTTGGGGAAGTACATACAACTGAGTCTTTTCCTAGACATCCCAGTGACATGTGAGAAAAAAGAAATGATATACTGGTGTATGTTGTCCGTTACAAAACAGTTATTAAGATTTTGTCTACAAGTATACTCAGTAAAGTATCCTCTCTGAGAGGGCACCCAAACTGAGAGTCTTGTGAAATTAGTAGGTCATAAAAACGATTTAGTGGGTTATTACCAGGGTTTAAAAAAATGAAATATAACAGGATAAGGTAAAACAAAATAAAAATATCAAAGATCATCATCTGTGCATTAAAGGTATTATTTTTTGAAACTCATCTTTCAGCCATTTTGCATGGGCACAGTTAGGGGATAATAGGTGAAATGTGTTTATTACTGTGGGTCATGGTCAAATAATTTGCAACCATTGCAGTGTAGTGCCACATCAATAATTTTACTAAAATGCCAGCACAGATTTAGAGCTTTTGTTCTGTGTATTTTTATTTCTTAGACTATATCTGAAATACTATTGTACAAATATTAAAAATAAAATACATGTAGAGTGTATAAGGTATAAATAAATAATGGTATAATACTAAAACATTAAAAAATTAAAACAATCCATAATCTTACCATATTAAATTTGTTGCCACTTTCACTATTTCTGTCCAGTAAGTACCTTACCTATTTTAAACACGTATTTCACAGATAAATTTATACTATGCATGTTTACTTAAATTTGTACTTTATTAGTCATTTATATATGTTTAATATTTAGAGTATTAGTATCTTATTAATAGTCCTATAATATTCCTTTAACTTGGGTGCCTGGGTGGCTCAGTTGGTTAAGTGACTGCCTTTGGCTTAGGTCATGATCCTAGAGTCCTGGGATGGAGTCCTGCATCAGGCTCCCTGCTTGGGAGGGAGTCTGCTTCTCTCTCTGACCTTCCCCCTTTTCATGCTCTCTCTCTTTCTCTTGCAATCTCTCTCTCTCTCTCAAATAAATAAATCATATCTTAAAAAAATATATTCCTTTAGTTTATGTAACCAAATTAATTTAGCTGTGTTTTCTATGATTAAACTTTTGGAATAATCGAGAATTTTAATTGTCATACCTCCTGTTGTAATAAACACTTTATTACTTATAGTTTTTCCTGTTGATTTACTTTCTTAGAATTCACTCATTCATCATTTATTAAACATTTTATTGAAATCCTAGTTTTTGCCTGATCCTCAGCTAATTGCTAGAGATAAAATTGACACCTACCCCAAAGCTTATGATTTAAGTACAGAAATAAGTGACCTCATTGTGTTTTTAGGTATACAATTCAAATATGTGCAAAGTATTGTTGAGGTATGAAAGAAGAAATATAAATAATTCTGTATGAAAGAACTAATTAAGAAGACCAAGATGAAGTAAAATAATTTTTCCGTAAAGACATAGATGAATTTTGAGTGTCACCTGCTCTGTGAGTTTGTTCTGTAACACAGAATCCTTCCTAAAGTGTTGACACTGCAACTAGATATAAAGGAAATGAATTTGAGAGAAAAAAGGAAGTACAATACACTAGGTTTTATGACCTTGTAGATTTCTAGAACTAGAAGTCAGAGTAACAGGCTAAAAATTCAGAAGGCATTTGTAGCCCCGGAAATGTATTGGAATAACCCTGGAGTATTTGTTTTCTTTAAAAAAAAAAAAAGATTTATTTATTTATTAGAGAAAGAGAGAGTGCATAAGAGCAGGGGGAGGGGCAGAGGGAGAATGAGAAGCAGACTTCTGGCTAAGCAGGGAGCCTGTGAGGCTGGATCCTAGCACCCCATGATCATGACCTGAGTGGAAATCAAGTCAGCTGTCCAACTGACTACACCACCCAGGTGCCCCTGGAATATTTATTTTCAAAAGAGTTTTGCCAAATTGCTATATAACTATAAAAACCTCACTTGGATAGGGTGTTCAAAAAGAATCTGGGACAAGATTTTTCAGAAAATCCTTACAATGGCAGTCTTATACACTATTTATAAAAGATGGAGCAAATGATTGTGTCCAAAAATTACCAGATTAAATTGTGTATTTAGTTCTTTTAACTAAAATCAAACAGCATAAGATTATACAAAGCATAATTTTTTTTGTAAATATAGGTATAAGATTTTATTAAATGTAGCTAGTACTTGCATTGTAAGATTTTAACAGATGACAGTTTCTGAATCTTAATTTCATGTTTTTATTTGGCTTAATATCTAATTTTGGTTTTATCCTAGAACTTGGCCAAAAGTTTCTTTTCAAATACAGGCATGACTCTTACTGTCTTCTTATCATTTTCTCTTAGGGTCTGCCGGGCCCACCTGGTGAAAAAGGGGAAAACGGGGATGTTGGTCCCATGGTAAGTTTATATCTTTTAGGATATTATGGATATTGTGAATTTTCACAGTATTCACAATATTTCACAAGAATATTTCATATTCTTGACTGATATCTTTCTTCAGGTTTAGTAAGATGAGCAAAGTAGTCCTAAAGGCCGTGACTTTTCACAGCGATGCTTTCCCCTTTCCCTGCCCAACCTGTATCTGTGACCGTTGGAGCCTCTCTCAGCAAACATCTCTCTACTGTTCACTTTCTCACTTCGGAGTAATGTTATGTGCATACATGGTATTACTGATTGATATGTTGTTATCCATATTTTTATTTCTAAGTGTATATATTATTGACATGTAGATAACCTGACAAAATTAAGTTATTTATGAGTTTTTAGCTCCAGACTTTGAAGTGGACCAGGTAAAGAGTAGATAGTAGTCACCCATGATTTGGATAATTAGCAAATGTTAACATTAACATGGTATTAAATTTTAGTTGTTCTTTGTAGCAAATTCTTAGTTTAATAAGGAATTCTATCTGAATTAGAATGTTACAACCAAATAATTTGCACTTATTGATTCTGGCTTTCTGCTCTAAGTATAAATCTAAGAGTTCACTGAAACTTTGAAATATATATATGTATATTTGTTTATTGAGCCTTACCTTGGATAAAGAAACAATTATCCAAGGTAATTGAAATCTATAATGAAGTGTAATGAATATATTTCCTAATCATTCCTTCCTTTCAATAAACATTGCCCCCAATTCTTATTTCCTTCAGAATATATATTTTGATATTTTTGCACTTGCATTTTAGATTTTATTTTCTTCAGATAAGGAATCATTCTTTTTATCACATTAAACTAAAAAGCAGGGAACATAATGAATAATGCTGACTCAAGGAACTGACTAATTCTCTAAGCAGCATCAGGTACACTGAGAACTCCTTTCTAGATATGATTGCTAAGGTTCCTTGAGTTATTAATACATTTCTCTCTGACATATTAGTAATAGCTAATATTAAGGAAGTTTTCAGCAATGACATTAGAACAAGCTGTGACATTTAGAAATAATTCTAATGCCCTGGTGTTCACTATAGACTAATTTAATCACAACCTTGAGGTAAGGGGTTCTGACCATCAGTATTCTATAAAAAGTACTGGGAGGTAATTTTAATGCACAACCAGGGAGAAGAACATTTGTTTTAGGAAGACAACTAAATAGTTAATCTTATTTCAATTCTATCATGTAGAACATAAAAGTTGACACACACAAAAAAAGAATATACAGATAAAAAATACTTTTATAAAATTAATAAATTCTAAATCTACTCAAGCACCATTTCTTATTACAACTTTGTGTTCCTTTTTTAATTTAACATTCTTGCATATTCTAGTATAACATATTTCTGTTGTATTATGAATTCATTGTACTAGACAGTAGTAATAGCCTAATTTTCTAATTTTTAATAAAATTGTTTGCCTGCAGTCCTAATTTCTCTATAGCTATATATAGAGAATCATTTGCTAACATGATGTTGTATCCAAAATCAAATCACTGGTTATGATTTTATAGCATGAAACTTCTTTTAGTTTTCTTGATCTCAAAATGAAAATACCAGAAATACAGTTGTGTTTGGGCCTCATAAACCTTAATATTTCATCTCTTACAGGGTCCACCTGGTCCTCCAGGCCCAAGAGGCCCTCAAGGTCCCAATGGAGCTGATGTAAGAACTGTGAAATATATGTTAATCATTGTGAAGTTATTTAAGTGTCAGTATCATGTAATGGCAGATGGTATCTAAAACACAGTGGGTATGATTGCACTATTTTTAAATGTGTAAATGGACAAGAGCTCAAAAATAATCTACTCACTACATTTCATTTCATAGGGAAATAAACAGGTTTTATAGGGAACTAGTCACCACAAATATTAAAGAAGTTCAAAGTTCACATTTGATATGTTATGTTAGAGAATTATGTGCATGATAATATGTGCACCTTTTACTGTGTAAGATGTTTTCTCTCAATTACACAAAGACAGTCTCCTCTATGCTTAGTAATTGACCTACTGTTCCCATATTACAGGATTTGAAATGCAATGCCATATTTATCTTACTGTTACCATTAACAGATGTATAAAATTTGATCTTATCTCTCTTCTGATTTCACCCTTTCACAATGAAAAAGTATTTTATTCTTGTTTTTGGTTGCTTTTCTGTTATGCCTGCTTTTAATTTGATCAGGCCAGAACTGGATAAAATAGACAAGGAGCAGATGTACTAAGAGTTTTTGGGTTTTAATTCTCCTTAATTAATATAAAGGCTAAGAGATGGTTCATACTGTTTTTGCATAGATTACATAATTCTTAACCAGAGTCATACTTTGATGTACTCCAAAAATCTATAAAATTATCCTTTATTCTGGCTTATTTGATGGGCAAAGAGATTGAAATTATGTTCCGAGTATCAACCAGCATGACTAGAGTTGGAAAATCTTCTGTCATATCTTCAAAGTTCTGGTGAATTTGAAAATCAATTTAATATACTTAAATTATTTGCTGTCCAGTAAATCTGGCAGCCCAATAAAAGGCATCATTTTGTCCCATCCTTCAACTGACTTGGAATATTCTTGCCTGTATTCCTCCTTCTTTGAGAACTACTAGATGTATATTTATGAATTTGTTATTTTTATTGTAAGAATAAGGATAACTGTATACTCCTCTTCCTACATTGCAGGGACCACAAGGACCCCCAGGATCCATTGGTTCAGTTGGTGGTGTTGGAGAAAAGGTGAAGAATGGGGGTACCTGGGAGGCTCAGTAGGTTAAGCATCTGCCTTTAGCTCAGATCATGATCTCGGGGTCTGGATCCAGCTCTGCTCAATCGGTTTGGGGAGGGGAGTGGTCTCTGCTCAGCAGGGCATCTGCCTCTCTCAAGCTCTCACTCTCTCTCTCCCCTACTCTGTCCCTCCACACTGCTTGTTTCCGCTCTCTCGATCCCTCTCTTAAATAAATAAATAAATAAATAAATAAATAAATAAATAAATAAAATCTTTAAAAAAAGGTGAGGAATGTAGTGATGTACCAGTTCGACACACCAAGAATTGAGGACTTTGATGATATTGACTGATACTTTAAGTGCTTCTAACAGTTCTGTCTTTCTAAGTATTTTACATATAGTTATATGAATTGTAGCCCATCTATTTTAGTAGTTAAATAATTAGTGGTAATATGATTTTGAGATACTGTGTTTTTTATTGCTATGTATTGTGATGAGTAGTGGATATAGGTTATTTCCTTTAAGCAATGCAGTCACCTCTGATGATGGTATTATTATTATCCACGTTTTTAAGCTGAAACAACTGAAGTTTAAAGAATTTCAGTAATTTCATCAAAGTTTTGTCATTAGAAACTAAGTCAGGATCTATTCCCATGTATGTCTGACTAGACTAAGTGTCTCTAATAACACTCGTTCCTGAAAAAGAAGAGATTGGTTGATGTAACTGACTTAAACAGGAAAAAGGAATCCTTCAAATTACAAAAGAATTAATATTTCATTTTGTCATATTTGGAGTTACATTTTCATTACTACTAATATGACCCATCTTTGGCACTTTTCAAAATACTTGCCATGTGCTATAATATCTGGGCTCAATAGCTTTGTTTTCTCATCAAAGTGATTTCTCTTAAAACATCTTTTTTTTGTGTGAAAATGTCAAAATGATTCTCTGAATTCTTATTTATGCCTTCATGCTCATTTTTTAATAGAATTTTTAAGAAAATTAACATTGGTATTTGCTTTATTTTAAAAAAATAAGTTATTTGCCAGTTTTGAGGAATAAGAATTAAATTTCATACCATAAAATATTATATAGTGAAAAAATATAGGTTTTTTAGTTATTAATTAAATGATATAAGAATGATTCTATTGTTTAGTCTCAAAGATTGTTGACATATCATATATGCATTTAATTTATTTATTAATTTATTTAATTTATTTTAAGTAGAAGATTTAACCCTCAGAAAAAAGAAATGTGAGAGGATTAGAATATAGTATTTTGATGTATATATCTGCTGAACACATGCTGCCATTTTTATTATAATTAATTCTATATGGTCAACCATGTAAAGAGTTTCTTCCTTACTAAATTAGAAGCATTTAAAAATTATCTAATTCTTACTGCATAAAGTCAAGTATTTTTTACTGACTCTTTGTTTATATTTTTACATTTAATGTTTTGTGTTGAAAACGTGCAAGTGAGTTAGGGTGGAATTTAAAGAACATTTTTCATTGAGTACAGTTGTCATAGGAAGAATAGTAGTAGAGATAACGGGTCTCTGTTGGCAAAACTGTAGGAGACACATGAAGACAGACTCTCAACTTTCCTCTACCCTTGGCGTCATCCCCTTTTGGCTGTAATGTTGACTAGATAGTTGTGAGAACTAGTCTTTAGTTTTAGTTTTGTCCACCTAGAAAATTATGAAATAATTCTTAATAAATAAATTCTAAGTTTGAAAGCCTTTTCAGCTTCTCTTATGGCTTCCTAAAGCTTGCGGGTTCAGTAGGAACAAGTTTAAGTACTTCAGTTACTGCTGTGGTTTCATCTTGTGTTATTCTTGAAGGTAAACATGGATGCCAGAGGTTTGGAGTTTGGGAAACTCTTCTTCCATATTGTTTTCATTTGTTTAAAGGCTATCTGGTAACACCTGGCTAACTTTGAGTCTTAAGAGAATACAGTATTGTTAACTACATTCACATTGTTGTACATTAGATCTTCAGATCTTATTCATCTTTTGTCTCTAAAATTGTGTAAACTAAGACGAACATTTCCCCATGTCCCCCACACCTCAGCCCCTGGTGACCAGCATTCTCATATTATATGAGGTTGGCTATTTTAAATTCCACATATAAGTGAGATCATGAAGTATATTGTGTATATTTAAATAAAAACATTTAAATTGGACATTTTATAGTTGATTTGAGTGGCAAACTGCTTTAGTCTTATTTCAGAGATATGAATAATAGGTCATAAAAATATTATATATTATTCCATCAATCGAGATAGATGGCTGATTTGTTGTTTTGTAAATAATGTAAATGTAATATTTTATTTGTAAGGTTTATCTAAAATAACAGGTAGTATTTGCTACTCATCTTGAGAGAGAAAATAATTTATACACAATACTATTACTAATAAATTCCTACAAAATACTTGATATCTTCCAACATTATGCAGATAATTCAAGAAGTTAAAATATGTGCATATTCTCAAAGAATCAGAAATTAGGTACACTGAATAACCTATCCCCTGGAGTTATGTTTATATTTAATATAATGCATTTCAAACCAATTTATGAGTGATGGGTTTATAGCAGTATTATTGGGAATAATAGAGTTAAAAATTAAAGGGAATTCAGACCTGCCATTTTTTAAAAAATTTAAAACAATTTCCACTTCAGAATTCTAGTTCCACTGATTTTGTGTAGAAACATAGCACATGAATATACTGTATTATTTCACTTGGATGAGTACTTGAGAAAATACTGTGCTTTTCTCAGTAAAGTCAAGTCTGTTACATTAGTAACAGACTTCCATAACTAAAACCTACTAGTCTAGGAGGTTTATTTATTGTTTGCTGAACTAGAAAATAGCCATCCAGAGTTATACAGGGAGAACAAAGAAGCTAATGAATTTATAATACACATATCCTCAAAAGGAGTAATTTTAATTAATATCTAAGTATCTTTATCTATCTTACAATACAGTATTTTTCTATGTTCTTAGATTTCTACTAAATAAATTTTATAGGATTATCAAAATACTACCACATGATTTGCTTAATTGTTATTATAAAGGTAAAATGAACTAATATTTTAATAAGAAATGAAAGTTCGTTAATCAAACTAAGTTGTAATATGAATACTGATACAACACAAATACAAAATTTGTTAGGAAACATGCAGGTGTCTGTTTTGTATGGCTTGGTGGTAACTTGAGGTTAATGCTCTTTTGACAAACTGATGAGAACTGTAGCATTCAGTCTACCCAGTTGTGCCTCCTCACTGAAATACTGAGGTCAGTAATAAGATAGACTCCTTCCTTTTAATAAAGTATTCTACTGCCTTTTAACCAGTATAAGGTCTAGTTGAAAATGTCATGGTCATAATAGAAGGCAGTTTTACAATGTGAAATTATCATTCCTGTGTTGTTGTTGTGTTTGTCATTTTTATGTTTTGAAGTTCATTTGCTTTTCTCTTTATAGGGTGAACCTGGAGAAGCAGGGAACCCAGGGCCTCCTGGGGAAGCAGGCACAGGCGTAAGTGCTAGCTTATTATCAATGTAGGGTGTTAACATATTAAACATGTAACTTAACTCCTAGCTGTAATTCAGTTATTTACTTTTCCTTTTCCATTAAAAATAATCACAAATGCAGAAACTTTTTGTTTAATAAACAAAAAAAACTGCATGTTTTGACTTACATGGAAATTGAAAAAAATATGACATTTGTTAGACATAAGTTAGAACATTAAAACTATAAGCTGTTTATACATTTTTTGGTGGACCTTTCACAAAAGAAACAAACTGTGCTACATCAAAGAAACATGGATGAATTGTATTAGAATAGTATTCATTCTAATGTAGATTGGTTCAAACCTGGAGTGAATTTGGTCCCCGGACACATTTGGCAATGTCTGGAGACATTCTTGGACACCACACATGGTGGAATGTCACTCTTGATGTCACATGCTGGGATCAAATTAGTGGAGACCAGGGGTGCTGTTAAACGTCTTGCAAAGCACAGTACGGCCCCTCCTCTGTCCCCACAGCAGAGTTGCCTGATCCAATATGCTGAGGCTAAGAAATTCTGATTTAAAGCTTATAAAATAATTATTCTTTTTCTAACTTGGTTGTAGGGCCCCAAAGGAGAAAGAGGAGAGAAAGGAGAAGCTGGCCCACCTGGTGCTGCTGGACCTCCTGGTGCTAAGGGACCACCAGGTGACGATGGCCCGAAGGGTAACCCGGTAAGTGAGCTTGGTCCCCCTTACAGTGGCATCTATGTCAAAGCCACGTAGGAGCTTTTATAGAAAAGTTAGAAATCATGAAACTCTGGCCCATATCTGGTGAAGCTGACTCTTCGTCATTTCATATATCCATTAGCATTGTCCATTAATTTTATTTTTAAAATTTTTTTCTAGTGGAAGAAGGGAAATATTTGCATATGGTTTTGCCATGACTTAGCTCTTAAACATCAGAATATCATGACTTTATAAAAAATATTTTTATTTATCTTCTTTCTTTTAAAAACATCGTACTAGGGTCCTGTTGGTTTTCCTGGAGATCCTGGTCCTCCTGGGGAACCTGGCCCTGCAGTAAGTATTATGGGAAAAGAAAGGAATTATTTTGATATGGTGGTTTCAGTGTCTCTATTATTAATAATTAAAGAAAGTTCTTGATTACTTCAGTAGATCCCCCAAAAACAGAAAGGAAAAGAAAATGTAAACTACAGTCACAGATACAATAATTAAATCCTTATAGCTGAAGGCAATTAGACCTCTGTTGCATGATTATTTTCCTCATTTGGGGTAGTTTTCCAGACTTTGCTGGGTTGTACAAACTATCTGAATAGCAGCATTGTTATTATTTCAGTTTCTCCTATGCTGTAAATCCTATCTCAAAGTGTGCCGTATTTGTTCATGGTGCAAGGATGCACTGGCCTTGTATGCTAATTACATCCTCTTTCTTTTCTTATATTAACAGCATAATGTATTTTAAATTTAATGTGGTGGCAGTTTCACAAATCTTTATCGAAAGAGTGAGAGATGCCACAATCCTTAAAATATAACTGAAAGATTTTAACAAGACTTCTATTTGTCCATTTCATAATAATTTATCTCAAGGAGTCAGAGAATATATCATACCTTTTGTTTTAATAAAAGTGAACTCACAGTGAGAAATATCGGATCACTTTCTATTGCCTATGATAGGGTCAAGATGGCGTTGGTGGTGACAAGGGAGAAGATGGAGATCCTGGTCAGCCGGTAAGTAAGCACACTATTTTTATTAGATCTTTACATAGTCTCAAGACATTTTAAAAAAACAATCAGCCTTTCAAAAGTATAGCTATGTGGGTATACATTTTTCCAAAAGGATTATCAATTATATGTGAATTTCAGTTCAAAGTCAAACTTAAATGGAGTTTCTTACTTGATGTGATTTAAGAAATGTAAGTATCCTTCATAATAAAAAACGTGGTAATACCATAGCAATGATTTTGTCATACAATGTCAAATATAGCTATCTATTTGTATTAAATAAAAAGTTATTTTAAAAACACAAATAAGTCTGAAATGAAGACAGCTATGTTATCAGCCTATCCTTAGCATGATTGTATTGCAATTACCAATCTAAATGAATTCAGCACTGTATTGGACTATTACTATTTTTTTTTTTTAAGTTTGAGAATGACTCAGTAGGGGATTTGGCCACTTATGGTAATTTAGAGAGAGCTAAAGGAAGGCACTAAGTTAAGTAAGAACCAAACAAATCTCACCCCTAACACAACTGTGTCTCTAGAGCCATCTCCACTGGATATTTGTAGGCTTATTCTGTGTAGATAGGACTTACCTATTCCAATGTGCGGAGTACTCCTAGGCATAGAAATGCTAGTTCCGTACAAGAAGAAATTGAGAGGTAACAGTTTTATGGTTTCATAAATGTATGTAATATGAGTAAAGTTATTAATCATACGATTCTCTTCATTAGTATGTCTACTGAATGTTTGTCAGATAGAAGTTAGCACTCTTTAAAGGAACAATTTGAAGAAGGAGTTTGATTCACTTTCTTCCAGCTGTAGAAAAGTTTTCCATCTGAATTTACTAGCTCTAATAATAGATATCTAAAGAAAGCCTAGGTACCAGGGAAGGTAGATGTGGGGAGATGAAGAAAGAAGTTTGGTATCAGTCCAAATGTAGAAAAATGTTGTGAGCCCTAAAATGATGCTTAATTGTTTAAAAGGTATTTTTCACATTTTATAGGGTCCTCCTGGCCCGTCTGGTGAGGCTGGCCCACCAGGTCCTCCTGGAAAAAGAGTAAGTTTTTAAAATTCTTTATTTGAAACATCCACTCATTATCTACTGTGTATATAAACTTACATAGTATTCTTAAGCTGTAGGCAGCACATTACAATGATGCTGAAAGATGTAAGTGATGGAGAACAGGGTAATTTTTTACAATTGTCAAAATTCTTATTAAAATAGAATACACTTCAAAAGATTTAATCTGTCACAAGAAGAAGTAGTTTCCTACTTCTCTTTGCTAAGGTCTCCCCTCTGTACAAACGGAGGCTGTTACAAAAGATGGATGGAACCCTGAACTTCAACTCTTGGGGCAGTAGAGGGAGATGGAATGCCAAAGCCTAATACTAGCTAAAAACATGGTAAAAACCTGAATGCAGATATCATTAGAGAGAGCTCAGGAATCAGTCCGCAAGTCCTGTTAGCTTGCTTTACCTTATCAAGCTTCTCTGATTTGGGAACATGGCCGGATTTTAACAAAAGATGACAGGAAAATGGAAATAAAGAGATCTTGTTAAAAATACTGCCTCCAGGTTTACACACTTCACAGCACTCACCAAAGCACATACCCTCCCCAATGTCCATAATCCCACCCCCTTCTCCCAAACCCCCTCCCCCCAGCAACCCTCAGTTTGTTTTGTGAGATTAAAAGGAGGTTGGGGTACCAGGTGGTGGGTATTATAGAGGGCACGGATTGCATGGAGCACGGGGTGTGGTGCAAAAATAATGAATACTGTTATGCTGGAAAAAAAAAAAAAGAATCTATAACAACATAAAAAAAAATAAAATAAAATAAAATAATAGTAAAAAAAAAAAAAATACTGCCTCCAGTAGATCCTAGGAGATTCACTTGAACTGTCTTTTTCTTATGACTGTACTATTTTCATAATAAAACCATGTCTGTTGACCTGCTTCTCCCAGCATTTATATCAACATACATTGTTCCCTGCATCACCTTTAGTCTATTTTCTGACCTCTCTGCAAACAAAATACATTTCTTAGGTTCATCCCCCTTTCGGTAATTAATGCAAGGGCACAGAGACCAGAGATCACTGTTGTTTTCTAATGGTAGATTTGTTTTAGGAGGATTTTCACACTACACATCCTCATTTACATATTGTACTAAAAGATTTTAATTTTGTCCCTGGGTGATATGAATTCGAGTCCATATTTACAAACATTTGTCTTTGCCAGAAATGAATTTAGTCTATATTAAACATCTTCTCTGAATATGATTTTCTCTTCACTGACCAAGTGATTTTTTGCCTTCCTTCTTCCCCCTTCTTATATTCTAACAACATCCTAGATAAGGTTCTTATTATTTTGTTTTGCTTTTATTGTTGTCATTGGCAGCCCCAAAGCATGATCTTGGTAGAAAAAAAATGTATTACAAAACAACCATTGGGCTGTTATTCTTAGAAAGTAATTACAAAGTGTAACATGATTTTTGAGATCTCTTGCCCATTTTTGCCTGCAGTCTGAATGCCATTAAAACTTTCTAGATGGATGAATAAATGATAATAAACCTTCCTAATAGAATATTGATCAGAGTGTTGCAAGTGGCAGTGATACTGAGAAACAAGATTCTAACTGTTATTGAACAAGTAGGAAAATTAAGTTGTCATTTGTAGTACATGTACCTTCTGTCATGTATTTGTAATACGGGAGAATAAATGTACATTTCCTTAAGGCACTGGAAGATTGTACAGTTTATGTCAATAAACCGTGGAATTTTAATCTCAAGCTATCATTATAGCTATTTGAAACCAAGAGCTAGTTCCATGCTCTTTTATTGAAAAAACTCCAAGAAGTCACTAAAATAATTCAAACATTATAAAATGCACAAAATTTACCTGTTAAATGGAATTTTATTTTTTTTAAAGATTTTATTTATTTATTTGACAGACAGAGATGACAAGCAGGCAGAGAGGCAGGCCGGTGTGGGGAAAAGCAGACTCCCTGCTGAGCAGAGAGCCTGATGCGGGGCTCGATCCCAGGACCCTGGGATCATGACTTGAGCCGAAGGCAGAGGCTTTAACCCACTGAGCCATCCAGGTGCCCCTTAAATGGAATTTTAAAGACTCTAGCTCATATTGCCATAGGAAAGTTCACAATAAAAAATTAAAATAATTGAATTATTAATTGGTAGAAATGCAGAGAAAGATATATATATGTATATATTTGTGTATACACACACACACCCTGTATAATGTATATATATTCTTATTATATATGTGCATATATTCTTATTATATATTCTTTCCACCCCTATGCTTTTATGCATGAATGTGGATGGTCAAAAGATAAAGTGTTAGAAGGAAACATCCCTCCCATATTTACCCACACAAAGATTCAGATCAAAGATTAGAGTCTTAGGAAAGCCTTCCTTACTGTCAAACTAGAACAATGTGCCTACTTCATACACCTACTTCATCTTAGCATATTTTGTAATGTACTGTCTTTGTTAATTTTGATGTCTATCTTCATAACTAAACTTCATGAACTCCTTAGGATTTCACAAGGGTTTTTCTGTTTTTGTTTTTTGTGTATTATCCACAGCACATTTCTGTCACATAAAGACAATTTAAATATTTTTTACATGAATGGAAGAATAGATAGATTATAGATTAATATTATAAAATGTGACTAGTGGGGAGAGGCTTAAGCTGTGTATTTTATATAAAGTATATTTCTCATGGTGAAAAAATTCCGTTTAAGTCTGTTTTATTGTCTCATGCTCTAGGAGGCATTTTCCAATAAGAACAGTCATTAGTTTATGAAATTACAGCCAGTAGTTTGCTAGATTAAGTCCTTGACCATCTGTTTATGCAAATACATGAGAAATAAATGACTAAGATGAGAATTGGTCTTTACGCATTATTAATTTTTTTCTATTCTAGAAAAAGTGTGTTTATCTGTTTTTATCCCTGTCTTTTTTAACAAAGAATCTGTGCCATCTGGAAAAAAATATAAGAAACAGGGATGTCTGCATGGCTCTGTCAGTTGTATCTGCCTTCAGCTCAGGTCATGATCCCAGGATCGACTCCTGCATCCAAGTCCCGAATCAGGCTCCTTGCTTGGCGGGGAACTGCCTCTGCCTACCACTTCTGCTGGTTGTGCTCTTTCTCTCTCTCACTGACAAATAAATAAAATCCTTAGGGGAAAAAAAAAAAGAAAGAGAGAGAGAAAAAAAAGGAAATGGGAAAAATGAGATAAAGAACAGAGAAAATCCATTTAATATGGATTTCCACCATGACAGATGTCAGGTATTCATTCAAAGAGGGAAGAAATTCTTTTGGGATGGAGAAACTATTTGAATTGCAATTTTGTGTGTGTGTTGTAGTTTACTTGTGTTTAGATTCTCTAAGCTTTTCAGACTCAGATTTTCTTTTCTCTCTTGCAGGAAAAGCAATGTTTTTGTTACATTTTTAGAGAGCTGATGACTTGCTTTTTTAAAGATCTAGATATTTATAAATCTTCTATAATGTTGATGTGTGTAAATGCGATCCTTTGAGAAGACTGCATACCCGGATGTCACTAGTTTAAGGAAAACCTTCATAGAATAAGGAAAATAATTTCTATTTCCAAAATCACAGTCGTTATGGTTGTTTAGGTTTGCATATGCTAATATTTTAAGTATCATACCAAAATAATTTATGATAAGATTTTAACACTAGGAGTTATTTGAAGCTGATGCTTGCTTACATGCAGAAATCCTCTTGCATAAATAACATGAAATTAAAAAGAAGCACTTAGGTTGTTTTTTTTTTTTAATTTAATTTATTTATTTGAAAGAGAGAGACACAGATAGAGAAGGAACACAAACAGAGGGAGTGGGAGAAGGAGAAGCAGTTTCCTGCTGAGCAGGCAGCCCGATTTGGGGCTGGATTCCAGGACCCTGGGATCATGACCTGAGCCCAAGGCAGATGCTTAATGACTGAGCCAACCAGGCAACCCTAGAAAAACTTAAGTTTTAAGAATATATTATTGTTAACATAATACTGCTGCCTCAAGAGACTGTTTCAGAATTTGTACATTTCTTCTTTGGGCTGAGGCACAATATGTGCCTGATCATGTATGGCATTACAGTGACGATATTGAGAAAATAATAACAAAGGTTGTATTCATTGATTCTTTCTAAGATAAATGAATTCACAGAATACTCTGATTTTGATGAAGTGCCTGATACTCATTTCAAACGTGGATTTAAAAGACCATTTGAAAGGCTAGCATGTGCTCACCATTAGCATATTAATATGGCTTCTGGAAAAGAGAAAGTCATCCTTCTACCTAACCTTATTTTCAACAATTAACACCATCTCCACTCTTCTCTCCAACCTCCAACCTCAATCTCAGTTGCTGATTTTGAGTACAATTCATTGCAAAAATTGAAGTAAACAGATAGAAATCAAGAGAGTCTGGGAGAAAAGGAAATGTAATTTCTTAGAGATCATAGAGTTTCTCTTTCAGACTGTATGTATGTTTGAATTTGTGCAGAAAATTTCAAAATTAGATTGAATCTTAATGCTTGTTAAGTAATGGTAAAAATTCAGTTGATTAGTGGACATGAAATATTTTATAATAAAATTGTAAATTTTATGTGTCTTAGAATAAATTATTGCAAATGGATTGGGGGTAGTTCTAGAGGTCAAAAGCATTGTATCGTGTTCTTACTGGGCTGTTAACCCAAGTGTCCGGCTTTTGTTGATTTGGAAGTTACTAAGAAATGGTATGAGGAGGCAATGTAATTAATAGAAACAAAATTTAGATATAATGATAATTATAACATCTCCTATTTAGCTTGAAAACTTGATGATTTCTTTGATACCTTGAATGTTATGTTTGTATTATAAATGACACTTTTCTCATTTTATTATAAGATTTAGAAATATCATGCTTTGTATTTCACAGATGACTATGTAAATGTAAGAAGGAAATATGAATATCAGATGTCAAAATCTGATTTTATATTACAGGATCATGGTAAATCTATTTTTTAGCCAACTCACAATTTTCCAATTAAAACAAGTAGTTTAAAAAAAAAAAAAAGTAGTTTCAAACATGGAATTTATATTTTTCAGGTATTATAATCGGCATGTATGGAAAAATTAATTTGTTGACATGGTGTCTACAAATGTATTTTGAGAGTCTATTTTGTTTGATCTGAGTCTCAGGTTGCCAACATGGTGAAAAATATAGGTAAAATACTTTATAAAAAAATTTAATAATCTTAGTAACAAAAGTAACAAGAGCCAGTGTTTGCTCAGTGTGTCTTTATGTCCCAGGTGCTGTTATACACCATTTATATTTCTCAGCTCTCTGAGTTCTTATGATGACTCTGGGAAATAGTTCTTATTATTCTGTGCCTTTTGCAGAGAAGTAAACTGAAGCTCTGACATGGTATATAACTTTCTAAAGATCACAGAACTAATTAGTGGCAGAGCCAGGATTTGAGGCCAGACAGTCTGGGTCCAGGCTTTATGCTCTTAAGCACCAGATTCCATATCTCTATTTGATACTGCTACACTGGAAAGCTTGAAAAATACTTTTACATGTGTTATCTCATTTAAATTTAACAACAATTCTGTAGCAAGAGGATTTTTAAAAAAAAAGATTTTATTTATTTATTTGACAGAAATCACAAGTAGACAGAGAGGCAGGCAGAGAGAGGGGGGAAGCAGGCTCCCCGCTGAGCAGAGAGCCCCAGGCGGGACTCAATCCCAGGACCCTGGGATTATGACCTGAGTTGAAGGCAGCGGTTTAACCCACTGAGCCACCCAGGTGCCCCGAGCAAGAGGATTTTTATTGGTAATATTTTATGGGTGAAAGAATGGAAATTCAGGAATACTAATAAATTGTTAAAAGTCACAAAGCTAACAATAAAAGAACTATAGAAAGTTGGATTTGACAGCTTTCTTACAAAGATGCATATATAGTCGAGGAGTAATATTACAAATAGCTTTAAACAAATTAGTAATTAGCATCTCTCCATAGCAATCTATGCAGCTATGCAGAAGTCAGGCAAACACCAGAATATTCTCTTAAGCTGTTGGATGACATATGGAGTGTGAAGATATTTTTTTTCTGCTCTTGCTCTAATACTAGATTTTAAAAAGTGGTGATAAGTATTTTTATGTCACTCATTTATGTGAATTGCATAGTTCTGGAAAATGAAAATAAAATTTCTGCTGACAGTCGAGATTTTAAATGTGCACTGCCCTAGTCTGAACATGATCCTATAAGAATACATAACATATGGATGTTCTAAGATTGAGAAAGGAGCCAATCTTAAAACACATTTAAGGATGGAAGGGAAATCTACTACATGCAACTAATTCTAAATTATACAACATAAAAAAATGATACCTGAGTATTTAACACAGTAAGAGTGACTAAGCCAACAGTATTTCTTAAAAAAATTACTGTTTCTTTACGTTGATATGATGTGATTATCTGTTAATCATTTATTTTTAATATTCTAACTGCAAGTTTTTATATAAACGGGTTTTGATTTTTCTCCTTGTGTTTTAAACTAAATAGCTGTAGACAGCCACAGTTTATTGGACTCTGTTACAGTTTAAACTAGAGTATTTGTGAATAAGTCTTCACTTATGTTAGTTTTATATGCAATATGAGTTTTAAGTGCAGTTTTCTGTTTATAGGGTCCTCCTGGAGCTGCAGGTGCAGAGGGAAGACAAGGTGAAAAAGGTGCTAAGGTAAAATATATGTTTGAACGTCTTATGGACACATTGAACAACATCTATTTCAGTACTTTTAATAATATAAAAAAATATTTTCTCATTATCAACATGTTCACACATTTTATTTTCTAACAGGGAGAAGCAGGTGCCGAAGGTCCTCCTGGAAAAACTGGCCCAGTTGGCCCTCAGGGACCTGCTGGAAAACCCGGTCCAGAGGGTCTTCGGGGCATCCCTGGCCCAGTGGTGAGCATCTCTGCTAAAAGATGCCATTTTGGGAATATTTTATTTCCCCCCCAAAAAAATTACGAATGAAAATGTGCATGTCAGCATCATTTCATAAGGTATTGTGTGGGTGTTTTATGGGAATTCAGTAAATATTATGCAGGAATTAAAGCCAGATACTTTTCAAATTCCTAAATATGTCATTTATTTAATAAGTGCAAGGTGAAATTCCAACACAGAAAGGCAGAATAGAAACTGAACCCTAAGAATTCAAAGATGTACAGTTTCTATACATACATCTGTATAGACATACACAATGTAAAAAGACTCAAAATTGCTTATAACATTTGTAGATGTTCTGCCTGTGATAGGATGCCTAAGTGATGTTTTTGCGTTCTCTCTTTTTGGATTTCCAAAACTGAAATTAAAAAAAAAAAATCTACGCTTTTGTTAATTAAAAAAATCCATTATGTTTATTTTCTATAGGGAGAACAAGGTCTCCCTGGAGCTGCGGGCCAAGATGGGCCTCCTGGTCCCATGGTAAGTCTGATCTTTTGTTATTTAGAAAGGGAGAAATCCAGAAACAAAATTGTTTATAAGCTAGAATTTCTGAAGTTTTATATTATAAATTAGTTTATATTTTGTACAATATTCAAGGAAGTGTACTACTTAGACTTAAAAAGGGGAACGTAATCCTCAATGATAGATTATTTGGAAAATATGCCACTTGATCAGATCTTTCCTTTCTTATGTCCTTTGGATAAAAAAATGTATTTCCACTCTGAATAAAATGCCACTAATGGTCCAGCCAGTTCTTTTCCAAATGTGGACAGTTCCCCAAATGCGTGCAATTACACTTCGTTTCCTGGCACTTCATTTAAAAGAATGACATTGGCACAGGCACATAGTGATTCCTTCACCAAATAAATTGTTCTGAAACAGGCTGAAAGATAAAACATTAACCTCCATTAGTGAAGAAAGGCATAATTATTACAACTGAAGCTTGGTTACTATCATAAACCCTATGTGCAAAAAATGCTTGAGCTATGCAACAGAGCATTTAACTGACCAGCATACACTGTACATAGATAGGAGTTCATTATAGGTGCCAAGGCTAAACCTGCTACCGAACCTAGGCGGAAGTGAAAATCTAAGTCTTGCCTTTAAAGTCATTGTTTTCTGGGGACATTTGGGTGGTTCAGTTGGTAAGAGTCTGCCTTCAGCTTAGGTCATGATCCCGGGGTTCTGGGATCGAGCCTTACATCAAGCTCCCTGCTCAGTGGGGAGTCTGCTTCTCCCTCTTCCTCTGCCTGCCAGTCTGCATCCTTGTGCTCTCTCTCTCTCTAATAAACAAAAAAAAACTGTAATAAAAAATCATTTTTTCTAGTGACAGATTCTATTTTATTGTAGAGGCATTTGAAATTCATTGTCCCAAAATAGTTGTATGTAAAGAGATTAATCAAAATAGCTAATAATACCTACAGCATTATGCAAGCATGATGCGTATTGGTTCAAATATTCAAATGCTTCTGTAGAGCAATTTACATTTTACAAAAATACCTCTTATCATGAATATATTACATACCCAGAATGCCATCAAAACTGGGATTCCTAATCTTAATTATTGTGGAGGAATTTTGGCCATTCCTTTTAGTAAAAATGTCACAAAATAAAGCAAATATTTCATGTTACAGAGATAACTTTTTTAACTTTCACTGAAAAGTTAAAGATCATTTATTTTTGCATGAGGATAAAAGTTATCAAATTTTGAGCGACCTCAGGCAGGAGATTATCAAATCTGCACATGATCCCATTAGCATCAGAACAGGGACCTGGCTGAAGCCTACGTCTGTGCCACTGTATAAGGAATATTCTCCTTAGATATGGTAAACTTCTAACTGAAGAGTCAGAGCCTGGAAAAAAAATAATTCACTTTAATATCACCTTAAAATTTGCCAGAGATTTTTTTCTTGTTATTTCAGATTTTCCAGTAAGTATTCTGACCTTTTTCCAGATGAAATAAAAAAACATCATGCTGAAGATTTCCTTCCGATAATATTAAAAATAAAACCATCAGACATACCACCTGACTCCAGCTTGTAAAAGTTTATATTTTTGACTCTTAGGTAAATGTGAGTTTACTGAGCAAGGGGCAGAACAATGCAAACCCTTTTAGGCAGAGTGAAGTGAAAAACTTCTGAATTTAACAGTATGGGTACCATGTCTCTCTCTGGCTACTTTTTTTTTTTTTTTTTAATAAGAGAGGACTTATAATGTGACTAGACTGTGGCTTTTTCATAGCATCAATTAGTTTGACAATATTTAATTTTAATGAAAATTAAAGTTTTAATTTCATCAATTAGTTTGATGATATTTAATTTTAATGAAAATTAGTTGGTTCTCATGAAGTGAGGATGGGCAGAGAAACCATCTTCAGGATGCTTGTTATGGCAATTTAATGAGCTTTTCAACTCAGCTAAGAACAAATTATTTTAGTGTAAATTTTTGATTATGGTTAGTGGTTAAGGTCATTGACTCTCAAGCAAGCTCCCTAATTTCAAGAACAAACACTACCACTTATGTGCTGGACTTTAGGAAACCTATTTATTTATTTATTTATTTATTTATTTAGCTTTTGTTTCCTCATCTGTAAAATTAGAATATCAGTAACATCTATCTTATGGGATATTATGACGTTTAAATGAATTAAATATGGATATTAATATCTCCTACCCCATAGGATTCTTTTTTTTTTTTTTAAAGATTTTATTTATTTATTTGACAGGAGAGATCAAAAGTAGGCAGAGAGGCAGGCAGAGAGAGAGGAGGAAGCAGGCTCCCTGCTGAGCAGAGAGCCCAATGTGGGACTCGATCCCAGGACCCTGAGATCATGACCTGAGCCGAAGGCAGCGGCTTAACCCACTGAGCCACCCAGGCGCCCCTCCATAGGATTCTTATATTAATTAAATAAGTTATACATAAAACACTTAGACCATTAATTGGCGCTAGGAGCAGCAAATCAAGAGTTATTAATAGAACGAAATGATGTTTTGAAAATAAACAATTTCATGTTTTTGTGAAAAGTAACTAAATTTGGGGTGCCTGGATGGCTCAGTCTGTATAGAATGTGACTGTTTATCTTGGGGTTCTATGTTCGGGCCCCACATTGGGAGTAGAGTTTACTTAAAAAAAATTAACTAAATTTGTTTGAAAGACACTGATTGTTAAACAAATGAAAAGGACCAATAAATAAATTATGCTTACAGCAGTTAGAGTATAAAGTAGGTAAGTACTATAATAGAACCAAGTAGAGAATGCTAACCGTATTCAGAGTAGGACTGTTAAAATGCCCTTTCCTCTGGAGACACTTCCCTCCTCAGAAGTATGGTAAGATTATTAAAGGAGGAAAAAAAGAGGCTTAAATGTGTATGGAAGGCTTAAAAATGTGGGAGGTAAAAATAAGAGATTTCAAAACTCTTACAAATTTGCATTCATCTCTGAAATTAATCCATGTGAAATTCATCTGAATATTCTTTCCATAATGTGTTTTTCCTCATTACAGTTATAAATATATTCACATGCACATCCCAGTCTGCACACGTTTCAGAAGCCTGTTTATCACCATATTTCCGCAGCTACCTGTTGGGTCTCTTTTGCCCTTCTAGAAGCTGCCTGAAACTTCCTGCTGTAGGGTCCACTAGTCAGACAATACCACCCAACATTCCCCTTTCCCCAACTTTTAAATACAACTTAGCTGTTCAGTAAGTAGGACTTAATGTGCCTTCATCACTCTAGATACCCAGGTAGATGATCGTGCTTTAACAGAGCATTCAGCTGTATGGATGCCTTGCGTTTTCCTCTGGCTTTTTGTTTTATCAGAGAGCATTTATACACTTCCTTATACACTGACTTTACTGAAAGTGGTATTTTGTAGGTATTTTATATACAAATTTATGTTAACCTTTAAAATGGAAATTCTTCGGGGTGAGAGTGAAACAGATCTTTTAAAACTTTTAAAATGTTACGTGTTTGGTCCTTGCCTACTCTGTAATCAGCTCTACTAGAGTTCAGATATGGTACAGTATTTATTTTTCACTTTAAAAGTTAGACATTTCTCATAGTAAAAATTAAACTTCTATAAATGCATGAATTTATGTACAAATATATTTAGAATCACCATATGGAACCGAGGATAGATTAACTAGTACATATGAGAGCTAACAGAAAGCTAAGGACAATGATGAGATTATATAAAGAATAATAAAAGCATTTTTTAAGTTGAATCAAATTTTCAGGTAGTCAACAAGAAAAAGAGATGAAAAATTACCATAATATAATCAGACATTCCTTCTATTCACATACTGATAAATAAAATATCTTATAGCATTATTTTTCAAACCGCAAGTGCCTGAAAAAATGGTAGGATGGCTTACTGAATGCAGTTTGATTTTTTTTTTCTTTTTATGCTACCTTTGAACTATCTGTAGGCAGGGTTGAGATACGTAGCATTCCAAAATGATTCACCTGGTTTAAAGAGTAAAGCATTTGCTTTTCGCCAAATTAAATATTATTTCACGATACTGCATTCTAAATATAGTGCGGGATCTACAGTTTCTTTAAACTTCAATGCACTAGAGTTTTGAGATGCATATCAAAGCAAATATTTTGTAAAGCATAATACTGCAGGGGAAAATGTTTGATTGTATATTCTAGACACTTAAGAATGTATTATCCTTGTTTTCCTTTTCACTTATTACTTATGAATTATGTATTTCCCTAGGGTTTTTCAATTTGCAATATCCTAAATAGGAAATAGAAAATATGTACTTGGAATAGCATTTTTATATGCAGAATTGATATTTTTTGTATATTCCAAGTTCAGAGACTTATTTATAACTGCTATCAATATCGTAACTTTACCAATTTCTATTTCCACCCGATGAAAATGATAAGAAACTTATTTTGCTTGGTAAATTTGCCCTCAGATAATGTTTGCAAGTTCGTAAGAAATTATTAGCTTAGAGGAATTAATCCTCATTTCCTCTAGCTCGTTTATGTACATTTATAGAAATGATTTAAAATGCATGAACACCATGTCTGGTATATTTCGCATTAAGCCTGAGGAATTGAAATTCCAGTGTTTCTTCACCTTCATCCTTCCCCTCTTTCTCTTCTCCCTCCTCTTCTCCTTGTCCTTTTCCTTCTCCTTTTTTGCCATTTCAGCTTATACTATAAGAATGTGGTGAGAAGCCTGACTGATAACTGTAATTTTTCAAAAAATGCTCTACTGCATTGTTTATACAGTATTTTTGTAGGTGTGATTTCTCTTTCATTATTACAATACTGTGATTCAGTTATTACTATTAGAGTACCTTCGTAAGTGAAGCTCCAAGATAGTGAGTGATAGATCCAAGGTCACCCAACTAATGTGTGGTTAGACCTGAGACTGAATGAAGCAGTGATTAGAATATTGATGTTTGGCAAGCAGCATCCCTACCAGATCTCCCACTTAGAGCAAAATTTCTGTAAAGTATATCATACACCCAAAAAAAGTTTGAGTGTAGAATGAGAAGAAAGAAAAAAATCTAGCCTGTACATAGTTTTAGTCTGGAGAATATATTTACTTTTAATTGACATTATGTCAGGTTAAACCAATATTCTTAAAAGGTTTCTACTACTGGTACAAGCATATGGTTCTTTCATGCAGCTATGTTTTTACTAGAACCATTTTTTTTCATACTTTTTTATGCCACCTTGTTCTAACATGTAGAGTCTTTGGCATTTATCCCGAGGGTGACATGGTCTCAAGAAATTATTTAAGTGATTCCATTACTCATTGATATTATGCCTTTTAAAATGTGTTATAGGGAAACATTTTTTCCTCATGATTCATCATGCATTTCTGATAAAATCAGAAAGTAGTAGACATGAAATATATTCTCTTAACTTAAAAATTATTAAACTAGTAGAACTAAATAGGTAATGCTTTTAATTTAACACAAATGGGATTTTTTATGCTATTCTGATTTGCATATTGATTTAACCTGGTTTGGGACCTAGCACCACAGAACCATCTCTCTCAAAGCGTAATGAGTATCAAACTTACAAAACAGATCCCTGGTCTCTTAACTGGAGAATTTCAGATTCAGTTGGTCTGAGTGAGGCCCAAGAATTTGCTTTTCTAGTAAAAAGTTCACAGATGATGCTAATGCTGCTGTTCTGAGGACGACACTTTGAGATCCACTATGATAGGGTGTTAGTAAATAAGATGAAAGTTCGGTTTTCAAACCCAGCCTTAGAATATACTTGGAAGTAAATTTGGTAATATCTTTGTCATCTACTTTTTGTCTGTAAGGGATTTAACAAAGTGGCATGATTATTTTTATACAAAAGAAAATCTAACCTGAATTAGTATAAATTTATGTCTGAGGATTAATAATTTTCTCCTTGTTAGAAGAATTATTATTAGGGACGCCTGGGTGGCTCATTGAGCTAAGCCTCTGCCTTCCACTCAGGTCATGGTCTCAGGGTCCTGGGGTCGAGCCCCGTGTAGGTTTCCTTGCTCAGTGGGGAGACTGCTTCTCCCTCTCTCTCTGCTGTTCCCCCTGCTTGTGCTCTCTCTTCCTCTGTCAAATAAATAAATAACATCTTTTTTAAAAAGATCACTATTAGGCACATTCACATTTAAAATAGCACCTGAAGGGATGCCTGGGTGGCTCAGTTGGTTAAGCAGCTGCCTTCGGTTCAGGTCATGATCCCAGCATCCTGGGATCGAGTCCCACATCGGGCTCCTTGCTCTGCAGGGAGCCTGCTTCTCCCTCTGACTCTGCCTTCCACTCTGTCTGCCTGTGCTCGATCTCGCTCTCTCTCTGACAAATAAATAAATAAAATCTTTTAAAAATAAATAAATAAATAAATAAAATAGCACCTGAAAATAATTTGTATCTATTGGCAATGGAATGATGTAGGGAAATTGTCCACTTCTATATCAATATACTTAGAGAATTTCAAATGTTTCATAAATTAAAACAAATACAAATATATATAATAAGTATTAGTCCTAAATACTATTGTTACACAGTACTAATTGTACCAATCCTGTTCTTATTTTCCCCTGATGATCAGGGATTTGGTTTAAGGTACAGATGTGAGTAATTAAGGAATCCAAAAGGCTCATCTATTCAATCTAAGGAGACAGGAATTATAATCCTCGATTTATAGATGAGAAAACTGAAGCTCTTTTTGGTTAGCTAATTTAAATTGCTAATAAGAGAGGCTGGCTTCTATCCCAAGTCTATCCTATTCTGAGCCCATACTTTTTAAATTACATCATACTACTTGGGTCAGATCCATGGCTCTTAATACTTTAAATTCACAAAAATGATGAACTGAGACTTAACGTGCTCTTTCACATGGAAGATTCAAAGTGTCTGGGTAGAGAGGAAAAAAATTGCTCATGGTAGCCGTGAAGAAGATCCAATAGTATCTATATACAATGGTATAGTTTGGTAAAAGTTAAAACAATTCGCTTCCTAAGTGCCATGTTAAGAATCGTTACTGAAACTATAATTTTAAAATTCAATTCAATATAAATAATTCAAATTCATAGAGAAACTGTAGAAATATTTCGCTTTGTTTTTCTGGCAGCCTTACTACTGCAGGTAGTAGTGACCTACATTTTGTAGCCTTATCTTGACTCTGATTTCATCAATCACATCCTTACTAACCATCTTTTAGTGTCAGTTCCACTTCTTCTGACAGAAACTCTTGCCAGTTTCATTTGTCTTTAGTTTCAGAACAAGGGTCATATTTTGTATTGCCTTCGATATGGGATACACTGATTTTTATACAAAAATGTTTGTTACAAAGTCATTAATATGAATAATTCCATGGGCAAGGGTCAGAACTAAGAATTAGTTGATGAAGGCATGCCATGATTTTCATAAAAATATAATTTAGCATAAATGGATAAATGTGTTATCCTTGGACCATAAAATAGTTAATTGGTAAAATAGAGATGTTTATATGAAAAAGCTAATTGTTTTATTATTTAATTTACAAATCATTTATATAAAAGGAATTACAGTTAAAAATACTGTTTGAGTTTGCTTAGGAAAAGTGGTTATCAAAGGTCAGTTGACTGTCAAAAATATTTGGGGATTTTTTTAATTTTTCAGGAAATACTGTAATGTATTTGACTTTGTAATGTATTTGACAACCGAAATATTTGATTGATTTGATGTATAATTTGGAAATCCCTTCTTCTAAAATTATTTAAAAATTTATCCTTTTTTAGTTTAAAGATCATGCAAACCATGCCTTGTTTCTAATTTCACATTTCTGTGGTCCAACTTGTCCATAGGATGCTTTATAATTGTGGTTAAATATTAAACCATAGAGTTTTAAACAAGCAAAATTATTTTGAATCCTGAAGAGTAAGCACTAATCATTATGAATTGTTTTTGAACTCTGTCATATTACCAAAACCAAACTTGCCTTGTGGGTAGTAATATGATTCTCTAACTCATACCTACTCTATGTATGTTTATTATTTCTTATTATTTAGGGACCTCCTGGTTTACCTGGTCTCAAAGGTGACCCTGGTTCCAAGGGTGAGAAGGTGAGAGTAAAAACACATGTTACTACAATTTTGATATCCCAATAGCAGAGACAATAATTTTTCATATTAAAATCACTCAAAAGGAAATTTCAAAGAATATCTTTGTCCTTCTAACCAAGGAAAAAGCTGCCAATCCTCTGTTTCCCAGATGAATTTAGAGGAGAGAAAATATACAAAGTCATAGTGAAAAATGTATCAGAATTCAGTGTTATGTTTTTTCAATGTCCCCTTGTTGGAACCATATGGAGAAAACATATGGTTATACTAAAATAACCCTTCAGAAAATAAACAGATGGAATAACAAAATGCCCATTTTCATGTTTTTAAACATGAAAATGAAAAATTTAAGCTATAATACCTTTGAAGTAGTAATTTGATCTTCCAGAATGTATGCTGAGTTGCACCAAATAATTAAAGAAAATAAGCCTTTTTAGAAGGCCATTAATGTTTTTTGGATTACTTTTAAATTTCCAAGTGTCTCTTAAGGACTATAGAATTTCTGAAAAGTAGAAATCATTTCATATAAAATATACTTATGAAAATAATGACTTTTCAGTTATTTCATCAATGAAATAATACTTAGTGGAGAATTCATTTTAAGTAAATGAAACACTGAAGATGATACTTTTAGAAAGCATTCTGTTTCCTAAAATTCCTCCCCACCAATAAAAAAGTCTCCCTTGATATAAGCAGTAAATGATCCTGTTAGGTAAGAGAAAAGCAAGTTCTTAATCCTTTATATCATTCAGAAAGGGTTAAAGTTTCTATTTTTTTTTTTTTTTACTTTTATGTTTTGTAAACTTAGTGTGCAATTATTTTATGACTATAGTTTAGTAGATGGTTGTAATTTATATATTGTTAATTTCTTTTCTCTGCCTTCTAAAGGGACATCCGGGTTTAATTGGCCTGATTGGTCCTCCAGGCGAACAAGGTGAAAAGGGTGACAGAGGACTCCCTGGAACTCAAGGATCTCCAGGAGCAAAGGGGGATGGAGTGAGTAAAGATATAAATTATTCTCCTACTCCTTTCCAGTCGTACACACACACACACACACACACACACTCGCACATGTGCACATTCCATTAAACATGACCAAGGGGGTGATTTAGAGTATCTTTAATCTCTTTAAGTCAGTGATGTTTTCAAGAAGAAATTTGCTTAATCTTAAAGTAATAAATTAAAAACATGATAAGTTAGAAATCGAAAAATTATAGTTCAATAGTTAATTACATAAAAATTTATCGAATTTCCAAAACATACAAGTTATTATTCTGAAGGCTGCTTTATATCTATAAAGATACAGACATTGAAGCAAATGGGGAAAAAAGTACAGATTGCCTTGCAAAGGTTATTTCTTAGATTCACAATGAAAAGTTTTAGGCTATTCTTACATATTTCTGCATAATCAAAACCCTGCAGTTGTGTTGTTATGCACTAATCTTATGCATAAACTAGCTGAGGAAAACTCTAATTTGGATGCTTCTCTCTGCAGGGAATTCCGGGTCCTGCTGGTCCCATAGGTCCACCTGGTCCCCCAGGCTTACCAGTAAGTAAGATACAAAAGAATTTTGTAAAGTAAACTTATAAATAGACCAAAGAGTCATGGATTCTCCAGATTTTTATCTGCCCTTTTGCCTTTGCTTTTTTCTAGGGCCCTCAAGGTCCAAAGGGTACCAAAGGCTCTGCTGTAAGTACTTTTGCATTTGGGTTTTTATTTTTCAGGGAAGTCCACTCAAATGCCTTGTTCTTCATTTATCTTTTTCCTTTGCCCTCCCCACCCCCCACAGGGACCTGCCGGCCAGAAGGGTGACAGTGGTCTTCCAGGGCCTCCTGGGCCTCCGGTAAGTGCAGAGTAACAAGACTGATGTCCTGGCAGTTAGCATCCTGAGACTGCCAGTGATTTCTCTGAATTTATAAGAAGGATGGAAAAAAAGGCATTTTCTCAAAGTGCTGATTTTTCTAGGAAATAGCAACTATATTACGTAATCAGGTCCCCATGCCAAGGTTTTCTTTTAATTGAATGTATAAAGATACATTAACTATATATTATGATAATCTTGTTTTTATTTGTTTTTCAAGAAAATGACATACTTTTTTATGTCACATTTTTATGAAAGCAATTGATTGTATGCCACAAATATATATATATATGTCTGACTGCACTAGGAATAAAGACAAGAGTTTAGATACTTGGCATTTGTTTTCCTACTGTATATAATGTTCAACCAAAAAGCAATAGCAATTTGTAACATTTATTAATGCTGACATTTTCCAGGTTTCACATTACTACTAAGTGAGAGATCCACCTTGCTAGGGCTGCCATAACAGGCACCACAAACAAGGTGGCTTAAATAATATAAATGTACTGTCTGACAGTTCTAACGGCCACAAGTCCTAGATCAGACTGTGGGAAGCATCGGTTCCTTCTGAGGACTGTGGAGCTGAAGGTCTGTTCCATGGTCCTCTCCTTGGCTCATAAATGGCCGTCTTCTCCTATCTTTTCCTATCATCTTCTATGTGTGTCCCATAAATTTCCTCTTACAAGGATACCAGTCATATTGAGCTAGGATCCACCCTAATGCCCTTATATTTACTTAACTAATTATATCTACAGAGACCTCATTTCAAAATGAGGTCTTATTCTATGGTACTGGTGCTTAGGGCTTCTACAGAGAACTTTTTGTGACACAATCCATACCGGTATGGATTTAACTATTTAGTGTAGTTCTACTCTTGCCATAAATGCAAATTCAAGTCTGATTGCATTTTCTAAGCTTTTTAATTTAGGCAGTTTTAACTTATATTTGAAATAAGTTAATCTGCATTTTTAAAAGTTTAACGTTTCATAATATAAATTATTATCAAGCACAATAGACAATTCATTAAGTAGCATAAGAACCCTAAAATGGTGTTTTAATCTTCAGAGACCAAAATCTAGTTGTGGAGATAAGACAGGTAAATGAGGACTAATAAATAAATAATCAGGTAATGCACATATGTTCACACAAATCTTTTGCTACATTACGTATGTAGAAAAAGTTCCAGATATCATCAGAGTTGGTGTCTACTTTAGTATCCCTAATAGATTATTTTTTAAAAACTTACCAAGTTTACATATCTATCTACCTATATATGTATATATATATAAATATATATTAGCAATTAGAGAAAACATTGAAAATAGGAAAAACATTGAAAATCTAAACCAACTGTAATTTCTTATAACAGTGACATAACTAGTGATATTTATGCAGAATATTCTATCTTGAGAAGCAATTACATGCACGTTATCTCTTTCCCAGGGTCCACCTGGCGAAGTCATTCAGCCTTTACCAATCTTGTCACCCAAAAAAACAAGAAGACATGTTGAAAACATGCAAGCAGATGCAGGTGATAATATTCTTGATTACTCAGATGGAATGGAGGAAATATTCGGTTCCCTCAATTCCCTGAAACAAGACATCGAACATATGAAGTTTCCAATGGGTACTCAGACTAACCCAGCCCGAACTTGCAAAGACCTGCAACTCAGCCATCCTGACTTCCCAGATGGTATGTTAATAATATAATGACACAGCAAATGTACTGAACCTCTAAGTTACGACGATGCATTGTCAGCTCTTTAATTCTAGTTAAATGTTCAATATAGAATCTAAATAAAGCTAAAGCAAATGATTATTATTCATTCCAATCTTGTAGACAGAAAAAGTCATTTACACTCTGCAATTTAAGATCTGCTTCAGCTGGGGCGCCTGGGTGGCTCAGTGGGTTAAGCCGCTGCCTTCGGCTCAGGTCATGATCTCGGGGTCCTGGGATCGAGTCCCACATCGGGCTCTCTGCTCAGCAAGGAGCCTGCTTCCTCCTCTCTCTCTGCCTGCCTCTCTGCCTACTTGTGATCTCTCTCTGTCAAATAAATAAATAAAATCTTTAAAAAAAACAAGAAAAAGATCTGCTTCAGAGAGTCCTTTGCCATTTTTTGATGATTATAGATAATATAAATGCATTTTCCCTGTACTAACAATCATAGAACAGGTTTTTTGTGTGCATGCATGTGCACATTAGTATATAATTATTTATATCCTATAACCTAAGTTATTTTACATTGATATGAGTAAAATTAACATGATTAACAGCTCAACTGAATCGTATTTGACCTATCAGTTTAGCAGTCATTTGGTTAATAGAATATTTAAGAATTCAGATAGCTTGGGGCAAAAATTTGTGTAATGGATCCACAAATAATCGAGCTGTGAACAATTTATTTGTAATAATAATCAAGATATTTTATTATACTTACATTTTTTTTAAAAGATTTTATTTATTTATTTGACAGAGACAGAGATCCCAAACAGGCAGGGAGGCAGGCAGAGAGAGGAGGAAGCAGACTCTCCGTAAAACAGAGAGCCCGATGCGGGGCTCTATCCCAGGACACTGGGATCATGACCTGAGCCGAAGGCAGAGGCTTTAGCTCACTGAGCCACCAGGTGCCCCTATACCTACCATTTAACATAAACGTTTACATACCCATCCTGAGAGGACAATAGTTTCAAGTATCTTGAGTTAGTTAAGAAACTCACCTAATTATTAAACTAACAAGGTCATCTTAAATTTCCCACTTTACGTGTAAATATTTTATCACTCTTTTTACTGTTGGGACAATATTATTTTTCTCTGTCAATCATATAAGAATGCTGTAACTGAGATCTAAATAATTCAATACAGACAGAAAATTTCAATGTGATTCAGAAATAGCCACCAACATAAAGGAAGAATGTCATAAACTCTTTTCTTAATCAAGAATAGCCTGTTGAAACTAAAACACAGGTAGCTACTAAGGGTTCCATATAGACTAATAACCAAGGTCTTCAAATGTATAATATGTGTATGTGAAAAAGATATATTCAGTTCAGTAGTAATGCAGTGATTTATAAGAATGATTCAGACTTTGATCTAGCTAAGATAATCATACTTTATTGAAATTCAAATATAAAAGATTACAACATGTACTGAGTTATAAAACATGATATGATTAATTAGAACCTGAGAAATCAAGAAAAATTTTTGTAAATTTTGGAAAATGGAGAGTTCACCGTGAGCTATATTTCTCTGTGGTTTCCATATAATAACTAGTATTATTAATTCTTCAATGTGTTAATTAATTGCAATTAAATATTAGTTAATTAACTAAACAGTGCCAGACACTGTTCTTCAGACAGAGATTCATAGATAATGCAGAAGGAATAATGCCTTTGAGCTACTATTATCAAACAATGGAGACAGAAAAATCATAAGTAGTATTTATAGCATATTATGACAGATATTGTGGAAAAAATGAGTATATAAGTAAGGGATGATTCGATTTTGGATAAATAAGATGTTAATATTTAAGGAGGTAACATTTAAGCTGAAACCTATAAAGAGGTAGCCAGTTATGCAAAGAATGGAAAGGGTGTTCTGGGCAGAGGATATGGGTAGTTTGAAAGCCTTGAAGAAGACAAGGTTCTAGTGTCTTCAAGGAACCGAATGTCTCCATGGCTAAAAAGTAGTGAGCAAAGCGGAAAATGACTTTGAAGTTATTTGGAAGAAAGCAAGGTAGAATCCAAAGAAGCTGGTTAAGGAGCTGTTGGATTAATCTAGGCAAAAAATTGTGGTGACTTGATTTAGGGGCCTAATAGTAAAAATAGGAGATGAATAAATTTGAGATAAATTGTACATGGTATCCATAGTATACAGAATTTATTGAATAAAGGTGTCTTGGTAATTAAGTTATTATTATGTTATTTGAAGAACATTTAATGGCAATACTAGCAGATTAAATCAAGAGAAAAAATACCACAGATGAATCTTGGAACACTGAAAAAATAAAATTTACAAAAAAGGTAACAGAACATAAAAAAAAAAAACCACAGAATTTCTAAAAGCTGTAAAATGTATCAAACATTAAGAGTGGTTATCCTGATGGTTAAAATCCTGATGGTTTTTAACCTTTTTATATATATATAAAATTTTTTTTTCCTGAGTATTTCAATTGGTTCCAGATGCAAATCTATAAATGGTGCAATCAGAAAAAATTTAAATGTTTTTTGTTAAATAAATATTTCAAGTGATCTGACATATAGTAGGAGCTAATTAACTATTAAGAGTACTCTCCCTGTTTGTATACTGTAGTAGTAAAAGATAAAGCGATTGGTATTAGGTTTTTAAGAGTTCTAGTACAAGCTAAGCAATAAGAGATTTTGGAATGTGAAAAGTTAATAACCAGTCGATTCACATAATTCAGAGTAATATTTAAAATGTTGTGGCAGCATAGAAAATGGTAGGAGAGAAGCAAAGTGTCATCAGATGTACATCAATGCTATCTCTCAATAGCTGTTAGCAACAAAAACCATATTGTCAATTATTTTTAAACAATTTTGTTATTCCTACTACTTACCATCTTTACTCATCTACTACTAATTTAATGGTCACCGTCATTCAATTAATAGCAAGCTACATTTAAGTATATAAAAATAGACCTACTTTTTAGGATCTAATTCAAAGAGAGGTACATTTACTACAAGAAGTTTATGCTATAAAGTAATGCAAAAGTATGATCCCTGAGGCTAAGTAGATACTATCACCTCCATCGTTACAGATGAATAAACCAAGGAAAAATACAGTGATTATTATACTCAGACTATTTAAGTAGTAAATAAAACATATGAGATTTAGGGTTAAGTTAGCTGATTCCAATATGCATGCAACTTACTTACAATGGCTAAACTGAATGTTAATATTTGAGGAGGTGACATTTAAGCTGAAATCTAAAAGTAACAAACGTGCTAGGAACCAGAGTGTTCCGGGCAGACTGTATGGGCAACGCTTTGATTCAGGCAAGGCAAAGGGTCACTCTTTAACTATTCAAATGCATACCCCAATAGGACCAGGAACATAAAGTGATTCTCATGGGAAAAGATCCAACAATAACAATATTAACTATTCTTTATTTCACTAAGAAACTTTGATATTTAATGCAATCATTTTTCCTATGCATGTATTTTTATATGACATATTTTTTTCTACTTCTAGGTGAATATTGGATTGATCCTAACCAAGGGTGCTCAGGAGATTCCTTCAAAGTTTACTGTAATTTCACGTCTGGTGGTGAGACTTGCATTTATCCAGACAAAAAATCTGAAGGAGTAAGTACCAATCTGTTTTGGTGGTGACTGTTGACAGTTCTTGCCATGTTTTTGCAATATTGAACTAAACAGGAAAATTATACTGTCATATTTTCATTTATCTGCTTTTCTTACAGGGTAATTAGAGCATTTCATTTGCATAAACATGAATAAGACACCAAAGTGATGCACAGAGTTAACAAATACTTCTCTCCTTTATCTTTTACCCAGATGTATTCTTTATGCACCTGCTTGTGCTCTAAAATTCTATGGCTTTTCCATGACACAGCACAGCTGATTCTCAAATTTTAGTGCGTGCATAGGATTCTTCATCCCAATTACCACACGATAGAACTCGCAGCTGTACATGATGTTCAAAATACACAATTTATAATCTTTTACATAAAGTAAAAGTATTGTCTGCATTTGCGTATTTTTTAAATGTTTAGTATTTTCAAAAACATTTCTTGATTTTTACTGAGCAGTATCCATACATTTGAGTTCTATCTTTAAAGCTATGAAGACAAATTACTAATATAGGGAAAGATCTCTCACTAGCATAATTGTATTCTCCAGTTTCTGGTGATAGATGTTGCCTTTGTTTGTAATCTTGTAATAAATCACATTCTTCTTAGTAAATGGTATAGGCATACAGAGGCACAGAAAGTCGTGAAGGCATAACAAGTAGCTTTCGGTGTGTCTAATCTCTTGAGAGAGGTGAAGTTTGTGAGAAAAGGGTGGGTAGCAGTGGCAGGAGGCAAAGCAACTTCTGATTCCCAACCAAACGTGGCCTGTGGCGAAGCATAATAAAATTCCTGTAGCCCCCCAAGAAACCAGAGAACATGGAAAATGCCTCCCCTTACGCTGATAACTCAAATTCCCTACAGTGAGACCTTAGATACCCGTATGTTTTGCTGATGTTTGCAAAGCAAAACAATAAATGCAGATCTATTAAAGATTCTAAATATTCTTCCCAGCAGGAGATGATTAGGCTTGCTTCTTGCCAAGGACTTTTCCAGAGCATGGCACCCTCAGTTACTGGCTGAATGTTTTCAGGATGCTTCCTTTCACTAGGAAATACTGATGGTACTTGTCTTGATGGCTGATACCAGCTGGTATTATGAGGCATACCTTTGCAAAGGGGTTTTGCCTAAGAGTTCCACCAATGTCCCCTCAGCTCTTAATATACTGTCAGTAGGTTATGCCCCACTCCAACTTTTTTGAGCAATTAAAAAAAAAAAACCAAAAACAAAAAGCAGGAAGAAAATGAATCCGTTTTCACTAAGTGGGAATTCACAGGATCACTCTCAAATTTTGCTCTTTATCTCATCGCCTATAGTTCAGGATAGACTATTTTAAAACCTCTATGGCATTTTAGTCTTACTGAAAATTACTGGTATGTACATAAACAATATTGTTCATAATTTTTACCTATTTTCTAACTTCCTGTTCCTTTGCAACAGGTAAGAATATCATCATGGCCAAAAGAGAAACCAGGAAGCTGGTTTAGTGAATTTAAGAGAGGAAAACTGGTATGTTATTACCTCAGCATGAAATGGTTTATCTTACACTTCATTAATAAAGCTCAAATTATGTATTTCTAGGTCCTGACTGTGAAAGTCTAAATTGTAGTGTCCAGGATTCCTTGTGTTCTCCAGCTTGCTCCAACTATATCTCTTAGACTGCTGTGGTATTTTAGAGAAGTCTAAATGTTTTGTATCAGAATACATGGAAATATGCTATACTTACCAAAATAATGTGATCAGATAAAGTATGCATTTCACTGAGTACCTGCTAGACATCATAAAAATAGATTATGTTAGAAATGTCAGGTATAGAGAATGCATAAATTATTTATTGTTCTTTATATCAATGAAAACTTTTGGAAAGTGAAATGTTTTTTCTGATTGCTGCATGTGGCTATAAAGTGAACTGACTGACTTGACCTTTTATTTGGATTGGAGCACAAGTTCACGTAGATATTTCTTGTATATATTTCTCATACAATGACCAGTTCACTAGTAATAATTTGTTATAGGTATTTTAAGATAGGTGCCAAAACTAAATTGACATTATAAAAGGTGTTTAAAAATATGTGTGTGTTTAAAATATTAATAAGAATGTATTTAAATGAAAGTTTCTCATTTATCCAGGTAATTATTCAATTGTTTGATGTTCTTAAAAAAGCTATTATTTTCCAGTGATGGCTATTTTGTAGTTATCCTATGGGAATATACACAAATTAATTAGCAACATTAGTGAAGTTCTCCACGTAATTCTTCACTGCAGTCTTAAAGTTACATTAAATATCCATGTGACATCTTACCACATGTGCAGAAGTGAAAAATACATACACAGAACAGTGTGTGTGGTGTCATTTTTTTGTTGTTTTGGTTTGTTTTCCTTCGTGTCCATTTCCCAAGTGTCCTTTTTTTCTTCAACCAAACAAGGTTCCTCACTATCTGGGCTGTTAGTCAGTAAGGAGTAAATAAATTCAACAATAAGGAAGAAAGTATAGGTAACTATCTTTACAGGGGCTAAATCTATATTCTAGGTAACTTTCCTACTCCATGTTAAGAAAAAAAAAAAACAAAACTAGGTTTCTATGTTTCAGTAGTCCTCCATATTTCGAATGTACCCAATAAAACAAATTATTAATTTAATAAAGGGTTTTAATAATTTTCAATTATCTTCCTGCTCTAAATACAAAATAAGTATTTACTGACTCAACAAATATTCACTTGCATCACCTCGGGCATTATGTTTAGTGGTGGTGACACAGTGGTGAGTAAGTATATCATCTAAGAATGAACAAAGAGGTTGGTTTAGGTCTGTGAAGTAAATTAAAGACCAAACACCTTAGAAAACTATGGCCCCAAAATAAAAACTGCAAGAACCTGTTTAAAATTTGGGCCAGGTGGATGTACTATGAAATTTTTTAAAGAAGTAGGTGAAATTTTTTTTTAATGGGGGGGAGGGGCTGCCTGGGTGGCTCAGTGGGTTCGTTGAGGACTCTTGGTTTCAGCTCAGGCCAGGATCTCAGGGTCAAGAGATCCAGCTACGTGGGCTCTGTGCTCGGCAGAGATGGGAGTCTACTGGAGAGTCTTCTCCCCGCCCCCACATCTGCTCCTTCCCACTTACTCACATGCACTCTTTCTTTAAAAAAAAAAAAATAATAATTAAGATAGGTAACCTCTGCATTGCACCAAGATTCCTCAGTTCCCACTGTTTCGCTATTTAAAAAGATACACAAACACAATGAGAGATAGCTCATAAACTATAATTTAAATTTATTTAAATTACTTTAAAAGGTACACTAATATAATGAAAGATCTCTTGGAAAAAAAAGCGTTTTGGGGGGCATATTTTTAATGGTTAGGACAATGAAGCATAGAAATAAAGTGACTCTTTTCAAAGATCAATAGTGCTTGCAGTAACTCAGGTGGGAGTACAAGAACAATTTCATAAAATCCTGACTCTGGGTCTTCTGTCCCTCCGTGCCTACTTTCTTCCCCTACGTGAAAATGGGCCACTCCATGCATCCGCATGCTTCTGGGATCACAGTTCACTGTCAGCAGTGATTTTTATCCCTTTATAACATAAAAGAGCCAAAGAATCTTCATGTGTCTTTTTATTCTTTTATTCCCAGCTTTCCTATTTGGATGTTGAAGGAAATTCCATTAATATGGTGCAAATGACATTCTTGAAACTGTTGACTGCCTCTGCACGGCAGAATTTCACCTACACCTGCCATCAGTCAGCAGCCTGGTACGATGTGTCATCGGGAAGTTACGACAAAGCACTTCGGTTCCTGGGGTCAAATGATGAGGAGATGTCCTATGACAATAACCCTTACATCAAAGCACTGTATGATGGCTGTGCGGTGAGTATAATCACTTGCCTTCTTTCTCAGGGTGGAAGGCAGTGTGTAACCACCTCAGTTTGGCCCTAAGCCACGTTTCTCTCATGAATTGGATGGCAGTTTTTATTAAGATCTGATGCTCAACACTGGCATTAAAATACAGTGTCTTAGAAGCCACTGATACTCACATACACATGAACACACACACACACACAAACTCTGAAACATACAAATAGACACATAATCTAAAAGCCATAACAGAAGGTAATCTTAGACCATATGCTATTTCAATGGAATTATTCCTGATCATTGAAAACTACTGTGGCTCATTATTCTTGAAATTTAAAAAAAAGCAAAAAACTTTAATTTGTCTCCTTCATCCATGATTCTAAAATGACACATAAAGGAATCAGCATTATTCTAAAATGAAAGATAAAGGGATTGGCATTGTACCATTTATACCATAGATAATTCTTACCCTTGTATTTTGTTTGTAAGGTGCTTCTCTGTTGCTTCTGTATTACCACCTCTTCAGGTAGTTATTATCGGGTTTTTTTTTGTTGTTGTTATTTCTATCTTCTGGAACTATCCTTTTCACACAATGGGAATTTGATTTAAGAAAATGGCCCAGAGACCACACTGAAAACCTCATTGTTTTTGCTGTTGACTAAAGAAGTCACAGTTACAAAGAAAAAGGCCCATGCCTTCAACCAAGTAGGGAGGGTACCCACAGATCAAAGAAGAGAAAATAAAACACATTAAAAGTAGCAAGTGTCTGGATTTCCCAATAGTAATATACTGATAATCATTCACAAAATTAAGATATAGCAGCAGACACGCTTTAACTTCTGACTTTGTGCCCTATAATTTCTCTACTGTATCTTAAAATCTTGATATATATGTAGTATGATTTCAGTGGTAAGTATATATTATTATGAAGGAGCCTGACCCAATTTTATTATCAGTTTTCATATTAAACTGTCCTTGTCAATTCAGTAAGATTCTCTTCAACTGTACAATACATCTGAATATTATAGTTGGGTCATAACAGCTAAATATTAAATTTTCAAAATTTAAAACTACACACGACAGCAGTAACACCAGCAAGAGGGACTCACACAAAGATAATGACAAATTTCTTTCTTGCTCTTCTTTCTTACTTGCTCACCTCCATTCAGAGGCTTAAGAAAAAAATAACATGGATGTTAAAACTATGAAATTATTGTGTAACTTGGTATTTCTGCTTAATTTTACAGTCCAGAAAAGGCTATGAAAAAACTGTGATTGAAATCAATACCCCGAAAATTGATCAAGTTCCTATTGTTGATGTAATGATCAATGACTTTGGTGATCAGAATCAGAAGTTTGGATTTGAAGTTGGTCCTGTTTGTTTCCTTGGCTAAGATTAGGATGAAGAACATACAAAATCAACAGAAAAAAATACCTTGGTGCCACCAACCCATTTTATGCCACATGCAAGTTTTGAATAAGGATGGTAGAGAAAACAACTTGCTACATATATTTGTACCGATTAGAAATACCGATGCCCTTGCAGGGGACAGAATCTTTGCATGACAAAAGCTTCAAAAATCATAAAAATACAAGCTAGTGTGGCTGAGATGGAAACAGGCCTTATTCTTGATTCCCAATTTTCATCTCTCCTTTTCCTATTTGGATTTCTTTGGTGCTGTAGAAAAAAGAAGAGAACGATATATATTTCATAAAAGATATGGTGCTCATTCCCGTCCATCAAGGATGTACTAAAACAGTGTGTTTAATAAATTGTAATTATTTTATGTACAGTTCTATACTGTTATCTATGTGTCCATTTCCAAAACTTGCACGTGTCTCTGGATTCCATCTGACTCTAATTTTATGACAATTGCAGAACTATGATGGCAATAAATATATGTATTATGAAAAAATAAAGTAATTTCTGATGACTCTAATTCCCTTTCTTTGATGAATAATAAAATGCCTTTGTATATATTGATGTTGAAGAGTTCGATTATTTGATGCCGCCAACAAATTTCTGAGGGGCAAAAACCTAGAAGACTCACGGAAGCACACTTGGATCCACTCTTCTCTACTGACAGTAACTTTGGTGAATTTCAGCCAAAAATATCATGCATTTTGATGCTTCATTCAATGCTATACCTCAGCTTCTTCTTTTCAGAGTCCAGGATTTCACAGGATCCTTGTATATATGGAAAATAAGCAAGTTTATATTTTTGGACAGGAAAATATGTATGAGAATCTATTTTAACAAATCGGTGCCTCCATCAAGCAAACAATTAGATGTACAATTTTTTTACTACCTTATCTCATCTCATTGTTTTCAGTGTGCTTCAGTCATCCAGATTAATATTAAAAGATGGGAACAAAGCAATTGTTTATGAATTTGTTCAATGTTATACTTTTTAATCAATCAATTTCTTGAATTTGATTCCACGTTGCATATTATAATAGTCTTCAAATACTATTTTACCTGCACCTTTCCAACAAATACTATTTCTTTTCTTTCAAAATACTATCAAACATTATTTGACCTGCCTAATTTCTAAATAGCAAATGGGTGGATCGTTACTAACAGTGCTTGTTTTGAAAGTCATACTTATTAAAACAATCAAAACATTTTTCCACTAAGGTATTTTCTTCCAGGTAGCTTGATATAGCAATAAAATTTTAAAGTTACAAATTGAACTTTGTATCTATTTTAAGTAATATATGTAAGACTTGGAAATAAATGTTTTATTTCTTATATGAAGTGTTAAATTAATTGACACCAGATTTCACTGGAACATTTTCAACTGATAATTTATCACAAAAGACCATACCTGTAATACTGGAATTAAAACGTGAACACTTGTCATTCAGAAGTTCTTTTATTTTGAAATCAAGTTTGTAAATGTCCTTTCAAGAAGGGAGATATGAATCGTATAAATAAACTCAAGTCTTGTCTACCTGGATTGGTCATTCTCTTTCTTAAATAGGTTCCAGATTACTCTGTTGCAGAAAAGGCTTTCCATTCTGTTTCTTGACCATCCAGATTAGAATAGTTTCATACTTTTGGAAAGGAATATTTTCCTTCAGAGATAAGTTGTTTGAATTCCCCACGTGTCTAAAATAAAAACACCACATGGTAATGCTCTATTTACAAGATTAAGGTAGGCTATATTTAAAATGTCAGAAAGATATTTTTCATAATTAAACATTTTGCAAAATTTCAAACATATGTTCACAATTTCAGTACTAGAAATATTTCCAGAACTTTTACATAGTCTCTAATTATACAAAAAGTAATGTTTTTTGCCAAGAGAAATTCCATACCTCAGGCAATTTAATGAATATATAGCAATATGAGAGAATATTTTGCATATTGACCTGCCTTGGGAAAGCTGTATTATTTGCCCATTTAAACAAAACAGCTTCAAATTTGGCACTCCATAGAATTAATGAACAAATAACTGAATTGCTTATCCTTTTCTGTTCCTTGCACATATGGATATGGTCTTCTCTATTGCTTTGGATTTTTTTCCTCTCCCTTACATCTGATTTAATATGAACAAAAAGAAGCTTAGTGGAAAGGAAAAAGCATATGACGTTCTAGTCTTGGCCCAAGCAGTGTAAACTCTAGAGAACAATGTTGACCCCAGATGGATCCTGGCATGGATGGATCCTGGGCCAGATGCACACAAAATTTGGCTTTACTCTTTAAAAATAAAAAAAATAATACAAAATACAAAATTACAAATAACAAAAAAAATTACAGAATTTACATTTTTAAGTGAATAAAAGCATTATAAGAAAGTTTTTGTTTTTGTTTTTGTTTTTAAAGATTTTATTTATTCATTTGACACAGAGAGATCACAAGTAGGCAGAGAGGCAGGCAGAGAGAGAGAGAGGAGGAAGCAGGCTCCCCGCGGAGCAGAGAACCCGATGCGGGACTCGATCCCAGGACCCTGAGATCATGACCTGAGCCGAAGGCAGCGGCTTAACCCACTGAGCCACCCAGGCGCCCAAGAAAGTTTTAATTATAAAAAGTGAACCCATACCAAAAGTATTAGATAATCTGGGAGGTGGAAAAATCAATGTTTTCTTTAATTCTCTTAAGTATTTTTGTAATACTTTTATTCTGTGTGTTTATTTTTGGCTTCAGTCTTTGAGTGCCTCTTCAAATGAGAATTTTATAATTTCTAGTAGAAAGAACAAGTTTCTCTAACATGTTAGATTAAAAATATTTCTTATTGTCAATAGCTTAGAGCTATTTCTTTCAATTTCACTTCTTGTTATGGGTAAGTATTTAAAAATTTTTAGGTTATTTTAAATTTAAGAAAAGCTCTATACATTTGTCTCATATATGTACTACAATTTTGTGAGAATTTTTCACAGGCTAGCTTCTGATTTCTGTACTTTTTATACCCTGTTTTCTTACTACTACCAATAGATTTCAGGCTCTGGGTGCCGTAAGACAGATGCATGCCATCATGCAAACTCTGTCTTCCTACTTGTTATGTTATAACACAGTGGGTGAGAAGATTATTCCAGAAAGCCATTCCTCCACTAGGATTACTGGCAACCATTTTACATCAATATGAACTATAAGCCATGTAATTATACCCTACCATGTAAATCTATAAACGCTGGATAAATGAATCCCTAATTGAAGTTCCTCCTTGCTGCTTCCTTTCACACCACGCAACGCAAGAAAAAATGCCAAAGAGAAGTTGGAGTGGAAAGATAATATTCTTAACAGATCACAGTTAAGGATCTTACTTGGGCAGATTTCACCAATGACATGACCATGAGAATCTATTTCCAGCAGATCTCTCAAGGGCTTAGATGGGGTCCATGAAAGACAACGATCCTGAAGCTTGGTCTTCTGCGTGCTGGGTAATTGTGACATAAATTAATGAAGGGCCTGGCACACTGATACACACTAACAGCTAAATAAATAGTTGCCACTGCTCTGGATTTCCTATTGCTACTGTCATCACTCTAGTGTAAGCTCCTTTCTAAATCATAGCTAATAACACATGCACTATTTACATCGCATAACTTTTATAAAGATTTAATTATAAAAATGGAAAACATTACACAAATTGCATGATCACAGAGGCTCAAAGTAGCAAATAGGATCCTGTAAAATCCAAGCCTTACAAACGAGTCACAAAGGATACAAAACAGGAGCGGCAACATAAACCATGTAAATACCCAGGCACATCCATCAGACAGAATTTCTCTAATCCTCCTTTACCAGCATGTGTTTTGCTTTCCAGAAGGATGAGTTGAGTAGGTTTTAGAGTCTCCCAAAATTTTACCTGTTGCTAGGTCTCTATGGCTATAATGATCATACAAGTAATAATTCATCATGCAGCTGCCTCTCAGAGATCCAGAGATGACAGGATTATTTACAATGGAAAATCTTGAAGAAGTATGTTCTGCCAGAAGCATTTCATGTTCAGAATCAGTGTCTAGCAACCCTTGCAGAATCCTCATTTACCTTCTAGCTAGTAAATCCATGGTCAGTATTTATAAGGAGATTGGTCAGGATCAAAGCAGAAGTAGAAAAGAGTTACAGAATCACGGTTATGCTTTCTTTCTAGAAGTTTAAATTGAGAGGCGCCTCGGTGGTTCAGTTGGTTAGGCATCTGTCTGCGGCTCAGGTCATGATCCCAGATTCAGATGGAGCTCTGGGCTGAGCGGGGAGTCTTCTTCTCCATCTCCCTCTGCCTCTCCTACCCTGCTCATGCTCTCTGTCTCTCTCAAATGAATAAACAAAATCTTTTATAAAAGCAAACTGAAATAACATCAGAAATGTTTTATGTAACAACTAAGACTTATTTTATATTAACCTTGTGATGGCATTTCTACCTCTAATATTATTTATATGAAGTTACACAAAAACACTGAAGAATACATTCCTACTTTTAAATTACCTATAAATGTCTATAAAGAAGTAGGTTTTTTTTTTTTTTTTGGCAGAATGGAAAGATTTTGAAGAGCAAACTGTATGTCCTAGTAGCAGATCTTATTCTAGTGACAACCTAGGGCATGAAATAGGCTGAGTCTTCCAGCTTGATTCACCACTTTAGGGTCTCTAGTATAAATAAAATGTCTGCCTGCTCTTTTTCAGCTCACTGAGGGAAAAGAGTAGGTCCAAGGCAAAAAGACACTTTCTCCCAGGGGTGCCTAGGTGGCTCAGTGGGTTAAAGCTTCTGCCTTCGGCTCAGGTCATGATCCCAGGGTCCTGGGATCAAGCCCCTCATTGGGCTCTCTGCTCAGCAGGGAGCCTGCTTCCTCCTCTCTCTCTCTCTCTCTGCCTGCCTCTCTGCCTACTTGTAATCTGTCTGTCAAATAAATAAATAAATAAATCTTAAAAAAAAAAAAAAAAAAAAACAGGCACTTTCTCCTGAAGCAACATACATTTCTATGCTTACCTTATGTGGGATGGTCAGACTGAATTAAATGAAATTAACAAGTCCTCTAAGGAAAATGGATTTGCAGGTCCCTCAGACCAGCATGGTGGAAAAGTCTTTGTAACCAATTCTTTAATATCATGAGTTTTGGCATCTTATCTATTTCAGGAAAATGAAATTACTGAGTAAAAATTATCATAGCTAATGTTCTATAAGGTAAAATGTAATTTAAAAAGCTTGAATTGTATTTTTAAGTAAGTAAAATTTCTTTACTTACTTAATATAAAAAATAAAAAACAAAGTTTGTATGTTAGATAAAATATTATCAGTTGTTTTTACATAGCTGTAGAGATTTTTACGTCACTACTGAGAAAAATAAGAGTGGAAAAAGAAAATCAATAATAACAACAGCAACAAAAACTTTGAAGGTATTAACTATTTAACTAAAAGTAGAAAATAGATATGACTAGGTAATTTAATATTTTATTTTAGATTTTTGATGAAAGAATTGAAAGTATCACCAGATTTTTTTCCCTGTGCAGGGGCCCCCCAACTTCCAGACCCTGCCACCCCCACTCTGGCCCTTCAACCCCCAACCCAGGAAGAGAGTGGGAGGAGGGAGGGGGAACATGACAAGGCAAGAGGCAGTTGGCCAAGAAGGACACAGGGGTAGAATTTGCAAGTAGATATTTTCTAAAGATAAAGTCAAGTGGTTTTAAACCATGAAATACTGATATCAGAAATCTTGAGTCATATAATTATCAATTAAGCAATGACCAAGTATATAATCCAGCACCATGCTGAGGACAGGTCTCTACCAAAGATATATGTCAACATTATGAAAGAATTATGTCATGAAGTGTTTGCACTATGTCCTATTTACAGTTTAATAAGAGAAAGAAAACCATCACACCTAAAAGAACAATTTATTATCGAGTTTCTGACTACACAGAGATGTTTGGAGAACTGAAGGAACAATAAATGTTGGTTTGTAAGTACGCTTCATGAGGAAGATGGTAGGTCCACAAAATGTCTGTAGAGTCTGGATGTGTGTGTATGAGAGAGAGAAAAAGACCACTTTATGGAGGAAACCCAGGAGAGAATTCCAGAAGCATACAGGAGTGTGGAACATGAAGAGGACAAGGAGTCTGGTACAGCCCGAATGGCATGGTGTAATGCTGAGTCCTTTATTTAGGGTTGGGTTATAATCATACAGAAGAGTCCGCATACTATGCAGTAGGTAATAAAGAGTGAATGCTGGTTGTTGAGTAAGGCAAAGTCATAATGAAAGTCTTGCATAGAATGTCTCTTTTGGCAGTTTCTTGGAACTGCATAGTTGCATAGTGGGCATTTTATTCTGGATGGATCTGTAAATTGGGTCAGATGATAGGGACCCAGTGCCATAAAGCTATTGCTGAAATTTAAGTGAGCAATAATACAGATTTGGATTACAATAATAACACCAGCATGATTTAAAAGGAAGGGTCATTATAAAATAATTGAAAAGAAGAAATTACTATATTTTACTATTTAAAAATATTCTAGAGCCATTTACTGGATACATCTTAAAATAAGCTATACTTGCCTCGCCTTTAAGAACATAAATCATAAAATCAGAGAAAAGAGAAGTTATATTTGCTAAAATCTGAAGAGCCAAAATTGGTCCCTGTGAAACAAATGACATCTGGTACAACTCTATCAATTGGCTTTGTATCTCCTATCGTATCTCATATACTATTGCAGAATACATATCAAAATAACTTGTTATTGCTTAAACAATACGTGCCTACAACACAACGGGCAAGCACCTGTATCCTACATAAATAAAACTTCATGTACTTTATCAACCACAGAAAACATACATTTACAAAGAAATCAACCACTAAAACTTACTGTATAGTTGTGTCTTCTGATGTTGAAATTTTCTTAAGTAAAGATTGGACGTAGAGAATAAGTAAATATACGGAAATAATTATATAAAGTCATATGAAAAATGTTATCTAGCTGTAAAAAGATGAGGGCATTGGAGGCACACAATATATCTTTAAACAGATAAATAGACCAATGAAGAAATCATATCTATATGTCCTCTGTTGCCTGCCCTTCAAAGTGGAACTTTTTAAAAAAGATTTTATTTATTTATTTGAGAAAGAGAGAGTGCATGAGTGGCGGGGGGGGGGGGGAGGAGGATCAGAAGGAGAAGAACAAGGAGACTCCCTGCTGAGCAAGGAGCCAGACATGGGGCTTGATCCCGGGACCCCGATCCCAGGACCTGAGCTGAAGGCAGATGCTTCACTGACTGAGCCACTCAGGTGCCCCTCAAGGTGGAAATTCTTATAGGTGAATTGTAAACACTAAATTTCCACTTTCTTATCTGGCATTTACTTTTCAACACAGAGGATGCACAACTGAAGTCATAGCCTGCACCATGTTGAAACTTCTAACATCACAAAGACTAGAATATTCACCAAATCCTATTGGATTTGTGTGTATTGGCATTTGGATGTATTTTTTATTTCAAAAATGACAATTCTTTGGGTCAAAACTGGCTCTCTTTCCTGTGCTCCTAATCTCAGTTAATGACATCTCTGTTCACGCAGTCACCTGGGCCAAAGACATTCAGAATCATAATGAATTGTTTGCTGTTCTGTCTAGTCAGTCATCTATTTCTGTCAATCCTCCTTCCTAAATATCATTCACACCTGTGGATCCCCTTCATCTTCATTACCACTGTCTAAATTCACGTAGTGATGTTTTTTCAGGGCAAAATTTTAATAGGTTGGTATAATTCCCTACTTCCAGATAACCCAAATCTAACATCCTTACTGAGAAAAAGTCTTATGAGACAGACAGATCACTCCCAGTTGTAAAATTTCTCTATGGCTTCCCATGGCCTATAACATTGCCTTTCTTTTTTATTTTATTTTGTTTTATTTTACTACACATGAAAAACACATTTCCAACTTCTCTCTCTCTCTCTCTTACCCACAGGCATCTCACATAAAACTGAAACAATATTTTGCAAACTTATATTGATGAACCCTGATTGTAATATTCGATTTTATGGTATTTTATTTCATCTCAGAAAATATCAGTTATATCCATTAGGTTGATAAATTATTTACTCTTAAAAATACTGGTCAATAGTATAAAGGTCAAACCCCTTTTATCGTTGAGCAAGACCCTGTAAGATGCTGCCCTATTTTTCTACACTCATCCTTGGACAAGTTCACATTAAAGAGCCACATTCTGTAATACCTGAGCATAGAGAGACCAAGATAGCTGGGCTTTGTCCAGAGTGGTTCACTCTATTTTCACCTGTTTAAGGACATTCTGACTTGACATCACCATATAAGCTAAATTTTATAATCCTGTTACATATACCAAGGTTTTACCTAAAAGCATGTTCACTGCAATAGTCTATCCAATATCAGTGGGAAAGTGAGAAAAAATCTAAATGAATACTGTTAGGGATTTTTTTTTAAGTTAATAATACATTTGTAGATTGAATGATAAATTTGTTAAGGTCATTGTTTGAAGATTTAATGACACCAGAGATGTTGTTTCTAATGTATATCTTTTTAAGAAAAAATATTTATTTATCTATTTGAGAGAGGGTGAGAGACAGCAAGCCCACAAAGAGAGAGAGAGAGACAGACTCCCTGCTCAGCAGGGGACCCTCTGTTGGGGTGGACCCCAAGACCCTGAGATTATGAACTGAGCAGAAGGCAGACACTTCACCAGCTGAGCCACCCAGGTGTCCCCATTTCTTTAAAAAAAAAAAAAAATCAAGAGTCTAGAAAGTATCAACTTTGATAGATGATTTTTCCCATTTTGGAGGTAAATGGAGCTTCTGCTCTTCCTGTTTTTCTTTTTTTTAATTGTCACATGTTGGGAACAATCTGCACAGATATCCTGGTCCTGTCACCAGGAAAGGGCATGGCAAGTATTTATTTTCACATAAAATTCTCATTTGTAACAAAAAGGAAAGATGAATCATAAACACCCAAAGTTAAAAACAGAAGATCTTCGAGCTAATTCTAGTGACTTCATTCAAATAGAGCATGTGGAGGCAGGCTCGGTGCTAGGTTAGTATGTACCCTGGCATCTGTTCCTAAGGATATGAGGCTTCTCAGCAAGAATCCTTCACAATGATGCATATTTGTATCTGTCATATGCATCATCATCATCTGAAACACAAGGATTCCTCATGTCTCCACGTTGTTGTCACCATTAAGCAACACATCTGTTAAACAAAAGTAAAGCCGATGTACGGATATAGAAGAATTCCAAGGCATGGACCTTGGGAAACAGAGAAGGAAAACAGAGAAGACATCGTTTCTTCTTTAACTGTTCTCTTCACTCACTAATTTTTACCCAGTGTAATGTTTTTCTCTTATTTTTTTTTATTTTTTAAAAGATTTTTATTTATTTATTTGAGAGTGAGCACAAGTAGGGGTGAAGGGAGGTGCAGAGGGAGAAGAGGGAGAGGTAGACTCCCCACCAACATGAGGTGGGGCTCAATCCCAGGACCCTGGGATTATGACCTGAGCTGAAGGCAGTCCTTAACTGACTGAGTCACTGTTTCATCTGGCTTTATCTTTGACCATGCTCTGGGCCTGGAGCATGTGGAAATCTTACTAACTGGAAGACCGAAGTTTTCTTCTGCAACCTCTTAGCTTTTGCCATAACAAAAAGTCAAGTTTCCCTCCCAAGAAGCAGGATATCTTCAGTGTTTATATTTTAAACCCATCACCCCCACCAAAGACTTTATTTTAGTAAAATGTCTAATAGTGGCCATATATTTGATAGTTTACCATTTTTAGAACCCTAAAATGACTACGTTTATTTTGACAAACTGATGAATGAAATAGCCTGAGGAAAATTCTCGTGTGAGCCACAGAAAATCACTTTAGAACTATTTTTAAAGGAAATGGCAAAGTTTATCTAAGTATTCATCAGAAAATCAAAGAAAATTCCTTAATTCTTCCCTCTTGTTTTTTTTTTAAATTCACAAACCATGCCAGTTTTCTCCTCAAAATGTTTTTCATGACTCCTTTAACTATACAACTCAGTTACTAGTATCCTAGTGTGAGCTCCTTCTTAGCTCAATCCCTTAACTTTTACTCTTTATTCTAATTGCCCACCTCTACTTATTACATATTTATTATTGCTCATGAGTCTATGGGTTAGATGGGAGGATTTTCTGGCCTGCTAGATCTGGCTAGGCTGATCTTGCTTGCGAGGTCATGCATGTTCTGCAGACAACTGAATGGTTTTCTGAGGGCTAGTGATCGAAAATGACCTTGTCTGTGGAAGGCCCCCTTCACACAGTATCCTCTAGGAGACGACACTAGTCTTCTTCACAGGTGATCACAAGGAAGAGATAGAGACAGTGGGACAGAAAGAGACAGAGAGGAAGACTATACAGCCATTAATTTGAGGCCATGGTCAAAACTGTTATGGTATAATTGGGCCACATCTTATTAGTGAAAGTAAATCACAGACCAGCATATTCATTGTAAAGAGAAATGAGGCCCTGCAAAGTTAGACAAGAATGTTCATGAATGTGGAAAAGAGAAGAAGATTGTGAAGATTTCTTCATTCTAGCACAATCACTGTCACTCTACTGCTCAAATACATTCAGTGACTACCTGTTTCATAACTGATCAACTGTAACCTCTGATCCTAAGATTTCAAATACACTAAGTTCCTCCATTTAGCCTAACCTGCATTTCCCACTTAACTTTCTTTTCTATTTTTCTTCAACATGCTTTCTCCACCAGCCCCAGCTCATCTATTAACTGTGACATGAATATGTTCTGCACTTTTGCTCACTTTTGATCTACTAACTCAGGTGGGTGAGTCAGTAGATTACCCTTATCTCCTGCCTTACATGCTATTTTCCATCTCTTATACTCATCTAAATTCTGTTTTATTAAAGTCCAGCTTTTTTTAAAACTAAACCTTTATTTTTTTTAGAGTTTCAGATGTTTCCTGATTACTTCAGTACACACTGCTATTTTTATTTATTTATTTATTTTTTAACTCCTACAGCATAAACATATTTTCCACACAGTTTTGGCTCTGGTTACATAGTTCTTTGTATCACACATTTTTTCTTAATGTGCATTGCTTTGTTCTACCCCACAAGAGTATGAAATGCATATTTCTTAGAGTCTAAAAATTAGTTCTAATCATATAATAGGTATGTTATGGGTTGAATAGTGTCCTCCAAAAATTCATACCTTGGACTCCTGACCAGAGTTCATTAGAATGTAATCCTATTTAGAGATAAGGTGATCAAGTTGAAATGAAGTTATTAGGGTGGGCCTTGCTCTAGTTATCACCATTATCCTTATAAAAAGGAGAAACTTGGACACCGAGAGACAGAAAGACGATGTGAAGAGACAAAGGAGAAGATAACCAAGCTGAGGCAGGAGGCCTGGAACAGATCCTTCCCTCACAGCTCTCAGAAAATAAGCTTCTGTTATTTATACCACTCAGTTTGTGGCACTTTGTTAGAATAGGCTTAGTAAACCAAAATGAGATATTAAATAAATAATTTGTCTGATTGAGTAGATGACAGGCTCATAAGTATAAACTATTAATTCTATGTTCTTGAACAAGAGAAATTTGACTGAATTCCTAGAAACTTAAAATTTCCGGATCACACATGCACAATAGACAAAGCAAGGGGTTTTGTTTTTAGAGTGCACCACCCAACATTAAACTTTTGATTGTTAAACTAAATTCTCTACCTTATATTTCAGATACGAGAAGAAACACAAATAGATGGAAAGAGTAATGATGTATGCACTGGAAAGTAAAGTGGGCTGTTTTGCTCTGTACAACTATAGAATAATGGTTGGCAAACAGAATCTGAATGTTACTAAGCTGTGTGAAATTAAAAACTGAATATGAATAAAGTTCTATGAATGTGGAATAGATTCAGCTGAGACAAATACTACTCATTTCTTCTTGTGGGGATACAGTGAATGAGACCAACATAACCTCCTCACCTTTGAGACCTTAAAAGTATACCATATATTAACAAAACTAAATATTGTAATATTGATAATAATAACAACGGATAATTAATTTTGCAATAGGCAAAATGTAGGGAAGTGAGGTCATCTATAGCAGGGGTTCTAACCTTGATTAGGAACCCAGGAAAGTTTCTGTGAGCAAATGAGACCCAAAGAATGTATAGAAATCATCCATCTCAATGACAGTGAAAGAGAGGAAGTGTGTTAACTAAAGGAACTAGAATGATTGTATCATGAATCTGGGCAAAAAAGAAAATCTTGAAAGACCAAAAAACCTGAGCATGATTCTTTTTCCTTTGGAGAGGGGTTGAACTGATCTCTTTTTCTTCCTCCCTCTCCCGTACCATCAAGTTCTTCCATGTGGTTCTGCAACTTTCTTCCAGACAGCACCTCCCAAAGGCGGCTGCCCAACCTGACTGACACACTAGAAACGTGCACTAAAATAGTAAGACACGCTTCAGGGACTTGCCGAAACTTCTGCAGTGAAGAGTAACACGGGTCTGACCACCAAAATTGAAAATCTTCAATTGAAAATCTACTTCAGAGATAAAACGATACCAGAAATAGAAACAAGCAATCATCAAGAGAACGATTTAAAGCACCTGCTCATGATTTAGTCTCAGAGCCTAACTCAGGCAGAAGAAAAGTCAATAGTGTTCAATGAAGTAAATAAAGTATTGAAGAAAATAAAATCCTGGTTCCTAAGATAACAATAGTATTGATGTCTGCAGGCTCTGCGCGACAGATGCCCTCGCCTGCTCAGCAGGGGTGGTGGCGGTGTCATAAACTATTCGATATGGAAGACTCATCCCCAGGACAGAGCCATTTGGGTTGTTATCCTGGGTCCTGTCCTTCGGAGGAACACTGCTCTACTGCCAGCAGTCAGCTGGGCAGCCATTCTTTGAGTCAGAGGGAACTGTTTGCCAGACGGACCTAAAAAAAGATATACACCAGGATTCCACCACAAGCAGGCCTTAAAATGGCCTGATCTCCAGAGCCAGCTAAGGGATATTACGAGGAGCCACCAGGAGAACTATTTACATACTAAGCCCTAGCACCCCTGGGAGAAATCATTAAAGCGATTAGAAGTCCTCAACTGGGCGCCAAAGCCCCAAACCTGGCCCTTAGACCTATGTTGTTGTTTGGCCTGAATAACGTTGGCCCACATCCATCCTTTGTAGCTTTTTAAAAAAATTAGTTGCTAACCTTTAAAAACTTGAATTTCTGTACGCTCTTGAAAATAAGAGGATCTGATGGAAGGTGAATCAGTGCCAACTGCATCTTTTCAACAGGGGCACGCATTCTCTCCTTTGCTAGCAGGCTACGTTGTTTTGTTTCTACGTCATTCGCTTCCTGTGGGCTGGCCCTCCTACTCATTTGAGTCCTAAACCTACTACCAACACTCTGAACAAGAAGAGGCGAAGGGGGATGGAGATTAGGAAATATTGACCAGAGAGGGGATTCATTGTCCAGACAAGAAGAAAAGGTCTAACACAGTTATATTAATTAATTCAGGAGAAATTGGAAAGATTAACCAGGTATCAAGGAAAGGGAATCAGATGTCATGAGAGGTAAGACATAAAGCAAGGAGCTAAAATGGGCTATACTATGGGATGACTTATACTCTTTCAACCAGAAAGAAGGCATCCAAGAACCTAGAAAGAACTTAGAGTAAAAGTCTCTGCATCAGTCAGCTCTAATAATTAGTCAGCAAAATAGCACAGACTGTGTGACTTAAACAACGGAAATTTATTTTTTCACAGCTCTGGAAGTAGGAAGTCTAAGATCAGGATGGCACCATGTTTGGTTTCCTGTGAGGGCCCTCTTTCTGTCTTGCTGCTGCTGCCTCACTGGACCTTTACATGCTGAAGCTCTCTGGTGTCTCTTTTTCTAAAAATATTTTAATTATTTGAGAGAGACCGCGCTCACAAGACGGAGAGTGGGAGAGAGGAAGAGCGAGAGAATCACGAGCAGTGGGGAGGGGTCGAGAGAAGGGAAGAAGTGGGCTTCCCACTGACCAGGGAACCTAACAGGGCTCCATCCCAGGACCCGAGAATCACGAAGTGAGTGGAAGACAGCCTCCCGGGCGCCCTCTGGTGGTCTCTTCTTATTAGGCCAGCAGCCCTCCCATAAGGGCCTCATTTTTCTTGTCCTCAGCACTCCTTAGTTGCCTCTCCAACGTTCCATCCCCAAATACACATTGGGGAGTTGAGACTTCAACATATGAATTTAGAGAGTGGGCCATTCCTTTTATAATAGTCCCCATAAAAGCTATCCTTACAAAGCTATCCTCTCCTGCTTAACCCCACATGATAATGGCATTATAATAACAAACTGCATTCCTCAGGGTTCTCTAGAGGAATAGAACCAGAAGAACCATTGGCATAAGTTCTAGTCCAAGTCCAAAGGTTTGAGAAGCAAGAGTTTAGATGGTATTAACTCCTACTCCAATGCCAAGAGATCAGTGTTTCAGCTCATGCAGTCAGGCAAAGAGAAAGAATTCTCCCCTCCCTGCTTTCTTATTCTGTTTAGACCCTCAGCAGATGAATGAGGTCAGTCCACATTGGCGAAGTCAATCTGCTTTCCTCTGTCTACTGCTTATTCAAATACTGCCTATTCAAATGTCTTCCAGAAATATCCTTACAGATTCACCCAGAAATAATGCTTCATCAGATATCTGGGCACCTGTGATCTAGTCAAACTGACATATAAAATTAAGCATCACAAAAAAATATTTTACAAATGAAGTGATCAGTGATTTAAGATCGGATCATCCCTACTTTATTCGCCTCTACATTAAGTATCTGAAGAAGACTTTGGAGAGTTTCTGCCAGAGACAAAAAACAATATCATGAAGGAGAAAATATGACTTTCACCCAGAAGGAGTGACCTGAATGACCATCCTTCAGAGGGCTTTGTGAGACTGCTGAATGGCTGTTACTCTTTCAGACTCAGATAAAATCAGTATAAATAAAAAATAAAAATCACTGCTTTATAAAGAAACTTCAGCAGTCTAAAACTCTGGACTAGAAAAAACAAAAAACAAAAAACAGAAAGAGATCTTCTTGGGGGCTTCTGTGTAAGAATTTGGAACAATCTCGATGTAACTACTAGGAGTACTCTCTCCCTTATCATCATCATGCTGGAGGGCTGGACTTCTAAGAAGGAAAGTGCACAGACAACAGCATGGTATTTTAGCTGACCTTCCAACATCTGAGAAATCAAGCTCCATTGATTGGGGGACACCTGAGTGGCTCAGTTGCCTAAGCATCTGCCTTCAGCTCAGGTCATGATCCTAGGATCCTGGGACCAAACCCACTTCAGACTCCCTGCTCAGCAGGGAGACTGGTTCTCCCACTCCCTCTGTCCCTCCCCGTGCTTGTGCTCTCTCTTTGTGGCAAATAAATTAATAAAATCTTAAACAACAACAACAACAACAAAAACTCCATTGACCATTGACTGGCATGGAATATTATGCACCTGGGCTGGAATCATGATCTGCAAGACCACCTGTGCTGAACATCCATAAGGGGCTCAACATGTAGTCTACTATATTTTTATTTTATTTTACTTTTTTTTTTTTTTAACTGTATTCCCTAAAAATTTCTTGAAGAAAAGAAGAAATTAAAGAAAGAGTTTAAAACAACAAAATTTTCTTACTCTCCTCTGGAGTTTACAGTTTGGAGTAATTTGTGTGCCACTGGAAAGATGGAGTAGAGCTACTTTTTCCTATTGCTCCCACTAAGCACAACTGAAAAACCCTATACATTTTAGGTAAAACAAATATAAGGAGATTCTGAAAGATCAAAAGAAGAAACCAGATCATCTGGGGGGGCACCTTGTCACAGGGATGGGGGTAGGAAGTCAGGATCCCTTCCCCCTCAGTCTCCACTGATACTGGGAAGCGGTGTCTTGCTGTGCAATGATGAAAAGTCTTCACTCTCCATTAGGCCTCTGACACCCCATCCCCCTGCAGTGGGGAGAGATGGGAGCCTCTTTACTGCCAGTGGGAAGTGGAAATTCAGGCTCCCAAGGGCTTCCCTTGACAACACAGGTGAGGTGGGGGTGCAGGGAGGGCCTCATTACTAGCCAGTGGAGATTGAAAGTTCCAGTTTCCTAGTTTGTCCTCTCTGACACTATTCCAGTAGGGATAATGGGGAAGCCTGTTAACAACATTGTAAAGATGGAAATTTACCCTATTTGTTCCTTACTCAGGCTTTCATTGTGTCAGTGGATGTAGGGCCAAAAGGTTTTGATTGGACTGGAGCAGTTATTGTTGCAAAGTTTTTTTGCCTTGCTAAACTTCCCTTCATATGCTTTTGGGTGGAAACAGCAAGTTTTTTTTTGTTTGTTTGTTTTTTTTTTTTTTTGATGAGAGGATATGTCTATTCCTATTGTATAAAATCCATGTTCACTTAGAACCTCAGAATATGCCTTCAGTTGAAAATAGGGTCTTTGTAGATCTAACCAGGTAGATGAATTCATTTTGATTGAGGTGGATCTCAATTCAGTAAGACTGGTGTGGGCACCTGGGTGGCTTAGTCATTAAGTGTCTGCCTTTGGCTCAGGTCATGATCCCAGCATCCTGGGATGGATCCCTGCATTGGGCTCTCTGGTCAGCGGGAAGTCTGTTTCTCTGTCTCCCACTCCTCCTGCTTGTATTCCCTCTCTCACTGTCTCTCTCTCTCTATCTGTGAAATAAATAAATAAAATATTCAATATGACTGGTATACAATTAGGAAAGGAGAAAACACAGGTACAAGGAGACACAGATTAAAAAGGAAGATGGTTGTCCTCAGAGAAACTACAAAAGAATCTATAAAAATAAAAATCCTAGAACTAATAAGTTAATTCAGTAAAGTTGAAAGATATAAAGTTAACATACAGAAATCAGTTGTATTCCTATATACTAGCAGTGAATACATGGATACTGGATTAAAAATACAACATCCCATAACACTTCTGAAAAATGAAATCCTTAGGTGTATAAATCTTCAAAATATATACAGGATTTGTAAGCTGAAAACTACACAACACTGGAAGATAACAAAGAAAACATAAAAAATTGAGAGATTTACTGTGTTCATGGATTGAAGCATCAACATAGCAAAGTTGCCAAATCTCCCCAAATTGATATATAGGTTTAATTCAAATCATGTCATAATTTAAACAAGACATTTTTCAGGCATGCACAAAATTATTACAAAATTTATACTGAAGATCAAGCAACTGGAGTAGTTAAAACAATTTGGAGAAACAGGAAGGAAGTGGGAGAATTGATCTACCTGGTTCTAAGACTTACTGTAGAGCTGAAGTAATCTATGATATTGTTAGAAGATTAGAGAGATAAACCAGCAGAAGAAAACAGAGAACCAGAAATAGACACAGATATGTCCAAGTAATTTTTGACCAAAGTACAAACATGATTCAATAAAGGAAAAGTAGCTTGTCCAACATATGATGATAAAGCTACAAATTGGGGTACCAGGATGAAGGAGCCCTTCTGTAAGATTTTCTAAAGATGGTTGCCTGAGGTGAAAATTCTTAGATAACATTTCACCAAGATTATGGTGAAAATATTGGGATAATTAGAGTGGACCATGGAACACCCACAGTAGCCATCCATCTCTGAGGTGTCTTTGTCCAGACCATTCAGGCAAGAAATGCAAGGAAACAGCAAACATAGTTCAAGTGAAATGTTTTCCAGGCTCATGAGAACCTTACAAGGGTAGGAAGAAGGGTTACAACTGAGAGATGGGGAGCTCATTTTGATCTGTCATTAACAGACTAACTGAATCTTATGCGGGTTACAGATGTTGGGGGCAGACTCCATTCTTGATCACTACAACCAATTGCTAAAGCTGGGCATTAGAAAATGATGTTAGTTAAATACATTAGCAAAGAATGTACAAACTTTAAATTGAAATCTCTGGTGCCTCATCTGAGTCTTGCTTCCAAACCTCAGTTGAGATCTTAAGTATGATCAGAGAGACTAAGAGGATAAGAAAGAAATTAAGGAGACAAAATGGTGTCTCTAGTGGCTAGCTCGACCTTCCAAGATAGAAGAAATCACTGGAAAGAATTTGATCTCTAGGGCCTCCAAACCAAGGGAAATAGACAAATGACAAACTTTTCTAACGTAAAAGAGCATCCCATTGCAAAAGTTTTGTCTTTGTTGTGCTCCCATGAAAAATGAGACAAGGGGAAACTGGTCCTAAGTTAAAATTTGAAAGTGGGGGCGCCTGGGTGGCTCACTGGGTTAAGCCACTGCCTTCGGCTCAGGTCATGATCTCAGGGTCCTGGGATAGAGTCCTGCATCGGGCTCTCTGTTCAGCAGGGAGCCTGCTTCTCTTTCTCTCTCTCTCTTTCCGCCTCTCTACCTACTTGTGATCTCTCTCTGTCAAATAAATAAATAAATAAATCTTGGGACGCCTGGGTGGCTCAGTTGGTTGGACGACTGCCTTCGGCTCAGGTCATGATCCCGGAGTCCCGGGATCGAGTCCCGCATCAGGCTCCCAGCTCCATGGGGAGTCTGCTTCGCTCTCTGACCTTCTCCTCGCTCATGCTCTCTCTCACTGTTTCTCTCTCAAATAAATAAATAAAATCTTTAAAAAAAAAAATAAATAAATCTTTAAAAAAAAATTTAAAGTGAAAGCTCTTCTAAAATAACTTTGCTAAATACATTTCCTTAGAGATAAAGGACTTTATCCTTTGGTTTTATTGTTTGCAATCAAATGGGGTAAAATTTTACTAAAAAATTTCAAGGTTTATGTGAGTTGGAATATGATTTTTCTACTAATAGAATTATAAGCAAATATTAAAAATTCATCCTTAAAACAGGGTGTGGCTTTGACCTCTCTGGGAAAAACTGATGGAACATTAGAAACGTGTGGTAGGGGTAATTCTAAGGTAGCTTTGTGAGTTCCATCTCCTGGTGTTAAATCCCATGTAATTTCATCCCCTTGAATGGAACAGGACTTCTGTTTTGCTTGTAGAAAGTAGAATATGGAAAAAAAGTGATGGAATATCTCACTCCTTGATTAGGTTATGTTATATGACAAAGGTGGTGAGATGTCTTTCCCAAGATTACATTATGTTCTATGAAATTCCATTTTAGCAGATTAGTATACAGGAAATTCTCCTTCTGTGCTTGAGGAAGCAATCAACCACAGTGTGACCTGCTTGTGAAGAGGGCCTCATAGTAGGGAACTGGAGCAACCTCTAGAATCCGAGGGTGGACGTCCACTGACAGCCAGTAAGAAGCATAGGTCTTCAGTCACACAGCCACAAGGAAATAAATTCTAACAGTTGAATGAATTAGGAAGTGGATTCTTCCCCCCATCAGCTCTCCAGATGAAAATGAAGTCTAGTTGCCCCTTTGATTGCTGTATGTGAGACCCTGAGCAGAGAACCTAGTTAAGCTGTGCTTAGGCTCTTGAAGCCCTGAAATTGGGACATAATAAATGTGTGTTATTTTAAGCTGTTAAGTTTGTGACAGATTGTTAGGCAGCAATATATCTAGATTGAGTCATAATTGCCCACAGCAGAATGGTATTAGTCTTGGTAAAACTGAAGGGAGGAAGAAGTGGTAGACTCCCTGCTGAGTAGGGATCCTGACCCTGCTGGAGCCCAGGACCCTGAGATCATGACCTGAGCTGAAGGCAAACACTCCCCTGACTGAGTGACCCAGGCACCCCTCAGTTTTTTTATTAGAATTTTTATGATGGGACCCCAGTTTCTGAGACTTCTGAACGGTTAATATGTCCTCACGGAATGCCTTCTACTTTTTCTAACAGAAAGACATTTTTCAGATTTACAATTGAAATTGGCTATATTTGTTGAGAAGCTATATATAAAAGGAGATTAAGATTTATTACATAACAGGAAGTTATAGGATATAAAAATCCTTCAAAATGAGTAGAGAAAAAAGAACTTCAGGGAACTAAGTTGTTTTCTGATAACTTTAATCTGTTGTGACTGAATGTAGGCTTTTATCTATATGGTGATCATTCAATAACAACAAATGCAAAATTGGAATTTACCAGCCAGGTCTGTTTTACTTCATTCAGATCTTTGAAAATTTACACCAAATCTCACTTTCCCTGTAATTTTATGGATCTTATGTGTTTTTTTTTATATGAAAATGATGTCCAAGAACAGCTAAAGTTATGGGGGGAATACCTAAAGTTAAGTGCTTACAGAATTGTAACATATATATGCTGAACTTGATTGGGCTTTTGTAATATATGTTTGTTCTCTAGTAGTAGGGCCATGTGTAGTATAAGTCACACCAAAGTCACATCAAGTTGTTGGTTTTCTTTAAAGATTTTTTTTTTTTAATTTGACAAACAAAGATAACAAGTAGGCAGAGAGGCAGGCAGAGAGAGAGAGAGGAAGAAGCAGGCTCCCCACTGAGTAGAGAGCCCGATGCAGGGCTCCATCCCAGGACCCTGGGATCATGACCTGAGCCAAAGGCAGAGGCTTTAACCCACTGAGCCACCCAAGCACCCCAGAAGTTGTTTTTTGCCCCAAAAGTTGTTTTTTATGTTTTCTGAATAAATTTAAAATCATAATGTATGACAAATTTGAAGGTTCTGAATATTTTTGATGCTTTTTGATATATTTTTTTTTAAGATTTTTTCTTTATTTATCTGACAGAGATCACAAGTAGGCAGAGAGGCAGGCAGAGAGAGAGGAGGAAGCAGGCTCCCTGCAGCGCAGAGAGCCCGATGTGGGGCTCGATCCCAGGACCCTGGGATCATGACCCGAGCCGAAGGCAGAGGCTTAACCCACTGAGCCACCCAGGTGCCCCTGCTTTTTGATATTTTTGATAGTGGTGATTAGCTTGTGGAAAACCTACACGCACACACACACACACACACACACACACGCACACAAGAATATTGTACTTAATGATAAAACTGTTAGTGACAAAACAATAGACAATGGTCCTCATCAAGGAAAAAAGAATGCAATGTGGAAAACAGAATTGAATTCCAAGAGTACAGTTCAAATAGAGGAAGAGAGCAGGGGATTTTTGACAAAATTTGAGAGAAGTTTATTAAGTAGTTAGGGGTTTTGTAACACAGGAGTCTCTGATTAGTAGGGCAAAACAATACTGATAGTAGGAAAGGTAGAATTTCTTTTTCTTTTACTTTTAAGTGACTAGGGTATTTCTTGTTCTGCAAACACTGAAGTCCTCTGAAGGACAGATGGGACAGGTTTTAAAAAGAGGAAAAGATAATTTTAGGCTTCAAAATCTAAAAGGACAAATCCTAAGTTAAAAATACTCTTTGAGTTGACTCTATTTTGCTAATTGGGGATGTTAAAATTACTGACCAAATTGCTGTTTGTAAATATCTGTATAAAGCAGAATGAGATGGGGCCTAACAACCAAAGTGACAACTCAGATTTATTAACATTAATTCATGGCTTAAGAAAGAAATGGAAAATATTCTGTGTCCCTACCGAGGTGCCATAATTGGAGAAAGAAACTACTTCCACTTGAGTTGGGAAAACAGCTGGTTGAGTTCAGTGTCACAGTTTGCTGTGGAAAAGGCTGGGCAGCAGGGTAGCAGGCTAGTAAGGGGAAGGATCTAAAAATAGCAAGAGTAACTGCTGGGGTTCAAAACACGAGTCTGTAGCAAGAGGCATTTCCAAATCTGATGAGCAAACTTCAGTAGAGCCAGAAGAGGCAACGTTCAGATGGGACCAGAAGCAATGCCTGTGGTACTTGGGATCCATAAAGCAGTCCTCCCTGGTGCTCCATCTAGCTGCTCATATCCCAAAGTAAGGCAGATAAGGTAAGGTTTACTATCTGTCCGTATGTGGCAGGCTGGTGGAGATTGGGTTCCAATGACAAGCCTGAAAGAAGGAATAGACAAAACCAAAACACAAAACAAAAACAAAATCCAAATGGTAATGGTAAGATATGAAGATAAGAGAGGTATGTATAATCTTGCTATGGTTTATCCATACTAAGCTACTTATAGTCTTCTGATACACATATCATTTCACTCATTTCACCCATGTTTGAGAGCATGGGTGTTTAAACAAGATAGCCTCAGGCAGCCTAGTACCTTACATATCTGAGAAAAGCTACCTACCTCTTTGGATCAGAGATTTCACACCTCTAAAGGGAAGTGGTAATACCTATTCCTTAGAATGAACTGGAATGCAATGCATGTAAATTATACATCAGAGAGTCTCCTTGAGAGTACAAAGTAAAGGCTAATTTATTTGCCCTTTGACATGATATGTCCTCTGCCAGGAAGTACTAATCTAACATTTTACTCCTCCTGAGGTTATTTACTCTTCAGTTCTCATTACATATATACACACACACACACACACACACACACACACACACACACATATATATATACACATACACATACATATATATATATATATATATATAATGTTTTATGTTATGTTAGTTATCATACCATACATCATTAGTTTTTGTGTAATGTTCCATGATTCATTGTTTGTGTATAACACCCATTACTCCATGTAATACGTGCCCTCCTTAATACCCATCACCTGGCTACCCTGTCCCCCTATCCTCTTCCCCTCTAAAATGCTCAGTTTGATTCCTGGAGTCCATAGTCTCTCATGGTTCATCTCCCCCTCTGATTACCCCCCTTCATTTTACCCTTCCTTCTCCTAATGTCCTCCATGCTATTCCTTATGCTCCACAAATAAGTGAAACCATATGATAATTGCCTTTCTTTGTTCAACTTATTTCACTTAGCATAATCTCCTCCAGTTCCTTCCATGTGATGAAAATGTTGGGTATTCATCCTTTCTGATGGCAGAGTATTATTCCATTGTATATATGGACCACATCTTCTTTATCCATTCTTTTGTTGAAGGGCATCTTGGTTCCTTCCACAGTTTGGCTAATGTGGACATTAATGCTATGAACATTGGGATACATGTGCCCCTTCTTTTCACTACATCTGTATCTTTGGGGTAAATACCCAGTGGCACAATTGCTGGTTCATACGGTAGCTCTATTTTTAACTTCTTGAGGAAACTCCACACCGTTTTTCAAAGTGGCTGCACCAACTTGGCATTCCCACCAATAGTGTAAGAGGGTTCCCCTTTCTCCACATCCTCTCCAACATTTGTTGTTTCTTGTCTTGTAAACTTTTGCCATTCTAACTGGTGTAAAGTGGTATCTTAATATGGTTTTGATTTTATTTTCCCTGGTGGCTAAAGATAAAAATTTTTTCATGTGTCTGTTAGCCATTTGTATGTCTTCATTGGAGAAGTGTCTGTCTGTTCATGTCTTCTGCCCATTTTTTGACTTGATTATTTGATTTTTGGGTGTTGAGTTTGAGTTCTTTATATATACAAGCCCTTTATCTGTAGTGTCATTTGCAAAATACCAATGGCATTTTTTCAAAGTGCTGGAACAAACAATTCTAACATTTGTATGGAACCAGAAAAGACCCTGAATCACCAAGGAAATGTTGAAGAAGGAAAACAAAGCTGGGGGCATGATGTTGCCTGATTTCAAGCTATATTTCAAAGACAACATGGTACAGGCACAAAAACAGACACATAGATCAGTGGAACCGAACAGAGAGCTCAGATATGGACCCTCAACTCTATGGTCAACTAATCTTCGACAAAGCAGGAAAAAATATTCAATAGAAAAAAGACAGTCTCTTCAATAAATAATGCTAGTAAAATTGGACAGCTATATACAGAAGAATGAAACTAGACCATTTTCTTATACCATACACAAAGATAAACTCTAAATAGATGAAAGACCTCAATGTGAGACAGGAATCCATCAAAATCCTAGAGGAGAACATGAACAGTAACCTTTTCGACATCGCCACAGGAACTTCTTCCAAAACACGTCTCCAAAGACAAGGAAAACAAAAGTAAAGTTGAACTTTGGGGACTTCATCGAGATAAAAAGCTTCTGCACAGCAAAATAAACAGTTAACAAAACAAAGAGAAAATATTTGCATGGTATGGGAGAAAATATTTGCAAATGAAACTTTAGTTCTCATTCATGATTGTTTCCTCAGTGAATCTTAATTCCAACTCTCATTTTAGATTAATTTATACTGTTAGAAGAATTTGATACTATAGCTGGTTGTTATATGTTAGTCTTTCTTATTAGATTATTTGTTTCTTGAAATCAGTGGCTATGTCTTATCAATATCTGTAACCCAAACACAGAACATAGGACCTGGTACAGAGTAATTATTGTATATGCTTTTCTGAAATGATTTGAACTAAATGCATAATGACTCATATCAAAATGTCTTGCCTCATTTACTGTATTATAAAGCCCCCAACTTGTTTCACATAGTCTCACTGATACTTCATCTTTACTTTATACTCTTCAGTTTATAACTCCATTGCACTGCATGTTTGTTTCTTTCTTGGACAGTCTTTGAGAACACAATGTATGTCATCTAATTTTTTGGAATCCCTGCATCCACAGTACCAAGCACATTTTCAGTGCCCAATATGTGCTCATTGGGAACTTAAATATGTAAGTGGCTGGGTGATTGAATCTATTAAGAAAAAAACATTTAAAAACTAGGAAAGTGACATATAATAAATGCTTACCTTTTAAACCAGGATTTATAAATTTGCAATTATATAAAATACAATAAATTTTCACTTATGCCTTACTTAAACCATGAAAAGTTAAACTATTAGATATTTCCAATTTTTGATGTATAAACTGGTTAATTTTCATCATCTTCAAATTATCTTTTATGTTGACTATAATTCCTGTTTCATGAGTAATATATTTTATTGACAGATTACTTTGCTAAGTGGATGGTGGTAAGAAAACTAAATTTTCTTTGTCTTAATAGCTTATTCATTTGTTTGTAAAGATAATTATTGCCTCATTTAGCCATTTTAATATAAGTTCATATGAACACCTTAAAATGTTCCATTTACTGTTCAGAATGTAATAATATCCCATATACATAGATCATGACTTAGTGATTTAAGTTGTATCTCCCCAAATCTAATATGATCATGTCACAGATCAGCTTAAAGCCTACTGTGATCTAATTAGTACATAAAGATGAAATCAATACAGACTTCATGGTGTGACCTACATTGTCTTTCATGGTCTCACCTAAATCATTTCCAGCTTGATTTCCTAAAAGTGCTATCATAAACCTGTGTAATACCCCCTCTGAAATCTTCACCATTCTCAATATGTATCAGACTCTTCAAAAAGTCACCTTTCATTCCTTCTCTTTTTATTTTCAGGAGTCCAGTTGGGGGAAGTATTCTTAGAAACAGAATGGCAGTTGTAGGAGTTGCAGGATGACAACCACCTGCTATTCTAACACGTGCCAATGGGTGGAATGGATGGGATGAAGACAGGAAGCATTCTCCACTACATAGCGGAGAAACGCCATCTCTTCTGTGAGGACCTCAAGGAGAGAACCGTCATTGACATGCACATGGAGGGGACACTGGATCTGCTGGAACTGATTATCATTCATCCTTTCTTGAAACCAGATGACCAACAAAAACAGCTGGTTAAAATGTCCTGGAAGGCTATAATTAGATACATGTCTGGGTTTGAAAAGGTTTTAAGGGATCACGGGCAAAAGATTTCTTATTGGTCATCAGCTGAGCCTTATGGACTTGATTCTGCTCCATATCATTTTGGCTCTAGAATAGAAAGTTTCTACTACCCTGTCGGCACCTCCAGGCGTTCACAGCGAAAATAAGTAATATTCCTAAAATTAAGAAATTATTGAATGTGGCAGCAGGAAGAAAACTCCTCCAGATGACATCTACATACATAAGAAAGAACCATCTACATCTCTACACTATAAAACATCACATATGTCTGTGAGCGAGAGTTAGTCCCTACTCATTTCTGTGTCCATAATAGTATTTTAATTGGTGCCAGGCTGCCATGAGCCCAGCTCTGTCGTGGTGCTATGTATAATTATTCTTAAGTTGGGTCTCTCATGTCAAGACATTTTCCAGAATCATCAACATTTTTTTGTCCCATGAACAACTGTTATGTGACCTTTTTCTGAAAACCTTTTTGGAGAATCTGGCATTTAAGTTAGATCTGATGCGGTTACTCATTTTTGATAACAAGACTGGGTTGGACTTCACGTTTTCCCTTGAGGTTCTGCTCTCCTCTCCTTATCCCATTCAAATACCCTCTAGTCTTTTCCTAATTTTTAGTATTTAATAACAACATAATAGCTAGTGAATAACTCCTCTCAGCCATAATTAATCCATGGTAGTAGAGACTGCAGTCGATATTAGCCAAAATAAAGAATTTACAAGTAAAAAAATCGCAATAGACTCCTGGGGGGACTCAAGATATATGTGGATTTTTGACTGCATGGTGTATTGGTGCTCCAACTCCAATTTATTCAAGCTTCAATGGTAATATACAAAATATTTAATGAAAAAGGTGGACAGCATGCAAGATGAAATGGATAATTTTAGCAGAGAAGTGGAATCTGTAAGAAAGAAACAAATGAAAAAGCTAGAAACAAACAAAAAAGAGTAACAAAGATAAGGAATGCATTCAACATGTTTATGCCCAATTCAGCCAATTAAAAATACTTCCTATGCTTGACATACCCCTCACACACACACACACATAAAAAGAGAGAGAGAGAGAGAGAGAGAGAGAGAGAGAGAATTAATGACCTTGAAGATAGGTAGGTAAAAAACAAACAAACAAAAAGTATAATCCAAGGGATGTTTGAAAATATTAACTGGTTTAGTAAATGTATTCTTGGAATCCCAGAAAGAGAAGAAAAAGAAAATGGAGAAGAGAAATAATTGTAGAAATAAGGGCAAAAATTTTTCCAAAATTAGTGGCAGACACGCTCACACAGACATGCCTCACACTGCCTATTATATTCAAACTGCTGAAAGTGAAAATGAGGAAAACTTAAAGGCAACCAGAGAAAAAAGACGTATTACATAAAGAGGACAAAAGAACTACAGCACACTTATCTGGGGTCATGCAAGCCAGACAGACTGAATTGTCGTATTTGGTGTTGCAAAATAAATAAAATAAAAACTTCCCACATAGAATTCTCTACACCCCCAAATATCTATCAAAGTGAAGGAAAAAATGTCCACTTTATACACACACACACACACACACACACTCACAACTTATTTCTAATAAACTTGCTCTGCAAGAGAGATTAAGGAAAATTCTTCAAGCAGAAGGATATGACACTGGACAGAAAGGTGGATAAACTAAAAAGAAGGATGAACTCTGATATGGAATAAATGCATAAAAGCATAGATTGCAGTTTTTTCCCATACTTTTAAGAGCTGTAGTAGATAACTTTATCTAAAGCAAAAATGGGGATATATGGTGTGCTTAAAGCATATGCTAAAAGTAAAATGTATGACCTAAATAGCACATGGGTTTGGAGGGAAGAATTGATATTTTTAGCTGTGAGCATCTTGCTCTACACGTTAAGTGATATAATATGCATAAATAGACAGCATTAATGTTACATAACATATAATGTAACACTATATGTGAGGGCTTCAACCCTAGGAATGACGACTAATTTTTTCAAGTTATAAATAATTCCACAATAGAGACAAATTAGGATTATAAGACATGCTCAATTAACTCAAAAGAAGGCATTAACTTAATTTATTACATATACTTATATTGCTTTATACACTTATTTCAGATTATAGGGACACATTTTTGAGTGATTTATTAGCTGAACACATTTTTTCATAAACCATAAGCTTCATGGAAGCTGGGGCCATATATGTTATTGCCTTAGATTATACACCAAAGTCTAGCATGTATAATGGGTTCAATAAATATTTATTGACTAAATGAATAAAATATAATTGTCTTTGCAAACAACTTTCTCTACCTCAAGTGTCCTTGGTCCTTTTCTCTGCCTGGAAGAGCTTCTAGACTTTCAAGACATGATTAACTGCCTTCTCCTTTGCTAATTCCGCATTCGTACAATACTCCTATTCAGTATTTAATTTCTGCAAGCACTTACCAAGGCAATGGGGGGTTGGGAGTTCAATTATGAGAAAAATGTGCTTCTTACCTTAAAGAAGTGCAGTATTGATAATTGACATGATAATTAGGTAACCAATATTTGTAATGCAATGATAATAGTACAAACATAGTTAAAGGCTTTTCTCGACATCCAGAATGTGAGAGAATACAGAAAACAATTACTATGAAAGACTATATTATACTATTAAAAAAAACTATTAAGCTATTGCAATTAGATATTCCACTTGTTGTCAGTGTATCATTTGATATTTTTATTTCCCTGATTTTTTAGAAACAGACTTACCTAGTTTTAGAAAAAAAAATGATTAAATGACATTTGTGTAATTAAGTACCTAATAAGTTTTTCATGTGCTCATTTGGTAAGTTTAGTGTAAGTTGTAATTACAGTGTACACAAGTGTACCCTGTAGGAGCAACTGAGATCTTGTGAGTTACACATTAACTCTAATTATTGTGTTAAAATTAGCTACAAAAAGAACCATAGAGTCATGTTAGATTTCCTTGAAATCATAAGCTGAAGATGTAAACATATGTATGGAAAATTAATGTTATTATACAGCTTTCAATGCTTTATAACTTAATATTCCCTTTAATGTTGGGAAGAGTAGCACTGCACACACTCCTGGACTATTATAGAGGACTTCTTCCTTCTGTCTCTCTTTTGCCCAATTCTAAAATACATGAATGGTTATATTTGGAACTTTTAGCTTGCTAGTCCATCTTGGGTTCCAGCTACAGACAGAATTGGAAATACTCTTAAAAAAAAAAGACTTTGGGGTTCCTGGGTGGCTCATTCAGGTAAGCATCTCCCTTCAGCTCAGATCATGATCCCAGGGTCCTGACCAAGTCCCTCCTAAACCCATATCTCCAAGAGAAACAGAAGGACCCAAAATGAAAATATAAATTGATTGTTCTTTACTACCAAGGAATTAGGAGAGCAAGTAACCCAGTCAAGAAGTGACTGGTTTGCAATGAAACAAAGCAGGTGGAGTTCTGAAATTTTGTCTTGAAGTTTTGAAACTACAAATTGCTTCTGTACCCCTCAGGAGGGGGAAATAGAATTTTAAAAACAAGAAATGGGCAGAGGACATGAACAGACATTTCTGCAAAGAAGACATCCAGATGGCCAACAGACATGAAAAAATGCTCCACATCACTCAGCATCAGAGAAATACAAATCAAACCACAATGAGATACCACCTCACACCAGTCAGAATGGCTAAAATTAACAAGTCAGGAAATGACAGATGCTGGCGAGGATGCAGAGAAAGGGAAACCCTCCTACACTGTTGGTGGGAATGCAAGCTGGTGCAACCACTCTGGAAAACAGCATGGAGGTTCCTCAAAAAGTTGAAAATAGAGCTACCCTATGACTCAGCAATTGCACTACTACTGGGTATTTACCCTAAAGATACAAATGTAGTGATCCAAAGGGGCACATGCACCTGAATGTTTATAGCAGCAATGTCCACAATAGCCAAACTACGGAAAGAACCTAGATGTCCATCAACAGATGAATGGATAAAGAAGATGTGGTATATATACACAATAGAATACTATGCAGCCATCAAAAGAAATGAAATCTTGCCATTTGCGATGACATGGATGGAACTATGGATGGAGGGTATTGTGCTTAGTGAAGTAAGTCAATTGGAGAAAGACAACTATCATATGATCTCCCTGATATGAGGAAGTGGAGATGCAATGTGGGGGGCGTGGGGGGTAGGAAAAAAATAAATAAAACAAGATGGGATCGGGAGGGAGACAAACCATAAGTGACTCTTAATCTCACAAAACAAACTGAGGGTTGCTGGGGGGAGGGGGATTGGGAGAAAGGGGTGGGGTTATGGACATTGGGGAGGGTATGTGCTATGGTGAGTGCTGTGAAGTGTGTAAACCTGGTGATTCACAGACCTGTACCCCTGGATCTAATAATACATTATAGGTTTATAAACAACAACAACAACAACAACAATAATAGCCAAGGTGTTAAGGCTTTTCAGTTAAATGGTGGACTCAGCAGTATGTTTAAGATCTATTTAGCAAAATTATTCTCTCACAAAAATGAACAAAGGAACAAGAAAATACACTCTGTGTGTGTGTGTGTGTGTGTGTGTGTGTGTGTGTGTAGTGGGGAAAAGAAGAAAAATAATATTTTATATGAAAAGATTGGTGAGACCTATCTTATCTGTTGACTAAAACCCATTTTTTCTTTTTGGACACAAAAATTAATTCATATCCGTAATATATAAAACAATTCTCAAAACATTATTAAGAAACTGGAAAAATAAATAGAAGAATAAGCCCATGGCTTAAATATGTTCTTCAAAAAAGAGATTAAATAAAAATTTTCAATACACAGGAATAAAGATTTATTGGCAATTTATTGGCAAGGATGTGGAACACTTATACTTTATTGGTGATAGTGAAAATTGGTGCAACTGTTTTGAAAATCATCTTGGAATATCTAATAAAGCTCAGGAAATGTATATTGCCAGTAGTTCTAGTCCTATGTATAAATCTTAAAGAATCTCTTCCCCATTAAAGCTGGGATAAATTTACCAGAAAGTTATACTAATATTATTCATGTTAACTTCAAATGGGAAAAAAACCAAAAGACCATTAACAATAGAGTAAATAACTATGCTGTGAAATACTATAAATCAATAAAAACAAATAAACAACACCTTCACACAGGATTGTGGGTTTATCTTAAACACATGCTATTGACTATAGTAAACAATATTTAAAGAAATAAGTGCAATACGATTTTATATATTTTTGATGTGTGTATAGGTACGATATATATGCCTATCTATATATCACAAGGAGACATAAATAATATTATTTGTAGATGCAGCTAAAATAAAAATAAAACAAAGACTATTCTCCATTGCAAATTATTAGTAGCCTTGTTGAAGGTCGGTTGACAACCAACATATCTACTAAGGGGTTAATACTGTAAATATATAAGTAATTCCCCAATTCAACGGAAATTAATTAATTAACTAACTAACTAATAACTGGATTTAAAAATAGACAAAGGACTTGAGTAAATATTACTCAAATGAAAATATACCGTTGGTCAACAGGTGTGAGAAGATGCTCAAAATCACTAGTCATCAGGGAAATGCAAACCAAAACCACAATAAGGTATCACCTCACACTTGTTAGGGTGACTAATAATGAGTGTTGGTGAGATGAAGAGAATTTGAACCCTTATTTAGCTGTTCCTCAAAAAACTAAAACTAGAAGTGTCATATGATCCAGTAATCCCACTCTGGGCAGACATCTAAAAAAATTGAAATGAGGATCTCAGAGACACAGCTGCACTTCCATTGGCCATTACAGCATTATTCACAATAGCCAAGATATGGAAACAAATGAAGTGCACATCAGTGGAAGAATGAATAAAGAAAATGTGTTGTGCATCTTTATGTCAGCATCAAGTGTGATGTGCCTGTTTCTTTCAAAATGGTAACACTGTCTTAATGTTCACTTGGAATCAGAAGATGCAGCCTTAGGCCCACAAGAGTTGGCGATTTAGAATTGAGATAATCATATAAAGTTAGGGCTCTTGAAATGCTACACATTCTGTGAAAAGCAGACTGCTAAAAAATGTCCTGTTGGGGCACCTGCTGGCTCAGTTGGTTAAACATCTGCCTTTGGCTCAGGTGATGGATCTCAGGATCCTGGGATCAAGCCCCACATTGAGTACCCTGCTTCGCAGGGAGTCTGCTTCTCCCTCTCACTCCCCTCCATGAGTACACTCTCTCACCCTCTCTCTCTCTCAAATAAATAAAATTTTAAAAATTGAATAATACCATAAAATAAAAACTGTTTAAATGTCCTATTGGCAAAATAATAACACAGGGAAAGATGTCTGTCTGGGCTTGGGTTTCAGATGAAACAATAACAGCAATGATGACAAAAGCTCTCATGAGACCTTTTTTTTTTTTTTTCAAGATTTATTTATGTATTTATTTGACAGAGATGGAGATAGTGAGAGAGGGAACACAAGTAAGGGCAGTAGGAAAGAGAGAAGCAAGCTTCCCATTGAGCAGGGAGCCCAATTGGGGCTTGATTCTAGGGTCCTGGGAGCAGGGCCTAAGCCAAAGGCAGATGCTTAATGACTGAGGGACCCAAGTGCCCCCTCACGAGACTTTTTTATTTTATTTCTTTTTATTTTTTTTAAAGATTTTATTTATTTATTTATTTGACAGAGAGATCACAAGTAGGAAGAAAGGCAGGCAGAGAGAGGGGGGGAAATAGATTCCCTACTGTGCAGAGAGCTGATGCGGGGCTTGATCCCAGGACCCTGAGACCATGATCAGAGCCAAAGGCAGACACTTAACAACTGAGCCACCTAGGCACCCCTTATGAGACTTTTAAACCACAGACTTGCACCACTAAGAATTTATTACTATCAGGTTGATCTATGCCCATGATTTACCTGACCTGGCAAAAAGAAATACAATAGTTGACTTATGGGACATTTTCTCATTTCAGTATACATGATTCTCACAAGCAAGACCTGCCGGAAAATGACTTGTCAGTCCAAAGATAGAAAAATGTCCTGAAAGAAACCAAGACAAGGTAGAAACAGAAAGGAAAATAAACAGCAGAGTTAGTGCCCCAGAACTAAGATGGCAGGGCTCTTCTAAAAAGTGAAATAAAGTTATAAATTTTGAATTCTTATATGCCAGTACACATTGTCTTCATTCCCTTTAACCTTCATATCATCACCAAGATAGGTGATTTTATCCTCATTTTATAAATGAAGAAATATAGGTGTGTAAGGTGTCAATGACTTGGCAAAAAATACAAGGCTAACTCGTGCAGCATGGGTTAGCCTTGTGTGCCAGACTCTGGGGGTGCTCCTAGATCAGCCTCTGTTAGAGATGCAGTCAGTTCTCAATGGGCACTCTGAGATCAAGAGTTAAATCCTCCTGACTTATTCTCAGAGCCTTGACTTTTTTCTTTTTTTCTCAGCCGGCCACCAGAATAGCCCCCAAGTAGCCTTTTCCCAGTGGAGGATTTAATGCTGAAGACAGTTTTATGAAGAGCCTCATGGGTAAAATCAGTGTAGAGGAGAGAAATGGATACATTTCTGAGGAGATTAAGGTAAATTTTATGTCAGATATTACTTTAAATGAAATTAAATGGTACATTTCAAAAAGGCAGAGAAACAACAAGAATGAAGTATGGGTTTAGATAATAATGAGAACTCAATTATAGTTGCTGATTGTGAAAAAAATCAGCTTTAGATGGAGTTTTGAAAACTGATGTCAAAGAAATTTCTCTTACTTCCCTCTCCTCCCTGGAAAAAAGAAGTAAAATGCAGTCTAAAATAAAAAGAAGAAGAAAGAACAAGATATAACAAAAATGATTTGAAAAAAGAACTTAATGAGGCTTCTGGAAATACACATGAGTCATAAGAATTTATTCTATAATTTAATATATTATTCATATATTTATGTAGTGATAGAAAGATAATCAGATGAACACAGCTGAAAATAGAATTGATGAGCCAGAAATTAGGTGTGATAATATTACACTGAGTAATGAACAGAGAGGGAAAATGATGAAAAAAAAGAAACTGTTCATAGGTATGGAGAAAAAGAATGAAACAATCTCATATATTCTAATGGGAAATTTAGGAGAAGAGGATAAAGAAAAGAAGGCAAGAAACAATGCCCAGAAAAATAGTGGTAGAACAATTTATTATTTATTATTCCTATGCAAAGAAAAATTAGAACATCATAGCCTGTAAGATGGTATTTGCAACACATAAGCCAGCAAAGTCTTAGTTTTCAAAGTGCATACCCTACATATCAATTACAAACAAAGCTATGTTATTTCTAGTAGAAAAACAGACAAGACATGTAGAAAAAATTATAGAGTAGGAAACACAAATGAACCAGAAATATGTGATAAAATGGATTCCTGACTATTTTAAGAAGTCACTTTACAATCTAAACTACTTAACTCTTTAACTCTTGACTTTCACTCCATTACCACATTAATTCATTGTTATTTTTTTAAATGTATACAACAAATTTTACTTCAAATTGATAACACAAAGTTATGTAACAACATTTTAAAGGGTGTATAAAACCCATCCAACTCCAGCTTTCTCTTCCATTCATTCGCAGGAAGATTCAATGGAATCTGTAATGTTCCCATACTTAAAAAATAATGTAGTAAATAGTGCACAGTACAAGATTTGACAAAGTGGGCAGTAAGGGTAGTAAGTACACTTCTTAAACAATTTTTATTTTATTTATTTATTTTTATTATGTTCAGTTAGCCACTGTATAGTACATCATTAGTTTTTAATGTAGTGTCCAATGATTCATTAGTTACATATAACACCTTGTTTGCTTTATTCCTCTATAATTTTTTATATTCTTGAAACTAATCATAATAAATTAATGACATTTAAGATAGAAAAATATGGGGGAAGGATGGCTAGAAGAAGATAAATGTGCTATGGCAATTTTACCATTACCAAATTCTGATTACAGGGACTTTTTAAGTTCAAATGCATTGAAAGGTAAAATTATAATTAGTATTCATATCTGCTTTTCACAACTCTTTCGCAGAGTCTGCTTATTGTAACAATTGTATTTGTAATGCAGCCCATGCCTTGACAGATACTAACAAAAGTCAATCAGCAAAATGATTCTCCCTCTTCTTCCACCCTCAGGCTCCGGGCAATCACAGAAACTATGAACATCTGCTTGGATTCTGATTGCCATGTTCACTGATTCAGTGCACCCAAATAAGCAACAATTAGTCTGTTCAGCATGTGTCAAAAGATCTGTCAAGTTAATTCAAATTAAGACAGGATAAATTGAATCCAGTTGGCATCATGCATATTTGTATGCAAAGTTTAAACAAGCATCAGCTGTGCTGTGTTATCATTTATTTACAAGCAAAACAAGAATATATTGTTACATAATTTCAGAAATAACTATCTCTCATCATAATTTTACTACGTCATCAACTTGATGTATTTTCTTGGGGTGAAAGAAAAATTTCTAATGGATTTGAGTGGACTCCTGAATTGCATTAGATCAGAATAGTATCTTTTTTCTTGGACTCATTTATCTTAGTTCCATTAATTAGTTCCTAGGTACACAACTGGGTTTCAAAACTTGAGATGTGTGAATTTCCATAAATGATACTCCCAAAGGTGAATGCTTTTTATATATAAATCTTACATTTATTCTTAAATCTTAAACATTCTATAGAATGTTAATGTCTTCAAGTGGTCAGGTGATAGTTTTCTATCTCATTTATTGCATAGCAGTCTGTAGTATTAAATATCCCTATACTTGAATGAAGAGAGAACCTGGACAATCAGAGAATTAACAACACTGAGGAAGCTGGAAGGCTCTTAGCAGAAGACAGAATGAGGGTGCTTCGTTGGCTCAGTTGGTTAAGTGACTGTCTTTGGCTCAGGTCATGATCCTGGAGTCTAGGGATCAAGTCCCTCATTGGACTCCCTGCTGGGCAGGGAGTCTGCTTCTCCCTCTGACTCTCTCCCTTCTCATTCTCTCTCTCTCTCAAATAAATAAGTAAAATCTCAAAAAAAAAAAAAAAAAGGCAGAATGATGGCAGTGGCATTAATTATCATCTATTCTGTTTTCCAACTGTCACAACTAGACAGTACTCCACTTTCCATCTCTGTTGCTGTTTGGATGGAGTCATGCAGAAGGTCACCTAATGTGCTGTATGCTATTGATCTTCAAAGGAGGGGCTCCACAGTGCTGCTGTATCTCTAATACACTCAGATGAAACATAACTTTTGGGAAAAAATAGAAAATTGCTTTACCAAGCTCTTAAGTGTTTACTTTAAGTGAGTCATATTCTCCCACTTCTGACACTTTTTCTCCCACTTTTGATACTGAGAGAGGAAGAAGGAGGCTGTTAGAATTCATGGTTCTGATTGAAGTTGGAAATAGAAGAACTGAAAAAAAAAAGACAGAAAGAACAGACTTTTAGGAACTATAATATGACATGGGATTTAGTAGAAGGGAAGTTCACAATGACAATTAGGCAAATAGTTATCAAAATGCCTGCAGTTCTGGCCATTGGTGAGTACTGGTCAGAATCTTAGAGCAGGACAGACTCTAAAAGGACTCCATTTCTACAAAATAGAAATAATTCAATTCTATTCAAATTAAGGAGGTTGAGATATTTCTCCCTTTCCTTTCATTTAATATGAATATCAACTAAACACTAGGTTGGTAAAAAGCATTTGTCTGTGGGTTAATATATAAATTTTAATATAAGTTCTGACTGTAAGAATTGGCCTTTCAGAAGAAAAAAAAATAAGAAGGAATAAACAACACATTTCCCAGATGGGTAAATTATGTTGACAGTGACTTCCTATCTCTATTATCATAGTTCTTTATGTTTTTGTTTCAACACTTCAATCTTCTGATTCTTTAAAGTATGTTGTTGTCAAAAATATTAGCTATCTCGACCAAACTTTTGTCAGAAGCCATTGTGATAGCCCTACTTCCCTTCTTGACATCAAAATTGTAAGCATCGGTCCAGAGCTCAAGGTTAAAATCAAAGTTTTCTCTCACAGACAAGAGTCTTCCTCTAAATTTAGACAACAACTGCTCTAAGAAACAACATGCTTTACAATTCTGTTTTTAATAAGCTATAACTATACATTTATGGTCTATAAATATATATCTTTACCTTGTCCACAAGTTTATCTTGAGAATGATCATCAGATAACTGAAATCAAGAAATCTTCTCTATGGGAGACATCTACCATCTGGCCTGAGAAATATCATTTGCTCCACTCCTTGATAATTGCTCTTATATGTTCCATCAGGAACTCATTCCATGTGGCATTTGGGACACTGTTAGCTCAGGACTTTCTCCAACCATGTCCTAATTTTGCCAAGGGAACATGGTCCAAGGTACAACAATTCCGCTCTCCCAGAATGTTATTTATTTAAAGTCTTTTGTAAAAACGAATTTTGACTGATGAAAATAAAGAATGAACAGATTTTTCTTTACCCAGATTTGCCAAGGGCATTACACTAGTTTTATCATTCATCTTCTGTCTCTCAGTAGACTTTGGCTTTTTTTTTTTTTTTTTCTAAAACACTTCAGAATAAATTGCAAACACTCCAGATGCTTCAGTGTGATTTTCTAAAAAAAAAAAAAAAAAAAAAAAAAAAAAAGGGCATTGCCTTAGATAACCACAGAAACATTATAAAAATCAGGCAATTAACAATGATACTTTGCTATTACATAATCTCCAGCCTTATTAAAATGTCACCAATTATTCCAAGAGCACATTTTTTGTTGGGTCTCCTTCATCACCTCTAATCCGGAAAAATTCCTCTACATCTCTTAATGTTTTATAACCTTGCACTTCGGAAGATTTCAGAGCAGCTATTTTATAGACTGTCACGCAATTTGGGTTTGTCTTTATAATTATGTTCAGTGCAGGAGTATTTGTTGAGAATGTCATAGAAATGGTGCAGTGTTCTTTCTGGTACCTCATGTCAGGAGGCCCACTGTGTTCATTCGTTACATCACTTATAATGTCACATGTGATTCTTTGCTAAATTGGTGTTGCTCTCTTTGCTCTCTTTCTCTAATATAAAATTACTGTATCAATAATTATCTTGTGGGAACATATTATGTAACTATGCAAATATTCCACTTCATCATACTTTTCCCCACTCATTTCAGCATCCATTGGTAATTCTTATCTGAGCAAGTAATATTGCCTTAGTGGTTTCCAGTTACAACTATCTATTTCTATCATGCTTTCTATAAGAACATTCACTATCCTCCATTTATTTTTTATAATAATGTAAACTCATACATACTTATTTTAGTCTATGGATTATATCACTATAATTATTTTTGTTGCTCAGATTCTCCAGATTTAACCAATAAGATCCTCTTCAAGCTTTCAAGCTGACTTCTGTGTCCTTTCCCTCTTTGATGGGAAGGAATGTTGTGTGTGTGTGTGTGTGTGTGTGTGTGTGTGTGTGTGTGATATAGATACATATATTTTCCCCATAATTTCATACTGTTACTTCTAATTCATGTTCAACTGGACAATATTTATTCTAACATTTTTTCCCTTCCATACTTGTAACTCTGTTTTCTAACATTGAGAATCCTGGCTATTATATCAACAAAGCCCTTGTTTATTTTTTAATCCTAGAACACATATAAAGTAGCTTCAGAATATTTAGCCCACTTCCAAAAAAGCTGCATATAATACAGGCTAATCCAGTTAACCCACATTTGGAAACTACATTCTTAAAAAAATGATTTTGAAAGATTGTGTAAAATTTACTCCCATTCATCCTCCTCAACAAGATCCTCTCACTTAAGAACTTTTTAAAAACTTGAGCATAATTGGCATATAATACTTTATTATTAGTTTTTGGCATACAGCATAAAAATTTGATATTTGTGAAATAACCACCACAAGTCTAGTGAATATCCATCACCATATTTCATTACAGAATTGTTTTGAAAAGCCTTTCAAAATGTTCTGCATCCCTACTTTGCTTTAACTTTTTGTTACATACTTTTGTGTCTTAGCTGTATAACTGCTCCTTCTTTTTCTACTTCTACAGAAATCTGTTTCATTTTTTGTTGGGTGGTAATCTCCACAGCAAACTCTTCTCATTCCTGTCCCCAGATACCAGTCAAGTAGTAGCCAAAGGTTTTGCTCTTAATTTCTTACCTTGTAGATTGGCAGGGCCATTGCCTCTAGCTCTTGCTTTTTTCTATAGATCAAGAGATGAATTCTTTTTTAGGGAAAAAAACCCAATATAAACCAAGGTCAATTTTTAAATCTTTTGTGATTTTATTATACATATTTTTGGAGGGTTGGATTACTACTGTTTTAAGTGGCTGATTAACATATGATACATTAAAATTCCATTTTGATTTAATGAAGGTAATGAAATATTAGATCATATGAATATTAACGTGTAATCTCTTCATGATCTGTCTGATATGTTTTAATCATAGTTTTGAGAAGACAAATTTGATTCGAAACTACTTATATATTGAACGTGTAATGCCTGTATTTTCTTTACTGACCATATCCTACAGGAAATAAATTAAACTAAATTAATATCTAGAGATAAAATAATGTTTTACAGATCTAAGTGCCATTTAGGTATATTGGATGCAGCCAGCCTTTAAAAATGTCATCTTCACTGAAATGACAGTGATATGGTACCTTAAGCAAACACTAGGATGAACCAGTCGGTTCTATCTACATTGGATTGCAGACAAATTATCTAAACTTTCTCTCATTTCAATTTGAAACATTAAGACAGTTTTTTTTTTTTTTTTTTTTTTTTTTTTTTTTTTACTTTGCAGATTATAGAGACACTGCATATGCAGCAGATGATCTGTCTTCATTTAAAGCTGCACTCAAGTGCCTTTAGCACTTATTGGTGCTAACAAGAATGTGGGCTACCTCAATCCACTGTCAGAAGAAATCAAGGAGAGTTGGCACAGAACCCAAAGAGAGAAAATACATAAACATAACAGAAATTATCATGGAAATGACTTGGATAAAATGTAATAGAAATGATGGATAAAATGTAATTGAAATGAGCTTTCAAGTCAAATACAAATGTACCATTGTCTTGTATGCATATACATGAACACACACATGAACATACAAACATATGTAATGTACATTTCGGCAAGCCAGCCACACAAGACTCATCATGGAAAGATCCACGGTTTTTAGGTTTTGCTATTTCCTTATCTGTACTGCTGGTTATTGGCTAAGAGGTCTGAGTTATCAAACATCGGGAGAATCGAGAGTAATCTCAGCCTAAATAAACTGTGTTTATGTGAATGAGAATTTTCTACTGAATTTGATGTTTATGTTATATGACAGACTGGCTTTATTACCAGATCATTTTTAAAAACTGAGATAGGAAAATTTGGCAAACAATATTCTTGGTCATCTCAGAGCTCATTTTAGCACCTTCGATCTCAGTCATTTTCACTGGCCTTGACCTTCAATTTACAAGTCTATGAATTTATGTCTTTCTCTTCATCATAGAAGACAAAATTGACCCTGTCCTTTATCCTCTATAAGATAAATAATTACACTCTGGGAAATGAAGTTATTTTCACCTTATGGTTATGGTAATGATATTCCTGATTCTAGTAAATTGCAAAATCCAGAACAGTATATGTGGGACAGGTAAGGGTGTGATCAACACTTCTACTGATAGTTGGAAAAAAATCAGCAGAAATATTTCAGATCAAGAAAAAGCATTATTTTCTCTCTATCTCTTGATCCCATAAACATATTTCATTTGTAAAACTGCTTTATTCACTTTATTACACTTCTATCACCCATTCTTCCTACACAACCACAACTCCTGATAATTCATTTCTCAATTGGAGTTTGATTTGGGGAAAATCAATTTATCAGCATTTTGTTTTTTCTCTTATTGTATATAAGCATTGAAAAATGAATAACTTATGACTTAGGAAGAGTACATTAACTGGAGACAATGAATGACGTGGTAAAAGTATTCCCCTACATCTCCCCCTCTTTTTTTTTTTTCCCCTGATGCCACAAGTGTCAAACCAGTCCAGAAAATGTTTTATGTCTCAAAGTGTAAAGCAGCAAGTTCCTGAGTTGGAGTACTTTCCTGCCAGACTTTCATTGTTGGTGAGTATTTCCCAGTTGCTTCAGAAATGACTCCCTCTGAGGATATTGTTGAAATGTTGTGTGCACGGCTGCTTGTTGAAGCCAAGAAATGATGCAGAACTACTCACGTGAGCTCCTCTAATTGTTCTTGTACTAGCAACTGAGGAATTCTCACAGATGGGTTTATCATAACACTTTGTTAGCATTTTTGTATAACAACTGCCTTTTCATCTAAAGGAAACCCTGGAGGAAAATACAACATTCAGGAATAGGGTTTGAATATTAATTAATTGATGCTTCAAGGAAAAAAGTTTTCTTTCTTAATATGCTCATTGTACATAGCAAACTTTGTGAAATGTAAGTTTATTCAAGTTACGTACAGATGTCATACTTTCTAGATTTATAATAAATTATTTCGTTTGTCTTTATTTCATTTTAGAATCTTTCACTTTGATATCTGCTATTCAAAGGATGATTAATTTAAGATTTTTTTGCACGCTTGCTGTTGTCATTAATATTTCTAATCAGTGTCATTGTGTGAACATTTATTAATTGCAGATATTTCAAGAAAGGGTTTACAGGCTCCTGTAGGGTAAATTATTAAATTAGAACAAGGTTATTGACTAGGACTTTGGTTTGCTGGATTGGTTGGTTGGTTGGTTGGTTGGTTGTTGACTGGAAGTGTGGTGATTTTTTTAACAATGAATATTATGGTTTAATTAGTCATAGAAGCTAATGTTGAAATTCCTAAATTCTTAAAGCAATGGTGTTGAACATGGGACTGTTTTTATACTTTCTTTAACAACTTTGACACATTTATTGTTATGATTTTAAATCAAAAAGGAAATACAGAGATAATATTGATTTGATCGGGTACATATTTTCAGAAAGGAATATTTCAAAAGTCAAGTAGGTGTCCTTGAGTTATCGGCAGGTCCACTTTGGTGTGTTGCTTATTGAATTCTGTTTTTAAAGCTAATTCTGTATTTGTGTGCGTGTGTATGTGTGTGTGTGTGTGAGAGAGAGAGAGAGAGAGAGAGAGAGACAGAGAGATAGAGATAGTAGCAAGAATAGCTTTAATTTAAGGTTGCATGAATCCTTTATTCTGTTTTTGTTTTTGTGAGGTCTACTAAAGTTATCTTTTTCCTATCATTCATATTGAGATATTAATAAACAAGCAATATTTTATTTCACATGAAAAATGAATACAATAATCCATCTGATATTTCCTCAATTCATTATTTTCTCTTAATGGAAAACATGATTAATTCATTAACATATTTTCAGATAATCTTTATGGTTAACCTTATTAATTTAAAATTCTGCCAATTAACATTCATTCATATTAATGGTCTGCTTCTTACTTGTTTACTTTATGGGAGGCATTATTTTATTGTTTTTATTTGACAATACAACTATTTAATGAACAACTTTCAAAAGTGATACATTTTCTCTTTTCATCAGTCCCTATTTGTGATGTTATCTCTCTCATATTCTAAGAATAAAGAAAGGTGTTTAAAGTAAAATAAGAAATAAATTATTCTGAAAAGGATCAGTGTTCTAGTGTGTCCAACATCTTCAGTATTCCGTATTCATCAATGTGGAAATGATTAGTAAACTTGGAAACAACTGTTCTTCTGAGCAGTTCTTCTGAAATTTAATACTTAAAGCAAACTATCTCTGATACAAAAAATAAAAAATGCAATGAACCAATACAAATGCAATGAACCAACAATTGCCAGCTATCATGTTACAGTGATTAGACTATTGCCAACTTTTAAAACATTTATAATCCAAATGCATTCATTCCAGTGCAACATGTTTCATTTAAGTAAGCTTCTCTGATACACAGAATTAACAGGTTGGATCTGCACAGTCCACTTACTCAAGGATTTCTTACAGTACAGTACTGTACATGCATTTTCTCTTCTTTATTATTTTCTTAAGAACATTTTCTTTTCTCTCAGTTACATTATTATACAAACATAGTATACAACATATATAATATGTAAAATATGTGTGAATAGACTTTTTGTATTAGTAAGGCTTTTGGTCAACAGGAGGCTATTAGTTAAATTTTGGGGGAGTTAAATCTTGGGGGAGTCAAAAGTTATCATAGATTTCTGAGTGTGCAGGGGGTCAGTGCCCCTAACACTAATGTTGTTCAAAGGTCAACCATGTTCCGTAGAGTAATATTAGAGAGAACTCACAACTCTCTTCAGAGGCTGGCCAGAGAGGTGGATGAAATAGCAACCAGGGGGCACTGCAGCTTTATGAAATTACCTCAAAGAAGATGACAAGAAATTTGTTCTGAGATTTCTTAAGAGTTTAAATATGGTTTTTAACTTTCTGTGATATAATTCTCGGTGACCTTGAAAGAAAGTTTCTGTTTAGGAGTTTATGCTTAAAAATTAAGTCATACTTTTCTCAGTTGTCCCACATTAAAATATGACTTTCATTTTAAAGACTTAGATATATAAAGAAAGAAGATGATTTATTTTCTTTATTATTATTAAATAACTGATTCTCAGGAACCTTGAGGGATTGGCAGATGGGGTTATAATTCTAATGTTCTCTTCCATTTAATTTGAAGACACACGTATTTCTATTACAAAAAATCTGAGACTTAAAGTTAAAATTTTTTTGTGGAACAAACATTTGGTATTTTGGACACTTGATATTTCCAACCCTTAATTTAAAAGACATGATTATATTCAAAGTGATTCAAGAAAATTCGGTATATTTTACTTCATTAGTATATAGTAGAAGACATTGAATACAAAGTCAATAATGCACATGGTCCTTTAAAATAGTTTCCTACAATAAGCATAAATCACAACTTGCAGGAAGTACTTTGGTCAATGTTATTTGTTAATTTTTATAATTTTTAAAATTTTTAATTTTTTTTATATTTTAAAAATTTTTTTAAACATTTTATTTATTTGACAGACAGAGATCACAAATAGGCAGAGAGGCAGGCAGAGAGAGAGGAGGAAGCAGGCTCCCAGCTGAGCAGAGAGCCCGATGCAGGACTCAATCCCAAGACCCTGGGGTCATGACCTGAGACGAAGACAGAGGCTTTAACCCACTGAGCCACCCAGGTGCCCCAATTTTTTTTTTTATTAATTGTAAACTTCATTAAATTATGAAGTTGGGGTGTGTGTGTGTGTGTGTGTGTGTGTGTATAATAATAAACATATCAATTTAAAGTCTTGCATAAAGGAGAAGTTCTCTGAGCCAACATGAGTTGCTATTGATTTCTTTTAGTGATGAGAAATCAATCTGTAAATTTGTTGCATGGGCATAGAGATATGGACCTTCTGTAAATTCGTTGCATGGGCATAGAGATATGGACCTTCCTCTACCTCAGTAGGCAGACTGAGGTAATTATTTCACTATTACTTTTAGACTCTGAGCCATGCCTACAGACCACATACCAACGATTAGTCAAACTACCTTTTTCTCTCTCTCTTATCTCCTCTTCACTTTCCTAGAAACCTCCAAATCAGTCTAAACAGGCATAGTACTCATCCTATCCTCTTAGGCACTATTTACATATAAGATCTGAAAGTTGTCTGTATGTTACTACTATAATCTCATTCTTGTCATATTCTCTATTTCATCTTACTTCCGTTTTTTAAGAGATACAAGGGATTATATTAAAAGAGAGTATGTTATTATTGTTTCATCTTCCTTACTGAAGTTTTGGAATTTATATTATATAGATAAGACCATCTATTTTCTCCCCTTCATCAATTTAAGATAACTAACATGCTCTTTAGTTAGAAAACATGGGCTCCATTTTCATATGTAAAATTTGGTATTATATATATTAACTAATTTTTATATTATATTATATTATATTTCATATTTATTTATGTATATATTTAAAATATATTTTATATCTCTATCCTATCTATCTAACTATCTATCCATCTGACATTATTGCTGCTAGCTTCTGTGTGCTTTCCTTCAGGACTTGCCCCTGTACATGTCTTCAGAAAAATATTCCTGTGCTACAGAGAGTGGAAAGTGCTACAGAGAGTTTGGGACTTTGTATCCTTCTGGATGGCCTTACATCAAATAATTGACTGGTGAGTGAATTTGAAAGTCCAACCAACTCTCTCCCTTTGGGCAGGCCAAACAGTGTGGTGTAATTTATGCTCCAGAATTCACCATGGGATCAGGTTGAAGCTGGGATTTTGCCTGAAAGCTTGCAGTTGTTTGCCTTTTTTTTCTTTTTTTTTTTCCTTTGTTTTTTGCTTTCCCCACTTTTTTACCAATTTCTTTTGGAAGAATTGCTTTAATAAATCACTCATACACATATCCTGTCTCAGGATTAACTTCTGGGGAATCTGACCGAAGGCAAGGATTTGCTATTCAAATTTCTCTATAACTATTCCAAAATTTACCATGATACAGAAAAAAAAATGTTTTTATATAGATAATCCCCTGATAATCCCTTCTGTGTGTGTGTGCATAAAAGACAGACTAGGAGGAAATATTGGTACTTATGTTTTGAGAAACATGGTAGACTGAAATAATTCAGAAGGTTCTGCCCTAGTACGAACATACAGGATCAAATAGGACTAAAACCATTTAAATATATAGCTGTATATGAAAGAGCAAAGACAAAATTCCCATGTCAGAAATGTACACACCTTAAACCTAAGTGGCAGGCAGCAAATACTGAGTCCCTTTCATCAATTCCTATCTATTTCCTGGGAAAGCACACAACTCCAAAACTTCACCAGGACAGAAAACGAAGTCTGAATTTATACCATCCATATAGTCTAAGAATCAATCAGGAGTTTCTAACATGTAAAAAGACATAATAATACATGTACTTAGGAAACTAGAAATAACAAAAAAATTAATAATCTTATAAAGACTATTGCTGCAGCTTGGGTTTCCTTAGGAAACCAACTCTGGGGCAGTGATTATCACACAGTTGGCTTATTAGGGAGGACTCCTGGAATTAGTTCTTGTAGAATGGAGGGCAAGAGAGTAGGATAAGGCAGAGGGAGAAGTTGAGCTGTGCAATGTTGAAGGAAGCTTCAGCCGATTCTATGGGGCATTCTGAAGCTGGGATCTCTTGTCAGAGTCTTCCTGACATGAATGAGCAAGTCTAGCATCTCAACTCTGTGATGATTAATCTTTTGGTGCAGGATGTTCCGGGGGGAATACTTTGGGCCAGGCGGCTTTCTGAAGCCAGGACAATCCAGAGAGGAGTTTGACAGCTGAGAATAAGCTGCCAGCAACACTCCTAGGAGCTGGGAAAATTAACCGTTCATTCCTAAATGGGGATCTGAACAGGGTGTCCTAGGTCAACACAGATTTCTATCAGAAACCCCAAGAAAGTTTCAAGCTAAATAATGAAAATCTAGAAGTAGTTCTTTCAAAGTAAAAAATGAGTCAAGATTTGTGGATATAAGCACTTTTATTAGTATTACCCTGATGGCAGCAGTTAATAGAACAAGAAACATGATTTATAAGAATTAGAAATAAAGAAGAAAAATTAACATTACTCCTAAGTGACAGGATCAATGACATATCTCCATTTTCTCATTATGCACTTAATCTTTGACTCTCTCCGGTCTTCATCTTTTCTCAAACACAACGCATCTCCTCCCTAGCTTCAGTTGTCTCAGGTCCGATAGATTTTTGTTGGACCTTGCATTACTAGTCTTACCTGGCATGTTTAACACCGCTTTACCTTCTGGAAAAGTTCTGCTCTCTTGCCTGAGGAGACTCAACTCTCCTTGTTTCCTCCTGCCCATGCTGAATTTTCTTTATGGGTATCTCTTCACCTGCCAATCTCCGTGATGCAATTCTTGGCCCACTGCTCTTTCAACTTTACAGCCTGCTTGGATAGCCACATTCTCATCTATATGCTAATGACTCTCAAGCTTCTGTGGCAGTCTTTGTCCTCAAGACTCTTTTGTCAAGGCTTTTAGACTTGTTTAATCAATTGCCTCCTCATCACCTTCAGTGTCCTACAGTCACCTCAAATTCAGAATGTATAAAACCAAACCCATTAGTTTTCTACCTCAAACCTGCTTTTTCTACATTGCAAATTAATTATTGGAGTCTGAATCTGGACCCAACCATGAAAGAAACTATCCACTTAACCACACATGTCCCAATGTATTAGTTTTCTTAATATTAGGAAATGAAATTTGCCCAAAGAGTTTAATTTGTATCCATTTAAAATCTAACTCTAATCTCACATGTAAGGAAGTTAAATTAATAAATGACCTTCTTATTGTCTTACATATTCAAAAGAGATTACATGATTTGTATGGAAGGTTTTTCTAAAAATAAATTTTAATGATTGATTTTTCCCACTGAATTTTATATCAGATATAAATAAAAGTCTTATGTCTTTATTCATTTTCACGTGATGTAATAAAGATAGATTTACACTATTTAAACATTACATACAGTTGGAAAGTCTTTGAATCAAAGGTGACAAAAGTTATATTTCAAAGATCTTAAAAATCTCAACTGACTTTCTTATCCCCATAATTAACTACATCTTGAGTATATAATCAGAAAAACATGAATTAAGATCTACATCTAGCTAGTAATTCCATAAAACACATTTATTTTTTCTAATAACTATGTCCTATATAAAGTATTACTGAGGGCAATTAGGGAAGTCTCCTGAATGGCAATCTCAGAACTGTACCAGAGACTTACAGTGTATTATATATGATGGCTTATATAAAATATAAGAGCAGTGGCTTATACATATAAGGTTGTATCCTCTTACCGAAGAGAACCCTGTGTATAGGCATTCTCGGCTGATAAGGCTACTCAAAGAAGTCATCAGATTTTAGGGCTTGGAACTCATCAGATTTACGCAAAATTAACTCCAAGATTGCTACAAGAACTTTGGGATTCCATTCTCTAGGTTGTGAAAGCCTATACAACACTCTCACCTGCATCTCTTTGTCCAGCACTTAGCAATGTGGAAATCATTAATTGCAAGAAAGCCTGGAAAATGTAATCCTTAGGTTGAGTGATTTGCTTCCCCAAATAGACAATTTTTTTCTGAGGCAAAAGAGAGAAAGGATGTTGAGTGGCAGCTAGTATTCTAATACTTGACTGAGCAATTACATTATTTATGTTTGTTTGAATTGAGCCATGCATTTCCATTTCCTCTCTAGCAAAGTGTTCAACATCACCTTTGAATTTTGTCAGACCATTAAATTTAACCACAAGTAGTATGTGGAGAAGGAGATAATCTAACGATCTTAAAAGGCCTCAAAATTTAATTTGTGCACTTTCCAGCCGGTAATTTACAGAAAAAGTAAAACCTAGCAATTCAGCTAGAAGTCATGTTACTGAGAAAAAAATTCAAAAATATTAAAAGTAGTTTATTGCAAAAGCTGCAAAAACATTTCAAAGCTAAAGAAAAAATTTTCAATAATGCCAGATTATGAATGGCATATCAAACTATTTTCACATTGATAGAAATAAGAAATAAGAAATAATTCTCTTTTGTTTTATTTTTGTTTTTGTGTGTTAAAAGTTTGAATCAAAATCAAATTTTCTGCATAATACAAATGTTTAGTGAGCTGCTACATTATATAGTGTTTATTTCTTGCATAATACTTAGTAATGTTAACTATAAACTAGACCAGTACAAAAATCAGTCACATAGAGATTCAATGCCACAATGCTTATTTAATTTCTTGGTACATCTGAGTGGTGTGCTTTCTACTTTTTGCTACAAGCACTTCTTGACTCTGCTTCTAACTCCTTGCTTCTCTTTCTGCCTTTCTTTGGCCACTTTTTCATTTTCCAGACTAAGATTCTTCATTTGTTTCCTTGGTCTCTATTTATTTTTCAGAAAATCCACAGTTCTCCTGATGAAAATTTAACCAGAAATGATCTAGGAACAACCACAATTCCACACTCCTCTCCCTCAATCATATATTCTCTCTCTCATGTAAAGAACAAACAAGAGGAGTGCCTGGGTGGTTCAGTCGTTAAGTGCCTACCTTCAGCTCTGGTCTTGATTCCAGGGTTCTGGGATTGAGCCCCACATCAGGATCCCTGCTCAGGGAAGGGGCCTGCTTCTCCCTCTCCCACTACCCCTGCTTGTGTTCCCTCTCTCGCTGTTTCTCTCTCTGTCAAATAAATAAATAAATCTTACAAGAAAAGAATAAACAAGAAATCATAGAGGGATACAAACCATGAGAGACTCTGGAACTCTGGGAAGCAAATTGAGAGGTACAGAAGGAAGCGGGATGGAAGGGACGGGGTAACCGGGTGATGCGTTTTAAGGAGGCCATGTGTGGTGATGAGCACTGGATATTCTATGCAACTGATGAATCCTTGAATACTACCTCAAAAACGTATGATGTACTATATGCTGGGTAACAAAACATAATAAAAAAATAAAATAAAATAAAAAAATAGGTATAGGCTATTAAATAATGACTCACATTCTACTCTCATCACTATTTATGAATCTGTCAGAAGTAGGAATATCTCTCAGTAAAACTTCTAAACCAATCTCCATCAAAAAGGTGGGAAAACCCAGGACAAATAACCCATACTGCTTATTTATTTATTGACAAGTAAGTTAAATACATAGACAATATAAATTTCTCTATTCGGCAAAGTAAGTATTATTCCATTTTTTTTTTCTATACTCGCTAGACTCCTTTCATGACTATTTTTAATTGGATAAAATTGACTAAGTGACTAAAAACAAGAATTACTTTAAGTTGTTTTTCCTGCTACCGATCCATAAGTTAATGTTCTATAGATTTGCAATGATGGGAGAAATAATGACAAAATAGTTTTACAATTCTATTTACAAAATGATTTCGTGATTTTTAAGGACAGGTCTAGGAAAAGATGATCTGCTCTGTTAATGTCTGATATACGGTTACTAATAAACTGAATTTAAAATTTATAGAAATGGTTAATAAATTTCAAATACTGAAAGAACCTATAAGAAATCTCAAGTTTCAGTTTTATTTTATTTTATTTATTTATTTGACAGACCACAAGTAGGCAGAGAGGCAGGCAGAGAGAGAGGAGGAAGCAGGCTCCCCACTGAGCAGAGAGCCCGATGCAGGACTCAATCCCAGGACCCTGGGATCATGACCTTAACTGAAGGCAGGGCTTTAACCCATCGAGCCCCCAGGTGCTCCCAAGTTTCAGTTTTAAAGTTCAGAATGACCTTGTGAAATCATTAAACATAATTCCTTTGTATGTTGCAAACTACATACATGCCATACAGATTATAGAAACCTATACCCATAGTGAAACAATACAACCAAGTACATATTTTTATATAGACGAAAAATGTATTTAAGTTTTATTCCTTTTTATCTGTCCCTAACTTGCTATGTGAACACAGTTTTAACACAGGCAAGTAAAAATGAATTGAGACTATATGATTTCAGCTATAATTTCTAATTCTAAGAACCTATAATATTGATTTTTCCAGAATATACTATGACCAATTTCTATGCTATCCAAACATGTAATACAGATTTAGGCTAGAATGTGGAATTTTATTGCAAACTCAGATGAGATTTTAATTGCAATCATCACTGATAAGGTAACAACAGTAACAACAAAACCAAACCAAAAAAGCTAAAACTTTTTTGACACCTAATTTAAGTTGTACTGTGTAGGTGGCAAATGTTGATATCACACTGAAACTTTTCATCCTATGGAAATAGAAAATATTATTAGTTTTACTTTGATCATTGTCTAAACATAGTTTTAGTAAATACTTATTCATTAAATATGTTTCTACTTTGGGCAAGAGGGTCCCTCGGTACTCTAGATATATTAATTACCAAGAGCACGTGCGCGTGCGCACACGCACACACACACACATACACATTATCACTGCCTTCAAGTAGATTACATTCTAATAGGAAAAAACAAACAAGAAGGAATAAAAAAAAGTCAGTTAAATTGTGTTAACTACTAGGAAGTAGTAAGTGGAATTGGAAAAAGAACCAGTGGAGCAGGATGGGGGGAATCAAGATTTCCAGGGTAAGGGAAATTCGATGCGAGCTGGAAGTGATGGCATCTCACATAATTCGATAAGAAAAAAAAAATCAAAATTCAAAATTGTAAGATGATGTAATTTGAGGGCAATGGAATTTTTTTTTTTTGAGGGCAATGGAAGTTATTTTTTTATTTTTTATTTTTTTAAGATTTTATTTATTTATCAGAGAGAGAGGGCGAGAGAGCAAGCACAGGCGGACAGAATGGCAGGCAGAGGCAGAGGGAGAAGGAGGCTCCCTGTCGAGCAAGGAGCCCGATGCAGGACTCGATCCCAGGACGTTGGGATCATGACCTGAGCCGAAGGCAGCTGCCTAACCAACTGAGCCACCCAGGCGTCCCAGAGGGCAATGGAATTTAAAAGACTGCCTTCTATTTCCATATAACCGATTGACCTGTATCTTAGGAAATAATGGAAAATTAGATTTATTCAAACAAATATTTCACACTTGCTTTAAGGTACCATATTGTCCAACATCTCTGAGTCAAATTCAAAGTTTGTCATGGGCATTGAAATCCTGTCTTTGCATAAACATTCTCTAAAAAATCTGCCTTAATGAGTAAAACTGAGAGCCAAATCAACAATTTTCTCTTTCTTGATTACAACAAATTCTTTTTGATTTACAACCCCACTAAACACAGTTCATGTAACTGAATGGTTCCTGAAATATTAATCAATTTCCTGGTTTTTAATTGTAATTTAAAAACAGCATCTCAAAATATCTCATCTAGGCAATTTTTAGGTATCCTTAGAGAAAAGCAGCCTTGAAAAAAATACTCTTGGTATTTTAAATAATAAAAAAGTTATAATAATGAGGGAAAATGAAAGCTAAAAAACAAGTTTTGGTTAAGGTATCTGGAGACTTTTTGTTTTTTTGTTTTGTTTGTTTCAAATTTTTGTTTAAATTCCAGTTAACATATATTGTAGTATTAGTTTCAGGAGTAGAATTTAGCAATTTAGAAATTAGAAAATTTAGAATTTAGCAAGAAGAATTGCTAATTTATTCCGTACAAGTGAATTAGTGAATTGCTAATTCACTTCCATACAACACCCTGTGCTCATCACAAGTGTTCTCCTTAATCCCCATCACCCATGTAGCCCACCCCCACAAACCTCCCCTCCAACAACACAGTTTGTTCTCTACAGTAAATAGAGATTTTATTTGTTAAGATTCTGGGTTTTAGTACAGCAGTTTTAGGCTTACAGCAAATTTTAGAGGAAGGCATAGCGATATTTCATTTATCCCTTGCCCTCACCCTGTGCATAGCCTCCCCCGTTATCAATATTATTCACTATGTATATTTTTTTAAACCAAGGATATACCTATATTGCTACATCATAGTCACCCAAAGTCCATAGTTTACCTTAGTATTCACTCTTAGTGCTGTACAGTCTATGAGTTTGGACAAAGTACAATGACATATATCCCTCATTGTAACATCAAGGTCAATTATCATAGATATATATCAATTATCATATATATATACACACACACACACACACACACACACACACACACATATATATATATAGTATCTATAACATGCCAGGTAATATATTAGGGATGATCTAGGGATAATCAGGGCAAAAGGAGAACCCCTCTATTCCCCTAGGCTGAATGGCTCTATCCAGTTAAGCCTCCTTTTGATTTTTAAACTTCTGGAATCTCATGAGTGTGAATTTCTTTAGCAGTAAACAACCTTCTTGGTTGCCCTTGAATAACACCTGACCCTAAGTACACACAGTGGATCTTGGGAACTAGGCAGACACCCTTCACGTCCATCTGGAACACTCAGAGAGGGAGAGCAACCTTCCGGCCAGCACCCTTGAATGATGGTGTGATGAGCCTATGAAGTCAGTGTCTGAGTCCAGAGAAGGCTGGAATTTGCTGCCAAATGGATCTCAAGTTTTTAAAGCTCTTGCTTCTTGCTCTTTTTATTTAATTGACACCTAGCACCTACCCCTGCCTCCACTTGCTCCATGGAAACCAGGAGTGAAATGGTGTTCATCTGTAAAACTGAATTTTTTCTTCTTAAATCTGCCTTTTCCACTCTGGATGGGTGACTTATATGTCTTGCTACTCATCTCAAAAAAACAACAAATAATGCAATAAAAATTAAAAAGAGAAAATAGTACCATAGATGTGTGATTTCCCATAGACCACACAAGTATTTCTGATGAAAAACAAGTATTTTAATTGGAGAAGTTTTACCAAAAAAATGTCTTTAGGTGAAGATTTCTCTTGAAAGAAAGTTCTAAAAATACCGGAATTAACAGTTCACCATCAAATAAATATATAATGAAATTGTGTGTCTATGAAGCAAAAAAAAAAACAAAAAACAAAAAAAACCAACTTGCTTTATGAGTTCAGTAGAAGGTCTTTCTGAATCAATTTAAAATGTCCTGACATTTTTGAGAAACTGTACTAATGTAATTTATCCATTATCAAACTTAAATTCTCAAACAAGATGAATATATTTATTTATAGATATACAGGCATTGCCAAAACTATTGGTATGTTACAATTATGATGTTTGTTAAAACCCACAGAATAGAAATTTAAAAATCAATTTGGCAAGCAGAAAAATAAAACCTGATTCCCAGGCAAAGAACTTTATTGTTTGTATTGTCTGAAGTCCATAAATAATGAAAAAGTTTACTCTTATTTCTTTCTTTATAAGAGTGTTCCTGATTTAAATTTGGCTTCCCTTTCAATAGTCCACCATGTTGTTGCTTCTGAAGATTATATGTTTGTTAATAATCATGACTTATTTATTATTTTTTTGCAATTCCTTGTTCTAGTATCTCTTTCATTTTCTTTTAGACTGCCAAGTGGCAATGATAGTTATGAATATTTTGATGTTTCTTTATTGCTGTAATTGATAATTCTCATATTTACTTGTTTATTAAAACTTGTTTATTGTAGACATTGAATAGAAAAATAATCTGCAGATTATTTTCATTTTTGTCTACCACAAGACTCTGCTTATCTAGCTCAATTATTCCATATCTCATTGTTTGCTCAGTGATCATTGCTCATATCCCTGCTCAGTGCTTCACTGAATCTGACTTTTAAGCCTCTGAGAAGTCATTCAGCTCACGATTTCTCCCTTTTATTTTATATTATGTGGTCATATTTAACACTTTGTTGCTGGTTCTATAACTTCGTAGATTTGAATTTTTCAAATGGAATAATTGAGGCATTCTGCTTGCTAATTAATTGAGCGGGTCCTACAGAACATTTGAGGTGTCCATAGCTTGCGGGTTCCTGGGTGGCTCATTCCATTAAGGATCTGCCTTCGGCTTAGGTCATGATCTCAGGTTTCTGGGATCGAGCCTCTTGTATGTTGGGGCTCCCTGTTCAGCAGGGAGTCTGCTTCTCCCTCTTCCTCTGCCCTCTCCCCCATTCATGTTCTCTCTCTCTCTCTCTCTCTCTCACTCTGCTCTCTCAAATAATAAAATCTTTTTAAAAATTTATAAATAATTAATTTTTAAATGTTAATAGGTTCAAGGATCCTGGTTTCCTATTATGAGGTATTATACTATTATATAACATATAAGAATGATGAAAATGTGCCCCATCACATGAAGAATTCCTAGAAAAGGAGCTCAATAGGAAAAAGAATGGTTGTTCTGCTTTTCTATATCCCCAGGAATTCATGGTCTTCTAAGCTCAGTCGGAGCTCCAGTTAATAAGCACGAGAAATAATGACATTTGCTGCCCCTTGGCATCATTGTCTGTTACAGGAATCAAACAAACAAACAAGCCCCCTGTGCCTTCCTTCACCTTTGCCAGCTGGCTCCTATCAGTTTGGTGTGTAAGAAATACCTCTTCAATTACAATATCAAAACCAAATATATTTGCTTTTCCAGGTATATAAAGTCTGTACTTTATCATCTTAATTGAATTTTCAATTAAATTGTTTAAAAATTAAATATAAAATGCACTTGCCAATGACTTTCTCTATAACTTCTCAGGTTGAAATTAGATGAAATGGTAATAAATATCTACGATAAATCATACTTCTAAAAAGTGTTGCAAATGTTATGGAATGCCTCGTTTCCTCTGAATGCCATTATTCAAATTGGAAGAAGTACTAATTTCCTTCCTATCTATACAAAAGGGTGAATTTTCCAAGTTGAAGGGAAAATTAAGCTATAATCTAATATTTTATTCTCCAGTTTCTTCTCTGGATTATCATCCCATTTATTTTATTTTATATTTCATTTCATTTTATTTTATTCTTTTTCCCCATTTACTGTATTTTAGAGCCAAATGGGAATGACAATTCTTAGACTGGATGAAAGAGAAATAACCCCTTTATTATCTTGTTTATGGCAATGCTAGAATAGGGCCCTACACTCACAGGCACTGAGTATAAATGCTTACGACAATTATAATGAAAAATACTTTGGATGATTGTCATGATGACAGTAATAAAGACAATAATAAAGATAAAATCTCTTTTATCCTTTTCTTTTTTGTGTCCTTTTTTTTTTGTCAGAAATAGCATCACTATTCAATGCGGGTTCATTTTGAAAATATGATCTACCTTCTGCACAAAGACCTTGACCTATCATTTATAAAGAAGCTTAAAAATATCATTTTGCAAGGTATGGAAAATCATTTGTTCGAACAAGAAAGATAATGTTTATTTCTTTATCTTTGGATAGCTTTCCTACAGCAAAGAACTGATAAAAAATAATCCCAAAGTGTTAATTCACAGGATTTCACACATCAGACTATCTTAAATGCAAGTCGGATCTTGGCACTTACCTACGTCTGGGCTTCCTGATGATATTGGAAATTTTAAAAGGAGTTGGTTTTTCCCTAAAATAGCTTTATGCATCAATTTATGTCACTTCAATTTATGAGGTGACACAGGCTTTCCCCATTTGAACTGAATGCACAAAACTAAAATCATCTCCTCATATATGGGCATTAGTTAATTTGCTCAACACTCTGTCGAATGTCGTTATATCAGCTCGCCTGTGACTTCTGAGGATGTTTATTTCCTGACGCCCCTCCTGTTCTCCAATTTGAACAGATTCCAGATCAGCTATAATGAAATCAGGCCTTTTTCTGTGACCATACTGGTCATTTTGGTCCCATTTTTCATTAGTGCTTTGAAAACTTAATTGCAGGACAAAATGCAGTTCTTTAATTCTCCTTACAAAGACAATGAGTTTTTCAAGGAGAGTCTATGATTATTTTAATTAAAAACCCTTTTCTTTGAAAGTTAAAACAACTTTAGCCTAACATCATCCTTTCTTCAAACGCATTAACTCATTAGACCAAAAATGCAATGGTAGCCCTGAGCCTGTATTACAAATGACGTATTTAATGTGCCTTTAATCATTCACAATGGGTTCCCTGATTAACTATTATTGCTAAATACTTGGCATTGCATACATATATCATTAACAAGATTAAAAAAAAACAACTGAAGCTTCATTCTGTTTTATAGATACATTGACTGTTGCCAAGCATTTCTGCCAATCAACCTTGACTTAAAGTTAGAACTTTTGTTAGTTTTCATGGCAAAATAAGGACATTCAAGTTTCAAGCTAATGAATTTCAAGGAGATTAAATTGAACTAACTGGGATGCCTGGCTGGCTCAGTAGGTGGAGCATGAGACTTTTGTTCTCACAGTTGTGTGTTTGAGCTCCATGTTGAGTGTAGAGAGTATTTAAAAATGAAATCTTTTTAAAAATTAATTAATTAATTAAAAAGTAGTTAATTAAAATAATTGTGGTAGAAGTACACTGTATCCCCCCAAATTAATTATTTTAGTCTAGGTGAAGATATTTATTTTTTCTTAAATGTTCTGGATAATAATAGAATGTTCTGTTTTCTCTACCATGTGATATGGTTTTATTTAGCTTTGTGTTTGTCACTGTACCACCTGATAACATAAGCAAATGTGTTTAACTCTTGAGTCAAAAAAAAAAAAAAGTTTTTTTGAGTAAAGTCAATTTAATTTTTCCCCTTGTCTCCTTTTGGCTTTATCCTGTCCATTCTTTTAGAGTTAATAGCATTATCCAAATAGGGAGTACTCAGAGCTTGCCTCATGGTTCATTAGTCCATTATTTATTTATTCCACAAATTTTTTAGAACATTCAATTTGTTTTAGACATTAACATAGATGCTGAAAGTGCAGAAATTAAATGACATTGTTTCTGTTCCCTACAGCTCAAATATTGCACAAGTATACTTTAAGAGTCTTTGGTAAAAAAGAGGGAGAGGAATCATAAGACTCTTAAGCATGGGAAACAAACTTAGGGTTGCTGGAGGGGAAGAGGGTGGGGAGATGTGATAACTGGGTGATGGATATTAAAGAGGGCATGTGATGTAATGAACCCTAGGCATTACATAAGACTGATGAATCACTGAAAAACAAAAGGAAGAAGAAGAAAGAAAAAAATGAACATCGGCTTAATTTAAAAAAAGAGAGAGAGAATGGTAAACATTCATCAGTACCATCCATGCTGATTTTAAGGAAGTGTTTCTTAGGCTTTCAGTGGAGATCTGTGTTAAGGGGAAAAATCAAACAATCCCTATCTGCTCCATATCACATTTCTCTATTTTACTACCAAGAACACTATGGAAATCTATGTAAATGTCTATATGGAGCTATAATGTAACTTTCTGGTGCTTTACTTAACAATATGGGTGTGAGAATTTTTTTTTTTTTTAAATTTAAAGAATGGGAGAAACTGCTGATTATTTTTCTCAAGTATCTAGGTAAAATGTTACATTGTCAACCTTTTTGAATGTGCTAGATGGCTTTCAAATACCACAATTACTTTTCATGGCAATTGTTGGAATGTATCTCATGTCATGGAATACTTCCTTTGAGGCACACAATGTGCCAGTGTCAATAGGTGAGCTAAAAAATTAGTCATAAGCAGAGAACACCAACAGAGAAAGGCAGCTGCTAAGACAATAAATCTTCTGATGTAACAAACAACTGACAAATGTTGAGGACAAAAGCACTCAATGTTATGATATCTGGGTCTATGGTATATCTTATTAACCAAATAAGAATTTTATTTAGAGGAAAGTAATCTCTTCTTATGTATGAGGGGATTTGCACTGAGCAAGCATCTGCCTATTTTTCATAAAACATTTAATTAATTACCAATCCACAAAGTAGTTTCTATTGGATTACTTTTGCTGTGTAACACTCCACCCCCAAACTTAGTGGCTTAAAACAACCTTTCATTTACCTCACGATTTTATGGGTCAGAAATTTGGGCTGGGATCAAATGGTGAATCTTTGCCTGACACACTCATGCTCTGTGGTGTGAGTTGACAGGTGGGCTGGCGCAGGTTGTTCTGGAATGTGGGGAGGGGGCTACACTGGAACATCACATTTCTTTCTTCTGTGAACTCTTATCTCAACAAGCTTGTGTGAACATTTTCACACGGTGTGCAGAGGGTTCTGAGAGATCTGAGGAAAGTAAAGCTTGACTCACAAATGTTTTTCAGACTTCTTTTCTTATTTAATAACATCTTAGTTTTCAAAGCAATTCACATGGCCAATGAAAGATTGTGGGAGACCACATAAAGTTACTCAGAGGATGTGGACACAAGAATTTTGGGGCCATTTTTGCATTTTACCTCTGTATTACATGAAGACTGCTTACTTTGGCAGTAAACTACAGTATTGAATTATCTGTAGCTTGCCAGATTTTTCTTAGGTCAGTCATTAATTAAAATCTGGATCTGATAGGTCTTGGCCCAAAGGACTATTCCTGCATGTGTCATCAATCAGCTGTGTTAAACTGGGCAAGTAAACTGCATGTTCAGTATGTTAGCTTCCAATCTATAAAATGAGGACACTAGATTTTATGGCCCCTATGAATCCTTAAAGTTATGATATTTTTTACTCCAGAAAATATTTCATAAGTATTTCCCATAACAAATTTGTTTGTCTGCAAAAGGAGACACTATATTGATGCCTGTGTGGCTCAGTTGGCTGAGTGTGGGACCCTTGATTTTAGGTGCAGGTCCTGATCTCAGGGTCATGAAATGGAGCCCCACATAGAGCTCCACACTCAGCAGAGAGTCTGCTTGGGATACTCTCCCTGCGGGGTCCTCCTATCCCCTAACTTGTGTGTGTGCACCTGCTCAGGCATGTTCTTCATCTCTCTCTCTCTCTCTCAAATACATAAATCTTTAAAACAAACAAACAAACAAACAAACAAAAAACCAAAGTGGGCCATTACAAAGAAACATAAAAACTTGATATTGATATGAAGAAATCTGCAATGGAATATTAATCCTAATACATATTAAGAAACTCTGTTATCTGTACATGGACACTCTCATTTAATATTCATGAAAATCCTGCCAAGTAATATTTATTTGCAGTTTTGACATAAGGAAAAAAAAACACACAAAAGAACAAATAATTTGCTTGAAGTCACATATCTACAAAGTGATCTTGGCTAGGATGTGGATCCACAGTTCTCAATCATTACATTATATTTTTTCTGAGCCCATTGAGTCCAGACACATGTTGGCCCAATATGTATCAAACATGTATAAAATATATCAAACATATGTAAAACACATAAAAAACAGGATAAATCCCAGTGCACAGAATGTAATGAGTTTTATGTGCAAAAAGGGAAGGGTGAGTCAGGAAAGGCTTGATACGTAATTTTAGTTATAAGGTAAGAATGGAGAACCTGAAACTTGGGACCTTGGGTTACTTGTCTAATAAGAGAATATGTTTGACTTCCACAAGAATTTTGTTTTAGGAAAAAGTGGTAGTTTCATCTAAAAAGATAGCTTGAGTAAAAATTGTACCTGACTTTGAAAATTACCTTGCATAGTTTGAACTTATTTTTGTCCAAAAGGCAGATATACAGAATGTTTTTAAACAGGAAAAGTATATCATAACATGTGTTGGTTAGTTTGGCATGAGGACCTTTGAAGCCAGGAACTAGTTAGAAAGTTATTAAAATATTTTTGGAAAGCATTTCTCAAAGTGTGTCTCACAGAACACTGGTTCTTAGAGGTTCTAGAAGCTATTATTATTTACTTAAGTTGCTGTGTTGAAATAAGATTGGAAATTTTGTATCAAACAAGTCAACGAGGTTTCTTTATTGAAGACGTCTCTTCTCATGAGCATTTAGATCTTTACAATGGTGTAAAGCATGTGGCATGTTTTAAATGTTCATAAACACCACAGAAAGTTGTTTTTGTTTTTGTTTTTGCAGAGATTTTGGAGCGCCAGTGTTCTTAATGCTCTGAAAAATCCTGGTTTGATTATAGATGATGAAATAAGGAAAAAAATAATTTGGGAATATTTCTTTTGGTAAAGAAAAATGTGATGGGATTATTGTCTGGTTTAGAGAAGACAGGATAAAGCAACATTAAAGTTAGACCCACAACTTTTAATTTAAATGACAAGGAAAAAATAAAAGCACTTAAAAAGTGATGGTGTGTGACTGCTTAGATGGGGGAAGTAAAAATGGAGATGAATTCCGTTTTACATGAAGAATCTAGGTGGTCGCTGGTATTTGATGAATGTCCTCCTCACTCTTTCCTCTATGTTAATCAGCGAACTTTCTACTTCTGATGCTTCCTTCCAAGGGAAGGACTCTTGATTTGGAGGAACAGTCTTGTCTTCTGGCTACTTCATTGTTCCATGAGAAGACTGGCTTATCTTATTGGCGAATTTCAAATTTTGGTTGGAAGAAAAGGGGATCAGCCTATTGAAAGCAAAAAAAAAAAAAAAAAGAAAACCAACCAAAAAACCAAAAAAAAAAAAAAAAAAACCAAACAAAAAAAAAAACCCAAAGAACTATGTCCCCATGGGGACAGCTCTGGTTTTGAGTGCTGCATTGTGAAGTGGTGCAGCAGTGTGCCGAATTACAAATACCACATACTATCAAAACTAAAGCATGTTCTCCAATCTAGATTGTATCCATGTAGTAACTGGTATTTTGATTTATCTAGTTATCTCTTTTATCTGTCTCTCAGTTGGTTCAGCATTTAGCAAAGGCATTTCCTCAGCTTCTCTGAAGCCCTCATGAGGGCCACACCACAGCACCACAGCTCCTCAGTTTCATACCTCTCCATCCAAGAGAGTGATTTACCCTGAGATGTTAAAATCCAAACGGTAAGTTCATGTTAGAAACAACCTGATGCTCCAGTTGGGGTAAGTATGTCTCTCTGGTTGGAAGGCATATTCACTTGGTAGAAATACAGCCACTGTGGGCAGTTATAGTATAAAAATTATTGGTTAACTTAACATGAATACCTTTCAGGTTAGTTTATTATGAGCTCAAGAAAAACTCCACAAAGTAGGGATGGGTAACCTAGTCAGAATAACCAGGCAAGATCAGCAACAGACTTGGGTTTGAGGGGAAAGTAAGTGCAGATTAGCATCAGTATACATAGAGGAATTTATTTTGCTTTTCCTAAGATGCCCTGGTATGTCCTGAAGGCCTGAGACAGGACAAGTGAGACAACTTGAATTCATGTATATCTAGTGTATTTGCAATGGCAATGACTAAGTTGGTGGAGAACACAACTTTTCCAAAAGTTCCCTAAATCATTTCCTAAGATGGAACTAGCTAAATAAGCTTTGGATTTACATCTAATTATTATTTACATATAGCTTTTTGCATTAAAATTTCATAAGCAGCCTCCACACTGATCTAACCAATAGTCGTATACGAGTATGTTCTCAGTTGGCTCACAGCTAGCTCTGCTCATCAGTCAAGCCAAACTGTGCCCCTGGCTCATCTCACTCTTGTGGTTGTAAAACGGTAAATCCTGAGCAGTCTTCATTATCCCATCTTCCCTTCCACAATATCTCCTGAGACCACTAATCAGATGCACTATATTTCTCATTTACCAAAATTAAAATATTTCCTCCTCTTGATACAACAAGGTTTCCCTTCTGATAGTTATTATTCAACCCTCCTGTAAAATTAGCATATATCTTTTAGAATTTATTAATTCCCTTAAGGAAAATGCCCTCTCTGTATATATTTTTTAATGTTCCATTTCCATAAGTCAGTACTCATCATCAATATAACATATTATAATAGCAATGCTGAGGTGCAGTGATAGGACATGCTTTTGGACCTGATATCACATGGGCACTCAAGTGCATGGTCAATAAAGTAGGCTCACAACAGTACAGAGAAGGACTAGCCCAACCCTAATGTTAAACAATCACCTTGAAAAAGTAGGTATCCAGGGGCACCTGGGTGGCTCAGTGGGTTAAGCCTCTGCCTTTGGCTCAGGTCATGATCTTGGGGGTGCTGGGATCGAGCCCTGCATCCAGCTGTCTGCTCAGGGGGGAGCCTGTTCCCCCCCTTCTCTTTGCCTGCCTCTCTGCCTACTTGTGATCTCTGTCTGTCAAATAAATAAATAAAATCTTTAAAAAAAAAAAAAAAAAGAAGAAAGAAAAAGTAGGTATCCAAAGCCCATTTAAATAAATTATTTTATCTTGGATTTGAAAACATGATGATAAAGATAATAATTGAAAAAAATTTCATGGTATTCATGAATAATATCACTTTGATATGATCTATTTAATAAGGAGACCACAAGAGTCTTACCAAGCGTATTTGTTTCATATTGAAACCTGAAAATATGATATGTATTGATTCTTCTTCCTGCCATTAACTATTTGAGAATCCCCTAGACTCTCAAGCCTGGAGTGATAAGGTGAAATAATAGTGTTAGAAAATTTGCATCATGATTCTAATTTTAAATCATGGAAGAAGAAAGAGTAAATATGAAATTTTACAAGCTGTCACATCCATTCTCCATCTTTATAAATGCCTTTCAGCCTGAAAAAAGCAAATATTATTTAGAAGGAAGAATTCTCTGCCTTATTGCTATGAGAATCAAAGGAGAAAATGATTGTATCTCTTATAGCTGAGAGTAAAATAGCTTTCTAAAAATTAACTAAATCAGTGTCTAGATATTTACCCCGAGTAATGTACAATGAGAATCACGACTTTAGAGCAAGGATTCAGGTCCGTTTATTTTTATCCTATGGAAAACATCCCAGGAATGAATATCAAGGGAGGAGAACTATAATAATTCAGGTACTTTTGGGATAAACCAATCAGAAATGCCCCCCAGACTGTGATCTGTTCACTTTTTTGGCCCTTTAAATATTGCTTAAAACTGTATTTGAAATAACTTCATGCAATTTGTTGTGGTTCTAACCAACTCAGGCATTGACATATCTGACAATGATTCTTTTCCTTCTGTAAGGATTGCATTAATAGCAACAGACAAGTTGTCATAAAGGATTTTCTTGCTGTCCTTTGGTGCATCTAATGTAGGGACATATGCACTAATCAGTGTCATTGTTTGAACTCCCTCCAGCCTCAATTTTAATGTCTTAAGCCTGAGGCTGACCATATGGCTCAAAAATAAGTCTTTTCACCTTCTAAAAGGTCACAGACTATCTTTAGTTACATTTTAAAAACTGCTTTAAGCTCACAATTTAAGTACCTGGGTGACTTTCAGAAATGATAAATCTTTCCTGAGAATAAATGTGACTTGTTTACTGAAGAACGAAACAAAGCAAGCCAATGTATCCAAATACATTTTTTTTTTCTTTTTTTTTTTTTTTTTTTTTGCATTTTTCTATTCTTTTTTTTTTTATTAATTTTTTTTTTTATTTCCAGCATAACAATACATTTTAATATGTTGGAAAAACATATCTTAAAAGTGATGGAATCTTGAAATTTGTGGGTATAGTTTTAATTATTTTCACATGTAATGAGGAAGAATCAAAATTATCTCTAACGCTAAGTAGGAATCTAAATGAGGACACAGTGGCATTTTCTTATCAGATAGTTCACCTTTATCATCAATAATCAATTAGGAAAAATGAAAGAAACCTATATATAGACATAGGTATTGATATATAGATCTTTCTTTTTAAAACCCAGTTTCTGGATTGGAGCTACACAACTGTACATTATATATTTTTCTTTTTCTAGATTTTTTAAATAATTTGATGATTATATTTACATTTCAATGTAAAATTCTTGGCATATCAGAAAACAGAATTTCCTTTTCTTGTATTCTGGGAACTATTTGTTAACCAAAGAAGCACTAAAACTAGCAAAAAAAAAAAAAAGATAAATGATTCTCAGTTGCAAGTTAAATTTTCCTGTAAGAATTTAAGAAAACGAAATGAAATCTTTTTCCAAAACTCATTATGGTACACATCTAAAACACAAAGTCTAGATTAGTACTTCACTAAGTGCCCAACGTGCGTTCAGGACCTGAGGGCATTCACTTGTTACTTCAGACTCTCCCAATCCTTGAATCACTTTGGTCTGAAGAAGGCAGCAATCAGAAGACAATGCTCTCTCAAATCTGTAGATTGTGAATTGACACAAAAACTTGACCCTGGATGCCTACAAATCTACAGCTTAACTCCTACTGTCTTCGGCCCCTCCTTTCTAGGTTCTCTGATTTACACTCATCTCTTCATGTCAGACCCTCACTCTGAGTCACATCCAGCATAGTTCTGATCATTTGTTGTGTACTTGCCACACTCACTTCACTGAGAACCGATTCTCGGGTTTCTAAGTACAATTTAAATTTAAGTTACCTCCCTGAATACTGACATTTCTCCTAGCCCCACTCACACTTGTTGGTTGTCTTACTTTTTCTATCAGTCCTTTGTCATACTCCTACTATGCATACTGGTCAAGTCTGCAAACAGACCAAACCCCAACACAAAGGTGCCTTTAAGAATATATTTTATGAGTGTTTTCTTAATACCCTGAATACATGAATGTGTTTTTTAAGATAAATGTATTTTCACGGTAGTTATAAGGATGTTCCTTCTCATGGGGAAACAAATGAGATCAATGAACTGTCAATACCTGAAACTACTATCGCACTGTTTGTTAACTCTCTGGTATTTAAATACAAACTTGGAAAAAAAAAAACAAACAAACCTGTCAATAACTTTCTGGTTTTTGTTTGCTTGTTTGTTTGTTTGTTTTTTAAAGTCACGTAGTCCACAATCTACATGCCCTTTCCAAAAAGTAAGCTGCTGGAGTGGGTGAAAAGAGTATGTTCTGTCAGTAAAACCTCTGCTGAAGGGTTTCTTGGTTAAAAACTCATCCTTGATTAATACCCAACATTTGTATCAACACAGAAGGAACTGGAGGGGATTATGTTCTCTGCTTACGTTAAGCAGAGGAAGACAATTATCATATGATTTCACTTATTTGTGGAACAGAAGGAATAGCACAAAGAACATTAGGAGAGGGAAGGGGAAAATGAAGGGGTTAATCAGAGTGGGAGACGAACCAAGAGAGACTATAGACTCCAGGAAACAATTTGAGGGTTTCGGAGGGTGGGGGTGATGGGGGAATGGCTGAGACTGGTGGTGGGTCTAAGGAGGGTATGTGTTGCAATGAGCGCTGGGTGTTATATACAAATAATAAATCATGGAACACTATGTCAAAAACTAATGATGTATTGTATGGTGACTAATAAAAAATACAAAACAACAACAACAACAACAACAAACCCTCATCCTTGGTTTTTGTTGTTGTTGTTTAAATAAAAAATTATCCGTCAGCATTCTAAATGAGTTAATAGACATTGGTGACTGGATGCCCTCATTGAATTAATATCCTAAATTTACAGTCATTTATCTTCTCAGTCATCCAACACACACAGACACAGACACAGACACACACACACACACACACACACTCTCACACCACTACTATATTTATATAAATATAAATGTATGTATATATATTTATATCTTATGATTACAACCATCAAAGTATAGTCTAGTCTTGGAAAACTACTACAATTTCGGATGTTGTTTAATAAATAAATACTTTCCTTAAAATGTATGCTTCACAAAGTCATACAAATTGTAAGACAGAAATTTAATGAATTACTACAAAATGAAAACATGTGTTCATTTGCATCCAGAGCAATAAACAGAGTATTAAAACTGCCCCAGAGGACTCCTCTTAAACTCCTCTACCTCTCTTAAACTCTATTCTCCCTTTCCTCAAAGGTAATACCACCCTAACGTCCAATAAAACAAATTTATTTTGCCTTTTTTGAATGGTATATAAATGGAATCATATAGTATGTATTAGTTTGTGTCTGTCTTCTTTAGCTTAACGTTACATTTGATTTACCCGCATACTTTCATGCAGGAACTTTTGTACATTTTCACTGTGGAGTTTCTACTGTATAAACAAAACAGTTATACATTCTAGTGTTCTTAAACTACTTCTTAAACTATTTGGTATTTTGGCAATTAATTAAAGCAGCTATGGAGAGGCTATACTTTTATTTTGGTCCATATATGTTTACATTTCTATTGAGTTTGTGCTTAGGAATAGAGTTACTAAGCCATAGGATTTGAATTTTTTTTTCTCAAATTTACAAAATAATTGGCAAATGTTTATTGAAAGTTTCTATACCCAACCTCACACCACTAGTTGAGAGAGTTCCAACTGCACCATGTTTTCCTTGACTCTTGGAATTTTCATTCTGTTTAATTTCAGCGATTCTGAACAGAATGTAGATAGTAACATTTTTATTTTAATTTGCTTTGCCTGGCAACTAAAAAGAGTCTCTTCATATTTTTTTTTTCTTTATATTTAGATATTCTCTTTTCCATAGAGTGTTTGTTAAAGTCTGTTGTCTAATGGATTGTCTATTCTGTCTTTGAGCTCACTTTATGCTCTGGATTTGAGCCCTAGGGAGGTGTATGTATGGCCAATATATCCTCCCTTGTATTTCATTCTCTTAATTTTGTCTGTTAATGGAAGGTTTATAGTTTTAATGCAATCTAATTTCATAGCTATTTATTTACTCTATTTTTTTCCTTAGCATGAAGATAATTTTCCATATGATCTTTTGGAAGCTTTATTTTAATCATTCAAGTAGATGGATGGTGGATGTTAAGATGCATTTTCCCTAGTTAATTCAATTATTTTATTATCTTTAAAAAAGAATATCCCTTCCACTTCCTTTGGAGCTGCATCTTAGTCATAAACCAAGTGTCCATCTATGTATGAGTCTCTTTCCAGACTCATCAGTCTATTCTATTTTCCACTTTTTTTTTTTTTTTGCAAAAATCATTTTGTATCAATTACTCTATTGTGATCATTTTGATATCTGTGAAATCAAGCAAGTTTTCCTAATTTGCCCTCCATCAGGATTATTCTGACTCTTAGCTTGTTATTTTTCCCTGAAAAAAGTTTAGAATCTTGAGTATGCTGGAATAAAGCTATTTATTCAATAAATATTTGTCAAGTTAAGGGAGAGATGATGTCTTTAAACTCTCAACCCTTTCAATTTATTAACGTGGTACATACAACATTTAATATAGGTCTTCTTTGATTTTTTTAAATTTTATTCCTTTTATTGCACCTTTTATTACACCGCCCCCCTTTTTTTCTCTTCCTAACTTACTGTACTGGCTATAACAACCTAGACAGTGATGAATAGGAGTGTGAAAGTACCCATTCTTGTCTTATTTCCTGATGACAAAGAAAAGCTTTTAACATTTCACCATTATAAAAATTCCTTTTCATTGTTCTTTTAAAAATATCCTTTATCAGGTTAAAAAGGTGCTTTCTTTCCTTGATCGCTGAGTTTTTATTACAACGATGACAGTGATAATAATAGTGATGATGATGATGATAATGACTTAAATTTTCTTAGCTGTTTTTATGAGAATCTCTAAAGAACAGTTTTATTCTTTATTCATTTATACACTTTTTTAGTTACCTTTTTTTTTCAAAACACTTGCACAACAGTAAATATTCTCTTACAACGTAATTTATAGTAACCCCTTTTTTTTTTCTAGAACATAAATGTGGCATTTCCTGTTTAGTCAGCTCTTAGCTTTCTGAAGTTGAGACTCGATATGCTTATTAGCACACACACAAAAAATTACTCCCAACATCCAATTCGATATAATTTTGTGCACCTTAATGTTTTCCTTAAAATTTGTCTTGATATAGGCATATTCAGTCAGATCATATATACTCTTAATTCTTTAGCTAAATATAGTGAAACTTCTCCTAATAATAATTATACTAATAGGCCCTTCAGTTGGGAATATTTAAATCTATTCCATCTCCTTACACTAGTTATTGCATTTTAAAATATTATTTTCAGCATGCTATGTGAAATTGGTATCTCATTTTAATTTTCATTGTACAATAGGCTTTTTAATTGGAAAAAGATAGATATATAACTATTATTTCCAGAACTATTAATATTAAAGTTTGGCTTATGAAAGAGATAAATCTGTAAAATAGGAAATAGAACAGCTTGTTACTTCAATGTAGTGGGGGTGATGACCCCACTATTAAAAAAGTTCTTTTTTTTTTATTATGTTCAGTTAGCCAACATATAGTACTAAGCATCAAATACTTTCAATCTGGTTCCAAATCAAAATTTTCTCATTTATCACAAATGATTATGCAACATGTGAGCTATATAAGCAAAAGTTCTTTTAAGTCATCCTTAATCAATCTGCAAATAGAATTACTCGCAAAATTACATTTGATGCACAACATATGTCCACCTTTAAATCCAAAACATTTGCACTTATCTCTTACTTTTCAAAGAAAACCTTCAAAATTTTAACCATTTTACATAAAAGACCAATGAGGGATGTATTCTTTGCATTTCTACTACTAATACGTTGTTTGTATCATTCACAATACTCATTCTTGTTCATGTACCATGAAATGCTTCAATTTAGTCCGTTTTAGATAAGCATTTATTTCTCAATTCTCTGGTCACTTTTGCTATTACTTCATAGATGATTTCGCAACAGGAATGCTGAATAAGTAAATTCCCTGGTTTGAACTACAAACAATAGGTAGGGGCTGCCTGCGTGGCTCAGAGGTTAAAGCCTCTGCCTTCAGCCAGGGTCCTGGGATGGAGCCCCACATAGGGCTCTCTGCTCAGCAGGGAGCCTGCTTCCTCCTCTCTCTCTGCCTCCCTCTCTGCCTTCTTGTGATCTCTCTGTCCAATAAATAAATAAAATCTTAAAAAAAAGAATATCCATGTATTATTTTAAATTCTTTGTTAAATCTCTAAGTGCAACTTTAATCCCCTCACCAAGAAAATGTAGAAAGATAATGTTAGTAATTTATAACTCCTTCTGAAAAAGAATATTATATGAAATGTTAGGGGTGGTTCCCAGGTGCTAGTTTCACAGAGATTTATAATATGATGTTGTTTCCTTGCCTTTTATTGCAGGGAGTTAAATAGGAAAAGATTGATTTTGTTACTATTGCATTTAATCAAGATTTTTAGAAAGTAAAAGACAGCTGTCACTTGCTACATGAAATGCATAAAGAAAGAAACCTTTATTATTTTTAGACACTCAATTCAAAGAAGTTTTTCTTTCCTTCTGTGAGATGCAAGGCCTTGACTCTATGATCATATTTTTTTAATGGATGCACTTTCTAAAAACAAGCCAATAAAAGCTTTGGAAATAAAATACAAAGCTTTTCCTCACGTAGATAAAAATGACAGTCACTGTAGTGAATGGGCATTTAATAGTTATGATGATTATGACTATCTAGACAGAAATTTTCTCTAATCACATTTTTGGTTTTCTCCTGAGATCTGTCCCTTGGAATTGAATAACTTGTCTAGCAATCATTTAATGTATAATGCTTTGAGCTTCATAGGAATAAAGTACTGACTTGTGTCTAGGCATTCTTGGGGAATGTAACTCAACACAACGCTATGTAGAGCATTATTCATGGGCCATTGGCCACAGTCTAGTAAAACCTCCTATAATTCACAAACTATTGAGACAATTCTTTGGTTTCCTGGATGGATAACACATGGTTACTTCTAACTCCAGTTCCAGCCAAAATATTTTAAATTATTGCCAGAGGAGCCATTGGCAGTTTGATTTTTCTTAGCTTTTAGTTGGGTTTATGACTGAAGATTTTAAAGGTAAACTTTTACTGAAGAGTAAATGTCCCAGAAATTAATTGGTACTATGCCAGTATTTATTTTTAGTAACAGAATCTCCATACATTTAATGTGTTGTGTTTTTTAACTAAATCAGTATATATGTAACCTTTAGATATACTTTTTTTTTAATTTTTAATTTTTTATAAACATATATTTTTATCCCCAGGGGAACAGGTCTGTGAATCACCAGGTTTACACACTTCACAGCACTCACCAAAGCATATACCCTCCCCAATGTCCATAATCCCACCCCCTTCTCCCAAACCCCCTCCCCCCAGCAACCCTCAGTTTGTTTTGTGAGATTAAGAGTCACTTATGGTTTGTCTCCCTCCCAATCCCATCTTGTTTCATTTATTCTTCTCCTACCCACTTAAGCCCCCATGTTGCATCACCACTTCCTCATATCAGGGAGATATATATACACAATGGAATACTATGCAGCCTTCAAAAGAAATGAAATCTTGCCATTTGCCACAACATGGATGGAACTAGAGCGTATCATGCTTAGCGAAATAAGTCAAGCAGAGAAAGACAACTATCATAGATACACTCTTTAGAATATTTATCTCTTTACTTAGGAGAGAGAGAGAGCACACAGGGGAGAGAGGCAGAGGGAGAGAGAATCTCAAGCAGAGTCCCCATTGAGCATGAAGTTGGACTCTGGGTTCAATCTTACCATCCTGCAATCATGACCTGAGCTGAAACCAAGAGTTGGGTGCTCAACCGACTGTGCCAACAAGGCCCCAGATATAATTTTACTTAGTCTTGTTCATATGAGTTGTTTTCATTTATCCTTATAAATGTATTAGGCACATAAGTGAATGCATAAACAAATGTTCTTGTTTTTTTCTACTAATGGAATAGATTTGTCCAATTTTGGGTTTCCCTTGATGTTTAGATCATCCTATTACTGATCTCAAGAAGAGCCACTGATTCATTGCATCAATGTACTTCCATCAGCAAGTTATGAGAATTCCAGCTCCTCCTTATCATTGGTGGCACTTGCTGCAGTGTTTCTAATTTAACCCAGGTTGGTGAGTTTGTTTTGTCACTTTTGGGTTATAATTTGAATTTTGTAAATGATTAATGGTGTTGAGAAACATTCTGTATTCTTTTTGGCTTTAATTTGGATCCTCCACTGTCTATTTTTTAAATAGATTTATAGGTTTGTGCAATGCAAGTTTTTCTTTTTTTTAAAACAAGATATGTGTAGTGAAAATATTTTTTCATAGTCAGTGACTTACATTTTCAGTCCCTTACTGGTGCCTTTTAACAAACAGATCTTTATAGTTTTTGTACAGATTTATCACTGTATCTTTAATTGTTTGTGCTTATTGCTACATGTTGAAGAAAAATCTGCACAGGGGCTCCTGGGTGGTACAGCTGGTTGAGTGGCTGACTGTTGGTTTCATCTCAGGTGGTGATCTAAGGGTCCTGAGAGGGGGCCCTTCCTTGAGCTCTGAGATCAGCATTGGAGTCTGCTTGGGTTTCTCTTTCTCTCCCTTTCCCTCTGCCCCTCCCCACTGCACTTTCTTTCTATCTCTAAAATAAACAATTTTTAAAATATGCATACATATGAAGCTATTTTCCTATAATTTTTATGGAAGCTGTATATTTTACTTTCAAATTTAGGTCTATGAACTATCTGGACTTTTTTTTTGGTATGGTGTGAAGTAATGATCAAAATGGATTTTTTTCTCATATGGATACACCCATGGATGCAACATGATTTGTTGAAAACAACACCATTTTCCAAGTTCATTGCACTTATACCATTTTGTTGTCAGATGACCTTCGTTGGGGATGTTTTCTTGATTCTCAATTCTATGCAAGTAGTCTGTCTATCCTTGAATAAATGTCATACTGTTTAAATTGCTATAGCTTTATAATAATTATTAATATTTTCAAGTGCAAGTGCTTCTCTGTTGTTCTTTATTGTCTTTAGAATTTTCAAAGCTTCTTTAAATTTTCTATTTTCTTATAAATTCTAAAACTATCTTATTCCCAAAATCCCTTTCCCACTTACAGGAAAACAAAAAGAGCAACTTTCTGGTATCATGATGATGATTTCATTGAATCTCAAGATCAGTTTGAGAAGAATTAGCCATTTAATAATTCTAAATCACCCAAAACATCAGTTGGGTGTCTTTAATTATTTTCCCAACATATCTTTTCTTATAAATACTCATAGGTATTTTTTTTTATTTTGCAAGTAATGTTTTTAAACCCTGTCTATTGAAATATAATTTATAGACAGAAAAATTCGCCCTTTTTCTGCCTTTGGCTCAGGTCATGACTTCAGGGTCCTGGGATCAGGGCCAGTGTTGGAGTCCAAGCTCAGTGGGAAGTCTGCATCTCCCTCTCCTTCTGCCCCTGCCTCTCCTGCTTGTGCTCTCTTTCTCTCTCTCTCAAATAAATAAATAAAATCATATATATATATGTTTCCTGGGAGGCTCAGTTGGTAAAGCAACTGTCTTCAGCTCAGGTCATTATCCTGGAGTCCCAGGACTGAGTTCCATGCTAGGCTCCCGGCTCAGTGGGGAGCCTGCTTCTCCCTTTTACCTTACCCCCTTTCATGCTGTCTCTCTCTCTTGCTCATTCTCTCTTTCTCTCAAATAAATAAATAAAATCTTTTAAAAATTTTAACAAATATAAATTAAAAAATGATATCGAATATTTCTGTCAAATGAAAAAATTTCTTTGTATCACTCTGTGGATAATCTCATGCTTCATTCCTAGCCCACAATAACCACGCACCTGACTTCTATTCTATAGTTTTGCCTTTTCCAGAATATCATATAAGTAAACTCACACATTATGTAGTCTTCCCTGCCTGGCTTCTTCTAACTGAGCATGATGCCTATATCTGAATTTTTTTCCTCTGTAATGCTCAGTAGCATCCTATTGTATGAAAATACAACAAATTATATGTCCATTCATCCGTTAATACATTTGAGTTGTTTGCAGTTTTGAGCTCTTATGTATAAAGCTTCTGTAAACATTCATGTGGACATATGCTTTCTTTCCCTTGTACCATATGGTAAGTGTATGTTTAACTTTATAAGGAACTGCCAAGAAGTTTCCTGAAGTTGCTATACCCTTTTGCATTCCCATCGGCATGTGAGTTGAGCTCTTCAGCTGATACGCTTCCTTGCCAGAATTTTGTCCTCTTCGGTTGCTCTTATTTTTAAAATTTTTAACCATGTTGTAAGTGAGGTACAACTGGTTGTGGTCTTAATTTACTTTTACCTAAAGACTAGTGGTGTTGAACACCTTTTCTTGTGGTTATTTGCCATCTACCTCTCTCCTTTGATAAAGCTTCTGCACAAACCTACTGACTTCTCATTTCTTAGTGGGTTGTTTTTCATCTTATTCATAAGCTGCTAGCATTCTTTATATACTTCGGATACAAAGTCTCTACCAGATACATGTTTTACACCTGCAGGTTCCAGCTTGGTTAGTAGAGTGTAGGGTGGATTTTAGCTTCCATTTACTCCTTTAGCTAGATTTAACTGTGCAGCAAACATCCTGCAAACTGTATGCAGCAGTAAAAATACAAAATATTTTTACAAAATTAACTCTATAAGCTTATGATACTATTTATGTCTCTTTAATTTACTTTGCTCTGAAATGCAATCTGGGCATTTTGTTTGGTTGTGGTTTTAAATCTAACGGAAGAGATGGAGTTTATGAATGAGAGAATAGGATACAGTGATAGGAAAGTACACATGGTACCGGGAGAGAAGAAGGAAAGTTTACAGAGAATGTTAGGGTTTCCAAAGGGATGGATAGTGGATTTAGGCCTGTTATAGCTACAATTCTAAGGGGTTACATCACTGGGATTGCCTCTGCTTTTATCAAAAAAAATATGCATATTGTTATATAAGTCTACTTTATACGAGACATATTAAGCATTTTGCTGATAATCACATGTTCAGTTTAACAACTTTACTGATTTAAACAAAAAATATGATGTATTCAATATGATATTGTGCCATTTTTACATAAGAATAAACTCACTTCAAAATTATGAGTCCTTTTAATTGTAATTATACAAGTATATCCCATAAAATCATATGTCTCATATTTTCCTTCTTTTAAATTTTTGCTACTATGTAGCCCATCAGAAATTTTAAAATAAAACTTTAATACTCATTTCCTTTAAATTTATGACTAATCTATACAAGTTTTTTAAAAAAAATTTTGGCCACCTAAGATCCCAATGTCTTTATCCCCCCTGCAGGACTCATTAGCTATTTCAGAAAAATAACATGTAGTAGAACAGCCTATTAGAAGTATTAAAATCATAATTTATGAGTTATGAAATTTATATCAAGCTAATGACAAACTGTATTTTTATTTCTGTACATATTCACCTACTGTATGCTATGTTTAATAACAATACAAAAAAGAGCCTAGGGGGCTCAGTGGGTTGAGCCTCTGCCTTCAGCTCAGGTCATGATCTCAGGGTCCTGGGATCGAGTCCCGTATTGGGCTCTCTGCTCAGTGGAGAGCCTGCTTCCCCTTCTCTCTCTGCCTGCCTCTCTGCCTACTTGTGATTTCTCTCTCTGTGTGTCAAATAAATAAATAAAATCTTAAAAAAAATAACAATACAAAAGATAAAGTGTTTATTTAAATAAATATAAGCAGGTACTCATACATATTCTTAATGATCTTTTAACCCTAACCATGTTATCCTCTGACCAGGGTTGAAATATATACTTAATTTCAACTAAATTTGAATTTCAGATAATTACATTAGAAAAAAGTATATAAGTGTGTCTTTGCAATGTTTGGAACATATAGGTAGTACAAACTCTACTCTAGGCTCAACTCAAGTCCAGATATATTGGATCATACACTGTTCCTTAAGGATTACAGGTGTTACTGAATGCCTAGTTCAGCTGCCTGTTACTCAAAGAGCCAATACTCAGAGATGAGTATTGCTTGAAAAGGACTTTGAGATTTATTCAGGAGGTTGGCCATCTGGGGAGAAGACGGACTCTTGTTCAAAAGCCAACTCCAAGTTTTCTGCCTAGCCAAGAAAGCTCAAAAGGGACAGGGTGTTGTTAATCAGAGAGGGGGCAGAATGGCTAATACCATTTCCTGATTCTATGTGGATTTAGTGGTGTCTAGTCACAGCTTTTAGTGCTTGAGAGTTATGCACAAAATCTCAGACCTGCTCTGTGACGTGTGAGGGCTTTCTATTCTCCTCCTAAAAAGAAATGTCAGATTTAAAAATGCACAGGCAGGGTTAGTAAAGGAAGCATATGAACTTAAGAACACTTATTAAAGATCACCATGCTAGTTACGAAGAGCAAGGCAGCCTCACAGGCACATTTACCTTAAAGCCCTGTCACTATTTCTTATACACTGACTGTTCTTTACCAGAATCCTCTTACTTTCTTTCAATCTCTGCTTCTTCACCTTCTCTGTGTGAGACCTATTCTGACCATGCTACTTACAATTGAATTCCTAACTTTACCCTGCTCTACTTTTTTGTTTTTCCATAATTCTTATCAAAAATCTTCTTATAATTATGTATTTTATTTCTTGTTTATTGCATATCTATCCTTGCTGTAATGTGAGATCCACGGAGGTATGGATTTTTCCATTTTGTCCATGACTATATCCCAAGCATTTAGAACAGTGCTGACTGATGAGACACTAACAAACATTTCTTAAATAAATTAATGAGTGTGCAGTAATGATCCAAACACTTAGAGAAAAGGTTTGTTCATTTTGGTGGGAGATATGTGGATTTGCACAATGCATAGAAAAATTAATGTTACCAATCTATTAAAGTAAGATCCAGAATATTTCCATGTTTATTTATTTGAATGCCATTCCACTATTTTTATTACTGAGCTTGGACCATAACTCAGCTTATTTTTTCCACAGCTGCATTTTTTAAATTAGTTTAAAAATATTCTCAGAATATTCTGAGAATATTTTTTAAGAAATATTATTTCTCATTTTAGTGACAGTACACATATGAATAAAGTTTATAATGACCTGGGCATATTCTGTATAATATATGGTATTAATTGCCTATGAACTATTTTATATGTTGCTCTCTTAAACACCAATACCAGGCTACCTATTTAGTGATTTATCATATGCCACTTGGCTTCTATGCATCATATCGCCTCCTGTTTATTGAATCTGTAAAGATTTTGAGGATCTTCACTACATTCCATAATGCCTTTCTCATATGAAAATATCTAATTATAAGTACCAGTGTTAGGAACATTTTTGCTGCTTCGGATAAGTATGGCATTGAAAGTCTTATGACAATGTTGAATCATATGGGTAAGCACATTTTTCTTTGCACTGGTTGCTAAAAGCTCAGAGACAAATTTAAGTCATGATGTGGACATTGGACTAATATAGTAACCTCTCTGATCCCAGCATCATAATTCTTTTTTAGTATTCTTATCTTTTCTTGATTTTTTGTTTATTCTTAAGATCCTGTAGATGTAAATGCATGTTTTAAGTGACATTCAGTGTTTTAAGAGACAAAAGAAGCACATGGCTAAACAGTGAAATAAATGAAGAGTATCATTTCATCTAGCATTTTCCCCAGTAGCTACCTTCACACCTGACTGTATACAAGATGCTGTCTCTGGCAGACCCATTCATTCCTGCTTATTCCCCAGTGTTCCCCAACAGCTTCACTCAGGGACAATATGCAATACCACGGGGTATAGCAATTATCATAAATCAGTCTACATAATTCTAAAAAGGGTTAGAAAATTTGAAAATCCCAAAGTGTGAAGACCAATTTATACAATTTCAAACCTCTTACTGGTTATGTAGCTGGGATTTTAATGCAGTGGTTGAGTTAAAACTACATTCTGTAATCCTAGTTCCTTTAAAGGCATGACTCTTAAATGATTTCATTTCCCACCCTGTCTTCTTTTATCCTCTTTTATGGATGATATTTATTCAAGAAATAGCTATTTAGTGACTATTAAAACTCTCTGTCATTTTAAGCCATCTAGACACGAATTGGTCAAATCTTTAGTTCTCCAATTTTGTCTTCACTTCTGTTTGACATTTTCCTTACAGATAATAATGGCTTATTTTTTTATTCACTCTCCTTTTGCTGATGAGAACTGGTGAAATTAAACATCTGAAAGTCAGTAATGCTGAGGATTTTATAAACCCACAAGATACATTTTATTTTCAATTTTTGTAACTATGACAGATTTTCAACCTTAGATTTAGATTGTATGACTCAGATTTAAAAAAAAAAAAAAAGCTTTCCATTTTTAATAAAAAAAGTGTGACCCCAAACCATAAATTGTACTTATGGGGCTTAATTTACAAGGCCATCAACATTTTTCCTTTACTTTTAGAAAGCATATTCAGTGAAGAAATTAAACACTATAGCTAACCATGTAATTATGAAGGGTTTATGTCCATTAAACTCTGGAAAAGAAGAAGTACATGATAAATATTTTTAAAATCTAAACTTTTAAAAATGTCAAACCACAGGTTAAGTTGTTAATTAATTTTTTACTCAACCCATTACAAAATAATAACCATAATCTTTTATTCTGAGCATCTCCACTCAATTTTCTCTCACCACATACCACATCAAAAATCTAATTACTTGTTGGGTATCGGAAACCACTAGCTTGTTTAGAGAAAATGTTTAGATATAGATTACTTTACTCCATGGCCATGAGTCTCCTTACACTATATAATTGACAAGCATTTCTGGCAAAATATCAAAATTTGTGCCTTGAGGTTGATTTGATCTAGCAATTTAGGACACACCTGTGCCTTAAACCCAGTGTTACATTATTTCTCCATGTCTGGCTTTATTGTTTTACATTTCTCTTCATCTATCAACCCAAATATGAAAGCTGTCATGAAACTCTTAGCCAATTCATTTTTTCCTCCTCAGTGCTCTAATAATGCGGAGGATGTACTTCTATTTAAGCACTCATGACACTGTATTTGTATTAAATTTTTCATTAATATGTTTACTGAAAGCTAATGGGATAGAGAGTATTTCTGTAACCTGGCTAAACAACAGCAAATAAGAAAGGCCCATATTACTGAGATAACCCCGGTGACTTTGAATTCTTTATTTTTATTTATATCATCAAATACTAAGTCTATTATGGACAGGTATCATGTCTTACTATTCATTTTTCTTCTTGTAGTATTAGCAAGTTGGTAGAGATATACAGAATAAAAGACATTCAGTTAATAAAGATATATAGGACTGGTTGGGAAAATGAAGTAAAGAAGCTAGCTGAAATCATTTTAAAGAAATTAATGTTACTGCAGACAGCTCTCTAATTGAGAGTACTTGAACAACCAAATACATATTTTTGGAAGGGAAGAAAAGCCTAGTATTTAGTCTATCACTAGGCATCTGTGATACTGCACAAATTAGCACAGGGTGTTCACAGTTATTATATAAGAAAAAAAACCTAAATTTTAGTTCTTAAGTATGAACTATCTTAACTCTCACATTTTAAAAAAATTGACTTTTCTGTAAGGCTTGATGTGAGATGGATATTTGTCACTCTTACTTCTACTGTCACTGAATAGGACTGTGCAACCCACAAGAGCGTCAGTCTTCCAGATTAACTGGAAACAGAATCACACAGAGTTGGCTAAAATAGTCAAGACAAGATCTCCATTTATGGGAGAAGAGGGTTGAGTACCATCCCAGAACAGAATTCTGGTTGTTTGTACTTTTTACTTGGAGGGAAGTTACTTAGGATCTGATTTTTTTTTTTTTCCCTCCAAACCAATTCAGAAAATAAAAGCAGTAAAATATATATTACATTGTGTTTTGACTCTGGGAGCAACTCTTTAGCTTTAAATTTGCCAGTTATTTTCAGTGTCTTTTGTCCAAAGAACCCGGAACTGATGGAGTACAACAGTAGGGAAAGTAGGTGATCAGACTTTTCTACAGATTACCTGAGGGAGGGAAAGACTCTATAGCAAATGATATAAAAAAAAAAAACCAAAACATTTCAAGCCAAAGTGGACACAGATGTGAGAACAAGACAAGAGGCCCCTAGAAGAAATATTTAAATCAGAATTCTGCTGTGCACATTTTATAGTTATTTGTATGAAGTGTATAAAGTTGAACTGAAAGGGCTTCTATATCTATAAATCCTCCTCCTATTGTGCAGATTCAGTACTTTCCAGTAATCACTCAACTCTCTTCATAGAAATCTTGAGACATCCCCAGAGGTATTGGTGGAGATCAATGTCTAGATTGGCTTGGTGTTACTTAAGTATCTCGGTCAATGTTCTTGTTTGTAAGGTGTCAATGAATGTCTATATTCTGACAGACATTTGCATAGTGTCTGGATAAGTTACAGTATATGCTCTGAAAAAAACCCATGTGCAAGAAAGGTCAAATTGAGGAATTCTGTCAGATTTAATGGGTGATTTCGTAATTTACCAAGAAAAGAGCGTTTTGACGGGACAAGACAGATCACTGAATAAACAGAGGGAAAATGGGTATCAAGGCTGCACTGCAAACTTGTGTAACATTGTAACCTTCAATCCCATAAGAAAACTATGTCTTGTCTCACTTATTTCATTGTTCTCTACTATTATGTTTATCAATCCCAGAAAGTGTCTTTTAATGGATTTTTTTTTAGTGTATTTTAATAAAATTGCTTAAGTTGACTGCAGCTAACCATTGAGGATGAAAGGATATGGTCACATGGTCACAACGCCTGTGCATGAACAGTTTATTTTGCCTTGTAAATGTAATTAAAAATACAGGTGATAGGCATATGGTAAAGCAATTGGTAAAACTGCATGTATTTGTCTCGTGCAGTTCTTGCCAGAGACTCTGTGTGTGTGTGTGTGTCTATATATATAATGTACTATATACAACTTTAAATTTCAAGTTTACAAGCTGTGGTTTGAGACTAAATGTCAATCTCTACTTTTAATCAAGCCTAACATATTGTGTCAGAGTAGTTTGAAGAAACAAAGAGGTTAAATGTACCTATGTGAAATTGAGAGTGTGACAAAACTAAGAATATTGTATAGATCATTCACGTTTTGATAGCAGTTTGTATAGATTCCATTTAGTGCATTGTTTTAGAAGTGTTTGTGTTTTAAACCTAAGCATATCAAGCAGAGTACATTTATTTATGTTTTGACATTTAAGTAGAGATGAAAGAAAACTATCCTCTTTATGAGCATTTCATCTCTGAGGGAGAGTTCTTTTCATTCATTTATCCAGACTAAATAAATAAAAGTAATAATTTGTTTCATTTAGAAATTACTTATCACAAAGAAAAATTATAAAATTAGAAAAAATCTGTCAAATCTAATTTTTCTCCCATAGGCAAAATAAGAAAAGTTATAATCTTATTGTTATGAATGTTAAGTAAGGTATCTGAGGCTTATAACATATGTGATCAACAAATGAGTTGTTGTCCAGTTAATTCATAAGCTAGAAAAGAAACATTATTTTATCATGCTAAATATAGAGCTCAGAAACATATCTAAACTAATTGAATTGGACTATTTTGACAAACTTTCTCTGAGTATTCGTAATATTTCAGCCATTAATCATGATACAACAAACATCAAAACTTTAAAGATAATTCTAATTTATAAATAAAATGAACTCTATGATATGTGGTATTTAGGAGACAAATCATAAGAGACTTAATTTCACAAAACAAACAGGGTTTTTGGTGGGGGGCAGGGAGGGGGTGTTTGGGTTATGGACACTGGGGAGGATATGGGTTATCGTGAGTGCTGTGAAATGGGTAAGCCTGACGATTCACAGACCTGTATTCCTGGTGCAAATAAAAAATTATATGTTAATAAAAATAATTAATAGGAAGAAAGGGGCAAGATGACAGAGAAGTAGGAGACCCTGTTTCAACTGGTCACCTAAAGTGAGCTAATTATCTACCAGAACACTCTGAACACCTGTGAAACCAGCCTGAGATGTAGGATTATACACTTCTGGATCTCTACAAGAGCAGAAGACAACAGTGGAGAGGTAAAGCGTTCTGGGAATGACTGGACTGATATCAGAGGATAAACAGAAGGGGGAGGGAGCCACCAGAAGCAAACCATCAGAAAGTAATACCCCAATATGAAAGTGCCCTGTGCTTGGGGACCAGCATTAACTTGGAGTCTAGTTAAAAAGCTCGCAAAAAAAGTAAAAGATCTTAAGGGGCAACTGGAGGAATCAGGCAGTCACAGGCACTGGCCTAAGTTCACGGACCCAGGTCAGCCACCTCTGGTGACCACCCGTGCCAGAGAGTGTGTTGCCAGGGCCTCCAGTTCCTGGTCCTGGAGCCCCCTGGTTTCCATGGCTTGCATCACTGCTCAGGCTGGGGCACACTCCCATCCCTGCATGAGGATCTGGTGAGTGTTCTCTAGAATCACAGCCTTTTGCACTTTGAGCTCACTGCGTGACCAGGGTCTGAACCACACTCCCCACCCACACCTGAGAATGCTCCAGGTGGGCGCTAGCCAGTGGTCTCTAGGACCAGCAGAGAGTCTGGACACCTTCAGCCTGGACTTGAAGGAACTACCCCAGATGCAGTCTCAGCAAAGGCAGCCACCAGAAGGGGACTCCCTGGACCAATGTCACTGGCAATTTTAGTAGCAGGGGGGTGCAGAGACAAGTAGGCATCTCAGACCCCTGAGACGGTTCCTGTGGTAGGTTGCATGGTTCAGGGGAATTTGGGGAGGGAGAGTCTGTGTGTTCTGGACCACCCAGAAGGGAGCAGACTGAGGCTTCTCTCTGAGATGGGGGATTGGGTGCAGTTTGCTCTCCAATAAACCTCCAGCAAGCCACAAAAAAGCTGCCAAACAACAAAAACCTCCAAAGAACAAAAGCCTGAAAAACCAGTTGCCACAGAGCTCAGCCCCTTGATAGGGAGCAGGAGGACACAACCCAAGCAAGAATGACTGAAAAACTTCTCCCCCAGAAAGCCAGCCAAAAGAATGAAAAGGCAACCACCATAGGGTCCCCATAAAACTGTAAAACCACAATATCAGGGGAAAACAATATATTAAACTCCCGGTATTGCCCTAAAACCTGGATATTTCATAGATACTACTTTTGTTTTTTAATTCATTCTCACTATTCTTGTTCTGTTTAACTTATTTAACCTACTTACCATTACAACTAGAGGTTTAATACAACATATTCCATAATAACCTCTTAACTTGAACTTTTTTCATACATATACCTGCATTTTTCTTTTTCTTTTCTATTTTTTTAAATATACATATAGGTAGAAGTTTCCAGGTATTCTTCTTTTCTTAATCAATACTACCCCTATATATAAACCAGTTTTAATCTCCCTTTATCTCTGGAAAGTTGAGTCCTTTAATAAAGATATCAAGATACACCTAGGAAGAATCAAAATAAACTTCTTTGCCCACATCAAGGATTTATAACCACCTTCCCATCTTTTTCTTATGTCAGTGTTTCTATGTATTTGTTTTTGTTCTGGTAGTATATAAATCTCATTCCTGGGGTTCATTTTGGCTGGGTTCTTCTTCTTCTTCTTTTTTTTCTTGTCATTTACTTTTGTTGGTCTTTTTGTTTGTCCATTTTTGTTTGTATACATTATAAATCTTACCTTTGGGGTCCATTCTGGCTGGGTCTTTCTCTCTCTTCCTCTCTTTTTCTCTCTCTCTCTCTCTTTTTTTTTTCCTTTTTCCTTTCTTTTTAGTGGTGACTTCCAATTGATCAGAAGTGTTCCAGGGTGCATCTTGCCTGGATCCTGGTTGATATATTCAGCTACACATCCCCTCAACCACCTCTCACCAAAATGACTAGGAGGAGGAACACCTAACAGAGGAAAAATTCAGACTGTGCCCTCTCCATCAGAGCTACTGGATATGGATATAAATAGTATGTCAGAAAGGGAATTCAGGATAACAATTATCCAGGCAATGGCTAGGTTGGAGAACATTAGTGACAACATGGAATTGATTAAGGCAGAGTGAAAGCCACCTGGGAAGAAGTTAAAAATTCTCTCAATGAGATCCAATCTAATCTAAATACTCTAACAGCTAGGGTAACTGAGGCAGAAAATAGAATTAGTAATCAAAAGGACAAAATGATAGAGAAAAAGGATCAGGAGGAGGCCTGGAGCAAACAGCTTAGAAGCCATGAAAACAGGATTAGGGAAATACATGTTACAATGAAACATTCCAACGTCAGAATTATTGGAATCACTGAGAGGGGAGGAGAAAGAAAGAAGACTAGAAGATATAGTTGAACCAATTCTTGATGAAAATTTTCCCAGTCCGGGCAGTGGAATCAGTGTTCGAGTCCTAGAAGCAGAAAGATCACCCCCCAAGATCAATGAATCTAGAAAGACCTTGAGACACTTGATTGTGAGACTGATGAATCATAATTTTAGACAAGAGCTCCTGAGGGCAAATAGGGGGAAGAGATTCCTTATGTACAGAGGAAGGTCCATCAGAATAATGTCAGACCTGTCCACAGAAACCTGGCAAACCAGAAAGGGCTGGCAAGACATATGCAGGGCACTAAATGAGAAGAACATGCAGCAAAGAATACTTTATCCAGCAAGGCTGGCATTCCAAATGGATGGAGAGATAAAGAGCTTCCAAGACTGGCAGGTTTAGAAGAGTATGTGACCTCCAAACCAGCATGACAAGAAATATTAAGGGGGGGTTCTATAAAAAAAGAAAGAACCCAAGAGAACAGAAATTTACAGAGACAATCTATAGAAACAAGGACTTTATAGGCAATATGATGTCAATAAAAACATATCTTTCAATAATTACTCTCAACGTTAATGGCCTAAACACTCCCATAAAATGGCACAGGGTTGCAGATTGGATAAAATTACAGAACCTGTTCATATACTGTCTACAAGAGACCTATTTGGAACCTAAAGATAGATCCAGACTGAAAGTGAAGGGATGGAGAAACATCTTTCATGCCAAAGGACCTCAAAAGAAACCTGGGGTAACGATTCTCATATCAGATAAATTAGATTTTAAACTAAAGACTGTAGTCAGAGATACAGAAGGACACTACATCATTCTTATGATTCATATCATCTATTGATATGAATACATTAATTATAGGGGATCTTAACACACCACTCTCAGTAACAGACAGATAATCTGAGCAGTAAATCAATAAATAAACAAGAGCATTGACTGACACATTGGACCAGATGGACCTCATAGATATATATAGAACATTCCACCTTAAAATAACAGAATGCTCATTCTTCTTGAGTGCACATGGAACTTTCTCTAGAATAGACCACATATTAGTTCACAAATCAGGGCTTGACTGATACCAAAAGACTGAGATTACTCCCTGCATATTCTCAGACCACAATGCTTTGAAATTGGAACTCAAGCACAAGAAAAAATCTGGAAGGAATTCAAGCACTTGGAAGCTAAAAACCACGCTGCTTAAGAATGTTTGGATTAATCAGGAAATCAAAGAAGAATTTATTTATTTATTTATTTATTTATTTATTTATTTTTTAGATTTTCTTTTTTTTTTTTTAAAGATTTTATTTATTCATTTGACACAGAGAGATCACAAGTAGGCAGAGAGGCAGGCAGAGAGAGAGAGAGGAGGAAGCAGGCTCCCCGCGGAGCAGAGAACCCGATGCGGGACTCGATCCCAGGACCCTGAGATCATGACCTGAGCCGAAGGCAGCGGCTTAACCCACTGAGCCACCCAGGCACCCTCAAAGAAGAATTTAAATAAGTCATGGAAACCAATAAGAATGAAGACACTTTGACCCAAAACCTATGGGATACTGAAAAGGTGGTCCTAAGGGGACCTAAGGATGACATAGCCATCCAAGTCCCCCTCAAAAACAAACAAACAAACCAAAACAAACAAACAAAAAAATCCTGAAAAATCCCAAATACACCATCTCTCTTTACACCTTAAAGAACTGGAGCAACAACAACAAATTTAGCCAACCCCACACACAAGGAGGGAAATAATCAAGATTAGAGCAGAGATTAATGAGATAGAAACTAGGGATACAGTAGAAAACATCAACTAAACGAGAAGCTGGTTTTTTGAAAGAATCAATAAGATTGATAAACCATGGACCAAACTAATCCAAAAGAAAAGAGAGAGGACCCAAATCGATAAAAATTAATAAAATTATGAATGAAAAGGGAGAGATCATGACTAACACCAAGGAAATAAAAACAATCATCAGAAATTATTATCAACAGTTGTATGCCAATAAGTCAAGCAAGCTAGATGAAATGGATAAATTCCTGGAAACCTATAAACTTCCAAAATTGAATCATAAAGAAATTGACAGCCTGAATAGGCCAATATCTAATAATGAGATTGAAGCAGTGATCAATAACCTCCCAATAAACAAAAGCCCAGAACTTGACAGATTCTCTGGAGAATTCTACCAAACATTTGAAGAAATAATACCTATTCTCCGAAGCTGTCTCAAAAAATAGAAACAGAAAGAAAACTTCTAGACTCTTTTTATGAAGCCAGCATTACCCTGACCCCCAAACCAGGCAAAGACCTCACCAATAAAAAGAATTTCAGACCAATATCCCTGATGAATATGGATGCCAAAATTCTCAACAAGATCCTACCTAATAGGATCCAACAGTACATTAAAAAGATGATCTACCACTACCAGGTGGGATTTATCTGTGGGATGTAAGAGTGGTTCAACATCTGCAAATCAATCAATGTGATAAACCACTCAATAAGAGAAGAAAGAAGATCCATATAGTCCTCTCAATTGATTCAGAAAAAGCATTTGACAAGATACAGCATCTGTTCCTGAGTAAAACGGTTTGAGGTATAAGGATAGAGGGAACATTCCTCAACTTCATAAAATATATCTATGAAAATTCCAGAGCGAATATCATTCTCAATGGGGAAAAGCTGACAGCCTTCCCTTTGAGATCAGGAACATGACAAGGATGTCCACTCTTGCCACTGTTATTCATCATAGTACTAGAAACCCTAGCAACAGCAATCAGACAAAAAAAAAAAAATAAAAGGTATTCAAATTGGCAAAGAAGAAGTCAAACTCTCTCTCTCAATGCAGGTGACAAGATACTTTATATGGAAAACCCAAAAGACTCCACCCCCAAAGTACTAGAACTTATACAGCAATTCAGTAATGTGGCAGGATACAAACTCAATCTACAGAAATAAGTTTCTTTCTTATACACTAACAATGAAAAAATAGAAAGGGAAATTAAAGAATTGATTCCATTTACTATAGCACAAAGAACCATAAGTTAACCTGGGAATAAACCTAACCAAAGAGGTAAAGGATCTGTACTCAAGGAACTACAGAACACTCATGAAAGAAATTGAAGAAGACACAAAAGGATTATTAGAGCATTCCATGCTCATGGATTGGAAAAATAAACATTGTTAAAATGTCTATACTGCCCAGAGCAATCTATTCTTTAAATGCCATCCTAATCAAAATTCCACCAGCATTTTTCAAAGAGCTGGAACAAACAGTCCTAAAATCTGTATGGAGCCAGGAGAGACCCCTCATTGCTAAGGAAATGGTGAAAAAGAAAAACAAGACTGGGGGGATCATGTTGCCAGATTTCAAGCTTTACTACAAAGCTGTGATCACCAAGACAGCATGGTACTGGCATAAAAACAGACACACAGACAAGTGGAGCAGAGTAGAGAGCCCAGATATGAACTCTCAACTCTATGGTCAAATGATCTTCGACAAAGCAGGAAAAAGTATACAGTGGAAAAAAGACAGTCTGTTCAATAAATGGTGCTGGGAAAATTGGATGGCTATATGTAAAAGAATGAAACTCGACCATTCTCTTACATAATACACAAAGATAAACTTGAAATGGATAAAAGACCTCAACGTGAGACAGAAATCCATCAGAATCCTAGAGGAGAACATAGGCAGTAACCTCTTCAGTATCAGCCACAGCAACTTCTTTCAATACATGTCTCCAAAGGCAAGGGAAACAAAAGCAAAAATGAACTTTGGGGACTTCATCAAGATCAGAAGTTTCTGCACAGCAAAGGAAACAGTCAACAAATCAAAGAGGCAACCCACAAAATGGCAGAAGATATTCACAAATGACACTACAGAAAAATGGGTTGATATCCAAGATCTGTAAAGAACTCCTCAAACTCAACACACACAAAACACATAATCACGTCAAAAAATGGGCAGAAGACATGAACAGACACTTCTCCAAAGAAGACATACAAATGTCTAACAGACACATGAAAAAATGTTCAACATCATTAGCCATCAGGGAGATTCAAATCAAAGCCACATTGAGATACCAACTTATACCAATAGAATGGCCAAAATTAACAAGACAGTAAACAAGTGTTGGAGAGGATGTGGAGAAAGGGGAACCCTCTTATACTGTTGGTAGCAATGCAAGTTGATACAGGAACTTTGGAAAACAGTGTGGAGATTCCTTAAGAAATTAAAAATAGAGATACCCTATGACCCTGCAATTGCTCTACTGGGTATTTACCCCAAAGATACAGATGTAGTGAAAAGAAGGGCCATCTGTACCCCAATGTTCATAGCAGCAATGGCCACATTTGCCAAACTGTAAAAAGAAACAAGATGCCTTTCAATGGACGAATGGATAAAGAAGATATGGTCCATATATCAATGGACTACTATGTCTTCATCAGAAAGGATGAATACCCAACTTTTGTATCAACATGGATGGGACTGGAAGAGATTATGCTGAGTGAAATGAGTCAAGCAGAGAGAGTCACTTATCACATGGTTTCACTTAGTTGTGGAGCATAAAGAATAACACAGAAGACATTGGGAGATGGAGAGGAGAAGTGAGCTGGGGGAAATCAGATGGGAAAACAAACAATGAGAGACTGTGGACTCTGAGACACAAATCAGATGGGAAAACAAACCATGAGAGACTGTGGACTCTGAGAAACAAATTGAGGGTTTGGAGGGGAGGGGTGGGGGTGAGGTGACCCTGGTGGTGGGTATTATGGAGGGCATGTATTGCATGGAGCACTGGGTGTGGTGCATAAACAATGAATTTTGGAACACTGAAAATAAAACAAAATTTGAAAAAATAAACTAATACTGTAAAACTTTTAGAAGAAAACACAGCAGTAAATCTTTGTGACCTTTGGTTTGATAATAATTTCTTACATAGGGAAAAAAAAAATCACAAAATCTGGGGCCCCTGGGTGCCTTAGTTGGTTAAGTGTCTGCCTTTAGCTCAGGCCATGATCCCTGGGTCCTGGGATGCAACACTGAGTTGGGTTCCCAACTAAGCAGGGAGTCTGCCTCTCTCTCTGTCTCTGCCCCTCCACCTTGCTAGTGTGTGCATGTGCATGTGTGTTCTTTCTCTCTCAAAATGGATGAATAAACTCTTTAAAAAAATTTAAAAACCACAAAATCTAAAACTTTTGGCTTCAAAAGACACCATCAAGAAAGTAAGAAGACAACCAGCAGAAAGGAAGGAAATATTTGCAAATTATTTCCTGATAAGGGACTTTCATTTGGAATGTGTGAAGAACTCATACACTCAACAACAAAAGACAACCCAATTAAACAATGGGAAAAGAAAGTAAATAGACATTTTTCCAAAGAAAAAAGTACAAATGGTTAATAAGCACATGACAAGAGTTGGTTAACATCAGATCATATCAATAGGGAGGGATCACTTCACACCCAGGAAGATGGCTATGATGAAGAAGATAACAAGGGTTGGTGGGAACTTGGAGAATCTGTAACCCTCATTCATTACTGGTGGAAATGTAAGATGGTGAGACCACTTTGGAAAAGTCTGGCAGTTTCTCTAAAAGTTAAGCACACAGTTACTACTGATCCAGCAATTCCACTCCTAGGAATACACACAAAATGAAAAAGAGGTCCACACTAAAAATTTACACACAAATGTTTATAGCACCACCATTCATCAGAGCCAAAAAATAGAAACAACCCATGTGGCATGGTCCTACTACGGAATATTACTTAGTTATAAAAAAGAACGAAGAATGGACACATTCTACAACATGGATGAACACACTGTGCAAAGTTAAAGAAGCCAGGCATGGAAGACCACACATTGTAGGATTCCATTTATGTGAAACATCCAGAACAGGCAAATCCCAAGGAAGATTAAGTAGACTAGTCATTGCTGGGGACATGGGGAGGGGGGATGGGGTGAGAGTGGGAAGGAAGGAATGTGACTGGTAATGGGTACGAGGTTTGTTTCTGGAATTAGACAGTTGTGGTGATTGCACAACTCTGATCTGTAGGAGTGCTTGGGTGGCTCGGTCCTTATGTGTCTGCCTTGGCTCAGGTTATGATCCCAGGGTCCTGGGATTGAGCCCCACATTGGGCTCTCTGCTTGGCGGAAAGCCTGTTTCTCCCTCTCCCACTTCCCCCACTTGTGTTCCCTCTCTCGCTGTCTGTCAAATAAATAAACAAAATATTTTTAAAATAATTTAAAAAGTAAAAATAAAATAAAAATAATTAATTAAAAAAAACTCTTCAAAGGTTTATAAAAATACCAAAAGTTGGCAGTCACTTAGAAACAATTTATTAACTAGATTAATCTGTTAAGAAAATGCACTGAATATACTCAAGGTTAAAATGAAAGGGAGACACAGGTACGAAGTCTTGACAAATCAACAGTCCTTGGTAAAACTCCCAATACCGAAGAGAAATTTAAAAACAAATGCCCTTCGAATTCCAGTTTTCTGCCTGTAAATAGGTCTCAGCTGATCCTCAGATGGTAAGGCTAACAATGACATCACTGTAACTGGCGGGGGAGGGGGTGTTGAAATAGCCCTGTAATTACAAAGGCATGGGAAGTAATCCCTTAACAGTACCAAAAATATGTATTCTTACAATAAAATAAGCACTGATTTGAAAAAAAAAAAAAATTCTTACTATTTTGCAATTACATCTCACCAATAGGTGTCCCTATTGGTGAGTTTAGTACAAATTCAAATTACTTGCTATTTAATCATACAAAATAATATTAAGAAATGGTATCAAGAAGCCAGGCATGGAAGAAATAGATAATTTTTCAAGAAATAAAATAAAAATCATTGCAGAGTATATCTTTTTAACTAGGAATCATTAGGTAATCACAAATAAAGAAGTATAAGCATGAATATTATGGTTGTTGTGGTACAATATACCCACAGAGTGCTTAATGGAATTTAATTTTACCCTTAATATCAGTGAAATAAGGAAAAAATGGGCTTTCTTATCATCTGTAATCATTGTCTTCTGGAATAAACATACCATGGAGTGAAATGCAGGGTTCATACTCCTACATTTAAAATGATCAATCAATATTTAGAATGATCAATTAGTAATGTACATGCACATGTGCACACGTAGGTCGTGTGTTTGTGTTTGTGTGCGTGTGTGTAAGAGAGAGAGAGAGAGATTTATTGCATTATTTCTCAGAATCTTCCCTAACTACTAATTGTCTTTAAGAATAATTGACTTTTTTTTTCTTTTGATGGCTCGTACACCAAAACTAGGGTATTCTGCAGATCTACACCTTTGCTTCTATCAATAGTGCAGATGTTTCCTAAAGTCTCATCAAAAACCACAAATCATTTTTAAAGGAAGCCATCTTGCCCAGCTTCCCTTGAGTGTGATTTCTGGCCTTTAGGCCAGCCACATCTGCCTATCTCTATCCAGCACCAGCCATCCCCTTCAAGAAAGGCAGAAACATCAAAGAGCCCAAATGCCCCAAGATAAGCAGAAGAAAGGTGATTATTAAATCTCTGAATAGCACTAACTCACTTCCCTAACAAAACTCCACTATTAACTTCCGTAGAGTCTTACTTAACTTGAAAATTATACCTACTTGAGGAAGAAAAAAGAATGATTGCTCAGTTTACTAGAGTCATCTTCTTTTTACCTAAGAATACTTTATAATATTTTTTCTTGAATGTGAAAGGACGATCTAGAATAAAAGCAAACAGAAACAACTCCAATATTCTGCTTAGTCTTCTTGTTCAGATAGTAGAAAACCTGTTGCATGAGGCTGGAAAATGATGGTTGGCTAACTTGGAAGGCTGCAGTATATTTTTATTAATTTATGTTTATAATTAACTATTCCCCACCAACTGGAAGTTATTATATAATTATACTTTTATCAAATTATGTTCTAATTTTTTGCTTTTATTGAGACTGTGCTTCCCAACATACATTTTTCTTTCAGGTATTCAACTGTTGTTACATTCCAGAAGTCTGAAAGAAATTCCTGACCATTTTATGGTTCTGTATAATACACAGAATTTACCCTTAAATGGTTGGTGATGTGCATGTAACATAATAAAATTTTAAACTGATCTGGATTGTTTGATGCATGTGAAAATCACTATGTAATGATGAAAATGTTTATCAATTAGACAAAGTACTTCATTACCACTCAGTGCTATTCTTCATGATACCAAATGGGAAACGTTGGGCTAACTGCCATCTCTTGATAACTGCTGTCCTCTGAATCAATTTCCTACCCCTTCCTTTCTGTCTCGGTTTCTTCCTTCAGAGGTAAGTGGTTAACAGCTTGACTCTGGAGTCTTATTAACTTGGCTTTAAAGTCAAGCATTGCCACTTTCCAGTTATGCACTCTTTGATTAATTTTTTAACTTCCCTAAGCTTCATTTTTCTCTGCTAAGTAAAGTAAGAAGAATGGCAACCTCTTCGTTGCTATGAAGGTTAAATAAGGCATTTGAGGCACGTAGCATAGCATGTGGCTTCTAATATGTGGTCAAAAAATGAACAATTATTAAATTAATCAAGGAGTGTTACATTCCCTTCCTAATTATTTCTTCACTCTGATACTTTGTCTCTCAGTCTCTCTGTATTAAAACCTAATTAGTTCAGGCTCTTACTAGCTCTCTTATATTATTCTAGTAATCTCATAACTAGTCTCCTTTTCCTTCTCTTTAAACCTTCCAAAGCATCATTCCTAAGCAAATATCTGATTTTATAACCTTTTAATTTTGTATGACTCTATACCTTCTACTACCATCTTCTTCACCGACCATCAAAATATTTACATATATTTATTTATAAACCATATACATGACCTACTATGTTGTAGGAATTACAAAATATAAACAAAAACATGAAATAAGGTGAGATAAATATAATCAGAAAGGAATACTTATCTACAGACATTCCAGTGAATTATCTTGCATAATCTCATAAGGAGGTGCATTCAAACTTCGAGCTTCCTGCTAGTGATTCAAAGCTTCTTAGCAAGCATTTATAAGTTTTTATAATATTTTCTTTGTCTTTCACCACCTTTCCCTTAAATGTTATGCTCAAGCAATATAGACAAACATCAATTGTCTGCCTGTACAAACCCTGCTGTTTTTAGTCTGGGTGACTTTCCTCTTTACTTTTTTTCTTTTTTTTAGATTTTATTTATTTATTTGACAGACAGAGATCACAAGTAGGCAGAGAGGCAGGCAGAGAAAGAGGAGGGAAGCAGGCTCCCTGCTGAGCAGAGAGTCCGATGCAGGACTCGATCCCAGTACCCTGGGATTATGACCTGAGCTGAAGGCAGAGGCTTTAACCCACTGAGCCACCCAGGTGTCCCCTGGGTGACTTTCCTATTCACACTCCTGGAATACTCTCCAGACTATGAGGAAGATCTATACTCACCTTTCATTAATTTTCTCCTACTTTTTTCTGATGCAGATGTTACTGTTCTTTTTTCAATATTCCTTTTAATACCATGCATAGTCCTCGGTTATAATTTTTCCATATTATTTTTAATTATCTGGTTACTTTTATTAAGCTTTTAGATTGGATTTCTTACAGCAAAGAACTGTTATTTTTCTTTGTATTACCTGATAATAACAATTCCATAAATATTCATGGAATTAAATTATTCAACATATATGTGTTGAACTAAGTGAACCAGTTTGTGAGATTTCTTGGACTTCTTTGCATGTTTTATACTAGACTGTGTGTTCAACTCCTATTCACTTTTTAATACTCAGAGCAAGTATTTCCTCTGTGATATCATCTTTGGGTTTGTTTGTTTGTTTGTTTTGTTTTCTTTTTTCTTTTTAATTTTTTATTTTTTATAAACATATATTTTTATCCCCTGGGGTACAGGTATTTGAATCACCAGGTTTACACACTTCACAGCACTCACCATAGCACATACCCTCCCAAATGTCCATAACCCCACCCCCTTCTCCCAACCCCCCTCCCCCCAGCAACCCTCAGTTTGTTTGTTTTCAGGGCAGAGTTGATTTTCTTTTCTTGGAATTATTCGTTTACCTGGTACTTACATATACTAGAGCTTATCTCCCAGATTGAAATTTTTGCCAAGAAAACTTGATTTTATACAGGTCAAGAATAATGTGTCTATTTCTAGCTTGTTACAATATTATTTCTTGACTGAGTCAATAAACAAATAACCAAAGGAATGAATGAGAAAGTCATCAAATGATAACTGAATAATTCAAGATTCACTGTTTTAAGTGGTCTTCTTTTTCTACTATAAATCTTAAGAGTGTTTGAAATGTTTTACAGTGTTTAATTAGAAAAAGAAAATATTTTATTTTTTCATCTGCAGTCAGTAAGACCTAAATTCTTTAAATCCTGGAATTGTAATATTTGTACCTACCAAGCTTTCAACATTTATTTTAATGACATATGAATAGAACTTAGAATTATATATTTAAGTTAAAAAATTGGGCTAAAATAAAAAAATAAAATCATGGTATTTTTTCCCCAAGTGTCCCCATATTTGCTTCAAATTAAATCATAATAATAAATATTGTCATCCTGATTATTATTCCTGATATAAATTATCATTCACTTAATCTAAATATGTTTGTTGTGAATACATCAGGCTTATTGCTCTTAACAGTTTAAAGGCATATGCAAAGATGAAATTAATTTATAATCAAATCAGAGCTATATTACAACATAATACTTTTTACTCTTTTTTTTTTCCTTTGAGTAGCTATAAAAATGGCCACTGTGGCTAAATGCCATGTTTCTTAACACGCTATTGGCCATGTCTCATATAATATTATTGTTCCTGGTGGGCCCTTTAAACTTAATTAAAACGTGCAGTTTTGCTACAACTTAGAAAATAAATCTGACATGCTATAATTCAAATGTAAGTGCCCTCCTGGTGCCTATCAATAATTGGTGAAGCAGAGAGAAAGGTTTTTTTTTTTTTTTTTTTTCTTCCAACTGTGTCTTATGAAGGGCTGTTATGTGGTAAAATCCCATGTATTACTAAATCAGCCTCTTGTGATTTTATCCGTACTGTAAAAATTTTCTTAACTGATACTCTAATAACAGAACATAAGCCAATATATCAGGTTACTATCTTAAGATACATCAAGTTTAAATCCATTTTATGAATAGCATATAATTAACCATGTAACTAATTAATTAATTATTCATTGAGTGGTTTTACAGTAGCATGATTCAGTTAATAGGTGGACAACTTTAGACAAATTATTTAACTTCTTAGTGTCTCCCTTTGCTCATCTGTAAAAGAGGATACTAGCAAAACCTGGTCTCATAGATTGTTGCAAGAAATAAATGAAAAGGACATATTTCTTATTTGCTGCATTTTGGCCACACTGCAATTCACCATGTTTGTCTTGCATTAAGTAAGTATGAGTAGGAGAACACATAATTTGGGGTTGCTTATCTCAGATAAAGTTTTAAATCGTGTTTGCCCACTAATGAACAGTCACAGAACTTGAATCCCAGGCTTGATTAATAGCTTTTGAAGACTGCAATTAACATAGACAAAATTCTGATGGATGGGCCTACATTTATTTTTTTCTGGATTCATTTCTTGTTAGATGCTTGAGGGTGCTGGCCTCCTGGGCTTTGTTATCCAGAGTGATAGGGTGGTATGTGAGATTTGAACAGAGGCCTGCTTTCTTAGGGAGGAAGATCAGAGAGACTCAAGAGGGAAGGCATCATGTTTAGGCTTTCAGCTTCTGTAGCAGGAAGGAGTAGACATTGAAACAGAAGGTAGGAAGACAGACGGGAAGAAACAACTGAATATTGGAGCAGAAAGTTTAATTTGCCATGAATTGCCATCAAACTTGGTGAATAACATGCACATTTTTCTTGAAAACCAGTAAAGAACAACAAAACAAAACACTGGATTTAGAGATGTGGATCATGAATATGGCCAGGGGTATGGTAATCTGATTACCACATAAAATATAATCACATGCCTCAGATGTCAGAGGTGGAGGCGTACAGCCCCATTTCATCTCCTAATAGGGAACAATCTTCTCTTCAAAGGAATGCTGGAGCCAAAGTAATCAGGAAGGATGTCTGGCAGGCCAAACAACAGATGCCACTCCATGATTTATCTTCCCGCTACTAAAGCAATACTATGCATACATTAGCGCCCGTTCACTTTGTCTATTATCGGTGAGGCCAATGCTATGATCTGAATGTTGGTGTATTCCCAAATATCATATGTTGCAGTCTGAACCCTTCAAGGTGATGGTATCGCTAGGGGGTGGGGTCTTTGGGAGGTGTTTAATCATGAAACCCTCATTAGAAGATAGTGTCTTATAAAAGAAGCTCTAAGGAGATGTCTGGTGCCATCCATCATGTCATGATACAAGAACTCTGCTACCCAGAAAAGCACACTCACCTGACATGCTCACTCTGATTCAGCGTCCACACTGTGAGAAATAAATTTTTTTTTTGAAAGCCATTCAGCTGTGGTATTTTGGAATAGCAGCCGAAGAGATGGACAAATTTAATATAATACTGATGAAATCTGCCATATAAGCCTTTAGGATGACATGGAAGTTCCAGTAGTCACTTTTCTAGATAGATTTGTCTTCCAATACATTTCTAAGCATCACTCTGCATGTTCTATCAACGTTTTACCTTCACACCCTAATCTGTTTCTACTACCATAAAACAAATATTTATTAATATTTTGAATTTATTGCTACTATTATCACAATTACAAATTCTAATGCAATTGAATTTTTAAATTACCCAACTTATTTTAAATATCATCATTTAGGGGTGCCTGGGTGGTTCCATGGGTTTGTCCTCTGCCTTCAGCTCGGGTCATGATCTCAGGGTCCTGGGACCGAGCCCCGCATCTTGCTCTCTGCTCAGCAGGAAGCCTGTTTCCCCCTCTATCTCTGCCTGCTGCTCTGACCTCTTTCACTGTGTCAAATAAATAAATAAAACCTTTAAAAAAATTTTAAAATATCATCATTTATTTGGTAACTATATAAACAGATTTCTTTTTTCACAAGTAAGAGAAATTTTATTTATTCTTCAATCCTAAAAACCTGGCTTAGTGCCTGTCATAGAAGAATTATTCAATAAACATTGGTTGAATGAATGAACAAGCCAATTTTAAGCAATTATACAGATAATTTTTTTTATTTCCACAGGATCAATTTTAGTTCAGATATTTCCTATATAGTTTAGTTCCGTATTTTATATATATTTTGGTTCTATATATGTATTTCATATATATCTTAGTTTCATATATATTTCATATGTATTTTTAGTTTCATAAATTTTGATATATATATATATGACTTCATATATATTTTGTTTCATACATATTTCATATATATTTTGACAATGGAAATTGCCTCATTCTGCCATCTTGCTGAGTGTAACCTACTTCCAGTTTTTACTGAAGTATTGTTTCTTATAGAAATTCTGATAAGACATCCATTAGAATATCAAATTTATTCCAGAAATGTAACTTCACTTTAGTTTTCCTAAACCATATCCCTTCCTCCCCCTTTTTATTTCAGCTATCTCTTCAAGCATCTAGCATCTATCCAAGCATCTAGTATTTGGCTATCTCTCAAGCATCTGGACTCATGTGTTGAATAAAATCCATGTTCTATCTGCTCCAATCTTGTCAAAAGTACACTTTATACTGACAAGCTTTCTTTGGAACATGACATAGTTTAAAAAATTATTTTCCAAATTAATAATTTCATTAAAAATGTTTAATTTTGCCATTTAGAAAGCTCTTGCTAGTAAAAGGGTTGATGAACAACTGCTAGCCCTGTAAAAATATGTGGTTTACATTAAAATGGAAATTTGCCTATGTACACATCATAATATTACTCACTCTGTGTCGTAATTATAAGCTCTGCTCAAAGGAACATTTATTTTCATCTCCAGATCTTCCTTTTCTATGGAGGGAACTTAATTAACATAATATGTTAGTCTCTCTCTTCCCTTTCTCTCTCTCTGCCCTAAGTTGAGTGACTTATCCAGTTGGTGAATCTCAAGAGAATAGGGGAAGAATGCCTCTGTTCCATCATCTTTTTGCTTGGGAGCAAATGGTTTCATTTATTTCAGAGAAGTGTAAATTGCAGAGAAATGAGCCTAAGCATGTGTGTCCAATTTCCCTCATGTCACTGCTGGTACCTAACCTTGTATGTGAGGACAAGATTTCAATAAATCCAACATACCACAGAGTTTGGAGGCAAAGAAACTGAAAATCTATTTGTAAATCATTTTGGATTGGTGAGACAGAAGTTAAACTTCAGAGCCAGCCATATTAGATGAACCTTAATAAATACACTGGGCTTAAAGCTGAAATCTCAGAATGATTATGAAGTCACCTGAAACGTGGTGACTATACTGTAGGAAAAAGAGCTGTGCAAATCTGAAATTGGCCAGTCCTAACATAGCCTAAAACCAAGCCTCCTCAGGAAAAGGTGATCTGCCCACATATTCCACCAGGTGCCAGCATTACCACGAAAGCTTTCAGAAGGAATGTATCATTCAGCATCTGCCTTTATTGACCCACCGTCTCTGAAACCAAACAAAATTTACAAAGGAGGCTGAAAAATGTGAATATATGACCCAAAAAAGAGAAATAATTGAAACTTGAAGTAAGAGAAAAAAGCAGAACGATTTTAAGTAGTGAGACAGTACAATCAGTAGTGCTTCTGGTGATTGTAAATGTCAAGAAAGGGGTTGACTTGGAAGCTAGATTGCAAACTTGGGAGAAAAGAGGAAGAGGAGATTGAGTTAGAAGGGGAATAAAACAATTTCAGTCACACAACGTGTGAGATATTTGTGAGGCATCACAGTAAATACATTTCAGAAGTGACAGGAGGGGATGCGTCCTTGAAGTTCGGTTCAGAGATACAGGTTAGGGTGGGATATATAGTTTTGAAATCACTGACATAAAATACTAGTGAAAATTATACAAGTGGACAAGGCTGCCAAGACACAAATTATTGAAGTTGGTGAGGGGGCCTTAGGGAGGAGCCTTGGAACACTGTGGCAAAGGCAAGAGAAAGAAGAACCAGAAAAGAGAACACAGGACATAGTGGCTGAGGGTTACATGGGAGAGAGTGAAGCCATCACAGAATCTACAGGTTTGCACAAACACTCGGGGCTTCATCAGATATATGCAACTCTATTCCAGATCAATGATTATATTATCCAATGGTAACTCATAATCCTAGATATATTCATTCACATCTCCGTGGTTTCATTTCTGAATTCATTCAGAATTTAGAAAGGATGTATTATTTTTTAAAAATTGGCCTTTCCGAAGCTTGGCTAAGAATACTTTTATCTATCCTAAATAATGCTTGGAAAAAATTTTTCAATAACCCAAAGACCTTCCCACCTAGCATGTGAAGTCTGTTATTTGAAAACAGACTCATAGGATGAGCGACCTACAGGAATAATTTCCTTAAAGTGTGAATTTTTTTTTTTCTTGTCACATAATTTTAAAATTCATTTACCATATACTAGGGAGTGTTGCAGGTATGTTGGGGACATTTTGTGTATGTAAGTTATTTAAGAGGAAGAATTTAAATGTGTCTACGTTTTGTATCTACCACAGTCAACTACTAAGCAACTCATTTGGATTTAAGAGCACAAACTCCTAAATTGAGTTTATATCATGTGGTGACCTTCATACTCTATTTGTTTCCATTTTGGGAAATGCTTCATGGAAGAGTTTTTGTGAATTATTTTCCTCTCAAAATCAAGCTATAGTAGTAACAACATTAGACTTATAGTCAAGAAGCCTGAAATCAAATTTGCACTGTGTTACTCTGACACTATCTCTATTATTGTAGGCAGGCCATTTTCAGTAGTGAGCTGTCTAGTATATGAGTGACCTATATATTTCATATACCATGCCTGTGGGGAAATGAGTATACATGTTTCAAGAACTTCAGTGATGCAAGCATGTTAGATTGTTGAAAGATGTGCTATATTGTTTAAATATGCATAGAGAGGAACACCTTCAAAAGCTATGTAATATAATGGGGAAGAAAGCTCATATATTTAGTTGGTTGATAGTTTTAGGCAGTTCAAATGGAGAATTGTGTCCATTATTCATATAATTAATGCAAAATATAGACTTGCCACAATTCTAGTGAAGTCTTTAATCCTAATTCTGCATATTGTATTATACTCTCTAAAGATAAATATATTTTGATATTTTGTTGTTATGACTTTGCCTGTTAATAAGTACATACAAAGGTACATATTGTTCACATCTTTAAATAATTTGTTTTACAAGAGTAGCCTGTTTATGAAGATTCTGGGTATGCCAGAGATCTAAGAGCATCTTGGCCATAAAATAGAACATGGGGGTATGACTGTCACTTTTACCTTGGTGTGTTATAATTATGAGAAATATCTGCTGCTAATTTGTCAGTTCTCAAGTATAGGTTTTGCACACTATACTTGTAGTTGACATACCAAACAATAAATCTCAAGTAACTCTTATATAAGCAAATTGTCTTTGTTGAACAAGAATAGACTTTGCTATTTCTCTTTGACTTTTCTAAGCATACCAGCTATCCTGATGAAATATAGGCACTAGAAACAATTTCTTGGGGTATTCAAATCATGGAAAGAGGCAAAGTATATGGAAATTAATCTGAATTATTAAAGGTACAGTAATAGGTTTTGTATTTTTCCAAGTTTACTTCTGCTTTTAGTCACAGTGACAGACTTTTAGTTATCACCCTAAACATCAATAATTATTATTTGTTTAAAACCTTAAGAATTGAACTCAGATATCTACTTTTCTAAAAGTGAGGACTTATATCAGTTTCAACATATTTTTAAATGTTCTTTGTATTCACTTAGCTCTATTCTGTGAAAATCCCATTTTGTTAGTATAATAATTTTTACACAATAAGATGGCACATAACCCAGAATAAAAATTGCCTTAACAAGAAATGGAAAACTTTACACCAAATATATCAGCACTTACCCTTGGGAAGGCAAATGGAAATTTGAGAGGAGTTTTTCACTTTACAGTTGATAGCCCTTGAATCTGGTTTCAGCAAATCAAGTTTAGTATTATAAGGTATTGTATTAATTCTAATCCACAGTGGCAAAACATCAGAGTTAATGATATAGAAATGTAGCGAAACAAATTTTTATAAACTATAGTATTTGTCAATCTCTTTTTTGTCATGAAGATACATGAAGGATGCAAAAAATATCAAACAGAAAATATCTAATGATATTCACAAATACCTAGGAAATTCATTCAACCTAAGAAGTATACTCGTTAATTCAGGTCTTGGAAACAGATATCAAAAAACCGAAACCAATACTCTTGATATATGTTGTCAAAAGGTGTGCATTGGGCATGGAACACTTTCCAGAGTGTAGGATAAAAGCTTAACGATCAGACTAGAGAAAAATGGCTCACTGACAGCTGGGAAATCATTCAGCTTGACAGTTTTTCATAGATAAAAGAGATAAAAAAACTCTTAGTGAATCTTGTTGGGTAGACAGTTCAATATCTATCAATCTATAAAAAAGAGTTACAGAAGGAAACACTATAATAAAAGTAAATCAATCAATCAATCAATCAATCAATTGCAGAGGAGGAAACATTTTCCAGTTTATACTTATAAGGCCTGTATTATCTTAATACCAATATCTGATACAGTAATAGTAAGAGAAAATTGCAGACCAATAGTCCTCATGAACATAAAACAGAGCACTTTAATGAAATATCAGCAGGTTAATTATAGACATGCGTTAAAAAAAAACACTACCTCATAACCAAGTAAAATGTATCTGAGTTATCTGGAAGTTGGTTCAATGTCCAAAAGCCAATTAAAGTAACCCACCGTATTTAAAGACTGAAAAGGGAAAAAAAAAAAGACTGAAAAGGAAATCCATATAATTATCAGAATAGAGAAAAAAAATCAACAAAAATCCATTCCAGATCAAAATTTTCACTAAACTAGAAATAAATGAAAACTTCTTCAAACTGATAAAGTGAATATTGGAAATTAGGATGTAATATTATTCTTCATGGTAAAATACAAGACTTTCCTCCTAAAATCAGAAACATTCCAAGGATGAACATGTCACTACTTCTTTTCAACTTTCACTAGAAATGTAATATGACAAAGAGAAAATACAGCAGATGGCACAGAGAATGAAAAGGAGGAAGATGCATAATTCTATAGAAAAACAAAAAGAACTAATCAGAGAAGCTGCTAAAATGAATATATAAGTTGAGCTAGGTTGCAGAGTGAAGGGTCATATATTAAAATTAAATGTATTATTATATACTAGCAATAGACAGCTAGAAATTTAAATGAAAATAGAATATCATTTCCAATGTACCAAAGACATTATATCACAAAGGCAAATCTAACAAAGCATGTGCAAGATTTGTGTGCTTCAAATTATGACATCAATGAGAGAAATTAAAGACATCCTAAGTAAATGGAGAGATAGACTGTCGCCAAAAGGATTGGAAAAAAGTATTGTTAGGATATCAAATCTCTTCAAATTGATCCATGCATATAATTAACAGTAAAAATTTCAGCAAACTTTTTTGTAGATTCAAGCTGGTTCCAAAATTTATAAGAAGAAGCAAAGGATCTAGAATAGCCAGAACAATTTTGGAAAAGAGGAGCACATTTAGAGAATTCACACTCCCTGATTTCAAGACTTATTATACAGTTAAATTAATCCCATGTGGCACTGGTATAAAAATTAACACAGAGATCAATGGAACTGAAATGGAGAGTTGAGAAGTAGAATCATCCATTGTGTGCACTGTGGTGCAATCCACGAAATGGCACATCCATACAATGAAATACTCTTCAGCAACATAAAGAGTATATGCTGTTTCCATTTATATATGGTCAATTGATACCCAACTAAGTTGTGAAAGTAGTTCTACAGTAAAAGGATAGTCTTTTTAACAAATGGTGCTGAAAAATTGGGTGTTTTTATGCAAACAGTGAAATACACTGTAACTCAGACTTGTTTCATATGCAAACATGCAAACCGTTATCTGAAAGCTCTCTTAAATGTAAAGATCTGCAACTACAAAATTTCTCTGAAACAGGAGGAAATCTGTGTGACATTGGGTTAGAGAAACATTCTTAAGACAGGACAAAAAAGCACATATCAGAAAAGGAAAAAAAAATGATCACTTGGATTTCATCATAATAAAAAAGTCTGCTCTTCAAAATATCTCTAAAGAAAATTAACAGATAAGCCACAGACTGGAGCAAAAAGTATTTACACAACATAGATTTGAGAAGGTTCTTGCAGGCAGAATATATAAAAAAAACTCCTGGAACTCCATAATAAGAAGAAAGCCAATAAAAAAAGTAGAAAAATATTTGCACAGACACTTCATCAAAAAAAGATATAAAAGGCAAATAGACATCTTTAAAAATGTTTAGTATCACTAGCCATTAAGATAATGCAAATTAAAACCATAATGGGATACAATCACAGACCTCTAGGATGGCTTAAATTAAAACAGTAACAAGCAAAAACAGGCGGCTGGAACTGCTGCTGTTGGTCAGAATGTAGAAAGGGTATAGCTATTCAGGAAAACAGTTTTGCAGTTTCTTATAAAATTAAATGTTCACTTGTACACTTGAAAATTAACTAAACTACCCTACTCCAGATATTTGCTTAAGTGAAATGGTAACATACAACTACACCAGTACTTGTTCATGTATATTTATAGAAGTTCTGTTCATAATGTTGGAACAATATTGGAAACAAACTAGATGTCTGTCAAACTGTAAGCAGATAAATAAATGGTAGTGTATCCATATGGTGGAAAACTATTCATCAATGAAAAATATTGGATTACTGATCCATGCAACAATATAAGTGAACATCAGCAGCATTGTGCTATGTGGTTGAAGAAAAGAGTAGATACTGCTTATTTCCATTTGGATCAGATTCTGGAAAAGACAATACTACTGTAAGAACAAAGCTCAGATCAGTGGATGACAAGAACCAGTAGTAGGGAAGGGTTTCACTACAAGTAGCAGGAAGAACATTGTGGAGGTGATGGAACTGTTTTTTTCTTCATTGTATCCTGGAGTCCTAATCACATCCATTTGTCAAGACTCATTGAGTTGTATATCTCAATTTACATCTAAATGTGGTGTATGTTAACTCATGTAAATTATTCCTTGACCACTTGTGACTTAGGAAGAAGAAATTATTTGTCTTAAATGTTAAAAAAAATTTTTTAAAAACTGAGCAATTCTGTATATTGATTGGGAAAATCCTGTAAGGTATGGTATAATTATTTTTACTATGCTCGTCCATTGATAACATAATCTGTTACAGAGTTCTAGTTCTAGTTATATGTTCTAGTTCTAGTTCTAGGTCATTTCCTTTCCATTTATATGCTGCTTAAGTATTTTCTTATGTCTTCTGGGAACTCATAGTCCTCTAGGATGGTGTTTGTAACGCAGAGGGGAAGGGAGGGTAGGTGGTGAACTGTAGGCTATACCGCAGTTGGGTCTTCTACATCGAGTTTAGGAGCTTATACGTTGAGGGAAACTTCCTTCTCGGATGCTGCTTTTTCCTAAGAACTATGATGCGTGTTTATAATCACCAAGTACCGAGGCTGTGGATGGAGAGCTGGGGGGGGGATCTGTTGTCACATCTGTTTATTATCTGACCCCTGTTCCAGCTGATTATTAGTGCCTCCTGCTGCTGAGGCTGAGCAGTGATGCTTCCACCCCCTCCCCGCCCCCTTTTAGTGTTTACTGGCAGGGCAACGACCCACTGATGGTAGGGCAGGAAAGAAATATGAAAGTGAATTAAAAAATTATCTTCCAAATTATACCAGTCTCCCTGTGGCATCTGCCAGATTTTATTGTGGAAGGTTACTAGCAGACATAGTATTTCACTGCTCTTAACAAGAAAAGAAAATATATAAACACTCCAATTGAAAACACACAGTGGAAATTAGGTTAAACCCTGACTGTAGAAAAGTTAGCTCTCACTATAACAAAATAGTTGAAGCATTGCATATTGATGCGACAAGGTAGATATTCTCCAATAAATTCATTTACCCCTCTTAAATATTTAAGGTTCCTTATATTCCTTTCTGTCACATCAGAATATTTCAGAAGCATTTAATGGAAGTGAACAAATTTGAAGCAAGAAGAACCAAACTATATTGCAAAGATACTATTAATAGAATTTTGTGACCGATTTGACATATACGCAGAGAAGATCAGAATTCAAGAAACAAGTCTGAGCATTTGTATTCTAAGGTCTAGAGTCTTCTTATATAAGATAGTTATTAATTAATTAATTTTAAAAGCTACTAACACCAACTTAATTTCCTCTAAACTGAGTCTCTTAGCCAAGCAAATTTTGTCATTCGCTGGACTAACTGTCTGGTATTAAAATACACTTTTGTACTAATACAGCCGCACCTTTTTTACAGAATATAAAACACCACTCTCAATAGTTTAACAAATTCCAACTAATTTTTTTTCCGTTTAAGGCTTTCATATATTAGAATAAGATTTGCTAAAATATCTTAACCTTTCCTCTCTAAGTATATTTAAATAAGCTCATGCCAACTTTCTTATAAAAGTAAAAATCTTCTCTGTCTCAATCCTGTAACACTGAAATCATACCATAAATAGCCTCAATTTTCTTTCTTCTTATTATTAATAAATGAATGCAGCATGTTGAAATACAATCTTCATTTACCAATTAAATGTTTTGAGATTTAATTTTTCAAAACTCAAGAGCATTGTTTGGAAACTGGCTTCTTTACACATTAATCATGAATATTGTTCCTTTTTTTTTCAATCTGCAATATAGGAAGTTTCTTCATATACCTATGATTGGAATCACATAACCTTTTATTTTTAGGACAAAAGGTAAGATCACATATGTCCTATAGATTCTAGACCATGATTAAATTAGTTCTGCCAGCTTAAATTATCCTGCAGATTAAAATGTGACTTTTAGAATGTGAAAATTAGGCAATGAGGAAATAGTAGTTAGAATTTTTAAGTCTCTAAAATATTAATGATTTTTATTTTTTTCAAGTTCCAACAAATTACCTGCTAACAAAGATGATGCTCTCTAATGTCATGCCTCGTGGTTAAAAACTTCATTGTCAATGGTACTATAAAAAAGTGATGAGAAGAACTGTAAAATAAGTTCAACTAAATATAATTCTAATAAAATAAATACAACAGAAAACAGTAACTACGTATTCATGGTTACTGGGATAGAGATAGGGAATTAATTTCATGTTATATTTTTGTGTTTTCCAAGGACAAGCCTCTGTTTGGGCTGGCAGGGTGCAAGAGATTTAGATCAGAGGAAACTAACCTCCTCTAGTACCAGAAAATTCCAAGGTTGAGATTCTAAGTTTGTCTTCCTGACCAGCCCTTGGCTCATCCACCCCAGGGCTACAGAAGAATCCCTTAGCTCCAACACATTGAGCCACTCTTAGAAGACTAAATTGGAGCCAACAAATTAAAACTCTGAAATGATTCGTATATTTTCTTTAACAAAAAATAAACTACTCTTATTTTAGGCTATTGTTTTAGAAATTATGTTTGAATTTTTATATAATATTGTAACTCTTAGTATTTCTTACACATAGTAGAGTTAATAAAATTTCAAGCTAAAAATTTAAATGCAATATGTAATTCATGTTTTCTAAAATTTATAATAATTCATGTAATATACGAATTAGAGGAAGGCAGTTACATGTTTTCTAATAATTAAAAAAAATTGATAGCATACAAGCAATTTGCCAAACTACACATAGATTATTAAAATCTTTCTAGATCTTACAGGCTAGTCTGAAGTTTAGAATGATATTGAGTTACACATGTATACATGTATAGATAATAAATATATATATGTGTGTATATATATATATAATATACATGTAAACTACAATTATTTAATCTTCAAAAATTCCTATTTTGTTGATGAGGCCATTTGATCCCTACAAATGTTGAATAATTTACTTATATTTCATGATTAGTTAGTGAAAGAATAAGAGTTTAAAATCAGCTCAGTCTAATTCTAAAACACTTCCTGTTAAATATTTTTAATATTGCATTCCTTTGCGTCCTAGATAATTTATACAAATGTGAGCTTAGATTTAAGATCTGGCATAGATTTTAATTCAGTAAGTACTAAAAGACAAGAATAGAGAAATCTTAGTCAAAGAGATCAAGTTTATAACAAGCTGGTAGTGGAGCCAAAACACAGACTCAAACTCCATCTTTTCCACTCAATCTTCTTACTTCGTTTACCTCAACTATGTAATGGAGATAATACCAGTATTTTCCTCATGCTAATGCTAAAACCTATGAGACAACACATGTTTATGTGTATGTATGTGTGTGTGTATACATATGTGTACATACACACATCTATATGAGTATGTGTACACTACATATACACATGTGCATGTGTGTATACGTGTAACTGTGCTGGAAACATAACCAATATTAAATAAAGGTTAATGTTGTGTTTGTAATTTTATGAGGGTCTGATTTACACATTGACTTTCTATTAAACAGCTTTGATTCACAAGTATCCCCAAAAGTGTTATTTTTTATGTTAATGTTTTGTTAGTGAAGTATGGTTTGCAATGTGTATAATAAGCCAGAGATGCGAGGCAAATGACATCTTCTGATTAGCAAACCAAGGGACACTTAGCAGCATCCACAACAGAATGAGAGCCATCCAAAGGAAAATAGAAGCATTTCCGAGCCCCTGTCCCAGGCAAACCAGGAAAGTTGGACACTCTAGCAGTGATGACTAAAAATCAATGCAGAAGATACAAACTGTTGATCAAATATAAACACTGAAAAACACTTTCTCCTAATATATAGATTACTTACTCATTTTTATGGGTGTCTTTGAAGATAGTAAGTTTTTAATAATTGATAATCATTCATCATTTTTTTAAAAGTTATGTTCAGTGTTGGTCTCAGAAATCTTTGCTAAACCAATATGACAACAATTTAACATTTTTTTTTTTAGGTGACATGTAGTTTGAGCTTTTTGTTTAAGTCTATCATCCCTTTCAAAATGACTTTTGTGCATGGGGTAAGGTAAGCTTTGAGGTTAATTTTTCTCTTATGGATATCAAGTTTTCCAGTCATTGAAGGTAACTACTATCATTTCAAATTTAAATTCTTATGCGTTGTCTAACACACATCATTTTTTTGACTGTTCAGTTTATTCCGTTGGTTTGTACATTGGTTTATATGTCTCCTTATCCATACAGTGGATACTACACTGTATGGATTATAATAACTCCAAATTAAGTCTTGAAATAACACTAAAAATTGTTTTGGCTGGTCTGTATCTCTTACATTTCCTAACGATTTTAAAATCAACTTATTAATTTCTGCCAAAAAAAAAAAAAAGCCCATGGGGGTTTCAATGAACTAATGTTGAATGTCTAAATCAAGTTAGAGAAATAATAATAATAATAACATATTATTTATTATTATTAAATAATAATAATAATAACAGAAATAATAATCCCTGTGTGAGTAGTGCCTCAATTGTTAACTTTCCAATTTCTGGGGATTTTTCCAAATACCTTATTGTTATTGATTTAAAATTAAATTCCATTTCGGTAAGAAATATATAGAATATATGATGCCAATCCTTTTAAATTCATGGAGACTTGTTTTATGGCCCACCTTCATAAATGTTCCATGTTCACTTGAAAAGAATGTATATTGTGTCATTGTTGGGTGCAGTGTTATATAAATGTCAATTAGGTTAACTTGGTTGAGTGTGATGTTCCATTCTTCTCTATCTGTATTGATTTTCTGTCTACCTGTGCTTTCAGTTTCTGAGAGAAAAAATGTTAAAATCTCAAGATGTAATTTTGAATTGTTCATTTATCTCTTTATACCTATCATTTTTTGTTTTATAGTCTACTCTGATATTAATATAGCCACCTTTCTTATCATTTGTATTTACATAATACAATTTTCTCTTTTTACTTTTAACTTATCTGTCCCTTTTTATTTAAAGATCAGATATTACAGGCAGCATTGGTTTGTGTCTTATTCTTTTATCTATTCTGACAATCTCTGCCTTTTAATTGGAGTAACCATGCATATGTAATGTAATTATTAGTATATTTGAGTTTACAACTATAAAGATGTGACATATAATAATCACTACAGATTTTTCTTTTGGCAGATGCCAATCCTTAGTTCTAGATTATCCCCATATTTAAATGATTCCCATTTCTTCATGGTACCACAATCTGTCCAATACTAGAATTATTCATATATATTTGCCAGGAAGCATCCCCAACTTCCAACTATTCACAGTGTTTTCTAACCTCTTCCTCACTATCTTTTTGCCTGGGGAATTTCTACCTAATTTGCAAGATTCAGCTCATAGGGAAATTTCCTACAAGAAGCCTATCTTGATCTGTCAGGTCTGACTTCTCTTTTACCATGTTTCTATTTGTGTGCTATATTTTCATTTCCTTCACTAGCACTTATCACATTTTTATTTTTTAATTCACTGTTGTCTGTTCAGGCATCTGTAACAGAGTACCACAGACTGGGTGACTAAATGACAGCAAATTTTTTTCTCATGTTTTGGAGATTAGAAGTTCAAGGTCAAGGTGCCAGCAGGGTTAGTTTCTGGTGAGACATTTCTTTCTAGCTTGCAGGGAGATGCCTTATAGCTGTGTCCTCATCTGGCCTTTCTTCTGTGCACATGAACTCTTGGTGTCTCTTTTTTTTATAAGGCCATCAGTGCTACTGGAATGGTGTCCCACTCTTATGACGTTCTTTAACCTGAAAGGCTTTATTGTTAAATATAGATACAGTGAGGGTTTGGGCTTCAGTGTATGAATTTGGGGAAGACATAATTCAGCTTGTAGAATTCTTACCCTGCTCCCCTTGCCAATTCATGTTCTTCTTGTGTGCAAAATACAAACACCCCATCCCAACAGCCTCAAAATTCTTAACCTTTTCCAGCATCAACTCCAAATCCAAAGTCTCATCCAAATATCATCTAAGTTAGGTATGGGTGAGACTCGAAGTATGATTCATCTTGAGGCAAAAATCCTCTCCAGCTGTAACGGATGTAAGGAAGGAAAGGGTGAAAGCTTCCAAGCAAACTCCAAACCTAGCAAGACAAATTCCATTAGATCTTATGGCTTGAAAATAATCCTCATTGGTTAGATGTTCTGCCTTCCAAATCCACATGGTAATGGCTCTGCCCTCCTTGACCATGGTGCAGCCTTGTCCTGAATTTCTCAGTGGAGGAGCCATGTCCTATTGAAAATGAAGAGGAGACCCCACTTCCTGAAAGCAAGAGGGGCCCAGCTTTGTCCCAAGGAGGTCAGGGAGGCAATGGCAGCCTTGTTTGCATCTATGGGGATCATTCTTTTTTCTTGAAGGTTAACACTTATTTGCTCTCAACAGCTCTATTGTCCTATCCAGCAAATTCCCCAAACTCCAAAAGCTTTCTGTTGTAGTCTGTCTTTTTCTCCTTTAATCCAAACTGACTGTGGTATAACCCCATCTCTAATTCTGATCACGTAGAGTGTGGCTGGCAATTGATTCATTGGGCAGCAAAGGAGACAAAGGAGTCAGATTAGTACTACTCCATTATAGCCACTGGAAATTCTCCTGAATAATCAATGGCTATAATTAAACAGTATTGGAACATTTGGCAAATAGAGTCTACAACAGTATCTAAGGCAGGAATAACAGTATGGAACTCAGATGGCAACTGTGAAAACATTAAAAGCAGAGTCTCAGTAGTTAGAAAGTAAGGCTCAGAGAACATCAGGCAGAAGAAGGGATTGGTGATATTCTTGGGACACCTCCATAATTAATGTTGCTGGGGTGTTGGGCCAGAGGGTACAGGATATTTTTCTTTTGTTCCTCTAGGTTCATTCTTCACCCTTCCCCATTGTACTCTTGATCCCAATAGCCTTATATGTACGGACACTGTTAAAAGAATCTATTGCCCACTGCTTGTTGGTTAAATCCTTAAAATGGGACACCCAGAAGAAAATATCAGGGAAGAGGAGAGGAAGTTTGAATTATTTATTTTTCTGAATCCTTCCTTCTGGTGTCTCCTTGGATGACTGCATCATTCATCCCAAGGGCATCTTTCCCTTTAGGATTCCCTTTCCACTTGAGTTCCTTTATTCTAGGTTTTGGTGACCTTGGCCCTCCATTGCCACTTCTGGCCCGAGGATAACTATGGCCAATTTTCTCCTTACTAGATTGAACTTATTGCACTATCTTTCTTGGCTTTACTATATATAACCCATACAGAAATAATACTTCTGTTAAATATTCCTCAAATTACCCATTTTGTGTATATTAATCATTTTCTGCTTCAACCCTGTTGAATACAGAAGGGGGCAACAGTGATGTTATTGTACTGGAATACCAACTCATCTCCTTTCACTGCAGGTCAAGTCAAGCTCACTGGGAAATAGAACAGCTGAGTTCCCAAGGGGGATCTTAGACTCAAAGGGGACAAATAAAATAGTCCAAATGAGAAGGACTGGGTAAATGTGATTCTCAGGAGACCTGAATTCCCCATGGCATGCGTGATAGAGGTTTCTGATCCTAGATTTGCGGACTTAATCAATGATATTTTTACTTAAAATTCTGGGGTGCCTGGCTGGTTCAGTAGGTTAAGCAGCTGTCTATGGCTCAGTTCTTGATTCCAGGGTCCTGGGGTCGAGTCCCACATCAGGGGTCCCTGCTTCACAGGGATTCTGCTTCTCCCTCAGCTTGCTGCTCTCCCTGCTGTGCACTCTCTGTCTCTGTCTCTCTCTCAAATAAATAAATAAAAACTTAAAATAAAATACTTTGACAGCTGCAACAGTATATCATGTTATGTCATCTCATTTAGAACAAGACTGGAGATTAGAAGAACTGAAATGAAGAACTTAACCTCGTTCAAAGTAATGATTGTGGTTTATTAAGTCACATCTGTTTTCTTTTGTACCTTTACATTAATTATATTTTTAAATTTCAGTGAAAGACAATGGTAACTTCAGAAATAACAGAGCCCTGGCATTTTCCTTGTTCTTAATGGTAACTTCTATTTCTCTTCCAGCAGGCAAAATTATGCTCCCCTCTTGGTACTTTTTTACTTGATTTCATAAACTCACAAAATAGAGATTTTGTAACAAATTTCTTTCAAAGAGAAGGCATATGTGTCCCTTTATCATATATGTCTCTAAAGAATGCATGGAGTCTGGGGATAGAGTATTATGCCTCCATCAGAAAGGATGAATACCCAACTTTTGTAGCAACATGGACGGGACTGGAAGAGATTATGCTGAGTGAAATAAGTCAAGCAGAGAGAGTCAATTATCATATGGTTTCACTTATTTGTGGAGCATAACAAATAGCATGGAGGACATGGGGACTTAGAGTGGAGAAGGGAGTTGGGGGAAATTGGAAGGGGAGGTGAACCATGAGAGACTATGGACTCTGAAAAACAATCTGAGGGTTTTGAAGGGACGGGGGGTGGGAGGTTGGGGTACCAGGTGGTGGGTATTATAGAGGGCACGGATTACATGGAGCACGGGGTGTGGTGCAAAAATAATGAATACTGTTATGCTGGAAATAAAAAAAAAAAATTAAAAAAAAAAAAAAAAAAAAAGAATGCATGGAGTCTATTGGTCCAGGTCTATTTTTATCTCCTAACTGATCAGGTTTCTAAAAAGCAATGCAAACTAGGAACTCCGTATCTGTGGTGAGCTTATCAAATATTATCTATTTGTTTACTTATTCATTTATTATTTACTGTTTCTTACTCATATATTTTACCATTAAATAAGAGCTACTCTTAATTGTTTCTTTCCCAACAAACAGTTTGAAATGGCTTTTCCCAAATTTTGTATTGTAGGGCATGTGCACACATTTCCAAACTGACTCTATTCTCACTGCATAAGGAAATACAAGGAAACTGCAAACACTGGGAACATAACATTATGAACGACAAATTGGTTGATAAGTTTTAGAACATACTGACTTATTACAACAAATAGATGAAATGAAAGGCATCTTACAACAACACTTATGGTTATCTGCGGCCATCTGAGAAAGATCTATTATCTATTCAAAATGATAAATGAGAAAAATGCTATGGAGATGCAGTGATCAGCAGCTATCAAGATGCTGTAGTTTGAAGGGTGCTGAGACTGACAAACTGAAGTGAATATTCTTCATAGAAATTGACATTCCCACTATTAGCTTTTTTTTTGCACTTAACATATTACTTATACAGGATACCAATATATGTAAACTGGGACAATTAATGTAATTGCCCATTAGCACTAATAAACTAGAAACTGGAGTTGAGAGTTGTGGTTGATAATCACTAAAACAACAATAACGGCAAGACCAGGCAAGAAAGAAGAAAAGTAAACTTAAAGGGGTTATCCAAGGAAATACAGGCAAATATTGCCAAATTCAGTATTATTTAATGCTGGTTTTGATAGTGCTGAGAAATTCAAGTCCCATACCATTCATTTCCAATCAAAGGCCATGCTAAGTAGGAAGAGTGTAATACCATATAATTACATTCATCTGATCATTTCAACCATATTACTTTTAAAATTGTATTATTCCCCACACCTCTTTGCCTTTGCTTTCTTGTGTTGATCCCCATAGTAATACAGAAAAAAAAAAAAAAAATTCTGTCTCCAGAATTTTAAAATGCAGTATGATAAAAATCCCTTAATTTATAGAAAACTTACTGATTTATTTTTGCAGAAGTTTTTAGATGATGTTACAATAAGTGAGGTTCTTAAAATAATGACTGACTTAGCAAGGTATATATTTCAATGTTTTTTCACTTAGCTACCACAAGTCATATGTCATCATTCAATTAAAGGCTGAAATTAAGTGTTACAGGAAAAATATAGTTGAGATCCTTGAAAAGCAATTCACTTTCATCATTTGAGAAACTTTCAGTAAGATCTTAACCTGTAAGCATCGAACTGTTGTTCATTTTGTTGCTCCTAAATGTTATCAAAGACTCACAGACTTAAGGCCAAGGTTAGCCATTCAGTTCAGAGGGCACATTTTCGTTTAGTTTTTTAGCCAATGCGCTTTTCATTTTCTCATGAAGAATGCTAAATGTGTGGGAAGAAATGGGTAGAAATAGTATCAGTCAATTATTTTAACTGAGAAAGATTAGAATTGAAAGTCGTATCTTTTATTCAAGTTCCCCCAAGAAATGTCCTATTGAAAACAAACGAGAAAGCTAATGCTAATGTTGCTGCTGCTGCTGCTGATAGTGAACATTTAAAAATACTTAATGTGCCAACAAATTTGCACATATTACTTCTTTTAATTCTCATAACAACCCCCTGAGGCATGATGTGGAAGTTAATTAGATTACCTGGGAGACAGTACTCAAATTCAGGCTGCTTTACTTCAGAGACCACTGATTGTCTTTGTTGTTTTTTGTTTATTTTTTTGTTTTGTTTTGTTTTTTAGTTCCAAGTTTTTATTTAAATTTTCGTTGGTTAACATATAGTGTAATTTTGGTTTTAGGAGTAGAATTTAGTGATTCGTCACTTATTTATAACACCAGGCTCATCACAAGTGCCCTCCTTAAAACCCCTCACCCATTGAGACCATTGTTTTATTATTTTTTTCACTTTTTTTCTTTTCAGTGTTTCAGCATTCATCGTTTATGCACTACACCCAGTGCTCCATGCAATACGTGCCCTCCATAATACCTACCACCGGGCTCACCCATTGTTTTAGTCACTAGGCTGTATTTCAGATAATGTTGTTCTTGGACGTTTCCTTAAAGAGGAAATCTTGCATCATATTTCTGAAGTAACTGACTTTTCTTCATGTAACTGTCCTTCTGGTTTTCTGTTTTTATTTTCTTTAGTCTTTAGCCTAGTAGCTAATACAACTGTATGTCTCAGAGTTTCATTTAGTATCCATTTTATGTGCTCAGAATTCTGACTCCTAGACATTCTTGTCTCTTACAGCTGCAAATCTTTCACTGCAACCTTGCATTCTCCACTCTAAACACCTTTTCAGTTGAAAATTTAGCTCACTGAATTCATCTGAAGGAGATCTTTCTCCAACCAAGTTGTAAATGTCCTTGTGCCAACGAGCAAGCTGTGTGTCAACAGTCCCCAGAGTATGGTAGTTTCTAATATTTCCATGCCAAAAGCTTCAAAAATAGATTTTATTTCTACTTTTCTCCCCACCATGCAAGATTATGGTATGCATTTATACCTACATAAATAGAAAGACTGATAAATACATATATGTACATACACATACATTTCTCAAAAATGCATACTTTTCAAGAGACAGTGTTTGAAATGTCTCCATCATATAGTGCAAAAGCAATAAACATTGTTTTTAGTGAGTGATATTTGTCATTCTAAGACTAATTATGGATTTTTTAATGATGATCAAAAATATGATAAATGAATTTCCAGAATCCTTTCAAGAAATGTGCAAAGAAAACACAAAGCCTTAGGATCATATACTGTTAAAACACAGTAGGCAACCTGCTTATTCATTGTAAAACAAACTCTTAATAAATTCTACTTCTCTTCTATATAACTTTTTATATACCTTATTTCTATCCTGATTGTTGAAGTAACAACACCCTTGTGAAAAAGAATGATAATATATATTTTTTATTATTAATATTGATTATATTTTTATGGATATTCTTGTTTAATGAATAATAATTATTCCAACGAGATTAAGATTCCAAAGGAGAGACCAAATCTGGATGAATTATTCAAAGTTTCATAAAGTGGTAGTAATCTAAGAAGTAGCTCCAGTCTACCGGTTACTTATTGTTAACACTTTCCTAAATTCACCTGTGTAAAATGATTTATGATAATTTTTTGGCCATTTTACATTGTTAGTTTGTAGCTTTGTCACCCATGCAATGTGTGATACTGGAAAAGTCTCTTAATATTTTATTCTTAGGCAGCTTCAAATATAAATAATTATTAATTGTAGTTCTTTCAATTGCAAGAAAAAAAACACACTTGCTTTATTAGTGTTCATAGACTTTAAATATTGCCATAAATTTTTCAGTGCTGTGTACTACAACATTTTTGTGTTCCATCATTAAAGACTTAACTTCTCAAGAAGTTGTCCCTGCCCCTCTTAAGATAGAGATTCCTAACCCTAGATCAATCAGTTATGCACACTTGGACAGAAAATTTGCACAGCTTGACCTCGGGGAAAATCTTATGAGCAGAAATCCATTCCAGTCTGTATGTATGGCAGATGAAGTGATATTTAAGGTAATTTTCAACTCTGATAAAACATTCTATTCACCAAAATAGGTTAAAGGATAAAAAGACTGTTATATAATTTCTGTAACTTGATAGGTCATGTGCTACCATTAATGTCTTGCCCTCTTACTTTAACTTCAGCTCTAGATTCTTTCCAGTTTAAGTCAATTACAGTGGAATAACCCATGAGACCTAAAATTCATCTGAATTTGTTATACATCCAACATTGCAAATCAGGCTATTATCTCTATTTCCAAAACGTTTTCACAACGTACTCCTGCCTCTTAACTCTTAGCTTTTCTCTTGGTCTAACACTTATTTTGTTGTCATATGATTACTTAACCATTCCTTTCAGTAAGGCATACCCAAACCTATTAAAAAGATACCTACTCTTTTTATATAAAATAAAGAAAAATGGTTTCTACTTCTACTCATCATTTCACTTCTGCAACTATCTAATCCCTTCTCCTCTTGGATATTGCTATTTCATCTGTCCTCCTTCTTTTTAATTTATATTCTTATTCTCTTCATGAACTCTAACTTCTTTCATACATCTAGTCATGCATTTTTTAACTCTGGGGATACACATAAAGAGTTTCCCCTTCTGACAGTACTCATTTTCTTGCTGGAAAATACAATTATACAATGTTCAAGTTTTTTAACCTAACACAAATAAGTAAAAGCCTTATCTTCACTGCCAACTTCTCAAAAACATGGATGATTATCTTTATTTCATACTGCAGAAAGCACTTTTTAAAATTTTCCAGTGTTTTCAAAATTCTTATGCATAAGTCAAATGGTGAAATGTGATTCTAATACTAGGTTTAAAATATTTCTTATTTTTCGAGGTCCGCTCCATGAATCCTTTCCTTAAGTCTGATAATTGATTGGGATTTTTCTTCTTTTAGTTCTTTAAAAGTTGAAAGTTTCTGGGGCACCTGGGTGGCTCGGTGGGTTAAGCCTCTGCCTTTAGCTCAGGTCATGATCTCAGGGTCCTGGAATGGAGCCCCACATTGGGCTTTCTGCTCGGCAGGGAGACTGCTTCTCCCTCTTTCTCTCTGCCTGCCTTTCTGCCTACTTGTGATCTCTGTCTGTCAAATAAATAAATAAAATCTTAAAAAAAAAAAAAGTTGAAAGTTTCTAGTTTGAAGTGCTTTTATGGTATATATATTTTTGGACCCCCAAATTTAGGTAAGACATCATAATGTGATTTTATAGCTATGACTGAATGCTATCATACAAATCATACTTTTAATATAAGAGGTTTCAAACAAATGAAACAATGATTAACAGTTTAAAAATTATCCTTTTTTTCTGTGGTTTAGCTCTCTTAAATATTTATATTTTATATAAAATTTACAAATATATATTTTTCTAAATATAAATGTGTCTTTAGAATAAACAACATCCAAGTTGCTGACATCACTATTCTGCTATTTCCTTATTTCTGATACTTACAGTGGCTTCTAAATTTTCTTCAGTGTCCAGGTTATCTCACATTACTACACTAGATATATTTTGCCTCACTAGATTTTTTTCCTATAATACCATTTAAAAAAAATACCATTTTTCAACCTATTACTTCCCCCGTAGTAAACGGTTTCTCACTGCATAAGTTAAGGTTAAATTTCTCCAGGGTTGCATTCAAAACTCTTCCCATTTACATTCACCTCAGTTCAGTTCATCATTCTAAGTATGTTTCCCACTCTTCTCTCAATGAAGAATTTCTAACACAAAATAATGGTTTTTGCATATAATATCATTTTTATGTCATTCTTATAACTACTTCTGTGTTTTATATGCTGTGGTCCTCAAATGAATCTATTTTTCCCAACTCATTCTTTGCACATCTATACTTATATAATTTCATTTTCTTTTCACAGACATATGCTTTGTATCACATACTGGATTTACTATATTTCCAATATTCATAAATTAATAAAATTACTTCTTCAAAGATCTCATAGTCTTACTAGGGAAGTCATAAACAAATAATTGCCATGTAAACAAATAATTGCAATGCAATTGATAGTTCGAATGCAAAGGGTAGTGAAAACTCAAAGAAAAGAAAGTTTAAATCTCCATCAGAATGTGGAAAAGTCAGAGAAATTTTTTGAAACTGAAGACTCTTGACACTGTCCTAAGGCATCCTAATGTCTTAGTTCTAGGATAGGCACATAAAATTCTTATAAGACACCTCAAGAAAGATTCCTGTTTTCTAAAGTTCATCCTGTAATGGGAATCGTATGAAGAGTCTACGTAGATAAGACTTGTTTTAGCAATATGTAATGACACTTTTGCAAGGAATAAGACGATAAATTATTCCTGAATGATGAATTTTATTTTAAAAAGGACTAAAAAAATAGTGTTCTTTGTGCCAGGGTGTTAGTTATTCAGAGAAATTTTTAAAGTTCTCAAAGTCTAAAGAGTGTGCTTGAAATTTTTGCTTCTCACTTTAATATGCTAGATTTAGAATGTCACTCTGTATCTTACAGAGGATCATAGCACTACATTTTAGGATGGCTTCCAAGCAGGGATAAAACTTAATGACTAACTGGCAAAACTCCAATAGATTTTAGATAAAAATCTCTAATTAAATCTCTCTAGTATAAACATAATTTATTGCAGATTTTCCTAAAATTCCCTATAGATTTTTACAGTCCTTGGAAATACTTTCTGAATTGAGAATTGATTCAGTAATTTTCAAGTCAGGTAATAACAATGTATCCATTGCTATAAATAATCAAGGCTTTCTATGTTTTATCAATTTATTGAAATTACATTTTTAATTGATGATTTATCTATTTGTTTCACTCTTTCTCCCTAACATATGTTATTTATATGTGGCAAAAAGGTATCTGGAAATATTTTGGAGAAATAACCATGATGGTACATTCATAGAAATCATTTAACTCTACTTTTTGCACTACTATCTCTACAATAGCAATCAAATGGCTAGCATTCTGTAATGAAGAAAGACAAGCAAGAATATTATTTTCAATTTCTCCATTTTTGTCAAAAACATATAATACCTTTATTTCTCTATTTAAGGAGATAGTTAAGTAATTTTGTGATAAGAATAATAACTTGGTTGTATGGATAGGGATAACTGGTATCATGTTTCAAAATATTTAAAATCTTTTACAAATATCTTACTGTAATTGTGCATCCATCTTGGCAAAATATTTTCTTTTTGTAAGATCCACTTTTTAAATTAATGATACATACATGGTTTGGGAAAATTGGACAGCCACATGCAGAAGAATGAAACTAAGCCACCTTCTTACACCATACACAAAAATAGACTCAAATTGGATGAAAGACCTAAATTCAAGACAGGAATCCATCAAAATCCTGGAGGAGAACACAGGCAGCAATCTCTTTGACCTTGGCCACATCAGCTTTCTACCAGACACGTCTCCAAAGACAGGGGAAACAAAGGCAAAAATGAACTATTGGGACTTCATCAAGATAAAAAGCTTTTGCACAGCAAAGGAAACAGTGGACAAAACCAAAAGGCAACTGACCGAATGGGAGAAGATGTTTACAAATGTCTTATCAGATAAAGGGCTAGTATCCAAAATCCATAGAACTTATCAAACTCAACACCCAAAGAACAAATAATCCAAACAATAAGTGGACAGAAGACATATGAACAGACATTCTTCCAAAGAAAACATACAAATGGCTAACACACACATGAAAAAATGCTCCACATCACTTGGCATCAGGGAAATACAAATCAAAACCACAAAGAGATACCACCTCAAACTGGTCAGATTGGCTAAAATTAAGTCAGGAAACAACAGAGGAAAGGGGCCCCCTCTTATACTGTTGGTGGGAATGCAAGCTGGTGCAGCCACTCTGGAAAACAGTATGGAGGTTCCTCAAAAAGTTGAAAATAGAGCTAACCTATGACCCAGCAATTGTATTACTAGGTATCACCCCAAAGATACAAATGTAGTGATCCAAAGGGGCTCCTGCACCCCTATGTCTATAACAGCAAAGTCCACAATAGCCAAACTATGGGAAAAGCCCAGAAGTCCATCAACAGAGGAATGGGTAAAGAAGATGTGAGACACACACACACACACACACACACACACACACACACACACAATGGAATATTATTCAGCAATCAAAAAATGAAATCTTGTCATTTGCAAGATATGGATGGAACTAAAGGGTATTATGGTAAGCAAAATAAGTCATTTGGAGAAAGGCAATTATCTTGTGATTTTACTCATATGTGGAATTTAAGAAACAAAACATGAAAATAGGGGAAGCAAAGGAAAAATGAAATGAGACAAAAATCAAGAGGGAGACAAACCATAAAAGACTCTTAGCCATAGGAAACAAACGGAGGGTTGCAGGAGGGGAGAAGGATGGGGGATGGGGTAACCGGGTGATGACCATTAGGGAGGGCATATGATGTAATGAGCACTGGTTGTTATAGAAGACTGATGAATCACTGAACTCTACCTCTGAAACTAGTAATACACTATGTGTTAATTAATTGCATTTAATTTTTTAAAAAGTAATAGAAAAAAGATACATACATGGAGTTTCAGGGTCACAAACTCAGATAAATATGATCAGTGATAGGTGAAAAAGTTCAGCTCATGGCCCATCTACTAAAAGGAAATGTGGTATCACCTGGCCTTGCTTGTATGTAGCTACAGCAATGGGGTCATCTCAATGAGAAGGTCTGTTAGAAAGTAAGGTTCCTCTTCCCTACATATGCAGAAGGACCATTACCTATGTACTGCTTAGAAATAAAGACAGCATCTAAATTAATGCATCCATGGGGTCATTCATTCCTAAATTTCAGAGTTGCCTTTTTCAAAGCTGTTCATTGATGTGCCCTCTCAGAGAGGAAAATCTGCCTTCTACATGTCTCAGGTCTCTGGCTGGGCAGAAAAATTAAACTGTCATAAGAAAGATTAACAGAAGAAAAGCATATAAATATTATTTAATATTTTTACATGCACATAGAAGTCTTCAAAAGGAAAATGAAAATCAGAAGAAGCTGATAGGTCCCAAAGCTAATATACTGTTTTCAACAAAATGGCAAGTTATGGGGGTGTGACAGGACAAGGGGGCTGGGACTAGGGGCAGTAAATTGGGGACCAGTAACTAGGAAATACATGGGTGAAACTAACAGAAGACAAGGGTTATTTTAGTAGTTTTGTTTACAGAATATAGTTGTTTACAGTTGGTTAGTAGTACGGATCCATTTTGATGTCAACATCCAATTTCTGGTGATAAGAATGTTCCACCTCTTCCTGCTAAAGAGAAACACCTTTCTCATGAGAGATTTTATGACATGCTTTTAAGGAGAAAGGCAGACTCAGAAAGCACCTTCCTGCATGTGCTATTTTTAAAGTGCCATCAGTCAAGAATAGCCAATATGCCAAAGCAGTATATTTTGCACTTGATCTTAGCCAAAAGGCCAAGAACCGATCAAAGTAGCATATTTTGGAGTAGCTTGTTCTGCACCCCTTCTCACCCCCTAGGTACATTGAATTTGCTTACTTATTACATTGTTTATTCTAATTTTTTTCATATCCTCTCTTCACTATGGAAATAAAATCAAGTTATATACATAATCATAATCCACCTCTCTTTCATTTTTTTATTTTATTGTCTCTGTGATATATATTCCTAAATAAATATCACCTTCTCATTTTTCCTCATATACACAATTGTAGTATAAAATCTTTCTTCCATAAAATGTAGAAATATTTTCATGTTCAGTGTTTCAAATACTTGGAGACTTACTAAAGTTTGATATTGTAGAAGATAGGTATTATAACTGTTCTTACTCCTAATTACCTAGAGATGAGTTTTGAGAGATAATCAGGATAGAATGTAAATCTTTGTCTGGCTTGATAGGAAGATTGAACTTCGCTTATAAATACTGGAAATCATTGAATAGTTTTAATGGAAAAAGCAGAATATGACACAATCAGATTAATAATTATCCAATTTGACCAGATATCTATGACCTAATTTGGATAAAAACAAACACTGATTTAGAGAGGACATGAGTGGAAAGAAGAAAAAAAAATGGATTCTAGCTCTTATCATTTGAGGCAATTCAATTACTTAAACTGTTTATTCTCATAACTGTAAACCCAAATTTTTAAAAAAAGCAAAAGCATTTATTTATTAACAAAATGTAATTAGCTATTGTACATTTAACTGACAATTTTACAAAGTAGGTTTGTATGGTGCTCCTAGAGTTGTGTGGATATTTCATGGTGTTGTATTTATAGATCCATGCATTTGCGTCATTCATTACTATTGTAATTATAACTCACTTCTTAAAGAACCTGGACATGGTTTTAATTTCTTTTTTTTTTTTTCAGGTTTTAATGGTATAGATAAAAATTTAATCACTTTGTACCAGCTAACCTCAAACTTATTTTTTCTTTTCAATAATAATTATTTCTCCTTGGCCAAGGTTATGCTCCTCACCATTCTCTTAGACTAGAATGAGTTTCCATCATTAACATTATTTAGTCATTCCTACCTAATAGGGCACACACAGGCTTTCCCTAGCAATTCTCAACACTTTTCCAAGTGGACAAGAGGCAGCTAGCTCTCTATCAATTATTTTTCTGCTCCTTCCGTGGAGCAGAATTATGGCTTGACCATAGCTTCCCAGTCTGTAAGTACATTTCCCATCCTCCTTTGTTTCTGGGTAGAGCCAGTGGTATATGGGCAGAAGTTATGATTATCACTTCCAAGCTTAATAAACCTTCAGATCTGTCATTCACTCACTTTATCTTTCCCATTTGTTGGCTAGATATTGATCCCAAGGGTGAGCTTAGAAACAACAGATTGAATATGGCAGAGTCTCCATTAGTCTGAGTCATGAATGGCTGCACAGACCAGAGCTCCCCATTATTCCTGTTGACTTTACCTGGATGGGAAATAAATTTCCATTTTCTTTAACTATGGAGAGCTCACTGTTGATTGGTTATAGCAGCTATGTAGTGTTACCTTAAATTAGTAATACAACAGGGAATTCTGAACCACAAGCTGTAGGTAACTTATGTCCTTTGGTGGACTCTCCTGTAAAAATATCTTCAGAGCCAGCCATTGATAAAACTCCAGTCTAACTTTGTTTGCAAATCAGGTTTCTTTAGCACCACTGGCTCCTTCAAAGGAATATGGAAAGAAAAGGAAAGTAGCATTGTTGGAAGCACACTATGCAGTTAGTTCTTAAAAGGTCACCTCACTTATTTCTCATAGAAATTCTGAACTATTCCTATGTGAATAAAATCAAATAAGTCATTTTAAAGTTAAAAAAAAAAACCCTCAAGATCAGAGAGATTAAGTGACTTGCTGAAGGTCACAGAGCTATTGTTGGAATTGGAGTTTATACCTAGAATTATATAACCCATGCATGTTCTTTAAATGACATCACACTGTTTGCCAACAGATACGGCTCTGAAGATTTCTCTCTGAAAAACTCTACTACTTCTTTTTTTTTTTTTTTAATTTATTTTATTTATTTATTTTTTTCACTTTAAATTTTTTTTTTTTTCCAGCATAACAGTATTCATTATTTTTGCACCACACCCCGTGCTCCATGCAATCCGTGCCCTCTATAATACCCACCACCTGGTACCCCAACCTCCCACCCCCCGTCCCTTCAAAACCCTCAGATTGTTTTTCAGAGTCCATAGTCTCTCATGGTTCACCTCCCCTTCCAATTTCCCCCAACTCCCTTCTCCACTCTAAGTCCCCATGTCCTCCATGCTATTTGTTATGCTCCACAAATAAGTGAAACCATATGATAATTGACTCTCTCTGCTTGACTTATTTCACTCAGCATAATCTCTTCCAGTCCCGTCCATGTTGCTACAAAAGTTGGGTATTCATCCTTTCTGATGGAGGCATAATACTCTATCCCCAGGGGTACAGGTCTGTGAATCACCAGGTTTACACACTTCACAGCACTCACCAAAGCACATACCCTCCCCAATGTCCATAATCCCACCCCCTTCTCCCAAACCCCCTCCCCCCAGCAACCCTCAGTTTGTTTTGTGAGATTAAAAGTCACTTATGGTTTGTCTCCCTCCCAATCCTGCAACATGGGGGCTTAAGTGGGTAGGAGAAGAATAAATGAAACTCTACTACTTCTTAAAGAGACAAATAAAACTAATTTTAAAAATTCATTCCTCAACAAATATAAGCTCCAAGCAAACATTTCAATATAGAAATAATGACTATGCAGGGGAACTCTAACCCGCAACAACCACCATATAAAACAGTGTCATTTATTTGAAAGATATATGTTTCTTTCTTTTTTATCGAAAGATGAAAGATGTGTGTTTCAGTAAGGTGCAGCCATGCCTGCAATTTTGTTATTATGTATATTCATTGGCTACAACTTTCAAAGGATTAGGAAAGAGCAATCCCATTTGTAATACTATCCACGCACATATCAATAAAAAGACTCCCTGAAGGTAATATAAAAGCCAGTGAAGATTGAAAAACCCTCTCAGAAATACAGATAGAGTCATATGGGGTCACCTGCATTGTCAGAGAGAATATAAATTTATTTGAATGCACTGAATCTGAGAACACTTATAAAATAAATGGTGGGAATATAAATTCAGCACCAAATAGCTGTTGTACTGATGAGATAGATAATCTAGACTTGCTTTCTGTTGTAACCCTTTTGTGGTCTTATATTAGATGAGGATAAGAAAAGCAAGCTTACTGGGTATTGGAGATAGTTAATGAAGCACATTTTCCTTCACAAGAAAAGTAGACGCAGACCCTAAAAAAATCATGTATCTGCAACTCATCGATTCAACAACCATACTTGGTGCAAGAGAAGAAAAGGATGAAGAGGATAAGGGAAAAAACTAACTAAGGCATATAATTTTTAAAATAAGTCTAAGATAGCTGCCCTCCCCCCCTCCAAAGTCACACCATTTTATCATCAAATCTCTTGTAGTTTACCAGTAGTAAACAGAATTCCTTAAGTTTATCTTCCATAAGATCACTTACAGTTTTATTTCCGGTTTCCAAATCTACAGAGAAGTATATTAGAACAGGATGAAGCTGCAATGACGATCGTGAGACATGCCAGCATGACAGCAAAGGTAAAAAAGAAAAACAAAACAAAACAAAACAAAACAAAACAAACAAACTATGAAAACAACACTTGGCATGCCCCAAATTGGAGGTTTTGGGCACCAATAAAGAAAGGCATAAGCGGATTTTATAGCCTGAGAGCATCATTATATCATGAAATACATTGTTTCCATGCATGCAACTTAGCCTTCAAGGAAAGTTAAAAATGTTTCAGTGTTTTTTTGAAGGAGATACAATTATATACCTTAATATACTTGAAAAGATCTATGTCCCTTCATTGATTCAACCAACATATATTTAGCATTTTCTATTACAGACAGTGTAATGTTGGGACTCTAATATCAAAAAGAAAGAGAGAGATAAACCAAGAAACTTAACTACAGAGAACAAACTGATGGTTCCCAGAGGGGAGCTGGGCAGGGGACATGGGCGAAATAGGTGATGGGGATTAAGGAAGGTACTGGAATCATGAGCACTGGGAGCTGTACAGATGTGTTGAATCACTATATTGTACACCTGAAACTAATATTGCATGTATGGTAACTAACTGGAATTTGAATAGAAAATTTTAAAACATAAGACATATAGATCCTGATCTCTAATGGATAATGATCTAATGGATAATGAGAGTCAGAAAATTATAATCCTGTTTTATAAATACTGCTATCATGATACACATAATACAGAGCAGGGAAATTAGTATCTCAGGACCCCTTCAGCCAAATGAGAAAAAGACCTTTCTTCTTCCTCAAACATAATGGAACCTTATGGAGCATAGCTTGGTGAGTGGATTACAGGGCGAATTTCAATCTTTCTTTACTGGGTTCCCTTGTGTGGGAATGGCCTGCCCTAACATATGTGATTACATGGTACTGGGATTGATGAGAGCATTTAATTCAGTCTGGAAGTTGTAGATGAGAGCTTGACAATTGATAACATCTGAGGGAAAGAAGAATAAAAAATGAGAATTATTATAATACAGGGAATGAAGCATTATGATCAAAGTATATACAGGGGGTATATACATCAGAAAACATCTTTCCCATATTGGGGAAACTTCACCTTGAGATATCTGTGATGAGGAATAAAATACATTCTAAATAGAAAAGACATTTCTCTTTAATGTCTTGTACTTTAAAGAGTAATATGATCATTTTTTAAAATATTACAGCTTCCCATTAGCATTGTAGTCCTTATAAATATTATAATTATTACTTACTTTGCCAAAATATACCAGAATCTATGCCAAAGACTGGATATAATCAATACAGTAATATTTAACTTTGAATGTAACTGGAAAGGGAACTAAGGAAATCTAGTTTTATATTTTGGTGGTTTGACTTATCAGTGAGACCCAAAAGAAGAAAGACTGATTCTGCCTGGCTATCTGCTTCAATGCCTGTTTTTATTTTAAAATATGTAAGAAACTCTTGCAAAAGCAAAAATTGTCTTGGGTAAAGTTAAACAAACAAGGAAGATTTTAGTCAAGGTTATTGCAATAGAGAAGAGAGACCAGAATGCATTCTAAATTCAACCCCATTGAAATTAAAGGTGTGATGGTTTTTAAGTGCTAGGGTGACCTAGTGAAAAAGTACTGGAATACAGTGTTGGGGGGGAATGATAAATGGCATGTGTGGGCCATATCTGAATTTTTGTATGTTTTTTTCTGTGGTTAAACAGTCTTTTCTGCTTGATGTGATAGAACAAACAGGGTGTGGAGGAATGGAATGAGTGGACAGTGTGATAGGACAGTTGAACAGAAAATCGGCATACAGGATTCAGCATTTGGTTAACTTCCTGATACTTGCTCAAAATCATGAGTGAGTCAAAGTTCAGGGACCTGGGAAAAAGATACCTGATTAAAGTTTGGTCATTCACATTTAGAGGATGTTTTATTCATTTGGGTTGGTGGGGACAAGCAAATGTCTAGACTTGTCATAGATAAATCAGAAGTCATCTGTGAGTCTTAGCTAAATCAAGTAGGGAAGGGTGGTGCTTTGTAATATACCTTTTCCTAGAACACAAAATTGTGGCAGGATTTTTCAACCATCAATATTTCCCAGGAACATAGGCTCAGAAAAATTTCACCATTCTCATACCAGGCATAAGGATATTACTTTATCATTTGACATTTGAATCCATAGATTTGAATTATAAATAAAAGTAATTGAACCAAAATGAATTAATCTCACTTCCATACCTTTTAAAAGCAAATAAACCAAAAAATGTAATTCTTATTCTGGGATTACAACTTCAAAGAAGTTGGAGAAATTCAAGTTAAGCCTCCTTCAGTGACCAGGTCCTGTATAGTGCACTTAAAAATGTCTGAGCCCTCATTGTAGCTTGGAATATTTGGAGGTGGAAAGCTTCACCGAGAGCCCAAGATCCAAACTTAATTTTCAAATTTTCCTCTACCGGAGCAACAGTTACTGGGGGCCAAGGGGGCCAACAAAGTGAATCATGATGCTAGTGAAGCCATTAAGAGCATCTCCAGTAATACTTATATAAAATGTTTAAATTTTGATACAACATTCTTTCTGTTCATGCCCCTTACAACATCTAGCACTCTACAGAATTCTCCTCTTTCTCTTAGCCCAGGGTAAATGGTCTTTATTAAAAATCATAGGACCGAGGAAATTCTAGCTCACTACTTACATAAGGACTGTTTATAACTTGTATTGGTGTTCTTAAATATATTTAATTGTTGGAAATTTATATCTCTTTTTTATATATTTGTATAATACTTTGTCTGTTAGACTAGAAATTCCTTGAATATAAGACTTAACTTCTGAAATCTTTTTCAAAGACCAATATAGTGATTTGTAAATGATAAACTAAGATGTCATTTATTGTCTAGACACTGAAGTTTATTTAATTCTAGTCACTTATTTTATTGGGGAGGAAAGAGAGATATATGGAAAGATTATGTTTTTTGCCTTAGTAACTAGTTGGGTGGCATGTAATAATCAATTTTGATGGCTACTTAATTTAAGTAATAATACATTTCTTCATGTATTATGACCACCCCCAATCCTTGAATGATTAGAAGTACTAAGTACTTCTTAGTACTTCTGACCTAGATGATTTCTAAGGGCTTTGACACTTCTCCCATGATTTAAGTACCATTTTGTTCTGTATACGAACTCATGCAAATGAGAAGATGAGATAACTATTTAAGTAACTCAAATTGTAATTGTTCAGATAACTCAGTTTGAAGTGTCAAAGTATCTGGAAAAATTGCATCAATTCCTTAATTTATAATTAAATCTACCTTTGATGAAGCATTGTTGAATAATAAATGCTTTTACCCAGACCAAAAGGCTTTACAATTACAAGACATGAATGATTGTTGGCAAGATTAAGTCCTTCAGGCCATAGATAACCCCCTGCAATCTCGGTCACAGGAGATGCCAGACAAATGCTTCTGCATCAGTAGGAGTCAGAAATAATTTGAGGACTCATGCAAGCAAAGAAAGGCTTATTTCCTTCCAGAAGAATGAGGAGACATAATTAGATATGCGTATGTAGCATTTAACCCTTAAGTGGGCTTTCTAGCTAGTTATTTAAAATTATTGAACTGCTATCTCATCATGGACTAAAAATAAATACAGGTGTATACAGTTCATACATTAAAGAAATCGTTCTTTGGAATAGACAGGAAGCTATTATAGAAATGCAAAATTCATGGACATGAATATGGCACAAAATTAAATGATAACTTGCAAGATTTAACATTATGTTGCCTCTATCCAGAGGCCTTCCTTGCTTATCATCATGAAATCATTTGAGAAACAAAATAAAACAAGCAAACAGCAAAATAGATCTGGTTATCTATTATCTATTGATGACAAAATGGGATAATATGAATTGATGATTTTTTAAGTGTTAGATTGTGTGTGTGGGTAAATCATACACACAATCTACATATGTATGTGGGTAAATCATACTCACACACACAAGACAATATTTTGCACACATTTTGCAGTATTCTTTATTAATTCCAATTAGGATTAAGTTAATAAGCATTGAATTGACCTGGATAAAACACTTAAATTCTCTGAGGATTAGTTCCATTTCCTATAAACGTTATGCTAGATTAAAGAAGACTAATTTAGAATGCAGGGGGAAAAAATCTACTTTCTTTTGGTGCTTTAATAATGGATTTCCTTGTGATCTTCATTCTTGAAGAAAAACATTCTAATAAGGCTTCAGTACGGGGTTAAAAGAAGATTGTTTTTAATTTCACCCTTTGAAACTGAGTCACAGTTATGACATTTTCATCTGTCTGTGAAATACAAAGTTGAAAATGTTCAGTCTTTGTCTTCAAAGAGCTTACAATTGAATGTTAGAATCAACAATGTGAATAATTATATTACTGGATAAAATGAAATTATATAAGAAATACAGGCATATGGAATCATAAAAGAAAAACTGAATTAACTCCACTAGAGAACATGAAATAATTACTAACAAATGTGGTAAGAATCTCGCTACTAAAATATATTTACAATATATAGTAGAGTGAAAAGGCTAGTTAGGGAATGGCATGGACACAGGACACAAAATTTGTAAAGAATTACTGTATGTCTGAGTACTTTAAAAAAACAAACATGTTAGACTCCAAAGCAAAATGCTCAGTATGGCTATCTCTGCACGATGTGGGGAAAAAAAAAAAAAAAATTCTGACCCTCATTAAAATGATAAAGAAACCTTTTTTCAAGACTGTTTTAATGGGCAGAAGTGTCAAGAGTATTGCGTTTGGAGAGAGATCAAGCTTGACTCTACATACAAAGAAAACAGGGGGATTTATCGCCAGGGAGCAGGTTGGGGGAGATCAGCTGGCAGAAAGTTACTAAGAGGAGATATCAGGGGAGGAGGAATTCTTGCTAAAACTGACCTAATAGGATTCTCATTGAAGGCAGGCCAGGATGACCAGATATCACCGGTAGGAAGATTTTCTCTACACTGATTTAGAGGATTCTTGATAAAATTGGGCTCTCAAAGAACATGGAAACCTCAGGTCAAGGCTTAGTCAAGAAAAGGGTCAGAGGAGTCTGACTAAAGTCTGGTCAAAGAGAGTCTTCGTCACTGTCAAGTGCTGGGGTGACAGGAAGGGTTGAGTACAAAGGAGCAGGAGGGACTGCTTGGGAGTGATAGAAATGTTCTGAATCTGGATTGTGAGAGTGCTTACACAATTTCATGTATTTGTTAATATTTGTAGAACTGCACATTAAAATGGGTATATTGTCATGTAATTTATATACCTCAATAAAAAATATAAAACCAAAAAATCAAATGTATAAAATGTAGGATAAATAAATGCATGCCCCCAAAATATCATACACACATACTACTGAGGATGGCTTTGCTGCCAAGCAGGAGGATGACATATTTATAATTCCAGATAGCAGAAATGTATAGGAAAGCCTAAAAGGAAAACAAAGGCAAGTTGTGGCTCAATTTTAAAAATGCTGATAATTAAAGTATTACTACCGAGTATAACTGGTGGTTCAATGCACTGTATCACAATTATTGTAGGAGAGGATTTGAACATACAATTGGTAATTGTACTGGATAACCTAAGTCTCTTCTACATCCAAGTTCCTATAATTCTATGATTTAAAAATCTTTCTATCAAAGTAAAGAAAAGGGTAAGTGCTGCTGGTTTGTCAAGCCCTCTCCATTAGGAATCAGAAAGGCAGCCATAGAACATAAACAGAGAACATAGAATAAAAATAAGCTTTGAGCATTCCAAAAGACCTTTCCAGTTCTATTCATTGAAAAACACTATGTGGGGTGCCTGGGTGGCTCAGTGGGTTAAGCCTCTGCCTTCAGCTCAGGTCATGATCTCAGGGTCCTGGGATCGAGCCCCATATCGGGTTCTCTGCTCAGTGGGGAGCCAGCTTCCTCCTCTCTCTCTCTGCCTACTTCTGATCTCTGTCTGTTAAATAAATAAATAAAATCTTTAAAAAAAAAAAAAAGAAAAACACTATGTAACTCGGAGGTAAAAAATGGAAAGCACGAGTTGTTTGTTTTCTGTTTTGTATTTTACTGTTTTCTTTTATGTTATCATGGACAAAGAAGCTAGGTATACATGGTAATTACATCATTCAAATGATTACAGTAACCAAGATAGATTTGACATTTTTATGCTCAATGACTTAACCCATTATCTGAGTAATAAATATTCATAAATGAATGTGGTTATAAATTATGATTTTAAAATATTTACCAGTTGACTGCAAACAAAATAATTCAGCAGACCATTATCAGAAGCTTTACTCTCATGATTCCTAAACACAAAGATGAATTATTGCTTATTATCTAATCTTTGATATTTTTTGTATATTACCAACACTCTTTAATGCAAACAGGGATTGATATGATCTTCCTTCTTAATTACTTTCCATTATTAGAGGCCTGACACAATTCCTGATGACTAAGCCTTTCTATCTGTTTTTCATGTAATCATTGGCATAGTTGGAAATTTTTCTTTCAGAAAATCTATGTTGATTTCCCCTATCTTTTCATTATGGTTCCCTGAATTGTATTCTCTGTATATTTCTCTTTTCAATTTTCAATATTACATGGATGCATAAACACACACGCATTTTAAGGAAAGAACACAGCTGAGTTCTTTATGGTCAATCAGAATGCATGTAATATATCCAGAATAACACAAAGCATAGAAGAAAATATAATTTAATAATGACATTTTGATCTTCATACTCACATACACACACATTTATGTGTTCATATATATATGAAATATATATGTGTATATATATATATATAAAAAACTATATCATAGTTCATAGAAAGAAAGTATTGTCGTCAAAGGGAACCACAGGAGCTTTTTTATTCTTAAGAAGTTAGAACCCTAATTCAATCCATATATTTATGCCCAACTTTTGGGCAGAGAAGAGAAGGCGGAAAATTCTTATATCCGTGAATTCTCAATTACATTCAGATCAAAATAAAACTCATGACAAATGACATATTAAGGGATTTGGAGGTGCTCCACAGTTATCAGAGACCCAAATCCCATCCATATATCTGCCCTGAATTTCCACTACAAGGTCATGCCATGGTCCAAGATGGCTGTCAGAGCATCAATCAGATCTGTTACAGGCTACAGGAAGAAGGGGAGGGGGCAAATGGCACATTCCAGCTAGCTATATCCCTTTAGAAGAAGCAGGACTTGAAGTTCCACCCAACAATTTCTATTCATATCTGAAAAAGAAGTTAATCGTGTGGCTATGTACACATAGATGGAAAGGACGTTGGAAAAGCAGTCCTTTACCTGGGTGTTTTTGTACTCTGCGTGAATATGAGGATCATTTACTAAAAAGGAAGGAAGATAAGCAGTTCTATTGCATCATTTCTATTTGCTCTTCCAATCTACTTCACATCATCATCTGCTCTGTTTTTTTCCACCCCAGGAGGCTAACTAACACAAATTGCCTCATCAGAACACTCTTGCCCTCTGTCTGCAAGTTAGAGTTAGCCAATAGGACAAACAGGAAAGCTGAAGGACAGGAGTAGTCAGTGTTGTGGATGTTTAGTCTCCATGCTTTGTTCCTGCCAGCCTGCAATTTTTGGGCAGCTGCACCCAACTTCTTGAGACCATAACTTCTACAAGGGAATCTTTTTCTATAGTTACAGCTGCACTTGGAACTAGAGGTGGGGATAGTTCTTTGATTTGTTAGTCTGGAAGTACTCCACCTTTCCTATCTCTGCCCGCACATTCATGAATAAATCTGTGGTTTGCTCAGGCTGCCGTAACAAGTATCAAAGACTGAATGCTTGACCAACAGAAATCTATTTCCCTCACAGTTCCAAAGGCTAGAACTGTGAGATCAAGGTGTTGGCAGGATTTCTGTATTCTGATGTCTTTCTCTTTGGTTTGTAGATGGGCGTCTTCTTCCTATATCTTCACAAGGTCTTCCCTCTCTACCCATCAATGGCCTTATTCCCTCTTCCTATAAGGACACCAGTCATATTGGACAGGGGCCCACTCTTATGACATCATGTTAACTTTATTACCTCTTTAAAGACCCAATTTCTAAATACAGACACATTCTGAGGTACTTGGGGCTTTAACATAGGAATTTCTGGGCAGACAGAGGTACATAATAACAGCCCATAACAAGTCACTTCAATAACATTTCTTCAGTTACTCCCTAAGAGTCCATTTGTCCTTGCTGGAGGCTCACAATCTCTGTCTTAGTTTCCATAGCACTTGTGGCAGTGTTTCTCAAACTTTAATGTACATGCACATTACTTGGATGTCCTGAAAAAAAGCATTTGGATTCAGCAAGGAGGAAGAGTATTGCTATCCTGCATGCTTCCAAATGATGTCACCGTAATGTACCACATCTTGAGTTGCAGAGCCCTCTCCCTCTCACAATATTTAAAAAATTTTTAAATTGAAAAATTTTTAGAGAAATTCTTTAAATTTCCCAGTTGCTGGGATTTTTTTTTTTTTTTTTTCCAAATTTCCCAGTTGCTGGCATGAATAATCATTCTACTCAGCTGGTCCTGTCTCACCTTGGACTTACTGAGGCTAAATGAAGTTCTGTTCTGTTTTCTTTTTTTCCTGGGTTCCCACTAAACATCTTGATATAAGGACTCATACATCTTCACTTAATAGAACAATGTGCTCTAACTTACTGGAAGTGTGACTTCTGGTTTTCAGTGCAGTTCAATATAACATAGATAATGTTTATTGTAACTTGTTTATAAATGTCTCCCCAGAGTAACATGTTAATGAACTTTCACTTTAATTCCTCAAAGTTGTTTGAGCTAAAATGCATTCTAAGTGACATTATAAAATAAAGATTAAACATAAAATAAAACATCATAAAATCTTTATAAATTAAATACATTGACATTTCCTGGGTTGTTCTTCTTTTACAATAGCTCATTAGCACAAAAATAAAATTATTTTAATTTGGACTTAGGAATTACTATCAGTCACTCCTCTCAGAGTTAGGCATTACTGGTTTTCTCAGGAAGTTTACATTTTTTAATCCTAAATAATAATGTGAAAAAGGGATGCTGCTGCCAGTGTTACATTATATGCATAATGGCAGGTAACCATTACCTTAAAACTAATAAATATTAACATTCTAATTGAATAAATAGATGAATAAATAAGGGACTAATTGGTGGAATAAGTGAACATGATATATTTACCAAGTATCTAAAAATAAAGGTGAAGAAGTATTGGTGAGACATCTAGTTGCATTGACAAAGGTATTAAGAGTCTTCTGGGGAGTTTATATTTGATAGTGTAGGAAATGAGTCATTAAGGTTTTTGGTTTTAGACTCATACTTTCTGATGGGGCTTCTTTCCTCAAGTCATATGAGCTTATACTGCAAATACGGACAACAAAACAGTAGAAATAGAGTAAATCTAGCTTCAGCTAGACCAGCGGGAGGCCTGGACTGCAGCCCTGCACTTCCTTGAAAGAAGCCCATGTACGCCTGCTCCTGAGAGTCAGCAGCAGAACATCTGCCGATCCCCTCCATTATTTGTTTACTTTAGACTCCCGAGAGCAACTGCTGCTACTTGTCACAAGCTTGATACGTTCCAGATCAACATCGTCCCAAATTTGTACTGTCACCATTTTGAAGTGAAGGAAGAGCACCATTACCAAACAAGTCGGAGATGCCTTAGGCTCCCAGTGAATGCAGGTGCTTAACGATGTAAGAAAAGCCAGAGGGAAAAAAGAGGAAGCAGCAGGTAAGATCACTATTCATATATACACTGCCACGTTCTTCACACCAGCCAGAGGTAAGTCACAAATTACATTACCCAAAAGGAAATGAAGCAAAATCAGCTATATTAATCAGATTATATTCAGCCATAAAACTTGCCATTTAGTCTATATAGGAATATTTCTCAGGGACCTGAAAACGACTGAGAAAAACCTACCCCTGCGAGTTTCCCTGAATATGGTACCATGGAATGTGGTGAATAGCATTTTTGTCTGTTCCATAGACCGTATTCAAGGAATAAGTATTGATTTATATAACTGATTTGCTAAAACACTTATAACATACTTGTTATAGTTCTTCAGCGTAGGCTAGATAGATATATCCAGATTTTAAATCTTTAATGATCTGACTTACCTGAAGTTTAAAATTTAGAAGATCTAGAGAAATAGATGTGTGGTATTTCTTTCAGTAAAATGTGTTTACTCTCTCTTTACAGTGGGCTGAGGATATGGTTTCACACTTGCTGAAAATCTTCCGAATCACTGGTCTTAGATGATAAGATGTATTGCAAAAACAAGGTAGTAGAGTTCTCCAATTGTGGTAAGAAAGATCCATCCCGTCAGTTTTGGATTTATTTTGTGATTACATTACTTGCACACCACTGTAATTCAGGATTCACGTACTATGAAAGAAAACATCTTAAATACTGAAGGTGAATACAAATATCAATGGGCTATAACTATAGCTCAAAATAAGGCAAAAATTTAATAGACATGATGAACAATTTGTTTGTGTAAAATCAAAAGTTTATTTCAAAATAGGTTACATGAAGTCTATAAAATTATTATATACACATTAAGAACTGTACTCACTCCTCTAAGTAGTTTATTTTCAAAGAGAGAAAGTGAGCACTGCCACTCCAGGAAATAGTTTTCTAATAATTTCAGTAACCCAAAAGGAAGCTATTCATGCAACAAATAATAGATGGTCAGTTGATCTACAGAATTAAGTTTAAACAGCCTATGAAAAACACTTGAATTCCTGCACATTTCAATAATACAATTAGGAAGAGAAACATCCTTCAATTCACTTTTACATGTAATGTCCTGATACTTGCCATATGTTCAGTTACTTTTTTTAAGAACTTAAATATTTCTATGTTCCACTAGAAAGTTCAGAGAGCCCTAGGGTATCTATGAGTGAAAACATTTGAAGTCGGAGCACTGAGATAGCTTTAAGAAGATGTAAACATTACTTACTAACGATTTCTCTCAAGAAATGTAGACCTTTAATTTATATTTACAAACTAATATTGGTTAAGAAAATGGACAATGTCTAATATGGGACACATGCTCTAAAACAATCCTACTGATGTCCATTTAATTAATTTTGGTATTCAAATGTAAAGCTGATTTCCTAACTACTTCTTATCCCTAGCGAATTATGGTGGAGGGTTTTGCTAAAGGTTAGAGCACTAAACACAAAGCTAATCCCAGTACTTACTAGAAAAGGCACTAAATCATAGTGAAACAATTATAACAGGTGGTATACAAGTAATGCATTCATAAAATAAATCCAAAGAAAAATCTGTTTACAAATGAATATGAAATTATGGAAATCAGTGACATTATGAGAAAGTTAATAAGAAAAATTAAGGCCTTTCTTTAAAAAAGGATTATATTGAAATAAAATAACTGAAATGTCATTAAGAACTCTCCATTTTAAGTGTTTGCCTTCATGGGGTGAGACTATCTTTAGTTGAATACCAGGCCCTCTCAAAAGATAATAAAAAGATAAGTATACTCCAGAGACTAGTCATACAATTTCAATGAATCAGTTACAAAGAATTTTGAAAATCAATCCTTTGTTTAAAAAAAAAAAAAAGATCAACATTTTTTATAAAAAAAACAAAAGTTGTTTCTAAGAGACATTTTTATTTCAGATTTTTTTAACTTATTCAAATTTATTTAACAGGAGTGGGACTGAAATTAAAAAAATGTAATTGAGTCCTCATCATCATGGAAATGGCTTTAAGAGAAAAATTGATCAGATGGATATTACTCTCCTTCCCATTTGGAACCAGTAAAGAGTTGGCCACTGATAAATAGCCAAAAATATTCTAGGTATGGGAGCGCCTGGGTGGCTCAGTGGGTTAAGCCTCTGCCTTCTGCTCAGGTCATGATCTCAAGGTCCTGGGATTGAGTCCCACATCAGGCTCTCTGCTCCACAGGGAGCCTGCTTCCCCCTCTCTCTCTGCCTGCCTCTCTGCCTACTTGGGATCTCTCTGTCAAATAAATAAATAAAATCTTCAAAAAAAAAAAATCCCTAGGTATGTTATATAATACAAATCTGTTCACAGGGGAAAAAAAAATAGGAATTAACTTACCTGAACAAGTTGATTTCATCATAACAGAAGCACAAAAGAACCACCCATGCCTCTGGGGACATTGATTGCACCATGCACCCTTGAAAAAAGCTTTGGCTCCTTCATCTCGAGCAATCTTCCTCCAGCAGTCAAGTGTGCCTGTGTACATGATGTCAGTTCCTTTTCTCTTGGACTGCATCATCATACTGACACAAGCAGTGTCAGATGGATAGGAAGTCAACGCAGCAAGTGCTGTGATAGATTATGCGAGCATCCACCTGATGAAGACGTGAGTATTCTTGGGATCTGGAAGTATTCCCTTTGCAGTGTCATAGATTCCAAAGCAGGCAGCTGGGTAGATGATAATATCTTACACAGACACAATAAAGCCTGGTATAGGTCCTTCACCTTTGTGGATCTTAACCAGGCAGTCACCAAGGTCTGCGAATTTCTGTTCAGCTCCAGCTCTGCCCATACCAGCTGCTAGATGGGTAAGGGCAAAATCAAGAGGATACACAAAAACACAAGAATGTGGCCCCAATGGTACCACATAGTGCCAGATTCCCTGAAAAGTAGTGCCAAAACTGGGTTCTCTTATCCACACAACCCAGGAAGGAGTTATACTTGTCCTTGAAAACACAGTTGAGAGCCTGGGTGGGGAAGTATCTGATTACACACCAGAAGGACAAGACTCCCTGCTCCTTGGGGATATGAAGCATACAGTCTATAATGCCCTCCCTACTGCTTATCCACTGTGATTTGTCTCTGGCTTGCTGCACTTGCAGCATCAGCTTGAGCCACTTGATGGGCACTACCATGGTCTTGGAGATGGCCTTGGCCACTCCACCTGCCAGGTAGTCTTACGGCAAATGAAGGATGCAGCACCATCTATCATGTTGAAAAGAACAAGAAGGTGGGAGACTGTGGGGTTGCGGGAGGAACTGGCTGGGACTTTAGGAAGTATATATATATATATATTTTTTTTTTTAAGATTTTTTATTTATTTATTTGACAGACGGAGATCACAAGTAGGCAGAGAGGCAGGCAGAGAGAGAGAGGAAAAGAAGCAGGCTCCCTGCTGAGCAGAGAGCCCGATGCGGGGCTCGATCCCAGGACCCTGCGATCATGACCTGAGCTGAAGGCAGAGGCTTTAACCCACTGAGCCACCCAGGCACCCCTAGGAAGTATATTTTAATCTTTAAGGAGTCATTGTCAATTCCTCAAAGCAAATTAATATGCTTTGTTAGCTTGCAATTTTTATAAAAAGCTTTTAAAAGCATTATTGTTAAACAAATATTGACATAAAACAAACTGCCCATATTCAAAACTCTAGAAATCTTTTTTACAATTCTTTTGATTATCTTTATAGACAGTCATATCTTTTGTTAATAATATTATAATTAATTATAAATTAATATTAATATTAATTTCACTGACTTATATGGCATTTGGGAGCATCTAATCCAGGTAAACAAATGGCTGTGCCCTGTTTCTCCCTGCCTGAGCTTCTTTTTCTCCAGATATTGAGTGAGTTCTTTTCTTTCTCACTCTAGTTCTCTCTTGAGTTAAAAAAAAAAATCTCATTTGCAATCTGTTCCACTTTTTTCTCTTGTTGTAAGGGTGACAATGCCATGCTAGGTCTCTGTATGTCTGAGCTAAACCCACAAGTCTGTGTAATGAAATTTGGTTACTAAATTTACAAATGATGTTTTTCTGAGATATCTAATTTACTGTCTGCATTCATATACTGTCCAAAGAGGTTGAAGTAATAGAGAATAATTTTTTTTTATTGTATTCCTAGACCTTAGAGAAGTGGCTAGGAAAATCCAACAAACATTTACTGAATAAATGTCTTATGAATAAATAAGATAAATATATCTTGATTTTGTTATTTAGAAAGTTATTTCTCACTTGCCTACATATCAAATTTACCTAAATAGGCAAATATATTGTTACTATTGTTGGCAGTGTATTGTTATTCCCTAACATACCATGATCAATTGCCTTCCTTTTCCATTTTGAAAAAGCACCCGTAAGTTCAACGCAATAGTGGTATAAGTGTTAAAATTATGTTATTTTCTTAACTATAACACTTGAATTACATATTTAGCCCAATTTAATTTAAAATAAATTGCATCAGCAAGCGACAGAAAATACCACAGCATTATTTTTCTACTTTGATATCCTGATCTTATTTTGGATCTGGAGTCTTATGGAGGTGGTTTGAGTACATACTCCATACACAATTTGTAATCTGAACGTCTTGCTAAAGAGCAAAAATTTGGAAATCAACAGAAAATTTGATGAGCCAGGAGAACAGTCCTTAACTATTCCTCTGTAGTTGAAAGTTAAATAGAAATAATCCTTCTCCAGCTCACATGAATGCTTCCTTCAAGATTTACTCCTGTTATTTGAAAAGTAAACTCAATTGCATTACATAATTTCTGAGGTGAATATATAAAAAATAGTAAAAAATAAGCTGGTTGGTGCAGTAAAAGTGACTAATAATAAAGTAAAATGTAAAGTCTCATATCACATTAAAACTTTCGAAGAGTTGCATTAGACCAATTATCAAATTACCCCTATTATATTTTCTATTATGTATAGTGTGTATGCCCTAGAAAAATTCAAGAAATGCACAAGAATACAAAAGACAAGTTAAAAGAGTCACTCATTAACATCAGCATAGAATAATTTCTTTTGTCTGAGTGGAAGACATTTAAACATGACCATATCAGTATACAAAAAAGATTTAGAAGATAAAATTTGAAAGGAGTGGTGAGAGAAGAGATCATTACTGGAGCAAGTGCCCCAAGACAACAAGAAGTGGTATGATATACATTTTAGGCATTGGAATTAGCCTCAGATGGGAGGGAGACCACTACTTCCTCACTAAATTAGGATTAAGAGAGGAGAAGGAAAGAAAGTTAAGGAGGGAAGATGGAAGATTGGTTAGCTATAGATGACAATCACTTTTCAGGAGATGGCAGAGAGAAAGACAGGGTCCCTACCATCCTACCGTGATTTTCCTGTGAAATAGGAGCCACAGTCATCTAAAGTCAGAAGGTGTAGAGTAATAGGAAGTTGGCCGATGAATTTGGTCTAGGAGAATAGCAAGAAGGAGAAAAAGACATAAGAAATGGTTGACTTGCCTCATGTAGGAAGGAACGTAAGCAGCACTGAAGGAGTGGTGGAAAGATTGGGAACTATCAAATTGTAATAGTTTTGTAAAAATTAAAATGTTCACTAATCAGAGTGCAAAAAATAAGAACTCAGGTTATTGGTTTGAATTGAGTGGGATTCAACTGGTTTGAGTTAGAAGGGAACCACTGGAAAGACAGTGGTAATAAAGGTAATAAAGGCAAAATAATATTCCTAAATGCAAGGCAAATGCAAAACCTGTGTTGATACTTCTAATATATGCTACAAAAATAAATAGGCTAATATTCTGGTTGCCTTTTGCTGTGTAACAAACCATCTAAAATCGAGTGGTATAAAACAATAACTTTATTATGTTTGCAAATTCTGTGAGTCAGGGATGTAGATGGGGCAGGAGAAAGTAGATATTCTTTGGCTCATGTCTGAAGCTTCTGCTGGGAAGACTGGAACATCAGGGAGGTGCACTGAACATCAGTCTCTTGTTCTGTGTAGTGTCTGGGCATCTTTACATGGGCTTTCTGTGGGACTTCTCCAGCATAGCATGCTCAGTTTCAGGGAGCTCCAAGAGTGAGTGCTCCCATAAAGAAAGCAGAGGCTGCATGGTCACTTACAACCTCATTTAGGATATCACATAGTGTCATTTCAGAAATACTCTATTGACTGAAGCAGTCACAAGCCCACCTAGATCCAAGGGGAATGGAGCTTAAGCACACCGCTCAGTGAGGGGCATCGAACAATAGTCATATTTTAAAGCTGTGCCAGCTGGACAAATATTGTTACTACTTAATAAAATACCTAGTATGTGCCAGGCCCTGTTGTGAGCATTTTTCATATATTAATTTATCTAATCCTCCCAACACCTTATGAGGCTGATATTATCATGACTTCCAAATTGCTGTATGGAGTTTAGGTAATTTATCCATAATCACTGATGGGGAAGCAGCCATTGCATGACCTGTTGCTTTTCTCTGGACTTGCTCACTCAGTTCCCTGGGTCTGGAACCTTCCCCAATAAGGAAGCCAGGTCCTGAGCTAGTGTTGGCTAGATTCTTATTATTAGGAGAAAACATTCTGTTCTTGATACTCAGTGAACTTCCTTCTATTTCTTAAGACTGTCATATGTCACCTGGCCAGTGACACCAGTGTATCTGTCCCTAGATGGAAAGGAACAGAGTCTTCCCCTGCAGCATGAGAGGGGCATGTCCATTGGGAAAGACCTAGTAGTCATGGCAGATCAGTGCACACTGACAAACACTGATCTTAATCTGTGTTGTGTCTCTTCCTTTCCCTTTCTGTGAGTAAAATGTTTCAACCAGTATTTTGTATGTTGAGTCCTCCTCAGTGCTCTGAACAAGTAGAATATGAAGTGGGCCAGTCTGCAAGCTCCTACTTGTGGTGGCTGGCAGTGTTAAGATCCTTGCTGTCTCCATGAGGTGGGAATCCTCACCTGAGATTGGTAGCTGGATATTCACGCTTGACAATCACATAATCAGCAACATCTCCAGGATTAACCTAGCCAGGCAGGCTAGTCTCAGTTTTGGGCCTGAATCATTATAATAGGTTTCCTTTAAAACAGATGGAAAAGAATAATAATAATAATTTGAAAATAAGTCCTCATACAGTCATATATCTCAATAGAACAGGTGGTCTTTTGTTGATCTAAACACCTCTTGAGGTGATTTTCTCAGGAGCCCCTGTCAATTCTCTATGAACAATTCTTGTTCACTAAGTTGCTAGACAGAAACTATAGCTCCATGATGTACATAATGTTATAGATGAATAATAAAACGATAGCATTTCTAAATGAAATAAAATGTGGTCATAAGCCAATCTGTGTATTTGTCTAGCTAAAACTTTTACATCAGTTAATACTTGAAATTAAATATGAAAGCTATGGGCCAGTAATCTGAATGACAAAGAGAGCAGACTATGAAATGTGGTTAGAAATTAGAGCACCAAGGATGCTTGGGTGGCTCAGCTGCTTAAGCATCCAACTCTTGGAGAATGGCTCAGGTCATGATCTCAGGGTCATGAGATGGAGCCCCAGGATCAAGATCGCTGCTCAGCATTGTGTTCAGCAGTGAGTCTGCTTGACATTCTCTCTCTCCCTCTCCCTCTGCTCCTCCCTCCACTCACTGTCATTCTAAATAAATAAATAAATAAATAAATACAGTCTTTAAAAAAATAAATTAGAATACCAAGAGGAAACCTGGTGAGGTCAGGGCAACAGGACATAAACTTTGGTTTATAAGAGCATAAGCAGTTCTGAGTTTGAATTCTGACTCAGATATTCAATGAACTGAGCGATTTGGAGTTAATTACTTAACACCCAAGGCCAAGTTTCCCCATCTGCAAAAGGATAGTATACATATCCAGCTGGGTATTTTGAAGGAATACTATAGAGTATATGTAAAAATACCAGCAATAAACACTTAACTTCATGGATTAGACATCAAATAATTTACAGTAACAAGACTTTCAAAGGTTGACAGGTAAATCATCCAGAAAGAAAGAGACATTATGATACATTATCAATAGAAAACATCAGATCAGTACAATGGGAAAACACACAGTGGTTCAAACTGAGTTTACAGATTACTGCAATGTCTTATTACAGTCCAAGAGAAAAAGGTCTGGGACATTATAACAGTAAAACCTTGTAAATTCTTGTGAGTGAGAGATTAGCAATTTAAACCATGACTGCATGTGTATAAATATAACTGTAGATAAACTAGAATCATATGTCGCTTTGAATATTAATTAGTAACAATAATAGTTAATATCTGTATATTACTGTGTACCCCCATGTTTTTTAAGAAATTTACTTATACTAACTCATTTAAACTCCTCTCTCCTAAATATAAATCAGTGAGGTAAAGATAAATACAATCTCTATTTTATGGACAAACAACATAAGGCACAGAACAGTGACTTGCTCAAGGTCAAATAATAATAAATGATTGAGAACACCGGGTGGCTCAGTCATTTAAGCCCCTGACTCTTGATTTTGGCTCAGGTCATGAGCTCAGGGTCATGAGATTGAACCCCTTGTCAGGCTCTGCACTCAGCAGCGAGGTTGCTTAAGATTGTTTCTCTCGGGGACCCTGGGTGGTTCAGTCCTTAAGCGTCTGCCTTCCTCTCAGGTCATGATCCCAGGGTCCTGGGATCCAGCCCCACGTCAGGCTCCCTGCTCAGTGGGAAGCCTGCTTCTCTCCCACTCTCTTTACTTGTATTCCCTCTCTCTCTTTGTCTCTCTCGGTCAAATGAATAGCTAAAATCTTAAAAAAAAAAAAAAAAAAGAAAGAAAGAAAAAGAGATTGTCCCTCTCCCTCACCCTCTGCTCCTCATTCATCCCTCTCTAAAAATAACAACAATAATAATAATAAATGATTGACCTGGTATTTGAAACCAGGGACTAAATTTTTTTGGCTTTCTTAATCACATCATTTCATTTCCTAAAAAATTTGTAGTTATGGATATTTCTAAACTTGGTTTGTATCAACTTCATTCTCATGTAATTGCAATGATTTACCATTAATAGCCAATCGCCTTCCTTAGCACTGGTAGAAACATCTTAATAAATTAATTATATTCATACTTCCTTTTTCAATCATTCTTAGCAGTGAGCAAAAATCTCTGTCATTACATCAACCATCATTGATTCTCTTTAAAATATCTACTCTTCCTAACATGCATTAGTTAAATTTTAAAAAGTAGTCTTTCTAATTATTTTTTGAGTAGCATCGTAGAATTCCACTTCAATGATACAATATAAGAAAATCCTAAAAAAGGATTAATTTTATTTATTTGTATAATTTTTAGTTTTTTAATGAGAGTGACACTTTCTATGCTCTTGTTCAAATTCAAAGACAATCCCTTTAATGATTAAGTAATTCTATTCATTAATGAATTGAATAATATTTATTTGAACTTTGACTATATGGTCCATTTTGACTTTTCTAGAACTTCTGTCTTTTATATTTATAAACTTATTTAACATTTTCATGTTTTCTTACAAAGACTCTAAACTCTTTAAGGGAAAATATTGCATTTTATCTAATTTTATCTACCACAGTGCTATTCATGAAGTTGATAACCAAAATGGTTTTTTTTTTTTAATTAATTTTTTATTTTTTATAGACATATATTTTTATCCCCAGGGGTACAGGTCTGTGAATCACCAGGTTTACACACTTCACAGCACTTACCAAAGCACATACCCTCCCCAATGTCCATAATCCCACCCCCTTCTCCCAAACCCCCTCCCCCCAGCAACCCTCAGTTTGTTTTGTGAGATTAAGAGTCACTTATGGTTTGTCTCCCTCCCAATCCCATCTTGTTTCATTTATTCTTCTCCTACCCACTTAAGCCCCCATGTTGCATCACCACTTCCTCATATCAGGGAGATCATATGATAGTTGTCTTTCTCTGCTTGACTTATTTCGCTAAGCATGATATGCTCTAGTTCCATCCATGTTGTCGCAAATGGCAAAATGGTTTTAAATAAGCAGCTAACATAGTTTGAAAATACTCAGAGTGACAAGAACAGATTCCCATATTATATTACCTGAATCCTCAACTTACTTACCTCTTTTGACATTTTCCTTAAATATTCTCACTTCGTATTCATCCTGAAATCTTCTTCCTTCCTCTGTGGTTTTGTGTTAATAGTGGGAGCAGGACAGTGAGTTCCCATTAAAACCATCCTTATGTAGAAATACTTAAGGAAAGTTGAATGCCCCCAGAGTTAAAGTATTCCTATGTAGGTGTGTGAAAATGACTGAAATTCATATTTTTTATCCACTCATGCCTTAGAGGATATACTAAAAACTAGGTTAAAAAGCAAATTCATTAATTAGAAAAGTAATACACATTTAATCATTTTCAACTTACAAATTTAATCATTTTCAACTATTAGTGTTTTATTATGAATTGGGATATGTAATTAGCAGGCCAGTAACCTAATGAGGTTTTGAAAATATAAAACAAATTAGTCATGACATTTAGCAGTGAGAAATCAGCAGGGCAAGGTGCAGAGTATCAGCTTCATTTGAAATGCAGAGGGTTCAGACTTCTGTAAGAGAATGATGGAAAACAGGGAATATGGGGTTTCTGGTTGTCTTGGATTAAAGTTTCTCTAACTGGTCCACAGTAGAACCACCTGGGAACCTTTAAACAATATAGAGATATGCCCTTCTTCCAAACAAGATATTGATTGAATCCGTCTCTTGGGCCAAACTGCCTATGTGATCACATCTTTCCCAGTAGGCTGTAATGTGTAGGCAGAGCTGGAGATCCCTTCCTTAGCTGGAGATTTGCTATAAAGGGTCATAAAATGTTTAAATAAGACACCCTTACTTTATAATTTTCATGTAGGATCTGCCCTAGATGGGGAAGCTCACTACAATCTCTTTCTCTTGAAGTGTCTTGTGATATTCTTTTTGCATCTCCTTGGCTGGGACAAAACAGTATGATATTCTCCAGTAGTTAAAACTGGTTAATTTGGTAAGTTTTATTTAGGCCAAATAATTGTTTTTTAAAACCTGTAATTCATAACTTATAGGTAGTCATTCTGCTAATAACAATAATAATAATTATTAATTTAACAATTAATAATTAATAATGTAAGAGTAAGGCATATTTCCCTAGTTTACAGTCTTTAATAAGTATTTAGACATTATGTTAGATTGGATATGGTATTGTACTCAGGCAGTTAAAGTACAATAAATGCTTTGGGAAGTATCTTTAGAAATATGTATTATCTGGGGCGCCTGGGTGGCTCAGTGGGTTAGGCCACTGCCTTTGGCTCAGGTCATGATCTCAGTGTCCTGGGATCGAGTCCCGCATCAAGCTCTCTGCTCAGCGGGGAGCCTGCTTCCCCCTCTCTCTCTGCTTGCCTTTCTGTCTACTTGTGATCTCTCTCTGTCAAATAAATAAATAAAATCTTAAAAAAAAAAAGTTCACCTTAGAAATATGTATTATCTAGAATTTTGTTTTATTATTTATTTTTTATTTTTAAGTGAGAAACCAAAATATGACAAAGATGACATATAAAAAATGCCACTTAGAGTCATCACAATGAATTAATATGACTACCATCATTCTGCCACAAGTAAACAAAAAATGCCATATGTATTATACGTCTTAAGTCTGGATATGAAAATATATGGTATATATATATGACTCGAAAATTAGAAAAGGAAATTTCCTATGTCATAAATTCTCATTACACCCACATATATAAACAGATATGGGAAAAGAGACTGGAAATAAGGAATGTGTGAAAAGTAAAGATAACAGAGGTTGCTATTCATCTGTTCCTCATAGATATTTTATTTCTTGGCATCCTTTAAAGGTAGAATATTAATGAATTCTAGAATCAGTTTATCCAGATCATTTGGACATAAAGATCACTTATTTATCTTAGAAGCTCAGTTTTCCAAATAAGTTTTGGCCTCAAGTAAACATAAGCAGTATTTCAGCACAGGGAAGAATTCCACAGCCCAGAAATGTGGCTTTATTTGAACTCCAGAAGTGATGGGCACATTTCCCCAATACACAGGGGAAATGTGTCCATCACTTTTATTTTATCACAAATAACACTATCAATAGCTCCCTTAAGCCTAATCTTAAGGTAGTTTTCACACAGTGGATGTCATTTAGAAGATAACAGAATTAATTTAATATATCTTTTACGAAATCTCCTCCATTTTTCTTTGAAACTTAACTGGCCCTAGCTATATGAATTTCAAACACTCTATCCCAGTCCTGTTCAATATAAATGTAATGTGAACCACAGGCAGACTCCTAAATTTCCTAGTAGTCAAAACAAGTAAAAAGAAACAAATAAAATTACTTTTAATATTATCTATTTTACCCATTTAACCAAGATACTATCATTTCAGTATGTAATTAATATAAAAAAATGATTCATGGCATATGTTAGGGTCTATTTTCCCATACTAAGTATAAAATCCAGTGTACATTTTATACTTATATCCTGTTACAAATCATACTAGCTAATTTCAGTGCTGAATAGCTACATGTGACTAGTAGCTTCCTTATTGTTCAGTGCTGCTCTAACGTTCTTAGTAGTCCATAATATAAACTGAACACAGACTTTCATAAAAGTGAGTTTGCAAATCTTATTACTTATATAGTAATGATTTCATCCTATTTTCTTCAGAACACTCAATTAAAAATTTTATGTGTGATCTCTTTAGATTAATATAATTTTTGCTATCTTGAAATACCTGGGCATAGATAGCTTAAACAAAAAAATAAAAATAGAGAGACATGGAAATATAGATAAATAAATTACCATTAGATATCTATCAACCAACAGATGATTTAAAATGTACATATGCAAACAACCTATAAGACTCCGTTTAATCTGATTTGTACAATGCCCAGAACAATAACGTGAGATATATGTACCCTAACGATGATGAAGATGATAATTATGGTGACTGGTTATAATTCACTGGTTAAAAACAGTAAAATAATGTGTCCTCTATGAGAGATACGGCATCGTCATAGATCACAGAGAGGATATCCTAACACTTCTCCCTCACTCTTCAGTAATATGAAAGTTTCTCCCGCTGACCTAAATGCATTGCAGAATGAATGAACTCAAATCATGGGATTAAAACTACTTCTAGGAGCTGTTACATTCTGAGTCTCTGTATTTCATAATAAGTAGTTCTGCCTAACACATGTGAGCATCTAGTCAAATACTATTGTGTATTGTAACTATTTTAAGATTTAATGGTTATACCACTAATGAGAACATTTCTCATTTTCATGTGTATTCCCTCACCCAAGGAATACTATTCACACCTAAAGGACTGGGATAATGTCTTTCACAATGCTATATCTGTAGAATATTGAACAACTAGGACCCATAGTATACCTATAATTTTTCCCTAAGGGTATTTATTTCATTATATTCCATTTCCCTCTTAGTCTGCACACAGAACCGAATCATTGACAGAATGGTGAGATCCTCTCTCAGGGGGGCAAAAATAATTTACAGTTCAGCCGTAGGCCTACAGAATAAAATCAGATATCCCAGACAAAAGCTGTAACCAAGGGCAATGCTGTAACAACAATTTAAATATGTTTTGTTCTAATACTCCCAGAGAAGCTATAAGCATATTTTGTTGAAAGCAAATTTGTTGAGATCCCAAAAGTAATATAATTTTTGAAGACATATCTGGGAAAAAATGACTAATCATTGAAAGATAATTCATTGAATCATTGAAATCATTTCACTGAATCATTGAAAGATAATTCACTCAGAGATGGGAAATTATTCTTTCACTTTGTGTGTGAACTCTTGCACTCTGAATCATTTTTATTAAAATCCCTCCATATAGATATAAAAATCCATATGTTCAGTTGTGACTTAAAGCTTTCAGAATTATAGTTCTCCTATATGTAATAGTAAAAATATTATTAAAGCACATAAACCAGAATTTTCTAATTAATATGAAAAAGTATGCTCTTATTGATAATAATTGTGACTAGCACTTTTAACTTTAAATTACAGCCCTAGTCAGGGTCATATTTGTTGAATCTGGATGCACATTGTCTCCTACTAAATGCCAAGTGGTGTGCTTGGAGTTGCAATAAAATAAATAGCAGGATAAAATTTATGCCCTCTGGAATTTAAGAGACAAATATATGCAAAGATCATTATAATAAAATTCATAAAAACAACTACCATTTTTGATCCCTTACTGTCTCATAGACACTAAGTATTGTACAGATGATATATGTTAAACTCTCTAAGAATACCATAGCCTTGGTGATTAATTAACTTAGGTCCCTTTTAGGAAATGCTGATATGAAAAATGAAAAATGAGTTGAATCTTTTTTTTTGAAAAATGAGTTGAATCTTAAGTGATGATATTTCCTGGAAGGCAGGAGGGATTGGTCACTCCAAAAATCTTTGCCTAAAGATACAGAAGCTTGTGTAGGATTGAGAATGTGTCTAATGTGACTAATGAATGTGGGGTACAAGAACACAATTTTGATGACAATAATGGATGGACCAGGACAGTAGGATAAAAAGCTATTGCTATCGTTCAGATGGGAAGAAATTACCATACATTAGACTAAGTCAGTGTTGATGGGAATAGAGAGAAAGAGAACATGTAAGAGAAGAGCAAGAATAGGTATGTGGATGATAAAAGGAGTTTACATGTGTGGTTGCTTCAAGATATCTCCATGAAGATGTACAGAGGCTATCTGGAAATAAAGGTTTGCATATTATGGGGAGATGGGATTTGCTGATTTGATTTGGGGGTCATCAGCACACTGGGCTGATGAAATGACTCAGAGATATAATGGGGAGCACTACAAGATGCCTCAATTATTATTCACAAGTTGATAACTAGGTTACGGAAAAGGTCCGTGTGTCTTGTATGCTTTGACTTCCAGAGCTGAAGGTACATTAGAAAATGAGCTATAAATAAATATATAGGATTAAGATTCAATATAAGGTAAAGGTATGATCATTACCAACTTATAAAGTAAAGTTTATGTAAATTGTAATATCTTCTGGGATATCTAAAGTAAGTTTTAAGTGACAAAATGCCCAATTGTTTCATATGCAAATTTTAAGAAATACACTTATTACATAGACAAGGCACACCCCAAATCTAAGAAATATGTCTTTATAAAGTATATAATCTTCCAATTATTGCTACAGAAAACAAAACAATAACAATGCGGTCTTCCAGATACTTTTTCTGTAACGACAGAAATGTAGGCCTCTCCCAACCTGCTTTCCTAGTAGTAAATTATAATTGGGTATTTTCTGAAAACACACTTGTGCAATACAGCCTTAATGTTTGCCATAAGTCTAATAATATACTGTAGGGGAGGGAAGAAGGAAAATTTTTTCTTTCTTGCCTTCTATGTTCTTTGGCTGGTCTATTAATTAAACTGACATAAGACATTAACAGGAGAAAAACAAATTTAATTTCCTATGTACAGGAGCCCATAAAAATATGAGACTGGAAAAAATGACCAAAGCAGCCAGCTTTTATATCTTTTGGACAAAGAAACAATAAATTTGTGAAGGATTAACAAGATAAAGAAGTGTGGGTTTGGGGCAGTAAATTAGTGAGAAAGTAACAAGCTTTGTTTATACAATCTTCCAGGCCCTAAATTCCCTCTCTCTGAGGGTAAGTATGCCTTCTAGCTTTCTGGTACAGGGAGGTTACCTTTCCCATGAGAGATTGGTTTCCTGTGTTCAGAGGGACATACTGGGGGTCAGAGTGTTCTCCTTGCACTGGCAGTTTCTTAAGAAACTTTAATTCAAAATAATCAATATGTCAAAGTGGTATATTTTGCTCCCCTTCAATACATAATCCCAGCAGGTGCTAATTTCTATAGAGTTATAAAGTTATATTTGCTTATCTTTTGTTTTGTTTTGTTTTGTTTTCTCTAAGGTAAACTCTTCATTTTGGAACTTAGAACATGGTTTATCATAAAGTCAGGAGAAAGTTTAAAATTAATTATTGTATCTACTCACCTCCCAACCAATTGTAAATAAAGGCATTTTACTAAAGGTCTATTGCTGCTTTCTTTTGACTTGATGGAAATATGATTTACAATCCAGAATACCGAGCTTATTTATAAGAAAAAGGTGTGGTATTGTGATTTATAATGAGAAATATATACAGTCTTCCATTCTTTCTGGCACAAAGCTCCTAAAACCCTTGGAATTTTCTATGGTAAGAGCTGAGAGTCCTTTTTGTGTTAATGAGGGATTTTTGGGAAGCCCCTAGGTACCTAATAATGGGGGCTGGTTGCCCTTGAAATCAATCCCGTGATTAGAGGCTTGGAAATTTCAGTACTCCCTTAATCTCCTGGTAGGGGAGAAGGGCTGGAGGTTGACTCAGTCATCAGTGGTCAATAATTTAATCAGTCACGCGTATGAATTGACGTTTCCATAAAACCCCAAAAGGACAAGGTTTGGAGAGCCTCCAGGCTGGTGAACACATATAGATCCAGGTAGATCAGTGTTCCTGGAGAGGGGATGGGTGCTCTGCACCTTTTCCCCATGCCTTACCCTACATATCTCTAACATCTTGCTTCCCCTGAGTTATATCCTTTTATAATAAACCGGCAATCTAGTAAGTAAAACATTTCTCTAAGTTCTGTGAACTGCTCTAGCAAATTAGTGGAACCGGAAGAGGGGGTCCTGAGAACCTTTGATTCACAGCCAGTTTGTCAGAAGTGCAGGAAAAAAACCTGGATTGTGACCACTGTCTGAAGTTGGGCTAGAGGTGGTGGGGGATTTGTAGGACAACCCATTTAACCTGTGGAATCTGATGCTTTCTCAGGATAGATAGTGTCAGAATTTGAGTTAAATCAGACCCCACTGGGGTCTGAAAACTGCTTGTCAGTGTGGGAAACCACCTTCTCCCCACCACATACTGGAATTGGTAACAAGACCTATTTAAAAGGCCCTCTGCATTTAATTTCTTTTGAAGAATTGTTCAATTTTCTTTTGAAAATTGTTAATTTTCTTTTGAAGAATTGTTCTTAACTGTAATTATACCTGTAATTATTATGCAACTGAATATGTATCTAATGGAAACTGGGAAATCAGAAATCACAACTTCATAAACCACATATACATAGAAAATTTAAAGCAGTCTAAAGATATGAGAAGGTTTGGGTGAAAAAAACATACTTACAATGAACAGTTCTATGTTTTACTTCTTTTGTACTTACTTAGACTTTTGCCCATTACAATTGACATTCTAAACATTGTAGTACATGTGGAAATTCTGATGTTCATCAGAAATTTTTCCCAGATTTTTCTTATTACACATTTTATATCTGGAAAAAATGTAAAAACTAAATCTGCATAAGTAATAGAAATATGCTAAAGAAAATATTTCCTATTATACTTTCAACATGAAGAAATAGATACTTCAATCTTGAAAATATTACTTAAAAACAAATTTTGATATTAACTTTATGCTAAAATAAATATGACAAACATTATTGAATGTTTTCTATATGGAAGTTAAAATCAAATGATAAATATTAATTTTCTTGTTGAAAATCACAGTAAATATAATAGAAAATTAAGAATAGCAAGCTATACTTTTAGATACTTATTTCTTACAACTTGTGTCGTGACTTTATTTTTGGCACAACCAGCATGATTTAATGCAAATTGCCTTATTATTTTAGAGAAACGCAGAAACACATCATAAAATGTGGGAAATTTTCCACTATATAAAAGATAAAATATGCTTTGCTTTATTTTTTTTCTCTCTGTTTTTTTTTGCCTTGGCTTTCTCCTCCGGGGGATCTTGGAGCCTGGAGAAGACTCAGAGACGTCTACATATTTGAGCCCTTTACCAGGGTTTGAACATGTTAAAAAACAACCCCAAAACTCAAAAACAAAACAAAACAAAAATAAAGAAAAGTTTCCTATTGTATCTTTTTTTAAAATTTATTTTTTATTTATTTTCAGCATAACAGTATTCATTATTTTTGCACCACACCCAGTTGTCCATGCAATCCGTGCTCTCTATAATACCCACCACCTGGTACCCCAACCTCCCACGCACCCCCCCGCCACTTCAAACCCCTGATTGTTTTTCAGAGTCCATAGTCTTTCATGGTTCAATTCCCCTTCCACTTTCCCCCCAACTCCCTTCTCCTCTCTAACTCCCCATGTCCTCCATGCTATTTGTTATGCTCCACAAATAAATGAAACCATTACTGGCATAAAAACAGACATATAGACCAGTGGAATAGAGTAGAGAGCCCAGATATGGACCCTCAACTATATGGGCAAATAATCTTTGACAAAACAGGAAAAAATATACAGTGGAAAAAGGACAGTCTCTTCAATAAATGGTGCTGGGAAAACTGGGCAGCTATATGTAGAAGAATGAAACTCAACCATTCTCTTACACCATACACAAAGATAAACTCAAAATGGATAAAAGACCTCAACGTGAGACAGGAATCCATCAGAATCCTATAGGAGAACATAGGCAGTAATCTCTTTGATATCAGCCACAGCAACTTCTTTCAAGATATGTCTCCAAAGGCAAAGGAAACAAAAGTGAAAATAAACCTTTGGGACTTCATCAAAATCAAAAGCTTCTGCACAGCAAAGGAAACAGTCAAGAAAACAAAGAGGCAACCCACGGAATGGGAGAAGATATTTGCAAATGATAGTACAGACAAAAGGTTGATATCCAGGATCTATAAAGAACTTCTCAAACTCAACACACACAAAACAGACAATCATATCAAAAAATGGGCAGAAGATATGAACAGACACTTCTCCAATGAAGACATACAAATGGCTATCAGACACATGAAAAAATGTTTGTCATCACTAGCCCTCAGGGAGATTCAAATTAAAACCACATTGAGATATCACCTTACACCAGTTAGAATGGCCAAAATTAGCAAGACAGGAAACAACGTGTGTTGGAGAGGATGTGGAGAAAGGGGAACCCTCTTGCACTGTTGGTGGGAATGCAACCTCTTTGGAGAACAGTGTGGAGATTCCTCAAGAAATTAAAAATAGAACTTCCCTATGACCCTGCCATTACACTTCTGGGTATTTACCCCAAAGATACAGATGCAGTGAAAAGAAGGGCCATCTGTACCCCAATGTTTATAGTAGCAATGGCCACAGTCGCCAAACTGTGGAAAGAACCAAGATGCCCTTCAACGGACGAATGGATAAGGAAGATGTAGTCCATATACACTATGGAGTATTATGCCCCATCAGAAAGGATGAATACCCAACTTTTGTAGCAACATGGAGGGGACTGGAAGAGATTATGCTGAGTGAAATAAGTCAAGCAGAGAGAGTCAATTATCATATGGTTCACTTATTTGTGGAGCATAACAAATATTGGATCTTTTTTAATGCTTTTATTCTATGGGAATATTATAACATCACCAATCATTACTTTTTGAATAACAGAAAGACATAAATGTTCCTAATAAGAACATTCATTGGTGGTTCCTTTCAAGAAACAACTCTCCTTCTCCATGAAAAATAAATTCACCCCAACCGATGCCCCCCAAAGTGTCCTATCATTATAGAATCCAGCTCAGATCTTCCCAATCAAATCAAATATAATTGATGATATCTCACAATTTTGTAGGTCAGGAATTTAGACAGAGTATAACTAGGTGTTTTGTTCTCCTCCATCTGGTTTGCACGGAGATCAGTTGATAGAATTAAACATTTAGATGGGCCAATTTAGAGGGTCTAAAGCAGGTTCAGTCACTTATTTGAACCCTTGGTAGTAATAGTGGAAACCCTGGGCTCAGTTGGAACTGCTGAGTGATAGGCATACTTGCGACCTATCCAGCATGGTGGTCTCAAGGAACTCAGAATTATTATATGTCAGGGCACCTGGGTGGCTCAGTCGTTAAGCATCTGCTTTTGGCTCAGGTAATGATCCAGGGTCCTGGGATTGAGCCCTGGGTCGAGACTCCATTGGTTTCTTTCTCAGCGGGAGCCTGCTTCCCCCTCTCCCTCTGCCAGCTGCTCCCCTTGCTTGTATTCTCTCTCTGTGTCAAATAAATAAATAAAATCTTTAAAAAAATTATTATGTGCCAGTCCATAACTCCCAAAGAGAGATTCCAAAAGATAGGAAGTGGTCCCGAAACTTGGACAGCACTGCTCTATTATGTTCTGTTGACAAAAACAGAGTCCATACAAGGTTCAAAATGAGTGGCAAATAATTTTATGAACATTTTTCATCAGCCACAACATTCATATAAAAAAAAAGATATGGCTTCAGTTAAGTATTCAAAAGAGTCTTGACTATTGTCATTAAATAGGAAGATGACGGCTTCAGGTTCTTCGAGAATTGAAGCAATAGGTTAACTAGAGAGGCATTTTGATGTAGCTGTTACAGTTTCCTTTGGAGCGAGGTACGTCTGGGGTTACATTCTGGCTTTCCCATTTGCTAATTCTTTGATTTAGAAAAGTTACTTAACATTTCGCTCTGTTTTGTCATCTACAAAATGATGATGGTAAAACCCATTTTACAAGAGTAAGCATTAGTTAGAGTAGTCTGTGTTAAGACATGGCACCATACTCCGACATAGCAAACATTCCATGTTTTGCGATTATTATAACTGAACTATCAGTAGATGGCTAGTGAAAGTCCAGGTGATTCCGAGCAGAAGAGCAGCGTGAGAAGAAAGCACTGGCAAGAATGACAAAATTTATTTTATCTTGTAATTGATAATGTTAACAATCAAGTCTACCCTTGTTGTTTATAGTAAACAGTAGGCTAGAATACATTATTCAGTGTAAAATACTCCATAACTGATAAGTTTAAGAGCGAGTAATATGAAATTTTGAGGCTGTTAAAAATTAAGGTGATTATACAAAATAAGTGTAGAATTTAAGAAACAAAACAAATGATCCTAAGGGGAGGGAAAAGAGAGAAAGAGGCAAACCAAGAAACATATTTATTTTTTAAAGACTTATTTGAGAGAGGGAGAGCAGTGGGGGGGCAGAGAGAATCTCAAGCAGACTCCCCACTGAGCCAGGAGCCTGCCACAGGCCTGAAGCAGGACTCGATCTCACAACCTCAGCCAAAAATCAGGAGTTGGGCAGTTAACCAACTGAGCCACCCCAGCTTCCAGAAATGTGCTCTTTTAACTACAAAGAACAAACTGAGGGTTACTGAGGGGTGCTGAGTGGGGGATGGATGAAATAGGCGAGGGGGATTAGGAAGAGCACTTGTGATGAGCACTGGTGTTATATGGAAGTGTGGAATCACTATATTGTACATCTGAAACTCACATCACTAGAATTTAAATAAATATCTAATTGAAAAAGAGAAAAAAAATTAAGCTGATTATAGAAGCGACTGCCTGGTGATAAAATAATACTTTAAAATTAGTTTGAATAGATATAGATCATAAAATGCATTTGTGAAAGTGGGACTAGTTCAGAGATATCATTTCCTATAAGGTGGATACTGGAGAAAAGTCTTTTAAGCCTTCCCTTACCTACCTAGACCAACAATATTTAGGAATCTTCCCGAATACATATATAGCATTCTTTAAATAACACACGTAAAAAACAGATCAATAGAATCCTTTTAGGTATTAGTCTCTAATGTTAAACTTTTTCAGAAGTTTTAAAACTACTTTCGAAACCTAATTTATATAGAAACATTTTAAAATCCTATTTAACCCTAACCTAATGTTAATGCATTCCCTCAAGAGTAAACTTGGTGCAGCTCAAAATAATTGTCGTGAAAAGCCACTTACTCTGATTAAACTAAGTGTTTTCATAGAAACCTACTTTATTGGAAAACAATATTCCAAGAAATGGCCTAAATGTTCCTTTTGCTAATGCCACTTGAATGCTGTTGGTCCTGAAGGAAAAACTTAAAGAGATATAAAAAGTTAATTAGATATGCCACATGCAAACGATTATGATTACTTAATTAGCAGTATCCCTTAAATTGGCACAATATGTAACCTAATATGTAGCTTAATGGCTTTGTTATTAATCAATTCTTAATGTAAACAGTTTGAAGCTCTTGTTGTTTTGTAATGTTCATTATAAATAGTCCCTGTGGGAATCACAACTTCATTTCATTAAAACTCCTGCCTGCTGCTAATTGCTGCTAGGAAAACATGCACGAATTAATTGTGTTTTAGAAGCCAATGATGTAAATTTATAAGCTTCTGCATTGATTGCTGGGGACTGCGGGGTTGTAGATCATTCTTTCCTACTGTGATAGATAGCATGCTATAGTTGGCAACACTGACCTGCTCTAAATCAATAACTCTTGGTTAGTAAGTCTTACCACTATAGAGGTTAAAAAAAGGTTTGAAAATTCTGTTTCTCATGCCAGCTGGGACATAATATGCATTTAGGTTATGGGCAATTAATTTGTAAGTTTTAATGACTTCTTGTGCAAAACAAACATTAGTCTTTAGCAAAGATGACTGACGAACATTAAATCAGTATTTTTAAAGAAATGCTGATTTTTTTCAAAAATATTGCTCAAATATAAATATAGTCCTGCTTGTTGACAATTCCCCCCTAATCTTTTATTGTTACAAATGGCTTGTCCAGCATCGACCACATGAGATGAATTTAAAACCCCAAATATCACAATGCTGGACTGAAGGGAAACAATCCACATTGGCTTGCAAGTGCAGATTGAGACCAATGAGAAGAAACCTGTTTATATTCTCAGCTGACTACTGATGTCTTAGCTTGTTGTTTCCACAATATTTCAGAATAATAAGACCATCTGTCAACAGGGAAAAAGAATAGTAACAATCTAGGCAGAAATGTCTTCGTTCATGATAAAATAGAATTTGCCTAATGGGTTTTTTTGGTCTTGATATTATAAAGATTATTTTTTTTTGTTTTTTTAATCAATTATTTAAGAATGAAATAAAATAATACCTTTTACACAAATTGTTTTCCTGTACTAATCCTTACAATATATTTTTTTGGAAATTGGCCTTATACATTACCTGATCTCTGCTAAAAAAAACAAAACAAAACAAAAAACAAAACTCTTACAACCTATGAAAAGCCAAAACAGACACGTAAATTAGATTCATAGCACCCACAGCTTAGTTAAATGAGGAAAGTGAGCAAATCTTTAAGAATCATCAAACACACTGGGCGCCCGTGTACCTGAGTTGGGTAAGCGACTGCCTTGGCTCAGGTCATGATCCCAGAGTCCCAGAATCAAGTCCCGTTCTGCATCAGGCTCACTGCTCAGAGGGGAGCCTCCTTCTCCCTCTGACCCTCCCCGCCTCATGGTCTCTCTCTCTCTCTCCTCTCTCGCTCTCAAATAAATAAATAAAATCTTTAAAAAAAAAAAAGGATGGTCAAACACATTATGTAAATACTTTACCAAAATAAGATGTGAGATGAAATGCAAATGACTTTGTCCACCAGTAAAATTAATTAATATGGATAATTAAAAATGGTGATTTTAACAATTAGTTTACAATTTTAAATTACTATACTTAATTTTTAAAATGCTTCAACATATATAGGGCTCAAAAAATGAAATGCATAAAAAAATTACACTGTGAAAGTATTCTTTTTTCATCTTCTAGTATTTTCTTTTCATCTAAGGCAGGGATACTGTACACACTGTAATATGTTTTCTTTTATTCATGTCAATGTATATTTTGGAGAGCTTTCCAATTTAGCATGAGGGTTTCCTGATTTTCTTTAAATATTTTATAGATGTATCAAAACTTAGATAACCAGTGCTCTATTGATGAGTTCTAATTTCCTATATTGTGTCATAATTTTGGTAATGATAACTAATGCCTAAAAACAATCTTACATATATTGTCCCTGCACATATGTCTTACATATATTGTCCTGAGTATATTGCCAGGAGAAAGCCCCTGAAGTAGAATTTCTACTTTGAAGGTATCTACATTTTTATTTTTGATAGATATACTCAAAGTACTAGAAGAACCACATACCAATTACACTCTCACTAACAAAGTATGAGATTATCTACCCACAGTCGTCTGAGACAAAATATCTCTAATTTAAGATTTTTGACAATTTGGGGTGCCTGGGTGGCTCAGTGGGTTAAGCCACTGCCTTCAGCTCAGGTCATGATCTCAGGGTCCTGGGATCGAGTCCCGCATCAGGCTCTCTGCTCAGTGGGGAGTCTGCTTCCCCCCCCCTCTATCTCTCTGCCTACTAGTGACCTCTCTCTGTCAAATAAATAAATAAAATCTTAAAAAAAAAAAAAGAAACCTTAAAAAAAAAAAGATTTTTGACAATTTGATAAATTAAACAGTGTCATCTCCAGATACTTTAAACATACATTTCTAATTATCAGTGAGGATGAATAATTTGTAAATGTTTAAAAGCCAAGTCTAATCCCACCCGATCACACACTTTTTTCTTTCTCTTTTTCTCTTTCTTTTCCCTTTCTTTGTTTCTTTCTTTGAATCGTTTCTTCATTTTCTTTGACTATTTCTCATTTTCCTTGTTACACTTTTTCTTTACAACCTCTAGTGGAACCTTATGCATTAGAAAGATCAGCATTTTTGAGAGGAGTTGCAAACATTTTTCCAATTTGTGTATCTATATTTTGCTTTCGTTTATTTTGCTATTCTAAAGGGTTGGGTTTTTTCCCTTGACCAACTATATCAAGATATACTTAAATCCAGTTTTAGTTGAATAAATTTTTATAAAATACATAGCAGAACATTTCATTCACTCCAGAAAGTTCTTTTTTTGCCCTTTTCAGAGATACACTTATATCTTACTCTGGACAATCATTTCTCTGTCATTATAGACTAGTTTTGCCCATTCTAGAATATCACAACAATGGAATCATTCTGTATGTATTCTTTTATGTTTGACTCCCTTTGACCTACATACCTCTAAGATTCATTCATCTTGTTGTATGTATCAGTAGGCTTTTGTTTTCTGTTTTGTTTTTGTTGTCAGCTCTTGTTGCTCAGTAGTATTCCATTATATGGATAGAAAACAAAATATGTTTATTGGTTCACTTACTGATAGACATTTAGTTTCTTTCCAGATTGTAATTGTTAAGAATAAATGTTCCATGAACATTAATGTTGAAGTTCTATTGTATCTGTATGTTTTTATTTATTTTAGATAAATATCTAGGAGTGTAATTCTTATGTCATACAGTAAGTATATTTTAACTTTCTAAGACAATAGCAAGTGGTTGAACCATATTACATTCTCAGGAGCAATGTATGAGGGTTCCATACATTGGTATTTCAAGTTTTTTAATGTAGCTATTTTAGTGTGTATACAATGATAGCTGATATTTTTTTAAAAATTTGCATATACCTGATGACTTTGATGTTGACCATCTATCATGTACTTATTGGCTATTCATATGTCCTTTTTAAAAAGATTTTATTTATTTATTTGAAAGGGAGAGAGAGTGTGGGAGAGATCACAAGCAAGGAGGAAGGGTAGAGGGAGGAGACTCCCTCTGAGCTGGGAGCCTGATGTGGGGCTCAATCCCATGACCCTGGGATCATGAGCTAAGCCAAAGGCAGATGCTTAAACTACTGAGCCACCCAGGCATCCCTATATGTCTTCTTTTGTGACATCTCTGTTCAAGTCTTTTGTCATTTTTTAAATTAATTACTTGTTTTTTATTGAAATATAATAGCTCATTGTTTATTCAGTATGTAAGTCCTATATCACATGTATGTATTTTCAATAAATTGGCTTATTTTTTATTTTCTTATCAGTTTTTTCAGAAAGTAGAAATTTCAATTTTGATGAAGCCTAATGTATTATTTTATGTTTGTTATGGCATTGTTAAGATTTCTTTGCTTATCTCAAAATCATGAACAAATTTTTCCTATGTTTACTTCTTTATATTGTTGCTTTGTAGGTATAGGTTTTCATGCTATAAAAATAGTGTTATTTAATACTTTATTCTAGTCTTACTATTTCCACTAAATAATCTAATTTTGGTGGCTATTCATAATACCATGTATATGTCAAACCTGTTGCTTCTGTTTAATATTTTATGATATTATATATATATACATATGCACTATATATATATATATAGTGTCTCCACTATATATTACTATTGATGTCAGGGTGGCCCTTTATGCAAATTAGACTACCTCTTTCTAGACCTCAAACCTCTAATTCTAATGAACTAACTAGAGCCTTACATATTCTCGTCACAGTTTTACATTGGAAGTGAACTTCCCAGGCACCTATTTGCCTCTATCTCTAATGCTCGGAACTGTACTAATGCCATCTCCCTCCAAACTGGCACAGTTTTATTATCTCTTTCATTCCTAATTCTGTCATGCACCAGAAGAAGATCCACATTCCTAGGATACTATCTTTTATCCTGCATTCTAATTTTCTCTAATTTCCTCCTTATTCTTTTCATCCTTTATTCTGTGCCCCTCATGTCTTTTCAAGTAGTTAAGACAACAGTAGAAAGCCTTATATCCTTGTGCACTTCTGTGTACGTTTTCCTTACTTTCTTCAACAAGACCAACTCTGATCTTTTCTTGACAGCATTAATTCCGCTGTAACCTTTTCTTTTTTTTCCCCTGTAACCTTTTTAAATTGTGGTCATTTTTTTTTCTCCTTTAACATGAGCTTTGAGATGAGTTAGGAGACTTTCTTGCTTCACATTTCCACTTCCAAACTCTTCTTCTTCCCTCTTCTACAAACACTCCCAGGGCTGAGAGTTTGCTGCTGCCTATCTTTTTAGTTGTCTACATAGACCTCACATCATCTCTCTCATTTATTCAAGGTTCTAACTCCTATCTCATTATCACATTCTTCACCACTACTCCTGCTTCAGTGCCTAATGATTCTTGTATCCACAATTAGCATCACACTAACGTCCTGGTGTCATATTTCTGTGAACTTCTTTTCTCTAGTGTTCTTTTCCTGTTTCTTTTCTTCACATCTACCTCAGCCAGTCACTCACTGAATATGCTCCTAGAACTTTGCCATTACCAAGTCTATAACCCTTCCATACACTCAGTATCCCCTTCTCTGACTGCCATATCCTTTCTTATAAGCTAACAGCTTCTGGCACACGATTCTGATAATCCTTCAACCCCACACAGACTGCCAATCTGTGAATCCCACCAAGATTTCCTGTGCCTTTGGCCTTATTAAGCCCCTCTTACCAAGGTAAGTTCCACAGGATATCACAAATATACTCATCATTCCCCTTTACTTGTCTTCAGTTCTTCTGCACTTTCCTTGGTTTCTTGTAACTCCAACATGGTTAAATCCCATTGTCCCCTTAATCTGTTCCTACATGGTCTGCTGAGATCCTTTCAATGGAATGCACTTTCCCCAGACATCTCTAAGGGTTACTACTTTCCTTCTACAAGACTTGATAAAAATGTTATTTCTTTAAGGGCAACTCTTTCCCCTTTTTAAATATTGTAGTACCCCTCCCTCACCCTTGGGCTTCCTGGTCTCCTTGTCTTTATGCTCTTCTGGAATTTCCTCTAAAACAGCTGTTAATTTCTAAAACTCCAGGATTTTATTTATTTTATTTATCTACTGTTCTCTCTTCCCTACCCTCTCACACACAAGATAGCTCCAGGTACCACTTTCCATAATTTTTTTAACTGAGGTATTCTCAGTTCCAAGGATAATGCTTAGTCCATGGAAGTAACTTACTAAATAAGAAAAAAGATCTTCAAGAGATGAATGGGCAGGGAGACTAGGTGTCTCATTTGGTTAAGCATCCAACTCTTGATTTCAGCTCTGGTCATGATCTCATGGTTGTGAGATCTAACCTACATTGGACTCTGGAGGCCACTCAGGATTTCTCTCTCTGCTCCTCCCCCCACCCTCTCTAGAAAGAAAGAAAGAAAATAGAAAAGAAAAAAAAGAAAGAAAAGAAAAGAATGAGCAAATGGAGGCCACTCAGGATTTCTCTCTCTGCTCCTCCCCCCACCCTCTCTAGAAAGAAAGAAAGAAAATAGAAAAGAAAAAAAAGAAAGAAAAGAAAAGAATGAGCAAATGTAAGTTGTCTCCAAAAACTGGTACTTGCAGCACAGATAGTCTTGACATGAGCATCTAGATATTTTTGAGGATTTTCAAGTGTTTTCCCAAAGTTGAAACAACTTGTCAATGAAGAAGTCAGTACTGAAACCTCAAAGCTATAATTCTTTCCACTGCACCATCTAGCCTCAGGGTAAATTTAATTTCATTAGATGCTTAAGTGTGAAAATATCTGTCCTCTGGTATTTGTGGTATGCTCTACTTTTATTAAAATATTATCACCACCTACTTATATATTATAAATATGGTAGGGAGACTGAACAAGAAAAAACTTGAGACTCCAGATATCAAATTTTCTATAGTAGAGAATGGATAATGGGACAAAATTATTTCAATTCATTCTCAAGCTACTTTCAAAGAGGAGAGATAACATTGTGAAATAAAATGTATGTATGTTCTTTTCTGCATAAAATGATTTTCTATAATTGCCCTGTTGGGATTTTAATAAGCTCTTGGAGGCCAAGGAAGTTTGTTTTTTAAATTAAAAAGAGGGCATTGTTTGTCTATCTTCCATACCAAACCACAGCAATTTACTTTGTTACACAATGTTCAACACAATACAAACCATTATTACAGATATAATACCTAGATTATACAAGCCTCAGTACTTCAAGAAGCTTAACTTTCTTGAGCCTATGCATGTAGATTTTCTCCTTTACATAGCCACATATTGTGGGGTATTAAATAGCTAATAGAAATTTGATTTACATTTAACATAACTTTATATTCATTTTGTAAATTTCTTTCCAGATTATGAATTAAAACACCAATGGCTCCCCTTAAAGGTATTAAATCAACAAGGTGTGCTCAACTATCTTTCTACAAATTGGAAATATTCAATTGTGCTAACCTTGATTCAGCCAACACCTTATTTATTTTTTATCAGTCTTAAACATCTTGACACAATGTGCAGCAAAACACATCTATTTCCTAAAACCTTTGCAGATGTGAATCTTTCTATCAGGACTTCTTTCTGCACAAATTGAAAACAGTATTTAATTTTAAAAAGAAAAATAAGAAGACTCCTAAATAATACCCTCTCACATAGAAAGGACGGAACGTAGGTAATGTTTTCTCCAGTATATTTTACCGCTTGGTTAATGAAAGTAGCTACGATGCCTAATTGCTTTCTAACAGGTAGAAAAATTATTAATAAGGTCTTTTTTTTTTTCCTTTCCCAAAGATGGACCCGTTCAAGTCACCAGCACTTTAAGACATTAACTGTAGGATACATAAGGAAGTGGTAGTTGAAATGAATGGACCTTTAAAAAATACATAAATCAGCATTGAGTTTGATCATCTCAGACTAATTAGATTGCCACTGTTATGAGAATTGAAGGACTGACTCAAGCTTAATATACTATTGGGTTTATCCTTAGCTAATGATTCTTAACCTAAAATTTCTTGAACAGTGTGGAGGTTGGACAATGCCCCCAAAGGTATGGAGATCCTAGTCCCTGCAACCCAGAATGTCACCTTACATGAAAAAAGGAGAGTGCAGATGCGATTAAGTTAAGGATCTCCAGAATGCCAGGTTATCCTGTACTATCTCTCTGGGCACTAAAGGTGATCGTAAGTGTCCTTATTAGGAGGGAAGAGAGAGATTTGGCGCAGAAAAGAAGACTGTGTGAGCAAAGTAAATGGAAGAAGAGGGTGGCAGAAGGAAGCAGAGACAGAGAGAGAAGATATTTGGCCTGCCTTGATGTTGGAGGTTCTTCCATCAAGGTTCTTCCATCCTTGAAGCTTCCATCCCTTGAAGCTGCAAGTGATGCAGCTTCAAAAGCCTGAATGGACAAGGAAGTGAATTGTCCCCTGGAACCTCTGAAGGGAGTGTGGCCCTGCTGGCACCTTAATTCTGACCCAGCGAAACTGAGTTTAGGCTTCCCACCTGCAGATTTTAAGAGGAGACATTTGTGCTGTTTTAAGTAATTTGCTACAGAAGCCATACGTAATGAAACAATGACATACACTAATGAAAAAAAAACACTAATACATTAACAAAAATCATCTACAACACCACGAATATTGATGTGTAATCAATTGGAAGATCATAAAACTCAATGTAGTATGCAACTCATAACTAACATATATAAATATATATATATATACATTCTGAGGATAAACATGTGATTTTGATGAAAAATTATTTGTTAGGTTGTCATGAAATAAAATATAAATATATGACTTTATACTTTAAATTGTATAATTGTTTATGTACCTGTAAACTGATTTCTAAGAAGAAAAATAAAGATAGCTACTTTGTCTCATGCAATTCTGTTTCAACTCTATATTCTTACTGCCTGTTAAGAACACCTTAATTTTCTTTGTAGCTTTCCCCCCAAAGCAGATAAATATGATCACGTAAGAGTAGATAGATTTTAGTGATGCCAGCAGAAAAAGAAATTTACTCTTATCGTGTTACCATACAAGCAGGTATTTTGTGTTAAGCTATACATTCATTTTTAATACTTCTGGAAAAATGAGGAGCTAGGCATTACTGCAATGTCTGTTTTAAGCCCTACTGTCCTTTTCCCATGCTATCCTTTTCCTACCATACTATTTTACATAGCTTGGGCATCTGTAAATGATAGGCATTTCTAAAATTTGCAATTTTCTTTTTTCCTTCTGGGTGGACTTGCAAAGAGAGTTACCATATTCTTATGGCACAAATACTAAAAGTACTTTTGAAAATTTCTTATGCAGTTCATATGATTAATATTCCTCTATTCCTTGCATGCCTGCATCACAACATCTAGCTGTTGTCTTCCATAAAATGTTGCTGATGTTTTCTACTCTGGTAGGGAGAGACATGGAAGACTATATTCACCTATACCTAGACCACACCTAAAACCTGATCTTACTACAGAAACCATTTATAATAATTTTAATTCTGGTCTGAAGACTTCTCTGGAATTTTTATAGTTCTGAATATCTGAGTGTGATGAGGTTTAGGAAAATATATCCCAAAATAATGTATGGCACCATAGAGTACATTTTAAGCTAAGGAGTTTGAGAAAAGGTCCTTGACCTTCCCCAACCTCACTTTTCTTTCCAGAAAGAGGTCATAAAACCCTTCGGTGAGAGACGCCCTGCCCCTCATACCCAAAGAAAAGGAGCATCCCTATCTTCAAAGATAAATGAATGCCAAGAAGAATCCTAACAAACTAGGCTCTTTAAAGTTTCCCCCCAGTATATTACAATTACTTCATATTCCTTAACCTATCATATGCCTCCATGTCTATCCTTCATCAAACTTAGAGTGAGAACCCACAGGCCCAACTGTTCCTTCAGTGTTTATTTCCTTATGAAGTCTCTCAAGTCATGTAAACTTTACATTAAATAAATCTATATGCTTTTCTCCCGTTAACCTATCTTTGTCCGTTAAATTTTCAGACCCAGCCAGGGACCCTAAAAGGGTCAAGGAAAAGTTCTTCCTCGCCTCGCCTACAAGAGTAAATCATGAGAAATATATGTAGAATCCTCACACTGGAGATATATATATATATATATATAATCTCCTTTTGATCAGTTATTGAAAGAGGAATATTGAAGTCTTCAATTATGATGGTGAGTATTTCTTTAATTTTTCCTTTTTATTCTATCAGATTTGCTTCATATATTTTGAAGCTCAGCTTTTGTGTGCCAGTGCATTCAGGATTTTTAAATCATCTTAGAGAACTGACTACTTTTTCGTAATGCAATGTCCCTCTTAATTCTTGATAATATTCTTTTTCTGAAGTCTGCTTCATCTTATATTAACAAAGGCTTTTCAGCTTTCTTTTAATTAGTATGCACATGACATATTTATGGGGCCTTTGAGGGATTTGGGGGCTGATCAAGGAAAAAGCTATGACCATGAGGTGTCAACTTTATTGGGTGACACTCTGGCAGGTTTGTATTGTATAGAGGTGGACCACTGTACAACAGTAGTCTGCTCAGGGAGGCTCATGCGGGATTGCTACTCAGAAAGGGAGGAGGAAAGGGGAACTCTCAGGAGAGAGGGGGCTTATGTGTCTAGGTGATAGCATGTCAGAGCCCAGCAGAATGACAGCAGTGGCTTGGGGTCCTTATGGCCCAGGCTTTATCCTATCTATTCCTAGCAGATGTTGGTGAGGTTTCATGAGTATGCAAAGATAGCAGGCTCCAAGTGGCTAAAAATCTGTTTCTTTGGGTTGTTTCAAAAGCAACCAGATATGTAAATATTTTAGTTTGGCACCCGATGGCTTTTGAGCTAATGGGTTGCAGCCTGCAGTAAGAAATAAACAACCCAGGGGCCAAGATACATACAGAAACCATCTTTTTGCCTTATTTATATAACAATCCAGCCCTGGTCTCAAGTTGTTTTATAATCTAAAGTGTATATTGTTTTGTAGCACCTGAATGTGAAGCCAGTGATAATGCATTTCCAATACCCAGAATCCAAGAAGAGCACAAAGGGGGATATCAAAACTCAGCTATAGCCAGTCTGCCCTTTTGGTGGGGAGAGCCAGGAGCATAGGTAAGAAAAGGAAAGGATTTGGATCAGTTCCAACTGTTTAGCTGTCAGAGCGTTATGGTGGCCCCGTTGGCCCCCCACCCTGGCCACCTGTGTAGCCTGGGGTTTGTTATCTACCCACATGGAGCAAGAAGTGTCAGCGGTGCACAGACTCCTTTCTCATGTGACTCTTGGACTAGATCCTGAAAGACAGATTGGACCTCAGGGTGAGAGAGAAGACACGTGTTTCCTCTTCCAAGGGAGAACCGGCCTCGCCTTCCTGGCTTTTTTTTTCCCTTTTCTGTTTTTGTTACTTCGTGTGGGGTCACCAGCAGAGAAGGTAAATGACCCCAGTCCTCGGTGACACCATCTTCTTCTCCAAGGTCATCCTTCTTGTCTCCTTTCACAGGTTCCCTCCTTCCACCTCAGCTGGCCCAGGAGTCTGGACTCCATTCTCCTCTCTGGGAGGTGCCCCTCCTGCTACGAGCAGGGTATAACTCACATCTCCTGGTTTGGTGCACCCCTTTCAGCAGGAGAATCGTCACCTTAGGAGTCTGAGAAGGGCCAGAAATATAAGCACTTCCACATTTAGTCACTTTAAATAATGCTTTCTCTGCCCAGAGGAGCACATCCAAGAAAGATGGGAGCAAAACCAAGTTAGCTGTTTACCCAGGCACCTCTCCTAATTGTGCTTAGGTCAGTCTTGGCCTGGTGTCTCTTCCTCCTGGGCTCTCTCATCTGCTATTGGGGTCTCTATGGACAGGATGTCCTCATCTCAGAGAACCTTAAATTACCAGCCTGATTACAAAGAACTCCTCTTGCTGTAGCCTGTTACAAGGTCAGGGGCAACCCACCGTTGGTCCGGATGCATGCACATCTCTCCTTTTTCAAGTCAGTTCCTAAGTCTTAGAATTACCAGTGGCTGCCTGGTGCAGGTTGGGTGCATGCGCCAAAGTACACCATACAGTTTGAATCACAAAAGACAAAACTAGGAATACTCGAGAAAAGTTTAAATATTAATGAAATTTGGATCAATGTATGAAATAACATTCTAGTAATAGTAGTGATTTAAAAAATGTGATAAGCTCTCTTCGAAGGAACTTTGTCAAGAAGTTGTAGATAGGATCATTTTTTACTAGTAAGCTTAATCAGAGTTACCTGAAAAAAAAAAAAATCTTTACAATACTAACACTAATAATTTGCATATAATTTATATCAGACTTTAAGTTATGTCAAATTATGCAAGTGTAAACAGTACAATTATAAATAACACACTCACACTGAAGAAGAACAACAGATCATTCCTCAACACTGATTCTTCTTAATGTTGGTTTTACAGTGTCTTTTCTTTTGCTCTTTTTTCTGATCTTTATTTTCTTATATTTACTACCTAATGGTTTTTAATTAACATTTCTTTTATAATAAAATCTAAAAAGATGCCAGCTGAGAGGCCATATATAATGTACTATATATAATAAATATAAATAAATACATTTATTCTATTTGTTTTGAGTACTATGCTAAAAGAATGCACTTACCTATAAAGGTTCAGTGAAATAAATTATATATTTTATAAATTCTCTTAAAATTAAAAAATCCTTTTGGAAATCTGAGTCTTCAACCAAAATAACTAATACTTGTATCATACTAAGTAGCAGGATCCATTCTGAGTATTTAATCTTCACAGCCACCCTGTGATATGGGTGTTAATTTTTTATCTGGTACACAGAAGAAGAAACTGAGGCACAGAAAATGAGAATACCTTGCTCAAGGTCACACAGCTATAGTGAGGGACTATCTTGGGAATCAGTTTTGAGAACTTGTGATTTTAAGCACTCCTCTGAATTATCTTCCTATAACAAACATAATGATTACAAAAAATTGTATCATTATCAACAGGCTTATGTATTAATTTCATATAAATGATCTCTTAATTCTAAACCATTACATTACTTTCTTTAAAATCAAAATGCAGTTTTGAGTGCTTGTTCTTACTGCACGAGGTGCTGTTACCTGAGATTATTAAAACCTACTAGTGATACCTACATATTCTTGCAAAGCTTTAAGATATTTACAATGCTGTAAATCACATTCAAAATATTCTGAAGCCAAAAAGTCTTTTCCTTACTTTGCAGATAAGAAGCCTGAGTCTCAGAGAGCTTAGGAAACTCTTCTAAAAGCATGCAGCTACTAAGTGGCCTTGCTGACACATGAGCTCAATATTGAGAACTGGTTTCAGTTTTTCTACTACATGACAAAATGTTCCAGGTTTTTATCTTTTATTTTTTATTTTTATTTTTTTTAAGATTTTATTTTTTATTTGACGGAGATAGACACAGCAAGAGAAGGAACACAAGCAGGGGTAGTGGGAGAGGGAGAAGCAGGCTTCCCACAGAGCAGGGAGCCTGAGCTGAGAGCCCTACATGGGGCTAGATCCCAAGACCCTGGGATCATGACCCCAGCGAGGAAAAGGTGGACGCTTGAGGACTGAACCACTGAGGTGCCCCCAGGTTTCTATCCTTAAAAAAACAAACAAACAAGCAAATAAAACACTCTACTGAGATTGTCTTTCAACCACAACCTGAACTTGTTCAGGGGAAAACATGACTGCTATCATCAGATGTAAATTCCAAGAATAATCACCTCCTTTTTAGTATCTTCTCCCTTTCCTCAACTTGAAGTTGTAGTACAGAAAATATGATGTACATATATCAAAAAAATTTTTTAATACCTCCGTATTCCTCTGTCTTATTCCATTTGCTTTTTAAGTTAATGCTGATGTGTTCTCCAGGTGTAGAAGTTATGATATTACATCTTTCTTCTGATAGTTAGTAGTAAACACTAATCTATCCTTGAAGGCAAATCCTTGAGAAGTTGTCAGTAATTTGTGTTTTTTAATATTGTCACATTTATACTAAGTATTTGGATCTTGAAGATTTTAGGATTCACTTGCAACTTCATGGTTTCATTTATGTATTTTTTAAAAAATTATTTGCCACTCAGAGCATGTGAAAGGATGATTAAACATCAATTTGAACCAGTTCTAGCAAGCGGTTCGTTCTCTCAATGCGGTGTGCAGCCATGAGTGACTATGACTTCTGGTTTAGAGCTCCCAGAGAACGTTGGATGATTGAATTTGTGCTTATCAGATTGAAGTTTGAAAAATGTAGTGCCATTAGATTAATTTTTTTTTTCAAAAATATATGTATATATATTATTCACTAAGTTGAAACCCTTAAAATTTAGCTCTAAAGTGAAAACTCACTGTTTCTAGTTATGAAGTTTCTGGTATTAAAAAATGAATTAAATAATTGCTTTGACATATATGAAATTTTTATAAATAGAATATGTATAATGTGCTAATTTTCTTAAGAATATAAAAGTTCCTGTGTTGCTTCACCTTGCATATATATATATGCAATTATAGATAGATTTATAAATATATAAAACAAAATCAAGAAAAATTTTTCTGAGTTGGATCTTTGTAGATAAGCAAAAAATAGATTCCAGATTACATTCTAATACAACCTAACCTAGTTTTAAGAATATGAATTCAGAAGATAAACCACCCAATGCTAAGCCCTACTTAGCCCCTTATTAGCTATGTAACTTGTATAATATTCTCTGTGCCATGTTTCTTTCTTCTTAAAATCGGACTAATAAAAGTATCTACCTTATATGTTTCTTTTTTCAATAAAAATTAATTCAAAATTAATTTTCAATTAATGAAAATTTATGCAAAATGTGTAGAACACTTCCTGGCATATAATTAACACTATATAATTATATGCTTTTTTAACTCTCTTCTGATATGTGTTTTGAAGCCATAATTTCTAACCTAAATTTTAATGCTTCGCCTCTAAGTATACTAGAAACAAAGAAAAACATATGTGATTTTTTATAATCAAGAACAAGTCAACAATACACACTACCACTGCTGCTGCTGTTTCTTTCTTTTTTTTTTTAAGATTTTATTTATTTGAAAGAGAGAGCATGAGCAGAGGTGAGGGGCAGAGAAAAAGGGAGAAGCACACTCCTTGCTGAGCAGGGAGCCGGATGCAGGATTCGATCCAAGGGCCCTGAGATCATGACCTGAGCCAAAGGCAGATGTTTAATTGACTGGGCCACCCAGGCTCTCACTACCATTGCTTCTATTCAACATTGTACAATAGGTACTATCCAGTGGAGTAAGAAAAATAAAAAATATATAAGAATTGGAAAAAAAAAAACCGTGTTCACAGGTAATATGGATTTAAAGTCAATATTATATATTCAACTTTATTTGTATATACCAGCATAAACAGAAATGTAAATATATTTTAAAACTATCATTTGTAATATATCAGAAAAGCTAAAGTATCCAGAAATAAATCTAACATATTTCCAAGACTGGAATGCACACAATTAAAAAATTATTGGAAGACTTTTATGAAAACCAAAATATTCATGGATATCAAGATGTCAATTCTCTTCAAATGTAGAGTAGGGTGAAGGTACCTCCAATGGAAATCCAAAAGGATTTTGCGAGGAACTTTCAAGTTGATTTTAATGATTATATATTGTAGAAAAGGCCTCAAAATAGCCAACACATTCCAGAAGGAGAAGGATTTCATAGTGGTACCTGCACTACTAAAACTCAACTTATTTTAAGATTTTACTAATTACTAAGAGGATCAAGAGTAGGTTTGTTTTTAAGTGGGGAAGAATAGGAGTATAAATCACTTTTTGGCTCTGGGACTATATTCAGTTCTCATTGGTACACTCCAGGAATGGCATTATGTTACTCAAACCTGGGGAAACAGAAGGTGGTAGGTAACTCAGATGTCTATAAGTGTGCCAAAAGACTAGATGCTTGAAACTTTAAGCGCTATGGGGGGCATGTAGTAGAAATAAAGTGGCCATGAACTGTACTCCCTCTCATTAAAAAACTCTGTTCCTTTAGATTTTGGAGGCAACATACCGGTCCAATGTACTTATCACGTGACCAAGATGTCTCAAGTGGGATGCACAGAAAAAGAAATGTTGCAGTAGGTTCAGGCTGCAGTGTAAGATGCCTCCATCGTGCCATATGTCCTAGGAAACCAATATGTTAGAGATGTCACATTTGCATAAGGTTGCTGTGTGGTCTTTGGTAAACCCAAGAGCGGATGTCTAGGAAGTTTACAGGGAAATGCAACGCCATTTGTGACAAAACAAACAAACATCAACAACAACAACAAAACCCACCACATTCTCTTTTTGTAAAATAACTCCCAGGGTGTGGAGTCCCTCTCCATGGGACCTGCATTCTCCATTTTGAGTTGCGTATTATCAAGTCTACTGAACATAAAGCTGCAAGAGCAAAGAAACTAGTATAGTTTTTCTAAATGTAAAAGTTGTATTTTCTAAATGACTTATTCTTTGTGAGGTACATACCCAGGAATTTCCCTGGTCCAAAATGACAAAATGATACCAACATATAGGAACAAAAAGATCTCTTAATAGCCTAAGTTAATATGATAACATGCAAGTAGAGCGAATATATTTTACTAGATGAGAATTCATCATATGTCATAAGTCTAATGAGTTTCTGTATTTTCTAGCTTTCTTACCCAGATATTCTGAGTAAATTAGGAATAGACTGAAGAAGTCACATTGACAAGATAGCAAGCACATGGGGAAAAGCAGGCACAGTGAGGAGAAAGAAGACGGGGCAGACAGCAAAAAGATCAAGGAATTAAAAAGCATGCAAAACAGGTGACAATTATATGGTTTTCAGTATTTCCGCAGTTATATAATGAAAGGCTAAAGGTTAGCTAAACCTCAGTTCTTTCTGAAGAGTCTATCTTGTGGCAACACACAGTTTTACCAAATTGTAAAATCCTAAACTTCAACTCCTTAACATCTCAGTTTAATAATCAAACTGCATAATGTTCTTCAAAATCTACTTCAGAGTGAAATGATTACATATTTATTCTGCAATACTAAGTAAATGTAAAAACAAATTTTTATTCATAATTTGCACACACAAAAATAAACATGACCTTAATGCATAACTTTTTAATGTCCAATTTGACATTCTAAAACACGAGAAAGTGGAAAGGAATCTAATTTATTCAGCATCATGGTAGAATTACATTTTCCATAATTTTCCAGATAACATATTTTATTCATTTCGAGTGCAAAATAATCTTAATATACCCATTTTAATATTTAATTTTTCTCATGTATTTCAATACCTAATTTTAAATGTATGCTAAACATAGTTTAGGATTTTCTATTGTTTTCTTTTGGAACATTTTTCTATAACCTTCATTTTCATTGCCATCCTTTAATTCAGAACTAAATGATGTATATCATGTACAATTTTCCACATTCATTTTCCTGTGTCTGCCTTCCTAATACTCCCCCATTCTGAGAGTCATATAGCATATGCGGCACTTTAAATTTTGTATTTGACTCAATGATATTTTATATTGCTTATAGTATTTTATGAATATTAATTTTGACTCTCTGATATAGAACTACACCATGTACTCCTTAAGGCAAAGGTAAGGCTTTCATTATTTAATCAGCACTTTATCTTTTTAAATCCTAGAACAATATTAAATATATAATGCCTTCTGAATAAATAACTATTTTTATGTTTTAAATGCAATTACAGTCATTTGAAAAATGATATCTTACACTAGCTTCATGTAAGTAGTTTCAAATTTTCTAAAGGCACAAAACTCTGATAGAATGAGACTTATATTTAAACTAGAAAAATATGAGCATAACAACTTTCATTGAAATGATTTGGGGGTAGCAGAGCTCACAAATTTTTCTTGCTTTCAAACACATGACCTCTGATGTATGTAAGTCTGAAAATGTCTTTTTTATAATATTTAGTCTTGCTAAATTCTAGTATTGATGGATCAATTATTTCAGAATATAAAAATGTCAAAAACATAAAAATACTTTCCTATGATTAGTATTTATAATAATTCGCCACTCTTGTAAGCTTTGTGTTCCAACTATATTCAAAAGTGTGTTTTGGGTTTTGAGTAGTTTGGGGTATCAGAAGTAACAGAGTCATCCATCCAATGCACACTTGGTGAGCACTGTCTATAGTGCTCTTAGGTGTCTTGCATTTTGATGGGGAAGACAAATACAAAGCACACATAATGTCAGGTGTAGTTAGGACTTATGAAGAAAAAAATGAAGAAAGGTAAGCTTGTTACAGATTTAGTGAAGGCATGTATATATATATCTATTTATTTATTAATTTATTTAGAACTTTGATGCTTTTAAGATTCTCAGTTCTAGTCTGATGTCCAAGTTCAAGAGGAAGAATACTCAGCACTCAGGAGTTTCCAATCGTCTTGCTTTGGAAAGTTAGGACAAAGCTATTTGTATCTAAAACACGATGGTTCTTACACAGAAGGGACTCAAACTTGAAGCTCAAGGATTGAAATTTAGCATATTTAACCATTTGTTCATAGAATTTCAAAATTGCGTAGTGAAATAATATTAACTATGTGTGATACGTATATATCAAAACTTCTTTTTTTTCAACATTTTGAGGAACCTCCAATGTGCTTTGGTGAGTGCTGTGAAGTGTGTAAACCTGGTGATTCACAGACCTGTACCCCTGGGGATAAAAATATATGTTTATAAAAGCATTATTCCTGCTGGAAAAAAAAAAAAAAGGCAAAAAAAAAAAAAAACAAAAAACTTTTTTTTTTGTTATTAGAGTAAGAACTTAAGTGGTTTTTATATGTAGGGGATGCAGTTTTGAAAAAGTTGAGCGCTACCAGTTTGACATCTGTTTGACATACTAAAAGTAGATTATATTTGTATAAATAAAAGTAGATTATATTTGTATAAATAATTATTCTCTAAGCAACTCAAAGCCTTTCAGAAATCTTCTTCATTAATCCATACAACTTTAAGGAAAATTTAAGAGACTGCCACCACTGTTTTTTCTCCAGGGGACTAAAAGTAAGGCACAGTCAGATTAAGCTGCCTTGCCCCAGGTCAGTCAAGCTTTTAACAGAAATAAGAATAGAACCGAGCCTACTGACTTTTTCCAAGGAGCTAGTTTCAGAACCTTGCCTCACAGTCAGAAGAGTGTGCTTTTTGCCATAACCAGAGGCAGAAAGGTAAAAATAAAAAATTGCCTATGTCAAAATCATGCCACCTTTGGAAAGGTTAGCTTTCTCATGGTTCACAAAGTAGGCTTTTTGCCTTTTATTTATTTATTTTTTTAAATACAGGAATCCAGAAACTATAATAAAGTTTTGGGAGACCATTGAATGTGATTCTTCTTTCTGTTGCTAATATATCAATGTCAATATTTTCTATACAGTATACACATTACACTGGACACTGTTAATAAACCGAACAAACACACACTTGCTAATCCAGTCTGTAAAGTAGCCATTAGTTTATTTTCACAAATGTTTTTGAGACCTGCTTAGTAGGAGTGGGACACGTATCAGGAGTGATAATGATATTTATAAAAGATTTTGTCCTCTGTTCTACTTGGAAGGAACTTCTAGCATAATCAGGGCAGTAACTCCATCTATAAAGCACATGAAAATGTCATTTAATATTATATATAAAGTGCTGTCCTACTTCACCATAATGAACAACAGGAATCAGTTGGGTTTCACAAAGGTTTCCTAAATGCCATTGAAACTCGGATTTTGGTGGCCAGATATTCGGACAGTGGGAACTTCAAGAGAAAGAGCATATTGTGTGGTCACCCCCCGTCCCCAGATTTGGGCTGAACCCTAACCATGTGTTCCATGAGCAAGATTTTAGGTGACGACTACAGTTACTGGATGTCTTTCTTCCCTAGCTTTGGTCTGTTAACCAGCTCTGCTGCTTCCTAGAGAGCCTGCCCTCCCAACTGCTGTTCTTTGGTTGGAGTGCTCCTTGAGCTGTGCAGCTGCCTGCTAGCAAGCTTGCCCTTTGACCTGACCTCCCCTGTGCTGCTTTGTGCCACAGCTCCCAAAGCTAGAAAACCTCTGTTACAAATTTAACTGACCAAAGTCAGAAATTTTAAGAATTGTCATGTAGGGACAGGGATACGGGCTTGGGCCCTTCTTAAACTGGTCACAAGTTGTATCTACTCGAGCCTCTGTGTTTCAGATTGAACTGTGTGAGTCAATTTCAGTAAGAGGAATGACTGACACTAGGCTTAAGGGAATGACTCTGATCCTGTAACCAGTGATTTTGAACGTCCCGTGTAGGCATTGGAACTGTACAGGAGAACACTCAGGAGAAAGAATGGGACACTATGCAATATATGAGCTCATCAGGGGGTCACTTGTATAGAGGAAGAGTAGTTACTATGCACTCTGAGACCCATACTCCTCAAAGCAGATGGCTCACAAGGAGTCTGAAAAATGTCTTTGCTGCTGCTGCTACCTACACCTCTGTTGCCAGAAGAAAGCACAAATTGTACAAAATGCTTGGGATTTTTCCAGAAATACAGATAGCCCAAGGATGACTGAAATGTAGGAATTCATATGAAAATGGAGTGAGCAATAAAAGTAATAGTAACAATGAGAGGAATGGCAGTAGAAATTACTATCAGTGGTACACAATGTGCTAGGTACCCAAAAAAATCAGTATAAAATCATTGGTGGTCTGCAAATACCTTCAGGTTTAAGGTATTGCTAGGAAATATTAAACTACTGAAGTTTACAGAGCAGAGCTGAGCTTTAGAAACATTACTCTGGTTGTGGGATAATACTTTCACAGGTTTTATAATCAATTATGTTGAATTAGATTTGTCTTCTTGATAAATCAGACACCAACCAAGTTTTAGAGTTACTGTTTTAGGCCACTTACTATTGTAGTTATAGAGACATGTCAGTCACTTTACAAGAACTAAAATTCACGCTCTGCTATTCACTATTGTGTGAGCCTGGGAAAGTTAATTTTCTCTATGCACTCAGGTATTAAAATCTTTAACATGAAGATAGTACTCAGATCTATTTCATGGGCTTTGGTGAGAATTGATTGAGTTAATACATTTAAAGATATTTACAACAGTGTCTTACAGACAGTAAACACTGATATAAAGGTTGTCATTTAAAAAAATACTTATTGGGCGCCTGGGTGGCTCAGTGGGTTAATCCTCTGCCTTCAGCTCAGGTCAGGATCTCAGAGTCCTGGGATCGAGTCCCGCATCGGGCTCTCTGCTCAGCAGGGATCCTGCTTCCTTCTCTCTCTCCGCCTGCCTCTCTACCTACTTGTGATCTCTGTCTGTCAAATAAATAAATAATCTTTAAAAAAAATGTTATAAAAAATAATTATTAAGGGGTGCCTGGGTGGCTCAATCATTTAATCGGCCAGCTCTTGATTTCGACTGAGGTCACTAACTCAGGGTTGTGACTTCACCATCATGAGATCGAGCCCCAACCTGCGTTGGGTTCCATGATTCACACACAGTCTACTTATCCCTCTCCCTCCCTCTGCTTACATGTGTACCCTTTCTATCTCTCAAATAAAAAAGAAATACTTATTAAGTAATATCCATTCTACAAATATTTATTGAGTATTTATATTCCAGGTACTGTTTTCATGTCTAGCAATATGGCAGGGAATAAGCAGATGAAGCAAACAAATTGTCCTCATTTATTGCAATAAAATACACAAAATTGTCCTCACATATTGCAAAACAAAACAAAACTGTCCTATATCTTGTAATAAAACAGCTGTATCTTGGGTGTTTGGGAATTTGAGGAAACAGAGGAGGATTTTAAAATAGAGCTTATCACAGACTTTTGTTGATATATTGAATGGTTGAACATCTGACCTCATTCTTGTTTCAGGAGGAATGCTTGCAGTGTGTGTGTCTGTGTGTTGGTGGAAGGCAAGTTCCCAGCTCATACTAGGAAATTTAAGATTTCTGTACTTTCTTCTTTCTGCTGTCTGGCAGTTGAAGCACTAGACGGTGACTGAGATTCTCCCAGGGAACAGTCAAGCAGTTAGAGCTAAGGATTATTTCACTCGGTGCACAGTGAAATTAAGGGCCCAGTGGTGCTAACAGCTGTGGGAGTTCAATGGGGCTGGGCCAGTGGCAGCACTGTGTGAATGACAAGGACGTGACACAAGTTATTTTATTTGCTACTTGTAGCTCCCTTTCATGGTCTTTGGACTTCCCAGCTATCCTTTCATTATGATTTTTACTATAGTCATAGTTGGTTTCTTTGTTTCCAACTGAGCATGTTCCCTGGTATACCTTTGATGACAGTCAAATCACTATCATTATAGCTACAAGAGTGAAGTCATGAGGAGACTTGAATTCATTCAACCAAAATATATGAGAAGCTTCTCTGAGTTAATCACCATAATTGAGCAAAAACAAGTATCATCTTTGCCCTCTTTAATCAAATATTGCACATATAAATTTGAAATTGCAGCTATAATAAATCTTTTGAAGGAGAGGTACATTATACATGATTATTTAAAGCAAGAGGATTTGACCTGATCAAGGACGTCAACATAGGCTTTCTTGAGGCATTGACAACAGATTTGAAATTAATGGTTGAATGGTTAACCAAAAAAAAGCCAGTGGTGTGGGCAGGGGGGACAACAGTATTTCATGACTGGGCATTGCTTATTCACATTCCTTAAGTGGGAAGAAGGATAGGAAAGGTCATTTAAGAATTGGGAAAAAATGTCCAGTTGTTAGATTATAGTGAATTGTAGAGTGAATCTAGAGAAATAGGGTACAAAATAACTAGGAGCCATTGGTTTTGGTGCAGGATTTTTTATCTCAAGTAATCACTTTTGTTTAATAGTAAGTAAGAGCCTAAAAGCAGAAGGAAAACCAATGAAATATTTAAATCGTGTGTGTGAGTAGCTTAGGGGTTTTTAAAGTTGTATTTTAAAAATCTAACTTTGTGTCCAATGTGAATAATTAATTAGTGGGGAGTAAAATAAATTTAGATACTACACTTTAGATATATATTAAAATCTAACAGAAACCCCTTCAGTGGTGTAAATGTTATATATCTAGGATGTTCATTTGAAATGTGGCTGAATTTTAAGTTTTAAATTTTAATTTAAATAGCTCTGTGTGGCTAGTAGCTACCATATTGGAAAATGCAGAAAAGCTATTGCAACAATTCAAGCAAGAGATGATAGCAGGTCAGATTATACTCAAGACAATGGGGATTGAAAGAAACAGAAAGATTAGAGAAATTGATAAGATAATGTTAGATATGAAGATGAAGGAGAGGAAGGAATCAGGATGACTTGGTTTCTGGCTTACATAGTTGGATTCATATTGATTGTAAGGTTTTACAGGCAAGATAAACATGACACCAGGCGAGGTAGGTGCAAGGCAAGATTTGTTAAAGGCGCCCTTGGGCGAGGTTCCACGACTCTGGAGAGGGGAGTCAGGGAAGTCTCGCTGGGAGTGGGTTGGGGAGTCTTTTATCGGGCTATGGAAGGGCATGGGTTCACCTCCATACATGGTAAGGTATTTGGTGATCAGAGGGTATGAGGAAGTCCTGATGGTCCTGTTTCCTGCATAGGTATCGGGTTACTTATGGTCATGTGTCCTCAGCATACGTCCATTCGGTGGGAGAGTCATGGGTTAAGGAAGGGGGATGACCTGGAAGATGGTGGCCTGGTGGCCACTTTTATTGTTCCTCCTACATTCCCGGAGCCGCCGACCCAACATGGATGTCATTCACTGAAGAGAGAAACATGGAAAATACCACTTTGTGGTCAGGAGGATCATGATTTCAATAATGGGCTTTTTATGTTTCAGGTATAAGGTATCAAATAAGCAGTGGTATATGTTTTTTAATTTTATTTTTTTATTTCTTTTCAGCGTAACAGAATTCATTGTTTTTGCACCACACCCAGTGCTCCATACAATACGTGCCCTCCTCAATACCCACCACCTTGTTCCCCCAACCTCCTACCCCCCACCCCTTCAGAACTGTCAGATTGTTTTCCAGAGTCCACAGGCTCTCATGGTTCACCTCTCCCTCCAATTTCCCTCAACTCCCTTCTTCTCTCCATCTCCCTATGTCCTCTACGTTATTTGTTATGCTCCACAAATAAGTGAAACCATATGATAATTGACTCTCTCTGCTTGACTTATTTCACTCAGCATAATCTCTTCCAGTCCCATCCATGTTGCTACAAAAATTGGGTATTCATCCTTTCTGATGGAGGCATAATACTCCATAGTGTATATGGACCACATCTTCCTTATCCATTCGTCTGTTGAAGGCATCTTGGTTCTTTCCACAGTTTGGCGACCATTGCTGCTATATACATTGCTGCTATAAACATTGGGGTACAGATGGCCCTTCTTTTCACTACATCTGTATCTTTGGGGTAAATATCCAGTAATATAATTGCAGGGTCATAGGGAAGCTCTATTTTTAATTTCCTGAGAAATCTCCACACTGTTCTCCAAAGTGGCTGCACCAACTTGCATTCCCACCAAGAGTGCAAGAGGGTTCCCCTATCTCCACATCCTCTCCAACACACATTGTTTCCTGTCTTGCTAATTTTGGCCATTCTAACTGGTGTAAGGTGGTATCTCAATGTGATTTTAATTTGAATCTCCCTAATGGCTAGTGATGATGAACATTTTTTCATGTGTCTGATAGCTAGCAGTGGTATTTATTAATCTGGAGTCAGAAGAGAGCTCTAGGTTAAAGACCTAACTTTATGAAAATAATTTTATGAATTGTAGAAGCATGAGACATCTGAGGGAAAAAGTTTGCATAGAAAGGATAAAATGCACTTGAAGAAACTCTAACTATTAATAAGTGAGTACACAGGAATGAATTACCCCACCATGAAGACTAGGACAACATCACGCCATTATTTTTCTCTCTGTGACTCAAATTTGTTTATAAAATAAATGGCTTGAAGATATTTGGTAAGACTCAATCATCATTTAATCACTAAGAAAAAAATGCTCTTCTTTTTTATCTCAGATATTGGTGGTTCTATAAAAGATTAAATTTTTATGTTTCTGCATGGTTAGGGCTTTGTGAATACATTTTATTGGAACTTGGGTTAATAAAAAAAGGCTTGGAAAATAAAAGATACTCAATAGGTTTTGTCCCCATGAGGTATATGTTTACATTGAAGAGGGGATAAAACCAAGAACCATGAAAATGCTACAAAGTGTGTAAATGCATAGACACTTGCCTTATCTCCCCCTTTATTTATTTTTCTTTCAATGACTAAGAACCCAGGATTCTTTCCCTTATATTTTCAAGGAGAATTTGTTTATAATATGGAGCTATCTCCCTCTCTCAGGAGGGCAGAGGTTCAGCATATACAAGCTGCCATATTCATATTTTGAGCTTCATCTCCTGTGATGCAGACATTGTTGTATGCATAGAAATGTCCATCTGGCTGTCACTGGGTAGACCCAGAGGAAGGAAAGATTAGGGCAAGGGTGACCATTGCAGTTATTCTTATAGGACATAATAATTTTCCTTGATCAGAAATGTCATGTTTACTTTTAGGAAAATATTAATATTTAATAAAATTAATTTGAATGCGTATTAAAGGTTAGCCATTTCTCTAATATTTGTTACTCTTTTGGCCATTCTTCAATATAGGTAGGTACTTCCAGTTTGGAAATAAGTAGAGATAGTAATGATCTTTATGAAGACAATATGTTTAAAAAAAAAAAAACTCTAAAAAACAAAAACCTTAAAACTTTCTATCTATATTATCTTACACAACTTTGAGCTACAAGCATACGTTCTTCATATTTAATGGTGCTTAACTTATTTTCCTTAATATTATTCTCATTTGCCCATTTGTAAAAGTCCTATTAAAATCATAAGCTAATTGAAGAGTAGGGTTATATCACATTTATTTGTGCTTTTACATGTGTATTGTTTTGCATCCATGAATGTTTGTATAGCCTAAATTGAATTGGCCAGATTTGATGTGGTTTGAAAACCTATACATGTAGCCCTGAGGTTCATAGAGAAAGACTCACCTCACTCTCCCTCACTCAATTTCCCCATAGCTCTATATTACCTGTATGAATCTATTCAAATCATTACTTTGGGAAAAGTTATTATATTATATTATATTTTATTTTATTTTATTTTGAGAGAGCGAGAATGAGCACAGGGTGGGGGAGGGGCAAAGGGATAGAGAGGGTGAGAGAGAATGTTAAATAGGCTCCACACCCCAGGCACAGAACCCATCTTGCTCATCTCAGGGCCCCATCTCACATCTCTGAAGTCATTACCTGAGCCAAAATCAAGAGTCGGGCTCTTAACTGACTGAGCCACCCAGATGCCTCTCCTTTTAGAATATTTAACAGATAATTCTATTCCTTATGTGAATAGAGCTTGGATTTGTTGAATAAATTTACCATTTGGACAAAGATCATCACCAAAATAAAAGAAGACTCTAAATTATTACATTAGTCATATACATCATTCCATGAATATTTAAGAGTTCTGAGAAACAGTTTTATTGTGTCTTTCCCAAAAGATAAGTAACTTGCTTTTAAAAGGGAACAACTTTCTATAGAAAAGAGGAAAGAGTATTCATAGTTTTTCTTTTTCTTTTTCTTTTTCTTTTTTTCCTTCTGAGAGTCTTGTTTAATGCTTTCCATGATACCTTATTTGGAGAGATATAGGTGTGTTCATTGTAAGAAACTGTTTCTTTTGGTTTATAATTTCCTTTGGTAGATATTTTCACTAACGACTTTCCCAGAGAAATTCTATCTATATAAAATTGAACCTAGATATCAGCTGTTCCACTGAATTCTTGAGGTACCATCAAGGAAACCTTGTAGTTACAAGTATGTCTGAAATTTGCTGGGATTGCCTCTCATATATTATGTGGTTAAATGATAGTATCAATAAGAGGAAACTGTGGCTGGCTTTCTTTCTTTCTTTCTTTCTTTCTTTCTTTCTAAGACATTCATTTTATTTGAGAAAAAGAGACAGAGAGATATGAGCAGGAAGGGCAGAAAGAATCTTAAGCAGACTCTGCACTGAGTGCAGAGTCCTACCCAGGGCTCAAACTCAAGACCCTGAGATCAGGACTTGAGCTGAAACCAAGAGTCCAGTACTTAACCCCTTAACCAACTGTGCCACCTAGGCATCCCACTGTGGCTTTCTTAGGCCTAGAGTTAAATGACAAGGGCTATGAAAGAAGAAGTGAGTTAATGGCTCCAATAAAGATACCAAGAATAGGAATAAGAGACAGTGTTAGACTTTAGTAATAGAAATACTTGCTCTATTCTTTTCTATCCTTCTGATTATTTTAGGAATCCTAACTCTTTGCTTCTTTGATTGAAAGAAGAGATAGTTCCCCAATTTCTTTTAAGCCTAACAGGTAACTGATAACATGTATTTCCCAATCTAAATTAAGTGTACCTCTACTACCAATATTAAATATTTGCATACTGAGAAAAATGGTTCAAACTTTGGCCTAATCTTGGATTTTAATGTCTTTTCAGAAAAGAGTAAATAGACATAAAATATATATCCGCCTTCTTTCTGCATACATTCTGCATCTATAGGACAGTTTAGGACTACATAAGCATTTACTGAATAAGTTATACAAAAAAATCTTCCAAAAAAACTTTAAACATTATTTGAAGATACATAATGCATAAATTCAGTAAATATCAATATATTCTATATGCCAGACTCTGAGTTACCTTTTAAAGGGTGGAAAATATAACAAAGAAAGAAATATATAGTATGTAAGGGTTAATATATCATGGAGAAAAATAAAGCAAAGAAGGATGGGGGATAGGTTATTTGTGGGAGAGTGTATCGTTTTAGTACAGACAGAAAAAACCTCATTGACAAGGTTCCGTTTTCTAAGCAACTTATCTGGACTAAGAGAATAGAAATATTGGAGGAACAATGAGTAAAAAGCAGTGCTCATTGAATGTGATTGATTTATTCCAGAAATAGCATGTGAGGACCAAGAAAGGGATGAGAGAGATCAGGTCAAAGATATATACAACCTGTGCCTAATGACACAGAACATTTGTGGCTATGTTAAATATTTAGGATTTACCAGTGTGAAATCGGGGTCTACTGGAGGGGTTTGAAGTGAGGAAAAATACCTTATTACATTTTATTTTTTTTTTATTTTTTTTTTGAATTTTTATTTTATTTTATTTTATTTTTTTTATTTCCAGCATAACAGTATTCATTATTTTTGCACCACACCCCGTGCTCCATGCAATCCGTGCCCTCTATAATACCCACCACCTGGTACCCCAACCTCCCACCCCCCGTCCCTTCAAAACCCTCAGATTGTTTTTCAGAGTCCATAGTCTCTCATGGTTCACCTCCCCTTCCAATTTCCCCCAACTCCCTTCTCCACTCTAAGTCCCCATGTCCTCCATGCTATTTGTTATGCTCCACAAATAAGTGAAACCATATGATAATTGACTCTCTCTGCTTGACTTATTTCACTCAGCATAATCTCTTCCAGTCCCATCCATGTTGCTACAAAAGTTGGGTATTCATCCTTTCTGATGGAGGCATAATACTCTATCCCCAGGGGTACAGGTCTGTGAATCACCAGGTTTACACACTTCACAGCACTCACCAAAGCACATACCCTCCCCAATGTCCATAATCCCACCCCCTTCTCCCAAACACCCTCCCCCCAGCAACCCTCAGTTTGTTTTGTGAGATTAAAAGTCACTTATGGTTTGTCTCCCTCCCAATCCTTACTCAGCTTTATGGAGAACAAGTATAAGTGAAGGACTTCTCCATGGAAGAGAGGATAATGGTTTGGAGAAGATGGTAGCAACAAGGTGGTGAGAGACAGTTAAACTTGGGTTTTATTTTAAAAGAAGACAATTACGCACAGATTAGACACAGGATTTAAAAGGAAGAATGGTGCCTTAAATTACATAGAAAAAGAAGAATATAGAAAGTAAAGATTTGGGGGAAATAGATCATTCAGTCTGAGGACACATTAAATTTAAGGGTATCTAGACTTCACAAAGGGGATGTAATGTGGACAGCCAGATAGTCAAGTACAGACCTCACATAAAAGATCAGAGATGGAAATAAAATTTGGTGGTCATAATTTGTAGTGAATACATAAATGTAAAGTGATATCATCTGGAGAGTAAAAATAGAGGAAAAAGAGGACCAAAAGACAGAGCCCTGGGTCTCTCCAATATTCAGAAGCCAGAAAGTTGTTAAATAACCAGCAAAAGAAGATTGATAAAGAGTATCTGGTGATGAAAGAATAACTTTCAGGAACTTATTAACTCTGCCAAATGCTTCTGGAAATTCAACTAAGAAAAAGAATACCTTTGACCATAAGTTGTAACAGTGTATGGGATATTAAAGGAGGCATTCTTCCATGTATATAGATCTGAAGTTAATTGCATATTTTGTAGCTGTGGTATAGTACCATTGTAATATCTGGAGCAGCAGTTCACAGGGAGATTTTAGACAATTAAATCCTGAAGTAAAGACAAATAATTCTGTCTTGCTCATAAGTAGTCATAACCCACCAAACAGTACAAATGGTACAATCCTGTACCAAAGCTGAATGTGTGGAGAAAACTGGAAAGAAACGCATTGTTCTACATAAGAACACAGAAAGAGTTTGCTTATAGAAAATATTTATCTCCATTTTTTGAATTTGTGTGTTTAATTTATACCTACAGAGAGGCGTGATGGAAAAAAGGAGGGGGAAGAAGATTATGGACACATGGAGGATGACAGAAGGACACAGAGTGTCTGAATAAAATCTTTTATATCAAAGATAGTTAATATTGAATTTCATATTTGTAACTGGCAAACCCCTTTATCATACCAATCATTCAGTAACATCTACTCCATCTACAAAGAGCTTGGGTGAGTATTTTGTTTTTCTTTGACTTGAAGGAATGGAGCTGAATTGCAAATTGGTATCAATTTCTACACATAGAAAACACAGCAAATAGAAGATACAGGGTTCAGGGCAGAGAGTAAAATTCAGTGAGAAACCATATGAATAACAGCATGCGAAAAACGGCAGAGTCGCAGGAATAAATAAAGCAACATCACTAGACCGACCATGAATGTGATGTGGAGCTTCAAAGCAAAGTTATCTCAGTGTGTTGAAGACCTTGTGACCCAAGCTGTCTCAGGGATAATATAAGATGTGAATGCAAATAGATGCACCTTTCAAGGAGAAAATCAATATGCCACTTTCATCAATAGATTTTGCTTGGTTAATTATTAAGTTTCCCCAAAGAGTGAATTATTTTTAGAAGTATGAATAATGATATGAAATAAAAGAGGGGAAAAATCATTCAGGCTCACCTTAAATAGGCCATCGTTATTTAAGGTAGGATTAAGCCAGGTAGACCAGAGACATAAGATCAAGTTTTTTTTTTTTTTAAACATGCATGTTTCTATGTTCCTAGTACCATCTATTTTATTAACTGTACATGCAAAGTGGAGCTTGAACTTAGAACTCTGAGATCAAGAATCACATGCTCTTTGGGGAGCCCAAGTGGCTCAGTTGGTGAAGACTCAGACTCTTCACTTTGGTTCAGGTCATGATCCCAGGGTCGAGAGATCCATTCCCTTCTTTGGACTCCACTCCAGATGGAGATTTTCTCTCTCCTTCTGCCTCTGCCCTTCCTCCTGCTCTCTCTCTCTCTATCAAATAAATAAACAAATCTTTAAAGAAAAAAAGAAAAAAAGAGAGAGAGAGTCAAATGCTCTACTGACTAAGCCAGCCAGGTGCCCCTAGGGTTAAGATTTAAAAGTATAAATGATGAATAAAGTCATCTCTGTTAAATTTGACACTTCCTACCTTTACAATCCAGTATCTTTAGGTTTGCAAATGCACTCTAAAAAATTTCTGGATTTTGTCAGACAACACACAGCATTGGGAAATGCCTTATAAATGCTACAAGTTTGGGCAGGATGAGGTTTTGGGAAGGTTTGGTTTTTAGGGGTTTGGAATAATGAGTTCTTAAGAATTTTCTATTTAAAACACAAACATTCCTTCCTGCTTCCAGATCCAGTGTTATGGAAATGTGAATTATTGTCCACAATAGGGGCTCAATTAGGGCCTTAAATCAGTTACTGCTTCATATTCCTTTCCCTTAAAGTTTCCAATGGTATTGCTGGTATCTGTATATTTAAAATGTTTTTTATCCCTACCTGGCCATTGTATACAAGACACCATGGTTATTTTCTTTCCTGACTGGCTTCAGTGGCTCTAAACTTCCCAACAAAATGAAGGCTATGCAGTTCTACAAGCAAAGACACTCAATAAATATTTGCTTAAAGATTGATAATTTGCATACAAACATTAAATTTTTAAAATAAATTTTATTTTGGGGTGCTCTGGATGGCTTAGTTGGGTTAAGCGCCCAACTCAATTTCAATTCAGGTCATGATCTCAGGGTCATGGGATTGAGCACCTCATCATCAGGCTCCATGCTGGACATCGAGCCTGCTTGAGATTCTCTCTCTCCCTCTATTCCTGCTCCCCTCTGTCCCTTCCTCTCTGAAAAATAAATAAATAAATAAATAAATTTAAGATTAGTTTTAGAATTATAGGATAATTGCAGATAGTATTGAAATCCCCATACACTGGGCACTGTTCTCTATTAACATTTTACGTTAGTATGGTCCATCTGTCATAATTAATGAACAAGTACTGACATATTTTTTAAAGTCCACACTTTATACAAATTTCCTTACTTTTTTCCCTAATATCTTTTTTTATATTTCAAGATATCATTCAGGATACTGCATTAATTTTAGTTGTAATGTCACTTCAGACTCCCCTTGGCTAAGGCAGTTTCTCAGACTTTTCTTGTTGTTGATAACCATGATCTTTTTCTAAAGGACTTATCAGGTATTTCTTGGAATGCCTTTCAACTGGGATTTATCTGATGTACCCTCAGAATTAGGGTAAGTTATGTGTTTTTGGCAGAAAGACCCTGAAGGTGAAAGGCCATTTTCATCATATCCTACCAAGGTTATATCCATTCACGTGACTTAGTGCTGTTGATTTTGATTCTGAGCACCAGGTTGAGGTAGTGTTTGTGAGGTGTCTCCAGTAAAATTAGTCTTTCTCCACTTTCCATACTGTACTCTTCAGAAGAGGTTACTATGTGCAGTGCCCACTTAAGGGTGGAGAGTAACACACTACCTACTTGAGGAAGATGAGAGAATATTTACATACATTATTTGGAATTCTTTTTCATAGGGTATTTGTCTATTCTGGCCCCACTTATTTGTTTATTCAATAATTTATTTATACCAGTATGGACTTAATTTATACTTGTTTTATATTCTGAGTTATATAATCCAATATCACCTTTCATTGCTCAAATTGTTGGAATTTTGGCCATTAGGGGTTCTTTGAGTTGGCTCCTATGTCCTCTTGATCTACCCCAATGAACGTGTTTTGGTTTGGTTTGGTTTTGAGTACTTCCTTACTTTTTGTAACTAAAAGAAGCTCTAGGTTCATCTTGTGTAATTGATGCCCTAGTTCCAGAATCATCCATCTTTCTAGGGAAGCCTCGTTTCTTTTCTTGGAGAATGGTATCAGAAATCAAGAGCTGGGCTGAAGTGTGCTTTATGCTACTGGAGTGTCATTGCTTGTAGGCCATCTTGAGCTCACGGAATTAGCAGATATATGTGTGTATATTAACCCATATATAGACACAAACTTGTAAATATTTCTGTATGAAAACATATGTATATATACTAAGCTAAATACAAGTTCATACTAATATCTCCAATTGTAATTCATCACCACATAGATCATTGTACACTTCTCCCTTGCTCGTCTATAACCTTGTATGCCAACCGTGAGAAACCTGGCTCCCACCATCTGCCATCTCCTTATTTAATGGGTCAATTTCCTGTCTATAAGTATAATGGTATCAACATGGTTAACCCTGTACTCGCTTCAGCAGCACATATGCTAAAATTGGAATGATACAGAGATTAGCATGGCCCCTGCACAAGGATGCTAATGGAGCTTCATGAAGCATTCCATATTTTTCCACCAGGGGATGGGTATTAAAGAGGACACCTGTTGGGATGAGTACTGGGTGTTATACACAACTAATGAATCATTGACCACTACAATAAGAATTTAGGATGTGCTCTGTGTTGGCTAACTAAACATAATGAAAAATTAAAAACAAAAAGCAAAAAACACAACCAAAATGCTTAATCCTGAGCCACTGGTGGAAAATAATTTTATCAACTCATGCTTATGTAAGCTCTTTTTGCCTTGAGTCTTATGGATCCCAGTAATTCCTAAGGTTAATTAGGTCAATGCCCTTCCTCTCATATTCATCCGGGCAGTTGTTTCCTACATTCATAATAAAGTTAGATTGTTTTGTCTCATTCTACATCCTGAGGTCTACTGACCTTCTAATGGATTTTCAAAATTTGCAAGTTAAGGTTTTCTGTTAGTGATGTATAGTTGTGTGAGTTTTGGCAAATGCTTGATGTCATGTATCAATAATGACAGTGTGAAACAGAATAGCTTTGTTAACCTAAAAAAATTTTCTGTGCTTCACCTAATCAACTCTCTGCCTCATTCCTGAATTCCTGGCAATCCCTGGTCTTTTCACCATAATTATAGTTTTGTTTTTGTTTTTGTTTTTTTTCCAAAATGTTGTACAAGTAGAATAACATATCATGTAGCTACTTCAGGCTGGCTTCTTTCACTTAGCAGTACCCATTTAAGAGTCATCCATATCTTCTCATGCCTCAATAGGTATTTACTTTTTATTACTGAATAATATCCTATTGTTTGTATGTATCATAATTTGTTTTCCCATTCAGCTGTTGAAGGACATCTTGGTTGCTTCAACTTCCAGTGATTATAAATAAATTTACTATAAATATTCAGGTTTTTGTGTAGACATAACTTTTCAGATAAATTGAGTAAGTAACCAGGAGCATGAATTTTGGATCCTATAGTAAGGCTATGCTTAGCTTTCTAAGAAACTACTAATTTCTATTCCAAAGTGTTTGTACATTTTAAATTCCCACCAGCAAAGAATGAGAGTTCTAGTTGCTCCCCTACTTTAGTGGTATTGTCAGTTTAAAAATAAAGATAATGTTATCCATTCTAATATGTGCATTGTTGTATCTTATTATTGTTTTAGTTTATAAAGAACTTTTGACTGAGCCTATTCACAATCCTTGTTTTTGTTAGCCAGCATTTGATGTAATATTTTATTATCTTTCTTCACTATAGCCAGTTTAATAATTGTTAAACTTTTCTTCTCAGAGAGACCAAAATTTTACCCTATAGTAATGGTTAAAAAACAAATTAATTAAAATACATAAAAAGCCTCACCAGCACATTTAAGCATATTATAATATTATAAGCAAAGGAAGCAGCTGCAGCAGGAACTGGGCACATTATAGATTTATTAAGAATGAAAATACAAACAAAACTATGCGGTATCAATATGCTAAATGTCCTACTATGGTTGGCTAGTACTGATAGAATGCCATCCAAATCATAAATTAAGTCAGAATTTTTAATGCCACTTTGTGTTCCTTTTCAGTTCATTTATGTCACTGATGCAGAGTCCAGTGGGGAGAAAAATAATGTGCATTATGATTGTCAGTTTTGGTGGTGATATTTGGAAAGAAAAGAAATGGGAAAAGGAACAACTGATGTAAGTGATATTTGGCATTGCTTTCAACACAGCTTTCAGAAAGGATGTCTTCAAGTATTGCCAAATCCTATCTGTACAATAGCCCTTAAATGGACAATTTTGCATGAAGCTCAGGTGATTTAACGGTTGTGAACCCTTCTATGAAGTCATTTTGCACATCTCTTTGCTTAGTTAATAGAATCATGCCAGATGGGAAGTTAGAAGTGGTCTAAACTCCTTATCTTTCAAATAAGAAAATTGACGATCTGAAAAACCTTACTAATTTTTAAAAAATTACAAAAACAGTCTACCAAATACGGGGCAAGAAGCCCAGTCTCTGGATTCATTCTGTTTTGTTCCCCCAATAGAAGAGCAGAGGAGTTGACCATATATGTAATTCATATGCAGACTTTAAGATAGGTAGAGGGGTTGACTCTGGAAAGGGCCCAGGAAATTGGATGCTCAGGGAGATACCAGACTCAAGTATACCTGACCCTCATTTGTTTGTTTAAGTAATGGGCTTTCCTGATTAAGTAAACAAGCAAAATTAGTTCTAAACCTTGGCTTCTCATTTCAGTTCTGACAGAAATACTGACTATTCTGTTATCTGTTATCTGTTGAGCACCTGCTAGCTAGTCACAGCTATCAACAATGATATATCCTTTTGTTTGTTATTCTATTCCTGCTTTACTTCTTCACTAACCTTCACTTTAATCCCTGAGAACATTTTCACAGATAAGTTACTCACACACAAGCCTTTGTCTCAGGTACTACTAGTGGGAGTAAGAAAAGATAATAAATAAATAAATAAATATATATATATATATATTTATACATATATGTATAATACATATATAATATATGTATATATTTAAATGCACAATTTTCAGTCTTGATAGTTGCAAAAGTTTGAGCTTTTTTTAACCTCCTTTTTTGATAATTATTTTCATTTTTATAATAATATTCTTATAATTTTTTCTTTGACTCATTCACTTAAAGGAAATGAAAACTTAGCTCATTTGCATAGTCAACTCCAATTCCTCCTCCTCATCTTCTTAAAGTATCAAATTCACTATATTTTTTTTAAAGATTTTATTTATTTATTTGACAGACAGAGACCACAGGTAGGCAATGAGGCAGGCAGAGAGAGGAAGGGAAGCAGGCTCCTTGCCCAACAGAGAGCCCAATGTGGGGCTCGATCCCAGGACTCTGGGATCATGACCTGAGCTGAAGGCAGAGGCTTTAATCCACTGAGCCACCTAGGCATCCCACTATTTTTAGTTAAGATAGAAATCTCCATTTTCAGCCTTATGATGATTTAATACTGTTCACTCCAAAGCTGTATTCTATTTTACTCCCTTTCTTGAAAAGGTTGCTTTACCCCCTTGAGTTAATTTATCTTTTTTTTCATTTGCATAATTTTGTACATATCTATCCATAATTCTTATTTCATGTTCTATAACTTCAATTCATATATCTTTTCTAATATATCACTTTTTTCCTGAAAATCAGTATAAGATTTTCTGGACTCCTGCTGCCATTTTTTTTTTTTCTTTTCTAAAAAGATTTTATTTATTTATTTGACAGAGAGAAAGTAAGGACAAGCAAGGGGAGAAGCAGGCAGAAGTAGAGGGAGAAACAGTTTCCCTGCAGAGCAAGGAGCCCGATTCGGGTCTCAACCCCAGGACCCTGGGATGATGACCTGAGTCAAAGTCAGATGCTTAACTGACTAAGCCACCCAGACACACCTCCTGCTGCCATCTGGATGCTTACATATTGTAAAAACTCCTCTTTGCCTCTTTCTATTTCTGGAATACTCTTTCCCATGCTTCCTGTTTTTGGAAGCATTGCCTCCAAATAAAGAAGACATGGAAAGTAAAATTCATGAGTCCTCTCCATTCTGAAATAGGTGTTTAAAAATGATTTTATCATCATTTTCTACTTATTAATAGTTTGGCTGGGTATAGAATACTGGGTTAAAAATATTTTCCCGTGGAGGCATAATTTATTTTAATACTTTAATGGAGCACAAATATAATACTATTTTTCAATCTATAGTCTATATTCCTATTTCTTCTAATATCCTTCAATACAAGATTTTTTCCTTTCTTCCTCGGTTTCTTATTTATTTCTTTCTCTTTTTTGGTTGGGTAAGTGGGATCCAGTCTTTAGTTTCTTTCATTCTAGAACACTTCTCATGTTCTTTTCCTAGCAAGATTATTTTTAAAAGCCAAATGCCAGTTGTTTTACAGACTGTCCCTTAATTTGTAGGTGATGATTTTCCCATAATTAAATTGAAATTAAATGGTTTTGGCAGATGGTATTGAATCTCTTAATGCATCACAAGAGGAAACATAACCTTAGTTTATCTTATTAGTGAACTATAAGGTAGAGTTTGATAAAAAGTACTTATACACTGAACTGTAGGTTCACAGTGTTCATTAAAGAACAGTTCAACAGTGTTATTCATATGTGAAGGCATTGATGTTATGTATTTGGGTACAGAAAATTATATCACATTCAATTTAAAAATGTGGAATATACCTTCCCTAAATATTCAAGGCTCAAATGGCAAAATGATATCAAATAAAGCAACTATAAATATATAAAGCAAGTATAGAATTTACCTAAACTGATAAAAAGCACATTATATGCACTGATTAAAGGATCTGAAATTATAACATTGATGGATTGTACAACTTCTCTGGAGAGACCCTACATAATGTGAAGACTCAGAAAGGACTATGTAGAGCTTGGGTTTCCTTCTTTCTGTTCTCTCAAAATGCCATAGAAGGTTATGTGAGAATAGCCATTCTAAAACTGCTAATATTAAGAACAGTCATTTCCTTCTTATTAATTCAAATCCTCTGTAATACACTTGATATTTCCATGTTCTCCATCTAGGTAAAATACTAATATCCCCTTTTTTATTATGACATATTTTGAAGCTCAGACCAAATATATTCACTCTTAAATGAGAGTAAAAAGATCTTTCTGTGAAAAAGGCATAAGATATATGTGAAGGTGGAATTCAAAACTGACCCCTGTACACAGAGGGCAAGAAGAGACCAAAGAAGGAGGCAGGCCACTCTGGATTCGTAGGTAGAAGGTTTAAGCAAAGGAATTTACATACAAGTTCTGTCTTGAGGGGCTGCAACAGAAATACAGCTCTGCCTCCAGGAATTCCATAAAAAGTTTGCATAGAGGCCTTAACTAAATTTAGTCACATATACAATCTATATAGTCTCAGGGGAGGGGTTGAGAAGTTTGAGGAAATCTTGCTTTGCTCCAGCTCTCCTCAACCAGAGGTCACGTCCTCTTAATGACATCCTCTAATACTTTGTGAGTTCAAAACCTGGCTTCACCATTTACTAGTTTCGCTGAATTCAGGCCAGTGAGTCAATCTCTCTCCCTCATGTTCCTCATCCAAAAAACGACAATGCTAGCGTCAATTAGAGAAGATTATTATAAGGATTGAATTAGTTCATACGTACGAAATACTTCAAACATAGTAAGTACTCAATTGTTTAATGTTATTACCAATCTTATGGTATGGATGCCCTTTTCTGTCTTTCTTTCTTTCTTTCTTTTTTTTTTTTAAAGATTTTATTTATTTATTTGACAGACAGAGATCACAAGTAGGTGGAGAGGCAGGCAGAGAGAGAGGAGGAAGCAGGCTCTCTGCTGAGCAGAGAGCCTGATGCGGGGCTCGATCCCAGGACCCTGGGATCATGACCTGAGCTGAAGGCCGAGGCTTTAACCCACTGAGCCACCCAGGTGCCCCCTTTTCTGTCTTTCTTGTTGAAAACTGTCAGGGATGATTTTTCTCAATTTCTTTTGTACGTTTCCTAGGACCATCTTAAATGCTAACTTCTCAGAACACACAGTAACTGTCACATGTCTACCCTTTGGTAATGAAAGAGTTTATATACAATTCCATGTAAAGTGGCTATTTATTCTTTTTTACTTTTATAGTATTCCTTATTCAGAAGAGTTTCCTCCTCCCCCATCCCTTCAGTTTGAGTTGTGTTACAATACTCCATGTTACCATCATCCCTTTCTCTTACTACTTGTTATCTTCTCTATGGCATGACATTGTTGCTCATTTTTTAGTCATTGAACCGAGACCTCATCAACATGAGGGCAATAGCCAGGGATATTCTTCAAAGAGATCTGTTTTTTACAGTTTTATGCAAGACTATGTATATAGAATCATATGTGTGGTTTTTTTTTTTTTTCCCTGAGAAAGGGAATGTACCCATCAGAACCTCAAAGGTTATATGTACCCAGGTAAAGAACCACTAGTCTTTATGCGGAGTAAAATAAAAAATGCAATTATGCTTGGTTTATTTTCAGTATCTTCCTCATCGTTCTCTCTCACCTCATCACTATGTATATATGCCATTCTAATTAAACTGATTTAATTGAACTGATTATGAAATTAATTCAAAGGAAAAATAGTGGAGCCTCACCTCATTATTAATAAATTAAGAACAAAGAGATGAAAGATGGACATTTCAAAGAAAAGAGAGAAAAAAGAACACAATGCAAAAGGAATAATTATATTGTGATGGAGTGTTCAGCTAAACCTAAGCTGTGTCTATGACTTAAGGAAAGGTGATTGAACTTGTGCTTCAAAGAAACAAAAACCTGAGCATTTACAAACAGAGATGAACGGATACTGTCAAATAGTCAGAAAAGGATGGAATGCTTATAAGTGCAAGTTTTCAAGGAGAGACTGAAAGAAATGGATTACAGTAAAGCATCAGATGAGATATTGAATTTAAAAGAAATAAATAGCATTGTGTTAGATATTCATCTACTTGGAAAGTACAACAATATAAAAAAAAAAGTTAGTGACCAAAGAGTTTTGAAAAGAAAAAAAAAAAAAAAAGAAGGAAGAAAAATGGATAGAAATGAAAAGAGGGAGAATAAATGAGGCAAGTAGCATTCAGGCACAAATGGATGTGCTGAGAACCTTGTCTCCGAGCACTAAATCATTCCACACTAACAATCTACATCGGAAATTCCAACTTTTTGTTTTTGCTACACCTAGGCTTTCTTGCATAGTAATGTCTTTCAAGATTTCATTGTTCTCTCAAGAAAATCTGCCAAGCTCCCAATGACCTATTTAGACAGAAGGAACAAGATGAGTCTCAGCCAGTAACAGTTAATTGCTTTTTTAACAGGAAAGTAGACAACGAATATCCCTGACACTTTGCCAGGGATCAGATATATTTCTTGGGCCTTTTACACATTACCTTATGTCACCCTCAAAAGAGTTCTCTGAGTCATATATATCTATACATTTCAGCAGCTACATACTTTGCCTTGATATATAATTTTTATGTGACTTTTCTCATGAAACAACTCCAAACACTCCAAACTATTAAAGTATATGCCTACATTTTTTCTCTCCTCCAAGTATGGGCATTTGTATGTGTTTATAGTTAATTAAAAATAACTTACGGGTAATAATCCAAAGAACTACTGTCACATGTTTTCTATTTTAGTACACAAATGACCAAAAAAAAATAAATAAATAAATTTAATAAGAGCAATTGTACTTTTTTCCAAACATTCAATTTTAAGTAAATTATCTGGAACTTCATAATCCCAAGGAAAATCCTCTACACTTTTACATAAATAATTTCAGACAATTTGAATAGAAAATTTTGTTCTGATTTTATAGATAAATAATTTAATGTTGGGAGAAATTAAATGGCTTTTCCCACATGATTCCCTTAGGATTTCAATGTATAGGCAAAATTTATAATTATATTTTTCTGAATATTCTGTGTTTTCTTAGTATTTTTTTTCTATTTTGCATGGGGGAATATTTGGGATAGAGTAGAATATTCACACATAAACATCAATTGTTTAATTGAATGATGCCATCAGTATTTATCCCTCATTGTATTATTTTTCTGTTAACAGATATGAGAAATTCTATACTTGATCTTAGCCAAAAGTCCAAGAAGCAATCACAGATATAAGAAATTCCATAACATTATTTGGAAAAATATGTATAATAAAGTTTTATTGTAGAACTTGATTATATGATGGGGTTATAAAACAAGCTTTTGATCTTAGATCATATGTTTGAACTCAGATTACACAGTAGCAAGTTTTCAAAAATTGCCTATTTGTTTATTTATATTGCCCAAGCAATATCTTTTTTAAAATTTTTTATTTTTTATAAACATATAATATATTTTTATCCCCAGGGGTACAAGTCTGTGAATCGCCAGGTTTACACACTTCACAGCACTCACCAAAGCACATACCCTCCCAATGTCCATAACCTTAGCCCCCTTCTCTCAATCCCTCTCCCCCCAGCAACCTTCAGTTTGTTTTGTGAGATTAAGAGTCACTTATGGTTTGTCTCCCTCCCAATCCCATCTTGTTTCATTTATTCTTCTCCTACCCCCTTAAGCCCCCATGTTGCATCACCACTTCCTCATATCAGGGAGATCATATGATAGCTGTCTTTCTCCGCCAAGCAATATCTTTTATATATTTATATCTTTGTCCTAAAATGAAGAAAACCAATATTTATAAACTGGAATCTAATTGATGAGATTAAATCATCCCCTCAGCTCTGAAACTTACTTATCTTTTTTCCAGGTAATACTTTATCTTAACTGTGTAAAAAGTACATTTGTATTATGATTTTTATTGCTGTCACCATATTCTGTTGATCAAAATAACTATAACTGGTTTAACCAATTTCTTATCTTCATTCACTTAGATTGTTAAATTATTTGCTGCTATAAAAAATCCTGCAGTACACATGTATTATAAATATTCCAGTCCCAAATTCATAACATAAATGTAATTAAGAGGCCATATCAGACAAATCCAATCTAAAGAATATTCTGTAAAATGACTGAACTTCATTATTCAAAAATGTCAATATAAGCCAGGGTAAAAACAGGTTTGGGATCCTTCTGTAGTTCAGGAGATTAAAGAGACATGATGATTATTTGTGAAACATAATCTTAGACTATATTCTGGAGTGAGAAGTTATAGTTAGAAATGTATTATGGGGCTGTGCATTAGCTATCCATTGTGACATAACAATTTAGCAGCTCAAAATTCCCAGCTTAAAAGAGCAAACTTTTATTCTCTTACCATTTCTCTGGGTCAGGAATTTGAAAGAAATCTGACTAGATAGTTCTGTCTCAAGGTCTCTTATGTCTTTGTAGTTATTACTTCAGTGCCATTGTTTTTATATCTTCTAAGAAGACAGGTAGAATATATTTATGAATTCCAACCAATATATAAACATCTACCTATAATTATTTCTGAATCTACTCATTAGTATATATATTAAGCTACACTTAAGTTCATACAGATGTCTAACTCGAAATCAGTTATAATGGTATTACGTCAGTTGACTCCCTCCAATGCAATTATATTATTCATTTGTAATGTTATTGCATTACATAGTGTTGAGTCTTAGCTTCCCCAAAAATGCTGGTTGTATTTTTTTTTTTAATTTTCACACATTTAAGTTCACTCTGTGTATGTATTTTTCCATGGGTTTTAACCACCTCAGTCTCATACAGAACAGATCTACCATACTACGTTCCTTGGTAGATCTCCATTTTAGTCAACTACACTGCCATCTACCAATGCTTTGAGAGCTCTGATCCTGTTTTCTACCACTATAGTTTGGCCTTTTACAGAATTTCACATAAACAGCATCATATAATATGTCTCCTTTAGTCTTTTATTTTTCACTTGGTAAAATCCACTTACGATTAACACATGGTATTTAATGAATCAATAGGTTGTTCCTTTATATCATCAAATAATATTTGGACTGTATGGTATAGATCGACCACAGTTTGTTTAGCCACTTTTCCCAGTAGAACAGTATTTTGGTTGTGGGAGTCATTTTGTGTTTATGTAGTGAATTTAGGTTGACCCCATGCAGTAAACTTAGATTGACCCCACCCCTCCCAGAGGAACTTACTTGTAAAGCCTAGATACAAGGGCGGATCAGGACAGGTGAAGACATCCAATCAGTAGGGCACGCGTATATCTACTAGGGTAAATTGAAATTCAATTGGCCACCCGTGTGTTACCTAGCAGTTTTTTTCTGTGTGTGGCAGACTTAGCATGACCGTGCAGTGTTCTCTGGGTATTGCAATCTCATTGACCACCTGTGTATAGCCTGGCTAAACCACCTCTATAAAAGTTAGTCTGTGAGGCTGGGAGGGGTTACCTCTTTGCAAGAGACGGTCCTGATCAGTCAGTATGATTCTCAATGCTTGGCATGAAATAAAGCTTTGCTTGACCTTCGCTTTGTATCAGTCTCGCTCCTTTGATTATGGACCCTAACATTGGAGGGGGCACCCAGATCAAACGATGAGAACTGAGCCAGCATCGGAATTTTTGGGAAAAGCCTCTGGAGGTAAGATCACGGGATCCTATCTGTCTGTCTGTTTGGAGCTCCAGGGTATGGCCCACCGGGGAGAAGCTGGACGCAGCCATGCTCCCCAGGGCAGGAGTGGATGTGGGGATGCTCCATCCCTCTGTTGGTAGATCTATGGGGATTCGAGTCCCCCTGGGCAGTCGGGGAGTTCGAGTCCCCCTAGGCGGTTGCCGGGGGGTTCGAGTCCCTCTGGGTGGTCAGGGGCCTGCCAGGGGGGTCAAGTCCCTCTAGATGATCAGGGGGTTCAAGTCCACCTGGGTGATTGAGGGGCTTCGAGTCTCCCCAGATGGTTGGGGGGTTTGAGTCCCTCTAGATGGTCAGGGGGGTTGAGTCCACCTAGGTGGTTGGGGGATAAAGAAAGCCCTCACCAGTGGCAGGTTCTGGGTAAGAATCGTTGGGCCTGCAGTTGTCTTTCCCTGGTCCTTTTGTTGTCTGTTATGTTGTTTGTTATGATTGAAGGAATGGGGCAAGTGGAGAGTAAGGGGACTCTGACTTTCATCTCTCTGTTCTTCGTAATTAGATGTGAGGCTTCTCGCTCACTCATTTCGTGTGTTAAGGGCCATGACTGGAGCTAACCTGGGTTAGTCTAATGCCGGGTTAAGGTACCCAGTGCTGATGTTCATTGGAGCCGGGCGTGGAATATGAGTGCCTAGTGGGCCACTTTTGGTAAGCAGACCTGGCACTGTGGGAGGAACCGACCTTGAGACAGAGACTTTAAGGAATATTCCCAATCAGCTTTGGAAACTCCCTTTGTTTCGGGGAATTTCTTGCCTTCTCTGGCCCAACATGGACTGCCTAGCCCCTCCCCCTTGCTGGCGGGAGAGCATGGCATCTGAAGTGGAGATGGTTATTTGTCTGTCTCAAGGTTTTAATGGGTAATTGTTAAAGTGGCTTCCAAAGTCTTTGGTAACCTGAAACTGTGAAGGGTTGCTTGTTTGACAAATGGAATTAAGTTTGTTGGACATGTAGGTCTTAACTAAATGGGATAAAATGCTAGAGTGTTGGCTGCTGGAACTGGGTTTGTGCTGGTATACACAGTTCTTCTGGGGCCCAGGAGGGAGAGTCAGTATAGGGGTTAGGCACCTTTGGGTGGATATCTTCAACCCATTTATTAACTTCCCGCAAGTCCTCCCCAGTCTCGGCCTTTTTGACCGGCAGCAAAGGTGTGTCCCATGGAGATTTGGAAGGAACTAGGATTCCATTTCCTTGGAGGCAGTTAATGTGTTTTCTGATCCCTTCCTTTGCTTCCCAGGGAAGGGGGTACTGCTGAACGCGAACAGCCGTAGCTGTCGCCTGTAACTATACCACCACTGGAGGTTGTTCCTTGGCCAAGCCATGGGGCTTCCCTTCTGCCCAGGCTTCGGGAAACTCGTCCTGTAGGATTTGGAGAAGGCTCCCCAACTTTGTCTCCTCTGGTTTTGAGACTGGTTCATAAAGGAGGTATTCATCTACTGCTGCCATAAGCACTTGTACAGTGGGTTGTCTCAAGGTTACAGTCATGCCTCCTTCCGAGAACTGAATCTCCTCTTGACCACCTATGCTATTGAGGGCCTTCTCTGGACTCCACCCGACTGATGGATGATGAACACCCGAGTGACAGGGTATCAGGCCCTCCTCCTCAACGAACCAAGAGTGACCTTCCAGTCCCTGGTGGTGCTAAATCCAGCCAGACTGCTGCCAGAGGAGCTGGCTGACTGTCCACATGACTGTGGGGAGGTCCTAATCCAAGTCACAGGAATAAGGCCGGATCTCAGAGACATTCCCCTCCCAGATGCCAAGATGACTCTGTTCACAGATGGGAGTAGCTACATGGTCAATGGAAAGAGGTATGCGGGGACTGTGGTGGTTTCTCCTGAGCAGGAACTCTGGACAGCAGCACTATCACATGGAACTTCGGCACAAAAAGCGGAACTGATTGCACTCGCTAAGGCACTACAGATTGCCAAAGGTAAAACCACCAACATCTATATGGACAACAGGTATGCCTTTGCTATTCTCCATATACGTGGGGCTATTCATAAAGAAAGGGGCCTATTAACAGCAGAAGGGAAAGGAATTAAAACAGAGGAGAAATATTGGCTCTCCTCCAGGCTATTTGGGACCCAAAAGAGGTGGCTGTAATGCATTGCTCAGGACACCAAAAGGGGACTGATCTGATTTCAAAAGGAAACCAATCAGCAGATTGAGCCGCAAAGCAAGCAGCCCAAGAAACAGTGCAAGAGCTGGTTACACTCCCGGTTCTAGCCCTACCAGAAAAATCAGACTATTCAGAGGAATATTTAAAGTATTTTCAGAAATGGGCTAAATTAGACTACGAAAGGGACTGGGCTAAGACTAAAAGAGGAAAGTTAATTCTTCCTTGAAGACTAGGTAAGAAGTTAGTAGACCAGATACATCAGGGTACTTATTTGGGGATACACAAACTCAGGGACCTTATAGGCAAGCAATTCCAGGTTTCTAAATTAGGGCATATTGTTCAGGGTATAGTTGATAGATGTGCTTAATGCCAGGAAGTTAATGTGGGAGGAACTAGTATGAGAAGAGGGAAAAGAGAAAGAGGTAAGGAACCAGGAATTTATTGGGAAATAGATTTTACAGAAATGAAACTCGAAAAATATGGGCACAAGTATATGTTAGTTTTTGTAGATACCTTTTCAGGCTGGGTAGAGGCTTTTTCTGCCAAACATGAAACAGCAGGAGTGGTAGCCAAAAAGCTACTAGAAGAAATAATTCCTAGGTTTGGGCTGCCTCTCATGATCGGGTCAGACAATGGCCCTGCATTTGTGAGCTCAGTCTCACAGGCATTGATTGGCTAAGGCCGTGGGCACAGATTGGAAACTACATTGTGCCTACTGGCCCCAGAGTTCCGGGCAAGTAGAGAGAATGAACCGGACTCTTAAAGAGACCTTGACAAAACTAATTCTGGAGACTGGCAGTGGATGGGTGGATCTCCTTCCTTTCACCCTTCTCAGGGCATGATGTACACCCTATTTAAACAAGGTGACCCCATTTGAAATAATGTTTCATCATATGTTTCAATTATTCATTATTAGCATCTAATGGTCACTATCAAGTGGGGAACTTGGAGCCTCACTGGAAGGGATGTTTACTGTTATCCTGACCACCCCCAGAGTAGTAATAGTAGAAGGCATCAGGGTCTGGATTCACGCAGGTCACGTCAAATGAGCAGAGGATGAAGACGCCCCCCTGAGGTGGAAGCCTCAGTCAATGGACCCCGCTGACCAGGGACTAAAGCTAAGACTCAAAAGACTATGAGTTCATTGTTGCTCCTATTGTTACCTGTTTATGTAAAGTATAGGTAGGAAATTAGATGAAGGAAATTAGGAAAAAATGGAAAAGGTTCTATGAAGCGGTAAATGGCTAACTTATCAACCGACTGTGCACTCGTGTCATTTGTACAAAAGAAAATTAGAGCAATAAAAATGTTACATACTCAATATAACCCCTTACAACCAGAGAACATAGAACTGGCTGAAAAGTCAAGGATTTGACTAATCTCCAAAGAAAAGGGGGGAATATAAGGGCCTGGTTGGCCAGAGAGAGTCATTTTGTGTTTATGTAGTGAACTTAGATTGACCCTATGCAGCAAACTTAGATTGACCTCACCCCTCCCAGAGGAACTTACTTGTAAAGCCTAGATACAAGGGTGGGTCAGGACAGGTGAAGACATCCAATCAGTGGGACATGCATATATCTATTATGGTAAATTGAAATTCAAATGGCCACCCGTGTGTTACCTAGCAGTTTTTTTCTGTGTGTGGCAGACTTAGCATGACTGTGCAGTGTTCTCTGTGTATTGCAATCTCATTGGCCACCTGTGTATAGCCCGGCTAAACTACCTCTATAAAAGTTAGTCTGTGAAGCTGAGAGGGACCGCCTCTTTGCAAGAGACGGCCCTGACCAGTCAGTATGATTCTCAATGCTTGGCGCAAAATAAAGCTTTGCTTGACCTTCGCTTTGTATCAGTCTCGCTCCTTTGATTATGGACACTAACAGGTTGCATCCAGCTTTTTGCAATTATGAATAGGGTGCTATAAACATTCCTCTATAGTTTTTTGTGTGAACGTAAGTGTTCAATTCACTTGAATAATTTCCTAGGAGAGATATTGCTGGGACATATGTTAAGTCTATGTTTAATTTATAACAAACTGCCAAACTGTCTTTCATGGTGGCTGCACCATCGGTATTCCTACCTGTAATGAATTCCTGTTGTTCCACATCATTGCCAGCATTTGTTACTGTCAATTTTTAAAATTTTTGACATTTGAATAGTCATCCAGTGGAATGTCATTGCCATTTTAATTTGCTTTTCCCTAATGACAAATGATGTTAAGCCTCATTTCATGAGTTTATTTAATATCCATATGTCTCCTTCGGTAAAGTGTCTATTCAGACCTTTATTTTTAAAATTTTTGTCTGTTTTCCAATTATCATATGCTCTTCCTGATATGAGGAATTTGAGGGGGTAGGGAATGAAAAAATGAAACAAGATGGGGTCAGGAGGGAGACAAACCATAAGAGACTCTTAATCTCACAAAACAAACTGAGGGTTGCTCAGGAGGGGGGGTTAGGGAGAGGGTGGTTGGGTTATGGACATTGGGGAGGATACGTGCTGGTGAGTGCTGTGAAGTGTGTAAGCCTGATGATTTACAAACCTGTACTCCTAGGGCTAATAATATATTATATGTTAATAATATATATATATAGTTTTTGTCTGTTTACATCACATCTTCACAAGATGATTATATATTATGCATGTAAGTCTTTTATCAAATATGTGATTTGCAAATATTTTCTCTCTTGCTTTTCAAAAGGCAGAATGTTTTAATTTTGATAAAGTTCAATTTATCAGCTTTTTCTTTAATAGTTTATGCTTTAGGTTTGTATCTAAAAACTCACCATCAAACCCAATGTCATTCATGCATTCTGCTATATTTTCCTCTTAATGCTTTATAAGTTTATGTTTTAACTCCATGACTTTAAGTTAATGATTTCAGTCTATGATCCATTCTGAATTAATTTTGTGTAGCATGTGAGTTATGTTTCTCAGGTCTATTTTTTAAACTTATGGCTGTCCAATGATCCAGCACAATTTCTGGAAAAAACAACAACAACAATCCTTTCTCAGATGATTTGCTAAAGTTATGTTTTTAGTAAATTATAAAAAATCTTTGGAAGCAGAAAAAAAATCTAATATTTGATGAGATATGTATTACTTTTCCAAAGCTTCCAAAGCAATTTACTACAAATTGGGTGTTCAAACAACAGAAATTTATTATCTCATAGCTCTGTAGGCCAGAAGTTAAAAAATCAAGGTATTAAGTAGGGTTGGTTCATTCTACAGCCTGTGAGGGAGAATCTGCTCCATGCTTCTTTCCTAGCTTCTGGTGGCTGCCAGCAATCTTTGATATTTCTTGGCTTATGGATGTATCACTTCAGTTTCTTTTCTGTCTTCATATTGCCTTGTCTTCTGTGATCTCTCCTTTTCTTCTCTTATAAGGACACTAGTCTTTGGAGTTAGGGTTCAATCTAATACAGGATGATCTCATTTTGAAATTAGTAACAATTATATCTGTAATGACCCTTTTTCAAATAATGTCATAGAAACAAGTTCCTGGTGGTAAAAACCTTTTTTTTTTTCTTTTTTGGTGGGGGAAGGGGGAGATGCTGCTCAACACACTATAATTCATATCAGGAATATTAATGATGGAATCAAGATTAAGTCTTACATAATTAAAATACTCAGAGAAGAGACTGATTTATTTCATTAGACTGGAAGTGACTTTTTAGTGCTATTTTGAAAATTTGTGATTCTGCTTTGAAATTTTTATTTTGGAATACTATTACTTGCTTACCTATTTTGCAGCCCAAACAAATGCATGTCTTTCTGATTATTCAAACACACAAGTACCCAGTGTCTTGAATATAAAATGAAAATATTTTGTATTTTGTGACCATAAGTTAAAATGAGTTAGTAAAGATATTTATTTAATGAGAAAATAATAAACATTTTGGGAAGATGATCACAGCAGTGGATAGGTTTTATAGCCCAAATTTGTGGATAAAAACAAAATCCTAACATAAAAATTAAAAATTCCCTACAGTACAACCAAATAAAATAAATGACAGTCAATTTCATGAACTCCAAAATCTGAGCAAGTGGACAAAGCCACCTTATTCTACCAACCATCAAGAAGCAAACCTGTGTGTGGCAAAGACAACAGGGCTTCTGATAGTTTTAATAAGAGAAACCATATTCCCAAAAGGAACTCACTGGAAATATAGAAATGTTTATATGATAATAGTGGCTAAAATTAAGAGTATTATACAAATTTATGGAGAACAAAAATCACCTATAGAACAAATGGTATCAGGACAAGATGAACCCCATGAACTGAAATTAGCACTTGAAGCTTCTTTCATATTGTTTCAATCTCTGTATTAAAACTACCTTCTCTTTATCTATAATCATCACATCTCAAGTGATGTGTAAGTACATCAGAGGCAAACATAACCTCAAGATTCCTTACTCAAAGAATTTTACATTGCTGCTGGTTTACCAAGAATAATGAATTTTGTTTCAGGCATAATATAGAGTAAGAACCTAGTCTTAGTTTTTCTTGAAATAGATTCAAGACAAAAAAAAAAAAAGGTTGAACAAGTAGGAAAACTCTGTATATGATCACTGGCAAATGTTTAGTCATATGGCTCAAACTCTTCCTCTTATCCATTCCTGGATATCTTAGAATGCATAAATGACATTTTGTGTTCTCATCCCACCTGTCTTTCCAAAATTAGCTTCTGCTATCCTCCTACAAGCATCTTAGCTTTCAATCTTTTAAACTATCTAACATTCTCTGATTTCACTGTGCTCTTTTGGTACGCACATAATTAATCTGTAAAATCCTTAAATGGTACTGAGCATGGCCATAAGGCAAAGAGAAGAGTCCATAGAGAAGGCATATTGAATATGAAGCAGGAAGAAGAATAATTAATAGGGAATAATCATAGAAGTGATAGGAGATTTTGACATTAATAATATGCTGGAGGTTTTAGTTTCATGAACATTCTAGATGGTGGTCTTCTTGAAGGCTGAGGTTTGTCTCACTCATCTATATCCCAAGGGCTTGGCATAGTGTCTTGCTTATCACATGCATTCCAGGATGTTAAGAATGAGAATGTACTTGAACTTAGATAAATTTGGAAGGGAAAAAGGAAGACAGTTAAGTATTTCATGCCCTATTTAGCTTCTGACACTCTAAAAAGAAGGCAAAAATGAATGGAATGGTAGGGTGGATGGAAACAGAGAACTGTCGGGGAATGAACTACAAAATATTGAAAAGAAATGTGAAATAAAACTGACAGTGCAGGTGAAGCTAATTAATGTGAATGTTTAGGAATAAAGCAAAAAACAATCATAATGTTCAATTAAAAGCAATATTATTCCCTGGTCATTTTTATAGTTATTTATTACGTGGCTTTGTGTTTAACAGAAGATGATTTTGATCACTTAAATCAAGAGAATTTTGTTTTTCCAAAATAACCACTATGAATAAGACTTCCTTATTCTAAGAATCAAATAAATTTCTAGAAAGACTGAAAGAAAAGAAAGGGGGAGGGGAGGGGGTGGCTCAGTTGATCAAGCATCTGACTTCAGCTCAGGTTGTGATCTCAGCTCAAGCCTGTGATCAGGGTCCTGGGATACAGCCCTTCATGGGAGTCTGCTTGTCCCTCTCTCTTCCTCTCTGCACTGCCCCACTGCTCATGCACTCTCTCTCTCTCTCTCTTTCAAAAAAGTAATTAAGTAAATCTTGAAAGAAAGGAAGAAAGAAAGAAAGAAGGAAACGGAAAGAAAAAAGAAAAGAAAGGAAAAGAAGAATAAAGAAAAGAAAAGAAAAAGAAATGAAAAGAAAAGAAAAGAAAAGGAAAGGAGAAATAACCTCCTGAGACCTTCTATGGTAGACAATTTCAGCAGCAAAAATAAATTTCCAGGCAGGTTCTGTCGCTAATGTGAGCTACTTCATAATATTTCTGGACAGTCATAGAGAAAGAAATATTAGAAGAAATAAAGTAATGATATAAAGACATGCCTATACAGGAGACCTTAAAGGCAAGGCCATAAAGAACAACTAGCAAAAGTGTTCCACTGAAATGAAGCAAGAAATAGAGCATAACTTTCTACCTTTAGGGTAGAGTGTGCATAATGACCTCCTTCCAACGAGTAAAGTGTGAAGCCGGGGCGGTGAGGGGGGAGTCATTTTACATTAAAGAAACTTAGAAAACACTACCTCAACCTGGGTGGTCAAGGTCAACATCAATAGTAATAAGTAATAGTAGTAGTATGTAGCCTTGATGTGATGTGGTGATAATGGCACTTTACCTCTGCAGTCTTCTTCCCCATGATCCCCGTGTAATCATGAGAAGAACATGAAATAAATAAAAATTAAGGGACAGTCTACAAAATACTCCTCAAAACTGTCAAGGTCATCAAATGCAAAGGAAGTCACAGTTAAGAGGAGCCTAAGGAGACTTCCTGAATCAGAGCAACATGGTGTCCTGGATGAGATCTGAGAACAGAAAAGAAACATTAGGCAGAAATTAAGAAAATGTAAATGAAGTATGAACTTTAGTTAATACAGTGTATCAATATTGATTCATTAATTGTGACAAATGTGACATACTATTGTAAGATACTGGGGAATCCGGGTATGGAGTATGTGAGAACTCTATTATTAGTTGAATTTTTCTATAAATCTAAACTGTTGACTTCTTTTAAAGTTTATTTTAGAGGGCATCTGGGTGGATCAGTTAAGTGTCTGCCTTTGGCTCAAGTCATGAACCCAGGGTTCAAGGGATCCAGCCTGACATCTGGCTCTCTACTCAGCAGGGATCCTGCTTTTCCCTCTCCCTCTGGCACTCCCCCTCCATGAGCTTTCTCTCTCTCTCTTTCTCTGTCAAGTAAATAAATAAAATCTTTTAAATAATAAAATTATATTTAAAAAATTAAAATGTTTATTCTAAAAAGACAAATGTGAATTGCGTGTGCTTCCTTATTTTATTTCCAATTTTTCAGTTCTCAATTTAAATAAATTCTGGAGGTTTTCTAAGATCAGTTTTGGAAAAGTTCTACTTTTTGAGGCAGTTTTAGGTTCACAGTAAGACTGATCAGAAAGTACAGAGATTTCCTATATATTCCACATTTTATTTTATTTTATTTTTTGTGAGATATTTTTTCTTCTTAGTTGTTTTTATTTAAACTCCAGTTAGTTAACATAGAGGGTAATAAAAGATTCATATGTAAGATTTAATGATTCATCACTTACATACAACACCCAGTGCTCATCACAAGTTCCCTCCTTACCCCCATCACCCATTTAACCCATCACCTCTGACGACCCTTCCTTTGTTCTCCATAGTTAAGAGTCAGGGTTTGCCAGAGATTTCCCATATATTCCCTTCCCCCACCCATGCATAGTCTCTCCTATTACCTATAACTTTACCAGACTGGTACATTTGTTGCATTTGATGAACCTACACTGATACATGATTATCATCCAAAGTCTAGAGTTTACATTAGAGTTCACTGGTGGTGTACATTCTATGAGTTTGAACAAATTTATGATGACATATGGCCACCATTATGGTATCATACATAATAGTTTTTCTACATTGTATTTCTGTTTTTTTTAAATAACATTATGTTGATGATAACATTCATTTTTCTCAAAATTATGCATGTGTATAGTTATAAAATAAATGAAATGCAAGACTTAACACAACTCTTTTCTTATAGAGCTTGTTTTCACACATGAACAAACATATCAAGGAATTTGTCAACCCCCACCAACTTGAAGAATTCCGTCATAGTGTCTCTGTTCTTCTCTGATCTGGACATATTGTGCTTTAGGCTGCCATGTCTTTCACTCTGTAATGCTTTTCAGTATTATCCTGGGATGCCTTTTGATTTCTGTCCTCTGTAGGATTATATTATTGTTTTCTCAATTCTGTGCCCTCCTCTTTGTTGGCTTACTCCTAGGATTTCTTTTCCAATTTATTTCTGAAGAAGAATACCTGAGAGGTAAATTTGGAGATATTGCTTCTCTGAAAATGACTGTTTTATCCTCATACTTGTTTGAAAACTTGACCGATTGAAGAACAAATTGTTATAGATCACTTTTTCCTCAGGAAACATTATGACATTATTTAAATTTTTTTCAGCTTCTATTATTGTTTTTGCAAAGTCTAGTTCCTTTTCTGTTTCTGATCCCATTATATTATCTATTGTTTTTCCCTTTGGAAAGTTTTTAATAGCTTTTCTTTACCTCTAATATTTAAAAACTTTCCCATGGCATGCCTTGATGTTTTTATTGCTTTTGTTTTATTTTACTTTATTGATTTGGGCTGTTTCATGCTTTCAAAATGGAGTTTCTCTATATTATTATTAATTATCATCCTCATCATTATTGTTTTACAATTTCTTTTTTCTTTGTTTTCTCTTTCTTGAATTCCTAATGTAAAACTTCCTCCTAATTTTTGGTTTATTCTTGAAAAATCCTGACAAGTCACTGGTGGAAAGAGAGAGTGAGGGACAGGGAAAAACCAATAGAAGAATTTGCTAAATGCTTGTTAAAAGAATTAGTCCCCTCAGTTTCCCATCTCTCTCTGATGCATGCTCTTAATTATTCCTTTCTCATAATATTAGGAGGTGGAGAAATGGAACCAGAGCATACTTAGGTTTTTTACATCAGGTCTATTGAAGAGAGGGGAGAGTAAGAGAAATTTTACATTCTCAAGAATGGAACTTCAGGTTCTTGTTCCTCATTAGCTCCTATAATGCTAGACAGGATTCTACAATCCAGCTTCCTTTCCTTTTCAACATCTCCTTCTGTGGCTTCCGTTATACATTTTCTTTTTGTTGTGCTTTGCCTCATGCAGTTTTTATGCCATTTTTTAAAATTCTTTTAATTTTAATGTGATTTCAAGAGACATGTTCATAAAGGTTAAATTTACAATAGATAGTTATATATTTTAAGCCAGCAAAAGTCAAACACAAGGGCTTACATCATCGATATAACATTTATTTATCTTACATCATAGACACATTTTTTTTAAAGATTTTATTTATTTATTTAACAGACAGAGATCACAAGTAGGCAGAGAAGCAGGCAGAGACAGAAAGAGGGGGAAGCAGGCTCCCCACTGAGCAGAAAGCCCAATGTGGGACTCAATCCCAGGATGCTGATATCATGACCTGAGCCAAAGGCAGAGGCTTTAAACCCACTGAGCCACCCACGTGCCTCCATAGACACATTTAAAGTGGAAAAACTGAGGAATAGAGCTTTAAAGAAAATCACAGGGAATATATGGGAAAAGAGCAGGAGGTCCTAAATCAAGTACCTTTGTCCGAATTTTGCTGCAATCTCTTTTGGAGTATTTTTCCTTCTTACTATTTTGTGTTTTGTTTTGATTTTTGTTTTTTTCCCCCCTCCACTTTCTTCAGTTCTCCTTTATCTTATTTCTCTAATTTTCACAAACTGATATTTCTGGGCCTACAAGAGGATGTTTGAGGAGTATATTGAACTCCCTCTGTGATAAACACTAAACATCTTCTAGGAGCATAGATTTTAGTGCAGTAGAGTAGGAAAGGAAGAACACCACTTAAATAAAATAAATATATATAATAAAATTAAAAACTTACTTTTGTTTTCTAAAGAAATACAAAACCTTCAAAGGATGTTTGTGATTGTCCTTGTTCTAAGAATCTCCAGACACATGAACTCTTATTTCTCTGCCCTCAGGCACTTGAAGAGAGAGTTTTGAGAAACTCTGCTAGAGGAACTAAAATGGTTGTTAGAACTGGGCCTTCCCAGAGTCACAAAATCTTTCACTGCAAATAATAATCTCAGAGGAAATTCACCTTTCAGAACATTCATTGTTTACATGAGAAAAGCAGAATTCAGCAACTGGTTTGAATACAATGTTTCTCTGAAACACATTACAAAGAATCTCTAGGGCAGTCTCTAAGGCAGACAGTTATTCCTCAGAGTTTTAATCAGTCAATCAATTAAATCAGTCTGAGTCTCATGAATAAGAACCACTGTGCTTTGTGAAAATTCTCTAAAATATATGTATTAAATTTTTTGGAGTCCTCGAACAAAATCAGTGGTTTACATATTAAAAACTGCAAGGCATTTATATGCTAACTTTTCATTTCAATCAGATGTTATTCTCTATTTTCTATAAAAGGTCATAAAATAACAAGTCTAATACATTAGTTTAGGCTGTGTTATTAGCATGTGAGTGGTCATGTGTAATAAACAACAATACAATAAAAAGTAAGGTAAATCAAACTGCCTTATTTTGCAATTTGAATCTCTGCCTCTTGTTTTCTTTGTACTCACTGCCTCTTATTTTTTGTTTAAATTTAAGCGCATGCAACACAAAGAAATAATAGGATGATCAGAATATAAATAGGAAGCTTTGATGTGAACAACTAAAAAGTTGGAGTTGGATGGGTGTAGGAGAAAAAAGTTTAAATAAAAATGGGTGCTTTGGTAAAATCAGATAGAGCCCTTACACTATCATTATGGGTAGACTGAGAATGTAGACTAGAGCAGGGTGGCCAAGGAAATCAACATAGTATTTGTAGACAAAGAGTGACAAAAGAGGAAACAAATAAGCCATAAGCAATTCAGTAAGGCCCTATGGTGATGTCATTTCTGAGCTGCAGAATAGAAAGGGAGTTGAAAAATTAGTTGACTCTTGATACTATTCTTTTAAGACTCCTGACTTCCATAACAGTATATCTTCTGTTTTTTTCCCCACATCTCTAGCAGCTGCTTCTTCTCCATTACTTTTGCTAGCAATTCCATATTTTTCTGACATATTGAATTCCTGAGCTTTCATCTCATCTCTCTTTATTGTTTTTGCTGTAGGAATTACCTATATATCAAAGACTCACAAATTTTTATCTTCAATAAAAAACTTACTTCTGACCTCTAGACTTGACTACCCAGCTATTTACTTTATACCTTCACTTAGATACCTCACAGGCATCTGAAAATTAAGATGTCCAAAATTAAAATCAATTTTCTATATCAAATGTATACATATCCTAGTTTCCAGTTTCCACCTCATTGAATCACACCATCATCAAACCAGTTTCTCATGCCAGAAAAATGGGATACTTTCTTGAAGAGAAACATTTGTGTTCTTTACTCCATATATAATAATTTTTATTATGCCTCCAAAAAATTAATTTTTTTCTACTTCTCTCCATATATATTTCCTCAGCTGAAACCCATAATTCTCACTTGGGTCATTCTAACGATTTCCTAATTTATTTTCCTGTTTCATTCATGACCTCCTGCAGTCCATAGCTACATAATAGCCATAAAAAACTGTTTCTAAAACTTAAAGTGTATTATATCACTTTTCTTAAGCTTAAAACTTTTAAATGAATTTGAAATACTTTTTTAAAATGTTACTATGACATCATTTACTTCAGAGCCAATATTGATTCGACAAATGTTTTTGGAGAATCTTCTATGAAGCAGGTCAAGTTCTAAGCATTGCTGAGTGAACCAAACATAAAAAAGCAAAACAAACAAACAAAAAACCACTAGTATATTCAAATGTACATTTTAGTGAAAATAGCTACCCTATTTTGAGTGTTTTAAACTATTCAGTAACCCAACGTAAAAGTTAAAACTTTTCACACCTATCTTCAACATGAATGCCTTTGTATCAGCAAGATTTATTTGAAGTGGCTGATACAGTTTTGCAGAATACTTAATTTATTAGATAAATATCTATTGAGAAACTATCATTCAGCAAACATTTGAACAACACTAAGAAGCAAGAATTCCCTTGTCTTCTAAACAATTACACTTTAACCTGTAACTGACAAGTTACAAGATAAATAGATGAAACGTATGTGAGATAGCTATAAATGTTTAGGAAGGATTAGAAGGGAGATGAGGATCTGAGAGATGGAGTTTGTATTTAGGTGGTTGTTGTGACAAAGTGAATGATGTAGAGGCTAGTATACAAGAGAGACAGAACTAAGGGGTCTCAGGTTTTCTAGAGCTGCTGTCAAAACTACCACAGACTTGGTGGCTTAAAACTATAAAAAGTTATTCTCTCATAGTTCAGGAAATGTGAAATCAAGGTATTATCAGGGCCACACTCTCTCCAATCTTCCCCTGCAGCTTTCCTCGTCTCTTACATCTTCTGTCTTTTAACAGCAGTCTGTGGCATCTCTTGCTTTATGCCAGCCATATTCCCAATTTCTGTCTCTACTTTCACATGGCTGTCCTGTCTCTGTGTATTTCACTACATCTCTGTTTTATTTTTTTATAAGGATATACTAGTCATGGATCAGAGCCCACCATAACCCAGTATGACCTTTTGTTAACTATTTTTATCCACAAAGATCCAATCTCCCAATAAATTCACATTCAGAGGTACCAGGGATATTTAACATATATATTTTTAGAGGGGGAGGGGTTGCCATGCAATCTGTAGTAGTTACATTCCAATAGCTCCAGGAGGTCATGAATGTTAGGAATACAATATTCAACTCACAACAGTCTGCTCTCTGACCTCCAATAAGTCACATTTGTAATATGTAAAACATACATTCACTCTATCTCAACACTTCCATATGCCTTAGCTCATTCCAGCATCAAACATCTCATTTGGAACTCATTCAAGGTACTATATGATTGGAAGCTACCAGCAAGACCTGAGGACATGTTTATCCTAAACACTGAATGGAACCCATGTATAGTAATAGAGCAATAGTCCAATGCAGTCAATAAGATTTTCTTTTATGTTGCTTGAAAATACTACCACAACTTAAGCTTCTGAAATGATACATTAGAAATTGATGGTAGAGGGGCGCCTGGGTGGCTCAGTGGGTTAAGCCACTGCCTTCGGCTCAGGTCATGATCTCAGGGTCCTGGGATCGAGTCCCGCATCGGGCTCTCTGCTCAGCAGGGAGCCTGCTTCCTTCTCTCTCTTCTCTGCCTGCCTCTCAGTATACTTGTAATTTCTCTCTGTCAAATAAATAAATAAAATCTTTAAAAAAAAAAAGAAATTGATGGTAGAAAAAGCAATAGAATGATATAACCAGCTTTTTTTGTTTATATTTTATGTTGGGTCCATATAATTTGCAGACACAAAATTAAGGGTTAATTATGCATACTAGAAAACAAATAGTTCTAGTATTCAAACAAACAAAAAAAAAACCTATAGGCTTAGACTCTAATGATAGATTCCTAAGTGCCTCAAATTATGGCTATAACGCAATAAGAAAAATAGTTTTATCTATCTTAGCAATAGAATAAAATGATCTGTAACTAAAATACTCTGCCTAATTGTTACGAGCTGAATTCTGTTACCCACAAATGTATGTGTTGAAATCCTAACCCCCAGGACCTCAGAATGTGACTGAATTTGAAGATAAGGTCTTTTAAGAGGTAATTAACTTAAAAATGAGGCCTTGAGCATGGGTCTCAATCCAGTCTGACTGGTATCCTTATAAGGAGAGGAGATTAGTACACATGAAAAGACTTGGGAGCTGCGTACACAGAATAAACATACATGTAAGGGCACAAAGAGAAGGCAGCCATCCACAAAGCAAGGAGAAGGTTCTCAGAATGAAATCTTAGACTGTCCAAAACAGATTTCTGTTGTTGAAGCTACCCGGTCTGTGGTATTTTGTTATGGCAGCTCCAGAAAACTAATACACTTGTAAAGATTTTCCATATATGTGATCATAAGTTTTCAGGAATTACAAAGTAATAAAATGTGCTTAATGCTGGGGTGCCTGGGTGGCTCAGTGGGTTGAGCCTCTGCCTTCAGCTCAGGTCATGATCTCAGGATCCTGGGATCGAGCCCCACATCGGGCTTTCTCGTTGGTGGGGAGCCTGCTTTCCCCTCTCTCTCTTCCTGCCTCTCTGCCTACTTGTGATCTCTCTCTCTGTCAAATAAATAAATAAAATCTTTTAAAAAATGTGCTTAACAAATATAATTCAATTTGTGATAGTTTAAATAAAAATTTTAGACATTATAAAATCTGAAATTATTATTAGGAGAAATTATTACTGTATTTCAGAAGTAAAAAAAGGTTCTCCAAATCATTCCCCCCTGACAGAATCTGATATACAACAGCTTTTAGATTACACACTTTATTCTTAAATATTGAATCTGAAAAACAGCAATTAAAATGATCACTTTTACATGAGCAGTTTTGCATTAAATTTTAATGAAAAATTTTATTTACTATTAAGTAAAAAAAATGTAGTATAAACTATTGAGAAATTTGATAAAATATATGAATTGAAATATTTTTTCTCCTTATGAAATTATCTTAGAGATAAATTTACATTTGATAACATCATAGTAGGCTTCATATATAATTCTTATTTTCTTCAGTTTTATCTGTGGATAATAGTAGAGACTATGTAAATGCAATTATTAATTTTATATACTTATTAACTTCATATAAAACATTGTGTACAATCACTGGTATATTATAAACTCTTATACCTTGTCCCCTTTCTTTCTCTCTCTCTCTTTTAAAGTATTTCCTTGAGAAGTGCCTCAAGGAATTCCTTGTATGGTTTTAAGAGTCAATGTAATGTCTTACCTTTTTTATTTTTAAGATTTCTTTATTTTATTTTAGGGAGAGAGTGACCCTGAGTGGGAGGGGCAGAGAGAAAGGAAGAGAGAATCTCAAGCAGACTCCATGCTGACCATGGAGCTGGAGGCAGGCTTGATCTCACAACCCTAAGATCATGACCTGAGCCAAAACCAAGAGTGGGATGCTTAACTGACTGCACCACCCAGGTACCCTTACTGTGTTACATTTTTAAACAAATTTTCAAAGTAAAACAATTTTTTTCATATAATTTCCCTTGAGGTTTTTATATTTGATCAAAGCTTGTTATTTTATCTTTTCTGTAAATACCTTCTATCATAAGTGTTATAGCATTTATCACATTCTGAAAATAGGTCTTTACATTGTTAGCTTTCCTTTTCAATATAATTGTCTCAGTTTTAGCTCTGTACATGGTCGCCATAGTAAGACTGTTCTGAATTAAAGACATTCGAAAAGAACAGAAAGTGTGAATTTTAATAAGATAAATATAAAAGTTTTGGGGGAGCCTCGGTGGCTCAGTCAGGCTGAGGTTCCCCACTCAGTGGAGAGTCTGTTTCTTTCTTTCTCTCTCTCAAATAAATAAATCTTAAACAAAATAAAACAAAAACAAATGCTTTTGGTACTGTGCCATGTTTTGACTAACTTATACTAAATATTGATAAAACACAGAGAGAAAAACACAGGTTCCAGATATAATCATGTAAACATACATAGAGGGGAGGCAAACTAGAATAGGGCAGAAGGGATTGGGAAAAGACCTCTGAATGCTGTTTTGTGTGATGAGAAAATAGACCAAAAGAAATACTGTAAAAATGAGTTATCTTCACCACCTAATCACAAGCCAACATCATTTATCATACGTATGTGTGTAAAATATATGTATATGTGTATAAACATATTTAGGCATACATACAGATATGTGTATATACAAATTACATCTATGAAATTTCTAGATAAATGCCTAGGTTTCAAATAAAAGTTTACCTAGACAAGAGTTGGGAAATGCTGCAAAAACTAGAAAAAAAACAGTTGTAAAGGCCCCAAAGTTGCATGTAGATCATATTATGGCTGTTCTCTCTTTAGCTTCAGAGAGAAAGGTAATGTCAGAGAGAGAGTTTGCAAAGCCTTAATTTGCAGTGATTATCAAGATCACAGAGACAATGAGTCAACTTAATAAACCTTTAAGGACTATTCATGTGTGAATTTGAGAATGTAAAGTCTAATTTACTGAAAAGATAATGTAATGGTTAAACAAATGAAAGAAATTGCACAATGATTGGGTGCACAGTGAATCACAGATGAACATATTAATACTGTTAACCTAAGGAGCCTTTTTGTTTTTAAATTTTAAATCAAGCAGAAGGTGGTAAGATCTGCCAAATAAAGTCTATTCTAATTAGATGTGAAGATAAAATTCTGTCTTTCTCTATCTAGTTGATTTCAACTCACTGGTATAAATCCTGGGGCAGAAAAATATTTATGACAGGCATGCATTCTAGTTAAGGGTGGGAACGACTTTGCTAAAAAGTACAGAAGGAATTCAGGTCTCCCCTTTTCCTTTTGTTGCATCTGGACTTTCACATGTGAGAACACCTCTTGTATATTAGTTTCCGTGTAAGTTGCAAGTGGATTGAATGGGAAATGGGCATAAAGGGACCATTCTGCTCATTGCTTCCTGTTTGTATTGCTATGATTTAGTTCCTTCTGAATAGATCTTTCATTATGTCAGATTCAACCCAGTCTAGCCATAAGAATTGTATTTGACTTAGTAATATAGCTCTGAAAGAGGGTAGTAAAGTTCATTCACGTCTAAACTTATCATTATTCCCTCAGTGGAGATAGAGGTACTAAACAACCAGGTAGAGTCATTCAGAAAGGACACATTTCTGACTTCTAATTCTATCATGATATTGTATTTTTTCTAAGACCCTATATTCTTTATTATATCACAGAAGAAATTATTGGACATAATCATGCTTAAATAAGACTATTAAATAGGGCCATGTGGGCACTATAGTCAGTTGAGGGTCTGACTCTTGATTTTGGCTCATGTCATGAGCTCAGGGTCAAGGGATAGAGCCCCACAGTGGACTCTGTGCACAGAGAGGAGTCTGCTTCAGATTCTCTCTCCCTCTCCATCTGACCCTCCCACTCGTGCTCTCTCTCTCTCTCTCTCTCTCTCTAAAATAAATAAATAAATCTTTAAAAAGACTAATAAATTTATTCCAAAAATGAAAACCAGTTTCAAACTCATAGCAATATTTTACAATAATACAGAATAGTTCCTCTTCCATTTTTTAAAAATTATGGTAAAATGTATATAACATAAAATTCACTATCTAAACCATTTTTAAGCATAGAGTTCAATGATATTAAGTGCCATCCATGGTGCTGTGCAACCTTCACCATCTTTCATCTCTAGAAATAGTCTCATCTTACAGAACTGAAACTCTATACCCATAAAAAAATAACTCCTCATCCCATTCTTCCCAAGCCCCTAGCAAAAACTATTTTATTTTCTGCCTTTATGAAATTGACTATTCTAGTTTCCTCATACAAGTGGAATCATAGAGTATTTGTCTTTTCATGTTTGCCTTATTTTAGTTAGTATAATGTCCTCAGGTTTCATCTATGTTGTAGCATCTATTCAAACTTCCTTCCTTCTTAAAGTTGAGTAATAAATGATCTATTGTATGTACATACTGTATTTTGATTATCTATTCAGTTGTCAACGGACATTCATGTTGCTTCTGCCTTTTACCTATTATGAATAATGTTTCTATAAACATGTGTGTACAAATATCTCTTGGAGACTACTCCCGTGTATGTACCCAGATGTGGAATTGCTGGATCATGTGGTAATTACAGTTTTAATTTTTTGAGTAAGTGTCATAATACTTTCAACGGTGGCTGCATCATTTTACATTTCTACCGACAGTGCTAAGTGTTCCAATTTCTCCACATCCTTTTAATATTTGTTACAGTTTTATTTTTAATAGTGGCCATCACAGTGGGTGTTAGGTGATATATCATCTTGATGTGGATTTGCATTTAGGTGATATCTCATTATGATTTTGACTTGCATTTCCTTAATAATTAGTCATATCGAACATGTTTTTTTTTTAAGATTTTATTTATTTATTTGACAGAGATCACAAGCAGGCAGAGAGGCAGGCAGAGAGAGGGAGAAGCAGGCTCCCTGCCGAGTAGAGAGCCTGATGCGCGGCTTGATCCCAGGACCCTGCGATCATGACCTGAGCTGAAGGCAGAGGCTTAACCCTCTGAGCCACCCAGGCACCCCATATTGAACATGTTTTCATGTGTTTTGGCCATTTGTATATATTCTTTGGAGAAATGTCTATTTAAGTCCATTCCCTATTTTTGAATTAAGAATTTTTGTTGTTGGGTTTTAGGAGTTCTCTATATATTCTGGATATTAATCACTTATCAGATATATAATCTGCAAGTATTCTCTCCCATTCTGTGGGTTATTATTTGTTTTCTTCTAAAGATTTTATTTATTTATTTGAGAGAAAGAGTGCACAAGAGTGGGGAGAGTCAGAGTCAGAAACAGAGGGAGAAGCAGACAGCCCGTTGAGCTGGGAGCTCGATGTGGGACTTGATCCTGGGACTCCAGGATCATACCCAAGCCTAAGGCAGTCGCTTAACCAACTGAGCCACCCAGACACCCCAATTTATTATGCTGATAGTGTTTTGATGCACAAAAGTTTTTAAATTTCATGGAGACCAATTTGGTTTTTTTTTCTTTTGTTGTTTGCGTTTTTGGTATCATATCCAAGAAATAATTTCCCATTCCAATGCTGTGAAACTGTTGCCCTATGTTGTCTTCCAAGGGTTTTACAAATTTTAGCTCTTATGTTTACATCTTTGATCCATTTTGAGCTACCTTTTGTATAAGGTGTTAAGTAAGGGGTCAAATTCCCAAATTCATTTTTTATATGGATATCCATTTTTTTCCCAATGTAATTTATTAGAAAAACTGTTCTTTACCTATTGAATGGTCTTGGCACACTTGTTGAAAATCATTTGGCCATGCTATAGTCTCTTTATAAGGCTTAAACTTCACTGTAGCATAAGATGATCTATAATGGGTCAGCTTTAATATAGAGAGATTTTCTTTCTTGATAACCCTTAATGGATTTTTAAAACTTTGGCAGGACACTATGAGAGTATATTAGATGCAGATGCATCTATGACTAAAAATACAATTAAATAATATGGTTTAGTCTCTGATTACAGCCATTTTATAAACCAATGTAATCTATTTTTATACATTTTAAGTTCATTTCTCTTCATTTTCACATATTTCCATATATTTGAGCATATGAGGTGCTAGAATTGATTTCATTAGACACACACATATTCAAAGATAAGACTATTCAAACATCTGTATTTGTCTATTCATTCATTTTTTAAGTTGAAGTATAATTGACATATGATGTCAAATGTACATCATAGTGATTCAATATTTTTATACATTATGGAAAAATCTCCACTACCATCTGTCACTATACTATGTTATTATGATATTATTGACTATGTTCCCTATGCTATATATTGCCTCCCCATGTCTTACCGATTTTATAACTCTAAGTTTGTACATTCATTCATTATGTATTCATATATTCAAGTAGCTATTATTGAGGACCTGTTAAATGACAAAGCATTGTGAGGGGTTCTGGGTCCACAAAAGTAAAGGAAACCAGACATTGTCTCTTAAGGTCACTCTACATAAAAATAAGTAAAGATCTTAAAAGTCATAGGATCTATTATTAAAAAATACAAAGAGAATGTATAGAAGATATCTCTAGCTTAGAGAAAGAATATTAGGGATGCATTAGAGAAATATGGCTTTAGCTATATACAGTATACTGTACTATACACACATACATGCATATAGTACATACTGTACTATATATACATACATTATATATATGGCAATGTAATATATCTATGCACTAATGTACTATACATAATTCTATATCTATGTATAAATATTCAAATGTAAAATAATTTTCTATATTGAAATACTTCTAATATTTATGTGAGGATAGGCAAGGCACATATAAACTGTCCCACTACAATGAACATCCACTATATTGCATAAAATAATTCATGAAATTACTTTTAAAACTTCTCTAAAATTTTTATCTATAGTCTTCTTTCAATAGAGTGGTAAGTTTCAAATTTCAACTCTTTACACTGCAGATTGCTGTTCTCCTTATTAGAGAAAAAAAAGCTCCTGGATCAAAAAAACAGATCTAGCATTCCCATTAAAGATACGTCTTCCTTTGGAATTACTTCAAAGGAGATTGATTCCAAACAAGACTCCGTGTGAGGCAAAGCACCCACATCACACCCTTAATAGATACCTTTTGTTAAAGCTATCATCTTAGAAAACTTTAAAAGCAGTGGCAAAACAATAAATAAATAAATAAATAATAAATAAAGCAGAGCTTTGTGAGCTATAGTCCATTAGAAGAGCTGTAACAAGAACTTCACTTTTCCAGGGTTTGATATTTACTAAAAATTGTGTTGGTTTCTTCTGGCAAATTAAAGCTGCCTTCTTTTTTCTCAAACCACCTAGATAAATACCTTTTTGGACTTCTCAGGTGAAGCAGAGCAAACCTCACATGGTGATCACACATTTTCCCTCTAATCCTCTCCAATCATAAACCGCTATTCTATTTGAACACCTTTCTTAAGACAGATCTAAGTGAATCTTGTCCGTGTGATGTGAGGTGGATATGGATGACTAGGATAAGCTCATTCAGGGTATTCTGAAGGTCATTTGGTGGTGAAAGTAGATATCCCAACTCATCCTTCCACTTTGCCTTTCAGGGGCTCTCCGTTAAGTAGAGACAAAATTTAAGAGAAATTCCCAGCCTGAAGTCAATGAAGGCTATGCATTTTCTTAGCAGAGTATTAGCTGGAATGGAAAGACCATAATGAAACTATTTAGCTTTGTTTCAATTCCGCTTAACCAACTCCGTTAAGAAAATTTGGCATATTTTACAATGTAACGAATATATCCTACAGAAATAATTAAAATAGATTATTGCTTTTTGTATTTATTTCTATAAAGGGATTTAAAATGAAAATGCTGCAATATAGTAAAATTCTAATAAGATTTGCAGACATTAGTAAGTGAATGCTTTCAAAATCTATTGAATTAAGCTTACTCTTCAAAAATTACTGAGCTAAAGTAGATGCTCAAATGGAGCCAGATACAAAAGTACAGCTTGAAGGATGTATGAGAAAATTGAGTAGATAGAAAGAACCCTGTTTAACAATTATACTTTTATGCCACTATTTTTTTTATTTTGAAAAATAGGTTTTTTTAATAAAAATTTTTGATGTAGATTAAAAAGTGTTTGAATTTATTCATTTTAAGTTTGTAATTAGAATTTGGAATTTCTCCCTTTCTTTTTTTTTTTTAAGATTTTATTTACTTATTTTAGAGACAAAGAAAGAACACATGATTGGGGAAAAGAATGGGAGGCTGGCAGGGGAAGGTGGAGGGAGAGAGAATCTGCAGTGTACTCTATGTGAAGCCCAATATGAAGCTTCAGAGGGGAAGCTGGATCTCACAACCTCAAGATCATGACCTCAACCGAAATCAAGAGTAGGCCCCTTAACCAACTGAGCCATTCAGGCACTCCTTAAATTTCTTCTTCTAATTCTAACATGGTAACTATTGCTTATAAAAATTATTATTATTATTTCTGAATATTTTATTTATTTGAGAGAGAGAGATATAGTGAGAGAGAGAGAGCACAAGCAGAAGGGAGATCGAGAAACAGGCTTCCCGTGGAGCAGGGAGCCTGATGTAGGGCTCGCTTCTACGACCCTGAAATCATGACCTGAGCCAAAGGTGGATGCCTAACTGACTGAGCCACCTAGGCACCTTGCTTGTAAAAATTACTGAAGAATAATTATTCTTCATTCCACATGGTTAACACGTCCAAATGGCAGCTCCTCGTCCCCAATCAGTACTTCTTTCTCTTGCTCTGCCTCACTTTTTCCTTTTCAATTTTCTTCCTCTCCACCTCCCTTTCCTTTTCCTTTTCTTTTGGAAATATTAATGAAAAGAATCTTTTCAAACATAAAGCATGTTTGTCCTATCCCAGGGATTGAGTTTCTGTTAATGAACTGGCTGTCCTTAGAAATCAAAGAAAACACTCTTTTTAAAAGACCGAAATACTATTCTTTACTCTCCAATAATGCCTAACAGGACTTGAAAATGCTCCCATATTCAGTCCTTAAGAATAAAGAGTTCAGGGACACCTGGGTGGCTCAGTCAGTTAATATCTGCCTTCAGCACAGATCATGATTCCAGAGTCCTGGGACCGAGCCCCATATCGGGCTGCCTGCTCAGGGAGAAGACTGCTTCTCCCTCTGTCCCTCCCCGGCTCATACTCTCTCTCTCCCTCTTTCTCTGACAAATAAATAAATAAAATACTAAAAAAATATAAAGCATACAAGTCTCTATTCTAAACCCACCATACTAAGACACAGAGACCTAGTTCCTCCCTCCCTCCACATGCTAACCTTATTCAGCATACACATGCCTGTCATGACAGGCAACATCCAAGTTATATTGGAAGATAGAGAGAAATCATCATATATTAACGAATTAAAGCTATAGCTATAGTTCACTTATAAAAACAGAACTATGTGCTGACCTAAAGAGCCCATATTAATCTTCATTATGGAGATGAGTGTATGAAAACCTTGGTTGGATGCTGACCTTCCCTTCCTTCCTTTATACTGACACCAGGCAATGGCATCCCTGTATCAGCAACACTCAAAATTCTAGGTAATATTAAATTACAAAATCCATAACTTCTCAACACGGAAGTGAGCTAGTTTCTAAATCCCATTTTGTAAAATGCCTCCCTAATCATTCCTCTTCTCACCACCACCTAAGACTATCATCATCTCTCCCCTGGTATTACTGTCACCACTTTTTAGTCGACTACACTCCTCTCTATTCTCTTCTTCTTTGAGTCCATTTCCCATACTGACAGAGTTTTGTTTCTAAAAGTAAAGATTAAATTATATAACAACTCAGCTTAAAAACATCCAAAGGCTTTCAGATGTCTGGATCAAGTCCAAATTTCTCAGTGTGATAGCTTAGGCCCTTCATATTTCCATCCAGCTACATTTACCTCTGGCTGTTTAGATCCATTATTTTCAGCACAGCCAAAATAGCAGTGTCTTAATGTATCATGTTCTTGATATCATTGTGCCTTTAGTTATTTCTATTTCCTTTTATTTTTTTCTTGGAATATCCTTCTCTACATATCATCCTAAGGAATACTTGATACTATCATGCTTTGAGACTCCACCAAATATCAACCCTGTGGTGAAGCCCTCTCCCTTCCAACACTCTTTTTCTGACCCACATCCCTTAGAGCATTGAGAACTTTGTACTACAAGTATTTGTTTCTGTGCATGTCCTCCCCACAATGAAGTTTAGATATGCCAAGTCACCATCATCGCATTTATTCTCTGTATGAAGTTTTTCAAGGCCTTGCATTCCTTAGCCCAGAATCCATTGATTAAAAAATAAAATATTGGGATCCCAGAAGGAAGACAAGAGCAGTGGACTTTGTTGGAAGCTGTGTTATCATTAATAAACAATTCACTAACTAAATAATCAATTAAAATAAAATCCAGCCTCAACAGACATTGAATTCTTACAGTGGAAATAGAATCACAGTATAATAAAAAATGAATAATCATTATCCATCTATTTACAAATATGTTTTGAAAAAAAGGATAGGCCTGATATCAGCTAGTTTGAAACCTATCCTCACCGAGAATGGAAATCTTAGGAAATTAAATTTTTATTTCATATAAAAAAATCCCAGCTCATTGATTTCAACAATTAGCATTTTATTTTCATCTCATTAGTTTGGGTATTCAAGCTATATTGTCTCTAATTTGTTTCCCTCTAAATCCAGTCAAGGAATAGAAATAGCAGAGACACTAGAAGGGATGGGGGGAGATGGAGAGAAGATGGGGGAGAAGTGTGAGTGGAGCGTAGAAGGGAGATGATGAGTTAGATAAATGATAATATTGTTCTCCCACTAGGCTCCTTTTCCATACTCCTGAGACCAGATAACTTGGGTCTGGAATCTAAAGAGAGAGAAGCATACTGGAGAACATGAAATATAAGAGGGCTTTTTACAGAGATATCACAAACTTTTTATTTAACAAAAGACTCATGACATGAAGATTTGATGGTATCTTTCTTTTTGACAAAACTAGGAAGGGGGGGTTAAAATGTTCTCTGGGTGTTTAGATGAAATATGTATTTAACACTCAATCACTGTTATTATGAATCTGTTCAGACAAGTTAACAAAAAGGATAGTCAATAAATCTCAAATAAAAATGTAGAAAATTTCAGAGATTCTATAGTAAGAACTGATATTTGTCTTACAGATCTGACAATATTAATGTTAGAAAGGGATTTAGAGATGTAAGTTGAGTACCACTCCTTCATTTTACATAGAAGATATTAGGAAAGTGAGTTCTGGAACCATGAGATACATACTCCAGATTACACAACCAGTTAGCTGTGGAGCCAGTGCTTGAATCCTGATCCCATTTATTATTTGCTTGCATTTTCACACATTGGTCTATTTTCATTAGATAAGTGACATATTCATCATCTTGTTTACCCTCTTGCAAAATATGTTCTCCAAGCCCTTCTCTCTTTTCCCCTAAGACTTGCCTATGGTTTAGCTTGTTGACCAACAAGATTCCCTTCCAAGCTTCCTGAAAGTCAGTTAAAGTTTTGTAGGAACCTCTTCCAGTGCCTTACAAATAAATTTATAAGCAAGTTCATGCTTATATATTCGTGAAGTCCGATGACTTAAATCATGTATACAGACTTTAAAAAAAAATCACATATTTGGACTTTAAAAGCAATTTAGAGAGTATTAATTATTTTTAGTCAAGTTGCAAATATTTGCTTTCAAAAGGAAATAGCTACATATTTCCAAACTTCCTGGCTATTAGATAGTTATTTTGATCATTAGTGCCTTTCAGTTTGAAAAATAGGACCCATGACCTTTTGTGTGCAATAAGAGAGAGAGGAGACCTTGGCCAACAAAAATTGTTCATGAATTGTGAATTAGATTCTCTCCAAAGGATGGTTGCATATTTAGTTAGGTGATGAGTTATCAAAACATTGAAAAGGTTTTCTTTTCAAAAGATACATCTCTGTATCTACAAATTAATACACTAATGATTTTACTGTAACAAACTGCACCCATCACATACTTGAAACTCTTACATTAAAAACTAAAAGATTATGGGGCGCCTGGGTGGCTCAGTGGTTTAAGCCTCTGCCTTCGGCTCGGGTCATGATCTCAGGGTCCTGGGATCGAGTCCCACATCGGGCTCTCTGCTCAGCAGGGAGCCTGCTTCCTCCTCTCTCTCTCTGCCTCTCTGCCTACTGTGATCTCTCTCTGATAAATAAATAAAATCTTTAAAAAAAAAAAACTAAAAGATTATACTTGAAAGAACAAATTTAAAGTTACTTTAAACCATTGTCAGAACTGATGATATTTTATCCTAAAAGCCAAAAATTTTACCTATATCAACTTCATTGATGTATATAAACAGTTCATATTCCCAGTTATAATTTGGCAAATACATGTATTTAGATTGTTGTTAATTAGGCAATTCAAGTATTGAGTTATAGAATTAACTTACATAATCTTTATAAAAGTAGGATTAAAATGTACTTCCATTCATTTTTTGTTTTAATTTCAGAATTGGAGAAAACAAGATTTAGTATGTTACAGATTATTAAATACTCATTGGCTGGCAAAAAACAAAAGGTTGATGCCCATGGGAAGACAATTGTTGCTTAGAGAAGATTTTTATAATATGCTAAAGCAAACAGGAGCATTTGGATTCAAAACATTTAGTAACAGCATTTAATTCAGAAGGGAGATTGTAACATCTTCAAAATAAACACTGAGGAAATACATATAGCTTAAAATTAACAATTTCTTAAGAAAAATATTCTCAAGTTTTCATCCCTCAAAGAATGTAAGATTTTGTTATTTACCATAGCAGCTGAGTAAAAAACAACATGCATTATGGATAAAATAATATTTTAATGGTGAGCTTTTATTAAATGTTTATAGAATTGTAATTTATAGAACCATACATTTATAAGATTAATAATAATATTGCCCTTGAAGCAGTTTGATGTCTTGTCCATATATCAGCCCTAGAAAGTGAATGAATATTTATTTTTTAAGTAATTGGTGCCAATATGTTTACCTGAACTACCTTTCTTGGGAATTTTATACTTTCAGAATTTATAACAAGGGTATATGAGAAATAGACTTTGAAAAATAAATCAATGAATTTCATATTTTAAACCATTTCCTCTATTTCACCAATATTGTTGTTAGAAATGGATTATTAAAAATGTTTTAACTCAGGGGCACCTAAGTGACTTAGTCGTTAAGAGCCTGCCTTCAGCTTAGGTCCCAGCCTCCTAGGATGGAGCCTCATGTAGGGCTCCCTGCTCCCTCCTTGGCGGGGAAGCCTGCTTCTCCCTCTCCCACTTCCCCTGCTTGTGTTCCCTCTCTCAGTGACTCTTTCTCTGTCAAATAAATAAATAAAATCTTTAAAAAAATGTTTTAACCCACACACACCATGCGTGGAGTAGCCCTAGCATAAAGCTTTTTTTCTCAGCATGTTTTCCAGGTTAGCTTTTATCCCAGCTCTGTCATTTATTATTGTGAGCAGTGGTGGTAGTAGCAGCAGTCATAAAATAAGCCAAAAAGAGTTTAGTAAACTTCTAATTGGTACTTGCAGAATTTAATAAGGTCTCGTTTATTGTTGTGTATGACAAATATAGAGAACTATTATCTTCACTTAAATAGGTAGTTGAAATATGATCATCAATAAATGTTTTGGGTTTTTTTTTTTTTTTTTTTTTTTTTTTGCTATCCATTCCAAATTCAAGGTAACTTTCATCATCCTTTTGAGGATAGCATGTAGGCCCTTGATGAAGTCTCCTGGGATTCAAGTAGCTAGAGAAAGCTAACTTTTCTAGGACTCTGGTAAGACAGAGAACTACTCAGTGCTTCACTTCTGCCGCCTCTTGGTTTATTAACCGAATATACCTTATGCCTTGACCAATGAGATGCACTGAGCCACTAGGCTACCAGTCAGCAAAGCTCTGGGAAATAATAGTTTATGTGTATGACAAACATGTAGGGGAAATACAAGCTAGGTAGTTCTGCCATACAGCATATTAATAATGCTTGATATTCATTCTACATGTGTATAATGCAAAATTCCCATGATACTTCCCAAATTATAGCAGTGGTTCAGTTAAGTATAAATAGATTTCTTCATTTCCCCCTCAGTCTTTACTATGTTATAGATTACCAAATTGCATAATAGCTTGATTTCACAAACAATTATTATAATTTACTTTGTGCCAGGCACAAAGATGAAATGAATACAGCCCCAAAGCTAAAATCTCATTGGAGATATCAAACCCTAAAAAATAATTGTAATATAATGCATTGTGTTAACATGGAAATAGACAACTATGTGAGAACTGATAAGGAACGTGGTGATCTGTTTCAAAGAACACATTCTGAATGAAATAACAAGGAATCTAAAGAACGTAGAACATTTAGCTACTCTAAATAATGTCGGAAGGAAAGTTTAAAAGAAACAACATAAGGTATAGCCATCATGCTTCATTATAAGCAATCTGATATTACTGGGAAATATAGTAAGAGTCAAGCAATTTGAGCAATAAAGTTAAAGAAAAAATTAGAAGGCAAATAATGAGTAATCTTCATTTTATATTTTGTTAAAGAAATTAGTTGTTGACCACTGTATATGATGTAGGTATATTGGCACACTGTCATATCTTGATCAAAATAAATCTCAATGACACACAAGATATAGGTTTGGAGGTGGGAAAGTGAATCCATCTCTGGAAGGGAGGGATTGCAAAAATTTGTGTCCATTATTGAGATCAGCCATAAGAAATGAGTGACATGATCAGAATTATATTTTAAGTTGTGGTTGGTAGCCTCAGGTGCACATTAGAATAACTGTATCTCACTCCTCTCCTACTTAATCAGAATCTCTAAAGATAGAATCAAGGTATACCACTTTGAAAAAAGTTATCCAAACATATTTGAAGTGCAGTCTTGGTTGAGAAATACTATCTCAGTATATCACATTGATGGCAATATCAGGAGAATACATTTAAGTCAAGTGTTTTTATTTTTATTTTATTTTATCTATTATATCTGACAGAAATTAACCCATTAGGTCAAGCAAAAGGATACATCAGCCAACTATTAGGGTATCTTATGTGCTCAAAGGATGATGTGAAAAAAACTAGCCCTTGGGAAGTACAGAAATTAAGACATTTGTGAAGAACTCAACTGTGAGTGTTAATGGATATGACTTTCTAATATATTGTCATTAAAATTTTTGAGGTACCCGGTTTCTACATTTAATAATCAAAATGTTGGGAAAAGAAAATCTGATTGGCTAATCTTATCATGTGTCCACTGCCACACCATGGACAGGGCTATTAAGCAGAAGCATGGCTCCTTAGGGTCCAGCCCTGTGGGTGAGGGAGGAAGTTCTCAGAATAATGCAATCTGGCCCACCAACCTAATGTTGTCCATTGCACCAGCACACAAAGAATAGAATTAGAAAAATATTTTAAGGGACGACTGCAATAATTCATTTATAAGATAATTAAGAACTAACCTGTGATATGGTAAAGAGCCATGCAGTCTGGACCCAGATGTAACTTTTAATATCATGGGAAGTTTTTAAAGTATTCTGAAGTACAGAATCCTAACTTACAAAGTCAGTCAATCAGTTGGTATTCATAAACTTTAGGAATCAGAGACCTTATCAAATATATAATATAATGGTATAGTGATCTCAGACATTCCAGGAATGGTCAATTAAAAAATAGAGACACAATCTAGGGGCATCTGGGTGGCTCAGTGGGTTAAGCCTCTGCCTTCAGCTCAGGTCATAATCCCAGGAACCTGGGATCAAGCCCCGCATTGGGCTCTCTGCTCAGTGGGAAGCCTGCTTCCCCCTCTCTCTCTGCCTGCTTCTCTGCCTACTTCTGATCTATCTCTCTGTTAAATAAATAAATAAAATCTTTTAAAAAAAACAGAAACACGATCTAATAAAACTGAAACTGTACCTTTCAAGGTAATTTTATAATTCTTTTTTTTCATTTTTAACTGATTACATAGTAGGCATATAGTTTGTATTTAATAGATATCAAATAATTGAGCAAAATGATATTATGCATTTATATATAAAATATAACCAAATAAGTACAAATTTTCTTGAAGTGCTATTATATTAAGTAGGTTTCTGAGGGAAGAAGGAAGTCTGAAGTGATTCAGATTTAAGAAAAGAGTCTAGGTATTATATATGTACACATACACATATATAAAGCTGCTATATTTATATATATATGCTAACATACATAATCTGCATATATTATCAGCTAACATATAATCTGCTAGCATACAAAAGTACCTTCAATTGTGGTGAATGTTGAAGAAACAAGTTAAAATAAGACCTGAAGAACATTGCTAAGTGAATATATATTAAAGTACTGAAATCACAGTTTAATAATCTCCCAGAGGTCCATATGGAGGCAATAAATTATGAAGTTCCTTGGAAAGGTTGCAAAGCTTAGGACAAGAATATTTTATTTTGACAATTTTTGTATTTGCATATTTGATGACCGCATGTGAGTGAGGGGAAAAAAAGCAGTCGTTGTTGGTATTTCAGAGCCATCCTGAAGAAAGATTTAAAAAGGTCCATAAAAAGAAAAAGGAGAACTATATTGCCTTGATGTACTGACTCTCATTTTGAAAGATCACATAGCTTTTTACAGATTTAACAACCTGACATACAGATATCACTTCAACCTCTACTGAAATACAATCAGCCTAGGGGTGAAACTTACCTGTTATTAAACTGCCTCTAGCAGCACTACAAAATAGTTTAGTACAGAAAATAAAAGAGAAGGTCAAACTTCATTAAAACTTCGAGAAGAAGTTACCACAGACGGGCCTGGTGAATCCTGGGGAAGAATTGGTTGCAACCAGAGTAAAACTGCATTGAGAGAGGAGATAGTACTAAAATCAATCAATCAGTCAATCAATCAATCAATCAGAAATCATCCATTCTCTCAGGAACAAGGAATTAGATACAGAGGAATCAGGCCAGTAAAATGAAAACATCCATACCTTGGGTAAATGCATCTTGACCTTCCTCCTCCTCACTGTCTTAAACATTTGGGGGGGGGGGCGCTGGGGGAGGAGAGTTGTTAAAAGAAACTGTTCTGTCAGGAAATAAGAGTTTAGATTAACTGGGGCCTCGGTGGCTCAGTTGCTTAAGCATTTACCTTTGGCTCAGGTCATAATCTCAGGGTCCTGGGATTTAGTTCCCCATCAAGCTTTCTGCTCAGTGGGGAGCCTGCTTCTTTTTCTCCCTCTGCCATTCCCCCTGCTCATGCTCTCTCTCTCTCTCTCAAGTAAATAAGCAAATGTCTTTTTTTAAAAAGATACTACATTAAAAATTATTTTGCTATTGTTAAGGACATGAATTTGAAAGAGTTTTTCGTCATAAGATTTAATCAGAAGAAAGAAGTCATTGGCTAGATGGCTTTATTTTATTATATTTTTTAACGATTTTATTTATTTATTTGACAGACAGATCACAAGTGGGCAGAGAGGCAGGCAGACACAGAGAGAGGGGGAATCAGGTTCCCCGCTGAACAGAAAGCCTAATGTGGGGCTCCATCCCAGGACCCTGGGATCATGACCTGAGCTGAAGGCAGAGGCTTTAACCCACTGAGCCACTCAGGTGCCCCGGCTAGATGGCTTTAAATGATGAAAGTCTTAATATACCACATCAGCTCTATAAGAAATGCTCACTAAAATAATCCTTTATGTACCTTTAAATCTCACTTGTCAGGCAGAATAGGATTGCAGCACTGTGCAGGGAATAAATAAGCTAAACACTACTAATTAAGAGGAGGTGAGAATTTTACCTTTCCAGTATCTCAGTTCACACTCCTTGCCATGGGATTTCTTTTCTAGTGTCCAAAAATTCAGAAAAGATCTGCAAAGAGAATGCTCTTGGGTCTTTATTTTGCTGATACAAATATTGCATATTAAATTTACCTGGGAGAAAACTGCTATTTTTAGAAAATATAAACATCTGTACCTCATAATTATAGTAATCCACCAGGAAGAGAAGTAGAGACACATTAGTTTTGAGCAAACCATGACTAGCTTACTTGTCAGTGGTCAGACAGAAAATTCAGATCGTCTGACTTTAGGAAAGCCTGAGAGAGACACTCTAATGAGGAGTTCATAATGGCTGCTTGCCAAGAAATCAGTCGACTGGTCTCTTTCAGAGTCTATCATTCACCTCATTAGGCGAGTGAAAAATGGAGCCCCTGAACTCTGGCAACTTCATTCCCCACAGACTTCTGACCCATTGAAAGGCTAATCGTGAAGAACACTAACTCTGATTTGACAGTAATACATTTCAGGCTAGGGATGATACACAGCAGAAGAGTTTGAAGGCCCAAGTCTCTGGTTTTTCTTTGTAGCCCAAAATAAAAATTTTTAAAAAGATTTTATTTATTTACTTGAGAGAGAGAGGGAGGGAGCATGAGTGTGGGGGAGGGACAGAGGGAGAGAAAGAAGCAGGCTCTGCACTGAGCAGGGAGACCAACACAGGGCTTGATCCCAGGACACTGAGATCATGACCTGAGCTGAAGGCAGACGTTTAATCGACTGAATCACCCAGGTGCCCTAAAATAAAACAGAATTAAATTAAAAAATAAAACATATCAAACTACTGAATACTTGGAATCCCAGTTAAGATGCATTTTAAAGTTGTTTTTGCAGACCATCTGTTTTCTGATCAGAATTTAGCTATTGATACCCTGCTGAACTTTAAAAGTAATTTCATCTCAATAACACTTCTTTAAAGATGATTTCCTCCAGGGGCTCCTGGGTTGCTCATTCGGCTAAGTCTGCCTTTGGTTCAGGTCATGACACAGGGTCCTGAGATTGAGCCCCACATTTGGCTCTCTGCTCAGTGGAGAGCCTGCTTCTCCTTCCTCTGCCTACTTGTGCTCTTTCCCTATCTCTCTGTTAAATAAATAAATAAATAATAAAATCTTAAAAAGAAAATAAAAGATGATTCCCTCTATTTGACTTCTCATCCTTTATTCTCTTGTTCTCCTTGAACACTTCTACTTTCCGTTCTTTCATTCTTCTAGTCAGCTACTTACTATTCTGTTTCAAAAGTCTGTTCATCCTTCTATGTATAAATCACTATATTTTTGGTAAATACCTTATCGAAATTTAACATATACAAATCGCCAGTGTATGGTTATCACATCATAGAAACATCCATGTAAATTCTATCCAAATAAAGAAATAAAATACTATCAACACTGCAAGAGATCCACCATTTTTGTCCCTTTCCAGTCATTATTACCTTCTCCCTGAATGTAACCATATCCCTGATGTTTAACAATATTAGTTTTACCTATTTGAACTATGCAATAGAATAATAAATTATGTAATCTTTTGTGTCTAGCTTTTTGCATTCAACATTTTGTTTTCCATCTTCATCTGTACTGTTAACTGTAATTCTAGCCTGATCCTTTTCTTGCCTGATGGCATTTGATAAAATGGATAAATCCCAATTTATTTTCTATTCTAAAGCTATTGGACTTTTGGTTCTTCCAAGTTCTGGGCTATTAAAAATTGTTCCCATAAGTATTTTTGTCCATGTCCCATATTATTTCAGTTCTTTTCTATATCTAGGGACAGAATTTCTAGAGAATAACATCTATTTACATCCCCTTTAGCAGAAACTAAACAAACATTTTCCAAACTTACTGTACCGTTTTATAATTCCATTGACAGTATCTGAGTTCTATTTGCTTCATATCCTTGATAATTACCTTAAGACATTTTTTATCAAACTAAAAATTATAGTGGAGGAAAAGTGAAAGTAGCAAAAAAAGATATCAAAAATAGTAAAAGAATGCAAAAAATCATATTTTATGATGAAATAAAGAGCATCCATCCCCAAAATTACATTGTGTATGCTCTCCACGCTTTTGATGTCAGTTTTCTGGTGCATAAATCTCTCCTATGACCAATAATGTTTATATCAAATGTTTTGCCATTTTTTCACTTATTTATTTGAGCTTATTTATAACCAAAGTATCACATTGTGTATTGTTTCACTCCGTACACTATTAGGGGTGAGAAAGTCCTAACTGGACAGTACTGTATTAGACAACTATTTATAACACTACTCTTAGCAACTACACTAATTTCCCCAGGAAATTCAAATAACCTCTACTACAACAGTATTTCATTCCACCAACCATATACCATATATCTTCCAGTTTTATGAGATGAGGACACCGGTGCTCTTATATGTCTTCTACATTCTCCTTAATCAACTGTTATCTCTCAACTTCTCTAATTTATACCTACAACTTGTATTTTGTCTCTGTTGGCCAGACTTACATTTCATCATTTCTTCAGTGTTAAACCTTATAACTCATATAAATTGATTTGATCTACATATTTTTTTTTGGTGAACACTAAAATAGTATATTTCCTTCACTATAGAGAAAATATCAGGACTATATAGAACTCAAACAGAATATTATAATAGTCATGGCTGAATTAATTTTTCTGTTTTCATTTTACAACATCATCATGTTTTCAAAGAAATCAATCATCCCACTTATTTTTCAAAAAGTTAATTTTTTATTTTTTAATGAGAAACATTTGATTTTTAATTTTAGTTCCATTATAATTAAGACACATTGTTATGTGTATTAATAGAGTATTTCAGTAATTATGTAGATTACTTAGTGTTCATCACCATTAGTGTACTCTTAATCCCCTTTATCTGTTTCACCCATCCTTCCACCCACTTCCCCTCTGGTAACCATCAGTTTGTTCTCTATACCTAAGAGGCTGTTTTTTGGTCTCTCTTGTCTTTGTTCCTTTGGTCTCTTAAATCCCACATGTGAGTGATAGCGTATGGTATTTGCTTTTCTCTGAATTATTTAACTTAGCCTTATACCCTCTGGATCCATCTATGTTGTCATAAATGGCAAGATTTCATTTGTTGTGTCTGAGTAATATTCCATCGTGTATGTGTACATTGTGTGTGTGTATATACACACACACATATATACGATGTGGTTATCATTAGGTTATACACAATATCTCACGCATATAGCAGTCTATATTAAGTTGATGTTTGCTTAAATTTGAAACTTCTAAAAGCACTAAGTTTTTACTCATCTCCCCCAATGTTTTAGGTATATAGAGTCATATTTCCCATCCTTTTATTTTGTGAATTCCTTGACTGATTTTTATAGGTATACTTAATTATATTGCTTTTGTGCTTCCTACTTTTCTTAATCTGCTTATGCTCTTTCTTTTCCACTCAAGGAATCCCTTTAACATTTCTTATTGGGTTGGGTTAGTGATGATGAATTCCTTTAATTTTTGTTCATCTGGTTAACTCCTTATGTCTCCTTCTATTTTGAATGATAGCCTTGCTGCATAGAGTATTTTTTTTTAATTCTTTTGCACAGAGTATTCTTGGTTGCATTTTTTTTTTTCAGCACTTTGAATACATTATGCCATTTTCCTCTTGCCTGTAAAGTTTCTGCTGAAAAATTAACTGATAGTTTTATGGAGTTTCCTCAGTATATAACTCCTTTTTTCTTTTTTTCTCTTCCTGGCTTTTAAAACTCTCTATCACTATTTTTTGTCATATTAATTACTATATGTCTCAGTGTGGACCTCCTTGTGTTGATTATGTTGGGGGATCTCTGCCTCTTGGATCTGGATTTCCATTTCCTTCCTTAGATTAGGGACATTTTCAGCTAGTTTTTTCTTTGTTTGTTTGTTTGTTTGTTTTCAAATACATTTTCTGCCCCCTTTTTTCTCTGTTCTCTTTCTGGGATCCCTGTAATGTGAAGGTCATTATGCTTGATAGCATTACAGAGTTCCCTTAATCTATTTTCATTATTCTTTTTATTTCTCCTGTTCAGCTTGATTGCTTTCCATTGCTCTGTCCTTCTGGTCACTGATCTACTCTTCTGCTTCCTCTAGCCTATTATTTATTCTCTTGATAGAGTATTTTTAACTTTGGTTTTTATATTTTTCATCTCTGATCATTTTTTTGTTTTGTTTTGTCTCTGTTGAGGGTCATTGAGATCCTCCATTCTTTTCTCAAGTCCAATCTGTATCTATATGACTATTACTTTAAATTCTCAGGCACATTATCTCTGTTTCATTTAGCTCTCTTGCTGGGATTTTGTTGTTCTTTCATTTGGGATATATTCCTTTGCTTCCTCATTTTGTCTAACTCTCTGTGTCTGTTTCTATGTGTTAGGAAATGCAGCTACATCTCCTGCTCTTGAAAGTAGTGTTCTTATAAAGAAGAGTTCCTGTGGTGCCCTGTAGTGCAATGTTCTCTGTTCACCAGAAACTGGCTTTTCAGGGGTGCTTCCTATGTGTGTTTCATGCACTCTACTCTTATGACTGAGCTGTGTTTGCCTTTAGTACAGTCATCTGAAATGGCTGTGTTTGCCTGTTGTGGGCAGGGGTTGGTCCCTGTGTTGTTAGTGGGCCAGTTAGGGACACTTTGGGCTTGAGGTGGGTCAGACCAACATTTTACAGAGTTTCAGTAGGACTGAACTGCAGGTCTCTTCCTGTATTATTCCCTGAGAAGCTTTCATTTGTGGGCAAGTCCTACAGTCATTCTAGATGTCTGCTCTAGCCCACAGGTGGGGACACAGTCAAACTGGTGTGTGTGGTTTCTTCCCCTCTCCCCAGGGCTGGAGTCATATTGGGGTGGTGCTGCCCCTTATTAGGGCTGTTTGCACACAGCCATGCTTGTGGTGCCTCTTTGGATCAACTCCTGCCTAGAGCAGGTCCAAAGGAGAATGTAAACTTGGGATACACTATAAGCAAGCTAGTGGAGATTGTTCCTTTTATACTGGTTCCTATAGGAGTCTGTGTATCTAGGCTGTTGGGAGGAAGAGGGTCGGGAATGGTACCTGCTAGCTCTTTTGTTCTTGGAGTAATCTGCCAAAGAGCCCTGATCCTCTACCACATGCTCCTTCCCATTTACACAGGCATTTTTTTCAAACTGCTGCTCCTATGCTTTATCTCAGAAGAGCTATTTATTATGCTGTCTCTTTAAGTGTGGGAAATCAATCTCCTATCACTATCTAGCTCTTCCAGAGCCAAACTCATTGATTTTTAAAGTTTCAGATGTTAAGCCCCACTGATTGTAAGGACTCGTGAAGTTAAGCCCTTGTAGTTTTCAAAGTCAAATATCATGGGGATTCTCTTTCTTGTGTGGGTCCCCCCTGCTTTGGGTGCCAATGCGGGGATCTGCTCCTCTCCCCTCTCCTTGACTGCAGCATCTCTCCTTCCTTCAGATAGTCCCATAGGTCAGTTTGTCTCCTCCAGACTGCAACTCTACCCTTCTTACCCACTTCCATGTGGACTCTTCTCTTTAACTATGGCATGTCTGTTCTGCCAGTCTTTGGGTTGTTTACCAATTTATTTAGAGTGATATGGGTGTTAGAAGGAGAAAGATGGCAATGAGAAGGAGATCTACAGGAAAACTTATAAAGTATTAGCTAAATCAGGTTTGGATGAGGTAATCCAAAGTAATAGTTGTTACTTATTGGCAGATTTATTGGAGTAATTGGAAATATAAACAATGAATGTATAAAGTATGCAAATCAGATAACTGATATTTCCATAATAGTAACATATGCATTCTGTCTGTTAAGTTTGTTATAAAACCATATTGCTTCTCTTCTCCCCGCTCCCAAATTGTGTAGATGTATTTCATCTGATGGTGTTTCCCACTGTCCTCAGAATAAACTACTTATACTTTAAAACATGCTACTCTCATGTTTGATATCTATCATTTGAAAGTGGACTCAGGACATAGAGTAAATGCTTTCAAGTGGCCAGTCTGCCATCTTATACCAGAATTATAACATTGCCTTTTAATTGTCTAGTCACATTCCTTTGGCTCGTACTAGACTGAGTTCTGGAAAAAAAAATTGAATTTATCTTTGTATTGACAAGGACTCCTCAATGCTTATGACTTTATTGAAACCTGTGGTTCCTTCAACACAGTTTCATATCTTGTATAGCTTCTTATCTTTTATTCATTAAAAACCTATCTTTATCATTCTTCACCTAACCTCATGAACACTTTCTTTTGAAAAAGGCTCTCTTGATTTACATATAGAATTTCCTCTTGAAAGAGTGTATTTCTATAATAACATGAAGCACAAAAATAAAATAAAATAAAATAAATAAAAAAGAGGGTTTGATATAAAGCAACAGTGTTAGGATCACCTTTTAAATATATTCAATAAGTTTTTGAAATAAGTTTATGATGACAAATTGGTTTGCTTCACAATGATCTACCACTTCATGAACTTGGTATGATGTTAGATATCTTACACCAAACATTCCTGTAGTTCTAAGATTTTGACTCTATAATTTTTGTTGGACAAGTTTTTTCATTGTGGTCATATGTGGGTATTGATAATTACAGTGGCACTGTAAAATAATTTCCATATTGATAGAAACATTTTAATATCATATAAAGATAGTTGATGATCATGCAATCATCTGACTAATATTAAAGCAGAATAAGAGTCTGCATCAGAAGCAAGTAAAATAACTTTCAGTAGTACACAATCTGACCCAACATTGACCAGGTCTGAATGAAAACTAAGGATTTTCTAGAAGATACTCCAGATTCCTCATTATCAGTTTGACATGAGACATTAAGGTCCAGACCACAAGATTTTATTAGTTTGAAAGGTTGATTTTCCATCTAGGCACGATCTGTAACAGGCCAGACGTAATCCAAAGATCATATTTTATATTGGCAAGCAAAGCCATCAGATGAGAGTTCTGAGAGTCTTACCAATTTAATGCCAATGTAAATGACACAGTGTAAACTCTATTTCATTCTATGTGCTAGAATCCATTAAGTTCAAGTAGGCAATAAAATCCTACTTTCAAGCTCATCTATCTTTGTGAATAATGACTGTAAGACTTCTTTCCCCCTAAAACAAATGCATCAAAAGGCAATAAGCAAAATGGTATTTTTAAAAATAAACATTTTCTTCTTAATAAGAAAAAAAGCTTTGAATTCATCTAGATTCTATTACACAATACTTGTTTTAAAGAAAAAATTAAAAAACTACAAATGTATCCTAGGTATTAGCTCAATTATATAACTTATAGCACACCTGAAAGGTAGCAATTCTATAAGTAATACAAAATATTTATAGAATAATCATGCAATAAGCTCAAATTCTCAGTGTATGAAATATAATAAGTACGTATGCATATATGAAAAAACATTTCATATAATTCAGACTGCAACTGGATTTTTGGTGGTAGCTCACATTTTACAAACATAAATAATATATTAAATGTAAATACAATATGATAGCATTTACTACTACTAAGTTAGAAACAATTTTTTAAACAAAAATGGAAAACTATCAAAGACATGATGAATAGGCATATTGCATCACTGTGGCTAAGAGTGTAATTTTTTAAAAATTTGCATTCTTTCATGTTTTTATTCATTTCTATGTGCTCTATTTACCTTGCACAGTAAAACTCAACTAGACAGGCCTTGAGGCTAATATTTTGTTTACAGAAGCTTGTAGAAAGAAAGACAGAAGATCAGAAGTAAATAAATATCCCAGATAAACTTTGATTATTATAAGTGGTTCAAATAAAGTAAAACAGAAAAACATAGAAAAAAAGAAAAAAGAAAAAACTATGTGTGTGTGTGCATATGTGTATGTTTGTGTGTCTGTCTGTGTGCATATATGCACACACACACACAAACATACATACAAACATAAGGAGAGTTGGGTGGAAACAGCTCTCAGGTTTGGCTGTCAAACTCAGAGACAGCAAACGAAAAGATTACTCCAGACACCTTGGTAGGAGAAAGAAGAGGCCTGGGGACCAGACGTTCTGATGGCTAAACGCCTTATGCCAAGCGTCGTCTCCACTTTTATTGGGGTCTTAGCAATATATCAGGCACAAGCACAAAGCGAGGAGGAGAGTGTAACTTTAATGGTCAGGATAATAATATATGCGGGAGCCTGTGGTAAGGGCGAGGAGGCAAGGAGTCCGTGAAGTATGTGACTACCATAGGTGCCTGTTCTTCAAAACTTAAATATCAACTCCCTAGATGAGAACTTTGAACCGCAGTTAACAATCTCACCATTTGCAGCCAAGAAACTTCAAAGGAGGCCCAGCATTCTGGGCACTCCTCTTTTGGTTTTTAATGAGTCTCATCCAGGGAGGCATATACAGGTCAGATTTTGTCTATCCAGGTACTGTGAATTCCCACAGACAGCTTTAGGTTGGATGGTCAGAGAAAACTTGTGTGTGATCTTCTTTGAGCTAGTTATTTAAAGATTTGGACACAGAGTGCTCTACGTTGAGGAGAAAGTAAGGTCCCACTTACCAGAGATAAGAATGTAATATAATTCAAAGAAGGCAATAATTTGGTCAGTGTGGGTGAAGCACAGTAAGCAGATGGGAGAAAGAATGATACATGCTGAAGTTGAAATAGTGTGTATAGGCAGTGGCCTATTGTCCAAATAATAAGTGATGGTGTTATGAATAACTGTAGTCTCTCCATAATCTTGTTGCAAATATCACACTTTCCAACTACCCTCCAGTCTCCCATGTTCTTTCTTGAAACTTGAGCCCACAAATGCTGTTGCCCCACTGGAATATTAAATTCGTTGATCCTCAACTTTTTTACTTTTTCTTTCTGACCTCTCATGTTCTTACCTTCTTCCTTGCCCAACTTAAACTCTATAATTAGTCATTCATTACAGTTACCTCCTTGGAAATATCAAATTCCTTATCTCTCATTTGCTTCATCACACTCTTTTTATCAAAACCCCAATCCTGACTCAAATTTATCTATCTGTCTATACCACACATGGGATCTGTGACTTAAGAATAATACACTATTATACTAATCAGTTTCACTCTAAACATGTGACAGTGAACCTAACAGGGTTGTAATGGTTTCAGACAATTGTATTGCTTTCCATTATACCGACTCTCTTGGTCTCCAAGATTCCACTTCATGCTTAATACCATGACCCCAAACCTCCAAAACTTTATCTCACATATTTTTTCAACTGATAAAATTACTCATATCTAACTGGAAAAGGAAAAAAAAAAAGGAAGCTGATAAATGGCTGGGGAAATGGCAGCGTTGACAGCTCCATCGACACATCCCTCCAGAGAAATGGCAAAACATTAACCGTACTCTCAAGAAAAGGGCAACTTAAAAATGGTACCAAAACTCTGTGACATTTTTACATGGTTTTCCCCCACTGCCTCCCAAGATCATTGGTGGTCTTGAAGATGGCACTCTATGTTCCCAATATGGGACCCTGGTCCTTGTTCTGAAAGGAGAAGAGCAGAACTTATTTGCAAATGAGTGTGCATGTCTGTTTTAGCATAGGTCTACCTAAAGTAGTGACACAGTATTGTCTTTGTTTCATCTAAGTCAGAACTCACTCATGGCAGAAGAGCAAAGGACATTCATGAAAATTTTGTAAGGTACACAAAAACTACCCAGTAACTAGGCACATAAGGTGTGGTTGAGGCATCCACCAGAGCCCTGAAAACTTGGGAGGAAAGGTGAGGAAGAGAAATTCTTTGAAAAATTAAGGTATTCCAAAGTACTTGTGTATGTTACATACTGAGGAACTTAGAAAGCCACATACATGTCCAGATAAGACACATGAATAGAAGAGACCTAAGAATGCCCCAAACTTTCATCTTCGACAGATCTCTAGGCTCAGTATAAGTAGAAAAGGAAGGCGAAGGCAGAGTTGTAGATAGTTAGGCTCCTATTATCTATCTACTAACTATCTATTATCTATCTATCTATTATCTATCTATCATCTCTCAATCATCCATCTATCTATCTATCACCTACTTATCTATCTATCTATCCTCTATCTATCTGTCTGTCTATCTATCTATCTATCCTCAGGATACCCTGAGCTTTCACTCTTGGCTGATATCTAAGCTCTAGTGTGAATATTAAGAGAAGGCTAAAGCAGAGTTGTAGATAATCAGGCTCCTATCATTCATCTATCTATCATCATGTATCATCTATCATTTTTGGCTCCTGGCATTCAAGAAAATCTGTTAACATACTAGCTGAACACAGATTGGACTATAGACTTCAGAAAACACACATGACACAGAAACAGACTTTGAAAAATAGCTCAGAAAATTCAGGAAACAAACATCTACAGTCTACGTTAAGCAACAAAAACAAGCCTGGGAGCCACTGAGGCAAGATACTGATTTCTAGAGTTACCACATTATGATATTCAAAATAGCTAGTTTTCGACAACAACAAAATTAAACAACATGTAAAGGAACAAGAGTTTGATCCAATCACGGAAGAAATCAAATAAACTGTCCCTGAGGAAGCACAATTTTTGGACTTACTACATAAAGACTTCAATTCAACAGTTTTGAATGTGTTGGAAGAACTAAAGGAAACTATTGGCAAGGAACTGAAAGAAACCAGGAAAATGATGTATGATCAAATTGAGAATACCAATAAAAAGACTGAAATTATAAAAGAAACCAAACAGAACCAAGCTAAGGAATGTGGTAACTAAAATAAAAAATAATAATAAGTGTATTTGAGCAGGCAGAAGAATTCATCACCTTGAAGATAGATCAATTTAAATTATCCAGTCTGAGGAGCAGAAAGAAAAAAAAAAGAATGTAGAAAAATGAACAAAGCTTAAGAGATCTGTGGACACTGTTAACATACCAACATGTGCATTGGAATCTAAAAAGAAGGAAAAAAAAGATAGGGAGGAAATATTTGGGGGCCACTATCTCACACCATATATAAAGTTCAACTCAAAATGGATCAGTAACCAAAAAACTAAAACAATAAAGCTTTTAAAAGAAAAGACAGTTTAAATTTGCAGAGCCTTGAATTTGGCAGTGAATTCTTAAAAATGAAACCAAAAGCATGAACAACAAAAGAAAAAAATAAGGAAATTGGACTTCTTCAAAATTAAATACTTCTGTGCATCAAAGGACATTATGCAGAAAGTGAAAAAGCAACCTACAGAGTGGGAGAAACTATTCACTATTCATATATCTGATAAGGTTATATCATTTATAATATGTAAAGAACTTTTATAACTCAGAAACCAAAAGACAGCTTAATATAAAATGATCAAAGAACTTGATAGGCATTTCTCCAAAGGAGATATATAAATAGCCAACAGGCACATCAAAAGATGCTTAATGTCTTTAGTCATAAGAGAAATGCAAATCAAAACTACAATGAGGTATTACTTCACACCCATCAGTGTGGCCATAAGAAAAAAATAGAAAATTATAAATGTTGATAAAAATGTGGAGAAATTGCAACTCTTATATGTTGCTGGTAGACATGTACAGTAGTACAGCTGCTATGGAAAGCAGGTAGGTCTTTAAAAAGTTAAATAAAAAATTATCATATATGGCCCAGCATTTCTACTCCTATGAGTATACCCAGAAGGAGAGAAAACAGGTGTTCAAACAAACATGTGTACACCCATGTTCATAGAAAAATTATTAATAATAGCCAAAAGGCAGAAGCATCTACTAATAAATGAATGGATAAATAAGTTGAGGCACACAAATACAAATATTACTGATCCATAAAAAGGAATGAAGTACTAATTTATGTTACAACATGGATGAACCTGAAACACATTACCCTAAATGAAAGAAGCCAGGCACAGATGGTTACATGTTGTAGAAATACACTTATATGAAGTATCCAGCTAGATATACCCATAGCGATAGAACACAGGTTGTTAATTTTCAGGAGCTGAAGGCAGTGAGGAATAGCAGCAACTGCTCAATGGGTTTGGACTTGCCTTTTGGAACGATGAAAATATTTTGGGACTAGATAGAGGTGGTGGTTACACAAAATTGTGAATGCACCAAATGGCATTGGATTTTTCGCTTTAAAATGGTTAATTTTATGTTACACGAATTTCATCTAAGAAAATATCAGGAGCAATCAGAAGAAAATCTCTGTAAGCTCCTTTTACTAAATCAACACATCTGGCAGGAATCGTATCCTCCTGTACTCACTTCTGTCAGCAAAATGGCCTGTCCTTGTAGTCGTCAAAGACCAGTTTCGTTCCTTGGGCAGTTGGTGTATTCCTGCTTATTCAAACTCAATCCACGTAGTGGTTTCCACATTTTCTTGCATTGTCATTTTTTCCCCTCCTTACTGGAGTGTTTCCATCAGAGTATAAGAAGCTAATATTTCTCCTACTCAAAAGTTTTATTTAAAAAAAGAATATAAGCAAACAAAAAGCCTCTGTCTCACATTTTCCAAAATAATTCACTCCATTCCATTTCCTCACAGCAAAACCTGTACCAAGAAAAGGAAGAGGAAAGAAAGAAAGGAAGAAGAAAGATCATATTTGTTGTCTCCTTTTCCTCATGTATGTTCTTTAACTCCCTGTAATTGGGTTTTAAACTCTGCAACTTCAACATAACCATAATCATCACTGCTACCAATGACACCCATGTCTCTAAAACCTATGCTTATTACTCAAGTTTCGTCTAACTGATGTTTGAATAGTGTTTGATTTAGTTGATTACACCCTCCTTCTTCACTTTTTTCGCCAAAAGAACCAGATTTCCCTCCTTTTTCCCTTGCCATGTGTCTTAGTATTTTCTTCTGTGATCTTCATCTCCTGACAAGGACGAGCCGGGCTGCTGGGCTCAGCCCCTGGACATCTCTTCCCCACCCCTTTTGCTTTTGCAGGAGAATTCTACCTCTTTCATGCTGAAGATTCCCACAGGTTAATTTGCAGCCTTGACCTTCCTCCTTATCTCTCAAATTATATTTTTATCTGCATGGATATGTGTTAATACCTAATAGGGAATTCAATAAGTTCAACTTGAAGATTTGATCTTTCCCCCCAAATTTGCCCCTTTTGTAACTTTTCCCAATTCGATTAGGGCAGTTTCATCTTCCCAGTTTTTTGGAACAAAATCTTGGCACGATTCTGCTCCTTCTCTCACACTCTGCTCATGCTCTTACACTCTGTTTTCATGTCAACAAATTCTACTGGCTATTTAAGTACTCCCCTTGCTGTTACTGCTTCCTCTCTGGCTTAAGCCAGCATTATTTCTCATTTGGATTATTTCGATAGCCTCCTACCTGGCCCCCTTGCTGTCGTCTTGTCTTACTGTATAACAGTCTCACTGTAACTGACCAAGTCCCCTCTACTCCAGCCACACTTACTCTCCCTTCTCTTTCTCCACAATTATTCTTTCACTTCCATATTTCTCTGGGACTCATCCCATCACTTCCTTCAAAGCTATTTTCAAAAGAAGCCTTCTCAGTTATACCTTCTCTAACTACATATTTAAAACTCATACTCCTTTCCTAATCACTTTATCCTCTTTGCCCACTTTAGTTTCTCCTATGGCATTTTCTAATAAACTCTATAATTTACTTACCTATTTTAGGTTTTGTAGGTCCTGGAGGGTTAGTGGCATCAGGCAATAAAGTTTCCATTTTGTTCACGGAATGTGTCTCAAGTGCCCACTTAGATTGCCTGGTACATAGTAGATGTTACAAAACATTTTTTAAAGGAATGAATGAATGATTATAAAAAAAATTGTAGTGTGAGGAACTATGTTATGGCTTAAACCTTGTAACATTTTACATGAAGAAGAAAGTAAAAATAAAATTACCATGTGGGTCAGTATCTTTTTCCATGAGACTGTAAGTATACTTTTTTCTTCTTTCTTTTTTACCTTTCAGCATTTTCCACAACAATTGTATACTGTCTTTGTAATAAATATATGTAAATAAAAATATTTTATTTATTTACTTGTTGGATAATGTGTAGGTATCTATAAATATCAAATGGGTTACATAAAATAATAATGCATAAAAGTGAATTATTATCACTCTTATTCATTGCCTCTGAATTATACTTTTATCTTGCAGAGGCTAAGGGTGTGTAAGGACATTCTTTAGATTCTTTAGATTTAAGAGACTAGCAAATATAAACATCATCAATGTCATGTTGAAGTGGCTATAATCATAGAAAACATTAATCCAAAATTAAAATCTGCTTATGATACCTATGACTTAGAGGACCAATATAATAAAATAAATTTTAAAAAGCTCCACAGTTTATTTTTTGTGTTGCACGATATCCTGTGGTAAGGGTTTTGTGAAAAAAAAAAAAAAAAAAAAAAAAAAAAAATGTCGAATAAGAAGAGGGAAACCAGATGATTACATCACATATTCCCAGGTGAATGGTGAATAGATTAACAAAATACCTCTTTCTTTGTAGGATGAGAATATTCCAGTCAACTGCATTTTTTTTTTTTTAGTTTAACTCTGTCTAAACATTTTGATATTTTCATTCATTCAGGCATGCATGTGACTAGCGTTTCCCAAACTCTTAGTATCTACCACTATGCTAGGAACTGTAGAGGAAAAGCTTTAAAGTACAAGGAACTTTGAAGCAAGAGGAAAATGAGGAAACAAATGCATAATTAAATGCAATGTAGTAGGCATTGTGATAGAAGAGTTTGCAAATTTCTGCTCTGTGAATTTGTAGCAGTTAGGTTCAGGAGTTGTTTTGTACTGGAAACAGAAATATTCCCCCTAGTATGTATGGTGCACTCGTGAGCGATATGTGTTTATTGATTGAGTTTTGGTAATTTCATGCTATCATCCATAACATCAATATTTATTACACTAAGCTGTGGATGGAGGTGCGGGAAATTAAGCTGAATCTTTACCATCCCCTGGGCATTCTCAGAAAATTTGTTTTCTATAAACTTCTGCTGTCATTTTTTTTTATCTCTTAAGATTTTAAAATCTAAGTGAAACATAGAAAACTCCAAGCAACTTAAGATTGTAATTAGTTGTGTTAGCTAGTAATATAAAATAAAAGCATTTTAAAATAGCCTAACTTTAAAGATACCCACGCTGGTCTGGTCATGTATCTAGAACTGTTTTTATTTTTACACACTTTTAGGGGTTTTTTTTTTCAAAATTTTTTAGATTTGACATTTCCAATTATGTATTAGAATATTTCAAAACGTATTAAAATTTCTTTAAAAGGGTTGTCTACACTTAAAGTCTACACTTAAAGGAATTGTTATTTTTATTTTGCATAATCAAGTATTTACAAGGCAAGAAAAAAAATCACCTCGTCAGGTAGTTCAACAGTGTACACTGATCTAGAAATATTATGGAATCATCAAGATACCCATTTGAAGGTTGTTTAAATACCAATTTTTACAGAACTGTCAGTTCTATGTATTACTTTGTGATATATGTGATTATTTGTGGTTTTTCATTTGTGTGTATACCTGAGTGCTGACAGATAAAGAGAGCATTTCAGAAGATTTAGATTACTTCCTCTCAGATATAAGGTCTATGCCCTAATATAAACACAGATGGAGGGCCAGTTGGCTCAGGAAAACAAATAGTAATCTGCCATTGCTGTAGGCCTGGACTTGTCTGAGGTTTGTACTGAATTGAGTATCTGTAAAAGAGATTCTAATATCCAATGTGGAAGGAAAACTGTGAATTAGAAATGGTTATCATTGGCATGCTATTGATGTATGCTTCTTCCTTTGGAATTAGGTAGAACTTAGTATTAAGTCATAGAAAAGGGGAAAAATACGTGAAAGAGTATCTTTCAAATATCTATTACTGAAACTCTTGGTAATTAGAGCAAAAATGGCAGTTTCATCTGAAAGCATATCTCATAAGATTCTCTGTCATTAAAATAAGAAACACCAGGGCACCTGGGTGGCTCAGTGGGTTAAGCCCCTGCCTTCAGCTCAGGTCATGATTTCAGCGTCCTGGGATTGAGCTCCGCATCAGGGGTCTCTGCTCAGAGGGAAGCCTGCTTTCCCCCTCTCTCTGCCTGCCTCTCTGCCTACTTGTGATCTCTCTCTCTCTCCCCCTCTCTGTGTTAAATAAATAAATAAATCTTAAAAAAAAAAAAAAAGGAAAGAAATGCCTAATTTGCATGCATGTTGTAAATACTTGGATATATACAATCACCTGCTTACATCAATTTCTTCCTATGCTGCATGTAAGACTCTGGGCTGGGCAGGAAGACCAGCAAAAAAGAAATAGATACAAATTGTATCCTCCTTGTATCCTCCGAAGGCTTGCAATCTGGGAGTGAAGGCAAGATCCCAGGAACAATCAAGGCACAAAAAGCAAGAACTACCAGCAAGTTTTGGATGAATTTCCTGGCACAAGACTTAAGATCTTTGATAGCTGTTGTAGGAGCTTCAGGTTAAAAACCTCTCCTCCTTCACTGTATATCGAACTCCATTCGTGTTTACTGAATTTTGGTAACCCACAATTAATCTTTTTAGGATTGCATACTTACACATAAATAAATTATATATTACTAATGCTAGGAAGGCCCTCACGTGCAAAACGAGCTCTTATCACTTAAGCCTTTTAAACTGTATGTTTTGTTTTCAGAAGTCTATTCCCAGGATCTGTTCCCAAGCTTAAACTGCCAGATCTAATTCAATTATTTTGCAGAATTCAGTGGAAACATTGCATCTTCTGGGAGGTCTGTTCTCATTCCTCAAGCCTGGGTAAGTTTCCACCTATGCTCACATAACACCCTGTATTTGTCCATATAGTAACATAGTTGCTTATTTATTTGTCTGTGAAATACCGCTAGATAACAAGCTTCTTCTAGTCAGAAACTCTTTTCTGCTCATTAAAGAATCTTTAATGCATAGCACAGCTCCTGACAGTATTAAGGAACTCGATAAATAATTTTTAAATAAAAGGAAGTTTCCCAATTATTTATAAAGACATGCATACAATACATACAAACATTTGACTATTCAAATATTTGTGTGCACTATCATATGATGTGCATTATATGTATATTAAAATGAGGATAACACCCATGTTCAGAACCTCAGTGTAAGTGAAGAGCTGTACTGATGATTTTCAATCTTTGTGGTATTATGAAATGGTTTTAACGTAGGAGTGCATTCTTATGAGTTTAGGAATCTAAAATTTTATTTAAGATATTTTAGATGGTGGCTTTATTAATAAAAAGGATATTTTAAAAATTGAGATTTCTTTGTTGGTCATATATATATGGCTTTAGCTGAGCCACTTAATGTGCATCAGAAAACCAGCAATGCAGCAGCAAATGAGAGAAAAACCAGCAACAGAAGGACCTAGTACATGCAAATGTCGGGCAGTCTAGATTTTCCAGACAGATTAGGAGGGATATAATGGAAGGGTACCGCTTTAACGCAAACAAAAGAAACAGTCTTTATAGACAGTGCACTAATGCCTTGAAACAGTCTTTATAAACATTTCACTAATGCCTTAGAGCTTTCACTAATAAGAATTTTCTGAAAAAAAAGAAAGTCAAGATTTTGACTGGAGGGGATTTTAAAATCAGAAAGATGTTGAATTATTAATGAGCCAAACTGGTCTTTTTCATTTTCTTTCCTAATCCAAGAAATCTTCAGGGTAACTGTTTGAAGGATATTTTCTTTTTCCATCTCCTGCTTTAGGCATTCATAAATATACTTGAAAACACTATCTCAGATACTACCCAATCAAATGATCAAGGTCACTTAGGAGACTAAATTAAACTTCTAATACATATTCACTGTTGTCATTTCAGCATATTTCAGATGAGGCTGTGGAAGTGCTCACTTTGAATGTCATCTCTGCTAGCTCTCTAATGGTTTGTCCGCCAGCTTATTGCACATCGGATCTTAGAGCCTTGCTGAATGAAATGAAGCTATCTTGCTCAAAGTGATTTTCCTTCATACTGTATTAATTCTTTAAGATAATGCATCAAAGATTTACTTTAAATTACAGTGTAATTAGTTAAGCTCTTGAGTTACACAGTCACTTGAAGTGAAATCCCATCCCCACTGTTCCATTTATTGGAGGGAAAGCTCTGGCAGGGATTACACCAAAGCACAGCTTGTTGACAACATATGCAAATTAGGAAGACAGAGTTTGGTTTAAATGTCTGCAAATGCAGGAATCAACATCTGTGGGAACGATTTTCAAAACTGCAGTAGCATAGAAATCATTGCAAGTGGTTAGGCAGTTACAAATAGATGCCTGGCAGTCATCCAGAAATAAAATATTCCTTTTCTCTCTTTCCAGATAAGAAGAGTCCAACTCATTTTCTGGTTTGGAATTAAGTGCTAATGATAGATTCGTTATTAATTTTTAAATCTGATGAATTCGGCTTCACCTACCTTACCTTCTTCTCACAGTTATAGTTATAAAGAACAATGAAATAGGAAAACAGCAACACTGTCGGATATAATGAGAGGCATGACTAAGTAATCAATCTACAACCTAGTTTAACTGAAGGTTGTTGTCACATACGTCTTCTCAATTGTGAAATATCATCTTTTCAAAAATGAAAGTCTCTTTAACCGAGCCAGGTATCCAAATAACTATAAGTAATCTCTTCCTTTGTAAAGTACATCATTTTCAATTTTGAAAAGCATTAAGGGTGCAGTTATGTAACAAATATAATATCTCATCAAATGAATCATAGCTATAGTCAAGAAGTAATGGGTTTCTTCCTTACCTGTTCTATATTTTAAATACATTTATTGGACCTGACCAAAACTGCATCACTGAGTACATAACCAAATTCTCCATTCTCTTTCTTGTTATTTTCTTCTTATTTTATGGAATATTGATATAAGATATGTATCATGTGTATAAGGCTAAAAACTAATGAACACTAATGTGCAATATATACAATATTGTACATAGCACATCATCCATTTTAAGAAGTTAAATATTATCAACATTCTTGAAAGCCTTGTTTTTCTTCTTTGTGTCTTCTTTTTCCAGCCATATGTAACCACTATCTTGTAATTTCACTTATTTCATTTATAGCTTGACCTCATACATATTATGCACTCCTAAACAATATGTTGTTTAATTTTCCACAGTCTTGGATATTTTACAAATTGTAACATATGAATATATTCTTCTGCTATTAACATTTTCTTCTCAGTGTTTGTATCTATATTTGTGGTTCATTCATTGTCCTTGTTGTAGAACATTACAATTGTATAAATGTGCTATAATTTATTTATTCATCATTCATTTGAACTGTTTGCAGTTTCTGCCTTCTTGCAATACCAAATATATCCAAAATGTAAAAAGCATCAAATGTATCCTCAAAATGTAATTCTACATTCCCCTCACACCTTTCCTTTAAACTTTATTCAATGTGGGTAAATGCCAAGTCAAATTTTGACTTGAGTCAATGGTAAAACATCTCTCATTTCTCAGCCTATAAGTTAAAAATACTTCCTTCTTTCAATTCTGAACTCTGAAGATGTTTCTATACTCTTAGCAATCAAGAAAACTGCTTACTTCTTATCTCCCTCTGGAAACATTTAAATTTCAATTTCTTCTTCTCTGCTAATTCTGATACTCTTCCCTTGTCCACTTTCATCTTTGAAAAAGTTGATGTCTCTTGTCTGCTATTACTTTCTCCCCCATTTTCTTTGCCTTTGAAGGTATATATATATATATATATATAAAATTCCTTTCTTGAATTTTCAAAAAAAAATTTCATAAAGGGGTGGCAATTTAAAAATTTCTCTTAAACATATTTGCATATATTCTAATAGAGAAACACATTTTCTTGCTAAATTTGAATCTCTAGGAATAGGAGTTATGCTGACATATATTTTTTCTTATTCATAATTTGCAGAGAACTGTAAGAGACATTAGCAATTCAGAGCCAAGTTAAAAGTTGTCCCACTGATTGAAACTTCTCTAAATTAAAAGCAAAGTCCCTAGAAAGAAAATAATCCACCTTTAAGCATTGGACTTGCATCATATAAGTTTTCAGGAACATACCTGAGGATTAGGTGTTAACATTTGTAAGTACAGAGAAAATAAATTTTCAGGTTCAATAAATTCTCTGAAAGAACTCACAGTTAATACTTCTGATTTATAAAGCATGTTTAAAATAATCTGTATGTTTGTTGTTTGTTACTTAAGTAATATTACTTCTGTTCAGAACAGAACTACTTTGTTTCTAGTTGACAGTAATACTACAAAAATACATGATTATTGCTCTTCACTAATCAGATTAATAATTTATAGAACACTGTCTCTTGATGTACTTTTTAGTAAAAGATCTATGAGTTCTTCTGCCAAATCAGGCAAATAATGATTTGCGTGCCATTTTTATGTGAATTATTCAGTATCTTCTTGAAGGAATTCACAATCTTTTATACAAGAATGTATAGAGCTGAAAAAAAGAAAATGTATAGTTGAATAAAATAAATGGATGTAGTTGTAATAGATGCAATTTACTAGTGCCTGATTGACATTTGGTAATGTTCTTTAAAAGTGATTCAATCCAAAGCATTTTATACTTTTTTATATTATAAAGTAGTCAAGGATATCCAGTTAAAAATACAGGAATAAAGACATTTTGTATTTCTTTTAAAATCCACTTAAAATAACAAAAATATTGAAAAACAGAGATGAAATGAAAATACACAAAAAAATATAGTCTTCAATGAAACCAAAAAAGGACTAAAAGCTGAAAACAGAAATCAACCAAAACTATCTAAAAAATGAAGCAAAATCTGGGCCAAAATGGGAAGGAGGACCACAATGGATATCTCTATCTGTATACCTATATCCATGCCTATATCTATATCTCTATTATCTATCTCTTTCTCTCCATCATCTACCTATCTACATTCACATTTTCCTTTTTTTGTGAAGATAAACAGGTACAGAGTTAAATATGACTAGATACAGATATGGATATTGATATTACCTGATAGGATACAGACTTTTATGTAAGAGGTTTTAGTAGTCCTAAAGGAACTACCTTTTAATTAGAGGTGTCTACAGAGAGGGAACCAGGCCTGGAAAGATGTTAAAACATCATTTTAATAGCCCACTTACAGAGGGTAAGAAAGCAGGAAAGGGAGCTATGTTAAGGGTCCGCCATATTCCCTGAGGCTTGATGATTTGATCTCAGGACTCACAGGACTCAAAAGAGCTGCCACACTCACAGTCCCAGTTTATTATAATGAATGGATACAGTTCAAAATTAGCAAAGGAAAAGAGTACACTGTGTGAGGTCCAAGAAAAATCAGACTCAAGTTTCCAGATGTCCTCTCCCAGTGGGACCTAGGGACATGCTGCACTCTCCTAGCAATAACGTATGACAAAAATTCTGAAATGTTGCCAACCAGGAAAGCTGGTCTCATCAATTACATTGTTAGGATAAATCTGTTTGAGCAAACTGGTCAAACTTGGGCATGGCCTAAGACCTCAGACATACAAACATTCTACATCAGGCAGAGTATTCCAAGCATTCAGGAGCTATATCTCAGGAATCATGAAGAGCCAGTACAAAAGTTGAACATTTCTTCAGAATGGGTACAATCTGAGCATCCCTGGCCTGCTGAATTAACCCTTTCCTACTCATTCTTCTCTGACTTGGCCCAGGCTCTCACAGAAAAAGATCATATTTTTCTCAGAATGTATATTCAATTTAGCATTTATATAATAAATACACAAATATCATATACACAAATAGTCTAAAATTGAGAGAAGCCAGTGCAGGGTACAGATATATTTGGAGAAATAACCAATGCACCCTGAAAAGCCACTATATACATTTTCACATTTTGTACCAACTTGATCACTCTCACTTGGTCTGGTGTTACATTTACCTTGCAATAAATCTGGCCAAACTTTTTAGCACAGAATTTGGCTGATAGCTAGATAAACACAGGTCTTCTTTGGGTCAGACATCTCTAATATGTCCTGAAGAGGCTTTAACTTGATCTTCCAAAACATTTGATTGCAGTATCAGTATTATCATATGACTTAATTACATAAGGCAGTTGAATCTTATCAACAATGCTAATGTGATACCATATTACAGTATTGTCATGGCACAGTTCAGTTTAAAGACAGAACAGATCAGTAAAAATCACAGAAATATTTGCTATGCTTTCCCAAAGAATTGGATCTTGCCTATACACCATACAATACTAAGGATAGGAATCATCACAGTTGACCAAGATCTGGTTATTTCTGACTCCAGATAAGTTAACGGCAAGGTCAGACATCCTGTCTTAGTTTACAAGCTTATACCGAGACTAGTGTTCATTGGATGCTGTTATATAGCAGAGCCCACCTTCCACCTAAGGGAGGACATGAATGTTGTTCAAAATAATCCCTATCTCTGCTAACTGTACTATAGGATATGTCTTATTCTGATCTATTCTCCAGGAAATGACAATCATGGTGCATTAATAGAAGTAACAGTTATCCCCAGAGACCCTCCATACATGTAGACCATAAGATTCTCTTAAGTGTGCCCCTCGATCCTCAGCAGTTAGCCTGGAGAGCCATTGCCCTATGGCTGCTTGTCCTCTGTCTATACTAAAATAGTCAAGAGGTCTGGTCCCAAATCTCCACTCTAGCATTATCCATCAATATTGGTTGAGACTCTCTGACCCACTTCACTAGAGTCCCATACTGTGGACTGTAGAATGTGTTTCTTAGTCTAAAGAAAGGTAACTCAGCAGTCCATACTGGTGCAGTATCTCCTGTTCCATGACTTTAGGCATACGAAGACACCCTTCTTAGGTGGAATATTCCAAGAGTTCAGATTATGAGACTGACGCGCTGCCTACTGCGCTAAGAAGGCACTATTCCAAAAAAAAAAAAAAAAAAAAAAAAAAGAAGGCACTATTCCAACAGTTCAGAGATTTTATCTCAGGGGCCACTCAGCAGCCAATCCTGAAGACAAGTATTTCTTTGCTATGGGTAGGGTTTCAGAGTTTGAGTAATCCAGGCCTGTCTACTACCATTTCCTGCCCAGAACCTTCATAAATAATAGAAAATGATCCTATTTTTTTTTTTTTTTGATATGTGCTATATTCCCCTGGTAGAAAACTCTGATGTAAGGCAGCTAAAGGAAGGAGGAAGAAGAGGCAATCAGCAGATTATCAGCTTGAGTATTCCTACCTTAATGGAACTTGTACAGTACATTGATAATCTTCTTTTTTCTTTTTTTTTTTTTTAGAAGGAGAGGGAGAGAGAAATTTTTTTTTAAAGATTTTATTTATTTGACAGAGAGAGAGAGAGATCACAAGTAGGCAGAGAGGAAGGCAGAGAGTGGAGGAAGCAGGCTCCCTGCGGAGCAGAGAGCCCGACACGGAACTTGATCCCAGGACCCTGGGATCATGACCTGAGCCAAAGGCAGAGGCTTTAACCCACTGAGCCACCCAGGCGCCCCCACTGATCATCTTCCATGCAGAAAGGAACAATAAAATCTGAGATAAAAGTTGCCTCGTGTTAGAAAACACAAAAGAATATTTGAGACAATAGTTAATTGATGCCTCCAAGGATACACTTTACTTCCCTTCACTCTACCTCAGCAGGAGATAAAATCTATTTTCTAATCAGGCAAATAAACGTAAAATTAGACCTGAGGTACAGGCCCTTTAAACAAGATACATGGGTTTATTTTAGTGTAAGACAAGAGCATTTGAACTTGTTTGAGTGGTCAAGGAAACAACAGCAAATCTAAGATCTGAGACTTTCTGAGACATACTAAATAAAGGCAAGGCCATTGTGCATGCATCTGTGATGCTTGCAGAGTATAAATGAACTGCAGCCTCACAGGGTCCCCTTCCTTCACAGCCCCTGTGCTCTAGCGGACGGATCCTACAGCCTCCATGATCAGCACCTGGTCCAGTGTGGGATCCTGAACACTAATGTTAGCAGAGGTAGTGACTGCCAGCATCTTCCAGGGTCTCAAGTATCTCAAATATCATTCCTGACAAAGATAATATTTTCACTTGTGTTATTTGTTCTCTTTTTGAGGAACGCCATTTATGTTCCTCATCTACTAGATCTTTATTTTCTGCTTTCCATAAATATTGCTTCCATCTAATCACTATTATATTATGGAATTATTCTACGTAGCATGATTTTTCTCAGTCTCAAACTTACATACCTTCTTGTCTTTAGACATGTTTATTCAACTTTAATTTCAAATAATGTGGGTTTTTGTACTGACATGCTGGTAAAGTTCAAACACTGACTCTCTAAGTTGAGTTTTGACATGAAGATTGGATGTATTTCAGTTTTGTTAATAAGAAAGACAAAAATAAACAACAAAAGTGTATTTCAGAACTTGATTTATTTGTCAATGACATTAGCATTTCTTTGTTGAATCAGATAATAATTTTCAAATATTGGAAGAATTTTTTGGTGCTCTTGATAATATAATGGATACAGACATGACACACTTTGTAAAACTTGCTTGCATTAACAATATATTTCTATTACCTTCTTAAGTTTAGATAAGATAAAGAACAAAATAATAAATTAATCTCTGATTTATTGCAATTGCCAATTATGTGACATAAATACTTGCATCATGGCCTGTTTGAAGCCGTTAACCTGATGTCACTGAGTGTGTAGTTTGGGAGAGATAAATGGTATCACATTGTTGCAAGACTTCTTTTCCTTTGGTGCTCATGGTTCTGAATGAAGAGGCAAACCAGACAGAGCAGTGGACAGAAAGCAAAGTTTATTAAGCAATATTAAAGTGATAGTACAGAGCTCCTGAAGACAGAGAGGACCCAAGAGAGTTGTCAATGGAATTCCTAAGTCTAGGGGTTTTTATGGACTTGCTGGCAGGCTGTTTTAATCTGATTAACCCAACTGGGTTTTTGTCATCTACCTATCACATGGGGGTGGAGGGCTACATCCAGGGTGCTGTAAAATCCTCTTAAAGATGGTTTCCTCATAGGGTTGGGGGGTTTGTTCTTGCCTGCCTGCCTTCCAGGTACCCTTCCTCAACATCATTGTGATTTGCATGGTATTTCCATGCAAATACAATAGATTTAAATAACCTCAATATAGCAGAAATAGTAAAGTATAGTAAAACAATTATCAAGTGATGAATTTTAGGTACTTATCTTTGTTTTCATGTAATTTTAATAGAATTCATTTAATTGTAAGTATGTGGTTTAATTTTTAATGCTATCTGTGCTTAAAAACTAGCTCACAAATTCCTATAAATCTAAACATCTTTTACTAGCTACCTCCAGAACTGTGCTGCTTTTAGTTTTTGTAATTAATCTGTTTTTCTGCTGCACTCCTTTTCTGACTACTGCAAAGATATTCTCACTTCGAATCTCACTGATTTTTTCATTTTTTTATTGGAGACATTTTTCATAGTAACTTTGATTTTCAAGTTCATATGGTTTCCTCATATTAATTCTTTTTATTTTGCCATGTGTTCTTAATCTACTTTTTATAGATTCCATTTTGTGAGGAAATGTAAAATATGGTAAATTTGGAAATTTCATTTATATTATAGGGAGAGTTTTCATGGCGTATACGTATATACTTAAAAAATTTTAAGACATGTGAATATATTAACTCATCAAAAATAAATTTCAATAAATATGTATAGCACTGTCTCACTTTTAAAACATCTAACTACCTAACTCTTTTTATTTGCAGCTGCCTTCGGCTCAGGTCATGATCCCAGGGTCCTAGGATCGAGTCCCACATCGGGCTCCTTGCTCGGCAGGGAGCCTGCTTCTCCCTCTGCCTTTGCCTGCCTCTTTGTCTGCCTGTGTTCCCTCGCTCTCTCTCCCTCTGTCTCTGGCAAATAAATAAATAAAATCTTAAAAATATATATATTTATTAAGTTCCTGTATGAGCCCAGTCCTATTATGAGGGATCAGGATTCAGCATGAACAAAATTTTTAAGTTCTGTTTCCCCATGGTGAGATAAACAATATACAAAAATAAGGAAAATATATAGTATGCCTCGTAATGATAATTGCTATGGAGAAAATTCAAATAGAGAAAGAGCATAGGAAATGATAATAAATAGATGGTTGTTATTTGCCCATTCAATATTTGCAAGTTTGCCTACTTGCTAAAACTCATTTGTTGGGTCAAAATCAGTACTCACAATGTTTTCAAGGTCACTCTCAGGCATGTGCAGAGACTCAAAAAAACTTGAGCCCCTGCCATACACATCTCAGTTGAAGTCAATAAGGTAATGTTATACCTTCTTGTTTCAGCTTTCATACTGTAAATCAGAGTCCTTTCACAGTTTATTTAGTGCCATATTTTTCACATTTTGTGCATTTTTGTGATTTCACTCTTTAAAACGGTCCCCAAATGTAGTCTTGAATTGCTGTCTAGTGTTCCAAAAACAGGAAGACTGTGATGTATTTTATGGAGAAAATACAAGTGTTAGATAGCTTGTTCAAGCATAAGTTATTGTGCTAGAGACCTCGGTTCAGTGTTAATTAATCAGTAGTATATCATAAATGAGTTGTCTTTAAACAGAAACACATATAGAACAAAATTACGCATTGATCAATGGATGAATATGTTGTCATAAGAGGTTCTAAGGGACCTACCACTGTATTTTCCCCAGAAGCCATGGTTCAGCATTCTCTAATTCAGTGTTCACGGTGATTTTATAGAATATAACTACTGCAAATCATAAGAGTCCAATGTTGTACATTTTGGTGATGACTTATCAGAATCTGAATTTTTATTTTATTTTTTTATTAACATATAATGTATTATTAACCCCAGGGGTACAGGTCTGTGAACCGTCAGGCTTACATACTTCACAGCACTCACCATAGCACATGCCCTCCCCTATGTCCATAACCCAACCACCCTTTCCCTACCCCACTCCCCCGGCAACTCTCAGTTTGTTTTGTGAGATTTAGAGTCTCTTATGGTTTGTCTCCCTCCTGATCCCATCTTGTTTCATTTTTTCCTTCACTGCCCCCCAATCCCCCCACTTTGCCTCTCAAATTCCTCATATCAGGGAGATCATATGATAATTGTCTTTCTCTGATTTATTTCGCAGAATCTGAATATATTTTAATGGCAGAATCAAGATGTGTTGAAAAGCTGCAATTAAAATGTTTAAGAGAGAGAGTAGTAAATGCTTTAGATCTGAGAATTAGGATAGAATTGCTTTTGATTGAGGTAAGAAAGCCTGGGGAGCAAGCAGGCTTCTAAGAAAATCATCAGTTAGCATTGAGACATTTACATTAAAGACACACATTAAATACCCAAATGTCAATGTTGTATGGCCACTTAAATGTATCAACCTGGAGTTCATATGAGAGGTGACACTTATAGATTGTGAAATTAAATAAATTGGCTAACAAGGTAGGTTAGAGAAGTCCAGGGATTTAATCCTGAAGCTCTGGGATACAGAAGTCATAGGAACAAGAAAAAAGTCCCATAGGCACAACTTAGCAGGCCACCCACTATCACCTAGTGAAGGGCTTTGTTTTTACGATTCCCTTTGCTCCTGCCACACAATTTTTCTCCTCTTTTTCATCCACATCAACATAAAACATGCCATAGAATACTTCTTCAAAAAAAGTGTTTTTTGTTGTGACATGTCACCTTGCAATTACTTTCTCAAAGAGAAATTTTTTGCTGCTCTATGTCCTTGTTTCCTTGGTCTTTCAAACCTGTGCCTGGTAAGCTTTTGTTCCTAATATTCTAACAAAAGTTATCAAGAAGCTCACCAGAAATCTCCAGGCTTCAAAATCCAATAGTTATTTCTCAATCCTTATCTTGCTGGTTTCTCAGCTGCATTGGAAATAATGGTCATTCCGTTTTTGAAACACTTTCTTTACTTGGCATTTATTCCCAGTATTCTAGACTCCACGGTTTACTGTATTTTCTGCTGGCATACTTCTGGATCTCCACGTGTTCCTGTGCCATCAGCTCATTCTTCAACTTCACTTCTCTAAATGTTTGGATTCTACGTTCTTATCTCATGCCTCTAAATGTTAATATATACTGATGATTCCTCAAAGCATATCTACAACAATCATTTATCTCTGAATTTCTAAGATATGTTCTTCACATATTCGACTTGAATATCAAGTAGGCACCTCAAAGAAAATCAATCCAATCAATACTGACCTTTTCATTTCTCCCCCAAAATGTGCTCTTACTCTAGCGTTTTTCAACTCAGTACATTACACTGCCATTTATAGAATTACTCAGGGAAAAAGTCTTCAGAACTATGTGTGGCTCTTCTTTCTCTCATACTGAACAGCCAGTTCAACAGCAAAGGGTATAGATTCTGCTTTCAAGACAAATCCAGAATCTTTTTAACTTTTCATGACCTCTGTTTCATCAGCCTAGTATAAGCCACGAGCCTCTCTCCTCCGGACTGTTGCAACAGTCGAATAATGGGTTCCTTTGCTTCTAAACTTGCCCTTCTCCCAACATCAGTTTTTTCAGATAACAAATATAAACCAATATATAAATATAAACAAAATATAAACCAGGTTGTGGGCACCTGGGTGGCTAAGTCAGTTAAGCCACTGACTCTTGTTTTCAGCTCAGGTCTCTCTAAGATGTAGCTCTGTGTCAGGCTCTGTGCTCGGCAGGGAGTCTGCTTGAGATTCTTTCCCTCTGCCCTTCCCCCACACTGGCACTCTCTCATTCTCTCTCTAAAATAAATAAATCCTAAATATTTATATAAATATATATAAATGTATATAAATATGTATACATACATACACCAAGTTGTGTTACTCTTTGCTTTAATGTTAAGTGTTCCCTGTTCCCTGATGAAATGGCTTTTAAGAATATAAACCAAAATATTTAACCAAAACTTATTGGCCCGATGGGATCTCGCTTCTGCCACCATTCAGTTTTTCTTTGCTCACCATACTCCAGCCATACTGGCCTTCTTGCAAACACTGAAAAATGCCTGTCATGAATCTGACTTAAATAATGGGTTTTTACATTCCCTCCATCTAAAGTGTTCTTCTTCCAAGTGTTTGTGAGACTTTCCTCTTTATTTTACTCAAAATTCTGGTGAAATGTCACCTTTCTGATAAATTTTCCCCAGCCTACCTATATATGTTTACATTGTCTATCTCATCCAATTGAATACTACCTCTAAACGAGCAGAGGTTTCCTTGTTGACCACTCTTTCTTTTGTGTTTAGAATAATGGTTGACATAAATAAATAGTAATTAAGCTAATGCTTTTAAGCCACATGATTATCTTATTTTTCTACCTTTTACACTATTGGCTTTATATTTTTATATTTTAACATCAATTTTTAAAAAAATATTTTATTTATTTATTTGACAGAGAGAGAGATCACAAGTAGGCACAGAGAGAAGGGGAAGCAGGCTCCCCACTGAGCAGAGACCCCGATGCGGGGCTCGATCCCAGGACCCTGAGATCATGACCTGAGCGGAAGGCAGAGGCTTTAACCCACTAAGCCATGCAGGCGCCCCTTAACCTCAAATTTTATTTGCATTTCTTATCTATTTTGTTTACATTTAATGCATATTTCTGATTTACCATTATTTATGCCACTCTTTTGGTAAATATGTCCCAATTTCTTATCAATAATAACATCTACCTCAAAAAAAAAAAATCTACCTCATATCTTCATTTATTCAGCACACCTCATTACCTTTTAGAGATTCTTTACTATATAAACAATTAGAGAGAGGGCATTTTAGGAGGCCATATCGTAAGGGTTCTTCTTAGCCAAAGTAAAATTTTTTACCACATATTTTAAGAAAGTATGAAAGATATAACACATTTTCAATTATCCTAGATCATATGTTCTCCAGTACCAGCACCAATTCAAATCATTAATATGAGAGAGGAAATAAGGACACTTTATAATATGTCATGATCCTCTTTAATTTTGTTTGTTGCTAGAACCCTTCCATAAGGAGAATTCTTGAAAAAAAAAAAAAGACAGTATTCAGTTCTTTCACACTGAATGGCTCAGAAGAGTGAGTCAGCTTTTCTCTAACATGTTGGCTAATTTATTCTGATGCTTTGCTGAAGTAATTGGGTCAAATATACACAGTAAAAGAGCATATTAGTCATTGGATTGTTGCTCTATCTTGGGAGGTTACAGAGTGGGAGTTTCTTAATTCTCTTGGTACACACTTTAATTATCTTTTGATTTAATATAGTATTATTTACACATGCAGGTAATTTTGGTGTCTTATTTGGCATTAACTTGTATCTGTTAATTTGAAAACACCATTGAATGATTTATTTGTTTTTTTGTCAGTAATTAAATTAGAAGATAGCTTTGCCAGTTACTTCATTATGTCATTGTTTTGTATGAGTCTCTTCCTGTACTCTATCCAAATAATTCAATCAACCAAAGTAGAATAATATAGTTTGGTCTATTTTCATGAAGTTAACTAAATTAAAAGTAGAGACCATTGATTTGCTATCATTTATTTGAATGATAATCATGAAACATCTTAGAAAATCTAAAGCCCTTGACCATAAAAAAATAAAACAAATTAATAACAAATTAAAAACAAAAATAAAACAAAGGAAACCAATGCTTGTGCAATTCATACTTTCCACTACTTGTCAGTTTTCACAATTGCTATTGTCAATATTATTAATTATTAGAGGCTCTTCTGAAGACTTTAGCTTTCAGAAACTACAATTTAAAATAAAGGTATAGGAGGAGGAGTCAAGATGGTGGAGAAGTAGCAGGCAGAGACTACTTCAGGTAGCAGGAAATCATCTAGATAGCTTATCTAAAGATTACAAACACCTACAAATCCAACGGGAGATCGAAGAGAAGAACAGCAATTCTAGAAACAAAATCAACCACTTTCTGAAAGGTAGGTCTGGCGGAGAAGTGAATCCAAAGCGACGGGAAGATAGACCCCGGGGGAAGGGCCAGCTCCCGGCAAGTGGCGGAGCAACAGGAGCACAAAATCAGGACTTTTAAAAGTCTGTTCCACTGAGGGACATCACTCCAGAGGCTAAAATGAGGTGAAGCCCATGCGGGGTCAGCATGGCCTCAGGTCCCGCAGGGTCACAGAAGGATCAGGGGTGTCTGAGTGTCACAGAGCTTACAGGTATTAGAACGGGGGAGCCGGCTACAGAGACAGAGCTGAGGAGTGAGCCCCAGGTCGGGGTTACCTTGAACCAGTTGCAGGCTTGGTGAGCTTGGAGCGCGGCCAGAGGCCATAGAGACGGGAGTAATTGGGCGCTGTTCTCTGAGGGCACACTGAGGAGTGGGGCCCCGGGCTCTCGGCTCCTCTGGGCCGGAGACCAGGAGGTGGCCATTTTCATTCCCATCCCCCAGAACTCTATGGAAAGCATTCAGGGAACAAAAGCTCCCAAAAGCAAACCCAAGGGGATTACTCAGCCCTGCCCCTGGTGAAATTCCGCCTGGGGCAAAGACACTTGAGAATCACTACAACAGGCCCCTCCCCCAGAAGATCAACAAGAAATACAGCCAGTACCAAGTTCACCTACCAAGGAGTGCAGTTTCAATACCAAGGAGAGCAGTGGAATTCCAGAGGAGGAGAAAGCAAAGCACGAAACTCATGGCTTTCTCCCCATGATTCTTAGTCTTGAGTTAATTTAGTTTTTTTTTTCTTTTTCTATTTTTTTTCTCTTCTTCTACTAAATTTTTTTAAACTTTTACCCTTTTCTTTTTTAACGTTTTTACCTAGTTTATCTAATATATATAAATATTTTTCTTTTTTATACTTTTTCTTTATTCGTTTTCTTTTTTTAATTGTTTCTTTTCTTTCTTTTCATTTTTTTTTCTTTCTGAACCTCTTTTTATCCCCTTTCTCCCCCCTCACAATTTGGGATCTCTTCTGATTTGGTTAAAGCATATTTTCCTGGGGTTGTTGCCACCCTTATAGTATTTTACTTGCTCCTTCATATACTCTTATCTGGACAGTATGACAAGGCGGAAAAATTCACCACAAAAAAAAGAACAAGAGGCAGTACCGAAGGCTAGGGACCTAATCAATACAGACATTGGTATATGTCAGATCTAGAGTTCAGAATGACAATTCTCAAGGATTTAGCCAGGCTCGAAAAAGGCATGGAAGATATTAGAGAAACCCTCTCAGGAGATATAAAATAACTTTCTGGAGAAATAAAAGAACTGAAATCTAACCAAGTTAAAATCAAAAAAGCTATTAATGAGGTGCAATCAAAAATGGAGGCTCTCACTGCTAGGATAAATGAGGCAGAAGAAAGAATTAGCGATATAGAAGACAAAATGACAGAGAATAAAGAAGCTGAGCAAAAGAGGGACAAACAGCTACTGGACCACAAGGGGAGAATTCGAGAGAGAAGTGACACCATAAGACGAAACAACATTAGAATAATTGGGATTCCAGAAGAAGAAGAAAGAGAAAGGGGAGCAGAAGGTATACTGGAGAGAATTATTGGGGAGAATTTCCCCAATATGTCAAAGGGAACAAGCATCAAAATCCAGGAGGTGCAGAGAGCCCCCCTAAAAATCAATAAGAATAGGTCCACAGCCCGTCACCTAATAGTAAAATTTACAAGTCTTAATGACAAAGAGAAAATCCTGAAAGCAGCCCGGGAAAAGAATCTGTAACATACAATGGTAAAAATATTAGATTAGCAACAGACTTATCCACAGATACCTGGCAGGCAAGAAAGAGCTGGAATGATATATTCAGAGCACTAAACGCGAACAATATGCAGTCAAGAATACGATATCCAGCTAGGCTATCATTGAAAATAGAAGGAGAGATTAAAAGCTTCCAGGACAAACAAAAACTGAAAGAATTTGCAAACACCAAACCAGCTCTACAGGAAATATTGAAAAGGATCCTCTAAGCAAAGAGAGAGCCTAAAAGTAGTAGATCAGAAAGGAACAGAGACAATATACAGTAACAGTCACCTTACAGGCAATACAATGGCACAAAATTCATATCTCTCTATAGTTACCCTGAATGTTAATGGGCCAAATGCCCCAATCAAAAGACACAGGGTATCAGAATGGATAAAAAAACAAAACCCATCTATATGTTGCCTACAAGAAACTCATTTTAAAACCGAAGACACCTCCAGATTTAAAGTGAGGGGGTGGAAAACAATTTACTATGCTAACGGACATCAGAAGAAAGCAGAGGTGGCAATCCTTATATCAGATCAATTAGATTTTAAGCCAAAGACTTTAATAAGAAATGAGGAAGGACACTATATCATACTCAAAGGATCTGTCCAAAAAGAAGATCTAATATTTTTAAATATCTATGTCCCCAATGTGGGAGCAGCCAACTATATAAACCAATTAATAACAAAACCAAAGAAACACATCAACAAAAATACAATAATAGTAGGGGACTTTAACACTCCCCTCACTGAAATGGACAGATCATCCAAGCAAGAGATCAACAAGGAAATAAAGACCTTAAATGACACACTAGACCAGATGGACATCACAGATATATCAGAACATTTCATCAGAAAGCAACAAAATACACATTCTTCTCTAGTGCACATGGAATATTCTCCAGAATAGATCACATTCTCAGTCCTAAATCAGGTCTCAACTAGTATCAAAAGATTGGGATCATTCCCTGCATATTTTCAGACTACAATGCTCTGAAGCTAGAACTCAATCACAAAAGGAAGTTTGGAAAGAACCCAAATACATGGAGACTAAACAGCATCCTTCTAAAGAATGAATGGGTCAACCAGGAAATTAAAGAAGAATTGAAAAAATTCATGGAAACAAATGATAATGAAAATACAACGGTTCAAAATCTGTGGGACACAACAAAGGCAGTCCTGAGAGGAAAATATATAGTGGTACAAGCCTTTCTCAAGAAACAAGAAAGGTCTCAAATACACAACCTAACCTTACACCTAAAGGAGCTGGAGATAGAACAAGAAAGAAACCCTAACCCAGCAGGAGAAGAGAAATCATAAAGATCAGAGCAGAAATCAATGAAATAGAAACCAAAAAAACAATAGAACAAATCAACGAAACTAGGAGCTGGTTCTTTGAAAGAATTAATAAAATTGATAAACCCCTGGCCAGACTTATCAAAAAGAAAAGAGAAAGGATCCAAATAAATAAAATCATGAATGAAAGAGGAGAGATCACAACTAAAACCAAAGAAATACAAACTATTATAAGAACATACTATGAGCAACTCTATGCCAACAAATTTGACAATCTGGAAGAAATGGATGCATTCCTAGAAACATATAAACGACCACAACTGAACCAGGAAGAAATAGAAAGCCTGAACAGACCCATAACCAGTAAGGAGATTGAAAGAGTCATCAAAAATTTCCAAACAAACAAAAGCCCAGGGCCAGACGGCTTCCCGGGCGAATTCTACCAAACATTTAAAGAACTAATTCCTATTCTACTGAAACTGTTCCAAAAAATAGAAATGGAAGGAAAACTTCCAAACTCATTTTATGAGGCCAGCATCACCTTGATCCCAAAACCAGACAAGGATCCCATCAAAAAAGAGAACTACAGACCAATATCCTTGATGAACACAGATGCGAAAATTCTCACCAAAATACTAGCCAATAGGATTCAACAGTACATTAAAAGGATCATTCACCACGACCAAGTGGAATTTATTCCAGGGCTGCAAGATTGTTTCAACATCTGTAAATCAATCAATGTGATACAACACATTAATAAAAGAAAGAACAAGAACCAATACTCTCAATAGATGTTGATAAAGCATTTGACAAGTACAACATCCCTTCCTGATCAAAACTCTTTAAAGTGTAGGGATAGAGGACACATACCTCAATATTATCAAAGCCATCTATGAAAAACCCACCACAAATATCATTCTCAATGGAGAAAAACTGAAAGCCTTTCTGCTAAGGTCAGGAACATGGCAGGGATGTCCATTAACACCACTGCTATTCAACATAATACTAGAAGTCCTAGCCTCAGCAATCAGACAACAAAAGGAAATTAAAGGCATCCAAATTGGCAAAGAAGAAGTCAAACTATCACTCTTCGCAGATGATATGATACTATATGTGGAAAACCCAAAAGACTCCACTCCAAAACTGCTAGAACTTATACAGGAATTCAGTAAAGTGTCAGGATATAAAATCAATGCACAGAAATCAGTTGCATTGCTCTACACCAACAACAAGACAGAAGAAAGAGAAAATAAGGAGTCAATCTCCTTTACAATTACACCCAAAACTATAAGATACCTAGGAATAAACCTGACCAAAGAGGCTAAGAATCTATACCCAGAAAACTATAAAGTACTAATGAAAGAAATTGAGGAAGACACAAAGAAATGGAAAAATGTTCCAAACTCCTGGATTGGAAGAATAAATATTGTGAAATGTCTATGCTACCTAAAGAAATCTACACATTTAATGCAATTCCTATCAAAGTACCATCCATCTTTTTCAAAGAAATGGAACAAAGAATCCTAAAATTTATATGGAACCGTGGGGCACCCGGGTGGCTCAGTGGGTTAAAGCCTCTGCCTTCAGCTCAGGTCATGATCCCAGGGTCCTGGGATCGAGCCCCACATCGTGCTCTCTGCTCAGCGGGGAGCCTGCTTCCTCCTCCCTCTCTCTCTGCTTGCCTCTCTGCCTACTTATGATCTCTGCCTGTCAAATAAATAAATAAAATCTTTAAAAAAAAATTTATATGGAACCATAAAAGACCTTGAATAGCCAAAGGAATATTGAAAAAGAAAGCCCAAGTTGGTGGCATCACAATTCCAGACTTCAAGCTCTATTACAAAGCTGTCATCATCAAGACAGCATGGTACTGGCACAAAAACAGTCACAGGGATCAATGGAACAGAATAGAGAGCCCAGAAATAGACCCTCAACTCTATGGTCAACTAATCTTCGACAAAGCAGGAAAGAATGTCCAATGGAAAAAAGACAGCCTCTTCAATAAATGGTGTTGGGAAAATTGGACAGCCACATGCAGAAAAATGAAATTGGACCATTTCCTTACACCACATACGAAAAAAGACTCAAAATGGATGAAGGACATCAATGGGAGAAAGGAATCCACCAAAATCCTTGAGGAGAACACAGGCAGCAGCCTATTCGACCTCAGACACAGCAACATCTTCCTAGGAACATCACCAAAGGCAAGGGAAGCAAGGCCAAAAATGAACTACTGGGATTTTATCAAGATCAAAAGCTTTTGTACAGCAAAGGAAACAGTTAACAAAACCAAAAGACAACTGACAGAATGGAAGAAGATATTTGCAAACAACATATCAGATAAAGACTAGTGTCCAAAATCTATAAAGAACTTAGCAAACTCAACACCCAAAGAACAGATAATCCAATCAAGAAATGAGCAGAAGACATGAACAGACGTTTCTGCAAAGAAGACATCCAGCTGGTCAACAGACACATGAAAAAGTGCTTCACATCACTTGGCATCAGGGAAATACAAATCAAAACCACAATGAGGTATCACCTCACACCAGTCAGAATGGCTAAAATTAACAAGTCAGGAAATAACAGATGCTGGCGAGGATGTGGAGAAAGGGGAACCCTCCTACACTGTTGGTGGGAATGCAAGCTGGTGCAGCCACTCTGGAAAACAGCATGGAGGTTCCTCAAAATGTTGAAAATAGAACTACCCTTTGACCCAGCAATTGCATTACTGGGTATTCACCGTAAAGATACAAACGTAGTGATCCGAAGGGGCACATGCACCCGAATATTTATAGCAGCAGTGTCTACAATAGCCAAACTATGGAAATAATCTAGATGTCCATCAGCAGTTTAATGGATAAACAAGATGTGGTATATATACACAATGGAATACTATGCAGCCATCAAAAGAAATGAAATCTTGCCATTTGTGACGATGTGGATGGAACTAGAGGGTATCATGCTTAGTAAAATAAGTCTATCGGAGAAAGACAACTATCATATGATTTCCCTGATATGAGGAAGTGGAGATGCAACATGGGGATTTAAGGGGGTAGGAGAAGAATAAATGAAACAAGATGGGATTGGGAGGAGACAAACCATAAGTGACTCTTAATCTCACAAAACAAACTGAGGGCTGCTGGTGGGAGGGGGGCTGGGAGAAGAGGGGGTGGGGTTATGGACATTGGGGGGAGGGTATGTACTATGGTGAGTGCTGTGAAGTGTGTAAACCTGGCGATTCACAGACCTGTACCCCTGGGGATAAAAATATATTATGTGTTTATAAAAAATAAAATAAAAATACAGGCATAAAGTGGGAAAAAAATATTTATTTATTTATTTCAGAATAGTCTTATCACCATTTATACCTAGAAAGCTCTTTATGGAAGCAAAAGTTTCATGACTTATAAGTTAATAAATATATCTTAGAATTTTCATTGTCTAATTTTCATACTTTTCTATTTTGTAAACTTTCTCCTAGCTGTAGTCTAGTACAGTGGAAGGCATTCATGATTCTTCTAAAAGCTCCAGCAGAGGGGTGTCTGTGTGGTTCAACTTGTTAAGCATCTGACTCTTATTTTGGCTCAGGTCATGATCTCAGGACCATGGGATCGAGCCCCACATCAGGCTCCATGCTCAGTGCGGTTCTGCTTGAGATTCTTTCTCTCCCTCTCCTGCTGAGTTCCCCCTATGTATGCTCTCTCTCTCAAATAAATAAAATCTTTAAAGATGAATAAAAAAAAAAAAAGATGAATAAATAAATAAACCCTAACGGATCCAAAAGAAGAAACTACCTTCACAAAGAATTATAATTCCTGCTGCCATTATTAAATATGAGAAAATCACCAATTATTGGGCCCTTAAAGTATCTGAGTTATGTGATTTAATATAGTTTGCTTAATTAAGTATATAATCTATAGTAGCTTGTTCTATGGATGTTTCATTTTTAATTTTTACCTGGGAAAGTCATTTCTGGGTATTTCCCAATCTTAGAGAGCTTCCTTTTCAAAGTCAATTCAGTAACCAAGGCAAACCCTTCTCATGGTGGCCATAAATTATAATGTCAATGTTAAACCAATGTCTTTGTGAACCCACAGATATATACATGTTTAATAGGTTTCAGTCTGTCGCAATTATTGGGTATTACTACAGTTCAATATGTCCCTTTTTGGTCCAGCAGAAATCTTAATGTTATACTCTAATAGTTTCTTCAAAAAATGTCCACAAGAACAATATGTCCTGAGTTCTGCCTGGTTGTTGACTATTTGCTAGAAGTTTGTTTTTCTGAACAAAAAATATTTGGCTCACACTTTTCTTTAGTATCTTTGAATATATTATTACTTTTTTTTTCTGTCATGAAACATTGTTGTCAAAAAGTCTACTGATAATTTTATTTCCTTCTAAGTTTTGTGTTTTTTTCATTTCTTGGTGCCTTAAGGATTTTTTTCTCTAAGGTCAAGGAATTTTATTAGAATGTATTCTGATATTGGTCATTTAGGTTCAATATTATCAAACCTTCAGTGTGCTCTCTTAATGTAAGTTTTTGTTTTTAGTTAAATATCTTTCAATTGTAATTTTTAATATTTGTTTTATTTTCAAGCTTTGATTTTCTTTTTCAGTGTTATCTCTATCTGTATTACTTCAGTGATATCCCCTATTACCTGTGAGTTTTCTTTGCCTCTTTCAATACATGACTCTTTCTTTTTTTTTAAGATTTTACATAATCTCTACACCCAACTGTGAGGCTCAAACTCATGATCCTGGGGTCCAGAGTCATGCACTCCACCAACTGACTCAACCAGGGGCTCCATGCCACTTTCTTTTCAATGACTTTTTTCTTCTTCTCCTCCTCCTCCTTCTTCTTTATTCTTTTGCTTTTCAAATTTTTCATTGTATTCTCCTTGTACTTTCTGTTTCTTTTATTGCATTAAGTACTGCACTTATTTCTTTAGTATTTCCTCTATTTTAATCATTCTTAAATGTTTTTGTTTCTATTTCTAATTTTTTTCCTCAGTTCCGTCACTTTATTTCTGAGTTTATCTAATTCTGATTGGTACTGCATTTTCACGTCTTATGTCATTTTTTTTTTATAAAGATTTTATTTATTTATCAGAGGGAGAGAGGGGGAGAGAGCGAGCACAGGCAGACAGAATGGCAGGCAGAGGCAGAGGGAGAAGCAGGCTCCCTGCTGAGCAAGGAGCCCGATGAGGGACTCGATCCCAGGACGCTGGGATCATGACCTGAGCCGAAGGCAGCTGCTTAACCAACTGAGCCACCCAGGCGTCCCACGTCTTATGTCATTTTGATAGTGTTTTTTAGCTTTTTTAAAACAGTTACAGCTTTGATCTAACACTTTTGATGTTTTTGTGGCATATTTTTCTGAGTACAGTTTTTGGCAAGATTTCACTGTCTGAATGGATATTGTTCTGTTCTTTTATTGTTCTTTTCTTATTCTTATAAAAACTTTATATGGGACTTGTTGGGTTTTTGTTGTTGTTGTTGTTGTTGTTGTTTTTGCTTATTTATTATGTGAAGTTGGTTTCACTAATTTTTTGGATAGCTTTTTCAACTTCACAGAACTCTTTCTCTTGTGTTTTATGTAGTGCTCAAAAATATAACTGCTTGAGATTTTTCTGGCAGTATTCACCTCCACTACTTTGGTCAGATATTCTCTTTCTTTGCCTCTGTGGTCTCTGCCAGTTAATTTTAATTTCACTCCCAGCAGATTATTTTCACTGTTAAAGGTTGTAGCCAGCGTATGTCTCTATCTTAGAAGGGATTCTGGTGAGCCAAACTTGTGACACAAACTGGTGAGCCAAACTCATTCCTCCTTATGATAGGCCTCTTGCTTTGCCCATATTAGGGAACAAGGGGGAAAATGCCTCCTGATTTCAGGTTCTTTTCTCAAATTGATCTCCTATGCTTTCCAGTGAACACTGTTGGTTATTTGGAAGATTTCCTTTTCTCAACCCAACACATGACAGTATACAGCCTCTTACATTCACCCACATAGAAAATGACATCATGTAGTCTTGTAGCTATTGGAAGTCTGTTCACATCTTATATTTGGGGTTTTATGGGGATATCTTGTTACTTAGTTTTGCTGTAAATGTGTTCTATGGGCTTCTTGGTTTTGCTTTCTATTGGTTCTGTCCATTTTTATGTGGGGTTTTAGACAGACTGGTAAACCATGCTGTTCCCACAACCTTACTTCCAGAAACCTTTCCTTTATTTTTTAAACATCTGTTTAATTTAGGTATTTTTATCCTCTTGGAATGGAAAACTTCGTGCATCCAATATCTGACTATGAACTATGAACTAATGAAGTTGTGTCACTATGAAACTATAGCTCTTTAAAATGTAATATTGACTTCCTTCTTCTAATAATCCAAATTATCTCTGGGAAACTCCACTTTTGGAAGTAATGATAAGAGCAGAGTGCCTAGATTACTATGAATCTTACATCCTTGCACAGAAATCTGGAGAGTAAGTTTTTTTCTTTTCAAATTGGATATCCCACTATATGGTGTTTTCTTCCAAATGTCAATGATAATGTAAGATCAGGCAATTAATTATAGCTACACTAGTATTTATTAGTATTTATTTTGGTATTTATTACTGAATTTAACCAAATTTGGGGAGATACACATACCAGAAGTATGAAAACCTCAAGTTATTTATTTTATACATGTCATATACCTTCTGGTAACCCCATTCTCTGTCTGTTGCATTAACCTATTTTAAGCATTCCATAAACAAGTAGACCTAATTAGACAATATTGTTATGTTTTGTTTACATGTAGAATTTTTCATTTCAATGTCATTATCTCTATAAGGAAGCATTATTGCTGGGTTAACAGGAGTACAGTATTAAGCATATGATTTTGACATCCTGTGTTATTTACTACCATCACTCTTTAGGTTTATATAATTCAAGCAAATTTAGTTATGCTAATATTTAGTGTTTTGTTTCTTTCCATCTAAAGTGACTTTTTCTTATTCCTTCATAGTTACTCCTAGATTTATTAATTGTGCTTTTCTACTTCTATTAGCTATTAACCATTTGCTATTTCTGTAAACCATATAGCACTCAATATATACTATACCTAAATCACAATAACATTATAGATTGGAGTAGTAGGTCTTACATTAGGTGGATTTATTTCAACATTCCTCAGATTAGTAGAGAAATACTTTGAAAGAAGTAGGTTAGAGCCTTCAGAAAAAAGCCAAAGACTTTTTAAACAATTTCCTAGTCTTCAAGCAAATTCTAGTCTCTGAAGCTTAACTTAAATTCCATTGATTGTAGAATAATGTGTTTCAAATTAGGAAAAAGATTTCTGTCCTTCCCAAAGGGAAGATAATAGCAACCTTTAGGAATTAGTCATAGGGGATTTTACCTTGCGAGATGAAAATGTCACACTGTGACCTAATATAGAAAACATGTATACCACAAATATTAAGACATCCCATGCAAGATTCCTAAAAATAAGCTATGGTATATTCTGTATGCTTAGTTCACACTCCTTCATTTTCTGTACTCTATTCAAAGATACGTGAATCAAAGCAGATTTCTAAGGCTTTAAAAAATATGTATAAATTATATGAATGCACACAAATACAATTCCTATATTGGTTGTGAATTTCATAAAATATAAGTCTATGACTTCAAAGTCCAAGAAGGTGGTTTTCTTTCTTAAAGAGAAAATAGCTTTCGCACATACCTCAATATTATCAAAGCCCTCTATGAAAAACTCACCGCAAATATCATTCTCAATGGAGGAAAACTGAAAGCTTTTCTGCTAAGGTCAGGAACACGGCAGGGATGTCCATTATCACCACTGCTATTCAACATAGTACTAGAAGTCCTAGCCTCATCAATCAGAAAACAAAAGGAAATTAAAGGCATCCAAATCAGCAAAGAAGAAGTCAAACTATCACTCTTCACAGATGATATGATACTATATGTGGAAAACCCAAAAGACTCCACTCCAAAACTGCTAGAACTTGTACAGGAATTCAGTAAAAAGTGTCAGGATATAAAATCAATGCACAGAAATCAGTTGCATTTCTCTACACCAACAACAAGGCAGAAGGAAGAGAAATTAAGGAGTCAATTCCATTTACAATTACACCCAAAACTATAAGATACCTAGGAATAAACCTGACCAAAGAGGCTAAGAATCTATACCCAGAAAACTATAAAGTACTCAGGAAAAAATTGAGGAAGACACAAAGAAATGGAAAAATGTTCTACGCTCATGGATTGGAAGAACAAATATTATGAAAAGTCTATGCTACCTAAAGCAATCTACACATTTAATGCAATCCCTATCAAAATCCCACCCATTTTTTTTTCAAAGAAATGGAACAAAGAATCCTAAAATTTATATGGAACCAGAAAAGACCTTGAATAGCCAAAAGAATATTGAAAAAGAAAGCCCAAGTTGGTGGCATCACAATTCCAGACTTCAAGCTTTATTACAAAGCTGTCATCATCAAGGCAGTATGGTACTGGCACAAAAACAGACACAGGGATCAATGGAACAGAATAAAGAGCCCAGAAATAGACCCTCAACTCTATGGTCAACTAATCTTCGACAAAGCAGGAAAGAATGTCCAATGGAAAAAAGACAGCCACTTCAATAAATGGTGTTGGGAAAATTGGACAGCCACATGCAGAAAAATGAAATTGGACCATTTCCTTACACCACACATGAAAATAGACTCAAAATGGATGAAGGACATCAATGGGAGAAAGGAATCCACCAAAATCCTTGAGGAGAACACAGGCAGCAACCTGTTCTACCTCAGCCACAGCAACTTCTTCCTAGGAAAATCGCCAAAGCCAAGGGAAGCAAGGGAAAAATGAACTATTGGGACTTCATCAAGATAAAAGCTTTTGCACAGCAAAGGAAACAGTTAACAAAACCAAAAGACAACTGACAGAATGGGAGAAGATATTTGCAAATGACATATCAGATAAAGGACTAGTGTCCAAAATCTATAAAGAACTTAGCAAACTCAACACCCAAAGAACAAATAATCCAATCAAGAAATGGACAGAGGACACGAACAGACATTTCTGCAAAGAAGACATCCAGCTGGCCAACAAACACATGAAAAAGTGCTCCACATCACTTGGCATCAGGGAAATACAAATCAAAACCACAATGAGATATCTCCTCACACCAGTCAGAATGGCTAAAATTAACAAGTCAGGAAATAACAGATGCTGGCGAGGATGTGGAGAAAGGGGAACTCTCCTACACTGTTGGTAGGAATGCAAGCTGGTGCAACCACTCTGGAAAACAGCATGGAGGTTCCTCAAAAAGTTGAAAATAGAACTACCGTATGACCCAGCAATTGCACTACTGGGTATTTACCCTAAAGATACAAATGTAGTGATCCAAAGGGGCATGTGCACCTGAATGTTTATAGCAGCAATGTCCACAATAGCCAAACTATGGAAATAATCTAGATGTCCATCCACAGATGAATGGATAATGAAGATTCGGTATATATACACAATGGAATGCTACACAGCCATCAAAAGAAATGAAATCTTACCATTTGTGACGATGTGGATGGAACTAGAGGGTATCATGTTTAGTGAAATAAGTCTATCAGAGAAAGACAACTATCATATGATCTCCCTGTTATGAGGAAGTGGAGATGCAACATGGGGGGTTTGGTGGGTAGGTAAAGAATAAATGAAACAAGATGGGATCGGGAGGGGGCCAAACCATAAGTGACTCTTAATCTCACAAAACAAACTGAGGGTTGCTGGGGGAGGGGGGTCGGGAGAGGGTGGTGGGGTTATGGACATGCGGGGAGGGTATGTGCTATGGTGAGAGCTGTGAAGTGTGTAAACCTGGTGATTTACAGACCTGTACCCCTGGGGATAAAAATACATTATATGTTTATAAAAAAATAAAGAAAATTCAAAACAAAACAAAAAAAGAGAAAATAACTTTCAACCCATTCTAAGTCAATAAGTACATTTAATCCATGCATAAACTCTCAATTTCTTTAGATCTATAGTCTGCTTATTCTTTATAGAATTTGATGAATTTTCTTTTAATATTTTATTTATTTATTTATTTGACAGACAGAGATCACAAGTAGGCAGAGGCAGAGGAGGAAGCAGGCTCCCTGCTGAGCAGAGAGCCCAATGCCCCATGCAGGGCTCCATCCCAGGACCCTGAGATCATTACCTGAGCCAAAGGCAGAGGCTTAACCCACTGAGCCACCCACACACCCCAAGAATTTGATGAAGTTTTAATCAGTTTAACATTTCTGTAAACCTGGATTTCAGTTGTGTCTCTGTGGGAAATTACTTAAGAATTGTTTAAAATTGTCTTAAGAGTCTCATCGCACTGCTGGTTTACTCATCCCTGCTATTTATAGCCACATGTTTAAAAAAATAATTAGCTATGGAGCCCCTGCAAGGACTTCTTATTTCTAAACAAGTCTCCAGGGAGCAATAAAATGTTATATATTAGATACAAAATCCATTATGAGGCATACTAGATGAATATTGTAGAGAAACAACACATTTTTGCATCTTCCATGGAACGGGTTCTGGCAAGACAATGCCCTAAAATAAGCACATGCAGAATTTGACTGGGAAAAATCATTTTCCATATGCGTATTTTGATTATCTATTGCTGGGTAACAAAGCACTCAAAAATTCAGTGGCTTAACACAGAGATGATTTATTATTTCTCACAACTGTTGTTGATCAGTCAGTTGGGCACTTCTCCACATGTCCTATCTGAAATCACTTATGCAGCTGTACTCAGATGGGAACTCAGTGAGGGCTGAGGCATCCAAATGACCCCTCTTCTCCTAAGATCTCTCTCCACAGAGGCTCCTACATTTAGTAATTGCATCTGAACTTCTCTATAGCATGGCAGCTGAATTCCAAGGACAGTTTCCAAGAGGGTAAGCTTTCATGTGTGTTTACATTATAATGTTGCTTGCATCACACTTGTTCATACTGTGTACTACAAAGAGTCCTGCATCCAAAGGGGCGCAATTCTTATGATACAAATTTGTATTGTTTAAATGTTCTTATATTTCAATATAAAATTATGCCCAGGCATGAGCAATTTGTAAATTTATAACAAAAACTTTTCAGCAGATGGAAATGAACTGTCTTGTGTCAATGAAATCAATATATTGAAATAATTTTATGAAATTGGAAAGTGTTACTATTGTTAGTTTAGGATCACTGAAAGAGTGAGCTTACTAATCAAAATTCTAATACTGATTAAGCACTATTGACAATAAAATACACAAGGAGCTACTTTCCTAACCACGCAGATCACTGAGTACATTAGTTACTGAATTATTTTGCTATATCACATTTATAATTTATTTGTTTTGTAACAAAAGTTTCATATAACACAAAAACAGTGGCTAACAAACGTTTACCATGAACAACTTTAAAAACATAAATTGTGATTTCCATGTTATTATCTTCCAAATATACCAAGATTGTTTAGTTTTTATGGATTTTGTGATTAAATGTATTTATTCTTTAAATTTTAAAAGTTTATTACACATTAGTTAAAAAGTTACAAGTTCTAATACAGTGTTTTATAGAGTTCTCCCAAGTGTTAGAAAAACTTTGTTTAAAAAAGATTATTGGGGTACCTGGGTGACTCAGTCGGTTAAGCATCTACCTTCAGTTCGGGTCATGATCCTAACACCCTGGGATGGAGTGCTGCAGAGGACTCCCTGCTCAGTGGGGAGTCTGCTTCTCTCCCCTTCCCTGCCCTCATGCACCCTCTCTTGGTCTCTCTATCTCCGTACTCTCCCTCTAAAATAAATAAATAAAATCTTTTAAAACATTTTAAAAAAGATATCAATATTAGAAAGTAGAAAATGAGAAAATAGAGAAAAATATCTAGTCATTGCATATTCTTCTGGAAAATAGAAAAGTCACTAGAAAAACCATAAATAAAGATAAATGTTTCAGTTCTATCTGTTTCAGTGGAAGGAAACACTTGTGGAGCAGAATATGAATTTCGCTTCTTTCAGGTCAGCCTAAATTTGTTTAAAAAACACACATTGGAAAGAAAGCTGGAGGCATTAGTTTAATCAATTTTATGACAATTTAGATACTTTGCCTTATAATTTGAATTTTGAACATTATGCACATTATGCTGGAAAATTTCCATATTTTAAGATATTTTAACTTGCCAACGATAGTACAAATAAGAAGTTGTCTAAAACTTATTTAGTTCACCTATTATTTGAAATGGTGGAAGAGGGTAGATGCTAATGATTTATTCTAACTTTAGTAATTTGGCATTATTTCTATATCATAAATTTCTGGGAATGGAAAGAAAAAAATGGAGAAGTATCAGAGGTTACAAAGTTTGGCAGTATTTATCACACATCCATAACAGGCACGAAGAAAGTAAGTGCTTAGCATATCAACAATAACATTTTAATCTAAAATTGAAATAAAAATTTAATTTATGTATGACTAATGGTGTTGCAGAATAGAGCACATATGAAATCAAGAAAAATTATTATACTAATGTCAAGTGTACAATATCCATTATTCTAATTTTTGGTGAATTAGGTGTATGAGATATTGTATTAAATATGGAAACTAGTCCCATAGAATATTAGATATTCATTAAGTAACACTGAAACAGTCATAAAATTTTATTTTATAATGTAAGCAAGATGTAAAACTTTTTTACAACAAATTATTATTAAAAATGAATCTAATATAGCTTAGTTAAAATTTAAAATTCTATTACCTTATTTTAATAGATTTTATAATCTATACATAATAACTTTATGCTTATTTTAATTATTATTATAAAGATATTAAATTTCTAGTTTAAAGAGTATTTCTTGAGGAAGGGTATTTTCTTTTTTAAATCAAAATTTATTTCATTTTTTATTATTTTTTATTTATAATATTTTGAGTATCATTGGCAAACAATATTACATTATTTTCTGTTGTACAACATAGTGATTCAATTCTCTATGTGTTATGCTATGCTCACAGTGTAGCTACCATCTGTCACCAAGTGACACTATTGAATACCATTGACTATATTCCTGTGTGGTACATTTCATTCCCCTGACCTACTCATTTCATAACTGGAAGTCTGTATCTCCCTCTCTCCTTCACCCATTTGTCTATTCCTCCACTTCTCTTCCCTCTGGCAACCATCAATTTGTTCTCTGTAATTAAGAGTCTATTTCTTAGCTTCTCTCTCTCTCTTTTTTCCCTTTCCTCATTTGCTTTGTTTCTTAAATTCTGCATACAAATGAAATCATATGGTATTTGTCTTTAACTGACTTGCTTCACTTTGCATTATACTCTCTAGTTCCATCCATGTCATTGTGAATGGTGAGGTTTCATTCAGATATATGTATTTATAATATATATTTATTATATATTATATCAGGGCACAAAAAGAGACATAGATCAATGGAGCAGAATAATTATATATGTATTTCTTCTTTATCCATTCATTAGTCAATGGACATTTGGGCTCTTTCCATAGTTTTGCTATATATATATATATAGATAGATAGATATACATACATATATATATATGTAACAGGTATATATAATTATTGATAAATAATTAACACATATATAATATATATATACACACATATAATACTGGTATATATAATTATTGATATATAATTAGCACATATATAACATATTGGAATATATAATATATAATATAATATGATACAGTATTACACAGCCATAAAAAAGGTGAGATCATGTCATTTGTGATAACATGAATGGGCTAGACATTATTATGTTAAATAAAATAGGTAAGATACAGAAAGACAAATACCATATGCTTTCACTCATATATAGGGCCTCTTCCCAATCTGCACAATGGCGTTACGTGAGCTTGTGGCAGAGATGGAAATAACATACATAGATGTAATCTAAGTGTCCCAGATGTCAGCTAGTAGGAGAGAATATCTACTCTCTGTACCTCTCACTATTGATCCTGGAATCAACCCTTTTCCAAGCGCTGTAACATTTTTTTTGCAATCTCCTGGGATATTATATTTATATAACAAGAAGTAAAGAAAAAGCTTTAAAAATAAGCACCCCCATGTGTACACATACCAATACACAATCACACATTTCTTATATGGCAAACTGAGGCGAGATGAGTTAGGAAGGAACAAGAACTTTGGCTGGTGGAAACATGATAAAGACACTAGAGGTGATTGAGCCCTAGAGTTTGTTGTTGTGCTCTGAGATCTACCAAATGGTGGGGAAAAAATCCAAGAAGAATCAATTCTGTTGCATCCATCATATGTCACTAAAAAATAAAATAAAATAAAATAAAATAAAATAAAATAAAATAAATGCTGTTACAGGGTTTTCCAAACAGTAGTCCTTTTGCCTTAAGTTCTTGAACTAGCTCTTTTTTGAAGTAACTCTTTAAATTTTTGCCCTTTAAATTTTAATCATATCCCTTTCAACTGAACTCTGAAATTAAAGCTAGATAAAAACACTAGTCAAGGGGATGGTTCTTGTATTATAGAATTGCCCTTGCTTTTTTTTTTTTTTTTTATTTCCAGCATAACAGTATTCATTATTTTTGCACCACACCCCATGCTCCATGCAATCCGTGCCCTCTATAATACCCACCACCTGGTACCCCAACCACCCACCCCCCGTCCCTTCAAAACCCTCAGATTGTTTTTCAGAGTCCATAGTCTCTCATGGTTCACCTCCGCTTCCAATTTCCCCCAACTCCCTTCTCCACTCTAAGTCCCCATGTCCTCCATGCTATTTGAATTGCCCTTGCTTTTTGATGAACTTTTATGTTGTTTTTCCTTTCTTTAAACTTGGTATAGCTTATCATATACGGGGTATTTCACACTATCCTCTCCTACTCTTTTCTCCATAAATAGAAATAGTTTTCTGTATGATCCACCCTATTGGTTTTTCAGATATGCCCAGGCATGAATGTCATAAATAGTCATACTCTACATCTTTTATAGAAATCAAAAACCACACTGTCTTCTATATATGTCATTCTTGCTCAGAATCTTTTATGAAGAAAAAGATGAAAAGAAAAATTCTCATAATTTCTAAAACACTACATTTATTTACATAATTATTGATTGACCAAAAAGCCAATTTGAGAAAAGAAGAGTAAGCCTTTTTACTTTAAGTATAATTGAAAAAATCATATACTCTACTGTTCTCGTGGTCATTTTGAAGCCTGAGTTTATACTGGAAACATAGAAGACCCAAGAAACTTGCATGAATAACAATGATTATAGAAGAGATGAAATGGAGAACATCAATAGCTTAACAACTCCAGGCATAGACTGAAATTCAGGGTCTTGCGCTAAATTAAAAAAAAAAAACAACAACAACAAACCCACAATTTTGTTTTCAAAACCAAGCATAATTTTTATTCTTTTAGGGGCTGAATTACAAAGTCTATTGAACAGATTGTTCTCCCATACCCTTCATGTGAGTGTCTAGGTAGCAATTGGAAGAGTGGAATGTTGACAATTTGGATGGTATTTATGAGAAAATGTGAAAAATGAATCAGAATCTACTGAGGTTCCAAACACTGAATGACTCTTTGAGGTTGAAGAAGTCCTTTCCATGTATAAGTCCATCCTTCATTGTGTAAAGACTCCCTAAATACTCATCTGAGAGAGTCACTTTATAAGGAAAACCATGTCAACCTATTGTTCACCCTGACAATCCTCCTTTTCCCCACACAATTATCTAGAGTCCAAATCTATCTGATTAAAAATTATGTTAGCAAACCGCAGGGGGGAAAACAAGCAACAACAACAACAACAACAAAAAGAATGATAGAAGTAGCAATTTATATCTTTTAAAAAATTGGCGAATATATATGGAGAAACTATGCCCTTAATTGATAAGTGAAAGAACAAAAGTTTAACTGGACTCAAGTTCTAAATATAGATGCAAGATATCAGAGACTCTCAACTCAATTTACCAGGTTGAGTAGTTGGGAGAAATTATAATTGCTTGCCTAGTTGGTTGATAAATATCTGCACTTAATTATGGCCCATAATAAATGAGGTGAGACATTAGAAGTAATTTGTTGTAATACATGGGAAGAAATCTAAAGTAGGGAGATAGGACTAGGGACTGATATTATCAGATGTCATTTAAATAATTCTTTTTTGTATTTTCCCTGGACGGACACAGGAAATACTTCTGTTATCAAGGGATTAAAAAGTAAATCACTGAAGTGAGCACTTGTGTTTTGAAAAGCAGAATTATTCTAAAGTCAAAATTGATATTATTACCATGGGTAGGAGATACAATAATCAAAATGGGATCATCGGCAGGAAGACTGGTTGCAGTTAAATATTCATGAAATGCCAGATAAGCAGCACACTAAAGTTTAAAAAAAAAAAAAAAAAAAAAACAGTCTAGGCAAAGAAACGTCTGATGTGAGTCTCAGGATACAGAGTCAATGCCAGTCATTCAGTCTGACCAGAGTCAGTTCATACTAAAAACACTTCAAGGATAGAGATTTTTTTCTTGAAGAAAAGTCCTACAAACATTTTAAGTGCATGGTGTGAATTCCCCATCTGGCCTTTCCTAAATGTTTCTTCTTTGTATCACTCACCAAGATAACTGCAGTAGAAAAGGAAAAGCTTCAGACAATATAGAGGTTAACATGTACTGGCTCAATGCTTATACTGTTTCCTGTGGAAATATAACATCTCTGCTGTTCAAAATAAGATATAGAGTAGCCAAGAAATAAATGGAGATGTTTATTTTATCCAAATTTGCTTCATGGTAGGTCAGTGGGAAGAAAACTTTCTTCAGTTCCAGAGTGTAATGGCAGAGTAATTATATCAGTAACTTGACCCCTAAAGTAAGGTCTATATTTTTGCAGCAAAGTCTAAGTAGAAGGTCATAGGATTATTATTTTTCCCTGTCAAAGAAAGAAACAAAAAATAATGCCACATCTCTGAAAGAATTATGAAGTTAGCTACCATCATCAAAACCTTGAGAGAATCAAGGTTGGTGATTCTTATCAAATCTCCATTAACTTGCCAGTTTTACAATTATTAAAGACAGATTGATGTATCACAATGACAATTAATTATTGAGACCTTAATCAGGTGGAGACTCTAATTACAGCTGTTCTTCTAGGTTTGGTCATTTATAGGAAAATGAATCAGCTCAACAATTGTGGGCTTGAGGAATATAACTACTTAACCGCTAAATGTTATTTTTCTGTAAGTCAATAAAAAAGGAAGGTGAGTACTTTGTCTACTAAGCAAAGACACTGTACTTTTTAACCTTCTTGCCATAGACTCAAGTAAATAAATAAAATCTTAAAAAAAAAAAAAAAAGCATGCCAGAGTCAGAGGAGAAGCTCATGCAATTATGTGGGTATAGCAAAACATTCCTTGACATGAGAGGGGATATAATTTTATGTCATGGGCCTATTAGATAATATCAAAATATCAATATTTGTGTATTAGTTTGATTTTAATAACTATGTTTTATCCTAAAAAACAAGTTTTAACTTCCCCAGTTAGCCAACATATAATGTCAAATTGCAAATTAAACTGTACATTTTTAATGTAAAAGTAGACAGTTTTGTTTCATTTTTTGTGAAAGTACTCCACATGTATTTTCTATCATTTATCTTGGCTTATGGCTTTTCACCTACAGAATTAGAGGAGTTCTTTATGTATGCAGAAGATGAAACTTTTGTTGCTTATTTTATTGGGATACCTTGTCAAATTTGATACTTCAGTGAGTGTTTTTAATGTATCTTTTGATAAGCAAAAATAAATTATTAGTTTTAATGTTGTGGAAAATATCAGTGATTTCTCTTTTAATTCAGGTTTTTACATCTTGTTTAGGAAATTATTTCCTATTCAAATTTAGCAAATGTTTTCTAGAACATTTTAAGTTTTGCTTTACTGGTAAAACCTTGATCATCTTGGACTTGATCTGGGATAGAAGGTGAATCCAGAATTTATCGTTATTTTTTTATTTTCATATTTTGCAGCTCTCTTTACTAATAGTTGGTTAAGTAATAACAACTAGATAATAATCATGGGCAAAGTCCTGTCTCAATACTCCTTGAGCAATGTATTCTTGGACTTTGTATTCTTCTATGTAAGCTTTAGTATCTGCCTGCCAATTTCAAAGAAAAATTCTGTATTTTTTGTAAAATATTTGTTGAAATATAAAATAATAAAGGTGCACATAAATCTGTTGTTTGATAAATTTTCACAATGTAAACATAGTGTACCATACCAAGATATAAAATAATACATTATCAGAACCCCAGAAAACACCACATTATCACTTTTAAAGGTAACTGTCACCCTAAATTTTAATAGTATAGGTTAGTTTTGCATATTTTTGTATTCTTAATAGGATAGAATCACACAGCATATGAGCTTTTGTGCCTGATTTCTTTTGCTCAACATTGTTTTGGTGTTATATTTCTTTCACATTGCTATAAAATATTCTAGTACATAAATATACCTCATTTTATTTATTTGTTTTTTAAAGATTTTTATTTATTTATCAGAGAGGGAGAAAGCGAGCACAGGCAGACAGATGGCAGGCAGAGGCAGAGGGAGAAGCAGGCTCCCTGCTGAGCAAGGAGCCTGATGTGGGACTCGATCCCAGGACGCTGGGATCATGACCTGAGCCGAAGGCAGCTGCTTAACCAACTGAGCCACCCAGGCGTCCCAATATACCTCATTTTAAAAATCATTTTATTGCTGATGGACACTGAGAGTGATTTGATATTTGGCCTGTATAAATGAAGCTTTTGTGAATACTACTGCACATTTATTTTGGTGAACACATGTATGAAATTCTGTGAATAGGCAAGTAAGAATAAAGTATGCTCAACTGCTTTTGAAAGTGGTTACAACAGGGGGACCTGGGTGGCTCAGTCGGTTGAGCATATGATTCTTGGTTTCAGCTCAGGTCATGATCTCATGGGTTATGGGATTGAACCCTGGGCTGGGCTCTGTGCTCCAGACTCCGTGTGGAGTGCTTGAGGATTCCCTCCCTCTGCCCCTCTGTCCACTTTCTCTCTTAAGATCAGTCAATCAATCAATCTTAAAATTAAAAAAAAAAATAAAAAAAAAATAAAAAAGACTGAGGGTTCCTAAGTGGCTCAGTTGGCTGTCTGCCTTTAGCTTAGGTCATGATCCTGGGGTCCTGGGATCACGTCCTGCATCCATTGCGCCCCCTGCATGGAGCCTCCTCTCTCTCTGCCTCTCATCAACAAATAAATAAAATCCTTAAAAAAGACAAATTATGAAAGAAAGAAAGAAAGTAAGAAAGAAAGAAAGAAAGTCATAACAGTTTATACCTTCACTAATGGTGCTGAAAGTATCAGCTGCTCTACCTCATTATCCACACTTGGTATGGTCTACCATCTCTATTTTAGCCATTCTGATGGTTATCTTATGTGGTTTTAATCAGTGTTTTTTTTTTTGATAATTAATAAGGAAGAACACTTTCTCATATATTTAATGGACATTTTAGTTTCATTGCTGGAGTAGTGCCTATTAAAACTTAGTATTTCTATTGAGTTGTCTGTCTTTTTCTTACTGATACATGAGGTATTTATGTGTTCTGGGTAATCTTTCCTTATTAGATAGATGCATCAAAATAAAGTATTTGTACATTAAAAACCAGAATGCCTGAACTTACTTGAGCATCTCTCAGCTATAGGCCAAAACTTTTTTTGACATGCTATCAAAAATGTCCCCTATTAATGTTTAGGGTTTATACAATGAAAATATTTTTGCTCAAGGTCATGGATCAGAAGAGCTTTATGTTGATCAGCATAAGCTTGTGAGGAGAATCCTTGGATCTATCAACTTTTTAAATGCTTCTACAGTTCTCTAAAAGTATATTAACAAAATATTTGAGAGATAAATTCGTGCTTTAAAAGTTTCCTACGTAGGGTATTATCAATCACAAGCAAGTGTGCTTTTCACAGAGAGACACCAGGGAGAAAAGAATAATTTAATAGGCCTAAACCTGGGCAACTGAATGGACCTGGCAAAACCAAATAAAAATTAGTATTTCTCTTCAAGGATATATGTGGGGCGCCTGGGTGACTCAGTCACTGAGCATCTGTCTTCTGCTCAGGTCACGATTCCAGGCTCCTGGGATTGAGCCCTGAACTGGGCTCCCTGCTCAGCGGGAAACCTATTTCTCCCCCTCTCATTCCGTCTGCTTGTGTTCCCTCACTCACTGCGTTTTTCTCTGTCAAATAAATAAATAAAATCTTTAAAAAAATAATTGTTTATATATGAGCAGGTCAGGAAACCCAAATGAGACCACAATGTGATCATGGAGGCAAATACTTTGCCATCTATTTATATCCTAAGGATGAAAATCAAGATTGTGACATTAACTGGTGTTAGAACAACAATAAAATGTTGGAGGCAAAAGCAATTTTTAAATTTTCTTTAGAATCTACATATCTAAATATATAGGATTTCTTTTCTTTTGTGAGTACTGCTTTTTCCATGCTTTATTTAGTTACAGCAGGAGTAGACAAAGCTTTATTTAGTTACAATACGAGTAGACAAAGGAAAACTGTAAACACATATTTATACAAGCTAGTTTTAATGTAATGTTGCTCAAATGACCTTCCTGATCCAACCCTTACCTTTATCATTGCATTTATTCCTCATTTCACTTGCCTCAAATCCCCCAAATCATAACATGCTCCCTAGGCTTCCATTAAAGACAATCTGCTGTTTTGCACCTTCATAAATTGCTCATCTGATCTGCACGTGTGAATCACCTTCCTTTCCTATCCTGTCCAATCACTGTATTTATTAAACTTTCCGGATCCTTTTCACACCACAAGAAATGACCAGTTTGTGTTTTTGCTGTACTCTACAGTATCTCAGTGGTATCACCTGCTATTCTATTGTATGTGCTTATTTATACGGTTTTCTTCATTGTTGGACCAGCATCTTTACAACTTTGGTGCTTGGTATATAATAAGTGTGCACTAAATTATTAACATAACTATTTTTCCAGCTTCAGCCAAAGCTATATTCTCTATAGGATTAAGATATTCCTAGACATGTCTCAACAACTGATTGGGGCACACTGTTCAGGAATCTATTCTAATGTAGAAGAAAATGTTTTCTGACGTAGTACTTAAGGTGACATATGAAAGAATTGAAGAAAATGAGATGTATGTAAAAACTAAGCTTTAGTTAGTAAATTATGTGTTGAATTTGCACCCAACAGTTCAGTTGTCTGGCCAGGCCCCAGGCTTTTGTGTGATGGCAAGGAAAATAAGCTACAAGTACATTTAAGTAGTTTACACGAAATATATACAGTAGGATATACTACAGGAGAGAGTACATAGATTGTCTCCATTGATCTAAGAAGAGTATATAACGACTTATTATTAGTACTACCAATATTAGTGGCTCAGCGCAGTGACACATTAATATAAATATGGAAGATCTGGTGCCAGAGTCTACCCCCATTATCTGTAGCATAATAAAATAACTTTACAAGTGTTCTTGGCATCTGCAGATATCAGTGACAAACCTCACTAGAGAATACAAAGTTGGAAGTGGAGAAAAAAGAAAAATACAGTCACCTTGTGGTAATCCAGAGCTGAAAGTAAGAGCTGTATTAAGGAACTGTGCACACATCTAAGATTTGTTTGTATTTATGTTTATAATATATTTGCATTTTTCTTCGGTCGGCTGGTTAATGTCAGGTTTTGTCATAGAGGGTGACAGAGGGACACTGTAAGGCCAGACCAGGAGGAAAGAACCTCATGTCCTGATTCAGCAAGTGTTGTGCTTTAATTTCTTTGGCACAGCTACCAAGGGATCAGTCTGCTTGCATCCTCCTGTGTGTTTCTTGATTGCCCAGTGGGACATTATTGCCTGCAGATTATGGCCCAGACCTTGGTCAAGTTTCTTTGCTAATAGCTGGTGCCTGTTTCTCTGCGGTCATATTCTCTTTGGCGAAGAAAGCTCAGCCTCGGTGGAAAATTCCTCTTCTAAGTTCATTCTTCTGTCTTTATTTCCTTTTCATTGGCCTGAGTTTTGCATTTGCTATTTCTTCATACCCTAGAGAAGTTAATACCCTTTAGAAGTTAACCAAATGTACTAATTTACAATTCTTCATATTAAATATTTTCAGCTCTTATTACTGCTACAATTTCTTTTTCTTGACTGGACCCTGACTGATAAATTCATAGGTTTTGTTGTTGTCATTGTTTAATTTTAGTAACTGTGAAGTTTAACTATAAAGTACAAAATATTTGTACATCAAAACAGATTCTTGGTATCATGGACATTAGCATTTAGAATGAATCTAAGTCAAACTTAAATAGAAGTTTATATAAAGAAAATATGAAGCTTAAAATGGTAGAGAAAACATATAAATGTGACAAATTCATAAAGGTTGTTTTGAAATGAGTGAACTTCAGGAAACCTTAGACTTTACCCATTCATATTTTATAATAATGCCATGCAAACTTTCATTTATTTAAAATTAATTTTCAATTTGCCAATGAATCAGTTTCAGTTAAAAAAAAAAGCTCCCTATACCAACTAAATTGTTTATGGAAAAGTACCTTTAAAATATCATGGATATTATTATTAACTGACATTTAGAAACTATTGTTATGGACTGAATGTCTTTTTGACCTGTAGTTATATATAGCTATATAGTTATATATAGTTCTGTATAGTTATATGCCTCTCTGCCTACTTGTGAGCTCTGTCTAGCAAATAAATAAATAAAATCATCAAAAAAATAAGAATAAGATGCCAGTTAATTCCCACACATTCAAAAGTGGATTTTCAGGTCCATTGGTAGCTTAGCAGTGGTCATGAATAAATAAGGGAATTTAGGGCCAGGAAGTAGTATACCTCATTTCTCCAGAACCATGAAAGCTGAGACCATTCATTCTAGTTTTTAGTTTGGAAAACATATTGAAAAACAAAAATAAAAAGATTGGGAAAGAGAAAATGTTTTATCAATACTATTATTTTTTTAAAAAACTTAAAACCTTATTTGAATGTGTTTACTTAATTTTTTTAACATATCATTGGGTTACAACTAACAATTATTTTACTGTTTAGAAATTCTGTGTTGTTGTGACTGTTAAATTAACATTTGTTAAGTAGAGCCTTGGGGTGTGGGATGGTGAGCCTCCATTCAACAAAAGAACACAGGAATTTGAAATAGAGAAGGTGGTGGAGGAAATTCATACCAGGTCTCAAAGAGCTATTTAGGGAAGAAGTCAAGGCAGGTTGAAGGCTTCTAGAAACAGAGCAAGACCTGGATCACATACCCTTATTAGGGTCAATGGGTAGAATGCTTTAGACTTCTTAGGCTAAAGCAGGGTTGGTCAATTCAAACCAAAAATAGCAGGGTTTTGGTAAGGTCTGAGAGGGTCTTATTGAAGGAGAATACAGGGAGAAGGTACTGGGAGCAAGGTGAGAATGTTATGAGAGGAGCAGTTGGGGGAGTGATATCAGGAACTTACATTGACTTATGACTCTGGTAGCTGTTATCTAGAGCATGAGTTCATGGTGGGGGCTCATGTCCAGTCAAGGCCCCTGAAGGCTGCTTGGCCACACAAAATGAATGCCAAGGCAACAATATTATGCAGTATTTCAGCTAAACCCTCAGCACATGTGTATGTGTTTCTATTAGATACTGCTTTGGGTAATAATATCTTAGCAGAATTATACTTGGAATTCAAAAATAATAAACAGGGGAGTTAAAAATTATCCTAATAGAGATTAGTGATAGAATAAAACAAGAAATAAAGCCAGTTATGTAAGTTTACAATAGGAAAGAAGATGGCAAAAGTGGTCATTTTATAAGATTAAAAGTTATTTTGTCAACTGAGTATCAGAATCATACTTTAAAAATGTGTATAATTTTTATGTTAAAACTTTAAATATATAGTATTTTTGTCTGTATCATATGTAATATTTATTTCCTAATAAAAAGTCAAAAATGGAACCAACTTAGATTCTGAAAATCATATGAATTAAATTTCATGTAATATTTTTAAGCTTGTTTTACATTAAGTCTGTAGGAAATAGCATAATAGATTACTTGATATTTGGATAACAAATTTATTGGACTTCTCATACCCCTTCAGAAGACAATATGACAAAGAAATTGTTATGTAGAAAGAGTTAAATTGTTGATATAAAAGGCAGTCTAGGCATGTGTCCAAAAGCCCATATCTGAGAATAAAGTGAAACAAAGAGGCAGAGATCTTGTTCTAGAGGCAGTATTGGTAGAAGAATCTATTCCATCAAGCCAGTGACCCATTTGGGACTCTGTTATACACAAAAGCAACAGCAAATGTACACTCACGCAGGTGTTCCACTAAGGTACACTTCATCCTAATATATCCACGATCAAAGCTGGAGCAAAGAATCTATGCCTTGTCTTGCCACCGGTCCTTTAGATTTGTTCTCCCCAAAGCATGCTCCAGGTTCTTTACATACGTTCTATCATTAAACTCACAAGATTACTCACAATAATATTTTATAAATATTATTCTCCTATTTTATAAAGATGGAAACCAAAGCTTAAGTTACTCATTCAAGGTCACTAAGAAACTATGGCAAAAATGGAATTCAGAAGTAATTCCCAAACCCATTCTCTATCTTTTATAAAAGAGAAGCCAAGGATATGCTAGTAAATCTCCACAATGTCAAACACACACACACACACACATACACACAATATCTGTATTTTTTCAGCTTCAGAATCTGTGTAACTGTTTCAGATGTTCCTATGAGTCATCTTTACAGAATCTTAAACTATATAAGCTCTGAGCAAAATCATTAGATAAGGGAGTTTTCTGTTTTCTTATAAAGTCTCTAGTTTCTAATTTACTTCCCTTTCCTATCCATTAGTGATCCCTGATTTACACCTAAGCAATGTTCCCATGTGGAACATAAGGAGTAGCACAAAGAACTATAGGAGAGGGAAGGGAAAACTGAAGGGAATGGAAAATCAGAGATGAAGAGAAACCATGAGGGACTGCGAACTCTGGGAAACAAACTGAGGGTTTCAGAGAGGAGGGGCAGGGTTATGGGGTAGCCAGGTGATGGGTATTAAGGAAGGCATATATTGTGATGAACACTGGGTGTTATACACCACTAATGAATCATTGAACATTTCACAAAAAACTAATGATGCACTATATGGTGGCTAACTTAACATAATAAAATAAGTATTTAAAATCCTAAATATGTAGCTGATTTAAAAATTGATGTGAATAAGACCACCAAAATAATAACTGAGTACGCTAGGAATATATTAATAGATTTTCTTCAAGTTTATGCCTCTCAAAGAATCCAACTTTAGCATCAACGTCATTTTACTATTTGGAATATAGAATGGTCTTTCTAATGGACATATAATAGAATCCTATCAGATTTACATAATAGAGAATGAGAGAAAAAAATAATGTGAGTCAAGTAGACAGTTTCAAATATAAAATGCAAAGAAAATCTTAAAAGTATTCAATACCCTTGAAATTATTCTGTCAATCTGAAGATATTAGAGGTCAAGGTTATAAGCATGGATGATACAAAACAGCATGCAAGTGTGATGCTGTATACAAGCTCAAACTACCATTGGTAATACAAAAGAATCTTTAATATCTGAACTGGAAGAATGATTAGATTCAAACAGTGAATGTGACACTAAAGAGACAAAGATATGGTACTGCAAGAATAAATGCATGCTATTGTTGGTTATAAAAATTTAGTGTATATTGATATGTTGAATTAATTTTCCTTGCAATTTATAATTATATTAATGGTGTATCTTAAAACTGATGATGATTTAGAAGCAAAGAAATATAGGAACTCCCTTTTTGTTCGCAATATTCAATCAGTTCTTGGGTTGTTTCTCTAAAGTTAAATAATTCCTCCAGCACAATTTCCATTAATTGGACTAGATGGACTTTCACTATATTTCAGTGAACGCTAGTACTGTTCAGAAGCAGCCTGAAAGTAGTGTCATATCTTGACCACTTTTATCTTTTTATATTGGCTACATTTTATTCCAGCTAACTGACATTCTTTTGGCCACAATAGTCAATTCTATAGTTCTGATCAGCAAAATCTTCTCTGTACATGTACATTGTCTTGTAATTCAAAAATTAATGATAAAAAAATGATATTTGCGACTTTCTTAAATGTCAAACAGCAGTAGCTTTTGAAATGAAACAGAATACTCTTCGCACTATGCCAGGCCTCCCAATAGAGTTATTCTGATGATATATTAACAATGCCATTATCCCTTCTAACTTCCAGGTTTCTGAAACCACATACCAAGTATTTCACAATCCAATCATTCACAGCAATGACTGCAAAAAGAAGATTATAGGAATACTGCTATATGCTGTCTAACCAGTAATTAAATCTCTCTTAAAAATGAGTAGTGCATTTTTAATAGTTTCACCGGTTTCATGAACAACATATGTTCTTTTAAGCAAGAGCTCATCTTTCATCAACACCTAAATTCACACCAAAGCTCAGTGGCTTTTCTCAGTTGGGTGCCCGCACATTATATCATTCATCATCCTGGCAAGGCAACAGTAGTGGAACAGAAGCATTAACCTGTCACAGTGTGATTCAGGAAGGAATGTGGTTTTCAAAGGAGCCTCAGTTTGGCGACCAGATCAGAGCTATAAAGTGTAGGGGTATATGTTTGTATGTATACAAATGAGTCCCGAACGGGGCCTTAAAATTCACATTGACAAAAAAAATCTCAGACCATGGGAAAAAGAGCTTGGAGCACAGATGAATGTTTAAGTAACTTAAACTTTTACTAACAAAGCTCATTCTTTATTCTGTATTCGATTCTTCTCTTGCTTAGCACATTTCTATGCACATGAGAGCCCTGGGCTAATTCCTATAGTTTATATGCAGACATGAAAACTAGTCTCACAGATGAATAATAACAGTTCCACAGACAAAGGCAGTCTAAGGTGTGCGTGCAAAGGGGAAAACCATCCTTGGGACAAGCAGTAATAATATCCGTTATTTCAGCCCAGCAATGGGGCACTTTTGTTCTATAACAATCTGAATGTGTAGTGAACTCTAGAAGGGTGTCAGGTGAAACCAGTTTTGATGTACTTGTTAACTAGCACAATTATTGATAGGGCATGCTGAGTATTACTACTTTCTGGGGCCAAGAAATTGACCCATGAAGCAACTGCTATGGTTAAAATCCTGGCCCTACCACTTCCTAATTATATGGCTTGGACAATTATATGGACTTGTGCTTAAGTTCTCTGTGCCTTTGTTTCCGCCTCCTTAAATTAGGGATAATATCAGAACCTATCTCACAGAACTATGGATGGGGTTATGTAGTTTTCTTTCTTGAACATAAGGCATATAACCTACTAAGCTCAAACTCACCAAATGGAAAGCAAAAATAATTTCAGTGGGTTATTTTGTGTGACAGTAATAGTCTTTCCCTTTCCTGGTCAATGGTCCATGCATCTTAGCTATGGGCAGGTATTTAGGGTTGAATTTTGTCCCCCAAAAGGTACACTGAATTGAGGGCACCTGGATGGCTCAGTTGATTAAGCCACTGCCTTTGGCTCAGGTCATGATCCCAGAGTCCTGGGATTGAGCCCTGCGTGGGTCTCTCTGCTCAGTAGGAGGCTGATACCCCCTGCTTGTGCTCGCTCTCTCTCACTCTCTTTCCCTCTCTGTCAAATAAATAAATAGAAACTTAAAAAAAGAAAAAAGAAATCCCAACCTTGAGCACTTCAAAATATGATCTTTTTTGGAAGTAGTTTCTTTTCTGATGTAATGAGTTAAGATGAGGTCATACAAGGATAGAGCGAATTTTAACTCAATAGGACAGGTGTCCTTACAGGCAAAGAAGAGACACAGAAGGAAGGAAGAAGGCCACTTGAAGATAGGGTTAGATGTTGGAGGCCACGGCATGGTCGGAGTCGAGGACCAAACCAGGCCCTGACCTGTGTCTCCTTCAAAGTTCGGACACCTTGACAAGGGGTTAAGGACGGGAAAGTTGAGGTCTGTGCTCTGTGTCGTGCGCTCGGCTACGTGACTTCCCATACACTCTCCCTACAGTAGGGAAAAATGTGGCCAGGGTCCTGAGTTCTTAGTTAGTCCTTGTTCTGTACCTCCCATGACCCACTCCCTGGTTGATTGTCTTGCTAATGGCTTTAGCCAAAACTACCTGGCAACACGAGGTTTGCTTGTAGTAAATGTAAACTTGTTATAGAAACTTCCGGTCATCTGACTATGTACTGATGTAATGCTCCTTCTATTGTGGTCTGCCTTATAAATGCTTGTAAGATGTGGAATAAAATTGACACTGTTGGACATCCTCCTCAGTGTCCCTCCTGCCCCCATCTCTTTGTCTCTTAACTTTTTTTCACCATCCTCTTAGCCCTCACGGTTTTCCTGGTCGATAGGTCGCGCTGGCCGCGACAGTTAGAGATTGGGAGTAACCTGCCAGAAGGTAAGGGATGTCTGAGGCTATCGGAGCAAGAAAGGATTCTCCTCTAGCGGCTTCAGAGGGAGCTTGGCTTTGCCGACACCCCTGAGTTTGAACTTTCAGTCTCCAGAATGGTGAGCCAATAAATTTCTGTTGTGAAAAACCACCCAGTTTGTGGCACATTGTTATGACATTCCTAGGACATGAATACCGGCATTTTGCTATCTCTTTACAAGGGGTTTCAGGTAGTTTAAATCATTTTACAGCAACATCGTGGCCATATCAGCACTTAATTACATCTCCGTTCTATAAGTGCTATCTTCTAACACGATGATGGAATTAATTTATCAGTCTGAGTTTTCTACATCTTCCTGAAACATGTTCTGTTTTTCCCAGAATACCATACAGTGAATAGAGATATCAAAATGTATTAGCATAGAATTTTGCATAGTGCCCTCCTCTAATTTAAATATTTCTGGAAGGCTGTGGCCTTTTTCATTCAGAATTATGTGCCATTTTATATTTTTCTTTTAATTTTTTGAGAGTAGTATTTCTTTTAAAAAATATTTAATTGTGGTAAAAGACACATAATATAAAATTCACCATCATTAATCATTAACCAGTATACAGTTCAGGAGAATTTCTTTATATTTGGTTATTTAGTTATTTAATTGAACTTCTCAATGGTCTTCAGTATAGTTTTACAAAGTACCTTGTTTTTAAATATTTTTGGACATTTCTTTTTATTGAACAAAATTTACTTAAAATTTTTATTTGAAATATAGTGACTTTAGTTATATGTCTATATATATAGACATATATATGTCTACTTCTTTCCAGAATTTGGAATTTTTATTAATTTTTTTCCTTTAGGAATTCATTTGCATGCATGTATAAATGTTGTAGACTTTGTGGGCATTTCCTAAATATATTTAATATTTTATTGTCATTGATATTTGACATCCATTTAATAATAGTCCTAGTAATATTTCAAAATGGGGGATTTCTTTTTAACAAATTATGATGAATATGAATTTTCAAACCTAAGGCTACAGAATTTAGTTTTATAGGAAGTCCTACTTGATTTTGAAATATATTGACTTATTTGGAAAATAATGAAAAATAGATCCAGAACTGAAGAGGAAATGACTGAATTTGATTAAAAGAAAAAAAAAGAAAAGAGTTATAAGACCTTAGAGGGGATGGCATTGATCGACAGAACTCTTGTTTGCTTTATTTTATCCTGAGAATGTAATCCCTCTCATCTCTGCTCCTGTGGTATTTTTTGATGGTATTTTTCTTTGAAAATTGTTTCTTTCAAATAAATTAAATATATTTTTATGATATATTCTGCTCTAGACTAATAGGACAAGGTTATGAATGGCAATACACAGATTTTTGCTGTAACAATCTGAGCCATGTATATACAAATGATTCACTTAAGTAATGTATAAATAATCTTTGAATATTCAATGATACTCGGTAATCCCTCCCTTCTTAGCCTAAAACAAAATTTGTTTTTTTTTATTTTTAACAATTTTATTGACAAATAATTGACATAAAATAAACAGCACATGACTTGTACAGTTAGATAAGCTGTGACATGTGTATACAAATGTGAAAATGTCAAGATAATGAACATATAAGTTATCAAGTTTATTCATCCTTCTTGATAACCGCTCCCTCACACACCTCCCTGAGTCTCCTTACTCCATGAATATAGCAAACTGCTTCAGAAGAGCTTAATTTTCTAAAATTGTATCTAAACGGAATTATAGTTTAAAAGCTTTAAGGTCTGTTTAGTTTCCTCCACCCACCATTATTATTTTAAGATTCATCCAAGATGTTACATGTTTCAGTTGTTTGTTCCTTCTGATTTCTTTTCTTTCCCCTTTTTAAAAAAATATTTTATTTATTTATTTGACAGAGAAAGACACGGCGAAAGAGGGAACAAAGCAGGGGGAGAGGGAGAGGGAGAAGCAGGTTTCCCTCTGAGTGGGGAGCACCATGCTGGGCTCAATCCCAAGACCCCAGGGTCATGACCTGAGTTGAAGGCAGACACTTAATGACTGAGCCATCCAGGAGCCCCTATTCCTTCTGATTTCTGAGTAGTATTTCATTTCATAGATATACCACTGCTGTTTTCCTATTCCTTTTTTAGTCACTGTTTGGGTTATTCCTTGTTTTTCTGGCAAGTACAAATAAAGCTACATTTATTTGTGAGCATTCATTATCGACAAAACTCATTTCTCTTAAAAAAAAAAAAAGCCTTGCAGTGGGATAGGTGGTAAAAATGGCAGAAAATGTTGAACTATTTTTCAAAGTGTTTATAAGTGTTACTCTTCTACCACCACTGTATGAGAGTTCTAGTTTGCACCACAGCCCTGCCAGAACATGGTACAGTGTTTCTTCCAATTTAAAATTGTCTACTGGTTGTAGAGAAGTATCACAGTTTGCTTTACTTACATTCCCCAAACATTGAATGATATCCATCTTATTTCCATGTGCTCTTTTGCCATCATTGGACCATCTGTAGTGAATTTTTTGTTTGAATCTTTGTCAATTCTTCATTGAATTTTTTAAAAATTATACCTATTAGGTATGAGAGTTCTTTACATGTTATAGGTATAAGCCCATCAATATGTATGCTATCTACAAATATTTTCTTTTATGTGTGGTTTGTCTTTTTATGTTCATAACCATGTCTTTCAATGAACAGAACTTCTTGATTTTCTTGAAGCTCAATTTATTATTTTTCCTTTATATAGATCATGGTTTGGGAGTTTTGTATGAGAAATCTCGGCCTAACACAGGGTCACAAAGATCTTTTTGTAGGTAGTCTCTAGAAGTTTTATTTTAGGTTTTTACATTTAGGCCTATGATTCTTTTTTTTAAAAGATTTTATTTATTTTTTTTGACCGAGAGAGAGAGAGAGAGAAAAAGAGAGAGAGAGAGCACACAAGCAGGAAGAGCAGTGGGCAGAAGGAGAGGGAGAGGCACTGAACAGAGCCAAATACCGGGCTCGATTCCAGGACCCTGGGATCATGACCTGAGCCAAAGGCAGAGGTTCAACCTAGTGAACCATCCAGGTGACCCTATGCCTATGATTCATTTTGACTTAATTTTGGTATATGCTGCAATGTAGGTATTGAAGTTTCATTTCGTTAATAATATCTGATTGATCCAGTATATTTTGTTGGAAAAAACTATCCTTTACTCATTGAATTGTATGTGCACCATTGTCGAAGATCAACTACGTGTGTGTGTGTGTGTGTGTGTGTGTGTGTGTGTCTGGACTTTCTATTTTGCTTTATTGGTATATTTGTATATCTTGATGCCTTTAACAAATTTTTCTGATTACTGTATCTTTCTAATAAATGTTGAAGGCAGATAATACAAAATCCTCCAAATTTATTTTTTGTATTTCAAAGTTATTCTGCCTAATTATGACTTTTGCATTTTCATATGAAACTTAGGAGCAGCTTGGCAATTTGTGCAAAAATTTAAAAAGGACTAATTTTTATTACAAATATAGATCAGTTTATGGAGAATTAAGATCTTAACAATGTTGAAACTTTTGATAAGGTGTATATGTCTATTTATTTTGGGATTCTTTAATTTCTCTTAGGAATGATTTACAGTATTAATGTATAAGCCTTACAAGTCACTCATGAGATTTGTCCCTGTGTTTCATATTTTTGCAGTACTTAGTATATATTTTTTTTAAATTTCTGATTGTGTCTTGCTAGAAACAAAAATAAAATTGAGTTTTTGTATCATGCAAATTTGCTGAACTCATTAATTAGTTTTTGTAGATTTTCGGAGATTAAACATTTTTTATGTCAGTGATTTATGTAATCTGGAAATAACAGTTTTCATTCTTTATTTCCAAAATGGATACCTTTTATTTCTTTTTCTTTCCTTCTTCCATTCATTCAAACTTCAGTAAAGTGGGAAATAAAAGTGGCAAAAGTTGATATCTTTGCCTTTTTATTAATATTAATTGGAAATTACTCAGTTTTGATCTTCAGTTGTATCATTAACTGTAGTTTCCCATAAATGTCTTTAATTAATAGAAGGAAGCTTTTTTATATTCCTCCTTTGTCAAAAGGTTTTGTCATGAGTGGCTTTTTTTGGTCAAATGTCTTTTTTACATCTGTTAAAGTTGTTATGCATTTATATTTTTTTCAGTGTATGGAAAATTACTCTGTTTGCTTTTTAAATATTAAAGCAACCTGGATTCCTGGCATAAACCCAATGTGGTCATGATTAATGATTCTGTTATGTATGTTGGATTCAATTTACTAAATTTAAAAAAATTAGTTTGGCAACAATGTTTAAGAGACATATTGCTCTGAAGTTTTCTTTTAATGACTTTTTCTGGTTTGAGTAAAAGAATAATATGGATTTCATAGAATGAATTGGGAAATATTTTCTCCTCTTCAATTTCCCAAGATAATTTGTATAGAATTAGCATAATTTCGTTCATGAAAGTTCTCTTGGATTCACAAGGGAAAACACGTGAGCATGAATTCTTCTTTGTAAAAACGTTCCTAACTAAATTTTATTATAGTATTTATTTATTCACATTAGTGACAATGTATTCATAATTCATTACTATTATTTCCTGAGTTGGGCAGTTTCTATCTTTTATAGAATGTATCCACTAAACCCAAATTGTCAAATTTGTTGACATAAAGCTTTTAATAACATTACCTTATTATTCTTTTAATACTGGTGAATCTCCAGTGATATCTTCTTTCCCATTTCTGATATTGGTGGGATTTGTATTTTCTCCTTTCATCTACAGTAGTATAGTTACACTGTAATCAGGAGAACATACTTGTATGATTTAAATTGTATTAATATATTGAGACATTTTTATAGCTCAGAATATGATTTCCTCGGTAAATAATCCATGTGCATTTGATAAGTGTGTGTATTCTGATGGTGCTGACTGTAATGTTTTATACATGCGAATTAGGTCAAGCTTGTTGGTAGAATTTAAAAGAACTCTGTATACTTATTGATTTTCTGTCTACTTGCTTTATCAATTATTAACAGAGGTTGCTGAAGTCTTCAACTATAATAGTCAATTTATATCTTCTTGCAATTTTAACTAGTCATCTTATCTTCCCCAGTCTTCCAGATCCATCTCTACCAGTTTCTCTCTTTTTACAGCATTTCATAATTCTTTATTAGCTTTCCCTTGAGTTATTTCCTTGGTTGATTATTATAATTAGTGAGAAAGATCAGGGAGAAGCAGGTCTATGCCACCTTTTTGACTGGAATTCAGAATCAACTTTGAAAGTGAGTTCAGGCTAAGCAGCCCACAAAATCACATCCCTTATAGAATGATATTTGAGGAATGATTATTTCCATTACTCTTTGCAGTAATGGAGCAGAACAGAACAACATATTTCAAGAGTGAGATACACAAGAGAAAGTAAAAAAAAAAAAATAAAAATAATGACAAGAAAGGTGTAAAGTAGCAATGTAAGTCAGAAAGTTGACTTACTTAATAGTGGTACTTGTGATAGAAACTTGGAACTCCCAACCTCACCTGATGACGGAAGCATGAATTTCTTGACTTTAGTACAATTTTCTCAAAGCTTGAGAGGACAATATACAACCCAGAGTTAGGACAGATGCATTTTTAAGTATGAAAGTGCATTTGTTACATGAAGAGAGTTTGCTGGAATCCTCATATCAGTGGAGGTGGAAAAATAAATCAAAATTTGTTTTTGTTTTTGTTTTTATATGAATTTGGTCAGTTTTCCAGAAAACTGAGTTATTCTTTTTTGTCAAAATAAGGCTAACTGTGTACTCCCAGAATATCTTCAGATACTGGCATTTTTTCCCCCTGAACTCCTGACCTTTTCTCCTGGGAAGACTAGTTCAAAATCTAAGAAATCCCAGGCCAAATCACCATTAACTGCTGGTCACAATCAAGTCTTTGCTATTTGGTAGGAAAATTGAGTACACAGTTAATCCTCTCAAGCATTCTTTATTTACTCACATTTAACTAAAAGTAGAATTTTTGTTCCCACGGTAGTTTGGGTGTCAGAAATAATAGAATGTTCAGGTATATTTCTGCTTTGCACCCGTAGATAAATTAGCAAAACAAAATAATCAAACGAAACTGATAGAACATGACCATAAGCCAACAGAAAGCTGTGACGTTAAAAATCAGTATTTTAAAATTGCTGTAAACTAGAAATAATGACATTGGACTATCGGGAAATTATTGTTTAGTTGTTGAAGGCCAGATGTGGATACAAATTAAAAAAATCAGAACACTGTTCTTTACATGTTAAGAATTTTTTGTGAAGAAGTTGAGCTTAGATAATCTAAATAACTAAATGATAAGCTCCCTTCTTTGGAATCTTCCCAAGTACACTCAAAAGTACTTCTTATTCAAATATAGTATGTTATGTGGCAAGACATCTGTTCAAAGCTGGCATCAGGAAAAATGATGTATGAATAAGTATGCTAATTCATAAGTCTCCCTCCCTGTTCTTGATGTGACAGTGGGCCTTTGGCTCAGTGAATGAGGCTTTTTTAACACCTAATTTCCTGAATTAGAGTAAACAGCAGGAGGGAAAAATCAAGAACGTTCTTATGTTTCCACATGGATGCTCCCAGTTGTGAAGTTTTTCTTTCATTTCAAGAGTCATAGCAGTTCACACAAAACAATGAGTGACGCATCAGTGTAACTGGCCATTGTTATTCATTAGAAATGTGTTGAAAAGCTCATTTGAGTAGTGTAAAATATCAAGACTTCTGCTCGAATAGTTAAGGCAATCCTGCATTCCTTGACTTTTAGTAGTCCATTATGACTATATCATGTGATGCACTGTTCATGTAAGTCAGTCTTTCACACTGAAAAAAAAAAAGAAAAAGTTGGGTCACCCGAGTGTTATTTTTAAACACAGATATAAATAAAGAACATTATGTAATTTTTATTATTCCTATGTGTAGAAGACAGACCCTAAGGTGATCCACATTAATTTCTACCTCCTGATTCTGTGTAATTGTTTCTTTTTGTGTATGCGAACTTTGATTTTTTCCTAACCATAGAATATAGCAAAGATGATAGAATGTCTTCCCATCATTGTACTAGTATATGTGTAATCCATCCTCCTACTTGACTCACATTCTCTTTCCCTATATTTTTTTTTTAACTCTGCTAACTTTTAAAAAAGTAAGATGTCATGAGGTAAGGAGTACCCATGAGTAGATGCTTACATGGCAACAAAGGTTAAGGAATCTCCAGGTCTTGAGGGTGACCTCCAGAACAAAGCTGAGACCCCTAGTCCTGCAACCATAAGAAAATGAATTCTGTCAACAACGAGGGAGCTTGGAAACATCTTTGCTCAGTTGAGCCTCTGATGACACTGCAGCCCCAGTGCCAACTGAATTGCTATAATTCTCCATTATTTGCTTTTTTTATTTTTTTCTTGAACATGTTGAAGGTTATTTTAGGATAGATCTCATATCTTTATGAGATTTATGGTCTTTGTATTTGTTTTCTTGGATTTTATGTCATAGGTTGGAATTACACTAACCTTTTAAGACTGTAAAATAGGGGCACAAGGATGGCTGGGTTGGGCCTCTGCCTTCGGCTCAGGTCATGATCTCGGTATCCTGGGATCAAGCCCTGCATCGGGCTCTCTGCTCAGTGGGGAGCCTGCTTCCCTCTCTCTCTGGCCTGCCTCTCTGCCTACTTGTGATCTCTCTGTCAAATAAATAAATAAAATCTTTATTTTTTTTTAAAGATTTTATTTATTCATTTGACACAGAGAGATCACAAGTAGGCAGAGAGGCAGGCAGAGAGAGAGAGGAGGAAGCAGGCTCCCCGCGGAGCAGAGAGCCCGATGCGGGACTCGATCCCAGGACCCTGAGATCATGACCTGAGCCGAAGGCAGCGGCTTAACCCACTGAGCCACCCAGGCGCCCAATAAATAAAATCTTTAAAAAATATATAACTGTAAAATATTGTTTATAAAACAAATAAAATACTGTAGGAGGGTCTAGATGATGTTATCCTCTACCACAAAGAGTCCAGCATTTTTTCTAGTAGTCAGAGAAATGGGAACCTGGTTATTTTCATCCAGATATGGATTGATATGAGTTAAGCCTGTTAGAATATTAGTAAATTCATTCCACCTTCTGTTAGATTCTGCTCCTAAGATGTAGCCCTCTATAACTGTGGAAAGAACCATGATCTTATTGTCACCAGGAATCCTTCCCCTATGAAGACTTGAGCATTATTATCTTCTCTGCCTTCTGAGAACTCTATTCTGTTTGAAATGCCTTCTGCTGTGTTTCAGACATTTGCTTCATTTAGCTTCAAAATTCAAATATATATTGATGGAAAAAACAGGCACAGATTTGAGGGCTCTTAAGTTTCCAACTTTGTATGTCCAGCTCGTCCTGGCGAACATTAAAAGCTCTGCTGATTTCCTTGTCATTCTAGAAATGGCCTTTGTTTCTGTATATTCTGGAATTGAAAATTCTTGGTTCTCAGTATTCTGTCATGTGTGCAGAAATGGAAATTTTTCCTAGGGAAAAGTGTCTACACAGTGGCAGTTTAACTTTCATGTTCTTTCCTCTCCAGACTCTTGGCCCATTCTTTCTTTATGTTTTGGAATCTTTCTGATGCCTTTAAAGCAGATAAATAGTATTTTCCTATCTTTTTCCATTTATTCTAAGTGGATGCATTGGTTTGATGTAAGCCACTCCAAAGTGCCTAAAAATAAATCACTTTCACATTTATTTTCATTTCCTAATAAATAGATGAGATTGAGAGACACAGACAGACAGAGAGACAGAAGAGAGAGATAGAGATTTTTCTTGCAGACATGAATTTATGAGATTATTTTCTTAAATGTTGTACTGGTACTTAATAATTACTCATAAATTCTTCAGTGAATTTATGACATACTTACAAATCATTTTTCAAAACACTTATGTTTTTGACTTCTTTTACTTCCATTTATATTCCTAAGAAACAGTTACACAGCATGACATCCTATAGATTTTTCATACTTTCTTACTACATTTCTTAAGAGATATTTTGTCACATTGTTTTAAGTTTTTTCATTTTTTTCCTGTGATCTGGATATTTCTTATACCCTTTTTTATTTTGCTAGTAATTATATATCTGAAAGCATATGCTTTTCTCTGGTGTCTAAAATAAAATACTAAAAACAAGAATAAACAAATAAGTAAATTACTAAGATAAAATAGTTTGTATTACTTTTTGTTTTTCTTGGAAAACCTTATGACTTTAGATATAGATTATTATCATCAATTTGTTTTTAAAAAAATTTGTACCTTAAAATAAATGATAATTCTTAAAATATGTTCTATTTATGATCTCATTACAGAGAATGACTTACATATTAACTCTTAAATTTTTTTATTCCCCACCATTTCTTTTAAACTTACATTTCTTATTCTTGCATTCTTTATGTGATTTCTTTCTCAAAATATTAGAATATTTATCTGACATTTTTACTGATCAGAAATATAATACTTTTTACTCCTTATATTAACTTCTTTCACAAGTACCTATTAGTCTGGCTGAATATATCTTTTTTTCACAATATTTTTTGGGGGTTAGGGGAAGAACTGCTGTAGATATATGGTTCTGTTGTGTTCCCTAACCACCACTCACCATCCTGATTCTCTGCACACTTGAGAAGTATATTACTTTCTCTGAAACGCTAATAGTGGTACAAAACAGCAATGGTTTCTAATGTTAAATTTTTTTTTAAGTATTTTATTCATTTATTTGAGAGAGAGAGAGCACACAAGCAAGGAGAAGCACAGAGAGAGAGAAGCAGACTCCCTGCTCAACAGGGAGCCAGACACAGGGCTTGATCCCAGGATGCTGGGACCATGACCTGAAGTCAGATACTTAAACAACTGAGCCACCCAGGCACTCTAATGCTTAATTTTTACATAAAGGAGAATTCATTAGATATCATGGGGGATTTGAGATTAGTAAAATTTCCTGGGAGTTTCACTATGTCTCCTCTTTGATACTTAAAAAAGAAAAAAGTCATTGTCGTGGCTTATTGATTCCGATTCTTTTGCTTACAAAGGAGAAATTCTGGATGAGGGACATTACATGTTATTTTTGGCATGTGGGAGAGGAGAGTTGCACATTATTTTCTGCTTGGATCCTTAGGGAGTTTCTCTTTCTGGAAAAAAAAAAAAGTAATAATACAGCTGTGTTTAAAACATGTTGAATGATCATTTGTGACTCTTTTTGAGCTTTTTCATATTGGAGACATTTTCTTTTATAGCTTCTTTAGCAACTGCTTCTCTCTCTCTCTCTCTTTTTTTTTTTTTTTTAAAGATTTTATTTATTCATTTGTCAGAGAAACAGAGAGAAAGCACAGGCAGAGAGAAGCAGGCTTCCCACTGAGCAGGGAGCCTGATATTGGACTCAGTCCCAGGACCCCGGAATCATGAATTAAGTCAAGGGCAGATGCTTAAGTGACCAAGCCACCTAGGTGTCCCTAACAACTGTTTCTTTTATGTGGCTATATTTTCTTATTGTTTAAGTATTTTTATAAGTAGCAGAGTTTTCTTGACTTTCCCCATATATTTAAATTTTTGCATGTCATTTTAATCTCTCTATGCTTTCCCACTAAATATTTATTGAACATGTTTTATAAATTACTGCTTTCTTCTATGTAACATCTACCTGATTTATATAATATTATTTATTGTAGTTTATTCTCTCAATAAATATGTATTATGTGATCTTTCTTTAAAAAGAGTATGTGATCTTACTTTAAAAAGAGCCATTACTCAAGTTTGAAATCCTTAGTAAGACTTTTTGGCTACCCCTTCATGCTATGTGAGTGTAGTATAGGGGATGGTGTCAGCAGGCAACTACAGGGTGTACAAGCAACGGTACAGACACGGATGATGTTTGCTTTACCTGTCATCACATATCCTTATTTAAGCATTGGCTTATCCACATTTCTCAGAGCCTACAGTTGCAGTAGTGGTACCAGTGGAGGGGTGAGGGGTAGTTCTCTTTAGGAGAAGTCTCATCTTCTCAACTCCCAGGCAAGTTTTTCTTTAGCAAGTGACGCGTTAGTAATTTCATACTGAGTTCCATTTGAACTGAATATGAATGTCTCCAAGTTTCTGGCATAGTCAGTCGTTTTTCACTTTCCGCTCTAGATTGAACTTGAAGTAACTAGAATCAAATGTGTAGGTTCATATACAAACCTCAAAATCTAAGGGTATGCTTTGTTTGTTTGTTTTGTTTAGATTTGATGTTAATAGATATACCAGCATCTCGTACTAATACAAAGATGAATAGCCATGTCCTTTCCATTTACATTTATGAAAAGGCAGAAAATAAATACATGGCTTTCAAAGGAGTAAAGAAAAGGAATAGTGTTTTGTTTTGTTTTGTTTTGTTTTGTTTTTCCCACAAGGAGGATTGTTGTAAGGATTATGAGGTAGTTAGAAAGTGAGAGTAAAAAAGAAAAAAACAAAGAAAATCACTAGGTTTTAACTTGAGTAACTGATTGTGAAAGAGACTGAAAAGGAAGCATGAAGGCATGGGAAAGCAATGAAAGAATTAACTTTGCAGGGACACCTGGTTGGCTCAGTCAGTTAAGCGACTGCCTTGGGCTCAGGTCATCTGTCCTGAGATTGAGTCCCACACTGGGCTCCCTACTTGGAGGGGTGGGGGTTGCTTCTCACGAGCAAGGACTTTTGTGTGCTCTCTCTCTCTCTTCCTTTCTCTGACTAATAAACAAACAAACAAATAAATAAATAAGCAAATCTAAATAAAAAAATTCATTTGTAGCCATTAACATTAATATGATGGTCAAAATTACAGGACAGTTGTCAGGGTGCTACTAGATCAAGGACTGGAGTCATGGTATAAATTGGTGTAAATGCATGGCACTGTTTGAGATTCTCAAGGGGTAGTATGTAACAGAGAGAGAGAGAGAAACAGGTCTAGATAGAATTCCTTAATTTGGAATATTATCTTAAGGGTAGTATAGGCAATGTATTCTGAGTATTAGCTGAAATTAATCAAATTGCTATTGATCTAACATTTTGTGATCCTGTTTCTTACACAAAAAGGATTACTAAAATATATAGAAAGAGTACCATGTGCCCGATGGCATTCTAAATGGTTTATTTGAACTAAGCCAAGTTCTGTGGTTAAATTCTAAAATTAACTCTGTTTAAAGGATGGAACAACCCAGGCTAAAGACAGATAATCCTTTCAAATATGCTCTACTGGTAGCTGGTAGAACCAACACTAGAATCCAGGCAGTTTGACACTGGAGCTCACGACCTTATTTTACCTCAAAAGTCATTATGTTTGCTTAGTATGTACATTGTGCTTATCCTTCCAGAGGCCTAGCAGTAAATTTCCTGGAGACAGGAGGATTTTTGGTGAATTAGTTAAGAATCTGGCCCCAATTGTCTACCTATATCCATGTCTGTTGAAATGTGATTTTATAGTTCAGTTCCTCACATCAAGAGGTGGTTTCTATTTACCCCTACCCTTTGAAACTGTGAAACCCATGCAAAATACTTTGGCTAGCACAATTTAAATAGAAAATGACTTTTGAAATAGGATCACAAATATTAGGTCAATGTCAGTTTGATTGATTTCAGATCCTACTCAGAATTCATTGTGCCTATAGGCTTTTAATATAGCATTTCAAATTAAAGAAAGGTATATAGGGAAAGATGAAGTTAGAATTACTTAGGATCAGGACATATTTTGAGATTAGTCCTGATTTGCTGTTCATGTGGAGACTTTTGGGATTAACTAATATAGAAAACAGAAGAATAAACAGATTTGAAAGGTATGAATTTGTGAATCTGGGTCCTACTTTGGGTTTGTTTTGGCATATAGAATCAATTTTCTGAAAGATATTTGGGTGTATGAGCCTAAACATTATAAGAGATGCCATAGCTAGAGAAAAATATTTAGGAGTCATCTTACTTAGATGGATATATAGATAGAATAGTCAGAAAGAAAGGATAATGAAACATCCTAATTTTTAATGTCATTAGTTGAAGAAAAAACAATTTACTACTCATACTAAAAAAGAACTATTTGAATAGTGAGAGAAAATGGATAAGATGTATAATAGCAGAGTCTCACCAAAAGGGTTTGACAGTTAAGACATGGTGTTGGTTCTTCTTAGAAATGTTTCAGCGCAGGGGTGGGAGGAAAGTTGGATCGGCTTGTAGACCTGGATTAAGGAATGGATTGGAAGCAAAGAAATTGAGATCGAAAAATGTAAAAGTAATGAAAATGAAAAAATTGAGATTGTATATATATATATATATATGACTTATAATGCATATTTAATAATTTCAAATTCTACATTTTCCTTATATTTCTATTTATTTTGTGTGTGTGTGTATGTGTGTGTGTGTGTGTGTGTGTGTGCACTACTTTGTTTCCAAAAGGTAGACTGAAAAGAGGAAAATGGGAAGCTGGAAGGGAAGGTAAGATTATAATATATTTTTTTCAATTGGGAATGTCATGGATATATTTATAGATTGATTTAAAAACAATGTCAGTAAGGACAAATTGTTAAAAATAAAAAAGAAACAGATGTAACTGATAAACCAGATACTTGAAGAAGATGGGAGCAGGTGGGGTAAAATCACCCATTAAAGAAAGTGTTAGTTGCGGTCAATATTGAATATGTGCCAAGAGATAAGCATGGAGTTTTCTTACTTATCTGATGCTCACAGAACTATGATACTAATTTTAGATGTACGGATTTTTAAAAAGCAAGTTTTATTGTGGCTAAATAATGTATTGAAGATCAGAGAGTTATGTAATGATAGAGCTTGCATTACAACTTGATCCTTTTTTCTATGTGCTCTTCTCTTTTATCAATTAAGTAATCTAATTCAGATATCTGGTGGAAAGTAAACTATTATTGAAATAATTTCAATTTACCTTGGTCCATTCATAATTGCTTATTTCCTGGGAGCCCAATACAAAATGACAAAAGAACAAGAAGAGTATCATTCTGAAAGGCGTAGAAGTGTTGTCTTAAAATATTTTTTTTCTAATTCCTTCTGCTTCACTCCTGGATTTCTTCTGTTTTGCTAAGGTTACTGCCTTTTTGTCCAAGTAAAGAAGAGATTTCAGAAAAGTAAGACCAAAAAAGAGAGAGACAGAGAGAGAATAAGGGCTCATTTTCTAAGAAACAGCTTTTAAATGTTAAAACAACAGAAAAGAAAAAAAGATTATATGTATTTCAAGAAGTAGGTAAAGAATGGCCCATGCAGTAGACACAATTAAAGCATTTTAAAGAAACTGTCCCTGTCCCTGTCCTTGCTAGACAGGAAAGTAACAAAACTGCTTTGTAGGAATTTCACTAACATTATTAGCAATCAAGTCTTAATCTATTAGTATAAGATTCTTAAATCTTCCTCTATAGTTTGGCTCTTCTGAATACAATCCCTGTTGATCATTGTGGGCTTTATAATGGACAGATGAGTTTCTCATACTGTTTGCATCATTAAAAAAGAAAATGTTCCTACCTCAAAGGGCTGTAAACCACTGCAAAGTAAATAAAAACCTGAAAGTTTTCTTTCCCCAAAAGCCTTACCATCTGCAGCAACATATTACAGTGTTATGTGCAGCTCTTTCTGGAGGCAGGAAATACCTGAAATGTACTTACTAAAAGCTACAGTTTCATGGATATAAATGAACCTATACGTTACTATGGTAGGATGGAAAGAAAATTTTAAAATGGTAGTGCCTCAAATTTAAAGAATAAAGACAACAAGTAAACACTGTAACTGATAAAACTGTACTCATATTAGGGGAAAGTAAATAATTTTTAGCTACTAGGCACTTAATTTAGATTGTTTGTTAAGATAAATAATACTAATAAGACCATTTAAATCACTGAAGCCCTAACTTTTTAAGAAGTTCTTGCCATATACCCAGCTTAAGAAAGTTGAAAATTATAAAATCTCTTTCAGATACATATGATAAAAAAAAATTACAGCTTGTTTTTTAGAGGGGCAGTGTGTGTATAAGTAGTAGGGGAAGGGCAGAGGAAAGGGAGAAAGGATCTTAAGCAGGTTCCAAGTCCAGTGCAGAACCAGATGCTGGGCTCAATCTTACAACCATGAGATAATGACCTGAACCAAAATCAAGAGTCAGTTGTTTACCTGACTGAGCCACCCAGGTGCCCATACAGTTACTTTTAAAAAGGTAATCAAAATAAATTCCTTTTGATTCCATGTGCCTTTTTGAGATGATATGGACTGCGTTATAAGTCAATAGCGATCAATCGCACATAATGTGGAGGTAGTACTGACATTCTCAAATTCTCATCTTAATGTATTTAATATGTAGCTTGGAAAATCAGTAATCTGGCATGGAGCAGATTATTTGCACATATCATAACACAGAACAGAGCTATAATTTTCTAAAAAATGATAGATCCTCGTATTGACAAAAGATCTCAATTGTTAGAAAACAGTGAACATTGACCCTGAACAAAAATCAATGAATTAGTATTTTTGTATTCTTTGGGTAAATCCCTAGTAGGGCAATTGCTGGATTGTAGGATAGTTCTATTTTTAACTTTTTGAGGAACCTCCATACTTTTATCCAGAGAGGCTGTACCAGTTTGCATTGCCACCAAAATTGCAAGAGGGTTGCGTGTTCTCCACAGTCTCACTAACACCCGTTGTTTCTTGCATTGCTGATTTTAGCCATCCTAATAGGTAGAGGTGATATCTCATCGTAGTTTTGATTTGTATTTCCCTAATGATGAGTGATGGTGAGCATCTTTTCATGTATCTATTGTATGTCTTCTTTGGAAAAATGTCTGTTCACATCTTCTGCCCATTTTTTAACTGGATTGTTTGTTTTAGGGGGTGTTGAGTTTTAGAAGTTCTTTATATCTTTTATATACTAACCCTTTATCAGATATATCATTTGCAAATATCTTCCCCATTTCATAGGTTGCCTTTTAGTTTTGTTGATTGTTTCTTTCACTGTGCATAAGCATTATCTATAATAGCCAAGTTACGAAACAGCCCAAGTGTCTATCAACTGATAAATAGATAAAAATGAAGTGGGGTGTGTGTGTGTGTGTGTGTGTGTGTACATATATAAAACAAAACAAACAAGCAGAGGAGACAAAAGCAGGGGGAGGGGTGACAAACCAAGAAAGAGACTCTTAACTATAGAGAACAAACTGATGGTTACCAGAGGGGAGGTGGGGGAGGGCATGGGTCAAATAGGTGATGAGGATTAAGGGTGCACCTATGATGGGCACTGAGCAATGCATAGAATTGTTGAATCACTATATTGTACACCTGAAATTAATATTACTCTGTATGTTGACTAACGAATTTAAATAAAAAACTTTTAAAAATTATTGGGATCCTCAAAATATTATAGCCAGTGGCCTAGAGTATGTAATGTTTTATTTTGTTTTGTTTAGTGATCTGAAAACAAAGAACCTCTAGCTTTGTGTTTCAGTTATGCTTCTAAATAATCAAACAGTAATTCTCAGTCTCTGAGCTGGAGCTTTAGGAACAAGTCTTAGGCAATGGAATGGATAGACCTGTGGAATTCAGAACACAGGACAGCTCTTTGGTGTGCTCCAAAAGGAGAGTTATCATGCAGGTAATACATTTGGTCATGATTAACATTTGACTAGTCAGATGCTCCTCTTTCCCTTGCTGAATCTCAAAGTCCCTCAGAACCATCCTCACTGACTGAATGATTATTTGTGGTAACCCTGCATCAGCCACATGTAAAGTGAATTCCTGAAATGATATAATTTCATATGAATGTTTTTTGTAGTTGCCTAAAGTTGAGATCATACTGAAAATAATTTCTATTCCTGCTAGTTTCCCAATAGTCACATATTTCTTTAAAATATTAAAAAAATTAATCTAGTTTTACTTATTTGTCAGAGAGAGCGAGAGTGAGCACAGGCAGACAGAGAGGCAGGCAGAGTCAGAGGGAGAAGCAGGCTCCCTGCAGAGCAAGGAGCCCGATGTGGGACTCGATCCCAGGACACCGGGATCATGACCTGAGCCGAAGGCAGAAGAAGCAACAATGTCAACTGCTTTCCAAATTAATGTCCTTGTTCCAGACATTTGAACAGAGCACCCACCCATCTAACAATTACTACTGCAAAGCTGCCACTAAAATGATGAAATCAATTACTAATCACTCATAGAGTGTTTAACTATGGTTTAAATGGACCTGAAATTATTCTCAACACTTTGGCAATATACATTACACGCACACACAGGCTTATGCAAATTAATTAAATTACTATAAACTTCTTAATATTAAGGATTTCTTTATTGCAGTTTGTAGATTTCCACATGCTACAAAATTTTACAAATGAAAAGGCTTTGGTATTTATAAAAAGTAAAAAAAAAATGACAAAATATAGACCAATTAAAAGAAGAAAAGGTACATGTAACAGAAAGCACTGCATTTTGCTGTGACTTCCTGACAGATAATGGGAACTCACAGATTTCTCTAGTTCACATTTTATTGCCATTGTACAGAAATTCTTTAGTATGGACATTTTTTGTGGCATAAAAGAAGTTAATCTTAAGTATTTTAACTTTTATAGGTAAAACTTCTCCAGAAACAATTATCAAATAAAAGCAAATCTGGACTGAGTAGGCACTTTATTCAAAAGAAGGAAAAGGGATTCTTGGAATGGGAAGAATACTGTGAAAGCCTCTGAAAAGTTAAGAGTATTTTTGGTTTTTTGGTTTTGTTCTCTTGTTTAAAGTTTTAATAGAGAGAATTAAGGCTAGAAAGAAACAGATGTGAAGAATAAAGCAATGGAGGGATTGGATAGTCCATGAGAGAATTTTTACCCAGAGACTGGCCTTTTCTTAGGAGGGCTGTATGCTAGCTTAAATCCAGGAATTTATGGGAAGAAGAAAAGCCTAAGGGTAATTCAATTAACAAGTGTTTTCTTCCCATTGATCAATGGGGACAAGAAATTCAGCTAATCATTCATGATGCAAAGATTGGGAATTTGAAGTCTTAGTCAAGAAAGGCCATCTGTGATTCTTATCTAACTCTGTTGGGGGAAGGGCAGATCTTGGCAGTAAACTATTTCCCAGAATACAAAGGGTGGGGGGCTTTCTTAACATTTGTGGTCTTCTAGGATCATGAGGCCTGGGTAACCTTCAACATTCTCACATTGTAACACTCTTTTTTTTTTTTTAAAGATTTTTTTATATTTATTTGATGGACAGAGATCACAGGTAGGCAGAGAGGCAGGCAGAGAGAGGAAGGGAAGCAGGCTCCCTGCTGAGCAGAGGGCCTGGTAGGGGGCTCAATCCCAGGACCTTGGGATCATGACCTGAGCCGAAGGCAGAGACTTTAACTCACTGAGCCACCCACATTGTAACACTCTTCAAATGACAATTCTTTTAGTGATAGTGTAAAAGTTGACAATATTCATTTTAATTTTAATAAAATGTTTCTGATAAAAAGTAAATGCACTGGGTAGGAGAAGAATAAATGAAACAAGATGGGATTGGGAGGGAGACAAACCATAAGTGACTCTTAATCTCACAAAACAAACTGAGGGTTGCTGGGCGGAGGGGGGTTGGAAGGAGGGGGGTGGGGTTATGGACATTGGGGAGGGTATGTGCTTTGGTGAGTGCTGTGAAGTGTGTAAACCTGGCGATTCACAGACCTGTACCCCTGGGGATAAAAATATATGTTTATAAAAAATAAAAAATTTTAAAAAAAAGTAAATGCACTGTAATCTAAGTACTTTCTTTTTTATTTAATAAAGAGATTTGGTTAATCTAGAGAAATAACCAGTTAACATGTTGTAATGTTCTGAATGTTTGTGTCTTCCCAAAAGTGGTTTGTTGAAATCTAAAAGCCCAAGGTGATGGTATTAGGAGGTGGGGTTTTGGGAGGTGTTTAGGTTAAGAGGGTGGAGCCATCGTTAAGAGAATTAGAGCTGTTATAAAAGAGCTATCACAGAGACTGATTTTACCATGTGCGGTCCTATAAAGAAGGCGATGGCTGTGAACCAGGAACAAAGGCCTCACCAGAATGCAATCCTGCTGCGGCCTTGACTAGTGTGAAACTTGAACTGTGTGAAAAAACTCTGTTGTTTATAAGCTACTCAGTTGGTGGTATTTTGTTAGAGCAGCCCAAACAAAGACATATGTTTATCATAATCTCTATCTCAAATATCAAATTAGCTCAAATAAACATTTGGCAAATGCTAGGTTGATTAAATCAATGGTTGAGTTCTCTGAAAAACATTTGAAATGCTGGAGATCTGTGCTTTTGACTGGCAAGAATTTTGTACATTTATGTCCCATATTAAGAGAAATAAGGTTTTATTTAATTAATACTAATTAAGTGTTTGATATATGTCAGAAAATATGTTGAGGCAATGTTCTTTTGTTCAAAAAGTCATCACTTATGTTTTCTAAGTAGGAGAGTAGTATTGTTAAATTGGATTTAAAAAATAAAAACAATAGTGTGGAATTTATATTGTAATAAAATGATCAGTGTGACGTTGATCCACATAAGGATACTCTCATTTACAAACATTGGCCAGCAATGCCTAGGTGGCTCAGTCAATTAAGCATGTGACTCTTGATTTCAGTCCAGGACATGAACTCAGGATTGTGAGATCAAGTCCCACTTCAGGCTTCACACCCAGCACTTAAGATTCTCTCTCTCTCTCCCTCTGTCCCTCTTCCTGACTCTCATTCTCTAAAAATAAATAAATAAATAAATACAAATAAAATAAGGTAAAATAAAAATGACCAATAAAAACACCTTTCTGCTCCTCTCAGATAAATAAATATAATTTTTCTCACATATTTGTACACATGTTTAATTGGAATTTCAGAATTCAGTGTCTTATGAAATGGATTTTTTTTTTTTTGGCTAGAAAAATAATAAAAACCTTCAAGTGCCTTAAAATAATCTTGGCATGGACTCAATAGTATGCCTAATTTTTCCAGGGCTGGCATATTGATGAGCCTTAAACAATCTACTTCACAGTCTTTTATTGAACATGTATATATCATTCATGGGAGATGCTGGTGAATTATTTACTTCTTAAAAAAATGGCCAAGTAAGTGTGGGACAGGGAGGTAATAATAGAAATGTTAACAGGGATAAATCGTTTTCTGTTTAGAATCAACAAGATATACAACCAAGCAGATGGAATACAGTTAGGACATCCGTAATATGGCTGAATTAGATGTCCATTGCTTATATCCACTTCAATGACAACAGCTTGACACCCGTTGAAGGACAAAAGTGACTTTGTGCAATTTAGGGATCCTAAATTGAAACTGTCCTGTGAAAACTCAGGACAGCCCAAGACCTAGGAAAGCCATATAAGGAGCACAGCCTCATATCCAGGCTGCTGACACACCAGCTGTGGATTCTGCTATAGACCCCAAAATAGTTCGATATCCCTGAGGACTCAGCTACAGATCCGGCTTGGTTCTGTCACCAGCATCATATATCGAAGGACTTGGGGGCAGCCGTGCTCATTCATGCATCAGGAGACAAACATAAAAAATTCAAGCTGCAGACCCTGAAGTGGTTTGTGAGCTGGCTTCAGCCCCTCTTGGCCACTGTGCCTGGAGGCAAGCACAATTTCAGCTAGACTGTAAATCCTGACAGTTCCCTGCAATAGGACTCCTGTCCCAGCTACCATCCATAAATAGGTTTGCTGGTACAGAGTCCCTAAGGGGACAGTACTATATGACCCTGGAGATCCTGAAAGGGCTCTATATGGGGTTCCAGCTTCCTCACTGCCACAGTTTACCAATCTGCCAGCAGTCCTCAGGGCCCAGGGTCTCAATGGGAGACATACACTCAATTCCAGGATCTTCTTAGTCATAGCCCATGAAGAGGCCTGCTGGCACCAGGACCCAGCAAGAAAGACTCCTGCCTGAACTCCCAGAATGTTAAAAAGGCTGTATACAAATGCACGGCTCTCTCCCAGCCATAGGTCACAAGCAGACCTGCCGCCACAGGGATCAGACAGGAGACATTCACGTTTGTGCCTCAGAGTACCCTAAAAAATTCTGCACAAAAAGAGAAGCAATCAATAGTGTGAAGAAGAAAACTATGGAATAAGAGAAAATATTTGCAAACTATATACCAGATAAGAAATTAACATCTAAAATATGTAAGGAACTCATACAACTCCATAGCAATAAATAAATAAATAGATAAAAATCCAAATAATCCAGTTAAAAATGAGCAAATGACCTGAATATACATTTTTCTAAAGATGACATAGAAATGGCCAACAGGTATGTGAAAAGACACGTAACATACTAATCATCAGGGAAATGCAAGTCAAAAACCACAATAAGTTATCACCTCATACCTGTTAGAATGGCTATTGCCGAAAAGACAAGAGATAATATATTGGGGAAGATGTGGAGAAAAAGAAATACTTGTACACTGTTGGTGGGAGTCTAAATTGGTACAATCCTGTGGAAAACTTATGACAGTTCCTCAAAAAATTAACTGTAGAGGTGACATTTGATATAGCAACCCCATTTTGGAGTATATATTTGAAGGAAATTAAGTCATTATCTCAAGAAGGTATCTGTATCACCATGTTCATTGTGACATTATTCATAGAGCCAAGACCTGGAAATATCCTAAGTATCCATCAAGAGATGAATGGATAATAAAAAGTGTGATATGTACACACAATGGAATATAATTCAGCTATAAAAAAGAATTATATCCTGCCATTTGAAACAATGTGGAGAGACCTTGAGGGCATTATGCTAAGTGAAACAGTCAAATAGAGAAAGAAAAATGCTGTCTGATCTACTTATCATGGTGAGCATTGAGTAATGCATACAATTGTTGAATCATTATATTGTATACCTGAAATTAATACATTATATATCAACTATACTTCAAAAATAAAAATAAAAATAATTTTTCAAGTAAAAAATTGGGAAAAAAAATCACATGAGTTCACTTACATATGGAATTGGGTCCTGGGATTGAGGCACACATCTGGCTCCCTGCTTGGCGGGAAGCCTGCCTCTCCCTCTCTCGCTCCCCCTGCTTGTGTTCCCTTTCTCACTGTGTCTCTCTCTGTCAAATAAATAAATAAAAGCTTTAAAAAAAAAAAAAAAGTGGCATGCTGTATCTTCCCTGTTAGTGCCCTGTAAAATAAATGTAGATTATTTTATTTCCATGTTCTCAATATAGCATGAGGGCCAGAAATTATGTTAAGCCTATCTTTTTACAGTCCAGGAGCATAAACCACTTCTTGAGGACCTGACTTTGATCTCTCCTTTAATATGTTTTCTCTGCTCTATATACTAGGTGTCTTTTCATTTATTTGGGGATATTCTACCACAATAGACTGATACTCATAAGCCTGAGGTAATTTCCTAATGTGGCATGAAGTTTTGTAGCCAAAGCTTACCTTAAAGTATATCATCATTATTCAGCACCACATCATTTCTCTCACCCATCATTACAAGTTCAAAGAGTGAAAAGATTAGGGCACCTACTGGTTTGGACACAGTTTTTATTAGTATATTCCAAGAATGAAGAATTTGACCTGGAGCTCTCAATGTGTCTCCTTGTTTCATATTCTTATTCTCTCTGGGGATCCCAGTACATTTATTTTTTCTTGTCCACAGTACTTTTCAGTTATTATTTCTTGTGGAAAGAATTAGCTTTCTGTGGTTATGATAACTGCATTTTCTCTCCACCTGTCCAGACAGGAAAGATAAAGTTTTGAGCAGCTGTAGTTTCTTCTGCTTCTGTTGAGATAGTTTGGTATTAAAAATAAGAGATTTTTCAGGGACAACTCCATGAGCATTATAACGGGAGATGTTTCTGGGTTTTGTCAACCCATCTGCTTTCGCAAGTGCTAGGAAGGAAGAGCTTGTCTTTAAATTAAAAATGGTTAAAGGGTGCCTGGGTGACTCAGTTAAGCATCCTACAGAGAGAGTCAATTATCATATGGTTTCACTTACTTGTGGAGCATAAGAAATAACATGGAAGACATTGGGAGATGGAGAGGAGAAGTGAGTGGGGGGAAATCGGAGGGGGAGACAAACCATGAGAGACTGTGGACTCTGAGAAACAAACTGAGGGTTTTGGAGGGGAGGGGAGTGGAGATTTGGGTGAGTCTGGTGGTGGGTATTATGGAGGGCATGTATTGCATGGAGTACTGTGTGTGGTGCATAAACAATGAATTTTGGAACACTGAAAATAAAATAAAATTAAATTTAAAAATATCAAATCAAACAACAACAAAAAACCCCAGTCTTCTTAAAAAAATTAAGGCAACTAATTTTGCACCAAAATGAGAAAAAAGGTTTCTGTCTGGGCTTTGCTAAAAAGCTTTTTTCTTTATTTCTTTTTAATCCATAACAACACTAATCATATTAAAAAGCTGAAAGATGAATACAATGAGCACAATTATATTGACTATCTTGAGGGGTTGTTTTTTTTTTTTTCATTTTTTTCCTTTACATTTGTTAAACTGAATCTCATGGTAGGAGAAAACCGTAACTTGATTTGTAATTTCCATATTATATATATTTTTGAAGATTTTATTTATTTATTTAACAGAGAGACACAGCGAGAGAAGGAACAGAAGCAGGGGGAGTGGGAGGGAGAAGCAGGCTTCCTGCGGAGCAGGGAGCCTGGTGCAGGGCTTGATCCTAGGACCAGGGAACATGACCTGAGCTAAAGGCAGACTCCTAATGACTAAGCCACCCAGGTGCACTGAATGTCCATATTTTAAAATCATGTAGAAATGAATATGAACTTCAGTTATAAAATAAATGCCACAGGGATGAAAAGTCACAGCATAGGGAATATGGTCAATAATATTGTAATAGCGTTCTATGGTGACAAATGATAGCTACATTTATTGTAGTGAGCATTGTGTAACGTGCAGAATTGTCAGATCACTATGTTGTACACCTGAAATTAATAGTAGGTCAACTATACTTCAATAAAAAAAAAATGAGTAGTCATCACAAAGAAAATCAGAGACAAAATCAGGTAAATGTTATTTCTTTCTCCTATTACAAGATTTTGGAGCGTGTGAATCAGTAGAGCTTAAGGGCTCATTATGCTAAATTTAACAGTATCTCTTTTGGTCACATTTTCAATAAACTAAAATATTAGATTCATGGACATGCTGCTCATGAACATTTTGAGAAACAATGATCTGATGACTTATTGCTGCACAATGAATTACATCGAATCTTAAAATCAGAATCTATTATTGCTGTTTACAATTCCATGGGTTGACTGGACTCAATGGAATAGTTCTTTATTCTTTTTTAATTTAAATTCAAGTTAACATACAGTGTAGTATTGGTTTCAGGAGTAGAATTTAGTGATTCATCACTTACATAGAACAACACCTAGTGCTCATCTCAACAAGTGCCCTCCTTAATGTCCTTGGCCCATTTAGTCCATCCCCCCAACCACCACCCTTCCAGAACCCTTAGTTTCTTCTCTGTAGTTAAGAGTCCCTATGGTTTGTTTCCCTCTCTGTTTTTATCTTATTTTTTCCCACCCTTCCTTCCATTCATCTAGTTTATTTCTTAAATTCCACACATGAATGATATCATATAATATTTTTCTTTATCTGACTGACATTTCACTTAGCATAACATACTCTAGTCCCATCTATATTGTTGCAAATGGCAAGAGTTCATTCTTTTGATGAATAAATGTATAAATATTATATATTTATTATATGTTATATCATCTGTATATACCACTTCATATACATATACATATATATATATATATATATATATATATCACTTATTTATCTATCAGCTGATGGATATTTGGGCTCTTTCCATAATTTGGTTATTGTGGACATTGCTGCTATAAACATTGGGCACATATGTCCCTTTGAATCAGAATTTTTGGATCTTTAGGATAAATACCTAGTAATGCAATTGCTGGGTCCTGGGGGTAGATCTATTTTTAATTTTTTGAGAAACCTCCATGCTGTTTTCCAGAGTGGCTGCACCTGTTAGAATTCCCACCAATAGCATATAAGGGATTCCCTTTCTCCACATCTTCACCAACATTTTTTGTTTCCTGTTAATTTTAGACATTCTGACAGGTGTGAGGTGGTATCTCATTGTGGTTTTGATTTGTATTTCCCTGATGATGAGTGATGTTGGGCATCTTTTCATGTGTCTATCAGCATTTTTATGTCTTCTTTGGAGAAATTTGTCTGTTTTTGTCTTCTGCCCATTTCTTAAGAGGACTATTTGTCTTTTGGGTGTTGATTTTGAGAAATTCTTTATAGATTCTGGATACTAATCTTTTATCTGCTATGTCATTTGCAAATATCTTCTCCAGTTCTGTAGGTTGCCTTTTAGTTTTGTTGATTGTTTCCTTCACTGTACAGAAAATTTTTATCTTAATGAGGTCCCAGTAGTTCATGTTTGCTTTTGTTTCCCTTGCCTCCAGAGACATCTATAGTAAAAAGTTGCTGTGTCTGAGGCCAAAGAGGTTGCTGCATATTTTCTCCTCTAGGATTTTGATAATTTCCTGTCTTACATTTGGATTTTTCATCCATTTTTTAATTTATTTTTGTGTATGGTATAAGAAAGTGGTCCAGTTTCATTCTTCTGCATGTATCTGTCCAGTTTTCCCAACACTATTTGTTGAAGACACTATCTTTTTCCCGTTGGATATTCTTTCCTGCTTTGTCAAAAGTTAGTTGGTCAATGAAATAGATCTTGCTCAGGGATCTCATGAGATTGCAGTCAAATAGCAGCTGATGTGGAAGTCATTTATTAAAAACTAGATTCAACTGAGCTGCATGTGAGTCATGAGCTCACATGACTCTAACTTGATAAAAGGTCATTGGCCAGGAGCTCAACTGAGGATCTTGACTGGAGAAAACCCATGTGTCTTTCCATGTTGCCTGGGCTTCTCACAGCACGGCAGCTGATTCTAAGAGTGAGGATTCCAAGAGACAGGAAGTGGAAACTGACAGTTCCTTAGAGACAGGTTCAGAAATTTAAACAGTGTCATTTCTTTTATATTCTATCGGTCACAGAAGTCAATAATCTGTCCATATTCTAAGGAGAAAAATATAGCTCATACATCTTATGGGGAGATTTGTTAAGAAAATGTCATCATCTTTAATCCACAACATACAGAGAAGTTATATACTAATGTATATGCTATAACTGTAAATATTTCCCTACATACCTTTTACTCTGACAATATCAATTATATATTCCCCCAATTCCATATGTGTTTCCAAACACTATTTCCTCTGCCTGGAATATTTTACTCTCTCTCCTTTCTTTTTGAACTAAGTCATCCTTAAATACCTGGGTTTAATAGTAAATGCTATTATATCTATTAGTGAAGTAAAATTTATGAGAAAGCAAACAAGAATATACAAGGAATTAAAAAAAAACAACTTAGAGTCTAGGATTAGACCTACAAGTCAATATTACTCTTCCTAACATACAAAATATATTATGGCCCCTGCAAGCCATAGCTTCCTTTTAAATGTTTTCTCTTAGCTTGCTTATCCAATCTGGGTTTAATAATTAGAAGTGTAGTAGAATTTTCTTGTTTACTTTAGTTAGTAGAAAACTGGTTGACAAACTCTTTTTTAAAGGTCCAGATAGTAAATGTTTCCTGCATTGCAGGCCAGTATAGTCTCTGTCACATCATTCAGTTCTGCCCTTGTACCATTAAAACAGACATTAATAATACATAAGGAAATAGGTATAGCAGTGTTAAAAAAAAAAAAAAACACTTTGGTTATCAAAACAGATAGCAAGCCAAGTGAGGCACACAGACTAGAGCTGGAATATCTCACAGCTGTAGAATAACTCCACAGGTGCTGAGAAAGACATTCCAATTAGTTTGCATAAATTAAAGCAAGAGGTGGGGAAATCACAATTACCATGAAAAGAGAGGCAAATAATATTATTTAGAATACTTAATATTTTCTTTCAAATTTTTTTTTCTTAAGGAAAATAAAATACAAAAGAACCTGTCAACAACGTTTTTCTTTTTCCTTTTTCCGTTCTATAAAAAAGTGATCTAACATAGTACATTGGAATGGATATTTGATATTAAGTCAGAATATCCAGATTTAAAATATGATTTCTATCTAGTGATATCAAAGTAAGTTTTGGAACATAATCTTATCTACTTAAGTTATTTTTTTCTTTTATCTTCAAAAATACAGAGTGGTTGTGAGCTTCAAATAAGATGTAAATATATTTTGTATAGTATAACAGCTTTTATGAGAGAAATTTTACTTATAAAGTTGTTCCAAAGACAATTTTAGTGTTTTTTTTAAAGATTTCATTTATTTATTTGACAGGCAGAGATTATAAGTAGGCAGAGAGGCAGGCAGAGAGAGAGGAGGAAGCAGGTTCCCCGCTGAGCGGAGAGCCCTATGTGGGGCCTGATTCCAGGACCCCGGGATCACCACCTGAGCCGAAAGCAGAAGCTTTAACCCAATGAGCCACCCAGGCACCCCACAATTTTAGTATTTTATTTAGCTTACTTATTTGGGGAAATACATCAGTTTAAGATTGATACACAATTTTTAAAAAATTATGTAAAAGTATGATAAATAAAGTTCAAAAAGAGTAGAATTGGGCCCAAAAATATCTCTGTCCATCATGTGCAAAATGAATGTAAAAGTAGCTTAACTTAATGAAATCATTGGTATTTGTCCCACACAGAACCTCTGCTCATTCATTTCCTACATAAAGGAGAGAAAAAGAACTGTCAGAGAAAAGAAGTACAGTTGTACATATAACAGATTTTCTTATTTTTCTTTCTCTCCAATTACAACAGCCATAACTTCACAGAGGTTAAAAAAATGCTATGGGAATTTTTATTCTATAAAATCAGAAGGCTCAGAAATCTGATAAACTTGGGGTGCCTTGGTGGCTCAGTTGGTTAAGCCACTGTCTTCAGTTCAGGTCATGATCCCAGAGTCCTAGGATTGAGTCCCATGCCAGGCTTCCCTTGCTCTCCAGTACCCCTGATTCTTTCTCTCCCTCTGCCTGCCAACTCCCCCTTCTTGTGCTCTCTCTCTCTCTCTCTCTCTCTCCCTTCCTTGCTCTCTGTCAAATAAATAAATAAAACCTTTTAAAAAAAGTTAAGAAAATAAAAAATAAAAACAAGTTTAAAATATTGAAATTTTATAAAGATAATCAAAATAGCTAAAGGTTACTTGTTACAGCTGTGTAGCATTAAACAGAAGAAGGAACTGCTAATTATAACAATTAAAGCAGGAAATTAAGAGGTAACAGGTATATAGGGCTTATTATTTTATTTAAAGATACCCTTTTTTTTTAATTAATTTTTTATTTTTTATAAACATATATTTTTATCCCCAGGGGTACAGGTCTGTGAATCACCAGGTTTACACACTTCACAGCACTCACCAAAGCACATACCCTCCCCAATGTCCATACTCCCACCCCCTTCTCCCAAACCCCCTCCCCCCAGCAACCCTCAGTTTGTTTTGTGAGATTAAGAGTCACTTATGGTTTGTCTCCCTCCCAATCCCATCTTGTTTCATTGATTCTTCTCCTACCCACTTAAGCCCCCATGTTGCATCACCACTTCCTCATATCAGGGAGATCATATGATAGTTGTCTTTCTCTGCTTGACTTATTTCGCTAAGCATGATACGCTCTAGTTCCATCCATGTTGTCGCAAATGGCAAGATTTCATTTCTTTTGATGGCTGCATAGTATTCCATTGTGTATATATACCACATCTTCTTGATCCATTCATCTGTTGATGGACATCTAGGTTCTTTCCATAGTTTGGCTATTGTGGACATTGCTGCTATAAACATTCAGGTGCATGTGCCCCTTTGGATCACTACGTTTGTATCCTTAGGGTAAATACCCAATAGTGCAATTGCTGGGTCATAGGGCAGTTCTATTTTCAACATTTTGAGGAACCTCCATGCTGTTTTCCAGAGTGGCTGCACCAGCTTGCACTCCCACCAACAGTGTAGGAGGGTTCCCCTTTCTCCGCATCCTCGCCAGCATCTGTCATTTCCTGACTTGTTGATTTTAGCCATTCTGACTGGTGTGAGGTGATATCTCATTGTGGTTTTGATTTGTATTTCCCTGATGCTGAGTGATATGGAGCACTTTTTCATGTGTCTGTTGGCCATCTGGATGTCTTCTTTGCAGAAATGTCTGTTCATGTCCTCTGCCTATTTCTTGACTGGATTATTTGTTCTTTGGGTGTTGAGTTTGCTAAGTTCTTTATAGATTCTGGACACTAGTCCTTTATCTGATATGTCGTTTGCAAATATCTTCTCCCATTCTGTCAGTTGTCTTTTGATTTTGTTCACTGTTTCCTTTGCTGTGCAAAAGCTTTTGATCTTGATGAAATCCCAATAGTTCATTTTTGCCCTTGCTTCCCTTGCCTTTTGCGTTGTTCCTAGGAAGATGTTGCTGCGGCAGAGGTCGAAGAGGTTGCTGCCTGTGTTCTCCTCAAGGATTTTGATGGATTCCTTTCGCACATTGAGGTCCTTCATCCATTTTGAGTCTATTTTTGTGTGTGGTGTAAGGAAATGGTCCAATTTCATTTTTCTGCATGTGGCTGTCCAATTTTCCCAGCACCATTTATTGAAGAGGCTGTCTTTTTGCCATTGGACATTCTTTCCTGCTTTGTCGAAGATTAGTTAACCATAGAGTTGAGGGTCTATTTCTGGGCTCTCTATTCTGTTCCATTGATCTATGTGTCTGTTTTTGTGCCAGTACCATGCTGTCTTGATGATGACAGCTTTGTAATAGAGCTTGAAGTCCGGAATTGTGATGCCACCAACGTTGGCTTTCTTTTTCAATATCCCTTTGGCTATTCGAGGTCTTTTCTGGTTCCATATAAATTTTAGGATTATTTGTTCCATTTCTTTGAAAAAGATGGATGGTACTTTGATAGGAATTGCATTAAATGTGTAGATTGCTTTAGGTAGCATAGACATTTTCACAATATTTATTCTTCCAATCTAGGAGCATGGAACATTTTTCCATTTCTTTGTGTCTTCCTCAATTTCTTTCATGAGTACTTTATAGTTTTCGGAGTATAGATTCTGTGTCTCTTTGGTTAGGTTTATTCCTAGGTATCTTATGGTTTGGGGTGCATTGTAAATGGGATTGACTCCTTAATTTCTCTTTCTTCTGTCTTGCTGTTGGTGTAGAGAAATGCAACTGATTTCTGTGCATTGATTTTATATCCTGACACTTTACTGAATTCCTGTATAAGTTCTAGCAGTTTTGGAGTGGAGTCTTTTGGGTTTTCCACATATAGTATCATATCATCTGTGAAGAGTGATAATTTGACTTCTTCTTTGCCGATTTGGATGCCTTTAATTTCCTTTTGTTGTCTGATTGCTGAGGCTAGGACCTCAAGTACTATGTTGAATAGCAGTGGTGATAATGGACATCCCTGCCGTGTTCCTGACCTTAGCGGAAAAGCTTTCAGTTTTTCTCCATTGAGAATGATATTTGCGGTGGGTTTTTCATAAATGGCTTTGATGATATTGAGGTATGTGCCCTCTATCCCTACACTTTGAAGAGTTTTGATCAGGAAGGGATGCTGTACTTTGTCAAATGCTTTTTCAGCATCTATTGAGAGTATCATATGGTTCTTGTTCTTTCTTTTATTGATGTGTTGTATCACATTGACTGATTTGCGGATGTTGAACCAACCTTGCAGCCCTGGAATAAATCCCACTTGGTCGTGGTGAATAATCTTTTTAATGTACTGTTGAATCCTATTGGCTAGTATTTTGTTGAGTATTTTTGCATCTGTGTTCATCAAGGATATCGGTCTATAGCTCTCTTTTTTGGTGGGATCCTTGTCTGGTTTGGGGATCAAGGTGATGCTGGCCTCATAAAATGAGTTTGGAAGTTTTCCTTCCATTTCTATTTTTTGGAACAGTTTCAGGAGAATAGGAATTAGTTCTTCTTTAAATGTTTGGTAGAATTCCCCCGGGAAGCCGTCTGGCCCTGGGCTTTTGTTTGTTTGGAGATTTTTAATGACTGTTTCAATCTCCTTACTGGTTATGGGTCTGTTCAGGCTTTCTATTTCTTCCTGGTTCAGTTGTGGTCGTTTATATGTTTCTAGGAATGCATCCATTTCTTCCAGATTGTCAAATTTATTGGCGTAGAGTTGCTCATAGTATGTTCTTATAATAGTTTGTATTTCTTTGGTGTTAGTTGTGATCTCTCCTCTTTCATTCATGATTTTATTTATTTGGGTCCTTTCTCTTTTCTTTTTGATAAGTCGGGCCAGGGGTTTATTAATTTTATTAATTCTTTCAAAGAACCAGCTCCTAGTTTCGTTGATTTGTTCTATTGTTTTTTTGGTTTCTATTTCATTGATTTCTGCTCTGATCTTTATGATTTCTCTTCTCCTGCTGGGCTTAGGGTTTCTTTCTTGTTCTTTCTCCAGATCGTTTAGGTGTAGGGTTAGGTTGTGTACCTGAGACCTTTCTTGTTTCTTGAGAAAGGCTTGTACCGCTATATATTTTCCTCTCAGGACTGCCTTTGTTGTGTCCCACAGATTTTGAACCGTTGTGTTTTCATTATCATTTGTTTCCATGATTTTTTTCAATTCTTCTTTAATTTCCTGGTTGACCCATTCATTCTTTAGAAGGATGCTGTTTAGTCTCCATGTATTTGGGTTCTTTCCAAACTTCCTTTTGTGGTTGAGTTCTAGCTTTAGAGCATTGTGTTCTGAAAATATGCAGGGAATGATGCCAATCTTTTGATACCGGTTGAGTCCTGATTTAGGACCGAGGATGTGATCTATTCTGGAGAATGTTCCATGTGCACTAGAGAAGAATGTGTATTCTGTTGCTTTGGGATGAAATATTCTGAATATATCTGTGATGTCCATCTGGTCCAGTGTGTCGTTTAAGGCCTTTATTTCCTTGCTGATCTTTTGCTTGGATGATCTGTCCATTTCAGTGAGGGGAGTGTTAAAGTCCCCTACTATTATTGTATTATTGTTGATGTGTTTCTTTGATTTTGTTATTAATTGGTTTATATATTTGGCTGCTCCCACGTTGGGGGCATAGATATTTAAAATTGTTAAATCTTCTTGTTGGACAGACCCTTTGAGTATGATATAGTGTCCTTCCTCATCTCTTATTATAGTCTTTGGCTTAAAATCTAATTGATCTGATATAAGGATTGCCACTCCTGCTTTCTTCTGATGTCCATTAGCATGGTAAATTCTTTTCCACCCCCTCACTTTAAATCTGGAGGTGTCTTCGGGCTTAAAATGAGTTTCTTGGAGGCAACATATAGATGGGTTTTGTTTTTTTATCCATTCTGATACCCTGTGTCTTTTGACAGGGGCATTTAGCCCATTAACATTCAGGGTAACTATTGAGAGATATGAATTTAGTGCCATTGTATTGCCTGTAGGGTGACTGTTACTGTATATGGTCTCTGTTCCTTTCTGATCTACCACTTGTAGGCTCTCTCTTTGCTTAGAGGACCCCTTTCAATATTTCCTGTAGAGCTGGTTTGGTATTTGCAAATTCTTTCAGCTTTTGTTTGTCCTGGAAGGTTTTAATCTCTCCTTCTATTTTCAATGATAGCCTAGCTGGATATAGTATTCTTGGCTGCATGTTTTTCTCGTTTAGGGCTCTGAAAATATCATGCCAGCTCTTTCTGGCCTGCCAGGTCTCTGTGGATAAGTCAGCTGCCAATCTAATATTTTTACCATTGTATGTTACAGACTTCTTTTCCCGGGCTGCTTTCAGGATTTTCTCTTTGTCACTGAGACTTGTAAATTTTACTATTAGGTGACGGGGTGTGGGCCTATTCTGATTGATTTTGAGGGGCGTTCTCTGAACCTCCTGAATTTTGATGCTCGTTCCCTTTGCCATATGGGGGAAATTCTCCCCAATAATTCTCTCCAGTATACCTTCTGCTCCCCTCTCTCTTTCTTCTTCTTCTGGAATCCCAATTATTCTAATGTTGTTTCGTCTTATGGTGTCACTTCTCTCTCGAATTCTCCCCTCGTGGTCCAGTAGCTGTTTGTCCCTCTTTTGCTCAGCTTCTTTATTCTCTGTCATTTGGTCTTCTATATCACTAATTCTTTCTTCTGCCTCATTTATCCTAGCAGTGAGAGCCTCCATTTTTGATTGCACTTCATTAATAGCTTTTTTTATTTCAACTTGGTTAGATTTTAGTTCTTTTATTTCTCCAGAAAGGGCTTTTATATCTCTCGAGAGGGTTTCTCTAATATCTTCCATGCCTTTTTCGAGCCCGGCTAGAACCTTGAGAATTGTCATTCTGAACTCTAGATCTGACATATTACCAATGTCTGTATTGATTAGGTCCCTAGCCTTCGGTACTGCCTCTTGTTCTTTTTTTTGTGTTGAATTTTTCCGTCTTGTCATTTTGTCCAGATAAGAGTATATGAAGGGGCTAGTAAAATACTAAAAGGGTGGCAACAACCCCAGGAAAAAATGCTTTAACCAAATTAGAAGAGATCCAAAATCGTGCAGAGGGAGAAAGGGGATAAAAAGAGGTTCAAAAAGGAAGAAAGAAAAAAAAAGAAAAAAGAAAAAAAAAAGAAAAGAAAAGAATTAAAAATAAAGAAAACACCTAAGAAAAATGTAAAAAAGAAAAAATATATATATTAGATAAACTAGTAAAAAATCGTTAAAAAAAGAAAAAGGTAACAGTTAAAAAAAAAAAATTTTACCCGAAGACGAGGAAAAAAAAAACAAAAAATGAAAAAGAAAAATAATTAAATTAACTGCAAGACTAAAACAAAATCACAGGGAAAAAGCCATGAGTTCCGTGCTTGGCTTTCTCCTCCTCTGGAATTCTGCTGCTCTTCTTGGTATTGAAACCGCACTGCTTGGTAGGTGAACTTGGTCTTGGCTGGATTTCTTGTTGATCTTCTGGGGGAGGGGCCTGTTGTAGTGATTCTCAAGTGTCTTTGCCCCACGCGGAATGACACCGCCCTTACCTGGGGCCGGGGTGAGTAATCCGCTCGGGTTTGCTTTCAGGAGCTTTTGTTCCCTGAGCGCTTTCTGTCAAGTTCCGGAGGACGGGAATACAAATGGCGGCCTCCTGGTCTCCGGCTCGGAGGAGCCGAGAGCCCAGGGCCGCACTCCTCAGTGCGCCCTCAGAGAACAGCGCCAGTCACTCCCGTCTGCCTGACCTCCGGCAGCACTCCGAGCTCACCGAGCCTGCGACCAGTTCAAGGTAACACCGAGCTGTGAGCTTACTGTCGGCTCTGTCTCTGTAGCCGGCTTTCCCGTTCCAATACCCGCAAGGTCTGCGACACTCAGACACCCCCGATCCTTCTGTGACCCTGCGGGACCTGAGGCCACGCTGAACCCGCGTGGGCTTCGCCCCGGTTTAGCCTCTGGAGCGATGTCCCTCAGCGGAACAGACTTTTAAAAGTCCTGATTTTGTGCTCCGTTGCTCCGCCGCTTGCCAGGAGCCGGCCCCTCCCCCCGGGGTCTATCTTCCCGTCGCTTTGGATTCACTTCTCCGCCGGTCCTACCTTTCAGAAAGTGGTTGTTTTTCTGTTTCCAGAATTGCTGTTCTTCTTCTCTTCGATCTGCCGATGGATTTTCAGGTGTTTGCAATCTTTAGATAAGCTATCTAGCTGATCTCCGGCTAGCTGAAGTAGTCTCAGCCTGCTACTTCTCCGCCATCTTGACTCCTCCCCCCAAGATACCCTTTAAGTAATCCATTAAGGATTATTTAATTATGAGGAATAAAATTTCATGATGACAAATTTGAGCAAAGAAATTTAAGCAAAGAAATGGCCATATTGAAATTGCTATTCGGTCAATGAAATAAAACTTATCCAGGCACAGTATGAAGAGGCATTCAGTTTCCAATTCAGTCTCTCAGTTTATTAGTTACATGTTTAATTATAGAATTTGCACAGGTATACTTCATTTTATTGTACTTTGTGCTTTGTAGATATTGTATTTTTTACAAGTTGAAAGTTTGTGACAACCTTGCATCAAGTAAGTCTATGGGCACCATTTTTCCAACATTTGCTCACTTCGTGTCTCTGTAGCACATTTTGGTCATTTTCAAGGTATTTCATACCTTTGTATTATTATATTTGTTATGGTGACCTGTGATCAGTGATTTTTGATGTTACTATTGTAACTGTTTGAGATGCCATAAACCATGCCCATAGAAGACAGTAAATTTGAAAAATAAATGTGTTTGTTCTGAATGCCCCACCAACCTTCAGTTCCTCATCTTTCTCCATCTCCGCAGGCCTTCCTATCCCCTGAGACACAACAATACTGAAATTATGCCAATAAAAATCCTACAAGGGTTTCTAAGTGTTCAAGTGAAAGGAAGAGTTGCACATTTCTCCCCTTAAATCAAAAGCTAGAAATCATCAAGTTCAGTGAGAAGTCATGTCCAAAGCCAACATAAACTGAAAATAAAGTTTCTTATACCAAACAGATAGCCAAGTTGTGAATGCAGAAGAAAAGTTCTCAAAGGAAATTAAAATTGCTATTCAAGTGAATACATAAATGATTTGAAAGTGAAATAGCCTTATTTGCTGATATGGAGAAAATTGTAAGAGTCTAGATAGAAGATTGAATCAGCTACCACATTCCTTTATGCCAAAGCCTAATCCAGAGGAAGCCTGTGACTCTGCAAGTCTAGGAAGCTGAGAGAGGTGAAGAAGCTGTAGAAGAAAATGTTGAAACTAGCAGAGGAAGTTTCATGAGATTAAAAAAAAAAAAAAAAAAACTCCATAACAAAAATGCAAGATGAAGCAACAAATTATCCAGAAGATCTAGCTAAGATTATTAATGAAGGTGACATGCTAAGCAAAATATTTTTAGTGTAGATGAGATAGCCTTATACTAAAATAAAGTGTCACTTAGGACTTTCATAGTTACAGAGAAGTCAATGCCTGGCTCAAAGCTTCAAAAGACAAGTTGCCTCTTGTTAGCAGCTAATGTGGCTGATAAATTTAAGTTGAAGCCAATGCTCATTTACCATTCTGAAATTCTCAGGGCCCTTAAGAATTGTGCTAAATCTCCTCATGCCAGTGCTCTCTAAATGGAACAACAAAGCATGGATGACAGCACATCCATTCACAACATGGTTTACTGTATATTTTAAGCCCACTGTTGAGACCTACTGGTCAGAAAAAAATATTATTTTCAAAATACTATTGCTCAGGGATGCCTGGGTGGTCCAGTTGGTTAAGCATCTGCCTTCAGCTTGATCCTGGGGTCCTGGGATCGAATCTCACATCAGCCTCCTTGTTTAGTGGGAAGCCAGCTTCTCCCTCTGCCTGCCACTCCCCCTGTTTGTGCTTACTTTCTCTCTCTCTCAATCTGACAAATAAATAAATAAAATCTTAAAAAAAAAACACTATTGATCATTGAAAAGACCTGGTCACCCAAGAGTTCTGATGGAGATGTACAACAAGGTTCATGTTGTTTTTATACTTGCTAACAAAACATCAATTATACAGCCATTGATCAAGGAGTGTTTTGACTTTCAAGTCCTATCATTTAAGAAATACACTTCATAAAGCTATTGCAGTCAGAGGTAGTGATTCCTCTGATAGATTTGGGCAAAGAAAATTGAAAATTTATGGCCAAGCATTCACTATTGTAGATGCCATTAAGAATGTTTTGATTCATGGGAAGTGGTCAAAATGTCAGCATTAATAGGAGTTTGTAAGAAGTCTATTCCATACTTGCAGATAACATGAAACCCTATATAGAAAACCCAAAAGACTCTAACCAAAAACTGCTAGAACTGATACACAAATTCAGTAAAGTAACAGGATACAAAATCAATGTAAAGAAATTTGTTGTACTTCTACAGCTTTCTCTTTTCAAGGAGAGAGAAATCAAGGAATCAAACCCATTTACAATTGCACCAAATACTATAAGATAACTGAGAATAAACCTAACCAAAAAGCTGAAAGACTTGTACTCTGAAAAATACAGAACGCTGATGTAAGAAATTGAAAATGACACAAAGAAATTGAAAAAAACATGAAAAAAAAACATTTCATGCTCATGGATTGGTAGAACAAATATTGTTAAAATATCCATACTACACAAAGCAATCTATGCATTTGATGCATTCCCTATCAAAATACCAACAGCATTGTTCATAGAGCTAGAACAAATAATCCTAAAATTTGTATGGAATCACAAAAAACCTTGAAGAGACAAAGCAACCTTGAAAAAGACAAGCAGAGCTGGAGGCATTACAATTCTAGACTTCAAGTTATATTACAGAGCTGTAGTAATCAAAACAATATGGTAGTAGCACAAAATATATATACATAGATCAATAGAACAGAATAGAAAACCAGAAATGAACCCATAACTATATGGTCAAATAATCTTTGACAAAGCAGGAAAGAATACGCAATGAGAAAATGACAATCTCTTCAACAAATGGTGCTGGGAAAACTAGACAGCAGCATGTAGAAGAATGAAACTGGACCACTTTATTACATCATACACAAAAGTAAATTCAAAATGGGTTAAAGACCTGAATGTGAGAACTGAAACCATAAAAACGCTAGAGGAGAACACAGAAAATAATGTCTTTGACATCAGCAGCAGAAACTTTTTTTCTAGTCTCCTGAGGCAAGGGAAACCAAAGCAAATAAAAACTATTGGGACTACATCAAAATAAAAAGATTCTGCCCAGCAAAGGAAGCAATCATCAAAACTAGAAGGCAGCCTTTGGAATTGGGGGAAGATATTTGCAAATGACATATCTGATAAAGGCTTAGTATCTAAAAAAGAACTTAATAAAACTTAACTTAAATGATCTAATTTAAAAATGGGCAGAAGACATGAATAAACATTTTTCCAAAGAAGACATATAGATGGCCAACAGATGCATGAAAAGATAGTCAACATCACTGATAATCAGGGAAATAGAAATCAAAACTACAGTCACACCTGTCAGAATAGCTAAAATTGACAATACAAGAAACAACTGGTGTTGGTGAGGATGTGGAGAAAAACGAGCCCTCTTGCACTATTGGTGGGAATGCAAACTTGTGCAACCACTCTAGAAAACAGTATGAAGTTTCCAAAAAAGTTAAAAATAGAACTACTCTATAATCCAGTGATTGTACTACTAGTTATTTACCCAAAGAATACAAAAATACTAACTCTAAGGGATACATGCACCCCAATGTCTATAGCAGCATTATCAACAATAGTCAAACTATGGAAAGAGCACAAGTGTTCATCAACTGAAGAAAGGATAAAGAAGTTGTGACATATATACAATGGAATAATACTCAGCTATCGAAAAGAATGAAATCTTGCCATTTGCAATGTGGAACTAGGAAGTGTAATGTTAAATGAAGTAAGTCAGTCAGCAAAAGACAAACATCATATGATTTCACTCATATGTGAAATTTAAGAAACAAAACAAATGAACAAAGGGAAAGAAAGAGAGATGGAAACCAAGAAAGAGACTCTTAATAATAGAGAACAAACTGATGGCTACCAAAGGGGATGTGGGTAGGGGGATGGGTTAAACAGATGTTGGGGATTAAGAAGCACACTTGTGATGAGCACCAGTTGTTGTATGGAAGTATTGAATCTCTGTATTGTACCAGACACTAATATTACCTTGTATGTTAACTAACTGGAATTTAAATTAAAAAAAAAATAAAGAAGAAGAAGAAGAAGAAGTTGATTCCAGCCCTCATGAATGACTTTGAGGGGCTCAAGACTTCAGTGGGGGAAATACCTACAGATGTGGTGGAAACAGCAAGAGAGCTAGCAGCAGAGCCTGAAGATGTGACTGAATGGTAGCAATCTCATGATAAAACCTCAACAGCTGAGGAGTTGCTCTTCATGGATGAACAAAGAAAGTGATTTCTTGAAATGGAATCTATTCTTAGTGAAGATACAGTGAAGATTTTTGAAATGACAACAGGGAATTTAGAATATTATATCCAAACTAATTGATATAGCTGCAGCAGCATTTGAGAGGATTGATTCCAATTTTGAAAGAAGTTCTGAGGGTAAAATGCTATTGAGCAGCATTGCATGATACAGAGAAACCCTTCATGAAAGAAGAGTCTATTGTTGTAGCAAACTTCATGGTTGCCTTATTCTAAGAAATTGTCACAGCCTCCCCACCCTTCAGCACCACCACCCTGATCAGTCAGAAGCTATCAACAATGAGGCAAGACCCTTCACCAGCAAAAAGATGATGACATACTGAAAACTCAGATGATGGTTAGCATATTTTAAAAATGTGTTTATTTTAGACAAAGACAGAGAGGGCAAGCAAGCGTTGGGGAAGGTAGAGGGAGAGAGAGAATCTCAGGCAAATTCCCCGCTCAATGTGGAACCTAATGTGGGGATTAATCTCACCAGCTGAGCTGAAATCAAGAGCTGGATGCTTAACTGACTGAGCCACCCAGGAGCATTACGGTCAGCATTTTTTTAGCAACAGAGTTTATTTTAATCAAGGTATGTATTTTTTATACATAATGTTATTGCAAACTTAACAGACTATAGAATAGTGAAAATATAACTTTCATATGCATTGAGAAACCCAAAAGGTTATTTGACTTACATTGCAATGACTTATTGCAATATTTGCTTTATTGCCACGGTCTGGAATTGAGCCCACAATATCTCTGAGGTATGCCTGCACCTTTTCCCAAACCAATCAATTACAGCCTTTCTTACTGCAACACTATTCCAGAAGTTCTTAAATTTTGTCTATCTATGACATCCGTAGGGTCTCAATTTTTTTCATGATATTCATAGGCCAAAAGAAATACTCAACCATTCTGTTTATTTAATAATTAGCTTCCAAAAACTTAATGTTTATATCCTAAAAGTATAGAAGCTATTTGAAAACTAATTGTGCTTAAATTGAAAAAAAATTTTATTTCATTCTTAAATAACCTCACTAACTTATTAATGGGATGTGTGCCTGTTGAGTGCTGTACTACTTGTTGAGCTTTGAATTAGATTGGATGTTGCCACCCTTATTTTCTCTTTCAAATTTATTTTTGACTGGTAATTGCCTCTTAAAATGTTTTTTCTTATAATACTATTTTTAGAGTTCTTTCAAATTTATAGCAAATTCGAGAACAAGATACAGAGATTTCCTATTTCCCCCATGCCCTCACAAGCATAGACTGCCCTATTATCAATATCCCCTACCAGAGTAGTACCTTAATTATAATTGTTGAACCTATGACAACACATTACAGTCACCCAAAGTCCATATTTACATTAAGGCTTATTCTTGGTGTTTTGCATCTTATGGGTTTGGACCAATGTATAATAACATATATCCATCATTATGGTATCACACAGTTTTCACTGCCCCCAAAATCATCTATGATCCATCTGTTCATCCTTCCCCCTTCCTCCAATTCCTGGCAACAACTAATCTTGTCTTCATAATTTGTCTATTCAAAAATTTCAGTTGAAATAGCATAGTGAGTAGCCTTTTAAATTACCTTCCCTGCTTCATAATATGCATTGACATTTCTCCCGTATCTTTTCATGACTTGATAGCTCATTTCTATTTATTCATTTATTATTTGTTTATTTACTGGGAAAGAGCAAGTGTGTGGGGGTTGCTGGGTAGAGGGAAAGGGAGAGAATCTTAAGCAGACTCCCTGCTGGATACAGAACCCAACCTGGGATCCATCACATCACCCTGAGATCATGAACTGAGCTGAAACCAAGAATTGGTTGCTGAACTTACTGAGCCACCCAGGTGCCTCACTAGCTCATTTCTTTTTAGATCTGATTCCCCTGTAAATGTGCCACAGTTAATTTATTTATTTACCTACTGAAGGACACCTTGGTTGCTCCAAGTTCTGTCAATTACAGTTAAAACTGCTACCAAACTCCATTTGCAGGTTTTTACATGAACAGTCAATTTTAAGTCCTTTGGGTAAATACCAATGGGTATTGAGTGCTAGATTGTATGGCAAGAGTTAAAAATGGTTTTGTAAAAAAGCACCAAATAGTCTTCCAAGTGGCTGTACCATTTTGTATTCTCACCAACAATGAATAAGAATTCTTGTGGTTCCACATTCTCACCAGCATTTGGTTTTGTCAGTGTTCTGGATTTTGGCCATTTTATTGGGTGTGTAGTGGTATTTTATTGTTTTAATTAGCGTTTCCCTAATGGCTTATGATGTAAAACATCTTTTCATATGCTTATTTGCCATCTATGTATCTTCCTTGGTGAGATGTCTATTGAGGATTTTGGACCATTTTTTAACTTAGATGTTTTATTTTCTTATTGCTGAGTTTAAGAGTTTTTTGTATATTTTGAATAACAGTCCTTTATCAAATGTGTCTTTGGCAATTTTTTTTCCCAGAAAAGTTCCAGAGTTAGAACTTTTCTATTTCTCCTGATGCTCTTTCTTATAGAGCAGAAGTTTTTAATTTTAATGAAGCCCAACATATCAACTCTTTTTTAATTTATTCATTTTTATTAACATATATATTATTATATGTTATATACATATATTATATATTATATATGTTATATATATATACATATATATATATATGTGTATATATATATATATAATATTATTGGCCCTAGGGGTACAGGTCAACATATCAATTCTTTCTTTCATGGATCACACACACCTTTGGGTCGTATCTTAAAAAGCCATCACCATACAAAGATCATCTAGGTTTTCTCCTATCTATATTCTATTCTATATTCTTCTATCTATAAAACTAGGAGTTTTATAATTTTGAGTTTAACATTTATATCTATAATTGATTTTGAGTTAATTTTGGAAAATATGTATGGTCTGTGTCTAGACTGGTAATTTCATTTGACCACAAAAAACCCACCAGAAACCTAGCTTAGCAAACATATTATCATTCAAAAGAATGTAGTACAATTTAATATTGAAGCTATAAACTTCCTCAAGAAAGCATTTTACACATTGTTCCACAGGTGTTCTGTGTTGCTCAGAATTTCCTTTGAAAATGTAAAATATCCTGGAGCACCTCTATGAATTCAGTGAGGTATCCTGGAATGGCTCAGGGCAGTTTGGGAATCAGGTCTATCTGCCATTGATGGAAAAACCAAGGTATGTAAACGTATAAAAAAATAAACTACAGGCACCTGGGTGGCTCAGTGGGTTAAAGCCTCTGCCTTCAGGTCAGGTCATGATCCCAGGGTCCTGGGATGGAGCCCCACATTGGGCTCTCTGCTCAGCAGGGAGCCTGCTTCCCCTCCTCTCTCTCTGCCTGCCTTTCTGCCTACTTGTGATCTCTGTCTGTCAAATAAATAAATAAAATCTTAAAAAAAACCCCACAGAGTACATTTGTAGTACATAACACAAATATGGAATCAATATCCACGATGTATAAAGAAATCCTACAAATAAATGATAAATAAGAAATAATCCAATAGAAAGATGAGTAAAAATCTTACATAATTTTCAGAAAAAGTCCTAAAGTACTTTAGAAGGGAAACATGAAAATGCAGTTAATCCAATTAACAATCAAGTAAAGGTAAAGTAACACTATAATAGATACCATTTTACACTCACTGTAATCAGTATCTATTATACATCTTTTAATACATTAAATCATAAACAATTCTATTTCTCCAAAAGTGTAGAGCAAAGAAATTTTGATGTACTTCTGGTAATATAAACTAGCATGCTGACATTAGGAATAAGTTTAAAATTAACTGGTCAAATTAGAAATTCACATATCCTATCAAACATGATTCCACTCCAAGTGTACACTCTTGACAAATGAATGCTCAATTACCCTATGATACATAAGTTGGTTATATTAAGAAAATGAAACAACCCAAATATCTGTCAATAATAAAGAATTAAATTGTATATTCATAAAATGACACACAATATATCAAGGACATGTGCAAACTATATATTTGAATTTAAATAGTACCATGTCAACTGAAAGACACTTTAAATATACAGTGTATGATTCCATTGATATGAATTTCAAAAATGGACAAAACTAGGGTCACCTGGCTGGCTCAGTCAGTGTAGTATACAACTCTTGATCTCAGGGTTGTGATTTTGAGCCCTATGTTGAATGTAGAGATTACTTAAAAATAAAATCTTAAATTTAAAAAGGGCACAGAACCAGGGGCTCAATCGGTAAAGTGGCTGCCTTTGGTTTGGGTTATGATCTCTGGGTCCTGGGATAGAGCCCCACATCAGGCTCCTCATGGAGCCTGCTTTTCCCTCTCCCTCCACCTGCTTCTCCCTCTGCTTATGCTCTCTATCAAATAAATAAATAAAATCTTTAAAAAATAAAATTTAAATTAAGAAATGGACAAAACTAGACTTTACTACTTATGCATAGATGGAGACTAAACCTAAATGATTGTCATGGGAGTCAGAGCAGTGGTATTTTATTTCATTGACCTTGTCTTGGACTGAATCTGGAAACTGGCTGCTGCCCAGTGCACAAACTCTTCAGGATTTTTGGTTTTCCACAGCTTTGGAGGGGGATCTAGTTTCCTGCTGATGGAACATCTCTCCATAGTTATGGCAAGAAGTGCAAACTCGAGTTTTTCATTTACTCAGCTCCCCAAGTTTCCATAGCTGTAGCTGACCCCCTACAATTCCACCCTCACCACCAACACCACCCTGGAGCACTCTGATTGTGCCTTCATGGTAGACAATTTGGCCATCCATTACATCTGTAGTAGAAAATTCAATATTGAATGCCCAACCTACAATAACTTGAATAAGTTGATAGGTCAAACTGTGTCCTCCATCATTGCTTCCCTTGGATCCCTGAATGTTGACCTGACAGAACTCCAGACCAACCTTGTGCCCTGTCCCTGCATCTACTTCCCTCTGACTATACATGTCCCTATCATCTATGCTGAGAATGCCTCCCATGAAGAACTTCCTTTAGCAGACATCACTAATGCATGCTTTGAGCCAGCCAACCAGATGGTGAAATGTGAACCCTCCCCATGGTAAATACATGCCTTCCTGCCTATTGTACTGTGGTGACATGGTTCTCAGTGCTGCCATCAAGACCAAGCGTACCATCCAGTTTGTGGACTGGTGCCCCACTGGCTTCAGAGATGGCATTAATTACCTGGTGGAGACCTGGCCAAAGTACAGTGAGCTGTGTGCATGCTGAGCAACACCACAGCCATTGCTAAGCCTGAGTTCACCTGGACCACAAGTTTGACATGATGTATGCCAAGTGTGCCTTTGTTCAATGATATGTGGATGAGGGTATGGAGGAGGGAGGATGTTCTGAGGCCTATGAGGTCAAAGCTGCTCTTGAGAAGGATTATGAAATGGTGTGGATTCTGCTGAAGGAGAGGGTGAAGAAAGACAGGAATACTAAAGTTAAAAATATCACAAAGGTGCTGTTTTTGCAGGAAAACTCATTATGTCTTGAACATTGAAAAGTTGTGCTCTGATCAGTTAATTTGTATGTAGCAGTGTATATTATCATATATAATTACTGTCTTGCGCTTTAAAACATGACAGTGTTATAGAACCGATCTGTCCATTTTGCTGATGGGTTTGAATAAATATCTTGAATGAAAAAGAACATGGATAAAAAACTAGAAAATACAAACTCAAAATGCCAAACACCTTAGAGTTGATTAAATGGAACTCAATATATCCATGTTGTTTTTGTTTTATAAAAGTTAGGTTTAAGTGTAAATGGCAAAAATTAGCATTTGTAATTTTGGATGGAGAGAAATGAATTTTGGTTGTATTTTCCACTTTTCCAGTGTTTTTTTTTTTTTCTCTCTCGCTCCAAGAAACATCAACAATAAACAAACACATCAAAATAGGTCATGTAAACCAAGAGTGCACACTGACTCTCAATACCGTCTGTAGTTGTCCCTAATGCATAGTGTAAGGATGTTTCAACCTGTTGTTTGTACAGGTTTTATAGATTGTAGAGTCCCATGAGACAAGAGTAAGCAAGTTCTGTGAATCAATAGATAGAATGACCTATGTAGGGAGGAATGCATAATAGCAAATGGTATGATAGCAGATTTGATTGGTAAAAGAAAAAAGATTTGGGAATATGTCTGTATAAATAAATTACATAGGTAAAGATCAGGTTGTTTCATCAATACAGAAAAGTTAGGAGAAAAATCCATTGTATGTGAAATTTGTTTGCTAGGTAACAGATAGGGAAGATCTACATTTTGAGAGGGAATATAAGATGTAAATTTTGTAAGTATTTATAATCCAATGAAACAATTACCATTTGTGATATCCAGACTATGATTGTCTTAATCGGATAAGACATATAATCATATAGTTTGACAGTGACAAAATGTGCTGAGTAAAAACTGGCTGGTAAAAAGAAAAATTTTAATATATTTTATATGTTGATAACATGCATAATCATTATTTTTTTGACTTGATTTATAATAAGTCTACCCTAAGACCTTTTCTGTAGTCCTCCTGCAAAAGTGATCATGCTAAGAGTAATGCCTTTCCATTCAAACCTACTGTTTCTGGATCAGGAAGAGAAGAACAAATGGACCAGTAAAAAGAAGTTTGTTTAAGGACTCTGTCAGCCTAGAGGCAAATCTTTTTATCAAAGAGAATCATGGCTTCAGCACCATCTAGATCACCCCATCCCCTACATCTCTTAAGCTACATGCCTTGTAAAATATGTAGCCTGCAAAACTGCATGCAGTTGATGTAGGCAGGCTGGTTCCGAGGACCCCGAGTGGGGTCCCTGAGGACCACCAAGAGGATCCTTGGCTTCTCCCAAAACAGAAATCAAACAGACGCCAGAGAGAGTGAAAGCAGAGTTTACTGAATAGTGTAAATGACAGATAGAGAATAGCAGGCAGTTTCTGGGAGACTTGGAAAGGAAAGAATAATGAATCTCCCCCACACATGGCATTAGGAATTTATACTGAAAAGGGGACTAGGGGGCACCTGGGTGGCTCAGTGGGTTAAGCCGCTGCCTTCGGCTCAGGTCATGATCTCAGGGTCCTGGGATCGAGTCCCGCATCAGGCTCTCTGCTCAGCAGGGAGCCTGCTTCCCTCTATCTCTCTCTCTCTGCCTGCCTCTCCATCTACTTGAGATCTCTCTCTGTCAAATAAATAAATAAAATCTTTAAAAAAAAAAAAAAAGAAAAAGAAAAGAAAAGTGGTCTAGGATATCTGTTTCTCCAGGAATCCAGGGTAGGGTCTGATTAAAGGTGAGGCTCAGATGAACAATAGGTATTATTCTATAAATCACTAAATGTAGGGGGTATTGACGTCATATTCATTCTAGAATCCTAGAACAAGTCCTAGAATATGTTTGGGGTCCTGTTCTTCTTAGATATTATCAGGTGTTTGGGGGCCCAAGACAAAACTCAGAGAGTGATTAACTTTCTTACTTCCTCCTTGAGTGGGAACATGGCTTCTTTGGTTTTTACTCAAATGCAAGCTGAAATAGAGAACATAAGTAAATAGGACCTAGATGAAAAAGAGTGGAAATGGAATCTTTCTAAAGTAGAGTCCCTTCAGCTCCTCTATTTCACAATCATTCCAAAGACAAGGAAATCCAGGCTCAGGCACTATTTTAAGATATACTGCTTAAGCCACGAATGTGACAGTTATGTTAAATATTTTATATAAATACATTATATATAATATATAAAAATATATATAAAGCTGTTTATTTTAAAACATATAAATTTATTTAATTTCTATGTTCTGGTGAGAGAACTGTATTACTAAATGTTTTACCAAGTCTTTTTTTTTTCTGAAATACTATTTTCAACAATTTCTCCTCAGACCAACAAATCACAGTGTTTCACTTCCACCCTTTTTGAAGAGTCTAGTATCATAACTATGTTGTATTGTAATTTATTTTGCTAAGGTTTCCTGTGAATATCATGAATTCTGTTGTTTGTGACTCAGGACAGATTTGTTTAAAAGTCAAATATTTTTATGTAGATGAAATAATGTCCTTAATAGAGCCCGTGTGTCCTACATGAAAGCAATAGTGCTTCAAAGTTCTGCTGCAGACAGCTATTTCCTACTTTAAAACCTAAAAAAAGAGAAAAGAAAAAAGTTTACAGCATCATAAATGGCATGTAATAAATACTTTTCATGATGTGACTATGTGACTGTGGTCTCAATAAATACATTATTGTCCCAAGACTCACAGCTCATTAGAGAAATGCTACCAGCTTGTAAACAAATACACAAGCCATCAAGCTTTTAGGTCAACCTTAATCACCAGAAGAATTTTAATTGGAAATGGCTGAAATCCCAAATCACTGATATGAAAAAAAGTAATGTGAATTAGAAGCTTTGGAATAGAGTAAAATTTTTCTTTCATTGATTCCTTAAAAAAAAAAACCAACTAAGGATTTTTATAAAGATATCAAACAAACATTTATTTTAAGTCCTTCTATCTATAATAGCTTGTCCGTGGCTTCTTGGAAGCAGGAATGATTGGTTAGGATTGTTTCCATAAAAAATAACAAATATTTGTTATGAGTAATTACAAAAACAGAGACACAACCAGGAAGTGTTGTTATTGTTGTTTTAAAGATTTTATTTATTTGACAGAAAAAGACACAGCCAGAGAGGGAACACAAGGAGAAGCAGGCTTCCCGCTGAGCAGGGAGCCTGATGTGGGGCTCCATCCCAGGACCTGGGATCATGACCTGAGCCGAAGGAAGTCACTTCACCACTGGGCCTCGGTGCCCAAGGAAGTGGTTTTTAAGGTCTTTATTTATGAGGCCAAATTATTAAGACAAATGAAATAATATGATTAAATCCCTTTTTTAGACTGTAATACGGAAAATTTCATCATATTGTTGCCGAACCTGGACTGGATCCTGGTGGAAGAACCAAGCAGCACTGGGAGACTTTGGAGGATTGGAGGTTTATTTAACACTGGTGGGCTCAGACGAGGCTGTTCTCCAAAGTCTGAGCCCTGAGCACAAGCAGGGAGGGGGGTTTAAACCCTTCTACTTCCGCATACTTGGTATTTTTGGTGTGCTCTGGAAACGGGGTAGGAAAGGAGAACCCAGAAGGGCTTTGAGACAAGGACTGGAATTCCCTTGCTGGTTTGGTCAGCCATCTTAGAGCACAGATTTTCCATATCAATATCAGATCACTGGTTACTCTCTAGGGTACTAATTTTCCAAATATTCTATAATGTAACATACAGTACTTGATTGTTAAATTTTGCAGACTCTTGTTTCTGAGTAGATAATCTTTTGGTGTTCCTTAGAAAATGGCTTTTCAATCTTTTTGACTGAGAAACATGAGGGAAAACACATATGAGTATGTATGTGTAAGCATAAACAAAAATTTACACACATAAACTCACACACACACACAATGACCTTACTAAGTGAAATAAGCTTGTATATAATCTATGCTATGCTACTTGATCTATTCTTCAATTTTCATTAATAATAATATCATTCTATTATTTTTCATTGAGAACAATTACGAATCCTTAAGATCTCATGTCTCCCCAGTTTTACTGACTATACTGCAAGTTTGGGAAACATTCCCTTTGAGTACCTAAATCTGGACTGTTTAGTTTAGTGGTTAAGAACACATGCCTTACATAACAAGGAACACTTGATAAACACTAATGAATAAATAAATGGATGGTATTTAAAATCTCTCAGTTGCAATTAGAGTCCAGCCCTACCTTTCTGAGACAATATCCCACCCAGTATCATTGACTGAGATTTTCACATGTTAATCAAACACCTTACAGTTCATTTAAACCCACTCTCTGGCTACTTCTGCAGGGGGTTGTTGCAGGTTAAGTGTTCATTTTACTACTAAGAAGAAAACAAAAAAAGAAATTTTAAAAAAGTGCCTTTGAAAGAAGACCCAGTTTTTCCCTTAACGGCACCCATTGTTTACCTCAATCTGTACTTTCTAAATGATTAAGTTCTTCTTTCCAGCTTTTCTTTCAGGCAAAAGACCTAGCAGGCAAAGCATCCAGGGAGGGGAACCAAAACTACCCCCTCAGCAATAAGGACTTCCCTGGCACCAGCAAGAGCCCACTTGATTGACCCCAAGACAATGACCAAACTGAATTTTATTGCTCAGATGCACAAACCCACTGACCTTTGTCACACATTTCCTTATGTAAACATAGAAGTTTTACCAGCCCTTTGGGGATTGACTTTGGGACACTAGTCCCATCTATGTCTTCCTGATGTTTGCCTCACTGAAGTAAATTCCCTTCTTGTTTCACTGCCACTCATTTCTCTGCCTTTGGATTTTGTCAATGGCAAATGACTTAATCTGGTCTGTCTGGAACCCCCTGAGCCAGGGACTCTTGGTCCTGAGCCCCAGGTACATCTTTTTTTTTTTTTTAAGATTTTATTTATTTATTTTACAGAAAGAGACACAGCGAGAGAGGGAACACAAGCAGGGGGAGTGGGAGAAGGAGAAGCAGGCTCTCCACCAAGCAGGCAGCCCTATGTGGGGCTCCATCCTAGGACCCCAGGATCATGACCTGAGCTGAAGGCAGATGTCTAATGACTGAGCCACCCGGGTGCACTTTCCCCTCCCCCCCGCTATGGTCTTAAAGCCAAGACAGTGGGGATTATATTTAGATATCAACTCTGCCATGCATTATCTGTTAATCTCTGAGATTTCTTCCTCATTTATAAATCTATACTACTAATAATTAACATTTAAGTTTGTTATATAGATTACATTACATGAAGCATGTGAAACACTGAATTTCTGGAAAAGTCAATACATGTTAAGTGATGTTAATACTGGTGGCTATCTTGTAATATACAGTATTTCTTCTGCAGACAATTTTGTGTGTGTTCTGTTGTCCCTTTTCTTCCTTTATTGTATTTTTCTCTATCTATTTTCGTCTTATATACTTAGTCAATTTAAACAACTGCCATGAACCCATTAATATGAATCATGAGCTCTGATTAAAATAATTTCTCTATCAAATGTATGATCACAATTTTAACTTTATCAGGTCAAAAAAACTTTGTTAATAATGCTAATTAAAACTGGTGACCTGATTACACAGAACAAAAAATAACACATATGTGACTTTATTAGACATATACAATATGAGTAGTCTTTGGTAGAAATACCAAAAAGTAGCTATCATAGGATTGGTCTGTTACAACCATTCAAAAATTATTTCCCAGGTTTCAAAACAACAACAACAACAACAAAAACCAGTGATCTCTCCTCTTGTCATACATTAAAAAATATGTTTAGCGAAAAATAAGAGAAAAAGGATATTTCATTAACACTTACTCAAATACAAAATAGACATTGTAGTATAGCATCTTGAAACTCCTGACATTATGTTTTCACTTTCAAATCCCACATTTTGGGCAGCTGGGTGGCTCCATGGCTTAAGCGTTGACCTTGGGCTCAGGTCATGTTCCCAGGGTCTGGGGATCCAGTTCCACATCATGGTCCCTGCTTCTCCTTTTCCCTCTGTGCCTCCTCTCTGTTCATGCACATTCGCTCACTCTCTCATAAATAAATAAAATCTTAAAAAATAAAATAAAATAAAATCCCACGTTTGGAAGATGGCAACCTTCTGCTTCTGACTATGATGGAGTAGCTTATGTCAAAGGAACCATTCCACTAGGAACAATTAAAAAACCTGAATAAAAATGATGAATTTAAAAAAAAAAATTCTTTAAAGGCAATAAAGAGTAACCAGGAACCATCTGCACCCTGAGTGTGTTCTGAGTTAGGCAAAACAAAGACTGGTGCCTTGCCCGAATCATTCAGGTGCATATAAACACAATTCTTTGATAAAAAGCCCTGCTTTGCTCCTTGCAGATACAGGGAGCGCATCACAGCCTGGAAATGTAGGCTGGGCTTCAAGCCAACAGCAAACCAGGGAGCCTGGTGGCAAGGGCAAGTAAAAATGCTATTAATGTTTCCCAATCATTTTTAAGTTGCCTTTTTCTTGACCAGCACTTGCAGGACCTTGATATATTAAAATGATGCTTCTTCAAGTTGGAGCCATTGAAAATGCGAAGGAGGAATCAGCATCCACAATCTCCTTAGAAGGCCACCCTGTCTAAGGATTTGTCTTGGAAGTATTTCTTTTTAAATGTAGGTATTCTTAATAACCGCTTGAAAACCAGTGATGCAAATCCATTTTACAAAGAAGCAAAAGGAAGCTCAAAGATGTGAAGTAAATTTTCTGACACCATTGGTAGGAAAAGGCAAACCTGGAACTTAATTAAACCTGAGTATTTTGTCTTCTTTTATGCCGCTCTTTCCACCATGCTTTTCTGTCATCTTCCCCGCCCCCCTCTTTAATCCACAACTATGACACCAATGAGTTTCCATTGAATTTTGAAAATGATAATGGGCATGAAAGTAACAGCAAAAATGATAAAATTGGTAACACAGTATTAAGGGAACTCAGACAAGTAACAAATTAATAAAATACTAAGTAGCTCAATAAGAATTAAGGTGGAGAAGTTCTAGAATAAAAACTAAAATTGGTTTGGCATTATGTACTAGTTTGTACATCCATGTTCTCCAGCTTTCTATCTATTTCTGTTGTCACATTAATACTCATTTTTAAGGTTTCCCCAAAAAGACCAAAATAATGAAATTGTAGTGGTATACAATACCCACAACTTAACTTCATAGGAATTTTCTGTGATAGTCAAAAATGTTCTACTTCTTCCTGCAAGTAGATACAGACATCCAATTCTTCATTTAGACTTATGAGGTTTTGTGGCCTATAAAACTCTGCCCACCACCCCCAAATAAACATTAGATCTTTGAATTATCAAACTTCTGTCAAGGTACTTCAATTTAATGCATTGATAATTTTCAAACTTACAGTTATCTTGACTTATTCTGAACTTCAGTTATACTATTAATATTTGAATCATTTATTATTGTGTATAGTCTGTCTAAGGCTCTTGGCCTATTATTTTACTTAATTAACTTGAACATATCAGACATTTTATGAACATTACTTGCTGCCATGCTACTTTTGATATTTTGTTGCTGATTTTTCCCCAGATAAGCCTCCACAAATTCACACAACAAACTGATAATCAAATTTGGCAAAGTGGCAACGAAAACCACAATTTGGCAGGTATTTTAAAAATAGATAATATATGCTTACTTGTTGCTTTATAAATTTTCCTATAGTAATAATAATAAATGGTAGCATTGAAGGTATTCAGGTCAGGACCCTCAGAATGTGCCACTTTAGCATGTAGATTATTTTGAGCTTCAAGAAGGCACTTGAGACCATAGGGTTCAAGAAAAAATTCTGCCCCTCTCTTATCTACATAGAAGAATCTAAATTGGGGGTAATTCCCAGAATAAGAATTGTTTCGCAGAGATAAATGTTATCTGAGTGACCCATCTGCATGTCAGGATGGGAGCATCTCATTACCAAACATCTACTGTTCTTACTGTACTATGAAGTGCACTCCTTTCCCCTGAAGTCCCAGACCTTTATCCCCTGTCCTTGGTTTAGAATGACATATATACCTCATTTTGCCTGTCTTTGTAATTTCCATGTCTATGTGGCTTCCCCATATATACACCTATTAAATTTGATTTTCTCCTGTTAATCTGTCTCGTGTCATTTTGATCCTTAATTTAGCTAGAAGGATCTAGAAGGGGATAGGAGTTCATGCTCCCCAAGAAGGAGACAAGGCATTCTTGCTTCCTGACAGCATAGATGAAAGTTTATAACCAAGATACATTTTCATATGACCATATGATCATATTTCTATAGATTTTTTTTCAAAAAAGAGCAAACTTGTTTTTCTGCCCATATCTTTATACACAGGTATTGAATTAGTGCATCATTTCATAAATCTCATTGCAGATAATAATTTAAAATTGTTCACCTTCATAGACTACAGATACGAGTTTAAAATCCCTACAGGGAATTTTGAAGTGGTTTCTACATTTATTCCAAAAGCAATGGTCTTCTCTTTAATAAGCTACAGATTTTTTTTATCATGTCTCCTAAATTTTTTGCTTTATAATAATTTCTCACACCACCTAAGCTCTCCACAAGTAACATGACATTATAAAGATTGTCTAAATACATATAAATGTGGAAGATATTGCCATTTCAATTCACTCCGAGATTGTAATAGCTCATTTTTCTAGGGATTTCATTGTTCAAAACTGGAGCTTCCTCAAAATAGCTTTGCAACTGCTATTCAATATTCATTCACTGGAAATGGTACAATGAGAACACCACATGATGAAATGTTGTGCAAAAGGAACCAAATGTTCTATAACTCAGTAAGAAAAAGTGAATTTTAAAGGATATGCACTAAATAAATGAGGCATGAATTTCCAAAATTTTTTTTTTTTTTACATTTTGTATGGTAGTGTCTCATATCACTACTTTAACTAGCCATGATTCACAAAATGCTAATTTTTATGGAGTGAAAAAAGCAGGTGTTCTCTGTGAATACTGATCTTTACTGCTCTTCTCATGTTAATTACACGAATAAAGCCCAGCTGCATTTACACTCGTGTTTTACGTTAAATTTTCTGGGAAAAGATTTTTTAACATGTAGATGATATAAACTGCTGGCACAGATATAAGATCTTTTATTACTTTGGGATTTGTTTAACCTTAGACATACAAAGCCTTTGTTTTGTTTCTAAAATATAAAGTTTTATTGTCAATGCAATAGGGATATTACTCGTTTTTTTGTTTTGTTTTGTTTTAAGATTTTATCCATTTATTTGAGAGAGAGAGAGATCACAAGTGGGCAGAGCAGCAGGTAGAGAGGGGCGCGGGGGAAGCAGGCTCCGGGCTGAGCAGAGAGTCTGGTGTGGGCCTCCATCCCAGAACCCTGAGGCCATGACCTGAGCAGAAGGCAGAGGATTAACCCACTGAGTCCCCCAGGCACCCACTCAGGTGTTTTTTTTGTTTGTTTGTTTGTTTGTTTGTTTTTAAGAAAATACCACCCCAAATTCAATCACACTCTAGAAAAATAATTGAATTGTGTCAATTGGCCTACTGGACTGATTCTTTAATCTTTATATTTCTTTTGAGAATGTTAGTGAATCAAGACATTTGGTTTCAAGGGTCAAATTTTTGATGGCTATCTGTGACAAACCTCTTTCATTCTGATGGAAGGCCTTTAACTTGTTAGTCTATGAGTTTATTTAGTCAATTTCTCTAAGAAGAATTCAGCTTTTCAAAGCTATGTAATAAAAACTGGAAAATTTAGAACTAAACATTTAACAATGACATGAACATCTGATGCATTTCATAAAGCAATTAACGCAGGCAAGAATTTGATGGCTACCATAAACGCCAGATTCCTAAATCATTTAGGTATGATATTTTCAGATCACAGCTTTCTGCTTTGATAATTATTAATTTATGATGACAATGTGAGGAGCCTAAAAAGCTCCTGATATTTATAGACAGTAGAAGCTCTCATAAGTATATTGAAACATCTTGTTCAATTGATAAAAGAAATTTGTATATCAAGACCCACAAAATGGAGAGTGCCCAAGTGGTAAGGCCTGTATCACAAATCTAAACCCAAGTCACCCTTCACATAATGGGAAACACCTCACCATCTAGGAATCCTAACAAAGAACCAATCACAATCTTCCAACTCAGCTTTAGTTAGCTCATCTTGCCCTATAAAACAGGACCTGCTGGGGTGCCTGGGTAACTCAGTCTTAAGCCTTCCCCTCCGAGTCAGGTCCTGAATCCATGGTCCTGGGACCCACGGAGCCCCCACTCCAGCTCCTGCTCAGTGGGGAGCCTACTTCTCTCTCTCCCTCTGTCCCTCCCAATCCCTTGTGCTCTCTCTCCTATCCTTGTGCACTCTCTCTCAAATAAATAAATAATACCTTAAAAAAAAAAAAAAAGAACAAAGCAAAAGAAACAAACAAAAAAATGGAAATAAAAACAAACAAAAAACCAAACAGGATCCTGCTGGGCTTACCAGGAAACCCCAACATCTTAAGCAATAATGTCCTGTGCTTCTAATGTTCTATAAACCCCAGATTTAGCCCTAAATCTCTCCAGGGTGCTCCCCTGCTTTTGAGGTGCTGTACTCATCCTGTCCGTGGGAGGAGCTTCCCCCTAATTAAAGGACATCAAACTCATTACTAAGTTGTATTATCTTTGTCACTTGCTACAGTATACTTAAAACTCTTTGCTATTAAAATCTATATTGTTACTGTGTTATCGTGCCCACAGGGTAGGTTAAATATACAGTTTTTAAAATAGTATTACAGAAACAAAAGCCATCATTTGTGATATCTGGTGGGGCTCAGGACAGCCTGCCCCTAAGTTATGCCACACTAGCATACTGATTATTTTGATTTAAAGTTACACAAAAAGCAGCAGTGCAAGAAGGGCATCTTGATCCCTTGTCTCCGTGAATGCAGGAAATAAATCTCCCATGTGAACGGTGCCCCGCATCCATCTAGAGACTAAGAGAAGCCATCTTTATCACCAGAGATGGGAATTCAGGGCCAAAGAAGCCTATGTAAACAAACTTTGTTACTTTAACTAATTTCCTACCCCAGCTCAAATTCTGTGTAGAATGTCTTACAAATTGAAGCTCCCAAACATAGATGTTCTTTGTCTTGCCAATTCCTCACAGATTTATGTTACTTTGTCTAAAAAGTATAAAAGCTCCCTGCCTTTGTCACTTCTTAGGTACCATATCTATGAGACCTCCATACTTGAAGAAAAAAGGATTATTTTAGGATGGTTTGTTTTGTTTTGTCTTGTGGGGTTTTTGTTTGTTTGTTTGTTTTGTTTTTTTTCAGGAAACAGAGAAAAAGCTCTGGTAAGTAAGTAGAAGTTACCCTTTTGTAAAAGGCCTACATTTATAAGGGAAATTTCCATTTGTAAGGGTGTCTCCCTCCTAGTCCAAGGTAGGGAAGGATGTCTTTAAAGTCTCTAGAAATCCTTACCAAAGGAAAAGGCGGAGACTTAAAGCTGCACAGCCTGGGTGGCTCAGTTCCTTAAAGGTCTAACTTCTGGTCTTGGCTCAGATCATGTTCTCAGGGTCCGGGGATCTAGCCCTGCCTTGGGCTCCCTGATCAGCAGATTCTCTTCTCCTTTGCCCCTACCCTCACTCTCACGTGCTCTCTCTCTCTCTCTCAAATGAACAAATAAATGCTAAAACGTACATGCACACATACACACACAATCTTACCCTTCTTTACTATGTTTTTCCTAGTAAGCTCCCACGATAGTCCTCCAACCCCATCTTATTTTGTCTTTAGCTGGAGGTGGTATATAAGGTGATAGCTCAGGCCATTTCAGGGAGTTACTCAGTTTTTCTGGATATTTCCCATGTATATAGGAGTTATACTGTTATTAAACTTCTGTTTGCTTTTCTCCTGTTAATCTTTTTATAGAGGGCATCTCAACCCAAAACCTAGATGGATAGAGGGAAAATTTTTCCTCTCCCATAAATCCTTCTGTTATTATTTTTTTCCCCTGACTTGTCTTATTTTATTCAATATGCTTGGAATAATCACTCACAAATTTAACCTATCCTTAAAAATAGGCAGTACTTACTTTAATATAATCCCATTTTGTACAAAAAAAAAAAACCCTTCACATATTCCCATTTAGGTAAATGCACAGAAAAACATAAAAAGCTATATATTATTAAATGCAAACACTAGTAACCTTTGGGAGGGTAATGTGAGGAGAGAGCATAATGTTTAATTACATATATTTCAGTAGGTTTGAATTTTTCACTACAAACATGTATTTATGGATTACTCATACTACATTTTCATATTGCCCCACAGGCCTTTGAAGCTCTGTTTATTTTTTTAAAATCTATTTTCTCTTTCTTCTTCAAACTGGATCATTTTTACTGATCTAAGTTCAAGTTTATAGACTTTTTCTGGTTCCCCTCAATCTTTGCACAGACAGATAGGTCGAACAGCATAATATATATTTTCTTGCTTGGAGGCTGACTAATTTGCTGATACAAAATATTTTCCTGGATGTTTATTAATGGCTGCTGTTTTTTCAAAAGGTAAAATATTTATATATAAGATAAGGTTTTCATTCTGGTATTGTACAACAAAGTCATTTTTTTATTTTTTAGCTTCATACACTTTCATTATCAACCTCTATTTTGAGTCCTCTTTGTAGAGGCTGCTTTTAGGCAAACAGGCTAGAGCAACTCAATGTTGAAAGCTTCCACAGCAACACCACCTGGCTGCATACAGACAGGCCCAGGAGGTGACCCACCTCAGCATATCCATAAGCCCTAACTAACCAATGGGCTACTTACAACCAGACACAGTTACCATAAAAAGGGAAGATTCCATAAGTCACCATATCTCCTCACCTTCCCCCTTTAAAACAGCCCCAACCACTGCCTCCTGGCAGACAGCCTCTCCTCTGCTGTCCTGCCCTCTGATCCCTTGTGGTGCATTCAATCAACTTCTATCTTCTTTGTTCTGTTGTGGCTGGATCCTTTCCCCATCTGTGCTACTGGATTCCACCTGATCATAGCCCCACACTGGGGGCCCCTACCCAAACAAAGGAGACACCACATTCTATGCAACCTTTTTCTTCTTCCTCTTCTTTTTTTTTTTTAATTTAATTACTTTATCACTTTTTTTTTTTATTTCCAGCATAACAGTATTCATTATTTTTGCACCACACCCCGTGCTCCATGCAATCCGTGCCCTCTATAATACCCACCACCTGGTACCCCAACCTCCCACCCCCCGTCCCTTCAAAACCCTCAGATTGTTTTTCAGAGTCCATAGTCTCTCATGGTTCACCTCCCCTTCCAATTTCCCCCAACTCCCTTCTCCACTCTAAGTCCCCATGTCCTCCATGCTATTTGTTATGCTCCACAAATAAGTGAAACCATATGATAATTGACTCTCTCTGCTTGACTTATTTCACTCAGCATAATCTCTTCCAGTCCCGTCCATGTTGCTACAAAAGTTGGGTATTCATCCTTTCTGATGGAGGCATAATACTCTATCCCCAGGGGTACAGGTCTGTGAATCACCAGGTTTACACACTTCACAGCACTCACCAAAGCACATACCCTCCCCAATGTCCATAATCCCACCCCCTTCTCCGAAACCCCCTCCCCCCAGCAACCCTCAGTTTGTTTTGTGAGATTAAAAGTCACTTGTGGTTTGTCTCCCTCCCAATCCCATCTTGTTTCATTGATTCTTCTCCTACCCACTTAAGCCCCCATGTTGCATCACCACTTCCTCATATCAGGGAGGATATGATAGTTGTCTTTCTCTGCTTGACTTATTTCGCTAAGCATGATACGCTCTAGTTCCATCCATGTTGTCGCAAATGGCAAGATTTCATTTCTTTTGATGGCTGCATAGTATTCCATTGTGTATATATACCACATCTTCTTGATCCATTCATCTGTTGATGGACATCTAGGTTCTTTCCATAGTTTGGCTATTGTGGACATTGCTGCTATAAACATTCAGGTGCATGTGCCCCTTTGGATCACTACGTTTGTATCCTTAGGGTAAATACCCAATAGTGCAATTGCTGGGTCATAGGGCAGTTCTATTTTCAACATTTTGAGGAACCTCCATGCTGTTTTCCAGAGTGGCTGCACCAGCTTGCACTCCCACCAACAGTGTAGGAGGGTTCCCCTTTCTCCGCATCCTCGCCAGCATCTGTCATTTCCTGACTTGTTGATTTTAGCCATTCTGACTGGTGTGAGGTGATATCTCATTGTGGTTTTGATTTGTATTTCCCTGATGCCGAGTGATATGGAGCACTTTTTCATGTGTCTGTTGGCCATCTGGATGTCTTCTTTGCAGAAATGTCTGTTCATGTCCTCTGCCCATTTCTTGATTGGATTATTTGTTCTTTGGGTGTTGAGTTTGCTAAGTTCTTTATAGATTCTGGACACTAGTCCTTTATCTGATATGTCATTTGCAAATATCTTCTCCCATTCTGTCAGTTGTCTTTTGATTTTGTTAACTGTTTCCTTTGCTGTGCAAAAGCTTTTGATCTTGATGAAATCACAATAGTTTATTTTTGCCCTTGCTTCCCTTGCCTTTTGCGTTGTTCCTAGGAAGATGTTGCTGCGGTTGAGGTCAAAGAGGTTGCTGCCTGTGTTCTCCTCAAGGATTTTGATGGATTCCTTTCGCACATTGAGGTCCTTCATCCATTTTGAGTCTATTTTTGTGTGTGGTGTAAGGAAATGGTCCAATTTCATTTTTCTGCATGTGGCTGTCCAATTTTCCCAGCACCATTTATTGAAGAGGCTGTCTTTTTGCCATTGGACATTCTTTCCTGCTTTGTCGAAGATTAGTTGACCATAGAGTTGAGGGTCTATTTCTGGGCTCTCTATTCTGTTCCATTGATCTATGTGTCTGTTTTTGTGCCAGTACCATGCTGTCTTGATGACGACAGCTTTGTAATAGAGCTTGAAGTCCGGAATTGTGATGCCACCAACGTTGGCTTTCTTTTTCAATATCCCTTTGGCTATTCGAGGTCTTTTCTGGTTCCATATAAATTTTAGCATTATTTGTTCCATTTCTTTGAAAAAGATGGATGGTACTTTGATAGGAATTGCATTAAATGTGTAGATTGCTTTAGGTAGCATAGACATTTTCACAATATTTATTCTTCCAATCCAGGATCATGGAACATTTTTCCATTTCTTTGTGTCTTCCTCAATTTCTTTCATGAGTACTTTATAGTTTTCTGAGTATAGATTCTGTGTCTCTTTGGTTAGGTTTATTCCTAGGTATCTTATGGTTTTGGGTGCAATTGTAAATGGGATTGACTCCTTAATATCTCTTTCTTCTGTCTTGCTGTTGGTGTAGAGAAATGCAACTGATTTCTGTGCATTGATTTTATATCCTGACACTTTACTGAATTCCTGTATAAGTTCTAGCAGTTTTGGAGTGGAGTCTTTTGGGTTTCCCACATATAGTATCATATCATCTGCGAAGAGTGATAATTTGACTTCTTCTTTGCCGATTTGGATGCCTTTAATTTCCTTTTGTTGTCTGATTGCTGAGGCTAGGACCTCAAGTACTATGTTGAATAGCAGTGGTGATAATGGACATCCCTGCCGTGTTCCTGACCTTAGCGGAAAAGCTTTCAGTTTTTCTCCATTGAGAATGATATTTGCGGTGGGTTTTTCATAGATGGCTTTGATGATATTGAGGTATGTGCCCTCTATCCCTACACTTTGAAGAGTTTTGATCAGGAAGGGATGCTGTACTTTGTCAAATGCTTTTTCAGCATCTATTGAGAGTATCATATGGTTCTTGTTCTTTCTTTTATTGATGTGTTGTATCACATTGACTGATTTGCGGATGTTGAACCAACCTTGCAGCCCTGGAATAAATCCCACTTGGTCGTGGTGAATAATCTTTTTAATGTACTGTTGAATCCTATTGGCTAGTATTTTGTTGAGTATTTTCGCATCTGTGTTCATCAAGGATATCGGTCTATAACTCTCTTTTTTGGTGGGATCCTTGTCTGGTTTTAGGATCAAGATGATGCTGGCCTCATAAAATGAGTTTGGAAGTTTTCCTTCCATTTCTATTTTTTGGAACAGTTTCAGGAGAATAGGAATTAGTTCTTCTTTAAATGTTTGGTAGAATTCCCCCGGGAAGCCGTCTGGCCCTGGGCTTTTGTTTGTTTGGAGATTTTTAATGACTGTTTCAATCTCCTTACTGGTTATGGGTCTGTTCAGGCTTTCTATTTCTTCCTGGTTCAGTTGTGGTCGTTTATATGTTTCTAGGAATGCATCCATTTCTTCCAGATTGTCAAATTTGTTGGCGTAGAGTTGCTCATAGTATGTTCTTATAATAGTTTGTATTTCTTTGGTGTTAGTTGTGATCTCTCCTCTTTCATTCATGATTTTATTTATTTGGGTCCTTTCTCTTTTCTTTTTGATAAGTCTGGCCAGGGGTTTATCAATTTTATTAATTCTTTCAAAGAACCAGCTCCTAGTTTCGTTGATTTGTTCTATTGTTTTTTTGGTTTGTATTTCATTGATTTCTGCTCTGATCTTTATGATTTCTCTTCTCCTGCTGGGCTTAGGGTTTCTTTCTTGTTCTTTCTCCAGCTCCTTTAGGTGTAGGGTTAGGTTGTGTACCTGAGACCTTTCTTGTTTCTTGAGAAAGGCTTGTACCGCTATATATTTTCCTCTCAGGACTGACTTTGTTGTGTCCCACAGATTTTGAACCATTGTATTTTCATTATCATTTGTTTCCATGATTTTTTTCAATTCTTCTTTAATTTCCCGGTTGACCCATTCATTCTTTAGAAGGATGCTGTTTAGTCTCCATGTATTTGGGTTCTTTCCAAACTTCCTTTTGTGGTTTAGTTCTAGCTTTAGAGCATTGTGGTCTGAAAATATGCAGGGAATGATCCCAATCTTTTGATACCGGTTGAGTCCTGATTTAGGACCGAGGATGTGATCTATTCTGGAGAATGTTCCATGTGCACTAGAGAAGAATGTGTATTCTGTTGCTTTGGGATGAAATATTCTGAATATATCTGTGATGTCCATCTGGTCCAGTGTGTCGTTTAAGGCCTTTATTTCCTTGCTGATCTTTTGCTTGGATGATCTGTCCATTTCAGTGAGGGGAGTGTTAAAGTCCCCTACTATTATTGTATTATTGTTGATGTGTTTCTTTGATTTTGTTATTAATTGGTTTATATATTTGGCTGCTCCCACGTTGGGGGCATAGATATTTAAAATTGTTAAATCTTCTTGTTGGACAGACCCTTTGAGTATGATATAGTGTCCTTCCTCATCTCTTATTATAGTCTTTGGCTTAAAATCTAATTGATCTGATATAAGGATTGCCACTCCTGCTTTCTTCTGATGTCCATTAGCATGGTAAATTCTTTTCCACCCCCTCACTTTAAATCTGGAGGTGTCTTCGGGCTTAAAATGAGTTTCTTGGAGGCAACATATAGATGGGTTTTGTTTTTTTATCCATTCTGATACCCTGTGTCTTTTGACAGGGGCATTTAGCCCATTAACATTCAGGGTAACTATTGAGAGATATGAATTTAGTGCCATTGTATTGCCTGTAAGGTGACTGTTACTGTATATGGTCTCTGTTCCTTTCTGATCTACCACTTGTAGGCTCTCTCTTTGCTTAGAGGACCCCTTTCAATATTTCCTGTAGAGCTGGTTTGGTATTTGCAAATTCTTTCAGCTTTTGTTTGTCCTGGAAGCTTTTAATCTCTCCTTCTATTTTCAATGATAGCCTAGCTGGATATAGTATTCTTGGCTGCATGTTTTTCTCGTTTAGGGCTCTGAAAATATCATGCCAGCTCTTTCTGGCCTGCCAGGTCTCTGTGGATAAGTCAGCTGCCAATCTAATATTTTTACCATTGTATGTTACAGACTTCTTTTCCCGGGCTGCTTTCAGGATTTTCTCTTTGTCACTGAGACTTGTAAATTTTACTATTAGGTGACGGGGTGTGGGCCTATTCCTATTGATTTTGAGGGGCGTTCTCTGAACCTCCTGAATTTTGATGCTCGTTCCCTTTGCCATATTGGGGAAATTCTCCCCAATAATTCCCTCCAGTATACCTTCTGCTCCCCTCTCTCTTTCTTCTTCTTCTGGAATCCCAATTATTCTAATGTTGTTTCGTCTTATGTTGTCACTTATCTCTCGAATTCTCCCCTCGTGGTCCAGTAGCTGTTTGTCCCTCTTTTGCTCAGCTTCTTTATTCTCTGTCATTTGGTCTTCTATATCACTAATTCTTTCTTCTGCCTCATTTATCCTAGCAGTGAGAGCCTCCATTTTTGATTGCACTTCATTAATAGCTTTTTTTATTTCAACTTGGTTAGATTTTAGTTCTTTTATTTCTCCAGAAAGGGCTTTTATATCTCTCGAGAGGGTTTCTCTAATATCTTCCATGCCTTTTTCGAGCCCGGCTAGAACCTTGAGAATTGTCATTCTGAACTCTAGATCTGACATATTACCAATGTCTGTATTGATTAGGTCCCTAGCCTTCGGTACTGCCTCTTGTTCTTTTTTTTGTGTTGAATTTTTCTGTCTTGTCATTTTGTCCAGATAAGAGTATATGAAGGGGCTAGTAAAATACTAAAAGGGTGGCAACAACCCCAGGAAAAAATGCTTTAACCAAATTAGAAGAGATCCAAAATCGTGAGGGGGGAGAAAGGGGATAAAAAGAGGTTCAAAAAGGAAGAAAGAAAAAAAAAGAAAAAAGAAAAAAAAAAGGAAAAAGAAAAGAAAAGAATTAAAAAAAAAAAAAGGAAAACACCTAAGAAAAATGTAAAAAAGAAAAAATATATATATTAGATAAACTAGTAAAAAATCGTTAAAAAAGAAAAAGGTAACAGTTAAAAAAAAAAATTTTACCCGAAGGCGAGGAAAAAAAAAAAAAAGAAAAAGAAAAAAATTAAATTAACTGCAAGACTAAAAAAAAATCACAGGGAAAAAGCCATGAGTTCCGTGCTTGGCTTTCTCCTCCTCTGGAATTCTGCTGCTCTCCTTGGAATTGAAACCACACTCCTTGGTAGGTGAACTTGGTCTCGGCTGGATTTCTTGTTGATCTTCTGGGGGAGGGGCCTGTTGTAGTGATTCTCAAGTGTCTTTGCCCCAGGCGGAATTACACCGCCCTTACCCGGGGCCGGGGTGAGTAATCCGCTCGGGTTTGCTTTCAGGAGCTTTTGTTCCCTGAGCTCTTTCCGTAGAGTTCCGGAGGACGGGAATACAAATGGCGGCCTCCTGGTCTCCGGCCTGGAGGAGCTGCGAGCCCAGGGCCGCACTCCTCAGTGCGCCCTCAGAGAACAGCGCCCAGTTACTCCCGTCTGCCTGACCTCCGGCCGTGCTCCGAGCTCTCCGAGCCTGCGACCAGTTCAAGGTAACACCGAGCTGTGAGCTTACTGTCGGCTCTGTCTCTGTAGCCGGCTTTCCCGTTCCAATACCCGCAAGTTCTGCGACACTCAGACACCCCTGATCCTTCTGTGACCCTGCGGGACCTGAGGCCACGCTGAACCCGCGTGGGCTTCGCCCCGGTTTAGCCTCTGGAGCGATATCCCTCAGCGGAACAGACTTTTAAAAGTCCTGATTTTGTGCACTGTTGCTCCGCCGCTTGCCGGGAGCCGGCCCCTCCCCCCGGGGTCTATCTTCCCGTCGCTTTGGATTCACTTCTCCGCCGGTCCTACCTTTCAGAAAGTGGTTGTTTTTCTGTTTCCAGAATTGCTGTTCTTCTTCTCTTCGATCTGCTGATGGATTTTCAGGTGTTTGCAATCTTTAGATAAGCTATCTAGCTGATCTCCGGCTAGCTGAAGCAGTCTCAGCCTGCTACTTCTCCGCCATCTTGACTCCTCCTCCTCAAGCTTGCTTTTTTTTTTAATCACTTTTTTCATTTTTTTCTAAAGCTACTTAAAATTTTGTCAAAACCTTCAGGTGTTGGTGAGTTAGAGAAACATTTCTTTTCATGCCATCAGAAAGACTAGATTTTCTTTTTGGTCTATATAATTTTCAGGTAAGGAGAAAATTATGGCATGTATGTTCTAGAACACTAGCTCAGTCTTGTTCATAATTCATTCATCTAAAGATGATCTGTAATTTTTATGACTACTCTACTCTATTCCCCTTCTACCCACAATGTACGGTGGTAAATTATCGGTTTAGTAGTAGCTCCTGATCTTCATGGTCATTCTTCTCAACTTTATTTTTTAAGCCTGCTGTTCAGATCCCTCTCTCAGATGTGAATGTCTGTTAATCTTGTTGCGTATTAAAGAATCTGCTCTTTTTTCCAAGTTCTTTTTGGAGATAACCTCTACATCCTCAGAAATTCCTGAGTGATGAGTCTTTTTTTTTTTTAATTCAAGATATGTTTATTCAATGAATGGATAAATGGATAAATGAGTGTACACATGCTTTGGGGAATATACTCTAGCTAATGATAGTTGTTTAATAATTTGGGTCTCGCATAAAATAATTTCCACTTATCAAATCCATTCTAGTTTTATGTACTAGCCTCAAAGCTATAATACTCACTGCAGACAAAACAAAAACAGACAGAAAATTAAAGATAGAAAAAAATGTAGAAGCTGAGCTAAAAAAAGAAATGCTAAATTAATTTCACACTATTATTCAATTAGCTGACTCTATATTTTAATACAGCAGAAAGCATCAGTTTAGAAAATCTATAAGGTAGAGGCACTAGCTGAGATTTAAAATGTAGTGTTAAGCATAACGTTTTTGGACTAGTGGACCAAATAGCAAATTACTTAGGAAAAGCCAGGTTTAGGACTTTATTGAAATAAACAGATTTGGGATTTGCTATGATATCCTCACTCCCAGTACAGGGAAGTTATTTTCATGTGGAAAATTAGGAGCGACTCCCTCATGTCTACCACAGAAAATGTTTGATAAATAATTGGCTCTTCTTTCACTTCTTTCCTATCACTATATCAACAAATTTACAGTTAAAAATATAATTGCAGGTTACGGGAAGAAAACATAGGCAAAAATGATCCACTAATTATCTACAAGCACAACTTCTTAGGCTATTTTGAGGCTGCTTCCTCTACACTACCAAAAAATCACAGTGAAAGAGTGAGACACCCATAAAGCTTATAGAAGGGAAGCAAACATGATAGAAACTGAGTGATAGAAGTCTCATGTTTTCAGGGAGACGTACGGTGGACTGGTCCACCACATCTGAGTTTATGCTAATGAATTCACACACAATGGTGACAGGCCAGAAAGACCAACCACCTCGGCACCAGGTAATATAAACCTAAACTTCTCCAGGGAGAAAGGGAGGGCTGGAGATTGGGTTCAATCACATGACCAGTGATTCAAGGAATCTTATGAACATAATGAAACTTCAATCAAAGCTCTGGACACTAAAGGTTGGGTGAACATTCTGGTTAGTAAACACAACATTGGCTGAGAGGGTAACTCATACTGTTTTGATGGAGCAAGAGCACAGAAATTCAGACTTCTGAACCATCCCAGACCTTTCCCATGTGTCTCTTCACTTGGCCCGTCCTGATTTATATCCTTAAAAATATCACTGTAATTGTGAATATATTAGCACTTTTCTGAGTGCTATAAGGTATTCTAGCAAATTATTAAATCTGGATGGGTTGTGGGAACCAATTATTATAGACAGTTTGTCAATGTGGGTGGCCTGGGGACTCTCAAATTTGTGGCTGGCATCTGAAGTGAGGACAGTCTGTTGGGGACTCACCTAATTTGTGTACTCTGTGCTAAATCTAGGTGATTAGAATCAAAGTGGCATTTTAGTATTGCAATCTATGAGTCATTTTCACAATCACTAAATTTTACTGGAAAGACGTGTTACAATTCTTACGTATAAGCCTTATATTTTTTACTCACAGTTGTTACTTATAAGAGTAAAATGGAAAAGTGTACTTAAGGCACATTCAATGTTCGGCATTTAATATACATTCAGCGAGTGGGAAACGTTTTTATTTTTATAAGTGATTAGCAAAAATTAGGGCTCACAAGACATCAATCCCCACCTCTTTTGGAGGCACGGAAGATTGACAGTATTGACAACAACATGGCAGATTATTCTGGCTCACCTTTTTGCAAAAGGTTGAGCTGTTCTGAATTTAGAGCTTTGAATTCATTCGAGTTTTATACTCTGATCACCTGCATGCATTATAAAGTTAAATGAGAAATTATGTAAGTATATAAAATGAGGTATTTCTTAGTTTGGTAAAGATAATGAAATTGAAATATACTTTGTTCTCACTGAAACTTTGAGTGCATGAAAACAATAAAGAAAACAGAAAATCATCATCAGAACACACAGCAATTATTGCCATGAACTAGATTTACAGTGTTGCTAAAATTAGTGTGCAGAAGTTTGAGCAGAAGCAGAATGCTTGTCTCAAAGATCTATGCCTCAAAGATTTCTCCCATGAGGCATTATGACTAGATGCAAAGTGAGATTGGAAATTTGCTCCTGGAATAAAGAGGGGACACTGGTAGAAAAATTATTGAAGTTCCAATAAATTTTGCTGTTTACTTAGTAGCGTTATACCAAAGTTAATCTCCTGGTTTTGATCATTGTTCTATGACTATTTAAGATGTTAACATGAGGGAAGGCTGGGGGGGGATATATACAAAAACTCAGTATTATGATTGCAAAATTATGTAATTCTAGAATTATCTCACCATTTGGAACATTTTTTAAAGGCATAGCTTATTTCTGGTTGCTTTGTGCAGGGGTAAGAACATGGACTCCAAAGGACACAGGGAACTTTTGGGGATGATGAAAGATGAAGAGGCGGGTGACTCTATTGGTCAAGGTCCCTACATAGGGGCTCCTCCAACAGACAATTATACCACTCTCAATTGTATACTTACACAACAAGGAAATGAGAAACTGGCAGTTGTGTGGAGTTACTAGATCTCACTATAAGGAGATCTTATGGTTACTTACTGTGGAGAGCCATCCAGCAGATGCAAGGAGTCACGTAGACGAAAATGCCTGAAGGTTGAGGAAGTGAGAATGATTGGCTAGGTAGGGTATGGATGCGCTCGTGGCTGACACATGAACAGCACCAGGAGCCAAGAGAGAAATGCATGATTACTGCTTGAAAACAATAGAGCCCCACACGGTTACATAAGGGTCCACGAGGAGACCGCGTGCACGGGGCTGTGATTGGATAGTTGGGCTGGACCGCCTACATGTATATATTGCCAGAACTTGCTTGAAGAAGAGAGAACAAAGAAACCCTAATAAAGAAGCTTGCCACTCATCACGTCTGCGGGTCGTTCTTGCTGGCGAGAGCGACAACTGGTGCCGAAACCCGGGACTTGTCTGCATCGCAGAACGGAGATTGAGGTAGAGCAACGATCAGGTAAGGAGTGCACCAATTGCTGTCTATTGACAGGGAAGCTCCCTGGGGACGATCGGAGGTTAGGCGGTTTGTGACGATCTCCAGGGACGATACGAGTAAAGGTTCCCTCGGCAGGGACGATACAAGTAAAGGTTTCCTCGGGATGGGGAACGATCTTAGTAGACGTAGAATGGAAGATCCCCTAAAAGACGTTCTCAAGATGAACGGTACCCCCTTATAGGCACAAACAGCCCGGGCCTTCTTGAAAGAAGTGGGAGAGATTGCCCCCTGGTTTATAGAAGAAGGGCTCCTAAATGTGCCACAATGGGAACACCTGGGCGAGGACTTAAAACTCTGCCCCTCTACATCCCCGGGGACTCTCGCCGTGTGGTCCCTGGTGAAAGTATGTTTGCAATCCCCCCGAGAGCCCCTGCAGCGAGCAGTACTACAGGGAGGGGAAGTTCTTGAGCAAGTGAAAGAAGAATCCCGTGAGGGCTCCTCCCGAGACTCTGACTCCGAAAGCGAAAGCTCAGAAGGGATGTCAGAAAGCGAGTTGCAGGAGCTAGGAAAGATAGAGGCAAACAACAAGAAGGAGGAATCTCCCGGTCTCCAGACAGACTTGGAAGCCATGAGGCAACGACTTGAGGATAAGGAGGCGGAATTGCAAAAAGCATTAGGAGAGTTAAGAGTGCAGGGAGAAGTAATGGCGCAGCTGAGAGCAGGGGCGGAAGCCGCAGTTGTGGCGCAGTCGAAATTAAAACCAGAAGTTACGCCGCTTCCGCATTCTAGCCCCACGGCGCCACCCCATGAGTGGCCCCCGCCTTATAAGCCCAGCTGCACCAAGACGTGCTATTGTTCGGGCTGCGCCGCGGAAAATTGGAGAGAGGTCCTTGGCCCGGGAAAAGGCTTTTTTCCAGTGTTAGAAGATCAGAATCAGCAGAGGTACCACCAGCCACTAGATTTTAAGTTGGTAAAGCAGCTGAAGGAGGCAGTTAGCGGTTATGGGCCCCAGGCAGCCTTTACGGTCTCCCTTGTGGAATCGCTGGGAGCACTCTACCTCGCTCCCGAGGATTGGGCCAACTTGGCCAGGGCGGTATTAAGTGGAGGACAATATCTAGAATGGAAAATCCAAAATCAGGACAATTGTCAGGACACAGCACGGAGAAATGCAGCCGCAGGTAACCCGCAATGGAATTTAGAAATGCTGACGGGTCCTGCCTGGAGATTCGAGATTAGACTCCCCAAGAACTCTTACCCCAGCTGCCATTAGATCATTGCAGTTGGTTGAAAGCAGACTAGCCTTAACAGCAGCAGATAGATGTGACCCGGAAAAGCCTATAAATGCCATAGTTATCCCATCCCCTGGATCACCCACAGGAGCCTTATGGCAAGGAGGACCCCTGCTATGGATCTACCTACCCCATAATCTTAGCCGCGTCATCACCCCGTATGCTACAGCTGTAGCTATGGTGGCAAGCAAAACACTCAAAGCTAGCATACAAGTCCTCGGGAGACTGCCCGATGTATGTATAATCCCTTATGACAAAACCCAAATGAACATTCTGACGCATGAAAATGATGATTGGGCCATTTTGACGGTTGCCTACCCTGTTACATTTGATAATCATTATCCCTCACACCCCCTAATTGGGTTCTACAAAAATACACCCCTCATTTGGCCTAAATCCTGCCGATTGGAGCCATTGGTCGGGGCCCTCACAGTGTTTACAGATGGTAGTAAATCGGGAACTGGCGCCTACGTGGTGGAAGGAAAGGTAATTCCGGTTGTTGTGCCATCGACCTCAGCTCAAAGAACAGAGTTGTTGGTAATTATGTGTGTTCTACAAAGGTTTCAAAATCAGCCTATCAACATTATTTCAGACAGTAAATATGCAGTTGCAGCTACCAGATCTATTGAAACTGCTATTATCTCAGCCAGTCAATCAGAAATTTCCTCCCTGCTGACTGAATTGCAAGACCTCATACTCTCCCGTGGTGCCCCTTTTTATATCGGACATCTCAGAGCACACTCAGACCTTCCGGGACCTATGGCTGAGGGAAACCGAATGGCTGACGCGGCCGCGCGCTTTTATGTTTGTAGCGCTCTGGAAGATGCTAAAAGATATCATAAAAAATGGCATGTTAATGCCTTAACATTAAAGGCGCGCTTTCACATCTCAAGAGCTGACGCACGAGACATCGTGAAGTCTTGTGGCAATTGTGTGGTGCACTTGCCCATGCCCTCCTTAGGGGTAAATCCCAAAGGGCTACTGCCTAACCATCTGTGGCAAATGGATGTAACACACGTTCCTTCCTTCGGGCAGCAAAGGTATGTCCACTTGAGTGTGGACACCTGCTCGGGGGTTGTTAGTGCCACCCCCTTGCGCGGGGAAAATGTCAAAAATGTGATGACCCACTGCCTACGCAGCTTTGCCTGTTGGGGAGTACCTAAACACTTGAAAACAGACAATGCCCCTGCTTACACTTCTGCAGGCTTTCGCAGCTTTATGGCCTGCTTTAATATTCAGCATACCACAGGAATACCATACAACCCACAAGGACAGGGCATCGTAGAACGCGCGCACTTAACCTTCAAAACCACCTTGCAAAAAATACAAAAAGGGGGAATTGGAGAGGAGTATCGTACACCCAATGACCTCACCAATCTGGTCACCTTTATTTTAAATTTCCTCACGGTTGACAAGGACGGCACTTCGTCCGCCGAACGTCATTGGGGCCAACAGAAAATGCAGCAGTCAATGGTGAAATGGAAAGATGTCTTTACTGGCTTATGGAAGGGACCCGACCCGGTGCTTAGGTGGCACCGAGGTTCCCTCTGTGTTTTCCCACAGGATGCGCCTGCTCCACTCTGGGTGCCGGAACGTCTCACCAGGCTGGTGGCCATGGAACCTGTGGAGGGTGCTGGTGATGGTGATGATAGCGACGATGACTGTCCTGCAGCCTGTTCCCATGAAGGCGGAGCCAGTTCAACTGTGGTCCAGACAAGAGACTGCCCAGCTTCAAGCCCTTCTTCAAATGGCTCAGCATAGAGTGCAATCTTCTCACCCTAACTCATGTTTGCTACTGACGCTTATTTTAATGCAACACGTGTTGGCAATCCAGGGCTCTTTATATTGGGCATACGTCCCCGACCCACCCCTGTTACAGCCCGTGGGATGGGATATGAGCCCTCTTCCTGTGTATGTCAATGATACTGTATTGCTAGGCCCTCCCTCTTCTGTTCATCTCCGGCCACAGCAGGCTGCCATATCCTACAGGGGCTATTCTGATGTATATCCCATATGCTTTGCGATGAAGCGCACAATACCACGCTGTTTGAGAACGCCACTCATGTATCTCTTGGCTCCGTCAGCGATTGGGTTAGTATGTTATAACAATCAGTCTCATTCCTCAAAAACTGGGCAGGCATAGGAGCCCTGATTATGTTGATGATTCTGGCTCAAGTACTCCTTCTAAAATGCATCTGTAGAATTGCGCGACAACAGCGGCTATAGCAACGGGCTTTGGTCTAAGCCATGATGGCTCTGGAGGCCGGTACCTCCCCCCAAATATGGCTTAGTATGCTGGATCGGTAGCCAAAGACGGGTAAGACTGATCCCTCACCATAGCAACCTAAGACAGGGGCTCCTCGACCGGGGGAGTACCCGATGACGGGTAAGCATGTGTGCTGAGGATTGGCAACCTAAGACAGGCACGATCCCTGCCATATAAACAAATAAAAAAGGGGGATCTGTGGAGAGCCATCCAGCAGATGCAAGGAGTCACGTAGACGAAAATGCCTGAAGGTTGAGGAAGTGAGAATGATTGGCTAGGTAGGGTATGGATGCGCTCGTGGCTGACACATGAACAGCACCAGGAGCCAAGAGAGAAATGCATGATTACTGCTTGAAAACAATAGAGCCCCACACGGTTACGTAAGGGTCCACGAGGAGACCGCGTGCACGGGGCTGTGATTGGATAGTTGGGCTGGACCGCCTACATGTATATATTGCCAGAACTTGCTTGAAGAAGAGAGAACAAAGAAACCCTAATAAAGAAGCTTGCCACTCATCACGTCTGCGGGTCGTTCTTGCTGGCGAGAGCGACACTTACACAACAGGGAAATGAGAAACTTACACAATTGTATACTTAACACAACAGGGAAATGAGAAACTGGCAGTTGTGTGCAGTTACTAATCTCACTGTAAGAAGAACTTTACATGATTCACACAATTCACTTTTACTGTTATCTCCATCTGTCCCCACTAGAACTGAATAACTACGATGTTTGAGGTATCCATGTATCAAAGTCAACTCAGATCTTGTATTCAAAATCCTTAAAATGCTTGAATATTTTCCTTTCCCATATAAATTTTAGTTCATTGACTTTTTCTAGTTATTACCACAAGTTTGAAGATCCTTTAACATCTTTCTCAACCCAATGGAAGCAGACATCATCCAGTTTTTTAACCACTGATTTGGTTAAAAATTAAACAAAATATCTTTGCATACCAAAGGTTCCTAACTGGTCAACTATCTCAGTGTTCATTTACTTTCACACTTTAAAGGTCTCTAAATTTGCTATGTCCTCCTTTAGCTCCTGATTTTCCTATGCATGTTCTGCTAATAAAACTTCCACATCTGGTCTATGCTCTTTCAAAATTTGGTCTCTCATACTGTCTTGCTACAGTTTACATAAATACCTTTTATAGTAGGGTATAATTGAAGCTTACCTATATCATTTGGTAGTTGTATATTTCGAAAGAAGCACACTTCTCTAAGTTAATTTAAACAGTGTCTTGGTTCTCCTTGCTGCCTTTTAAATATTCCTTCTCCAATTCCTTACTAGTTGGCTAAGAAGAAAGATACACAAAATGGTCTCCACAACTCATAGAATCATTGATTACCTTTACTGTATATAAGCTATATAAGCTCAGGGAAATATTCTTATCTATTAAGTAAGGATAAAAATAGATCTCTTCAAATGATGTTATGATTTAAATACACAGTATATAATAAGTGTTGACTACATATCATATTTGAGTGACTTTAGGACATACATTTTTCACATTTTAAGACCTCAGAAGAGATTAGAATTAATTTTACATGGTGTGATGTTTAAGGTTTCTGCTAGCCAACTCACATGTGTCATTTATTTTTATGGAAAAATGTATTATTACCCTCTAGTAAAATAATAAAAATATATATCCATATATGCTTGATTCAGTAATACACAGAACAAGATAGAATCAGACCTATAAATACAGAGAACTGATGGTTGCCAGAGGGTAGGAGAGTGGGGGAATGGGCAAAATGGGTAAAGGGGAATGGGGCTTCCAGTTATGGGATGAATAAGTCATAGGAATAAAAGGCACAACAAAGGGATGCAGTCAATGATACTGTATTAGTGTTGTGTGGTGAGCATAGCATATTATACAGAGGTTGAATCACTCTGCTGCACACCTGAAACTAATAGAGCATTGTGTGTCAAAACACTCAAAAAAATTAAAAAGTACAAGATGCTTGTAATAGCTGAGAATTTTTTTTTTTTATGTCTCCAAGGATATACAAGGTATATTCAAGTGAACTAAATAAAGAAAAGATTTTTTTTGATACTCAGAAATGAAACTTTAGATGCAGGATTATCATTGGACACAGCTTCATCTGGTAGATAGTGATATCAACAAAGGGCAAGGATCTCTTTGTCTTTGACCTCAGCCTTCCTAGGATAGACGTGCTCTGTATAATATTTTTGGTACCTTCCTATCCACCCGCCCCTCACTATACACCATACCCAAACTAAATGGTGATATCAAGATGTTCCCTTATGGTATAAAAATGATTGCAGCCAAGTTGATGTTTACCAGAGAGGAGGTGGGTGGGGGCAATGTGTGAAATAGGTGATGGGAATTCGATAGTACATTTATGATGAGCACTGAATAATGTATAGAATTGCTGAATCACTATAATGTACGCTTGAAGCTAACAAACACTGCATGTTAACTATATAGGAATTAAAATTAAAACAATAAAACTTGAACAAATGATTGAGGCTCTGAAATGATCATAGTATGACACTGATGTTCTTTCAGTGGAATAAATGTCACCTTACGTGTTTGTTACCCTGATATGGCTTGCTTCCCTTCCTGGAGCCATTTATTTTGACTAGGAAAATGGGTAGTATTGATTAAGGTAAGTCGGGGTTGCTCTAGAACTAATATTGGTGTAAATCCCATACAAAATTTAGTAAATTCATTGATACATTTATTTTATTCCCATTACTCTTTGAAAACACTCTAATCAAGGTTATCAAGTACTTCTATACAGTTAATTTGTAGTCAGCTAATTTAGAGTCCTCATCTGATTCGAATATTCAGCATAATTCCTCAAAGTTTATTACTCCCTCCTTCTACAAATACTTGTTTACTAAATTTTCAAGTCAAAACACTTTCCTGGTTTTCTCCCTATCATACTGGATGCAACTTCTTATGCTCAATGAAAGTTGGTTGTTTTGGTTTCAGAAAAAGAAGTTGCAGTGGCAGCCTTTGCACATTTTTCTAAATGACAATTGTTTAGAGAGCCTTAAGGTTAGGTCTGTGATCCTCTCTGTCATCCATTTATGCTTATTCTACAGGAGATTTCAGGTGGTATCATTCCTTTTAATATTCTCTCAGCACTAATGAATCCCAAATGCACATAACCATCCCTGACCTCACTCTTAAACTGCAGATACAGCCAATAGCTGCAATGACAAATTCACTTGGAAAATAATCTTCTTTTAAGCTCAATATAACAAAGATTTAATTCTGTGTTTTTACCATCTAAAATGGACTCCCATCTTCAGTATTACTTCAATCAATAAATATCATTAACATACACTCATCAGCTCAGGGACAGAACCAAAATTCTAATTTGTAAATCCTAGTGACTCTATAATCAAAATATATTCTAAGTCCTACTGCAAATCCTGCTTGTCCAGGATTCACTCTAGTCAGCATCATCATTTCCTTGGATGAAGTCAACTGATCCCTCCTGAACAACTTGTAGAGTGTATTCTGTAAAGAGCAGCCAGTATAACCATAAAAAATGTGTGTCAGATGATGTCACTTTTCTGCTCCAAATCTTCCAGTGGCTTCCTAATCATGTTTAGAGTAAATCTAAAGTAATTATTATAGCCTACAAGCAATTATATGATCTGCACTCTTTTTTAGTATTATTCCTTATTTTCTGTGCTTTAATCATATTGAGCTTAAATAATTTTTCCTTGTATAATTGTTGAATAAGGCAACCATAAGTATCCCCACCATTTACAGATATACAGTAATATATGTAGTAATCTGACGGGAAAGGAAGAATGAAATTATACTTTTGACTACTACATAAAAGTGCAAGCATACATTTCACTTAATTCTCACAATAACCATGAGAAGTTAGTATAATTATAATTATCTATAGCTAATAAAAAATTAAAAACATGATTTAATTACAGATCTTTATTTTAAATGATTCTTTTTCCATCATTCCATGATTACCAGTAACTGAACCACTTTTATTACAGTGTATTGTCTCCTTTTAATGGCCTTTGTAACCGCCACTAAAATAAAATGCCAATTTTCTGGAAGTATATATTCAATCCCCTATGACAACTTCTTTTCTTTCTCCTCCTAACCCTCCTCCTCTTCCTTGTTTTTTTTAGGAATATAAAGTCATGCTTATTTTTTTTTTAAAGAGTAAAAAGATTCATTATTTAAGGAAAAAAAAATATTTCTCCTAGCCTCTTGTGAGAGAAAGGAATTATGAAGAGGGCAAAAATTATTAGTGATATTCTACCTATGTAATTCACCTTCAGAACTGAAAAATCTTCCTGTTCCCATTCATTTTAGACCAAGAGAAATCTTGGAGCCTTTTACGTCAGCTTTGCAAGGACTGGTCAATTGCTTTCCATGAAGTGACCGTCGGTAGTTTTAGAGCTGTGAACAAATGTTGCTAATAGTGACATCAAACTCAGCTGTCAGTTTTAATGGCTTCTTCAATACCATTTGGTTTCGTGAGTGCTTCTCGAGGTCAGAGGACATTGTTCTTCATTTCTCTCCTGTGGGAGAGAGAAACACACACCAAAAGATACAATGCTCTGCTTCTAACCCAAAAGCACTGAGATTTTCCTCTCTGGCTGCAGAACAATCCTGTTGTCCATCCACAGAAATGACCTTTTCCAACCAGGGTTCTAATCACTTTTCTTAAAGATGAAGGGAAAGGAAAAGCTACCTCAGATGCTTCCTGTGTCTTCCTAAAGTTTGGTTACAGTATGGATCACAGAAAGCTCTCTATGTCTGATGGCCATTTTCAGAATTTTAAAATTTAGTGACTGAGTCAGTTAAGTGACAGACTCTTGATTTCAGCTCAGGTCATGACCTCAGGGTCCTGAGATTGAGTCCTATGAGGGGCTCACAGTAAAGAGAGTCTGCTTGAGATTCTCTCCTTCTTCCTCTGCCTTTCCCCCACCACCCCTAAAATAAATAAAGAAATCTTTACAAAACATTGTCATAACATAAAAAATTTTCTTTTCCAAAATTACTCTGGACTTTTTCTAAGTATTTTTTTTCCTCCTATGAAAAGTCCCCCTGCCCTGTCTTCTTACATAAAACACTCATTATGTGCTGAAAGTGCCCGTGAGACCTAAGACCTGAAGCAGCTATGAGAAAGGGACCGACAGTGAGCAAGAAGCAATGGGGGAGAGGGAGAGGAGGGCAGTAGGAAGAAGAGAGGGGCGAGAAAGCTGGCCGTCAAAGATTTTGTCATCCATGATACCGCATGGCTTACTGGAGCAGACGGCATCTACTGAGGCTGTAGTATGAAACAAGACCACACCGAAAGGAGAGAGGTGGAGGGGGCAGACAGTGGGAAAGAAGCAACAAACAAAAAACAGTTTCCATCTCAGTCTGAAGGTCCCAGGATGACAGGATTCCAATCAAAAGAAAAACCACTGACAAAGAAGATTCTAGAGAGTACAAAGTGTTGGTATTACAAAGTTGTGAATTTCATCTGTACAAACTAGTCTTTGAACATCCTTTGTGAAAGCAACTACAGTGTCCACATTGTCAAGGAGAAAAAAAAAAAAAAAAACCTACCACATGGAGAAGAGTCCCCTCTCCTCTTTTGGTTTATCACACCATTTCTTCTTCTTTTTTCTTTTTATTCTTTTTTGGCACAGCTTTCCCCCACCTCTTTTCTTTTGTTTCCCTTCATTTCCCTTCTCAGTCATCAAAGTCTGTTCTAGATGGAAACCAATCCATGCACTATCTAGCTGGTGACTTCATGCTTCCCAGTCTGAATGTTCTGGATGGAAACTGCTCTCTCCCCCTTTGATATGACTGTATGCTTGACCTTCAGGCTCACATCAAAGAGACATACACCATAAAGTGAAGTCCCAGCAGTCAGCCACCAGCAACCCAAATTCCAACATCATGCTAGCAAGTGCTTCCTTTGATTCTACAGTTTGAGTGTGACTTATGGAGCAAGGTGTTTGCATATACATGCTAACAAAATGTCAGGAACTTGCCTACAGTGTAGCTTTTAGCCCTGGATGGAGACATTTGGCCAGTGGCTCCTTTGACAAGTGTGTGCATATCTGGAACACTCAGAGTGAAAATCTTGTCCACAGCTACTGAGGTGCTGACAGGGTCTTCAAGGTGTGCTGGAATGCCCGAGAGGACAAAGTGGGCACCCGTGCATCCAAAGGCTTTGTGTGTGTTTTAGATCTTGAAAGTAAACACAAAAGGTTATAGAGAAGAATTCTAATGGAACAGAAGTGAATGTGTGGGCTTGCAGCACTCATCAGACACAGTTCTGGCCACTCCAAAACGGTATGGACTGGACTTGCATTAGAGTACACTTGGAAATCAAGTCATCTCTGACCACTAGAAGTCTCTATTTTTTCATAATCTTCAACCCCCTACTTCTTAATATTTGGGAGGAAAAATGTGCAGGCTATTTTTCATGTCCATTACTCACACTGACACAGCTTATTCAGAAGCTGTGAAGTAGTTTTTCTGACTATTTCAAGTATATCATTATAATTAGATTCTTTCTCAACTTATGAGAAAATATTAGACCTTTTGCTAACTGCCCCAGTTTATTGTATGCTTGTTACTGATTTGAAAGTGTTAGGATGTACAATGTAAATTGGGAGTGCAGTATATTAAGGTTCTTCTTAGATTGACCACTGAAATAATTTTTAGTGTCAAAATACAGTTGCTAATTTCTTTGATTAGACTCTCTGAGGATGTGAGGTTTTAATACAACATGAAGTATTTAAAAAAATACTTCATATGATCTTCAATACAGGTCACACAGTCTGACCAGGTGAATGAACTGTGTACTTATATAATGATTTCATTGTGAATATGCTTGTGTGTGAGAAAGCAAGGTTGAGGTGAAGGACAACTGATGAAAATAGATCAGATTCTCTGTGTGGTAAGGGAGGTAATTAATTGTAAATACTAAATAGTTAAATAATGTAAGTTTGCTACAATATAAGCATGTTAATTTAGAGGTCATTTGGTTCATTTAGAATATTTTGTAATTTCTTTTACCCAATTAAAATTTATCTCTGCTGTTAAATTTCAAGTATTTGAACGTGTATTGGTTATCTTATTTGTAGATTTCTAATAAATTCTATTCAGCTTAGAGAACATACTCTGTATTATTTTAATATATAAAAACTGATTTAGTCTTTTTAAAAGTGAAGATTATAGTCTACCTTTGTAAACATACAAATGCATCTGAAAAACAGGGTATTCTGCCATTTTTGAGGTAGTGTTCTATATGTATTAGTTAAGTCAAGGTGTGGTTCATACTGTTCTTAAGATCTGTGTCTTTGCTCATTTTTTTTGTCCAATTGTTTTCTCAGTTGCTGAGGAAGATGTTTAAATCTCAGTGATGGTTGTTGTATTGTCCATTTTTATTTCTTTTTAATTTTTTTAATTGTTGCTTTATGGATTCTGAAGCTCTACTTTTCTACATCTCTGTTTCTGGCTCCTCCTATTTCTGTCTTTATACTTCACTTGAGAGTTTTAGAACTCCTTTTTAATATTTCTGTTGATGGTATAATTTTTGCCACAGGGATTAAAATTCAACTGTTTAGACTTCCATACTCTACTTACAAGAAATAAAGTAAAAGTTTGTGTAAAATATAGACATCCAGTAAGTTTATAGTCCCATATATTCATTCATCCTTTATGTTATAGTTGTATGTATTATACCTAAGTATGTCACAAATCTCATAAGACAATTTTATAATTTTAGTTTTAAGCAGTTTTACAAAGGAATAAAGAAGGACAAGGCCAAAATATGTAATCTTTTGTTTTTTCTCTACTCTTTCCAATGCATTTGTGTTCTCTTCTGAGGATATCTGCATTTCCATTTGATATAATTTCCCTTTAGCCTGAAAAAATCATTTAGCCTTCCGCATAGCACAAGTCTTCTGGCTGCAAATTCTCCTACTTTTCCTTTCCTAAAAATGCTATATTTCATCTTTCAACTTGAATTATATTTTTTTCTGAAGATAGACTCTGAGATAACCTTTTTCCCCCTGTTGTTGTTTGTTTGTCTCTATCGTTTTTAAAGTGTTCCACTATCCTCTGACATCCTTGGTATCTGATGAAAGACCAGTCTTTGGTCATAACCTTGTTTCTCTATATGTAATGTGTTATTTTCCTCTTTCTTTTTCCAATATTTTTTCTTTATCTTGGTTTCATTCTGATGTGTCTCAGCATGAATGACTTTGTGTTTATTCTGCTTGATGTTCATATATCATCACATATATGGGATTCCCCAGTGTTCTTGAAATCTCTCTCCCTCTCACATTCAATATTATTTAATAGGACTTGGGGCTCTGTTCACTGTTTACACAAAATAATTTCGCTTCTTCTGACTTCAACTTCACTTACCCTTGTCTCAGTCATGTCCATTAAGCTGTTAAGTCCTTTAGGTTTTGTGTGTTTGTTATTTTTTAACATTGTATTTTCAATTTAGAACTTCTCTTTCCTTTTTTTTTAATTGTTTTTATTTCTGCTGACACTTCCAGTTATTCTGCTAAAGTTTTATGCATAAAAAACACATTTTGTTTTACTTCATTGAGGATAAACACAATATCCACTTTAACATTTTTAAAATCAGTTCCAACATCTGATTCATCTCTTGATCAAACTGAATTGATTTTCTTTTCTCTTGAAAGTATAATTCATTTTCTCAGTTCTTGGTTTACTGGCTAAATTTTTTATTGCATCCCTGAACTCTGTGAAAGTTAAGTAGTGGACATTTTGGATTCTGTGTCTTTCTGTGACAAATACTGTTTTGTTTTGTCTGTTTTAGCAAATATTTTTCTTGGGTGAGGTTCAACAGCACTCTCTTTGCTACTCTAGTCTTACATAAGATCTTTCACCTTTAGCTGGAATGCCTAGGTCTGTTCTGCACACATGTAGTTCAAGAGTCATTTGATCAAAGGGTACAAACTTCCAGTTATAAGATGGGTAAGTTCTGGTGCACAGCATGGTGATTGTAATGAATAATGCTATGTTACATACTTGAAAGTTGCTGTATGTTCTTACCACACATGCATGCAATAGGTAATTATGTAAGCTAGTGGAGGTGTTGACCAACCTTTTTATGGTAATCATTTTGGTTAATTATAGTTAATCAGTTTGGCTAATTATGGTAATCATTTTATGGTAATCAACCATTTTATGGTAATCATTTCACAGTGTGTATGTTTATCAAATCATCATGTTATACACTCTAAACCTATACCATGTTATATGTCAATTATATATTAGTAAAACTGGAAAAAAATTAAAGATTTTATTTAATTACTTGAGAGAGTCCAAGCACAAGTGGGGAGCAGAGGCAGAAGAAGAGGGAGATGCAGATTCCCTGCTGAGCAGAGAGCCTGAATCAGGGCTCAATCCCAGGACCCCGAGATAATGACATGAGCCAAAGGCAGATATTTAACTGGCTGAGCCGATTAGGTGCCCCTGGGTGGTGGGGGGAATTAAAAAGAAAGAAAACCATCTATAGGCAAAAACAAAAAAAGTTAGGAATAGAACAAAATTATAAATCTTCAATGCATAGAAAGAAGGGTAGGATAAAGAAAATATATTAATGAGAGTAAAAGAGAAAAAAAAAACAAAAGCAAAAGCTACTCTATTGAAAAGATTAATAAACTCATTCTGCAGCATGGTTTTAAGAAAAAAGGGAAGAAACAAATAAACATATTAAGAAGTTTTTTAAAAAGGCAAATAGATACAGAAATAGAACACATTTTAAAGAATAAAGTGGTATTTTAAATAGCATGGTGCCAAAAAAATTTGAAAAACAAAAAGAGAGTCTAGACACATAAATTACTATAACTGACTACATGGGATTTATTTATTAAGAAATTATTTATTAAATTGAATTTACATTCAAAATTTTCTTGTTACAAAAAAGAACCAGCCAACAAATTTTCTTGAAGAGACCTATCAAACCTTCCAGGAACAGACAATTGTTGTGCTGTATCAACTGTTAACTGAAAACAGCAAAGGAAGAAAGCTCCCTATATCATTTCATGAGGCTAATAACATCTTGATAGCAAAAGCAGACAGGCTAGTATTAGAAAGAAAATTTAAAAGGCACATTTCATTCTTTCTTTCTTTTTTTTTTTTTTTTAAGATTTTATTTATTTGTCAGAGATAGAGTAAGAGAGAGCACAAGCAGGGGGAGCAGCAGGCAGAGGGAGAATCCCAGGACCTGGGGATCAGGACCTGAGCTGAAGGCAGACACTTAACTGACTAAACACCCAGGCGTCCCACAGGCACATCTCATTCTTGAGCATATGTTAAAAAATCATAGATAAAGTACCAGTAAATCAAAACCCCTTCCCCCCAGAAAAGCGTCAACAATGTGGGACACAGATTTTGGGGATTCCCCTCTCTGACTTCGGAGATTCCTTCACTGTCTTCAGTGTTAAGGATTTCTGAGCTTCTCTCTTGTCATTCCTGAGGCCAGCTAACCTGTTCCCATATATGCTCTCAACAGCCTTACCAATGCTGCTTACCCCAGACTAAAAGCCAGACCAATAGGAACTTAGTTATAGGGCTGTTGTCTCTTCTTCACCAAACAACAGTTCACACCCATCCCCGCCCCCGCCCCTGTCTTTCCGCTTCTGTACTGCCCAGTATTTACAGGGTAACGGATCATAGCTCTATTCAGATTATTGTCTTTGAGCTGCTTAGAGATTTTGGGGTTCATGCATGTTTGCAGGATAAATCAGAGGTGTAAGCAGACAGGGCTAAAAAAATTCTCTTGGCTTTCTCTCATTGTGGATTCCCCCACCTTCTTGAACGTTCATGACTCCTGACCTCACTTTTTTGGATCCCTGAGTCAGACAGATAAAATGGTTTGTTACATGCCCAGCCTTCTTGAGTGAGTGTAAACTTCCCATCAGAGTCTGAGTCTGTCTCTTTCAATTCACTCTTCTTTATATTTAGGTAGTTGCTTTTTATATGGTGGTTGAAAAGCTTTTTCCCCAGGCAGAGGATGTATAGCAGGGTCTTATTCTGTCAAACCCAGACTGATGCTTTATCTTTGAAATCCTTCAAAAATATTTTTTTTACCTTATTTTAAAATCATTTTTTTTCTTGGACTATAAAATTCCACATGAATCAGGAAATGAATCTATTTTGCTTTTTATTTTTAAAGCTTTATTGAGATATCTTTCACATATCATGAAATCAACCAATTTAAAATCTATGATATGAGCTTATTTGTACATTCAAAGAATTGTGCAACCATGACCACAATTTAATTTCAGAATACTTTCAGCACCCCGAAAAGAAACTTCATACACATTAACAGTCATTTCCCGTATCTATTCCTTATCCTTCACCCTAGGCATAAGCAGCCAGTAATCTACTTTCTATGTGTATGAATTTTTCTACATGGACATTTCATATAAATGACATTATACAATATGTGTTCTTTTTACAGTTTCTTTTCCTGCTTTAAAAAAAAAAACATGTTTTAAAGACTAACCCAAATTATATTTTGTGTCAGTATTTTATTCTTTATATTGCCAAATAATAACTCTTTGGGTAAATACATAGATTTTATTTATCCATCTAGTAGTTGATGGGCAATTAGATTATTTCCACTTTTTTGCTCCTATGAACAATATTGCAATGGTATACAAGATTTTGTTTGGACTTATACTTTTATTTCTTTGGAGTATATACTGAAAGCTAGAATTGCTGTACTGTATGGTTACTCAAAGTTTAACATTTTAAAGAACTACAAAACTATATTTTCCAAATTAGCTACACCATTTTATATTCTTATCAGCAAAGTGTGAAGGTTCTAATTTCTCCACATCTTTACCTTCACTTGCTAATGTCTTGATTTTAGCCAGTCTGATGGGTGGGAAGTGGCATCACTTTGTGGTTTTGATTTGCATCTCTAGTAACTAAAGATATGGGCATCTTTTCACTTTCTTGTTATCCATTTGTATCTCTTTACAGAAATGCTATTCAAATTATTTTTTAGTTGAGTTATTTGACTTTTATCATTGAGTTGTAAGAGTTCTTTATATTCTGTAAGTCCCTTCGCAGATATGTGATTTGCAAATATTTTGTCCCATTCTGTGGGTTTTTCACTTTCTTTGCACTTTCTTCAGGGTGTCCTTTGAAGCTCCAAAGTTTTCATCCTAATGAAGTCTCATATACATAGTTTTTCCGGTGGTTTGTACTTTTGGTATCACATCTAAACAACCATTGCCTAATCCAAAGTTACAAAGATCAATTCCAGTATTTTCTTTTAGGAATTTTATGGTCTTAGTTCTTGCATTTAGACCTACGATCCACTTCAGCTGATTTTTGTAGACGGTATCAAATAGGCATCCAAATTCATTATGCTGTCCTAGTACCATTTGTTCAACGGGTTATCTTTCCCTCTCACTGAGTTGTCGAAACAACATTGTTGAAATCAACTGACTTAATCAACGTGACTCAATAAGTTAGTTTATTTCTGGATTCTTAATTTTGTTACATCTATGTCTATCCTTTTAGTGTCACACTTGTGATTACTACAGCTTATAGCTGGCTTTTAAAATCTTGACACGTAACACCTCTAACTATTTTTTCTTTCTAAGACTGTTTTAGCTAAAACAGGCTATTTGGATTCCTTACCTTTCCATAAGCATTATAGGAAACATCTTTGATGTAGGAAACCATCGGGGTTCTGAGCTGATGGCTAAGAAAGAATTCCCGAGATGCCTTGGATATAAATGGCAGTTTTATTAAAGCACAGAGACAGGACCCATGGGCAGAAAGAGCTGCACTGGAGGCATGAAGGGTGGCTGATTATATACTTTCAAGTTGGGAGGGAGTTAGGAATAGCTTAAGTCTCTAAGGAATTTTGGAAGCAAGGTTTCCAGGACCTCAAGGGGGCTAGCTCTTGTTAGGAAAAGGTCATTTATTACCGTCTAGTAAAACGCTGATCATGAGGCCCTTCAGATGTATATCTTTGGGCCACATGCTTGCGGATGATTGCTGACATATATCTTGTGGGGAGTGGAGGCGGGTAAAGTAGACACACAGGATCATGGAGGTTTGGCATAATGTTAAGCTAAGATTGCTTTTTGCCCTTAGCAAGGTATTAATATCGAAGCTGCTGGGTTCCTAGAGGAATGTCACTCTGTTTCAAGGACTTGTCAGTGAGCTATAAGTAGTAAGAAATTTAATTTTTTTTTCTTTTGCCTTTGTTTCCCACATCAATCTTGTTGTTGTTACTTTTTTAAGCAAACAAACAAATAAAAAAAAATCAGCTGTGATTTTGATGGGAGCTATACCGAATAGTACGTACATTTAATTGGGGAGTAGCACAATATTAACAATGTTGAGTCTTCTGATCTACGGCAATGGATGTCTTTCCTAGATCTTTTAAACTCCTTGGCATAATGTTTTGTAGTTTTTGCTGTAAATATTTTGCAATTAAAAAAAATAATTCTTATGTATTTTATTCTTTCTAGCTGCTACCAATGGACTAATTTTCTTAATTTCATTTTCAGATTGTTCAATATTAGCATATAAAAATACAATTAATTTTTTGATACTGAACATGTATCCTACCAGTTTGCTAAACTCATTTATTTTAATTTATTCGAATCAATCATTAGTGCATTTCTTATGATTTTCTAAATACAAGAGAATGTCATCTGCATAATTTCCCTGGCTATTATATTACATACAATGCTGAACAGAAATGGTGAAAACAGGCATTTTTGTCTTATTTCTGCTCTTGGGAGGAAATGTTTTTGTCTTTCCCTATTAAATATGATGTTAGCTGTGGGATTTTCATAGGTATTTTTTAATCAGGTCAAGAAAATTATTTGCTATTCTTAATTTGTTGACTGTTTTTTTATCATGAAAGAGTGTTGAATTTTGCCAAATATCTTTGGCAAATATCCAATATCTCTTCATTGTTCCAATATCTCTTGATTTTGCTTACTTATTTATTCTTTTATTTGAAAGAGGGATAGAGAATGATCAGGGAGGAGGGGCAGAAGGAGAGGAAGAAGCAGACTCCTTGTTGAGCAGGGAGCCTGAGGCAGGGGAGGGGATTGATCCCAGGACCCTGAGATCATGATCTGAGCCAAGGGAGACATTTAACTGACTGAGCCACCCAGATGCCCCAATTTTGCATTTTTTCATAAATATTCTTTGGGCCTTGCAGCTATTCCTTCTGTTTGACATACTCTTAGCGCTTGGTATGTATGAACCACTATGGTTATCTAGATTATGATAGTCAATAACCAACCGCATTTATAGATGAATTTGTTCCAAAGTTACTTAAATCATTGTTTAAAACTTAGTCATTTTCAATTTTTTACTCATCTCAAGTTACTGCTTAACGGTATTTTTTTTTTTTTTTTTTTTTTGGACAGAGACCTGTTGATCTCCCTTGAATCACAATGCAGCAACCACAAGCTTGCAACTTCTCTTTGGGAAGCTTAAGAAAACTTTCACCCAATCAGAACACTGCCAGAGGATTTTAACATATCCAGTTTAACAAGGTACATGTTCAATTTATTTAGAAAACCTTTGTTAAGGGGCACCTGGGTGGCTCAGTCTGTTAAGTATCTGCCTTCAGCTCAGGTCAGGATCTCAGAGTCCTGGGATCGAGGCCTTGCATCTAGTAGGCTCCCTGCCCAGTGGGGAGCCTGCTTCTTCCTCTTCCTTTGTCCCTCTCCACCACTCATGCTCTTTCTCTCTCTTGCTATGTTCTCTCTCTCAAATAAATAAATAAAATCTTTTTCAAAAATTTAAAAAGAAAAAAAAAGAAAAACTTTGTTAAGATTGTTTTTACTGAATTCACAGTTCAAACACCTTCTCCACTAGCGACCTTTAATTCCCTAATATTTCATTTTTTACCAACTAATTTCTATTTTTCCTTTCACTCTCAGATTAAATGCCACTTCTTCAAATAGGCAATTCTCAAGCAATCTGGGTATCTAAAAATAAAAATGGCACATTAACAGGTGCTTTCTCTCAGCCTCTCTTCCTTAGTCATTCTGTGAAATTATCTTTCTAAATCACTGGCTTCCCCATGGCTGCTTCATACTTTTGATGACAATCCTCTAGGGAAACAGTCATTTCAGGTAAGGGGCACCTATCCTGAGAGGTGGATTTTACACCCCCATGTCCTTCTGCAATTTGTTCCACATTTCACTGTATCTTGGCAGATACAGTTTTCATACGTTGTGTTTTGGGAGTTGTACCCATACTGTAGCTTCCCTGAAAATGGAGATTTCCAGTTCTTTGATACTTCTTGGGAGATTCAGGGAGAGAAGTAGGATTTAAATTATTTAAATTCAGTCTCATTTTCATAGATCCCACGTTTTCCGACTTGGATTTTAATGTCCTTAACATTTCAACCAATAACATTTGTTGTAGAGCTATGTCTTTCATAAATATTCAATAAAAAATACTCCAATGTTTTAATATATATTAAATGTGATAGCACATAAAGCCCATGTGCTAATTCTAAATGCAATGAAAAGCAAATTTATAAGTTGAAAATTTTTATAATTTTTTGATATAAATTAAAAATGGTTGCTTTATTAAATATATCATAGTGATGAATAACAATTTCCTCTACTTTTACATTTAAGAATAAAAGTGTTTCTATGCCTTCAAAGTAATGGAGTTCAAAAGAATGACCTTATAAAACTCCACTTAACACTTAGCAAAGAATGTGGTCATAAACCACTTTGAAAGTAATCTCCATTATCCATTTGAGCTAGTTTAAGTGTTTTGGATAAGATGCCTAGAGTTTTTGAAGCTTTCAGCTTATTCATCATCCTGTCATGTAGAACTTTATCAAAGGTTTCTTTCCAGGAAGTCAAAAAGACTTATTCTATGGGCTCCCTGATAATACATTTCATTTCCCATCTTAATGAGAAAAAGTTGACACATCAACAGTTAAAAGAGATTGTATATTAATCTATGACAGCTATTTTATATCAGTTAGTAAACTGACATTTTCTACATTTATTTGTAAGACATGTATGTTTATGTATGTATGTCATATATATTTATTAAAAATTAAAATAATTCAATGTCTTATTTCTAATTCAAGTTATTAAATATAATACAACTAAGTATTTATGGCAAACTGTGGTCTCAAAAGTAATGACAAATTTTCCCCCTTTGGTTATATTTTTCTAGAAGGTATTTTTAATATTTGTTGAACAAATGTATGTGGTATTCACAATAGTGAGAAAATTTCTTTAAAATTAATGTATTTGGAATATGCTGATCATATAGAATACTCATATGACTTGTTTTAACAGTTTGTATCACACATTATATTTCTATGTATTTTGGACTTGTATCATATTATCCTGGTTTGTGATATAAATAATTTCTTTAATGTTGTATGAAATATTGACTATTTAATGCAATCTTCCTGTGTGGTTCATTTCTCACTTTGCACATTAAACTCCATAATTAGGATCTAAGTAAAATATTTCCATTAAAGACTGAATATAAAAGACATACGAAAAACTGCTGTAATATCATAGGTTATTTGAAAGACCTAGTATCAAGCTCTTTTACTAAGGCCTGAGGGAGCCATAATTTCCAGGCAGATATGATTCCTCAGAATAGTTATGAACCTGGGCCCTGGAGGCAGGCAGCCTGGATCTGATCCTCTTTGCTGTGTAAGGAATGTGTAACCTTGACCCTGACGTCAGCCTCTCAGAAGCTTCAACACCCCATCTGTGAAAGGAAGTAATAATAACTATTTCCTAGTAGAACTGTTGCCGTTTTTTGAGTTATAGTAAATTGTTACAGACTGAAAATACCCACGTAACGAGCACTTTGGTCACAAAACAGAATAGTTCTTCACTCCACACATCGTCCCTATGTTCCTTTCCTATCACTATGTTCCAAAGCAACAAGGATCCTGCTATGGAGAACATAGATAAGCCTTGTCTATTCTGTGCCTCATGTCAATGGAATGACTCATACATGACGTACTATTTTGTATCTGGAATCTTATTCTAAACATTCTTTTCTGAGATTCATGTGCTGTATATAATTGGGACTATTTCATGGTTTGCTGTATATAATTGGGACTATTTCATGGTTTCATGAATAAACTGAAAGATGCAGAAATTAGGAGAATGGGGTAGGAAATCGAGAGCTAAGGATATATCACTCTGAGACTTATGTCTTACACAGACATTGAGGATCAGACTTTGTGTTGAATAATTCTTGACAGGTACTATAATGGGGTTTGGAGATAAGAGTAAAGAAAGAAAGGTGTCAGAAAGTTTTCCTCTGAGACGGGGAAAAAAACTGTGAAGGGAAGTCAGTAAACTTGCAGTTCTGAGTCATTATCAGCAGCCATTGTCAGATCATCCTTCATGGGAAAAAAAAATAACAAAAATGCTAAAACTCTGACTGATTTGATAAATGAAGCTATATTTACATGTGTGTAGTTCAGCCTTATCTGATCAGTGCATAGATTATATTTAACAGTGCTATTAAAGCAGATCTTCTCAGTCACTGATAGAGATGTCTTGAATAGGGGAAATTAATTAATATCTAAAGAAATAGTCACCTCTATAATCTAGAGTTTGTTCCAGTATCTTCCCTATGGTCCGAATCTGTATGTGAATATAAATACTGTTGTTAAACTTTACCGGGAAATTAAAGCTTTTGCAATTATAAAATGCTGAGGTCAATTCAGGAGAAGAGAGAAATATTCACTTAGAATCTTTGCTTTCATCCAGGAGGAAAACAGCTATCAGATTCTTGCACAGCGAATAGAAGAATGGTCTTTTGCACAGATTAATTTTCTGGTGTTGTGGTTACGTGTGATGGTCAGGAAATATTAAAGGCAAAGGATGAAGTTTCATGGTAATATATGAAGTTTATTTAATCACATTCATTACACAGGCATTTATAAACACAACTCACCGTGTTCTAAGCTCTGTGTTAGGCACCAGAGATACAGAGGTAAAAGGCAGATACCAAAGAGCCTGCAGGTTAATGGGGATATAAGTAGAGCGAAATGATTCCGTACCACATAAGTGCTAAAACAGAGGGATCCTGGATAACAGTAGAGGTGGTATCTCATGTTGACTAGAATAGGTGATCTGTCAGCAAAGGAGACTTGCTAGAGGTGGGGATGTCAAGTGCAGAGACCTGAGAAAGGGAGGTCAGAATATTTCGGTCCTACAGAGCTATGTTTACGAAGGCCCCAATTTGGCACTTTAAATGCTTCAGTATACCTACTCCATGGAGCATGAGTGAGTAGTAGTGAGAAAAGAGGCTGGAGGGAAAATGCTATGGTAAGAATTTGGTCTATTTTTCTAAACGCAGTAAGGATCCTCGGAAACATCTTTAAAAAGAGAGTGACAACACTAATTGTGCTGTGTTTAGAAACAGCAATCAGCACAATGTCTGGAAAACAGATTAGGAGAGAGCCAAGCTAAATGATAAAGAGAAATACACAGCTTATTTAACAGTCTAAGTAAAATGATAGAGGGCCCAGTCCAAGCCTGTGGCACTAGATTTAGAACCCAGACAAGACTGGTGAGGTCAAAGAAGTCATTTCAACCGAACTATCTTACCAGTGGGAATTGAAGAGTAGCATGAAGGGCGATGAGTCAATGGAAATCTAAAAATTATAGTTTTAGAAAACCAGTAATGATACTCTTCATTAAGGTATATAATTCAATAAACAACCAAAAAAAGCAGATTTGTGGAGTGCAGGAGGCGATGAGTTTGGTTTGGAGGATGAGTATGGACAAACGGACATTGAGGTACATGTGGGGCATCCAAGTAGAGATGCCCTCAGGAATTATTGTAGATTTACTCATTCAATTTTATTCCATGGTTTTTCTATGGGAGAGGTTGGAAGGCTGAATGGTACACTCCTAAAACATTCCTTGAGGTTAGAATTTGAGGTAGACATTCAGTTTTACCAATTAGACATATTCATGTGAAAAGTGAAAAGCATAAAATAAATTAAAGTCACTTTCTTGACCTCTTTGTCTATTTCTGCAGATAGTCATGAAAATGTGAGATTTCTCTACAGTAATTTTCCAGAGTCCACTTTCCACCTGGACTTTGGGCCTAGAAACAGTCGTGGTTGCAGCAGCACCTGATCCCTCTTTATAATCCTGGCACAGCAGCTATGAGTGTCCATTCTCCACATCTTTGAGTATCAAGAAGTAGCTGCAGAGGTGGCTTCCTTAGGTCCTGAATTCTTATTTGACTTCAGTGGCAGCCTCACAGTGGTTGCTTCCTTGCTGTGTCAGTACTTTACCGCTCTAGGGTTTATTTAGAGGCCTCTAGAGAACATTCACTGCCACTCCTAAAGGTTTATAAGCACTGATTCCCATAGATAAATCACCCCCTGCATAAAACACCTATAGTAAATAGACATCTAAATCCAAATGTTCCTCTTCTCCATAAAACCTTTAGTAAGAGGTAACATTTATGGAAGGCTTACTATGCAAGGTACTGTTCTAAGTGTTCTATAAGTGCTTATGTATATAATCCTCCAAACAACAGTAGTAATGAGGTCTTGTTTTACCTCAAATTTTAACAATGAGAAAATTTAAGCATAGGTAAGTTAAGTAACCTGTCTAACCACACACAGCAAGAAAACGGCAGTCCGAAATTATACTCAGGCAGTTTGGTTCTTATCCACTGTGGTATACTCCAAGAATATATAATTTTTTTTAAGATTTTATTTATTTATTTGACAGACAGAGATCACTAGTAGGCAGAGAGGCAGGGGGGGGGTGTGGTGGGAAGCAGGGTCCCTGCTGAGCAGAGAGCCCAATGCAGGGCTCCATCCTGGGATCCTGAGATCATGACCTGAGCCAAAGGCAGAAGCTTAATCCTCTGAGCCACCCAGATACCCCAAGATACAATTTTTGATAAATATATTAAATGTATTTCAGGGTAATTCTCAAGTGGAAAAAATTGATAATTGTGTCATTAGTAGACACAAGGTAATTCAAACCATATAAAAGGAACGAGGCCATCTGAAAGGATATAAGTGGAAAAGTAAAAGAGGTTGAAGAGGAGAGCCTTATAGAATACAAAAGTTTAAGGAATTAGCAGATGGGGAATCTGGAGAGAAGTTGGAGAAAGAGCGGCCCAGTAGAACATACCAAGGAAACCAAAAGAAGATTAAGTCAAGAACTAAATTATACTAATGCTAGAGTGGACTAAGTTAAAATAGTTTCCACGAATGAATTTTGCAATGGTGGTTTTGACAAAGATGAGAAGAAAAACAACAACAAAATGTTTAATGGCTTAAGCTGAAAAACAAAGAGGGAGAATTTGGAGACTATTAAAGCAGAGACTGCTTTTTGAACTCTAGTGGGATTAGAAACAAGCACCAAGGAAAATGAGTTAAAAGAATATGTTAAAGAAACACCTAGCAGGGAACGACCACATGATAGGCAAGGTGAATGATTCTGTAAAAATATTCCAAAAGAAAAGAAAGAGAATTGAAAATCTCCCAAGAGGAGAAAACAAAATAATGGGTTGAAGTCTTAGAGGAGATGAGAGCAAACGCAAACCAGAATATGTGAAAAAGTATTTATCTTTAATGTGGTAGGGAGGAATCAGATCTCCCACCGAAACTGGTTAAGAGTGAGTTGAGAACAGTCTGATCACAGACTTGACAAATGCGGAAAGTCGTAGATCAGGGAGCCAGAAAATGTCATCAAAATCTCTGTTGAAGTCAGTTTAGGAATAAGAGAAGAAGCTGACCAATGACATATACAAAGATCTTCAATTAGTAGTAAGATCTTATTTAGCCGGAGACTATATTTGTGAAGGGAGTAAATTGCTAATTTGGATGATTTCCACCTAAACATTGAACAAATGAGCCATGTCCAGGAACTGAACATATAAACATATGGACTGATGACCCACAGTATATTTATTGGATTGATTTAAGGAAAAAACAAAGGGCAAGATAGGTGATGGTATGAGGTGGTGAATGGAATAAAGGATAGATGATGAAAATTAAGCTGGTGAGGAATGTTACGGAATCCAAGAAGCATCTAATGCAACTGATAAAAGGTGGGGGGCAGTACACAGGAGACTGAAAATACTGATAAAGACAGGAGAAGATAATTTGGAAAAGAGAGTAAATTTAAAAGATAGAATATATGGGAATGTATGGTCACAGATAAAATGATGGTTATAACAAGGGCATAGTGATGGAAATTCGTGGTACAAGAAGGCTAGAGATAAAAAGCTACAATATGGGGCCGCCTGGGTGACTCAGTCGTTAAGCGTGTGCCTTCAGCTCAAGTCATGATCCCGGAGTCCTGGGACAGAATCCCGCATCAGGCTGCCTGCTCAGTGGGAAGCCTGCTGCTCCCTCTCCCTCTGCTTGTGTTCTTTCTCTCACTGTGTCTCTTTCTGTAAAATAAATAAATAAAATCTTTATTTTTTAAAAGGTTTTATTTATTTATTTGTCACAGAGAGAGATCACAAGTAGGCAGAGCAGCAGGCAGAGAGAGGGGGAAGCAGTGTCCCTGTTGAGCAGAGAGCCCGATGCGGGCTCAATCCCAGGACCCTGGGATCATGACCTGAGCCGAAGGCAGAGGCTTATTGAGCCACCCAGGTGCCCCAATAAATAAACTCTTTTAAAAATTTTTTTAAAAAAGCTACAATATGAAAACAGACAAATAATTGTATATGGTTTATATGTGGGCCGTTCATCTATATGGAAAAGTATGTAAGAGGAGGTCAGAAGAGATTCTTATCATTAAGTTCTATAGAGGATAAATTGCAGGACTTTTAGGTGAAGATTGTAAAGAGTGACACAAGCTACACTGGCAAGAAACCACGTGTTTTATTTATTTATTTTAAAGACTATATTTATTTATTTGACAGGAAGAGAGAGCACAAGCAGTTGGAGTAGCAGGCAGAAGGAGAGGGAGAAGTAGGCTCCCCACTGAGCAAGGAGCCTGACCCCCAGGTGGGGGGACTGGGGGACCCTCAATCCCAGACCCTAGGATCATAGCCTGAGCTGAAGGCAGTAAATTAAACAACTAAGCCACCCAAGCACCCCAAACCATGCACTTTTAAAGATGGAAGACATTTATATGGGATGAAAAGGAGAGTGGATATTTATGGAAAATTCAACCTCAATTCATTATTCTTGAGCCATGTAGAGAGTGGTAGATTGAGCACTCCAAAAGACTGCAGGGACAAACTAATATTAAAGAAAATTCAGATTCCAATTAAAGACAAAAGGTTGCTGGAGAATGTTTTTGAGGATGTACGGGTGGAGGGTGGGGGGTTGCCCATGGAATGGGGGCTCTGTAGAGAATAGTGGGGAAAAGGATAGAATGAGTCTGGCTGGGCCTAGGAAGAGAAAGAAAACACCAAAACATGGAATTTAGTCTAAGTCAGAGATCAGTAACCCCAGACTGGATGTAACGCTATTGTACTTTAGGCTGCCAAGAAAGTAACTAGATGCAAACTATGATACATGGTGGAATTCATTAGTCTCAATGAATGATAGTAATTTTTTTCAACTACCAGTGGAGACATCAACCTGGGATGTTTAGATAGCTGGCACAGTACACACTTTGAAAACTTTACTGAGGACAGTAAAAAAAAAAAAAAAAAAAAAAAAAAAAAGTTGTTAAGAAATTGTTATGATCTTCCAAAGAAGATCCCAGCTCTCTTGGGCAAGGTTAGTTACTTGCTCGAAGTTCACCTGAATGAGAAATAACAGCTGCTCCAGGGCTGCAGTGGAATAGCAGTCTCTCTTCAGGGAGTTGGCGAGAGCAAGGTTTGATTCCACTGTTAATGAGGGCTAAGCATTCTACTGTGAGGACCAGAAGCATCTTAAAAATGAGAACGAGAAATCAGCCTTGTAGCCCTTTCCTACATTGTCTTAAACTCCTAAAAATAAAAAAAGCTACTGAGAGTCAGACAGAAGACTTTTCAAATGCAAGCAATGAGACAGGAGTTGGTTAAGGGAAAATTTGTTGGAAAATCTGACTTTGAGTTTGATGCCTATTTTTTTTTTCTAGAAATGGCTGGAAGTATCATACTTAGGCAACCATAAACAACATACCTGTGAAGTGTAAAACAGAAAATAGTCTATGGTTTATACATCTGGATTATACATTTATATATCTTTTATACAGAAGATTCTTGACTTAATGATTGCTTGACTTCCAATTTTTTAAGTTCATCATGGTTGAAAGTGGTGTGCATTCAGTAGAAACCACATTTGCATTTCCAGTTTGGGTCTTTTCTCCGGCTCTGGGTATGTAGTAGGATACTCTCTCATGATGCTGGGCATCAGCTGCTACAACTGCATTGACCGATCTGCCACACAACCAAGAGGGTAAGCAACCATTACATGATCAACAGGAGCAACACAAGCATTCTGTATCATTTTGTACCCGTACAACTATTGTTTCCCATTCTCAGTACAACATTCCATAAATTATGTGAGATAGTCACCACTTCATTATAAAACAAGCTTAGTGTGAGATGACTATGCCCAACTGTAGGCTAACATAAGTGTTCTGAGCATGTTTAAGGAGGAGTAGGGTAAGCTATGATGTTCTGTAGGTTAGGCATATTAAATGTACTTTTGACTTATGATATTTTCATCTTATGATGGGCTTATCTGGCTGTAACTTCATTCTAAATTGAGGATGGTCTGTGTTGGAAATAATAGATGCTTTGGAGTAAGGCAAACCTAGATAAAATTTCACAAGCATGACATATTGGCTCACTGATAGTGGAACGTTTATGTCGCAACTTGGATTTTTCAGTTACACACAAAATGTCTGTAAATTATTCAGATAAGTGCCTAGCAGTTTGCCTGCAGTATTACGTGACACAGTGCATTTTAAATACCTCCTAAAATTGGATTTCAAAATGACCAGTAATACAGAGTTTGATCTAACATGCTACAATGTCACAATGCACTATACAACATCCATACCCCTTTTGTATAGCTTCTAATTTTTTAGCTGTGAAAAATGGGAAGTTGGAAAACCACTTTCATGATTATCTTCTCCTTTAAAAGGACTTCCTTCAGGAAAATTTTGATAAGGTTCTCTAATGACATTTTTGAGGAGTTGAAGAATTAGAGATGCTCATATTTTTCACTCACTTAAAAATATAATTTTCAAATAATTATGGATTCACAGGAAGTTGCAAAGATAGCATAAGGATGTTCTGTGTATCTTTCACTCAGGTTCCTCTATATCTTACATATTTGCAGTACAATATCAAAACCCAGGAAATTGATATCAGTGCAATGTGCGTAATATAATTCTGTGACATTTATTGTATATGTAGATTCATGTAACCACTACTGCAGTCAAGATACAAAAGCATTGCATCAGCACAAAGATCTCACTGTCTTACCTCTTTATCCATCACATATCCACCCTCATTACCCTTTCTTCTGGGAACCAGTAACATATTTTCCATCTCTATAATGTTGCCATTTTGAGCATTTCATCTCATGGAATCACACAGTTTGTAACCTTTTTGAGACTGGCTTTTTTCACTCAGCATCAAAGCTTTGAGATCCATCCAGCTTGCAGAGTGTACCAATGATCCATTCCTTTTTGTTGATGTGTAGTATTCCACTCTTTGTTTAACAAATATTGAGAGCCATTTTCATTGTTTGTAGTTTCTAGCTATTACAAATAAAGCTGCTGTAAACAGTTATGCACAGATTTTTTGTGGGGGCATAAGTTTTTGATATTCCAGATAAATACCAAGGAGCTCAATTGATGGTTTGTCAGGCAAGGGTATGTTTCACTTTTTTTTTTTTTTTCCCTAAAGAAACTGATAGCTATTTCCCAGAGCAGCCATGTCATTTTACATTCTAATAAGCAATGCAGAAGAGATTCTGTTTTAGTTCATCCTTGCCAGCATTTGATATTATTGCCATTTTTTTTTCTATTCTTAGCCATTCTGATGGCTAAGTCATATATTTTCATGGTTTTAATTTACATTTCTCTAATGGCTAATGATGTTTAACATCTTTCCATCTGCTTATTTCTCATTCATACCTCTTTGATGAAATGCCTCTTCACGTCCTTTGACCATTTTCTAATTGGATTGTTTATTTTTTAGCTCTTGAGATTTGAATGTTCTTTATATAGTCTAGATGTAAATCTTTTGTCAGATAAGGGGTTGGAAAATATTTTCTCAGTCTCTAGTATGTTTTTTTCCTCCCAATAGGACCCTATGTAAAGCAAATGTTTTTAATTTTAATGAGGTCTAATTTATCAATAATATTTTTTCCATTATGAACTGTGGAATTAGTGACATTCACTTTCTACTTTTCACTACACATTTTAATGTAATGAATTCATCAATTCTTAATGTATTAATCATTAGATACATTCCCATCTCCATAAAATTTGCTGAAAAATGCAAGTTATTTTATCATTATTTGTAATAAAAGTATACTTTTGCTTCAAGTTCAAATTGTCATCATCATAATGATAATAAAGATAGTAGCTCTTATTTTTGACCATCAACCACATGACAGACCAGTAATTTAAGATAACCATACAGTATCAGATCTGATATTTATAGCAATCCTATGAATTATATACTATTATTTATGTCCAAGTTCAACAACTAAAGCTTAGAAGGGTTAAATAAGTATCTTAATCACAATATCGTATGTTAGATCAAGTTTTGACCTGGTTTGTGTATACATAGTCCATGACAAGACAAACTCTTCCAATTGTTCTGTTGCTTTTTCATTTTATTTGTAACTTACATGCCCTGAAAAACCATTCTGTTTTATAACAACTCAGAGTTTCAAAGATTTTTATCCTACAAATTTATCTGATTCCACTGGTGCAGTCATTCAAAACAGTTGGGTTTTAGAAAGGAATAATTTGATTACGAAGTTATGATTGAGTTTGAGTTCATTTCTCTTTGAAAAAAAAAATGAATAGAATGGAACATAGTTGAATAGAGATGATTAAAAATAAGCACATGAATTAAAAATACTCAATTCTCTTCCAAGCATGTTATAAAGGCTATTGTTTTGAATTTTTTAAGAAAAGTTTTTTGAATTATGTTTTATAAGAGAAATAACCTATCAATAAAAATAATAATGTAATTAGTGGCAGGATTAATTTTTTTCTTCAATAAACTTTCCATATAACTCATTCTATTCTATTTGTTATGTGTTTTAACACAAAGAGAAAAAAATTAATACTATAGTTCTTTTGTTTATTTTTCTAGTTTACTTGTATAAGTAAAATAAAAACACCAAAATCCTACTCACAGAGATATAAAAGGAGATACCTGAACTAAAACAAATGATCTTTCCCTCATCACATACTTTTCTCCAAACTGGATCCAATTTATAAATGACTAAATATTTTTTATTTTTTAATGCCTATGCAAGCCTACTTCAGATTCATTTGCCCATTAACTAGCCAATTATATGTTAATTGTATATTAGAAAATGTTTACAGCTTTCTTTCTACTCCACTGGACTTCCCACAAGTGGAATTCCTGTCTCACCTAGAACCAATTTCAGATTCCTGAGTGAGATCTACAACACCGAGGAGGCCTGGTTGAATACCAAGTCTCAACTTTTGCTGTGAATCCATGCCTGATTTGTGACTATATCTGATAAGGAAAAGAGAACCTTTATATAATGTTTATTACTATCTCTTAAAGCTTTAAAAATAACTAAAACTCTAAGTAATTACTCTACTCAATATTTTCTTAGGTCTTCTCTGGGGAAATGTTTAACTGGTAAAGATATACTTTTCACTTACCCAAATCTTATCTTTCGCTACATCTTTCAGTGTGATTTTTCACTACCACCTCTTCCCAATCTGTCCTCTAGAAATTCATCATTACTCATGTTGTCTGTAGTTGCCTGTATTTATTGAACAGTAATAATACAGTTGCCTGTATTTATTGAACAATTTCCCAAGATGAATTTTATCATTTGGAGCATTCTAAATTTATCTTTTTGCATTTTAACATTTATTGAAAACCTACTACAGTAAGCACTTTACTTCAAAAACAAACACATTTGTAGAGCTTCTAAGGTATGTGATTTACTCTGTATAATGACAACTAAGGTGGCTACAACTCTTTTGTCATTTTATGGAAGAAAAGCTGTTTAAGAGATTAAGTGTCTTGATATAAGGAAGAAAAGACAATATGGAATTCCAACTTGGGTCTGTCTGACTCAAAGCCAGTTATCTTTTCACTGCACCACATTGCCAGGATTATACATATTTATTTATTTTTTTTTTTCTGAGTAAAAGAGAAAAGAGCATGCTCATGTGGGATAGGGGTGGGCAGTAGAAGGAGAAGGAGAGAAAGAATCTTCAGCAGACTCCCCACTCAGCATGGACACCCATGTGGGGATTGATCTCATGACCCTGAGATCATGTCTTGAGCCAAAATCAAGAGGCTGACACATAAACACTTAACTGCTAACTGACTAAGCCACCTGGGTGCCCCTGGATAAATCACAGATTTGTTTTGATTAGATAAATTATAGAACAATACTTGTGGTATTATGGCCTCCTGGTGATGTCTACCTTCCACCTACCAATCCAAACTCAAGAAGGTGGACATCACCAGGAGGCCATAATACCACAAGTATTGTTCTATAATTTATCTAATCAAAACAAATCTGTGATTTATCCAGGGGCACCTGGGTTTTACCTTTCTTAAAATGGAGTATGGAAGAAGTGATGGGCTGTCACTTCTAAAATTAGGTTATAAAAAAGACTATGGCTTTTGTCTTAGATGTTTACTCTCACTTTCTTCTGAATTACTTGCTTTTGGAAGGAAATCGCTTTATGTCATGAAGTAGTCCCATAGAGACACCCTCATGAGTCAGTTTAGAAGAAGGCTATTTTGAGCCTGCCAACAGACAACTGAGTGAGGCTGGACGCAGACATTCTCCTACATAAGCCTTGAAATGACTGCAGTACCAGCCAGTATCTTCCCTGACACTTCTTAAAGATCCCGAGTCAGAACCATCCAAGTAAATGAACTTAGAACTTCCAGTTTCTAAGTTTGAGATAATTTGTCTGTAGCAATAAATAATATAATATTTGACTCAAAAATACTTACTGAATGGATGAATGAATGAATGATTATTAGGACTTATTTGAGTACTGTATCTAATCTAATTCTGACACTATTATAGATGGAAAAAAAGAAATAATTCAGCAGAGAATCATAAGTAACTAGGAAATAGTATTATCTAATCTTTGTGATTTGATGGACTACAAATATAATAAAAGTAATTGCACAGAGAATGGGATTAGGTTTAAAAACAAGAAAAGGTTTGAAACAGAAATGATTATAAATGGGTTACTCAAGGAAGCGTTTCAAATTTAGACAGCCTCTCATCTACACAGAATGGCTTAAATCTGATGCCTGAGGGCTAGATTAGATGAGGTGCCTCTCACCCTTTGATATAATGATAATTAGCACTTATTGAGCCCCCATGGGGTATATGTCCCTTCCTAGGTGCTACTTGAAAGCTAGTTTAGACATGATCCTTTGATTTGATACAGAGAATTTTCCATACACATTAATTTTTAAAAATCTTTCCAACTCATTCAATTTGTGACCTCTTGTTTCTCTGAACTTACAGCACAAATTGTCTCCACAACTCATGCGGCAATCACTCATGTACTGGCTTCTGATATTTCTTGAATTGTTGTTTTATTGTTATTTCATTCTTCATGTAAGGAAATATTCTTGACTCATTATTTCTTAATGTGCATCTCTGCATTTTTAGCCACACCAAGCCATGAGGTCAAAGTTACAGGCAGTGAATCTTAACTCTCTTTGATATAATAACCATAGAAATACCCATCTTGCTATGGTACTTTACCTCAAGTGCACCTCTGTCAATACGCTTTTGAAGCCCAGTTCTCCCACTTGTAATTGCCCCTAATCCTTCTGTTGCCCTCATCTACAGACTCCTACGTAGGTCACGCCTCATTCCCAGAAGATTTTGGATTATGGTTCATTGCCATGACTCTCCATGGCCTAAATATTTATGCTGTTGGGAAAATATGATTAAAAACAATATCTTCTCCCTACCCAGGAAACTTCTTTACAAAGGTAGTAGAATAAAACAGTTTTATAAGTGTTCAGCAAGAATGTAATGTGCATCACAGGCGATCTCTGAAGAGATTGCAAGAACAGAAAGAAAGCTCTCCCTTTTATATAACTCAAAACACAACACATTTTCAAGATAAACACTAACTAGTCCTCAAGTAAGAAGACTTGACAGCACTATTTGTCACACATATCTTATTCTAAATTCACCTGGCAATTGCGGTGACCATCTGCGTTAGCTAATTGACTTTATCTGGAGGAAAAACAAACTTCTCATGTCTTTATGACAGGAGAGACTTTTACAACTTGGAGAAAGAAAGACACCCATTGAAGCTAGGCTCCTAACCTCCCACAAATGTTTACATTTCAAAAAGATGATTCCTGTGTCCTTGGAAAAGACATTCCTGGTCATAAATCCAGCAAGAGACTTATGTATTTTCTAAGAAGATTTATATACCTGCCAAAGAGACACAGAAAAAATTACAATTACCAGGTTTCTAAAGTAAATGCTCTAAAAAAGGGGAGAGGGAAGTTTCTTCCCTTATTCTCAGTAGGGAAAATTAGACATCTTATTTTTAATTTTTATTTGTACTAACAGTACAGATAATCTTTCCAATACCTATGAGTCTCTCAGTATGCCCAACTACCTCAGCTCTCCATTCTTGGAGTGACAGCTTAAATCTCATATTTACCTAACTGCAAACTCCACATGATCTCAACATCAAGCATTCCTTTCCTAGCAATCACCTTCAATTTTCAAACTCCCTCCCTCAGAGTACTCCAACTGCAAACATCTCTAGCTCTAGTAGGGCCAATCTCCACCCCATTCTACTCTCTTGTGCCTGATTTTCAAGCTTTGATTCTATGGATTTTCATTAGAACTATTCCAATGCATAAATTCTCAATTCCTTGGCTTTTCATTAGAACTATTCAAATGCATATATTCTCAACTCCTTTATCATCCCTTTTCTCTAGAGGCAGACATCAGCACCTCAGAAGCCAGACCCTCTGTTCTCTTTGTCACCTATATCCATAACAGTTGAACTTGGCAGGAGGGAAACACACAACCATCCTAACTGGTCTCACCTTAAATTCATGACCACCTCTAAAAGAGATGTGGTATTGCCTAGCAATTCTACTGCATGTGTCTAATCCATTCCATCTAATTCATTCCAAGGCAAGCATTTCATACTTGCTTTTCTCTCCTTCAATGACTTTCCCATCTTCAATTTTTTCCTGTTTCCCTTGGGACATGGAAATGATCATTAGAAAACTACCACATGTTCCCACATTTACTAAACAATCTGCATCTGAATGTCCTCTGGTTCCTATAAAAGAGCCTTCAATGTTCCTTTCTAAAGCCGTCAACACAATTTATCCCAAAAATCCATCTCTGCTTGCCTACTCAACACCAACCTAGTGATTTCCCACTCTCTTCTATATTTATGTCAGCATTTAAACTTGCTATAATAAATCTCTACCTTTTAAATTAGAGCAATATACCCACTCCCCCCCCAAAAAAACCCTCTCTTTAAGCCGTATTCTCTTGAGCTGCTTACCTATTTTTTGATCTTCAGTACATTAAACTCTGAGTTATCTACCCTTGTTGTTTCCTGTTCCTCTTGTCTTTTTCTTACCCAAATATATATCATAAGGTGTTTTACCCCCTCACCATTCTAAATAGTACTTGTCAAGGTTATTAATGATTTCACTTTGCAAGATCTCCCCGTTAGCAAGTCTCCAGAATGATCTCCCTGTGGTCATGCCTTTGATTAAAATCCACCAATATCCTGCCACCTCATTCAGAATAAAAGTAAGAGACTTCACAATGACTTACACAGCTCTACATAATATACTTCGCCCCAGATTTCTCACACACATACATAGCAGCCAGTATCCTGCCACTTTTCTCTCTGCCTTCATCCTCTACTTCTCTCTGACTCATTCTAATTTAGCCACAATGATTTTCTTGATTTTTTTCCCCCACACACATTGAGTAAGCTCCTGTATCAGGGCATCTGCATTTTGTACAGTTTCTATTTAGAATATAGTTCCTCTACATATCTATAGTATTTATTACCATACTTCCTTAAGGCCTCTGCTTAAATTTGATCTTAACATCTTCCTGAGTATTCTAAATAAAAACAGCAACAGCCACCTTCTCTTTCCCCTTCCTGGTACTCCGGCTCCTCTACATTCTGATATCAAGTGTGTGTCTCCTGCTGTGTGCCACCTACATTGGAATGGAAGTACTATTGGGCATAGACTTTGCTTCCTCTTCTCCCTCCCCTGTCTTGATCTGTCTTCCAAGAACACTCCCTGGCATTGTGTGCGTATACAATAATTGTATGATAAATTAACTCATATTTAACATTTATAATAAGATCTTGTACTCTATGTGTTATCTAGTTATTTTCTTCCCCTAACAATCAAATAGTACAAAAACTATTATTTCTAGGAATCTCTAGGCTTTTTTTTTTAAAGATTTTATTTATTTGACAGAGAGAGATCACAAGTAGGCAGAGAAGCAGGCAGAGAGAGGAAGGGAAGCAGGCTCCCTGCTGAGCAGAGAGCCCAATGCAGGGCTTGATCTCAGGACCCTGAGACCATGACCTGAGCTGAAGGCAGAAGCTTAACCCACTGAGCCACCCAGGCGCCCCAAGGCTTTTTAACATTAGTAGAGATACTTGTTTATCAACATTCACTTAGAATATATAAGGCACAATCATTATTATTGAAGGCACAGTCATTACCTGATATTTTTCATTATGTCTCACATTATCTGTCACTAGATTTTTACTCATTGTGCTCAATAGGATATGGTAATTTTGGTTTTAATTGCCTAATTAGTTTCTTTTATTAATTTAGCGTGAATATAACTAGAAAATTAGCAGATCATTCCTTAAAACATCATTTGCTATATTTCCCACAGGTCAAGTACTGTAATGGTTCTGTTAAGATATTTTTGTCCTGGTTACCATCTTCCCCAATAGGTCTTACTCTTTTATATTCAAAGCTATCTCTCATTGTTTTTCAACGTTCTTCTGGCAATCTAGGTAAACTACTTTCCTCTGTGTCCTCCATATACCGTGCCTACCAACTCCATCACCCCATATACTCTCAGAACTAACCACACTTCCCAGCACCCAGAACTAACCACACTTCCCTCATACAGGCCCATGTCCTCTGCATCCTTCAAAGTGCAGGTAATGTTTCTGTGACTTTACCTGTTTACATCCATTCCATCCTTCAAACAGTAGTTGCCCTTACAGTTAGTATGTCTACAGCAGTAATACTTGTCTTTATTTTTTCTGTAATTGTAGAATTATATATACAAATATTGGCTCTCTCTCTGGAGAGTCACCATGTTGAACTTTTCCACTGAAACAAATACCACACTAAAACATTGTAAAAGCTTAATCATTTGACTAAGTTATGATTAAAATGTTGTAGCTAAATTATAGTAATTACCTGAATGATAATTTAAAGCAAATCTTACTCCAATCTATAAAATAATTTTTATTGAGGTTTTTCAGGTTGATTCCTATTTTTAGCTAGAGCAACAAATGAGAAAAATGGGAACAAAATTTCTTCTCCTTCCAAATTAAGTCAGATACTCCCCCTATCCCCTAGAAGTGGCGAACTTGTCATGTGACATTTCTTGATAATCCAACCCAGTTTATGTAGCAAATGATTATGTAAAAAAATAAAATAAAATAAGTAAGGATTACTGAATTTTTTGTCTTATAAAGAATTCTGTAGAATTTCTCTACCTTTCCTCATGACATAAAAAAGGAATGACTCTTTTGAAGCCTAGTTGTTGAGAAACTAAAGAAATGTATAAAATGGAGACACAAGTATTTCAACTGTTGGGTCCCCCAAAAATGGGTAGCCCAATAATGGGTCCGTGATTAAAGGAGCGAGACTGATACAAAGGGAAAGTCAAGCAAAGCTTTATTTCTCGCCAAGCATCAAGAATTAAACTGACCATCAAACAGACTTACAGAGGAGGACGCCCCCTGCTTTCCAGACTAACTTTTATAGAGCAAAGGCCATGTGGTTGGGCCTGGCCATACACAGGTGGCTAACTGAATTACAATTCACCCCACAGTAGCCATGGAAACTAGCCCATCACCTTGATAGCTAGGAGACTGTGTGTGCCCCCACTGATTGAATACCTCCACCTGGCCTGGCCCACCCTTGTACTTGGACTTTGTTACAGGGACTGGTTTCCGGGACTTGTTGTTGTTGTTGTTTTAGATTTCATTTATTTATTTGACAGAGATCTCAAGTAGGCAGAGAAGCAGAGAGAGAGAGAGAGAGAGAAAAGGAAGCAGGCTCCCTGCCGAGCAGACAGCCCGATGCGGGGCTCTATCCCATGACCCTGGATCATGACCCGAGCTGAAGACAGAGGCCTCAACCCACAGGGCCACCCAGGTGCCCCTGGGACTTGTTTTTAAGTAAGTTCCCATGAGGGGGGCAAAGTCAATTTAAGTTTTACAACAAAATGGCAGTTCAACTGGGGTGGGGCTGCTCTGGCTGAATAGGCCCTTACACAACCAAATCTCACGGGTCTGGTGTGGTCATGATAGTAAGGCATTTATTTATATGAGTGTTTATAAGAGCTTAATATTTGAATTTTGGAACTTGTGGATACATAAAAACATAACAAGTGATATGTTCTTCTTGACTAAAATTGGGGAAGAGTACAGAGGCCTTACTGATGGGTGGATGGAGAAAACCAGAATGGGGTAAGTCTATACTCCTTGTTTTTAGCATGGCAAGGACAGCTGAGATCCGCATAGACAGATGGACACAGCAGACATTAGGTAGGGTTGGGCCCTACAGAAATGATAGAAGTCAGGCTTAAGGAGACTTGTAGGTAGTTAGAGAAAGAGCATAGAATTCATGTAGGGACTTTTGCAGTGTGTAAGTCCTCATGACAAGTTTTGAAGACTGCTACTTAAGCCTCATGAGAAAACAACACCACCACCAAAAAACATTTAAACGACTATTACAAAAGAGCATTAGCAGTCAGCCATTGAGCTTCATAAGAGGAGGAACTAATAAAACATGATTTGAGTAAGTAATTTTCATTTACTGAAACTTTAAAAATAATTTTAATATATTTGCAAGTCTGCTTGGTGCAAAGTAATTTTTAACACAACATGAAAGCAGTTAGAGTCAACTTTTTTTTTTTTTTCACTTTAGGAAAGACTGATGCTAAGACTAATATGCTTAAGAAGCTAAGAGAATATTCTATAAGTATTTGAAAGTAGAATAATGACTCCACTTACTTTACTTTTATATATTTGTATTTTTATTTCTATGAGGTAAAGATACATACTAAATTCATATTAAAGGAACGACAACAATAAAAATGAAAAAGATTACCAACTAAGATTCTCTTAGTAATATTTATAACTTTATGGTAAATTTAGAAGTCCTAAAATAATAATACACAGTGATTTCATAATAAAATATAATAAAATGTTATGGCATCTAACCTGAATCATAAATGATCTTTAATTTAATCTAACAGTTGGCTTGCCATTCTCTCAAATATAAATTATCTATGTGGGTTTGGTTAAGGTTTGGTTCATTTCAGAGAGATATCCTCAGCATCAATCTAAATTGGATAGATTCTAGCCAAGATTTTACCAGGGATGCGGGAAAGAAAGTTCAAAAAAGAAAATGAATAGAAATAATCCATCGCCTCTATCATCACATATTGACTCATAAGAAAACCAGTCTCCTGGAAATTACTCTTGCACCTTGACAATAAGCAGTGAAGCTCAGTTGTTATATTATTACCTATTCTTAAATGTTTTCACCTTGATAATTTCACTTATTTGCTAAAACCAAACTTTGCAGAAAAGTATAACATTTTCTGAGGCTGCCATTCTTTCAAGACTGATTAAATCTATAGTTGACTGCTTCAGGATGAGATTCAGTATTCCTTTTAAGCAATTAATTGATTTCTTGATACATATTCTTCTTGCACAACACAAAGAAGATTTCACTTCTTGTCACATCCTCCCACTGAAGGGGTGATACATGTCTCAGAGATGTTTTGTGTATGGGAAGGTGCGTCGTCTCCTAGCTATTTTCCCAGTCTTATAGCATACATAAGGATGAGGATCACACTACTGCTTCTGAAATACTTAGATCCAAAGTGGTCCTGGCTGTCTTTTATGCTGCAAAGCCAGCCAGCTACTGTGCTGATAGTCCTATCATGGTCTGTCAATAGCCTTGTTCAGTATCAGATCAAAGGCTGCTGAAGTAGTACCTAAATTAGATTAGCTATTTTGCCTTTGTCATCATCAAAACCATTTGGCTTCAAGCAGTTTTGTGGAGTAGAGTAATTTAAATCTCCCTCTTTCTCTCTCTCTGTCTCTTGTCTTTCGTGATAGCTTGTAACAGCAGAGTTTCCATGTATTACATAAGCCATTTGGATCTTCCTATGTGATCTCCATCAGGACTCCAACAGTTTTCTGGAGAAAAAGCTTATTGTCTTATCCTACATTTTCATAAGGGCATATGGGCAGTTTGATGGCTGTCATGGCCAAGACCATATTTTTTTTTTACAAGAAAGAAGCAACATGCATAGTTCAAGGAGACTGCTAGCTGACTATTTGAAAGAATCTGTAATGTCCAAGCATTGTTTGTTTCATTTTGCTTTGTTTTGGAGAGGCTTATCTTTGCCTGGATAAAATAATAATAATAATGACAATAATAATAGTCATAATAATAATAATAAATTATAATATGGCAGCATACAAGGATAGTTGCTCAAAACTGAATGGGGCCACAATAGAATGGTCACGTCGAATTCGAAAATGATTCTGACAAGTTTCCACCAATACTGATGCAATCAGGTGGTGCTGGAGTTATCTGGGCAAGCACGACAATGTCAAAAGTGCTTAACTGTTTCAGAAAGCAGGAGAGGGGCTCTCTATAATGGTTTCTCCCGTTAGTATAGTGTTCAGTTTCCCTAATGGAAACTTACTTATACATCCAAAGACTTAGATTCCTTTCTCTCAAATGCACCAGGAAGCAAAAGTTTATGATTTGGAAAAAAAAAAAAAAAAGATGAGGAAGTTAAAATCTGTAGTTTAATTTTGGATACAGCCTCATAAAGGGATTAGTGGGTGGGTGGGGAGGCTGTGCGGAAAAGAACACTTTTAGAACCATTATTCCCAAGTACACTAGCTCCATATGGGGAGCCTGGAAGCTGGATTAAATTAGATATTGTTTGAGAAGATGGACATTACAGCACTTCTACCTTTCCAATCTCATGTTTAGAAGGGGCCTCCAGGCCCCAGCAGTAAGCAAAGAGCAGAAGAGCTAAGCGCCCTCACTTTTGACCTTTTTGATTTAGTACACTTGTCCTGCCCCAGTTTATACTGTTCATTTCGTCTGTCTCCCTCCTCTAGATTCTAGAAAAGACGCCATCTTGCAAATACTTGAGAGTGTGGTCTGAGGTACGAGATGCCAGGAAAATGCATCTGCATCTTGTTCACTTCTGCATGTCAGTGCCTAGCACAAAAAAGATACTCAAAAACGGCTCACAGAATAACAAGAACTATTTCCCATCCATTTTTAAAGTCTGTTAATAACTTCAGTAGTACTCAGCTTTCCTATCATGTACACTGAAAATATTAGTGGTCATATTTTGTGAGTGATTTCAAGAGCTAATTGGGATAATGCATATCAGCACATTTGAATTCTAAGGCTTGAAAGATACATAAAGGGCTATATATTTGAAAGATGTATTCAGGTGGTGAATATTTTGAAAATTAATATTGATTTTTCCTGAAGTATCCTGTATGCCAAATGATTTTTTTTAAATAGCTTCAAGTTCAGTATTTGCTTGGTTATTTTCTTTTCAACAAACTAACCAGAAGAGGGAAATATTTGTAAGAACTTCTAATTGAAAATCAAGGACTCTCATTTTAAACTCAAAGTTTAATGATCCCGTCATATCTGGATATTTATTAATTATTAAATTCCTACATCTTCCTCATCACGCCTTTTTCTTCCCCAAACAAACACAGTCAAGTATTAGGATCATTGAACACTGACTTATTAACATGAGATACCTCCCAATGGTGAGTCAGGGCTATCAATCAATTATCATGAACAACTGAAGAAAAACTTTGAAATATGACAAAATACAGTTAGACTTAAGGAATTAAGTTAGGTCAATCAATCTTGGGACAGATGGATTATTTAGTGAAATAGCTCTTAATAGTAGCAGATATTCTAACTAGACATGTCTCTGAAGGCAAGGGAAACAAAAGCAAAAATGAACTATTGGGATTTCATCAAAATAACAAACTTCTTTCTGCACAGTGAAGGAAACAATCAACAAAACAAAAAGGCAACTCACAGAATGGGAGAAGATACTTGCAAATGACATATCAGATAAAGGGTTAGTACCCAAAATCTATAAAGAACTCCTCAAACTCAATACCCCAAAAACAAATAATCCAGTTAAATGGGCAGAAGACATGAATAAATATCTTTCCAAAGAAGATGCCTAATGGCTAACAACACGTGAAAAGATGTTCAACTCCCTAATCATCAAAGAAATACAAATCAAAGCTATAATCAGATACCTCCTCATACCTGTCAGAATGGCTAAAATTAACAACTTGGAAAATAACAGATGTTGGCAAGGATGCAGAGAAAGGGGAGCCTACTTATATTGTCAGTGGGAATGCAAAGTGGTGTAGCTACTGTAGAAAACTGTATGGAGTTTCCTCAAAAAGTTAAAAATAGAACCACTCTATAATCCACAGTAGTTGCACTACTAGGTATTTACCCAAAGGATACAAAAATACTGATTCAAAGGGGCACATGCACCCCAATATTTATAGCAGCCCTATCAACAAGAGCCAAATTATGGAAAACCCCAAATGTGCACGGACTGATGAATGAATAAAGAAGGTGTGGTATATATATACAAAGGAATATTACTTGGAGATAAAAAAAAGAATGAAATGTGGATGAAGCTAGAGTATATTATGCTAAGCGAAGTAAGTCAGAGAAAGACAAATATCAAATGATCTCATTCTTATGTGGAATTTAAGAAACAAAACAGATGAATATAGGGGAAAGGAAAAAGAAAACAAAGAGAGAGGTGCAAACCATAAGAGAATCTTAACTATAGGAACAAACTGAGGGTTGCCTGAGGAGAGATGGGTGGAGGGGAAGGGCTGCATGGGTGATGGGTTAAAGGAGGGCACTTGTGATAAACACTGGGTGTTAAATGTAAGTGATGAATCACTAAACTCTACTCTTAAAACTAATATTACACTGTATGTTAACCAAGTGAAAATTAAATAAAAACTGGAAAAAGAATAGAAATAGTAACAGGATATAAAAATAAGGATCACAGTTATTTCCTCAAAATCCATCCTAAGTTCCTTATCATTGGATTTGGTTGCGGGTGAGGAAGAAGAAGCAGGAACATTTTTCACTGGTGACATACCAGCATTCGAACTTGCATTGCTTGTTTCTTTAAAAGCACCTCTCTCATGTCAAACTTGGGAGAAGCCTTTTCTGGCCAAAATTTAGGTGAGGGGAAAGAGAGGAGCGCGTAGTTTAAATTTGCTCATCATGATCCTTTCAAACACATTGTCTATGTCAAGATACCTTTTTTCTTATTTGAGAACTTAGTTCTTCTCAAGTCAAAGTTTAAATGGGGGAAGACGCATTTCCTCTTTTCAGTTAAGAAATCTCCCTTTTAAGGGAAGAGATGTTACATAGTTTTATTTCTTCATGAATAAAGAGAAAGCCAATTTAAACAAGAAACACTGAAAAAAATTAGTATTTTTAAAATATTATCTAGCTATATCTGAAACTGGAACTGAGAAAAAAAATCTGGCAAAGTTTTATCCTCAAGAAATGCTTACTGAATTGAATTAAAATATGTGCGATAAACATTGTAGAATAAAATCTATTTAAAAATCCTTGCTGGTTGATATCACATTGCATTGATGTGCTCTCTCTTCTAAACGTATTAAATAAGAGTGAATATAAAGGTTCCTATACTAAGTATGGATTTTGCTCCCTGAATAATGAAGTAGGTAAGGAATTCATAAATTGCTGAGTATAAATTACTACTGCCGAATGCTTCCGTTGCCTCATATTTTTCCTTTAAGGAAGATTTAATTCTACTTACTGAACATAAGTTTTTCATGCATAAGAACTTGGAAAGTACTTTCCACAATTTCTTGTATATTACAATTGTCATTTGTTTATAATTACCCTCTTCTGTGAAAAATAAGAATCACAAATAAGCAGAGATTAAGGCATAAGGATTTTTTTTGCATTCATGACATCACAAAATGTAAACTGGATCAAGCAAATATATATTGTTTTTCTGAGACTTTCATTCAGATTTCAAAGTTATTGTCCAAATTGCCATTATATCCATATGGAAAATGTTGAATGTATATATTTGTGCGTTGAAGTAAATTTGCCATTTCACCTTGAAACTATTCCCTCACTTAATGTATTTTGGTTTCCTAGGGCTGTTGTAACAAGTACCACAAACGGGGTGGCTTAAACAACAGAAATTTATTGTCACAGTTCTAAAGGCTCCCAAATTGAGTGGATGGCAAGGGTTGGGATTGTTCCATGCCTCTCTCCTTGGTTTGTAGGTAGCTTCTTCTCCCTGTGCCTCTTTACATTGTTTTCCCTTGATTTGTGTCTGTCTCTGGGTTCAAATTTCTCCTTCTATGTTTATATCAATCATACTGGATTATAGCTTATTCTAATGACCTTATTATTGACTATTATATCTGCAATGACCCAGTTTCCAAATAAGTTCATATTCTCAGCTACTGGGAGTTAAGGTATTCACAATGAACTTTGGAGGGGAGTACAAGATTGAACCCAGAGCTCTCACATAGCTTTTGGCAGGAGACCTCATTTCCTTCCTGAGTGTTGCCAGGAGGCCTTAATTCCTTATAACATGGGCTTCTCCATAGAGGTAGCTGGCAACTCATTAGAATTTTTAAATGTTTTAAAAATATAGCAGATTGCAAAATCTATATTCCAAAAACATCACTTTCTTCCGTGTATATCACTAAAAATACCATACAATGTTTCTAGAATTTGTAAACTGTTTTCATAAGATTGCTTTAACTTCAGTGGTATTACTAGGCATTATTCTTTTTATTATAGCAGCAAAATTATTAAAAAAAAATTAAATTATTTAATCATGATGATTAATATTATTCAGATTCAGTTAAGTGCCTAAAACTAGAGAGACTTTGGAAATAACAAATGTGAGAGGGGAAAAGAAAAGAAATTAGACTAAATATCTGATAATAAAGCAATGTCTCAATTTAAAAGATGTTTTTACTGATTCTAATTTGTCTTAACATAAAAATAACCATTTTAGAAGAACAAAACCCAGATTCTGTGAGATTTTCTTGGATGGTAACTAATTATTTAGTGTCAGTATTTTACTTTCAGTTAAAAATCCCTGTAATTAGTTTTGAGGTAGAACAAAATCCCATTTCAAGCAACTACTATTGTTTTGATAAATTTAAGATTGTTCTAGAATTTAATTTTCAAGTAGAAATCAATTATTTATAAATCCTCTCACCACAGAAAATGTCAACTTCTAGTGTGTCTAAAGATAAGGAGGTAAAGTAGATATCTTACAATAGCACTTAAAATGGAGCCAAATGTCTTCTTTACCTCGATGATTTAAACCTGGCAACAGAGTACAGTTTAATGGGCTCAGCAGAAAAATCCCACAGTGTATGTATTTATGTCTCTATTTCTTCTTTTATGATGAGTTTTGAAATGATAAACTTTAATTTGATATCCTCGATATCCTCCCCTAAGAAACAGAGATATTTGCAGCCAGAAAGAAGCCATTACTAATAACCATAAAGCACTGGAATTAAAACTTAAATTATGATTTAGAGCCCACAAAAGCAATTTTAAAGTGTAAATGTAAAGTGTTAATATTGATTTATATATTCTCACTTGATATCAAACCAAATTAAACCGAAACAAATTAAGTAACTGACAAATTACTTTAAAAAACGATTTGACAATAAAAAATAACAGTATACTTATAAAGAATTCATAAGTATATATTTAAATTCTGGATTACAAAAAAGGAAAATGTCATTTAAAAATTTAATGTTAGGGCACCTGGTTGGTTGGCCCAGTCGGCCGAACATCTGACTCTTGGTTTTGGCTCAGGTCATGATCTCAGCGTTGTAACATTGAGCCCTGTGTTAGGCTCCATGCTCACTGGGGAGTCTGCTTGAGGATTTCCTCCCACTATCCCTCTCATGCTCTCTCTCTCAAATAAATAAAATAAATAAATAAATAATAAAATAGATAAAATAAATAAAATCTTTTTAAAAAACTTTAATGTTAAACTGAAAATCCATCAACATTTTTGAGTAATTATTCAGTGTAAAACAGTGAATAATGGCAAATACAATCTTCTAATGTTACCTAATAATTTTCCTCTATTAATCCGGTTGATATTATCTCCTTATTCTCTCAAAAGAATTGAACTTTCTATGAAGATTAATGCAGCATGTGGAAGACATTATTACTTTGAGCTCCAGAAATTCCCAGTGGCAAAGCGTATTAAATCATAATGCCCACACACTGCCTTTTCAGTTCTCCTGACATGTTAGGCTTCCAGGCTCCCTAAATTCAGCAGTGAAATTATGATGTGACTCTGTGTCCAAAATTTGATTGGAATAGGAGCATATTTGTATTTGAAGAAAAATATATTGTAACTGCTATATGAAAATTATTGCAATTTAATTTTCTTATTTTATTTTATTTTATTTTTTAAAAAATTTATTTATTTATTTGACAGAGGGAGAGAGACATCACAAGTAGGCAGAGAAGCAGGCAGAGGGGGAGGGGGAAGTAGATTCCCTGCTGAGCAGAGAGCCTGATGCAGGGCTCAATCCCAGAACCCTGGGATCATGACCCGAGCTAAAGGCAGAGACTTAACCCACTGAGCCACGTAGGCGCCCCTGCAATTTTATTATTAATACTGCATCAGAAGATTTCCATGGAAACATCTAAACATCATTTTAAAAGTCATGAGGAAATGCACTGAACTTTACATTTCCTATTTTCATGTATCCTTTGGGGTCTTAAATCTCCTTTATTTTTACCATATATTGTTAACAATTTACATGCTAATATGTTCCTAGCTAAAAAAAAATACTTGTATTTCTCAGTTAATACCACTTTGACTTAATTCTTGATAGCACATCCGATTTATGTATGAGTAAAAGTGTATATGGTTTATACAGGGTTTATATCTTCTAAGCAATTAATTCTCAAAGTGATATCTCATAATCTTTCGCTATGCCTTAACTGACAACACTACTCAACAAGCCAAGTAAATGTTTTCTCTCCAAAGATCCCAGATATTTACTCTACTATGTGTGTGTTTGTTTCTGTTTTCTTTTTTCCTTTTTTTTTCAGTTTGCTATAACATCTTGAGAGTGGGAACCGAAACGTAGGAGTGAAAAGCCAGAAAAGAATTTGAGATGTGTCATGATGGCGAAAGAGCCATATGTTCAGAGGTTGGAGAGAACTTTTAAACAGTAAAATTTAGGATATGACTTTAAGTTTCATAATTTTAATCCCACTTATTTATTTTTTAGCTTCTTGGTTTATAAAAGGAAATTTCATAATGACTCTTAACTACTTAGAAACAGGTACTCTACCCTATGGTACCAGGGGGAGAGGCAGGGGGTGAGAAGTGAAAAAATCTAAATTGACAGAAAAGATCATGGATGTCCTGTCTAGGTCACCCTAACAGGATATCTCCTTCTTTCATTGTTTTTGAGCTATTTTACAAACTTTATAAGTATAGACACTGATAACAAGGCAAATGATTCTTCTCTGTAGAAATTATTTTTACCAGCAAAATTTATGATTGCTTCCCTAAAGATAAACCCATTTTAACTCACTGAGCCACCCAGGTGCCCCAAGATAAACGCATTTTAAATTTATATACAAATTTACCTCATTTGCACAACTGTGTGTGTTTCTTTTAATTTTCTTTGAACCAGCTGTAATGGCTTACTGGTTTCCTTATTCATTAGCTATGTAAACTCTTTGATATGTATTTATTTTTTAAAATTATTGCATATTATTTCTGTAAATCATCTACCAAGATGACTGATGAGATCCTGACTGGAGTCTAAACCAAGAGTTGGGACTCAACCAACTCAGGTGACTCAGGTGACCCTAAAGATAATGTTCTGATCTTGAAGTCAAATCCTGAAATGTAATTTAATAAGGATGATAAGCTAAATTAGTTAATTGATAATTATTGGATATGTAGAAGTATGATAGGATACCAAAAAAGTTGATTAGAGAGCATAATTTTAAGTCTATATAATTTTGCTTTTTTTAAATATGCTATAGAGAGGCTATTGCTTTGGATTGTGATAATGAATATGTTCAGTATTCATTTTGAGAAGTTGTGTAAGGGATAGGTGTGATTATGGAAAGTTGTATTTTGTACATTAGTAAGCTCCACTAGTGTGCTAAAATTCTCGTGTGTGATAGTTCTTAATTATCCACCTCCCATTCTTTTCTCTATGAAATACAAGAAGGCATGACTTTGATGAAGGAAAAGAGTGTGTATGGATAGGATCAGATACTGGGAAGGCTCTTAGGGAAAAGTGGCGATTTCAAGACAGTCGAGAAACTACAGCAAAAGAGGATTAAAGAGTCAACCAAGTAGCTGAAAAAAGGGCAAATTCATGACATCCAGGAGTGCAAGAATCCTAGAAGCAGAGCCAACATTCCACTAGCATGGGATCCTACCAAGTAAAGACAACTACTACATATCAGAATTGGGAGGCGCTCTGCAGTGGGAAAAGAGCAGGAACAGCAATCACAGCACTGAGTTTGGTACTGGCTTTACCCTTCTGTAGATATGTCCTGAGTCACAACCTTGAGCAGGGCTTGTCATTTGATGTTAGAGTTTGATAAAATGTTATTTCAAAAAGACTATTGTTAATTTTTTTTAAGATTTTATTTATTTATTTGACAGAGAGAGATCACAAGTAGGCAGAGAGGCAGGCAGAGAGGCAGGCAGAGAGAGAGGAGGAAGCAGGCTCCCCGCTGAGCAGAGAGCCCGATGTGGGACTCGATCCCAGGATCCTGAGATCATGACCTGAGCCGAAGGCAGCGGCTTAACTAACTGAGCCACCCAGGCGCCCCGACTATTGTTAATTTTTTTTTTTTTTATTTCCAGCATAACAGTATTCATTATTTTTGCACCACACCCCGTGCTCTATGCAATCCGTTCCCTCTATATAATACCCACCACCTGGTACCCCAACCTCCCACCCCCCGTCCCTTCAAAACCCTCAGATTGTTTTTCAGAGTTAATTTTTTAAAATTGTTTTAAAAAGGTAAATATTTCAAATGCTCATTGCTCTCCCAATATTTGCATTTCGTAAGTGCAAATACAGAAAATGTCCGTTTTTCAATGTTAGCCTGTAAACATTGTTTTCACTTTTTAATCTACATTAGGAATATAAGGCTGGAAAAAAAAGGAATATAGGGCTGAGTTAACTTTGTTGCTACTCAAGAGGCATTAAAATATGAGTCACATTATCCTGCTTATACAAAGGCTCAATATATCTTTACCTCAGATTTTCATCCTATTCTTGTGTTGAAAAAATCTAAAAAACTATTTTATATAACCACTGCTATACCTGATCTAATCCATTAACTATTAATTCTTCCCTTTCATTTTCAAGGTATGTACATAATATCTGGAATAAATTTTAGAACAGAACAAATTATTTTTTATATGCTATTCACAACAGAGAAAGACTTAAAATAAGTTTCATGGTATATCAGATTTCTGGAGTTTCTTTCGTTTTATTAGAAGATGTAGATATTTTCTTCATCATGTATTATTCCTCAAATACGACTGTGCTGCTGAGTCAAAATACAGATATAAATGCTCAGAATAATACATACTTAGTTTCTGCTAGAGTAAGTGAAATTATTCAGTGATAAAATACCACCAAACGCAAAGATAAATTTCTTCTTTGTATGTGTCACACATAAATGTTAAAGCCGTTATTCTTCTGAATTTAGCTATAAATATGAAAAGACTATAGAGATGTCCACTTAGAATTTTTAAAACATTTACATACTCTGTTATCTACTACAACCCTGAAGGGTTTTATTGATTTCAGTACTTTGGCCTGATTCAGGAATAACATGCTTTTGGATTTTTCACAGGCCAAAGAATCATACAAATTCAACATTTAAGACACATTTAAAATGTAAACGCCAGTCTTCTTTCCTTGACAAATCTAATTAGTTCTATCCTTCTCTATGGTGATACCAGGAGAACTAGAAGCCTGAAAGTCATCCTTCAACCACCCGCCATGGGTCATGGGACTATATAAATTTTACTACATTAATATGTACTGGAACTGGCCTGTTGTTTGAAAATTCCCACTGTCATTGCTAAATATAGTTCCTCATTTTCTCTTTTTTGCACCATTGCTCTAATCTCTCAAAAGCTTCATCAAAGATTACACACTCTGGTATAGTCTCCACAGGGCTGTCAGGAAGGGTTTTTGGTTTTTTGGGGGGGTTTGGTTTGATTTGGTTTCAACGGTCATCAGATGCTTTCCTTCCCCAAATAAAACCCTCCAATGACTGTTTTCTTGAAGAATAAAGCTCAGCACATGTACACACGGTCCTGACTTGGCTGGACCCTGTTTCCCTCTTGCCTATGTACTTTAGCAGGTAGAGCTGGGCAAACTACCAAATACTATTAGACCCTGTTTATGCCTATATGGTAGGGATACAAGATCCTATAGCACCTATTAATTCCATATTTATGGCTTCCCTAGAATATACACTTTTCCAAGATAGACAGTACATATTTATTCAATTTTGAGTCCCATGATAATGGCATGGGATCTTCTAAAATATTCTCAATAAATGAATGATTTATTATTCACATAAATGAATGACAGAATTCTCTGGGACATTTTTCATTCAATCTGGGGAGCTGTTCCAGTTTTGTAGCTATTAAGTTGTTGCAAAACACATGATCAAAACACATGGTAGACTGACCAAGAGCCATACCTGTGCCTTCAGGCTGCTAAATTAACATTCCTCTAGAACATCACAGCACCCAGATGCTATGGGACTATTTGATGGAAAAAAAAAAAGTAAGTGCAAAAGAGACTGACTTTCAGAAATCTTTAGAGAATACTCCTGAAGATATACCATGTTTCTGTGTATATTAACATTAATGTCTGTAAAATGAGAAATCTATCTTAACTCATCTTACATAAGGAAACGTGTCAATTTTTTAAAAATTTGGAGGGAGATAGTGTACGCTGTAAGAAGTCATGAAAATATTCCAACATTGTACCCAATGCATGTGAAATTTCTTGATAGAAGCTAGATCTGTGTGAATAATTTACATTCACCTAATAATTTACATTCACATTTACATAATCTGTTTATTAGTCTTCTTCCCTCTTCCCATCTCAAACTGAGTATCTTATGGGAAATAAGATTCTTTAAAAAGTGTATATTAGAGGGCACGTGGCTGACATGTGACTCTTGATCTAAGAGTTGGAGCCCCACCTTGGGTGTAGAGATTACTTAAAAATAAAATCTTTTAAAAAAGCATATATTAGTATTGGAAGTTATACATATATGCCTTCTCCCTAAAGCAGGCTGGATGAAACAGATGGGTAGATTGGAGATAAAAATGGAGATAGAGATATACAGATATTTTCTTATAAGACAGGAATATTTAGGGGAATGAGCACTTCCTTTAAGATAAAAATAGAATATCCACCCTCCACACATAGCTACTACATAGTGCTAGTTATAAATTAGTATTCCAAAAGCCTATTTAAAGCCTCTAACAATTTTAAAAACTTAGACATAATATATCACCATCCCTTCATCTTCAACACAATTTTAATAGAAGCAATTTGCTTAAAATAATTGTTTATATTTATAGGTTTCAACCTAAATATTCAGCTAAACATGCTACCAAGTTCATGGTTGTTTAAAATGTGCCGGATGTTAATATTCTAAATCCAGAGTGAAGGTTATTGTATTTTTTTATTAATCTATTCATAATGCCAGTGGAAAAAAGGGTTATATGATCAGCTTGTGGAATTATTATGATTTAGAATCAGCATTTTAGTAATGAAATAGAACTTAGATATCGACTAGTCTTATATTTTTGTGTGCGTATGGAAGAGTAAGACCCACAGAAATTAAATATACTGTCCAAAAGTCATACCGTTGATTTAAAAATATGGCAGAGAATGGACCTCTAACTTTAGTTACCCAGAACTGAAATATTTATTTCTGATCTCGCATGCATGCAGCATTTTTCTGGGTATTTACTTCAGATAAGTGTGTTTAAGGTCAACAGTTTAGCAAGTTTTAAATAAAATGGGTTTGTGTTAGTCAGGTTCATTCAGGGGATAGACATCAGTCAAAAAATTGAGCAGGGAAAGTTTAATATAAAGAATTATTAACAGAGGAGTGGAAGGACATAGAATTGGGTAATGAGAATCAAAGACAATTCTAAAGGATACAGGAATAGTTGAAATGAGGGATAATCAGTTTTTTTTGAAGTGGATAGAGCCCAGGATTCATACCTCACTGGAACTGGCATTGTCTTGGCTCATTGGATAGGAAGTCTATTAAGTGCCTCAATTTAGCTATTTTTGCACAAATTTTGGTATCTTTGATATCTTGTATTCTCATTTTCCTGTTTTATGTTTTTATTTTCTAATTTCTCTTGTGGTTACCTATTTGGTGCACCGTGTTTAGTTTTCAAATATTTAAGTATTTTCCAGATATTTTCCTGTAATTGAGTTATATTGAGTTTCATAGCACTATAAATTTTTGTGTTATTATTGCCCTACATTTGACTAGTACAGATGTTATAGGTAATAAATTGTTATTATTTTTATCTTAAACTTTCAATTACATTTTAAAGTGGTTTCAAAAATTAAAGAAAATGTCTGCTACACTTATCTATATAATCACCATTTCCATTGCTTTTCTCTTTTATATACATCTAATTTCTATCTTCTAACATATGCCTTATGACTTCTATAATATGCTGAAAAAGGGTAAGTCTGGGGCAGCTGGCAAAGAATCCCTTCAAGATTGGGGGTGTGTGAAGGTGGTCTTTAACCTCCTTACTTATTTTCATTTTGAAATACAGTATTTCTGGACATGGGTTCTAGGCTGTTTTTCTGTTTGTTTTGGCACTTAGAAATGTCCTATCTCTGCCCTGCAGAGCTATTGACAAGAAGTGGTCACTTCTATCTTTGTTGCTCTGGATTATGTGTCCTTTTTCTCCCGTTAACTTTTAGGACTTTTTCTTTGTTACTATTCTTCAAAAATTAGATTACAATGTGTCATGGTGGATTTGTTTGTTTCTTCTGCTTCCCCTTCTTCACTGAAACTTTCAGACTGGAGGGCTTATATCTTTATAACCATTTAAATCATTATTTCCCTATACCTTTTTCCCTTTTTTTCTGTTCATTCCTTCTCCCTTTCTAGAACTCCAGTTATATGTACGTTGAACATTTGATATTTCTTACTGCTCATTGAAGCTTGGTTCAGTTTCTTTCAGTCATTTTTCTCTCTGTGCTTAATCTTGGATAGTGTCCTTGCAATGGATTCAAATTTTTTTTATTTTTTTTTATTTTCTTTAACCCCGTCCCATGTAATTTTTATTATAAATCATGTATTATTCATCAATAGAAGTTCCACTTGTGTCTTATAGAAATCTTTCTTATATTCCTTACTTACTATGTTCATACTTTACATGTTTGAACAGTTATGTTTGTTTGCAGTCCTTGTCTACTCATTTCAATATTTTTATCATTTCTGTGCCAATACCTATTAATTGATACATTTTTTTTTTCCTCAAAATGAATCACATTTCCTTGTCTCTTTTTCTGGTCAATCATTTTTTTTAAATTTCCTTCTAAATATATTTTTTTAATTTTTTATAAATATAAAATGTATTTTTATCTCCAGGGGTACAGGTCTGTGAATCGCCAGGTTTACACACTTCACAGAACTCACCATAGCACATACCCTCCCCAATGTCCATAATCCCACCCCCCACTCCCAACCCCACTCCCCCCAGCAACGTTCAGTTTGTTTTGTGAGATTAATGGTTTGTCTCCCTCCCAATCCTATCTTGTTTCATTTATTCTTCTCCTACCCCCTTAACACCCCCATGTTGCATCTCCACTTCCTAATATCAGGGAGATCATATGACAGTTGTCTTTCTCCGATTGACTTATTTCACTAAGCATGATACCCTCTAGTTCCATCCAGGTCGTTGCAAATGGCAGGATTTCATTTCTTTTAATGACTGCATAGTATTCCATTGTGTATATATACCAAATCTTCTTTATCCATTCATCTGTTGATGGACATCTAGGTTCGTTCCATAGTTTGGCTATTGTAGACATTGCTGCTATAAACATTTGGGTGCACATGCCCCTTCGGATCACTACGTTTGTACCGTTAGGGTAAATACCCAGTAGTGCAATTGCTGGGTCATAGGGTAGTTCTATTTTCAACATTTTGAGAAACCTCCATGCTGTTTTCCAGAGTGGTTGCACCAGCTTGCATTCCTACCAACAGTGTAGGAGGGTTCCCCTTTCTCCGCATCCTCGCCAGCATCTGTCATTTCCTGACTTGTTAATTTTAGCCGTTCTGACTGGTGGGAGGTGATATTATGGTTTTGATTTGTATTTCCCTGATGCCGAGTGATGTGGAGCACTTTTTCATGTGTCTGTTGGCCATCTGGATGTCTTCTTTGCAGAAATGTCTGTTCATGTCCTCTGCCCATTTCTTGATTGGATTATTTGTTCTTTGGGTGTTGAGTTTGCTAAGTTCTTTATAGATTTTGGACACTAGCCCTTTATCTGATATGTCATTTGCAAATATCTTCTCCCATTCTGTCAATTGTCTTTGGTTTTGTTAACTATTGCCTTTGCTGTGCAGAAGTTTTTGATCTTGATGAAATCCCAGTAGTTCATTTTTGCCCTTGTCTCCCTTGCCTTTGGCGATGTTCCTAGGAAGATGTTGCTGCAGCTGAGGTCGAAGAGGTTGCTGCCTGTGTTCTCCTCAAGGATTTTGATGGATTCCTTTCGCACACTGAGGTCCTTCATCCATTTTGAGTCTATTTTCATGTGTGGTGTAAGGAAATGGTCCAATTTCACTTTTCTGCATGTGGCTGTCTAATTTTCCCAACACCATTTATTGAAGAGGCTGCCTTTTTTCCATTGGATATTCTTTCCTGCTTTGTCGAAGATTAGTTGACCATAGAGTTGAGGGTCTATTTCTTGGCTCTCTATTCTGTTCCATTGATCTATGTGTCTGTTTTTGTGCCAGTACCATGATGTCTTGATGATGACAGCTTTGTAATAGAGCTTGAAGTCCGGAATTGTGACACCACCAACTTTGGCTTTCTTTTTCAATATTCCTTTGGCTATTCGAGGTCTTTTCTGGTTCCATATAAATTTTAGGATTATTTGTTCCATTTCTTTGAAAAAGATGGATGGTACTTTGATAGGAATTGCATTAAATGTGTAGATTGCTTTAGGTAGCATAGACATTTTCACAATATTTATTCTTCCAATCCAGGAGCATGGAATATTTTTCCATTTCTTTGTGTCTTCCTCAATTTCTTTCATGAACACTTTATAGTTTTCTGAGTATAGATTCTTTGCCTCTTTGGCTAGGCTTATTCCTAGGTATCTTATGGTTTTGGGTGAAATTGTAAATGGGATTGACTCCTTAATTTCTCTTTCTTTTGTCTTGTCATTGGTGTAGAGAAATGCAACTGATTTCTGTGCATTGATTTTATATCCTGACACTTTACTGAATTCCTGTACAAGTTCTAGCAGTTTTGGAGTGGAGTCTTTTGGGTTTTCCACATATAGTATCGTATCATCTGTGAAGAGTGATAGTTTGACTTCTTCTTTGCCAATCTGGATGCCTTTAATTTCCTTTTGTTGTCTGATTGCTGAGGCTAGGACTTCTAGTACTATGTTGAATAGCAGTGGTGATAATGGACATCCCTGCCATGTTCCTGACCTTAGCGGAAAAGCTTTCAGTTTTTCTCCATTGAGAATGATATTTGCGGTGGGTTTTTAATAGACGGCTTTGATAATATTGAGGTATGTGCCCTCTATCCCTACACTTTGAAGAGTTTTGATCAGGAGGAGATGTCGTACTTTGTCAAATGCTTTTTCAGCATCTATTGAGAGTATCATATGGTTCTTGTTCTTTCTTTTATTAATGTGTTGTATCACATTGATTGATTTGCGGATGTCGAACCAAACTTGCAGCCCTGGAATAAATCCCACTTGGTCGTGGTGAATGATCCTTTTAATGTACTGTTGAATCCTATTGGCTAGTATTTTGGTGAGAATTTTCACATCTGTGTTCATCATGGATATTGGTCTATAGCTTTCTTTTTTGATGGGATCCTTGTCTGGTTTGGGGATGAAGGTGATGCTGGCCTCATAAAATAAGTTTGGAAGTTTTCCTTCCATTTCTATTTTTTGGAAGAGTTTCAGGAGAATAGGAATTAGTTCTTCTTTAAATGTTTGGTAGAATTCCCCCGGGAAGCCGTCTGGCCCTGGGCTTTTGTTTGTTTGGAGATTTTTGATGACCATTTCAATCTCCTTACTGGTTATGGGTCTGTTAAGGCTTTCTACTTCTTCCTGGTTCAGTTGTGTTCGTTTATATGTCGCTAGGAATGCATCCATTTCTTCCAGATTGTCCAATTTGTTGGCATAGAGTTGCTCATAGTATGTTCTTATAATTGTCTGAATTTCTTTGGTGTTAGTTGTGATCTCTCCTCTTTAATTCACGATTTTATTTATTTGGGTCCTTTCTCTTTTCTTTTTGATACCTCGGGCCAGGGGTTTATCAATCTTATTCATTCTTTCAAAGAACCAGCTCTTAGTTTAGTTGATTTGTTCTATTGTTTTTTGGTTTCTATTTCATTGATTTCTGCTCTGATCTTTATGATTTATCTTCTCCTGCTGGGTTTAGGGTTTCTTTCTTGTTCTTTCTCCAGCTCCTTTAGGTATAAGGTTAGGTTGTGTATTTGAGACCTTTCTTGTTTCTTGAGAGAGGCTTGTACCGCTATATATTTTCCTCTCACAACTGCCTTTGTTGTGTCCCACAGATTTTGAACCGTTGTGTTTTCATTATCATTTGTTTCCATGAATTTTTTCAATTCTTCTTTAATTTCCTGGTTGACCCATTCATTCTTTAGAAGGATGCTGTTTAGTCTCCATGTATTTGGGTTCTTTCCAAACTTCCTCTTGTGGTTGAGTTCTAGCTTCAGAGCATTGTGGTCTGAAAATATGCAGGGAATGATCCCAATCTTTTGATACCAGTTGAGTCCTGATTTAGGACCGAGGATGTGATCTATTCTGGAGAATGTTCCATGTGCACTAGAGAAGAATGTGTATTCTGTTGCTTTGGGATGAAATGTTCTGAATATATCTGTGATGTCCATCTGGTCCGGTGTGTCGTTTAAGGCCTTTATTTCCTTGCTGATCTTTTGCTTGGATGATCTGTCCATTTCAGTGAGGGGAGTGTTAAAGTCCCCTACTATTATTGTATTATTGTTGATGTATTTCTTTGATTTTGTTATTAATTGGTTTATATAGTTGGCTGCTCCCACATTGGGGGCATAGATATTTAAAATTGTTAGATCTTCTTGTTGGACAGACCCTTTGAGTATGATATGGTGTCCTTCCTCATCTCTTATTATAGTCTTTGGCTTAAAATCTAATTGATCTGATATAAGGATTGCCACCCCTGCTTTCTTCTGATGTCCGTTAGCATAGTAAATTGTTTTCCACCCCCTCACTTTAAATCTGGAGGTGTCTTCGGGTTTAAAATGAGTTTCTTGTAGGCAACATATAGATGGGGTTTGTTTTTTTAACCATTCTGATACCCTGTGTCTTTTGATTGGGGCATTTGGCCCATTAACATTCAGGGTAACTATTGAGAGATATGAATTTTGTGCCATTGTATTGCCTGAGAGGTGACTGTTACTGTATATTGTCTCTGTTCCTTTCTGATCTACTACTTTTAGGCTCTCTCTTTGCTTAGAGGGCCCCTTTCAATATTTCCTGTAGAGCTGGTTTGGTGTTTGCAAATTTTCTCAGTTTTTGTTTGTCCTGGAAGTTTTTTATCTCTCCTTCTATTTTCAGTGATAGCCTAGCTGGATATAGTATTCTTGGCTGCATGTTTTTCTTGTTTAGTGCTCTGAATATATCATGCTAGTTCTTTCTGGCCTGCCAGGTCTCTGTGGATAAGTCTGTTGCTAATCTAATATTTTTACCATTGTATGTTACAGACTTCTTTTCCCGGGTTGCTTTCAGGATTTTCTCTTTGTCACTAAGACTTGTAAATTTTACTATTAGGTGAGGGGGTGTGGACCTATTCTTGTTGATTTTGAGGGGGGTTCTCTGCACCTCCTGGATTTTGATGCTTGTTTCCTTTGCCATTTTAGGAAAATTCTCTCCAATAATTCTCTCCAATATACCTTCTGCTCCCCTATCTCTTTCTTCTTCTTCTGGAATCCCAATTATTCTCATGTTGTTTCATCTTATGGTCACTTATCTCTCGAATTCTCCCCCCTCTGGTCCAATAGCTGTTTGTCCCTCTTTTGCTCAGCTTCTTTATTCTCTGTCATTTGGTTTTCTATATTGCTAATTCTTTCTTCTTCCTCATTAATCCTAGCAGTGAGAGCCTCCATTTTTATTTATTTATTTATTTGACAGAGAGAGATCACAAGTAAGCAGAGAGAGAGGAGGAAGCAGGCCCCCTGCTGAGCAGAGAGCCCAATGCGGGACTCGATCCCAGGACCCTGAGATCGAAGGCAGCGGCTGAAGGCATCGGCCCCACCCACTGAGCCCCCCGGGCACCCGAGAGCCTCAATTTTTGATTGCACCTCATTAATATTTTTTTTAATTTCAACTTGGTTAAATTTTAGTTCTTTTGTTTCTCCAGAAAGGGCTTTTATATCTCCCGAGAGGGTTTCTCTAATATCTTCCATGCCTTTTTCGAGCCTGGCTAGAACCTTGAGAATCGTCCTTCTGAACTCTATATCTGACATATTACCAATGTCTGTACTGATTAGGTCCCTAGACTTTGGTACTGCCTCTTGTTCTTTTCTTTGTGGTGAATTTTTTCACTTTGTTATTTTGTCCAGATAAGAGTATATGAAGGAGCAAGTAAAATACCAAAAGGGTGGCAAAGACCCCAGGAAAATATGCTTTAACTAAATCAGAAGAGACCCAAAATCATGGGGGGTGTAGTAAGGGGATAAAAAGAGTTTCATTAAAATAAAAAAATAAATACATACATAAATAAATACATACATACATAATACGGATAAAGAAAAAATATAAAAAAGAAAAACATATATATATTAGATAAACTAGTTAAAAAACGTTAAAAAAACGGTAAAAGTTAAAATTAATTTAGCAGAAGAAAAAAAAATTGAAAAATAATTAAATTAACTGCAAGACTAAAGAATCATGGAGAGAAAGCCATGAGTTCCATGCTTTGCTTTCTCCTCCTCTGGAATTCTGCTGCTCTCCTTGGTATTGAACCTGCACTCCTTGGTAGGTGAACTTGGTCTTGGCTGGATTTCTTGTTGATCTTCTGGGGGAGGGGCCTGGTGTAGTGATTCTCAAGTGTCTTTGCCCCAGGCGGAATTGCACCACCCTTACCAGGGACTGGGCTGAGTAATCCACTCGGGTTTGCTTTCAGGACCTTTTGTTCCCTGAATGCTTTGTGTAGAGTTCCCGAGGATGGTAATGACAATGGCAGCCTCCCGATCTCTGGCCCAGAGAAGCCGAGAGCTTGGGGCCCCACTGCTCAGTTCACCCTCAGAGAATAGCGCCCAATCACTCCTATCTTCCTGGCCTCTGGCTGTGCTCCGAACTCACCGAGCCTGCAACCGGTTCAAGGTAACCCCGAGCTGAGAGCTCACTCCTCGACTCTGTCTCGATAGCTGGCTTCCCCGTTCTAATACCTGTAAGCTCTGCGACACTCAGACACCCCCAATCCTTCTGTGACCCTGTGGGACCTGGGACCACACTAACCCCATGTGGGCTTCACCCTGGTTTAGCCTCTGGAGCGATGTCCCTCAGCAGAACAGACTTTTAAAAGTCCTGATTTTGTGCTCCATTGCTCTGCCGCTTGCCGGAAGCCGGCCCGTCTTCCCAGGGTCTATCTTCCCGTCGCTTTAGATTCACTTCTCCGCCAGTCCTACCTTTCAGAAAGTGGTTTATTTTCTGTTTCTAGAATTGCTGTTCTTCTTGTCTTCGATCTCCAGTTGGATTTGTAGGTGTTTGCAATCTTTAGATAAGCTATCTAGTTGATCTCCTGCTACCTGATATAGTCTCAGCCTGCTACTTCTCTGCCATTTTGACTCCTCCTCCGTCCTTCTAAATATTTTTAAAGCAAATCTTTGAACATTCTTACCACATTCTTACCAAAAACTGGAATACATGAATCAAATGACATGCAAAAGTTTTGAGTTTTGACATACAGTGTCAAATTGAAAGGGAATTTTACTTTAAATTAGTGAATTTTTTGGTTAGTAGGGGTTCATAAGCCATGGGACATTCTTCCTCCAGCTTGGTTTCTCACTACAGTGGCTTCTCATCACATATCTAAAACTCACAGAAATGCCAGTGCCGAGAGGAAAAAGAACCAAATTTATCGGAACTGTACTGGTCTGAGCTTCTGGACGCGACTATGTGGTAGGAGTTGGACACCCATTCACGTCCACAGCTTCACAACAGCCTTTGAGTTCACCCTCCACAACCACACTCCAGAAAGTCCTGGTGAATCATTTTTGAGTACATGAATGTCTCCAAATTCTACATTTTTGAATGGTGCATGCATTTGTATGACTTTTTGAAATGCTGAGTTTTTGTTTTGTCAATACAATAGTTGCTTGTGGATCAGATTCACCTTTTTAAAAGTTGCTTTTAAATTTTACAGTGATAACTCCAGAGCAACTTCTACTCTGGGACTGCAAGTATGACTGTTAAGAGGATTCTTCCTCATAACCAGTGTGACTAGATGTTTCCATTTCTCACTGCTGGAAAAACAGAGTGGGAAGGAGTACTTATTATTGTTATAACCCATTGCTGGGGGCGCCTGGGTGGCTCAGTCCTTAAGCATCTGCCTTAGGCTCAGGTCATAATCTCAGGGTCCTGGGATCAAGGCCTGCATCAGGCTCCCTGCTAGGTGGGAAGCCTGCTTCTCCCCCTCCCACTTCCCCCAGCTGTGTTCCCTCTCTCTGTGTCTCTGTCAAATAAATACATAAAATCTTAAAAAAAAATAAAATAAGAAATAACCAATTGCTGTCAGTGGATCTTTCCCTGGTCATGGGCAATTTCTTCTAATCTATGTACACATCAACATTTAGCCAAATGTCTTAAAGTCTTCCTTCTGCAGATTTCCAAAATATTCTCTCGGTGCAGTTGCCTCTGTTATTCTGCCCCACAAAATATAGTCACCGGTACCTTCTTTAAATTTGATCTTTCTCCTCCTTCTGAGACCACATGGTTCTGTTTCTGATTCTGTTCTTTCTAGTGATACCCGGTAAGTACCTGTAGGCTCCAAGCTGGGGAAATTGTTATGACTCACCTCATTTATTTCTTGTATTTAGGGGATCACTGTTCTATGCTACCTATTACTTGTGGCCTAAAAACAATTGTCTCTCATACTTTTTCTAGTTTTCTAATTATTTACAGAGGGAAGGCAGTTCCTATGAGATGGAAGCAGAAGTCTTTCATTTTCTTCCTTTTGGTTTTTAAATATAATGAATCTATTATTTCTCTTTTAATTTCAAAAATAGTATGAGAGTGGGTCTTTGAAGCATACATGCACGAACAATCATATATATATTTATTTCGTTTGAAAAAATTTTTCCTAAGCCCATGAAATATTTCCATTTTATTTTTGTTTCTCAAATGTAATTTAATCAATTGCTTGATAAATTCATATATTCAGTTGTCAACTTCTACAACTTATTGTGCATATTGGTGAGTAATTTGTACTTTAAGATTTGCATTATGAGCCTGATGCCCATGGCCTGAACATCCCATAAGTAATTAGGAAATAAATAAACACAGATTAAATTTCTAACTGTTGTTTGGACACACATCAATTTGACTGATTGGAGAGGTGGCAATGGAGTTGTAAGCATTTCTTAAAAGATAATCTGAGAAGGAAATTCTCATAATGCTGAAGACAAGATGATGAACTAATGAGACTCATCAAATTTAATTAAAATAGCCCCTAAGTAACCTCCATTTTGTTGAAAGGAAAATATATGACATATGAAAGATATGTAAAATATACATAACTTCTCCCCTTAAATCTTACATCCACCCATATATATATGGACAATTGTTTGATTAAAGTAGGATTTGGAGAATAAATAACAACAATAAAAATAACATAAATTGAAAGAAAGGAGAGAGATATTTCATTGAGAAACATGAAGAAAGACAACTGCAGATTTGGTAACTGAGCTTGAAAGGACAAATATAGATAAAAAAGTTTGGTGTGGGTGTGTTAAGAGAAAGAATTCAAAAAGTAATTTGGCTTTGTACACCAATGTTCACAGCAGCTTTATTCACAGTAGCCAAAAAGCAGAAATAATCCAAATGACTATCAGCAGAGGCATGGATAGAAAATGTGGTCTTTACACACAATGAATTACTCAGTTGTAAGAAAAGAATGAAAATTCTAATAAATGTTACTACATGGATGATCCTTGAAAAATTTATGCTGTGACATAAACCAAATGAAAAAGAAAAAACATCATATAATTCCATTTATAGGAGTTACCTAGAATAGTCAAATTCATAGAGACAGAAATGGTATAGGAGGAAGTAATGGTGAGTACTGTTTGATGGGTATAGTTTGAGTTTTGGATGAAGGAAAAGTTCCAAAGATAAATAGTGGGATGTTTGCACAACCATATGAATGAATTTAATATCAGTGAATTATATACTTAAAAATGCTTAAAATAATACATTTTACATTATGGATATTTTATGATAAGAAACACTTTTTTTTTTTTAAAGATTTTATTTATTTACTTGACAGACAGAGATTACAAGTAGGCAGAGAGGCAGGCAGAGAGAGGAGGAAGCAGGCTGCCTGCTGAGCAGAGAGCCCAATGTGGGGCTCGATCCCAGGACCCTGGGATCATGACCTGAGCTGAAGGCAGAGGCTTTAACCCACTGAGCCACCCAGGCACCCCGATAAGAAACACTTTTAAAAAAAATTTGAGGGGCACCTGGGTGGCTCAGTCTCTTAAGCATCTGCTTTCAGCTCAGGTCATGATCCCAAAGTACTGGATATTTTAGGGCTCCCTGCTCAGTGGAGAGTCTGCTTCTCCCTCACCATCTGTGACTCCCTCTAACTTGTGTGCTCTCTCTCTTCCTCTCTCAAATACATAAATAAAATAGTTAAAAATAAATAAATAAATAAATAATTTAAAAAAGTAATTTGAAAATAAATAAATAATTTTAAAAAGTAATTTGAGACTGGGTTATGGAAATTATTGAATATATTTGAATATATTTATAAATGAACTTAAGTGTTTCATTCTTATCAGTGATATTCAAACTGAGACACAGCATCACTGGGATAGACGAAAACTTCCCCAGAGGGAGACAGAGACCTGTATGTCCTTAGTTTCCCAGAATGTCTTTGCTTTTACCTAGCTTCACAATTGCTTTTCTCCCACGTTACAAAAGAAAGGCATACTCTAAGTTTTTTAGAATCTCACTTTGATATACTGATCCTGAATATAAAAATCTTCTGGATATCAAACGAACATAATTCTAGGAAATTTGCTTTAAAGGACTTTCTTCTTCCACCTCAATCAAGGAATACATCATTTGAAGGGTGAGCAGCAGGAAAGCAAAGTAAAAGGATTCATAAGAAGAAATAGTGAGTCTATTTAGGCTTATTGTGCCCATTACAACAAACTAGCAGCAAGGCTACAGATCTTCTTGATCTACTTTTCTTAGAATTAACATTCAGATATGTTATGGTTCCTACAGAGTGTGTATTATTGTGCATTCATGAGCTGAAAAACTGTTAGATGTTGTCTTAGTATTTTTTGACTAATTGGTATGGCACTATAGACTCTCTTAACCAGTTTGTGGGCTGAACATTTTTCATTAAATTGACTATCTATCTATTTATACACCCACACATATATATAGAGTTCCATATTTTTGGCAAACATAAACAAAGGCTAATTGAAAGTATTGTAAACTAAATACTATGTAAACAAAGGTATAATAATGCATATTATTTTCACTTTTGTTAGTGATTTTAAATGAAGTTTAAAAGATGTCTCAGAAAAAACACGTATAATTACTAATCATTTATATTGGTAAACTTTTGTAGTATTTTTCCCAGTGTCACATACTTTTCTAAGGGATATAGCTTCAAACTATCTTCTTTCTACTATTTATGAATAGAATTGATAGAATTGGTAGAATAGAAATAGATTTATTTTTGTAAACAATATTTTCTCAAGGTTAACACCTTCAAAAGGTTAACCTTTTCTCAAGGTTAATTATCTTCAATAATGTGAAAAAATTGGGGATTGAATCGATCCCAAACATTGTCTCATTTTAGCCACAATCTGTTTATCCCCCAATTGCATGCTACTTGCTTGCAAAGCAAAGAAACAAAACAACTGCAGTCATCTCGGTCAGAATAGGGCTTCAGATATAACTTTGATTTTTATGTTTAATGATTATCAGATTCAAAAGCATGTAGATTTTATTGAATTTTGCACTAATAATAATCAAGGTAACACTTGTATCCAGAAAAGAAATGATCAGCACTAAGTCCTGTAGTTACAAAAAAAATACATATTTTAAATTCAATTTGTTTTCATGGTTTTGTCATAGAGAAACATGATTAAAGTGATCAGTAATAAATTTCTAGAATTAAAATATGTTATAATAAAATTTTATTGGGCAAATAGAAAGTGAATATGAGCTCAAAGTATAAAAGGAACAATAAGAGCTTTCTTTTAATTCATTAGTTCATGTGTTTTTTAAATGAAGAATGGTGGGAATCAATTTCATGTGATATTTATATTCTATTACATATCTTTCAAAGTTGATATAACAGTTTTAGTTTCTTATAATACACATCACGTGTATCGCTGATAATTTAAAATATATGAGATGATATATAGATTTTGATATTTATTTTATTTTATTTTATTTTTAATTTTATTTATTTGACAGAGAGAGAGAGAGATCACAAGTAGGCAGAGAGGCAGGCAGAGAGAGAAGGGGAAGCAGGCTTCCCGCCAAGCAGAGAGCCCAATGCGGGCCCGATCCCAGGACCCTGAGATCATGACCTGAGCTGAAGGCAGAGCTTAACCGACTGAGCCACCCAGGTGCCCAAGATTTCAATATTTAAACAGTGCTCATGTAAAGGATTAAGTTTAATTGATAATATATAGTAATTTAAAAGGATTACATTGAATTGATGATCTATTTAGGTTATCTATCTACTCAAAGTAAATTGCTGGAAATATTTAAAATATAAGTAATGTTCAAAATATAAAACTAATATTTAATACTTAAAAAATAAGTTATTAATTACAAGAAAAAATCTGTACATTCACTGAAACATTAGTCTACATTTATCATCCTGATAAAAGGGAAAGGATTTTGATAGGTTTGTGTACATTCTTATATCTCTACATTTGCATATACTTGAGCATAAATGTATTTTTTATTAGTGTTAAATTGTTATGATAATTAGGGAAAATATATGTAAAGCACCTTATAGATGGTATATATTGTTTTAATTTTTGTAAAAAGTTTATTTATTTGACAGAGATCACAAGTAGGCAGAGAGGCAAGCAGAGAAAGAGGAGGAAGCAGGCTTCCTGCTGAGCAGCGATCCTGATGTGGGGCTCGATCCCATGTCCTTGGGATCATGACCTGAGCTGAAGGCAGAGGCATTAACCCACTGAGACACCCCGGCGCTCCTGTTTTATTACTTTTTGACTATTATTCAACGTAATGCTCCATGACAGTTATAACTAGGTTAGACAAGTTCACCTACAAAATATTTCTCTCCTTAATAGTATTTTAAAATATAGTTATATAATAATTTATCCTTTTTAACAAAGATTGATAATTACTTTAAATAATTGTATTGATGGTATGTTTGGGTTTGCTTTATTACTTTCATAGAATGTCAAGATTCTACAAAGCATATTAAACTGTGTCTAACTTCATAATTAACCACGTAGAATGAGGAAACCTCTCAAATTTCAGGAGGAGATTCACTGATTAATCACAGTAAAAGAGAGAGACAGACAGAGAGAGAGAAGCTTATTCCACATTTACCTAATGCTTAGGCAAGTTTTTTGTTTTTAAATCTTTGTACTTCATGAATTTTACTATTGTAATTGACAGAAATTTTGCAATACAAATTATACTTCAATTCCAGGAGCAATTTTCTCACCATTGGAAAATTATTGGGCAGAAAAATCACATGAAATATTATGCCAGATAGAAATTCCTTCAGGGTGAGTGAATGAAGTATAAACGGCCTCTTACTCCAATGCTTCCTATTCCTAAACTATTCCCTGGTTATAAATTAGGGTTCTCTGAAAAATCTAAGAACTACTTTAGTATCTCACTAAATAGCACCCACGAGCCCTCCCAAAACTAATTTTACTATTAGAGACGTTCCATTTGCACAAAATCAGAAACACTAGAAACTCCTTTTTTATTTTTATGTTGGCTAATTTTGAGTCTTTCTGAGTTAATCCTAATATAAATCATGTTGACTGATGCAAAGCAAATCAAAATAAAGAAGAAAGCAATAACAACAAAATACTAAAATTAAGTTTAAAAAAATGTATATACATATAAGAGGAGAAACTCTGAAATGAATTCTGCTTCATATATTGCAAGCACAACTGTTGATCATAGCAGCCACCTGTTACAAAATGTTTTGTATCCTTAACAGTCCTGGATAAGGGGAAAAAAAGCTGTATTTTCACAATGAAAACATATTGAGCAACTGAGAAAATACACTTGGTTATATTGCATTAAAAAATAACTGAAGGGAAGACTTTTCACCAGTTTTCTAAACATTTTTGCCATCATACACAAACCCACCCTTCTAATGTGTTACGCCTGGTTGTTAAACAATTGTTGGAAAAAAAGGAAACATTTAAAAGTATGATTAAAATAAAATACCCTCTTCAAGAACAAAGTAATTTAGAATTGCATTGACATGAAATGAAATTAAATCAGATTATTATCTTAAAAATTGATAATCTTAAATTTCTATAGATGACAGGTATTTTTGACCTAGATTGAAAATAATGTATTTAATATAATAGTTACCTAGATTAATCACCCCCCAAATATTACAGACTAATGTTAGAAAAAATGTATAATATTTTCTAAAACATAATTAGAATCTAACAAGAGATAAATTTTATTCTCACCAAGCTAAGGATTTTTCAGAACATTAAAAAAATAGACAAAAAGTAGTATAAACTCTTCAGAACAGTATTTAAAATCTTATTTTTGCCTCTCAAATAAGTTTTATAAACCACCATATCTTTCAAATATATTTAAATAAAATCTTGGAAAATTCAGTATTGTTCACTGCTTAGCTATTTGGATTTCTAACCTCTGACCCCAAGTAAGAAAAATCTCCACAGACTACTTTCAAAACACTGATGTTTTTGAAAGGCCCTGTGGCTATCACTTTTCCTTTCACAAGGTGATATATATTGTTTGTTCAATTTTATTTTTCTGGAGGAAATAGATAAAATTTCTTTTCAAATATCAGATTTCTAAATTTTTGATATAGTTTTACAATGCCAAATGACATTAAAAAATCCAGGATCAGTGTTTGAAACAGTTTTTCCACATAGAAAGATCTATTTTTAAATTGCACCCTTCGCTGCAGACCTGTCTGTGACTAACAGAGCCGCCTGGCTTATTATCTTCAGACACAGACACTCAGGATGAACCACTAGGCTCATTAGAACACACAAAGCAGGGAGTATCTTTCAACAATTCATATCAACAAATTACTGAGACTCCGGAAAACTTGCTGTCTGCAAATTTAGGGGGAATAAAGCGTGATCACAAGGCATGAAATAATCAGAGCAAAGCCACGGTTTAACAGATGTTGGACTTCTAGAAGTCAGGTAACTGTCAAGAGGAAAGATAGTAAGCTACTAATTTTTCTCCCTGTCAAAGTGAAAATGAAAAGAATTGTTAGAGTGACACAAAGAAAAATGTGGGGCAGATTAAAATTAGAAGATATCTTCAATGATTGTGTGTGTGTGTGTGTGTGTGTGTGTGTGACAAAGAGAGAAAAAAAAAGATGAAAATAGTGAGATCCTTGAAGACCCTTGATCACTTGTGAAGTAAATATGGACTGCAGTGGCATTTACCTTCATTTCCTTTGTTTCTTTTTCTTTTGAAAATGGAAAATTCTTTCAATATCAGAACAAGATCATGTGAAGATATAACCACATTTTCCTTCTATATTCCATTTAGTAGATGTTATTTAATTATTTTTAAATTTTTTATTATGCTATGTTAGTCACCATACAGTACATCATTAGTTTTTGATGTAGCGTTCCAGGATTCATTGTTTGCGTATAACACCCAGTGCTCCATGCAATATATGTCCTCCTTAATACCCATCACCGGGGTAACCCATCCCCCCACCCTCCTCCCCTCTAAAACCCTCAGTTTGTTTCCTGGAGTCCATAGTCTCTCAAGGTTTCTTGTGTGTGTGTGTTTCTCTGGAGGAGAAAAATTAGGGTTTTTCACAGAAGTCATCATTTCTTTAAGTACATATCTTACTATCACTTAAAACAACAGAATGCTTTGTCTATCACCAAACACTTCATGGGTAATCTGGGTACCATCTATTAGAGTTCTCAGAGGTCACTCCAAAAAAAAAAAAAAAAAAAAAAAAATGGTGTAACCATAGTCATGATCAAGATTCAGACCTGTCAGGCAAAAATGTGGAAAACATGCCACCAAGTAGCTGCTAAACCTCTTTTAAACTAATACATAAAGCTTAATGATTTCTTTGATTAAATTTAACCCAAGCCCATATGAAATTATTTTCACCAAAGATGAAAATCTTAAGTGATATTTTGGTGTCTTTTATCAATTTTTTGAGAGGTAATATCCTCTAAAGGAAAGAATAATGGGATTATGATTCGTAGGTAAGGGTTCTAGTCATAATTCTGTCACTTACTATTCCCATACATTTTTAGAATAACCTTTACTCAAGGGTATAAGCCATCTTCTCTTAAGATAAAATAATTTAAATGACTTTAAAGTAATGTATTATTATAAAAACCCATCACTAAGATATTAGTAAAACAAGCCAAAATACCAGCTATACAGTGACATAGCTGAATCACTTTAGACATATTATAGAACTACCTAGATCCTTAATTTCTTTTTTAAAAAATCTTTTTATTTAGGAGCTTTTATTTATTTATTTGACAGGGAGAGAGACAGCGAGGGAGGAAACAGAAGCAGGGGGATTAAGAGAGGAACAAATAGGCTTCCCGCTGAGCAGGGAGCCCAATGAGGGGCTCGATTCCAGGACTTGATGATCATGACCTGAGCCAAGGCAGTCACTTAACTGACTGAGCCATCCAGGCCCCCTGATCCTTAATTTCTTCTTCCAAAATATAATGCTGGGATGATGATCACTAATATTTCATCCTACTCAAGCCCACTGGAAAAATCTGGAACAATCTAGTCATTACCAATGTTCACTGAAGCTAGAATTTTCAATCAGTCTGTGAAGGAGAAAGAGAACAATCAGAATGGGAAGATACAGGATGGCCATTTGTGATATGTGTATTTTTTCACATTCATTAATTCATTTGCCAAGGTATAACTTACAGGAAATAAAATATGCCATCCCTAGTTCGGTTATGTGGTTTTTGACAACTGTAGACATCTACAAAACAAACATACTCAAATATTTAGAGAAAATCTCAATCATTCCAGAAAATTAACTTACGCCCCATTTCTAGTCATTTCCCTACTATATAGGTAACACATTTTCTGACTGTTAAGACCATAGATTAGTTTCTCCTCTTCAGGAACTTAATATTAATGGGATCATGACTTATGTTCTACTTTACATCTAGCTTCTTTCTCTCAGAAGAGTACCTACATGTGAATCTTCCATGTTGTCCATATTAGCAGTTTGATAAGTTATATGAATATGTCATGGTTTGACTAATAATTTCCTGTCTATATAGTGGTAAGCTTTGCTTCTTCCTTTCAAATCATTATGCATTTTATTTTTCTTGCTGTATCACATTGATCCAGACCACGAGTGTACAGATGAATAGAAATGCAAGTGTGTGTCTTAACCTTATTTCTGATCTTGTTGGTGGCAATGCTTCACTAGTAAGTGTATTTTAATATACTTACTATCACTGTAAGTATCTTTAGGATTTTAGTAGTGCATTTTATCAGAATGAAGAAATTTCAGTCAATTCTTACATTAATGAAAGTAATGATTTTTTAATGACAGTTTGCTGAAATTTATCAGTTTTACTTTATTTATTGAAATTTTCATATTTTATTCCCTTTTCTCTATTATTTTGATCAATTTCCATGATTTATTTGTTAATGCCAAATCAAAGTTTCATCCCTGGAACAAACTCAACTCATTTATGATACAGCTGACCCTTAAACAATGTGAAGATTGGGGCACCAACTCCTCCAGTGTCAAAAATCCACACATCCATAACATTTAACTTGCCAAAAGCTTAACTACTAATAGCCTACTGTTAAATGAAAAATCTTACCAGTAACATAAACAGTCTAACACATATTTTATATGTTATATGTATTATATGCTATATTCTTAAAGTAAGTTAGAGAAGAGAGAATGTTATTAATAAAATCATAAGGAAAATATATTTACAGTACTGTATAAAATCTTTGTGTAAGAGGTCTCACACAGTCTAAGTCCCTGTTGTTCAAGGGTTAGCTCTATTATTCTTTCTATATTTTGCTGAATTCTATTTGGTAAGATCTATTTAAGGATTTCTTTTGTCTGTGGCCCATAATTTTCCTTCCTGGTAATGCTGTCATCTGATTGTATTATTAGGTTTATAATTCCTTATAAAATGAATAGAGAACTGTTGTGTCCTTCTCTCTTTTCTGAAACAAGTTGTTTCTAGTTTAGGAGTATTTCTTCTCTAAATGTTTATACCATTTTAAGGTTGCATTATTATTTTTTTAAAGTGGGGAGGGGAAGAGATCATGACCTGAGCTGAAACCAAGAATTGGTCGCTTCCCCAACCAAGCCACCCAGGCACCCCTATGGTTGCATTATTATCATGGGTTGAAATGTTCCCATAATTCTTGTATATGGAAATCTTAACCCATGGTATGTCAGAATATGACCTTATTTGGAAATAGAAATATTGCAGATGTAATCCTTTAACTTAGGATAAAGTCATACTAGAGTAGGGGGGACCCTTGCTTCATTCAATATGACTGGTGCTCTTATAAAAAAGGGAACATTTGGATACATACATATACACAACATGGATAACACATATGAAGGTAAGAGCAGAGATTGGGGGTGATGCTTTCTCAAGCCAAGGAGCACCAAAAATTGCCAAACATGACCAAAACCTAGGTGAGCAATATGGAATAGATTCTTCCCTCATAGCTCTAGGTGTAAACCAACTTTGCTGACACCTTAATCTTGGACTTCTATGTTCCGGAACTGTGAGATGATAAATTTCTGTTATTTAAGCTTGTAGTCTGTAATATTTTGTTAAGGTAATCCTAGGAAACCAAAACATCATATCGTGTCTTTGATTTTATCTCAGACCATCCTTTATATAATTCACCTTTTTGTAACTACACTGGCTTCTTTGCAGCTCCAAGAACACAGAAAGCTTGTTCCTGTATCATAGTGGTTGCATGTGCTATGTCTCTGTCCACACCATTCTTTCCATGTTTATATAAATAGTTCACTCTTTCACCATTCCAGGTCTTTGCTCAAATATCCCATTCTCACTGAAGACTTACCTGATCAATCATATGCAAACTCCATGTCTAATAACTTTACCACTAATATAACTGGTTTAACCATCTTGGATTAAAATAGTATATTTAATTCTACCAGTAGAAAGTTTTAGGAAATTCAATCTAATGTACAGAAATAGAAAGGTCAGTGGTTATGTGGAGTTGGAGAAAACACAGAAGGTTGGGAGATTTGGTTTGTAAAGAGTCATGAGGCAACTTTTGAGAGTGATGGATATGTTCATTATCTTAATAACAGTGATAATTTCACGAGTGTATGCATATGTCAAAATTTATCAGACTTTATACTTTATACTTTAACTGCATAGTTTGGTGTATGCCTATTCCATCTCAAAAATACGTTATTAAGGTGTAGCAGGAAGGTTGAAGATGGAGAAGAAAATAATTGGACTCACCTGATCACTGATAGTTTGTGAGAAACTATGGCTTCTGGAAAACATTTAGATGAAAATCAGAGGGAAAGTATCAGAGAGAAACTGGAAGATGTCAAACTTTTAAAATATTTTCAAAATAAGCAATTACTGCCTCTCCAACTCTAACCATCTCTCATTTTACACTCTATACTCATAAGAAGCCTATACACATAAATTTTTTAATCTGTTCAGTAATAAAGGAACAAAATATATTTTCATTTTAGGTTTATCTTCCAATATGAAATACATTTTTGAAAACTAAATAAAAAAGGGAACTGGATAAATGTAGAGTTTTTATTTTTTAAATTTTTAAGGGAGGCAATTCATAAACTTCAATAGGCTAGAATATGCTGTGCACAAAGAGGTTTCTGTGCAAGCATCAAAGATTTAAATATGATACCCTTGATCATCTCTCCTCAAAAATGAATTGAAAAGGACTAGGCTGCAAGTTGCAGAAAGAAATTTTAAACAAAAGGAAAATGGTACTATATGGGAGAATATTTATTATCTCAGAAAACCTCTACTTCTAACTTTGATTATATACTCTGACTTATATATTTATTAAGAAGTTTAGGACAAATAAACTGTCAAATATTACTAACCAATATGATCTTACTTGTTGATTTCATTTCATTTTAAGTTCACACTATCATTTTCAAGGAGAATTGAAAGTCAAATAATAGATTTACACTTTTTTTTATCATTTCTATTTTGAGGGTTTATATTGCTTTTCAAACTACTAGGAGGACCTTCCCTGTGCATTTTTACCAAAGAACAATTGTATCCCTTTGGAATTATTAGGCCTTGACAAGTATACATAAAGTTGAAATAATGGGATTTGGCATCTGAGAGCTCCTTAATCTTCTTTCATCAATATAGCTATAATAATTGAAAATGTCAAGTTAAAATGAATGCAAGCTGCAGACATCTGTCACTTATAATCATAAAAATTTAGTTATGATTACTAAATGTATGCATCGTTGCCAAGCCTATTACAGAAAGCATAATTATTTGCAAAGCTTAGAAGAGTGTGTATCATTTTGTAGTGATTATACATAAAGAAAAAACTGTGACACTAACTTATATAGAGAATTTAAGGTGTTCCTCAAATAGCTGAAAATGTGTGGTATTCATTGATAGTAAAAAATACATCATGGTGGACACCTGGGTGGCTCAGTGGGTTAAGCCGCTGCCTTTGGCTCAGGTCATGATCTCAGGGTCCTGGGATCGAGTCCCGCATTGGGCTTTCTGTTCAGCAGGGAGCCTGCTTCCCTCTCTCTCTCTGCCTGCCTCTCTGTCTACTGTGATCTCTGTCTGTCAAATAAACAAATAAAATCTTAAAAAAAATACATCATGGTACATGAATAATTTGGGGAACTGGATGATAAAATGAATCACAGTATATTCTCTTTGTTCCTGATCTCCAGTGACACAAATAAAAAAAATAAAACAAAACTTTGACTTATAAAAATTCACGAATCCAAGTGAGATCTTTTGAGAATGTGTTAACATAATTTTATAATTTTTTCTCCAGTTACTTTATTTTTATGGTACTGTGGTATATGATATCTTTTTGGAATTCTATATTCTAATTTGCATTGTTGGTGTTAAAATGTGATCTATTGTTATATACTAAAGTTTTATATCCAGCAAATTTTTTAAATTTTTTAAAAAATCTAACAGTTTGTTCTTAGATAGTTTTTAGTTTCTGGGTGCCTCGGTGGCTTGGTAGTTAGGCATCTGTCTTTGGCTCAGGTCATGATCCTAGGGTCCTGGGATCAAGTTCTGCGTGGGACTCCCTGCTCAATGGGGAGCCTGCTTCTCCCTCTCCGGCTTCTCCTGCTTGTTTCTCAATGTCAAACAAATAAGTTTTTCTTTTTTTTTTTTTAATCTAAAAATTTTAAAAAAAAGTTTTTGATTTTTAGTAGGTCATCATATTATATGAAAATAACAGCAGTTTTATTTCTGCATTTCCAATTTTAAGTCTTGTACTACTGTCTACTTTTATCTTGCTAATTTAGACATCCAGTACTAGTTTAATTAGGAAAAAAGAAGTGTTAGTGGTCATCCTTCCTTTTATTTCTTTCTTTCTAATACAAAGGCACTGTTTCTAATAATTCTCAATCAATGGCATATGTTTAATAAATTTTTGGAATCTCAGTATTAGGTTAAGTATGTTGCTCTCCACTTTTAGTTTAAGATATTTATTATTTTTATTATTACTACTATTATTAAAATGATTTCTAATCATTTCTGATCTGACTACCAATAACCTGAATGAACTTGAAAGCAGATGCATCCTCAGTAAAGGCTCAGATAAAAGCACAGCCCTGACTGACATCTTAACTGTTCCATTAAGAGACCCTAAAGAGAGGAGCCAGCTAAACCTGTACTTGGACTTCTGACCCACAAACACTGTGAGATCATAAATTCTTCTTGTTTAAGTTCCTTGCCAATTTCTAATATTGGTAAGCAGCAAAGATAAGTAATGCTAAGTAAACTCTGGCAGTTGTGACTTTGAAGCTACTTTTCTGTTTCATCTAAGTTGTCAGATTTTAGGGCTTAGAATTGTTCATACTCTGTATTGCCATACTGTATGTTTGATGTCTGAAAGGCCTTTGATGAGATTCCTAGTTTTATCTATGCTATTTGTAATTTTTGTAATTCACATATCTTTTTTTTTTTATTTTTGGACATTCTGCAGAGCGCTTTATCAATTTTGTCAATTTCAAAGAAACCGCTTCAGTTTTCATTGATTTTATCTAATGATTTTATTTTCCTAATTTTTTTTTTTTTACATTTTTGAGATATAAAAATTGTGTATTTAAGGTGTACAACTTAACATTGTGATGTACATACACAATGTGAAAGAATGACTAGAGTTCAGCTAATTAACATATCAATTGCCTCAGTACTTAATTGTGTGTGCCTGTGTGTGTGTGTTGAGAAGATTTAATTTGCGGAGCACCTGGTCGTTCAGTTGGCTAAGCATCTGCCTTCGGTTCAGGTCATGATCCCAGGGTTTTGCAATAGAGCCCTGCATCTGGCTTGGCCTTCCTGCTCAGCGGGAAGCCTGCTTCTTCCTCTGCTCCCCCATTCTCCCACATGTTCTCTCTGCCCAGCTCGCTCGTTCTCTCTCTCACTCAAATAAAATATATTTTTTTAAAAGATTTAATTTACAATCTATCCTCTTAGCAGATTTTAACACGGTACAGTGTTAATGACTATAGTCCCCATGTTGTGCATTAGATCTCCAGAACTTAGTCATCTTGCATAATGGAAAACTTTTACGTTTTGACCAACAGTACTCCGTTTCTCCCTCTCCCCATTCCCTGATAACCACCATCCTTCTAAGTCTATGGATTTGACTATTTTAGATTCTACTTTATAAATGAGATCATGTAGTATTTTTCTCCCTGTTTCTTATTTTGCCTATTAGCATAATGTCCTTTAGCTCCACCCGTATCACAAGTGACAGGATTTTCTTCTTTTTTTAGGGCTAAGAAATATTCCAATGTGTATACTTTTTTTTCTTTATTTGACTATCATAGGACATTTAGATTGCTGCTGTAATTGTAGGAGTCTGCATTTATTTTTATTATACTTTTGCTTTTGTAAAATTTTAATTTAATTTGCTATGTCCTTTGTTTTCTTAAGGTGGAAGCTTACACCAATGAATTGAGACCTGTCTTCTTTTCCAATGTAAGCATTTAGTAAAATGAATATCCTAAGCACTGCTTTAGCTGCACCCCACATAATTTGATGTGTTGTGTTTTCATTTCTGGTTTCCTTTGTGACTAATGTACTCTTCAGAAGTGTGTTTTATGCTGAAATATTTAAGGAATTTACAGACGTCTTTCTGTTACTAATTTCAGGTTCAATTTGTAATGTCCCCCAAATATGCATGGTATAATTTTAATTTTTTCACATTTGCTAAAGTGTGTTTTATGGCACAGAATAGTTTCCAATTTTTATTTTCAGTTCTATGAGGTATTTTTTCATCATATATTCTTCACATTTTATTTTTGGGTGCATGAACATTTAGAATCCTTAGGTTGTCCTGAAAAATGACTTCCTTATCATCATGGAATGGCCTTTTTTATCACTGGTAACAATTCCTTCCTCTGAAGTCTACTTTGACTGATTTTATTATAGCTACTTTAGCTTTGTTTTGATTAGGATTAGCCTGATATATATATATATATTTTTTTTTCCATTGTTTTACCTGTAAACTAACTTTGTCTTTATATTTAGTTTCTTGAATAAAGCACAGTTTTAGCACTTTCTGTAAGCCTTTTTTTTTTTTTTTAAGATTTTATTTATTTACTTGGCAGAGAGAGGCACAGTGAGAGAGAGAATACAAGCAAGGGGATGGGAGAGGGAGAAGGTTCAATCCCAGGAGCCTGGGATCATCTCCTGAGCCAAAGGCAGATGCTTAATGAGTGAGCCACCCAGGAGCCCTAAGTATTTGTAAGCCTGTTACATGGAGGAGCGGAGGATGCAGGCAAGTTCTGTCCTACTGACTAAGCTTTACTTCTCTCCAACACTATCTCAGGGTAGGATCTTCATGATCTCGCACCACCATCTGTAAGTCTGCATCTGGGATGTACTCCTGTCCCTCCCTCAGGAATAGAAAATCTTTTGCTCCCTTCTATCAGCTGCAATAGGATTTCACCAGTGTCCTGGGGTTGGCAGTATTTGTTGCCCTTCACTTAGCAACTTCCGGCTTTGGATCCATGAGAAAGGTAGGGGAGAAGAATGAGGCAAGCCTTAAGATCTTCCTCAGGGCAACCACTGTTGCCTTCCCTGAAGTCAGCATTAGGAACAGATGCTTTCTCAGGGCTCTTGCTTTCCTTGATCTTTTTCGTGATCACTTAGAAATGTCTCTGAAGAGATTTCGTCTGTAAGTTGGTTTTTTTTCTGTTGTTCCAGGTGTTCCTCTATATTCTCTCAATAGCCTGCATTCAGTCTTGGGAAATTTGCTCAAAGTTTCCACTGAATTTTTTGATCCGCCCAGTAATATCTGCTGTAGGAAAGAAACTCCTGGCATTTTGTCTCTTTCAGAAGCATCTGTCTTTCTTTAAATCTTAGGGGAGTTGGTTTCCCTGTGACCCCAGTTTTCTGATGGGTTCAAGAAAAGTTTTGCATGTACAGATTTGGGAGTGAAGTAGAACGACGAAATCAATCCTACTTCCATCTCTCTGCATCTGAAACGCAACATGAACATGACCATCTAGAGGATCACCTTATTTTCCACATCTAGTCCTTTTCACGGTATCTTGCTCCTTGATCATATGCTCAAAGACTTTTTTTAATTATCTTTACACATATTAAATATAAATACTTATAACCTCAGATCATCTTCATGTTTTCTTTGTATTCTCTGTAGCTAATATTGCTATTAATTAGTCTATCACTGCAGTCTTAATATTTTTGTTTGTGTGGGGGGGAGACTCTCTAAGATCATCAGCATTACTTTTGAGAACTAGGGTAGAGCTGAGTCAGAAAGGGGTATGTGGGTAGAAAATGATCATGTGAGAAAAGAGACTGTGGGTCTCCTGTCTGTGAACACCCCAGTGAACATGCACCGAGGAATATCCCAGATGTTCAAGAAATAAATGGATAAATAATTCAGCTAACCCAGTAAAGACTAGAAAGATAGAGCACACAACCAAATGCCTCTCACTTAAAACCATGAGGTTCATATAAAATTTATTTGAACCCAGAAAAAAAAGAATGAAAGTATAGTGATAAACCATGGAAAACTCTTTACCCAAAGGAACTGAATAAACTGGAAAAAGTTATGATGCCTTTTAAGATATGAAGTTACATTTCTCCTCCTCACCCATGGGTGTCTTAAATTGGATACAGAAATCCACCTGGATTTCAGATACAGAAAAATGGAGAATATTTCTGTACATATAATTTGTAATTCAACTTAAATGGAGTATACTAAAATTTAATTCTTCATTGATAGCATAAACTTTGGTGATACGAATTTTTCTTTATTATTTAATTTCACACTTTGTGAAATTATACTTGTGAAACTATCCTTCTATTATAGTTTCTTTTTATTAATAATGTAATAGCAACAATAGCAATAATAATAATATTACTCATTTTAAGTCTGTTAACCTTCATTCCTATTCTCTTTCCTTTAAAATGTTCCATGGAATCAATTCAGTTTGGCAATATCTCATTTTTTTTCCTTTTGGTTCAGAAAAATAAATTTTTACATTAACTACAGCTTTTTCACTTTTTAGTAATGATTATACCTTTCATAAGACCCTCAGTTTAAACAAGAGTAGTATTCCAGCTGTAACCTGATATTTTTTTCCTGCCCTTTCTAATTTGTCATTTTTCAAAAACAACATTGAGGCAATAAAGCATATGCTTTTTTCATTAGAGATAGATCATGTGTTTTTTTTTTAATTTCAGATTCCAACATCATTTCTCTATTAATAAATCCCTCAGCTACTTTATATTTAACATTTATTGTTTTATTTTCATCAAGTTGTCAGAATATAATTTTATGTTAACATTGTCTTCTCTGATTTCATGTACTTAGACGACTTGGTCCAAACTTTTAATAGGGAAGCAGGAAAATTTCTCTTTTTTTTTTTTTAAGATTTTATTTGTTTATTTGACAGACAGAGATGACAAGTAGGCAGAGAGGCAGGCAGAGAGAGAGAGAGAGGGAAGCAGGCTCCCTGCTGAGCAGAGAGCCCGATGCGGGACTCGATCCCAGGACCCTGAGATCATGACCTGAGCCGAAGGCAGCGGCTTAACCCACTGAGCCACCCAGGCGCCCAATTTCTCTTTATTTTGACAATTCAGAGTTTGCTGCTTTTATATCTTTGTTTGAATATTATCTTTTGTTGAAGGAATATATTTTTACAAGTAGAAAAATATCGTTATTTCCTAAGTGTCCGTTTATATTGCAGTTAGGTTTTTAAAGATTCCACCCCCATATTAAGAATTAAAAGAAATAAATTGACCTTAAATTGTAGTAACTTAAGTGAGAATTTTTACCTAAATAAACATTACTAACATAAGATGTGAACAAGTTACCCATATCTTTGTCTGCACCTGTTTAATACACCAGCTAACAAAATTTCCTTTCTAGACTCAAGCACTGTAATTTGAAGAAATACTTTCCATCATATTTTTGAGAAGTTATACTTTTGCTTTATGTTTATTGTGATTTAAAATATAATATTGCCTAAATATAAGATTTGTTGGAACTATATTAAGTTTCTTTGCTGCCTCATTTGTAGCTATGGCTTTACTTGGCCAAAACATTACAGGAGGGAGAAAGAGATCAGATTCTGCCTAGAGATAACTTTCTTAACTTTAGCTGCACAATGAAGTCATCTAGGGAACATTAAATATAATACCAATTATGGGGTGGCCATGGCATATCCTTCTTCCCATACTTCCCCCCTTCCCTCCCTCTTTAAATTAGTTTGAAGTGTGCTTGAAAATCAGAATTGTTAAAAGTTCTCCAGGAATTCTAATGGACAGCTGAGGTTGATACCCACTGGTTAGGGGTAACACAATTTCCATATGCAATCTTCCTAATAATAAAGGTATCCAAATAACTTCAAGAGTATGGAATCTTCTCTTGTATTGTCTATAATTCTTGTCATTTTACAGTAAGCTTTTTTTTTTTTTTTTAGGAAAGGGAATATAATAAAAATAGTTTAAAGGTTCTAAGCTAAGAGTCAGTAAACTTTTTATATAAAGGTTGCATAGTGAATATTTTAGGCTTTGCAAGCCATGTGGCCTTGGTGTCAACTGTTAAACTCTGCCACCTTAGCATGAGAGGAGATATATATACATGATACATAAACAAATGAGTCCCATAAAATTTTATTTACAAAAGTATGCAGTTGGCCAGTTTTGTCCTACGGACTATAGTTTGCCAACCCATGTTATAAATTGTTATTGATATTTAGAAAAAAATTTAAATTCAACACATAAATTGAGGATTGCTTAAATGCCTTCCTTCTTAGTCTCTTTTGCAGCCCACTAAGTTTTTGTTTCTGAAAACAAACACATAATTTCATCATATTCCTATGACTGTGGGTATTTCTTTGTTTCCACTGGCTTTTAAAGCAGTATTAAAAATAAAAATTTTCAACTGAGGGAAATAAAATTATCTTTCTATAATCTCTATCCACTTTACAAACCATAACTCATTCAGGTATGATAAAAGGAGACCATTTTATTCCTAAATTCCCAGGCTTAGCAAACAAAAAGCATATAAATGCCAAATTGTATTCAGTAGATAACAAAATAAAGATAGCACTCTAACCATTATAATTAGCATTTCCCTATATTAAGATAATTTCACTACATAGTACTTTTTCTTTTGTTTAATTTAATATGATTTTTAGTTGAATTAAAATGTTATTTTAATTATTAAAGTGGTTTTAAAATAGTTAAATTTCTATAGGATCTTTCATTCTTTGTCAACACCTCCTTTGTTTATCTTAATTCTTAATACAGATTTATGCCATTCCCTGCAAGGATTAAAAAGGAAAAAAGTAAAATTAGTGTATATTTTCATGTCCAAAGGTAACCAATATCAACCCAGAAGCCACTTTATGGAATGATTTTTGAAGTTTTGCTGCTTCACTCTATCTCAAATATATCACTGTCTGGACAAAATATGTTATTTCACATAGTACTCAAACTTTTGAGTACTGTTTAGTAATATTCGATCCCTGCTTTTTTTAAATATGAGGGTTCCCTTAATTATTTGATTCTTTTTAAAATTTTTAAATTAATACAAAATGATATGTTCAAAATTGTTTCTTAATTTAACATAACATTAACCTATTAATAGTAACATATTTATGTATTACTGATTTATTAAACTTTGTCCCTCAAATTTTTTTCTTCCTGAATAATTGAAAGTAATAATAAGGTTTGCATTGTTATTAAGAAGCCCTTATATCTGAAAAATTACTATCATTAATTGTTTTTCTCCTTCCTTTTTTGGTCTGGTTAGTTATGACTACAAAATTTCTAATATCTCCCCAGAATGCTCCATGAATAATTTGTTCTAAATGATTAATTGTTACTATTTTTAATTACCTTTCTTTATTTGCCTCCCTAATTTCTATCCCTGCTGTAAAATATTGGGAGCAGTCCATTTTATTTTTTAATGAGAAAGCATGTTGCTTTAGGTATATAATGTCATTGGAATAGCTTAACCTATTATATTGGATGCTGATTTTGACTATCAAACATTAAGAGAATTCCAAGACTTTTTTCTATGAAACAGCTTTCCAAAAATATAATTATAAGGTTCTTTGGATTCTAATTATTGCAGTTCTAAATTCATGACTTGTGATACAAGTTAAATCCTATGAAACACTGAGATGAATATGTACAGTCATGAACACTTCCTTAAACCAGGAAATGTTAGGATGCTTGATTCAGATCAACCTCAAAGCAACAGAATAATAAATTATTTCCTGGTAGTATCTGCTAAGGAAGGATACTGGCATCTTTGATTCACTTAAATAGACATTATTCTGAGGTAATATGCCTCAAAGATTTGTTTAGAAAATCAATATTCAACTGCCCACCTAGGAGGTTTTTGAAAATGTGTGGAAATACTTGTAACTAACGATACTGAGCAACAGAAATGGTTTCTATAATTTGGTGGCTAGGGCCAGAGATACAAAAATAACTTGCAACAAGTAGGAAATTGCTGCACAATTGTCCCTTCTAAGAAACCAACAATGCCTATGTGGGAGTCACTAATACAAGTAATGAGTAGTTAATATACCAGAGTGTTGTCAGGTTTCCATGACCACATTACACATGACCACATGAAACACAAAGTGCTGTTGTATTTTCCTGCAAGAAATAAATTGAAAATTGGCAAATTGCCCTTATACTTCGCCCCCACCCCAGGTTTTTTGGTTATGTCCGTTAGAGAGGAACACTGATTTCTCACTTCTTGTGTCATATTTTAAATATGGCAGGAGTGCTTCTAGGTTGTCTACTGGGAAGGAAAAGGGATACATTTGATTGAAATGTTTAGAAAAAGGAACCAAAATTGCGCCTTCATTTTTCTTAGATTTTTAAATCTACCTGTCAAAGGGGTTAGTTTTGGTATCTTCCCATGTGGCAAATTTAAATATTATTAAACTTCAGGAAAACCTGCAGTTTTAAGTCCAAATACTGGGTTTGGAGTTGAAGTATCTTTAGTTAGAGGTTTTGGCCAATTTTCTTTTTCAACTTTTGCAGGTAAAACACTGATATTAGTTCCAAAAACATAAGTGAATATCTAGTAAAACACAAAAATTTCTTCCTTTGTGAAACTTATTTTCTATAGAAGGGTGATAGATAAAAAACTAAAACCATGAATTATATAGAGAGTAGTAGGAGGTGATGAGAGTCCACAAGCATTAAAATAGGACATGGGAAAAACAGACCTGTGTTCTTTGGGGGGTGTCAGGGTAAAGTGGTTGTATTTATAGATAGCTTGACCAGGTAAGGTCTTATTAAGAATGGGACATTTGAGCAAAAGCTGTGAAAATGAATTTTAACTAAAGTGACAGCCTCTTTATGTGAGGTCAGCGGTGTTACAAAAAGTAATCTAGGAAAATCAGGTTTATTGATACATTTATTATTTTGTGAGTGAGCATTTTTATTTAAATCTTCATAAGTCTTAACATACTCTTGATAGTTTTTGTCTTGATTCTTGTTTCATCATCCTAAACTTCCTTTCACAGTGATTCAGACACATAATGGCATACACAATTCCAGATATGATTAGATGTTCCATGTTGCTGAGGTTGTAGGTATACACCACATATCCAAATGAATTGAAATGGAAGGGGCCCATGGACATATACTTAACTTTAGGAATATTGATTCAGATACTAAAAAGTAAATCCATCCAACTAACATTAGTCATTTATTCATTATACCCCCAAATAAAAATTTTATGAGAACAAATGGGACTGAGCAGAAAGGCAGGGGTGCAAGGTAAGGTATACCTGACAATATAACATCTAGGCCATGATTTAAAGAGTGATAAAGGAATTGCAAGATAAAAGGTCAAGCCAGTGGGGACAGTGGCTAATGGTGGGAACAGGATGGTGTTCAGAAAATAACCACAGAAAATAATCATGAACATGTCTGGAACATCAGGGGGAGAGTATAATTAATAACAGCACAATAGGCAGACAGTGTATAAAGGATGATAGAAAATAGAGTCAGAAAAGCAGATCTTGAAAGGTCTTTTTGGTTGAGCTACAGATTTTGGATTTTATGTGGGGTTTATGGACAGGTTTTTAAGCAGAGATATGACATGATCAACTTCGTTCTTTATACAGATAATGTCAATGGCTTTATAAAGTTAATTCATTTGGTTAAGAACAAGTATCAATCAAACTGGCTGCTTGGCATCATGTAGACAAAATAACTGGTTGATTGAGTACTTCACATTTTCAGTCAGTTGTTTTGACATGTGTATACGTAACCTCAAATAAAAATGTTATTTTTAGCATGCCTGATTTAGTCCATAACTCTTTATGGCAGCTCTCTTTAAGAGTTAACTCTATCACAAAATTATAAATACAGATTTCATATATATGTGTGCATATTTCATATATATGCACACATATATATGAAATCCATTTATATATATATCAAAATACATATAATTTTGATAAAGATAAGTATTATAAAGCATATAAGCCAAAAAATAATATTGATACCCAAACAAAAAATAGTACAGTTAAAACTTTTCTAAAATATAATCACATGCTGTGTTAAGTAGTGGAAGTTAAGTATGATAAAAATAAGAATTTTAGGGTGTATCTTATGTCATCATTCAACTAATATGATCTTGAACTTCCTATGTAGTAGTAAGTAGGTAAATTCATTTATTTTTATCCATAAAATGTTATGCATTTTAAACTGATCCATGTTTTATTGCACTATTTATAAGTCAAATTGAGCAGGATATTACATTAAATATCAGGAATTAAAAAGTATTATAAAAGAGGTAAATTAACCTGAACATAGATATGAACTTGATGCTGATTTCTGTGTCCACTCTAAGTGGGAGCCACAGGAATAAATAACAGAAAGTTTTAAATACTTCATTTGAAGAAAACAAAAGAATTTTGAGGTTTTTGTCCTTATGACATCCCATGTCATCAGAATGGTAAACTGCAAGTGAATACATGGCCATTTGGCAGAAATAAGAAAGACTTGGTAGGTAAAGGAAAAGATTGGATTTGATGTCTTCACAGTTCCCTATTGACCCTTTCTTTTTCTTATTCACTAATATTAATGCACAAAATGTTTTATCTGCCACTTCTCCAGTAAGATATCAATAAGAAACAATAAACAAAATACTTACATAGAAAGAATTTTAGTGCTTAATTTTTCTGCTATGTCAAATGATTTTTGGTTTATACAAATTTGGAGTGAAGCTCTACCTGTCTATCATGTGGACGAAGTCACTAAACAAACAAAATATAGGCTGTAATAAAATAAGGCATATGGATACCAGAGAAGCAAACAGTAAATGTTCGCTACAAGCATGAGACTTAATAACCCTAAATATCTTTGAGACATATGTAACTAAAGAGACGTCACATATATGATATACACTCAACTTCTCTTATTAGTCTCTAATACTGCACAATGTCTTCTCTCATAGTTTTTAAAACTAGGGCAGCAGGGTAGTCCCAATCATGCCTGTTATCTTGGCATTGTAATTAATGGTGTTCTGGTTCCCTCTCAAAAACATCTCAATTCAGATGATAAGTTATATGATCATACAATCATTTGATTATCTAAAGTGTGACACCCTACCTAACATTTCTTTTTGACACCCACTGGCCTGTACCTTTTTCCTAGGGTTCTAAATACATGCTTGTCTTGGAAAATTAGCATTGAAAGCCTTGACTTCCAGTTATATATGTGATTCAAGTAATGGTTCCCCTCTTATTTTGATGGGAGCATGTTGGCTGGCAAGGGGGGCACATATAAATTTAAAGCGTATCCTTGGCAGCAATATGCATGAAATCCCAGAATCCATCTGCAGATTTTATAGTGTTAATTGACAGGTGCTGTAACTCATAAAATGTTCAAAGTCCACAACAGATAATAAGAGCACCAGATGGGACTTTCCCAACAAGAAACTTCAAAAAGCTTTTCCCTTCTCTCGAGAAAATTACCAAAAATATTTAATGTGAAATGTTATTTGTCATGGGGATAGAAAGGACATGAATTGGAAAGAAATTGAAAAAACAAAACAGCCCATTTAAAATCAGAATTTATAATCCATAAGTTTGATCTTACAGTAAGTGTCACATTTAAACTCATGATATTGCCAAGCATGCTTTAAATTTTAATCATGGTATATATGCATAAGGAGTATAAATTCATTATATGACCTATGACCATGCTATATATACCTATAAATATAAATGCTTACAACAAAAAACTTTTACCATAGTCTTTATCATTCATCGATCTACAACCCAGAATTGACTATTTTTAACATGTTATATGTTTCCATATCTCTACTTATACTTCAGTGTTAAGTGTTAATTTTTATTTAATAACATTATTTACTGACTCTCTCTTATACAGTATTCTTACACTGTATCTGCTTTTGTTCTCCAATCTGCTCAAAGCAGTATTAACACTAGTTAAAACAACACACATTGTTTTCATTGTTTTGATTATATTCGTTATAGTTTCAAACTGTACACTGAAATTTTTCATAACTCCATATAGCATCTAAAATTTATATTTTAATATCTATGTGCAATGTGCTCTTTAATAAAATATCCTCACATAGCTTTTATATCAGTTATAACTGGGACTCTCTGGGCTCCTGATTTTTTTTTAAAGTTATAAAATCAGCTTTATTTTTAGAGGAGTTTTAGGTTCACACTGAATTGAATAGGAAATACAGAAAGTTACCATATACACTCTCCCCTACATATGCATAGCTTCTCCCACTGGCAACATCCCTCAACTGAGTATTACATGTAGTAATAATAATAATACTAGTTATTACTAGTACTACCAGTAATACTAGTGTGTAGGCTATGGAATAGTCAATCCATAATAGAAACAATGGACTTTGGATGATAAAGATGTGTCAGTGTAGGTTATGTACTACATGTACTACATAACCTACACTGACACATCTTTATCACCCAAAATCTGTTGTTTCTATTATGGTGCACACTTGGTGGTGTACATTCTATGGGTTTTGACAAATGTATAATGACGTGAGTCCACTATTACAGTATCTTGTGGAATAGTTTAAGTGCCCTAAAAATTGTCTGTGCTCTGCCTATTCATCCTCCTTCCCAATTAGACCCTGGAAACCACTGATATTTTTACTGTCTCCATGATTTTGCCTTTTCCAGTATGTCCTACAGTTGGAATCATACAGTGATCTCTTCAGATTGGCTTCTTTCACTTAGGAATATGCATTTGAGATTCCTCCATGTCTTTTCATGGGTTGGCAGCTCATTTTGTTTTAGCACTAAACAATAATGTTCCATGGTCTAGATGAAGCACAGTTTGTTTATTCCTCACCTATTGAAGGACTTCTTGGCTGCTCCCAAGTTTTGCCTTATTATGAATAGGCTGCTATAAATATTTTGGGGCAGGCTTTCCAACTTAGTTTTTAACTCATTTAGGAGAATACCAAGGAGTACAAATGATGGCAAGTCTACAGTTTTGTAAGAAACTACCATATTGTCTTCCGAAGTGGCTACTCCAGTTTGTATGCTCACCAGCAATGAATGGGAGGTCTCTGTTGCTCTGCATCACTGAGAGCCATTTGCTGGTGTCAGTTTGCAGATTTTGACTGTTCTAATAGCTGCACAGTGTTATCTCCTCATTGTTTTCGTTTACAATTCCTTAATGACAGGTGATGTTGAGCATCTTTTCATAAGCTTATTTGCCATCTGTATATCTTCTTTGGTGAAGTATCTGTTAAGATCTTTGGCCCATTTTAAGTCACATTTTTTTGCTTTCTTATTATTGAATTTGAAGTGTTATTGGTATATTTTGGATGAGTCTTTTAGCAGATGTATATTTTACAAATATTTTCTCCCAGTCTGTGGCTTGACTTCTAGCTATTTTGACAATGTCTTTTGCAAGCAGAAGATTTTAATTTTAATGAAGTCCAGCTTATCAATTATTTCCTTAATGAAGTTATATCAGTTTTTATGTGGTATATATTGACACTCTGTTATTAGTGCATAAACATTAAAGATTTTTATGATTTCTTTGAGAAATGTCCTCTCTATCATTATGTAATGCCACTCATTATCCCTCATATTTTTCCTTGTTCTGAAATATGCTTTGTCTGAAATTACTATAGCAACTCCAGCTTCTTTAAATTAGTGCTAGCATGGTATATTTTTTTCTACTCCTTTACTTTTTTTTTTTTTTTTTTTTACTTATTTGTCAGAGAGAGCGAGAGTGGGCACAGGCAGACAGAGAGGCAGGCAGAGTCAGAGGGAGAAACAGGCTCCCTGCAGAGCAAGGAGCCCGATGTGGGACTCGATCCGAGGACACCGGGATCATGACCTGAGCCGAAGGCAGCCGGTTAACCAACTGAGCCACCCAGGCATCCCGTCTACTCCTTTACTTTTTACCTATTTCTGGCTTTATATTAAAGTAGGTTTCTTATATACAACATATACTTGTTTCTTGTATATTTGTGTTTAGTTTTCACTGACAGACTTTGTCTTTTAATTGTTTTATTTAGACCAACCATTAGCATTTGAAGTGATTATTGATATAGTTGGATAACATCTCCCATATCTGTAACTATTTTCCATTCTTTGGCCTATTCTGTTTCTTTTGTTCTCTCCCTACTCTTTTTCTGTTTTCTCTGGTTTTAGTTTGGCATTCTATATAACTCCATTTTCTTTCCTGAATTTTCATATTAACACACGTGTTTTGGGAAATATTTTGGCTGCCTTAGAGTTTGAAATATACATTTACAATGAGTTTAGGTCCACATTCAAATGATATTACACCATCTCATGAATACAGCTAGAGTCTAACAAAATATCGACTAAGAAAACTAAAAAAATTTATTCCATATTCATTTATTTCTTCTTCCAGGCTTTCCCTTTTTTTAATTTAAGACCAAGTTTTATACTTTCAGAATTTTCTCCATGAAAAATTAATTTGCCATTTCCTTTAGTATAGGTGGGCATCATTTTTTTTTCTCCTTGAAGAGCTTCTTTTACCATTTCTTAATGGATAGATAAGTTGTCCAAAATTGACTCATTTGTGATCTTTGTCTTGAGAATTTCTCTTTATGGGATTTGAATGGATTTCAATCATGTGGAAGTGAAAGTTTGTATTTTTTTTCTTTCAACACATTAAAATGTTATTCCATTTTCTTCTTTTCTGCATGATTTCTGACAAGTCAGCTTTAATTCTTATGCTTTTTCCTTTATAGGTAGGGTGTTTTTATCCTCCTTCTAGCTTCTTTCAAATTTTTTTGTCTTTGGTGTTTGAAGTTTAAATGTGATATGCCTAGCATTAGACATTTTACTTTTTATTCTGCTTGGTTCTCTGAACTTCGGAGATGTCTGTTTTGGTGTCTGTCATTAACTTTGTCAGTTTTCAAAATTTTTCTAAATTTTTAGTCATTATCATTCCACATTTTCTTCTGCTGTGTTATCTTTCTTCTCATTTTGGTACTCCCAATTATATATATATATAATTGCTTTTTTGAAATGTTCCACTATATTTGGATATTCTGCCCTACTTTTTTACCTTGTTAGTCATACTTTTTCTTTGTATTTTAGTTTTGGAATTTATTATTGATATATCTTAAAGCTCACTTATTCTTTCCTCAAACTTGCCCAGTCTATTGATGAATTCTTCAAAAGCATTTATTTCTGTTACAGCATTTGATTTCTAGCACTTTCTTTTCCCATCTGTTCTTGCATGTTGCCTACTTTTTTCCATTGCAAACTTTAACACATTAACCATAGTTATTTTAAATGTCGTGTGTGATAATTCCAAAATCTGCATTGCATCTGAGTCCAGTTCTGATGCTCAGTTTGGGTCATCTTCATTATCTTCTTGCTTTTTAGCATGACTTGTACATGTTTTATTGAAAGGCAGATGTAATATACCAGCCAATTCAGTTGGCAGCTTGGCTATGTTTAATATTTGCTGCAATTATAGGTGCCAGGGGCTTTGTTTTTTTCTTGTGTCCTTGTTTTTGTGTCCCTTGTTGTCTTTTAATTTTCCTAAAAACTCCTTAAATAGAGACTGAGACTTGCAGCAATTTCACTTATAATCCATTGTTATTATACCAGAGTCTTGTTGATGTCATAGTAAGAAAAAAACAGATGGTTTGCATCCCTGGGTTTTTAACTTCAGGAGAGTTTCTTTGATTTTATTTCCTATTTTGGAGAGACAGAAAGATTAAAGGGGGCTGGAGTCAAAGAAATGCCCTTTCCCACAGAGGCAATAAGTCTTTTTTCTTGGAAATCTGGCCTTTACTATGAAGAATGTTCTGGATATATTACAAAATGGTTCAGTTTCTCCTCCTCTACCAGAGACATGAGGTAATTTTTGTTTTGGCTCTTTACAATAAGAACCTCAAGAGGGTCTTGGAGGTAAAGCCCATGAAGGGAAACCTTCTATAAGAATATGGCCTTAAGTAGATTTTCATTTTCATTCTAGTCTGCACACAGTCTCTATCCATGTGTCAATATTATCAATAAGTGTTCTTATCAGTTTAGGGCTCCAGCAGATTCTGTTCCAAATGATATCTGTTGTGGTTCTCTGTATTTGCTTATTTCTCCAGATTTCAGAGTGGATATTTGTTTTTTGACCTCTATTCTCAGGAAAGGTCATTGGTTTTCTGTTTGTATAATTTATCTTACTGTCAGGATGGTAATGGTAACTTTTATCTTTTTATATGCTAGAGCTGATATTCACTTCCTCTAGATATTCTTTTATAAAGCAACTGGACTCATCTTCTTTGACTGACCTTGTACTTGTTCTAGGAAGGCACTTGTACATATTATACTATAGGCCCCAGGGTTGGCTGTGTTTTTAGGTAAGTACCACTCTGAGTACAATCACCTCTTTATTAAATGACAGATCCTGTCCTGGGACCATTAGGCTGCTAGAGTGTTCTCCCTCTTGTTTTCTCTAAGCATTATTGGTAGGGTTGAATTCCTTGGGGGATCACGGTTTCACAGAAGGCAAACAGAATCATATATTTGCCTATATTTTTCATTTTAAGATACTTTGTCAGTAAATACATGTTTCTCTCATAAATTAAACATTGACTACTGTGATTAACAAATTAAAGATTTACTGATTGCTTTAACATATAATGTTGCCATGGAGAAGCATGTTTTTCATGTACATAATATATATTTTCTAATGATCTATGTGTATTATACATATATACATATATAGTATATATATTCATATTTTACATTCAAAAAATACTTGATGTTAATTTACTGATATAAAAAGTGAAATTATGAAAAGAATCTTTACCTTAGCAATGTGTTTCTCACTTTGTTTTCCTTTGGTTTGGTGTTATTGAACCTGTATTGAAGTCATTTTGCCATGTTTATGACAACTCAGACAGTTGCTATGGCAAATAATTTAATGTCACAAATTTCTACAGAAAATTAGAAACTTATATTACCACTAGTAAAACCTTTTGTCCTATACACAAAGACCTCAGTTATTAATTCTGTCAACAGTAATATTTTCTGTCATCTCAAAAAAGTTATTAAAGTTGAATTGACCTCATAAACAATCAAGGAGATGAGCAGTACTTCTAGAAGGGAAGTTGTGCTTAAATACAAACCATTTTGAAAATTAGTAGTCATTGCTGGCAGCAAAACTGATAAAAAAGATTTATGTTACTATTTTGGATTTACTAATAGATAAGCTTCTATTTACTAATAGATAAGAAAATAAGTGAGATGTCATGGAAATTAACTACACTGCATTCCCTCTGCATAAGACTTCTAAGTGAAAAATTCCCTCAAATAGTCAATCAAGGTGTCGATTTACATTTGCGTCTACCACAATTTTAATTTTCCACATATATGAAATTCCTAACAACAGAGAAAGAAGAGAAAATAAAGTGTTGCTCACTATTTCTGTTTGTTCTTAATAAAATTAAGTGAACTTTTCCTTCTCACATTCTGCCTGACAGGATTCTATTTTCCCTATTTTTTAAAATCTGTTATTCCAGGTTACACATTCTTGAAATACAGTCATGTATGTTCTAAACTTAAATTATTCAATACACACTTCACTCAAGCAACAATTATTTACCAGTTCCTTCCTATGTCTTAGGCAGTCCTCTAAGCAATGAAGTATTAAAAATGAATAAGACAAATTCACTGAACTTTACTAAATATAGGGAACAGAATTTTTTTTAAGTGCTCATTGAATAAATTATTATAGAACCAGTCCAAAAAGTTCAACGTATTTCAGAAATCAGAAACTCCATAGTATATACTTTCACACCACAATGCAATAGTACTAAATATTAATGAAAACAATTGAACAAATCCTACCACTCCTTCACTAACAACACTAAAATCACCTACAAATAAAAAAAAATCATAAATGTCTATTGAATGAATGAAAAAAATAAAAACTATAAGAGCAAACAACTTATTAAACAATGGAATGGAGAAAGATGTGTAGAACATCTTGTAGACTGTTATTTTACACTATGTGGTGATCCAGAAGCATAAAACTTGTCTCCAAAAAAAGAAGAAAAAGAAATAAAAGAGACCCAAATGGCTTAAAGAATTCAAAACAAATCCAACTCAATTATTCAGAAAAAGAAAGACAAAAAGCAATAAGCCTTAAGGGGGAAATAAGAATGCTAAAGGCATTATTAGGTAAATAAAAAATCGCAAACACAATAAGAATGCTATGACAAAGTCATCTGATCAAAAAGCAATACTTTACAAGGTCCTTCAGTATCTAATAAAAATCTGAAGGAAAGAAGGAAATAAATTGAAAAATAACAATAACAATATATTTAAATACATGTGTATTTGTGTAAAGGGTATGTGGCATGTCTTGGAAGAAGTGTTGCCTAATTTTTTGCGGAATTATTTGTTTTATTTTTCTGAAAAAGGAACTTAATATCTGGTAGCAAAAGACTTAGAACTACTAATGTCTTAAAAATATAATTTATAGAAATTTATGCACAAATAAAGTCAGTTTTTAAGTGTAAGTGTTTATCACATCATTTTTATAGCAAATATACTATAATTACTATGGCATAAATATATAAATAGGTATGATATCTATAAATAGTAAACTATATACTACAAATAATATTAAATAACTAAGGTTTTATTATAAATTTTACACAGAAAATAATTTATCATAAATTCCAATTTCATACCATGAAGATGGAAATACATTAAAACTTTATTAGTAATGTTTGAGAGAATTTTTTTAATGAATACCTGTCACTGTTACTCTTCTACTTATATCCAAAAACATGGAATTAAAATATCTGCCAGGATTATATGATGAATTTTAAATGGTGATATCAATACATCATTTAGTGAAATCTGATGCATCAAAGTTACTGTTCCCTCCAACCAACCCCTGGGTTTTCTAACTAATATATTCAAGGAGACATTAAGTTTACAACTCAAATTCAAAGAATCAATAACAGAAATATTCCTACCAAAACACAAAATTTTGTTTGCAGGAAGGTATACAGAGGTTGGTAGATGCTCAAAATTTAATTTATGTCTATTGAATAAAGACTTGATATCCTACTACCAAATATTTAAATGTTTGGAACTATGGAGCTAATAATACACGATATGTTAAATATTTGGAATTTTAATTAAAAAATAAAATAAAAAATAAATGTTTGAAACCAAATTGCTCTACAAAAATTAAAAACTAGGCAATAGCCAATGCCTGTAATATTTTTTAAGATAAGAAATATATTTTTCTTCAATATAGTCTTATTAATTGATGTATCTGATCAATGTATCTAGAGACACTTAATCCTCTGACAAAGTAAGTTATTCTGAGTTTAATCTCTCATTGCATTTAAAGATCTTTTTTTTAAAAGATTTTATTTATTTATTTAACAGAGAAACAGAGATCACAAGTAAGCAGAGCAGCAGGCAGAGAGGAGGGGAAGCAGAATTCCCCCTTGAGCCGAGAGCCCGATGTGGGGCTTGGTCTCAGGACCCTGAGATCATGACCTGAGCTGAAGGCAGAGGCTTTAACCCACTGAGCCACCCAGGCACCCCTCAAAGATCTTTTAAAGTAAATTAGTAATATTAACCTAAGATTTAACTATACATTTTAGCACTAATAGTTAATTTGCACACCCAAAACATATGACCATCAAAGTATCACCGAATTATAGTTACCTCATGAGATTTTAACTGTATAATGTAAGGATTTCAGCAAACACTAGTTACTACTATGTACCCTTAAATACACATGGGCACACACATGCATGCAAATATGCACATATTTCTACTGAGCTTTTTCAAGAATTTTTAACTTGATACAAGGGGGAAATATTATAACTAAAGGCAATGAATTTAACTGTAAATAAACATTCTAGGGGAAAATACTTGGGAGAATTCTGAAAATAGGTTGGAAAACTGATGTGTGTGAGCAAAATTTAGATTTCAATTTAATTTAAATGATTTTAATGAATAGTAATAAAACTTAATCTGTTACAATGTTCAAATTCAGTCCTAACAATATATATTATTAACCTGATGGAATTATCCAAAACACTTTAATCACCTTATTTCATCATATGGCAATAAAAATTATCCATATTTTAAGTTTCATATTCATATAAAATAAACATTGTAAAATATCTGTCTCGCTTAAAAGCAGATATAACATGCAATGCCTTTTAAAATGGTAAGATTATTAAAATAAGTGAGAATGTTATAGTTAATCAATTCATAACTTAGAAATAGGTAAACATGAGTACCCCAGGTCACTTTATATATCACTTGGAAAAATAAACCATATTAAATGAGAAATGCCCTAGAATTATAAAAGCTTTATAAAGAAAATTCCTTCCACCTTTCATTGTTATTCTCTAGACCATTTAAATGTGCTTTTCACTGCATTACACCAACATTTATATTGTGCAGATCATAAAAATACCTTGCTGTCAAGTAAATTTTATGGAGTTTACTGTGTCATTGTTGTCCAGCATCTTAACTCTACTTTATTTCAGTATGTTAAGTAACTGCTTTCCTCTTACGTAATCCTTAGAAATATAAATCTTTTCTGCTTAAGAAATAATAAAACAAGCTAAATAAATTGTGAAATATATACTATATTATCTATGAAAAAAGCAATTTGTAAAATTGCTGAAGTACTTAAAAATGACAAGGAAATGACTTGTGTGATTCTTCTCACCTCAAACAATGTTAAACTGAACTTGAAGCTGTCATTGAAACATGAGAAGCTATCATTGCTCCATTTGTCTCTATAAGCACAAAATAATTTCAATATCATAACAAACACTTTAGCAGATGTATAAAGTAGCTCCTCAAAGCCTGAGTATCTCTAAACTGTATTTTTCTATTTGATATTCAATGCTACTTTATCCCAAAATATTGTAGTTCAATTACTTGAACAGGTTTATGAATGATGTATACACTGTTGTACATTTTGACAGCTATAGTTTCTGTTCCATTGGTAGAATACAACATTGCTTCAATGTGATTATAGATTGTATGTAGATAACTTTTAATACCAGGTATTTTTCTGCTCTATAGGTTCCATAATTTAGTAAGAATACTGCTTTTAATCACAATGTTTCATTATACAAAAATTTAGTATTCCAGGATCACAGCAAAAAATTCATGAAGACGTGAAGATGTTAGCCACAACCAGTCCATGTTCTCTGCTTTAATACCTAACATTTTCCTACAGATTGTGGCACATTTTTCTTACTTATATACGTGATCTCATGGAGCACTTTGGAAAACATCCATTTATCAGATGATCATTTGGCATCACCAAATCTTAGCCTCTTGGCTCTCCCATCCTGATTGTTTTCATTGTCTCTAGAGTACTGTGGGCCAAATCTTGTTCATTTATGATGGAATTCCTGTGAACCCTCTATGAATTTCTCCTTCTGCTCTGCAAGATGTCTTTGCACATGATTTAATCAAAAAGCTTGTTTAGCATAATAGTCTGTTAAATCATTGCTCTAACTTCTATACTGTCACTCCTACTACGATCTTATTATATCTTTAAAGAGCACTATCTCTGGGTAGCCACTTGAGTTGATTTAGTTTCTGGTAATACATGCAGTCTATAGACAAATACAGAATAGTTGTTAATAGCATTATTATTTTTACTTTTAGTATAAATCCATCAATAAACACTTGTCAAGCAGTATTTGCTATTGAAGTGTTCAAAAAATTTGTTCAAGACATGAACACTATTAAGCTGCAGAATCATAATTATGGGCTTACCCTTGATGGTTATGAGTAGTAAAATTGCTGAATTAAAGGGGTTACGTCAGTAGATGCCACTATGAAATGAAGCAAGTGACAAATTTTTATAATTATTTAATTACCTACTTGAAAAACTCTGTATTCTTTTTTTTTTTAAAGATTTTATTTATTTATTTGACAGAGAGAAATCACAAGTAGATGGAGAGGCAGGCAGAAAGAGAGAGAGGGAAGCAGGCTCCCTGCTGAGCAGAGAGCCCGATGCGGGACTCGATCCCAGGACCCCGAGATCATGACCTGAGCCGAAGGCAGCGGCTTAACTCACTGAGCCACCCAGGCGCCCGAAAAACTCTGTATTCTTATTTAGCAATAAAAATTGGACTGCATGTGTTAACTTCAGAGTTAAAGGAAATCACATTATGAGTTCTAAGATAGTTTGACTAATAGTAGGAGAATTTTGTGCAATGTGACTTTAATATCCTGAGAAAAACCCTGAAATAAAGTTGTTAATTCAGGAGGCCAGGGAAAGAACATTGAGGGAATAGGAAGGGTACAATTGGATGATGAAAGTGAACTGAGAAGAGAAACATATTTGCAAAAAATGGCATGGCTTAGACAACTTCAGAGACTTAGAGAAATACTATTGTGGAGTAAGCATTTGTCTTGAGGCCTCATCATTCCAATTTTAAATGTTGATTCTAAATATCATTTTATTTAGCTTCTAGGTTTTCTTTAAATGAATTGGTTTATTAATTTTAACATATCCAATGAACTAAATTCTCTAGTCAAAAGACATAAGATATCAGAATGGATTAAATAAAAAAAAAAAAGACCCAACTATATGCTGCTTATGAGACTCATTTTATTTTATTTTATTTTATTTTATTTTATTTTTTTTAAATCTAAAGACACTTACAGATTGAAAGTGGGTGGATGGAGAACAGTTTTTCATGGTAACGGATGTCAGAAGAAAGCTGGAGTAGCCAAAGATTGTAACAAAAGATGAAGTAATGCACTATATCATAATTAAGGGATAGACTCTTCCAACAAGAAGATGTAACAATTGTAAATATTATGCCCCCAACATGAGAACACCCAAATATATAAAAGCAGATAATAACAATTAATGAGGGGCGCCTGGGTGGGTCAGTGGGTTAAGCCGCTGCCTTCGGCTCAGGTCATGATCTCAGGGTCCTGGGATCAAGCCCCGCATCAGACTCTGTTCAGCAGGGACCTGCTTCCCCCTCTTTCTCTGCCTTCCTCTCTGCCTACTTTTGATCTTTCTCTCTGTCAAATAAATAAATGAAATCTTTCAAAAATAATTAATGACAATTAACAATTAATAACAAACTTAAAGTGATTCGTGGGTAATAATGCATTAACAGTAGGGGACCTTAACACCCCACTCACAGCAATGGACAGAGCGTCTAAGCAGAAGATCAACAAAGAAACAAGTGCTTTGAATTACACATTGAACCAGATGGACTTAAAAAAATATATTCAGAACACTTCATCCTAAAACAGCAGAATACACATTATTTTCAAGTGCACATGGGACATTCTCCAGAATAGATCATGTCCTGCGTCACAAATCAGGCCTCAACTGATTTGTACAAAAACATTGAGATCATCCCATGCATATTTTCAGATCACAATGTTATGAAACCTGAAGACAACTACAAGAAAACTTTTGGGAAGACCACAAATACATGGAGGTTAAAGAGCATCCTACTAAAGAATGAATGGGTCAACAAGGAAATTAGAGGGAAAAAATTTAAAAATACATGGAAGCAAATGAAAGTGAAAACACAACAGGCCAAAACTTGTGGGATGCTGCAAAGGTGGCCTGAAGAGGGAAGTACAGAACCATCAGGCCTAGCCCAAGAAGCAAGTAAAATTTCAAATACATAACCTAAACTTACACCTAAAAGAACTAGAAAAGGAACAATAAATAAAGTCTAAAGCTGGTGGGAGAAGGAAAACAACAATGATTAGAGAAGAAATAAATGATACAGAAACAAACAAACAACAGTACAATATACTAATGAAACCAGGAGCTGGTTCTTTGAAAGAATTAATAAAATTGATAATGCCCTAGCCAGATTAATCAAAAAGGAAAAAAGATCCAAGTAGATAAAATCACAAATGAAAGAAGAGAGATCACAATCAACACCACCACAGAAATACAAACAATTATAAGAGAATATTATGAGCAGGTGTAGGCCAACAAATTAGGCAATCTTGAAGAAATGGATAAATACCTAGAAACATATAAACTACCAAAACCAAAACAGGAAGCAATAGGAAATTTGAACAGACCCACAATCAGCAAAGAAATTGAATCAATAATAAAATTATGCAACAAACTAGAGTCCAGGGCCAGATAACTTCCCAGGGGAATTCTACCAAACGTTTGAAGAAGAGTTAATAACCATGCTTCTGAAACTGTTCCAAAAAATAGAAATGGAAGGAAAACTTCCAAATTCATTCTGTGAGACCAACATTACCTTGATTCCAAAACCAAAGATCCTACTGAGAAGAAGAACTAAAGGCCATTATCCCTGATAACACAGATGCAAAAATCCTCAATAAAATACTAGCAAATAGAATCCAGTAGCACATTAAAAGAATTATTCATCATGATCTAGAGGGATTTATTCCTGGGCTATAAGTCAATTGTGATATACTACCTTAATAAAAGAAAGGATACGAACCATATGAGCCTCTCAATAGAGACAGAAAAAAACATTTGATAAAATACAGCATTCTTTCTTGATAAAAATCCTCAACAAAGTAGGGATAGAGAGAACATTACTCAATATCATAAAGATCATATACAGAAGACCCACAGCATATATCATCTTCATGGGGAAAAACTGAGAGCTTTTCCTCTAAGGTCAGGAACAAAACAGTGATGTCTGCTCTCACAGTTGTCATTTAACATAGTACTGGAAGTCCTTGCCTCAGCAATCAGATAAGAGACAGAAATAAAAGGCATTCAAACTGGCAAGGAAGAAGTCAAACTTCCATTATTCACATATGATATGATACTCTATGTAGAAAACCTAAAAGACTCCACCAACATATTGCTAGAAGTGATACATGAATTCTGCAAAGTTGCAGGATACAAAATCAGTGTACAGAAACCTGTGGCATTCTTACACACCATTAGTAGCAGAAAGAGAAACCAAGAACTAATCCCATTTACAATTGCACCAAAACCCCGTAACAGGGGTGCCTGGGTGGCTCAGTGGGTTAAAGCCTCTGCCTTCAGCTCGGGTCATGATCCCAGGGTTCTGGGATCAAGCCCCGCATCAGGCTCTCTGTTCAGCGGGGAGCCTGCTTCCCCCTCTCTCTCTACCTGCCTCTCTGCCTACTTGTGATCTCTGTCTGTCAAATAAATAAATAAATCTTAAAAAAAAAATATGATACCTGGGAATAAACCTAACCAAAGAAGCAAAAGATCTGTTCTCTGAAAACTATAGAACACTGATCAAGCAGAGTAGTGCAGTGGAAGTGTACTGGGCCCATAGAACACTGATCAAAGAAATTGAAAATGACACAGAGAAATGGAAACACTTCCAAGTTTATGGATTTGAAGAACAAATACTATTAAAATCTCTATTCTATCCAAAATAATCCACACACTTAATGTAATCCCTATGGAAATACCACCAGTGAGATGCCTGAGTGGCTCAACTTCTGCCTTCAGCTCTGGTTATGATCCTAGGCTCCTGGGATTAATCCCCACATTGGATTCTCTGCTCAGTGGGGAGCCTGCTTCTCCCTCTCCACACTGTTTGTGTTCTCTTTCACTGTCTCTGTCTCTCTCCCAAATAAATAAATAAAATCTTTAAAAAAGAAAAGAAAGAAATACCATCAGCATATTCCACAGAACTAGAGCAATCCCAGATTTGTATGGAACCACAAAACCCCTAAATAGCAAAGTAACAGTGAAAAAGAATAGCAAAGCTGGAGGCATCATAATTCCAGATTTCAAGCTATATCACAAAGCTGTAGTCATTACAACAGTATGGTTCTGGCACAAACACAGACACATAGGACAATGAAACAGAATAGAAAACCTGCTCCACTGAGGGGATGGCACTGCAGAGGCTAAGCATGGGGTGGAGCTCTCAGGGACACAGTGTGGTCTCAGGTCCCTCGGGGTCACAGAAAGACCCTGAGGGTGGCAGAGCTCCCAGGTATAAGAGTGGGGAAGCCGCTACAGAGATGGAGCCGAGGAGCAGGCTATCAGCTCGGGGTTACCTTAAACCATGATCTGTGGCACAGTCGGGCTACTGCTCTTCGAGCAGGGACACCAGAAGTGGCATAACCAGGGAGACTCACCTTCCTCCCCAGGGGTGGTGGCACGTGAGCATGTTTCAGGAATCTGCTGGGTTTGGCGACTCCAAACGGGGCCATTTGCCAGGGGTAGAAATGTTCAGTCACAGGCTGGTGAGCAGGGAGCACAGCCAGAGACCAGGGAGATGAAAGTGCTTGACTGCTTTTCTCTGAGGAAGCACTAAGAAGTGGGACCTCGAGCTTGCAGCTCCTATGGGTCAGAGATTGGAGCCGGAAATTGGCAAATCACCATTTTCATTCCTGTCCTCCAAAGCTGTATGGAAAGCTTTCAGAAAACAAAAACTGTGGAGAGCAAAACCAAGCAGATTACTTAGCCTGACCCCTGAAAAGGACTGTATGATTCTGGCTCAGACAAAGACATTTGAGGATCACTGCCAGAGGCCTCTCCCCCCAGAAGATCAGCAAGAACGACCAGCTAGACCAAGTTCACTGATCAATGAGAACTGCGGAACTCCAGGGCTAGGGAAATTCAACACAGAATTCATAGCTCTTTCCTCATGATTCTTTAGTCTTCCAAAGTAAAATTTCTTATTTTTTTATTCTATCTTTTTTAATTTTTCCTCTTTCTTATTTTAACCTTTTTATTTTTTCTTATCAATACTTTTTTAATGTTTTTTACTTAAAAGATTTTATTTACTTGGCAGAGAGAGTGAGAGAGGGGACACAAATGGGAGAGGGGGAGAGGGAGAAGCAGGATTCTTACTGTGCAGGGAGCCTGACATGGGGCTCAATTCCAGGACCTGGGATCATGACCTGAGCCAAGGGCAGACATTTAATGACTGAGCCACCCAGGCACACTGAAATACTTTTTTTAAAAATCTTTTTTACTTTTCATTGTTATGGTCATATCCCTTCATTGTATTTAAACTTATTTTTTGTATACATAAAGGTTTTCTTTTTTTAAAATTTGGGATACCGTTTCTTTTAACAAATCAAAATATTCCCTAAATCTAGCACATGGCTTTGTTTTAGTCTCCAGCCTGATCACATTCTTTCCTCTTTTTTTTTCTTTATTTTTTTTCAACCAACTTCTTATCAACTCCTTTTTTAGAATCTTTTTAAATTTTCATCTTTATAGTCATATTCCAACCCTTCATCGTGTTCACCCTTATTTTTGTATATATAAGTTTTTCCTTCAAAATTTTGGGAGATAGTTTCTTCTAATAGGCCAAAATACACCCAAAATCAAGTGTGTGGCTCTGTTCTATTCACCAGTCCAATATAATTTTTTTTCCTCCTTTCTTCTCTCTCTAGTTTAGGGTATCTTCCAATTTGGCTAGTGTATGTTTTTTGGGGGTCATTGCTACTCTTTTAGTATTTTGATCTCTCATTCATCTGTTCTTATCTGGATAAAATGACAAGGCAGAAAAACTCACCTTAAAAAACAAAACAAACAAACAAACAAACAAAACAAAACAAGAGGCAGTACTGATGGCAAGGGACCTAATCAATAAAGACATTACTAAGATGTCAGAACCACAGTTCAGAATGATGATTAGCAAGGTGCTAGCTGGGATCCAAAAAAGCATGGAAGATACTAGAGAATCTCTTTCTGGAGAAATAAAATCCCTTCCTGGAAAAATAAAAAAACTAAAATCTAACCAAGTTGAAAATTAAAAAGTTACTAATGAGGTATAATAAAAAATGAAGGCTCTTATTGCTAGAATAAATGAGGGAGAAAGGAGAATTAGTGATACAGAAGACCAAATGATAGAGAATAAAGAAGCTGAGAACAGAGAGATAAATGACTACTGGACCACAAAGGGAGAATTTGAGACATAAGTGATACCATAAGATGAAACAATATTAGAATAATTGGAATCCCAGCAGAAGAAGAAAGAGGGGGAGACAGAAGGTATATTGGAGCCAATCATAGCAGAGAATTTCCCTAACTTGGCAAAGGGAACAAACATCAAAATCCAGGAGGCACAGGGATCCACCTTCAAAATCAATAAAAATAGGTTAACACCCCATCATCTAATAGTAAAACTTGAAAGTCTCAGTGACAAAGAGAAAATCCTGAAAACAGCTTGGGAAATGAGGTCTGTAACATACAATGGTAGAAATATTTCATTGGCAGCACACCTACCCATAGATATCTGGCAGGCCAAAAAGGACAGGCATGATATATTCAGAGCACTAAATGAGAAAAATATGCAGCCAAGAATACCATATCCAGCTAGGCTGTCATTTAAAAGAGAAGGAAAGATAAAAAGCTTCCAGGACAAACAAAAACTAAAAGAATTTGCAAACACCAAGCCAGCTCCACAGGAAATATCGAAAGGGGTCTTCTAAGCAAAGAGATACCTTAAAAGTAACAGACTAGAAAGGAAAGGAGACAATATACAGTAACAGTCACCTGACAGGCACTAAATTCATATCTTTCATATCCTTTAATAGTGACCCTGAATGTAAATGGGTTAAATGCCCCAATCAAAAGACACAGGGTATCCAAGTGGATAAAAAACAAGACCCATCAATATGCTGTCTGCAAGAAACTTGTTTTAGACCCAAAGACACCTCCAGATTTAAAGCAAAGGGGTGGAAAACAATTTATCATGCTAATGGACAACAAAAGAAAACTAGGGTGGCAATCCTTTTATCAGATAAATTAGACTTTAAGCCAAAGACTATAATAAGAGATGAGAAAGGACACTATATCATACTTAAAGGGTCTGTCCAACAAGATCTAACAATTTTAAATACCTATGCCCGTAACATGGGAGCAAACAATTATATAAATCAATTAATAACAGACCATAGAAACACATTGACAATAATAGTAGAGGACTTTAACACCCCCCTCAACAAAATGGACAGGTCATCTAAGCAAAAGATTAACAAGGATATAAAGGCTTTAAAGGACACACTGGACAAGATGAACATCACAGATATATTCAGAACATTCCATCCCAAAGCAATAGAATACACATTCTTCTTTACTGCACATGGAACATTGTCCAGAATAGATTACCTCCTGGGTCACAAATCTGGCCTCACCTGGTACCAAAAGATTGGGATCATTTCCTGCATATTTTCAGACCACAGGCTTAGAAGCCTGAATTTAACCACAAGAGGAAAGTTGGAAAGAACTCAAATACAGGGAGGCCAAAGAGCATCCTAATAAAGAATGAAAGGATCAACCAGGAAATTAAGAGTTTTCTAAAAAATTCATGAAAAGAAATGATAATGAAAATACAACTGTTCAAAATCTTTGGGACACAGCAAGGGCAGTCCTGAGAAGAGAGTATATAGCTATACAAGCCTTTCTTAAGAAACAAAAAAGGTCTCAAGTAAACAACCTGACCCTATAACTAAAGGAGCTGGAGAAAGAATGGCAAAGAAAGCATAGGCCCAGCAGAGAAGAGAATAATAAAGATTAGAGCAGAAATCAATGAAACAGAAACCAAAAGAACAGTAGAAGAAATCCACAAAACTAGGAGCTGGTTCTTTGAACGAATTAATAAGATTGATAACCCCCTGGCCAGACTTATCAATATTAAGAAAATATTATTAATATTATCAATATTAATTGATAAAATATTATCAATATTAATTGATAAAATATTATCAATATTAAGAAAATATCAACATTAAGAAAAGAGAAAGGACCCAAATTAATAAAATGATGAATGAAAGAGGAGAGATCACAACCAACACCAAAGAAATACAAACAATTATAAGAACATATTATGAGCAACTATATACCAGCAAATTTGACAATCTGGAAGAAATGGATGCTTTCCTAGAAACGTATAAACTACCAAAACAGAACCAGGAAGAAATACAAAACCTGAACAGACCCATAACCAGTAAGGAGATTGAAGGAGTCATCAAAAATCTCCCAGAAAACAAGAGGCCAGGGACAGACGGCTCCTCAGGGGAATTCTACCAAACATTTAAAGAAGAGTTAATACCTATTCTTCCAAAACTGTTCCAAAAAATAGAGAAGGAAGAAAAACTTCCAAACTCATTTTATGAGGCCAGAATCACTTTGATCCTAACCAGATAAAGACCCCATCAAAAATGAGAATTGCAGACCAATATCCTTGATGAACACAGATGCGAAAATTCCCACCAAAATGCTAGGCAATAGGATCCAGCAATACATTAAAAAGATTATTCACCATGACCAAACGGGATTTATTCCTGGGCTGCAAGTTGATTCAACATCTGCAAATCAATCGTTGTGGTACGATACATTAGTGAAAGAACAAGAACCATATGATACTCTCAATAGATGCTGAAAAAGCATTTGACAAAGTACAGCACCCTTTATTGATCAAAACTCTTCAAAGTGTAGGGATAGGGTACATACCTCTCTTTCTTTTTCCAAAGAAATGGAACTAATCATGCTAAAATTTATGCAGAACCAGAAAAGACCCCATGTAGCCAGAGGAATGTTGAAAAAGAAAACCAAAGTTGGTGGCATCACAATTCCAGACTTTAAGCTCTATTACAAAGCTGTAATCATCAAGACAGTATAGGTCAATGTCACAGACTAGAGAGCCAGAAATGGACCCTTAATTCTGTGGTCAACTAATCTTTGACACAGCAGGAAAGAATGTCCAATGGAAAAAAGACAGTCTCTTCAAAAAATGGTGTTGGGAATGTTGGACAGCTGCATGCAGAAGAATGAAACTGGATCATTTCCTGAAATCACACACAAAAATCAACTCAAATGATGAAAGAACTTGAGGTGAGACAGAAATCCATCAAAATCCTTGAGGAAAATACAGGCAGCAACCTCTTCAACCTCAGCCATGCAATTTGTTCCTGGAAACATCGCGAAAGGCAAGGGAAACAAGGGCAAAAATGAACTATTAGGACTTCATCAAGATAAAAAGCTTTGGACAGCAAAGGAAACAGTCACCAAAACCAAAAGCAACAGACAGAATGGGAGAAGATATTTGCAAACGACATATCAGATAAAGGGCTATTGTCCAAAATCTATAAAGAACTTAGCAAACCCAACACCCAAAGAACAAATAATCCAATCAAGAAATGGGCAGAAGACATGAACAGACATTTCTGCAAGGAAGACATCCAAATGGCCAACAGACACATGAAAAACTGCTCAACATCACTTGGCATCAGGGAAATACAAATCAAAACTACAGTGGGATACCATTTCATACCATTCAGAATGGCTAAAATTAACAAGTCAGGAAATGACAGATGCTGGAGAGGATGCTGAGAAACGGGCAACCCTCCTACACTGTTGGTGGGAATGCAAACTGGTTCAGCCACTCTGGAAAACAGTATGGAGGTTTCTCAGAAAGTTGAAAACAGAGCTACCCTATGACTCAGCAATAGTGCTACTGGGTATTTACGCTAAAGATACAAATGTAGTGATCTGAAAGGGCATGTGCACCTGAATGTTCATAGCAACAATGTCCACAATAGTTAAAGTATGGCAAGAACCTGGGTGTCCATCAACAGATGAATGGATAAGAAGATGTGATACAAGCATATGCACACACACAATGGAATAGTATGCAGTCATCAAAACCCCCAAATCTTGCCATTTGCAATGATGTAGATGGAACTAGAGGGTATTATGTTAAGCAAAGTAAGTTAATCAGAGAAAGACAATTATATGATCTCTCTGATATGAGGCATTTGAGAGGCAGGGCAGGGTGTCGTGGGGGGAAGGGAGGGGAAAAATGAAACAAGATGGGACTGGGGAGGGAGGCAAACCATAAGAGGCCTTAATCTCAGGAAACAAACTGAGGGTTGCTGGCAGTGGGGGGGAGGGATAGGGTGGCTGGATTATGGACATTGGGAATAATATGGAGTATGGTGAGTGCTGTGAACTGTGTAATTCTAATGATTCACAGACCTGTACTCTTGAAGCAAATAATACATTATATGTTAATAAAACAAAATAAAGCAAACCCCTTCCAGATAAGATATTTTACAAACAGGTGAATCAATCACAGGCAAAAGTAACAAACAAGTAATAAAATAAAAAGTAACAAATAAGTAACAAACAACAAGCAAAGATTTTTACAAATGGTTCACCTATATTGTATAATTCTTCCTTTGAACAAGCAAGAATATAATTTACCTTATAGACAGTTTCCATATTCACATTCTGTGTTGTCATATATTTCACATAAACTGTCATATATTTCACATAAACAGCTCTATAGAGGTGACTGCCAAGCATACTATCCCTGTTAAATTTCAATGTAATGGGCACTAATATCTTCTATATTATTTATATTTTTTTCTGTGTTTAAACCTTCTTTTCTTTTCTTTTCGTTTTTCTTTCCTTTTTAAATTTCTACTTCTGTTTCAATATTATCTTGTTAAACAAAAAAACAGTAAGCCTAAAATAAAGTCTTTCATCCAAAGCCCCACATCACCAAAGTTGCACTCAACTTAGATTTTTACCTCTCTGAGAAACAGAATCTTAAACCAGTCAGTCAGGAATATCCTGATCAACCTTAGTTAGGTCTCCTGCTGAATAAGATCCCTGCCATCCCTAAGGAAAGTAAGCTGGTGATAACTAGTCTGCCTTTTATTTATTTATTTATTTAGATAGCTTGTTTTTTTCTGCTCCCTTCTGCCTATAAAAAAGTCTTTTATGTTCTGTTTTTGTTTTGTTTTGTTTTTAAGATTTTATATATGTATATGAGACTGAGAGACAGGGAGAGAGAAAGCAGGGACAAAAGCCCCAAGCAGGGCTCCTCCATCTCATGACCCAAAAATCACCACCCCGGCTGAAGTCAAGATACAACCTTCAGCCAACTGAGATACCCAGGTGCCCCCCAAGTCTTTGAATTTTTTTTAAAGAATTTATTTATTGAGAGAGGAAAAAATGAGAGAGAGCAAGCATGAGAGGGGCAAAGTCAGAAAGAAAAGCAGACACTCTGCTGAGCAGGGAGTTGGATTTGGGACTCCATCCTGGGCCTCCAGGATCATGACATGAGTTGAAGGCAGTCACTCAACCAGCTGAGCCACCCAGGCACCCTGAGTCTTTGGTTTTGTACAGCTCCTTGAAGCTCCTTGCTATCTGCTAGATTACATGGTGCCTGATTCATGAATCCTTGAATAAAACCAATAAGACCTTCAAAATTTACTCAGGTGAATTTTATCTTTTAACACCCTTCTTTACTACTTTCTGATATTTAACAGAGCTGCAGGACATTCCCACAGTCATCCATGCCCCCAGTCTTGCTGCTCTATGAAAAAATGAATGAATAGTAACCATCATTTGGATTCTTTAATATTATGCTGTCTATTTTCTGCAATTATTGCTTGCTATCCAAAATCTGTAAAAGTAGATTTAAATATTTTTCTCTCACTTTGTTTCAAATTTCAATTTATTTGCAGTATTTGTTTATATTATTCAAGTGTCTAAGGATACTTACTGCCTTCTAATTTCATTGATATTCTATGCTTTTCTATTTTTTATTCTTTTTGTTACATTTTTGTTGTTTCAGAGAGAAGAATACAAAAGAACATTTACTTCATCATATGTATGTATTTATTTAGTTAGCTAGTTATATATTTTTAAGGATTTTATTAATCTATTTATTTGAGGGAGATAAAGAGAGAGATCAGGAGCTGGGGGAGGGGCAGTGGGACAAGCAGACACCCTACTGAACACAGAGCCAGATGCAGGGCTTCATCCCACCACCCAGGATCATAACTTGGGCCAAAGTAAGACACTAAAGCAACGGAGTCACCCAGGTGTCCCTTACTTCACTATCTTAGTGGAAAATTTTCTTTATTCTTACGGAATGTAAGAAATAAAATTTGTCCTTTGCACAGATTATGATATGATAAAAAATTGCAGTTGATTTTATGAATTTATACTGCTGAAAATGACTCAAAAACACTTTTTTCTGATTGTATTAGTTTTTACTTAATTTACTATTAAAACTAAAACCAAATGGAGACCAGCCTTGAAAATTTCCTGAGCACCTGCAACCAGTTTTGTCTACAAGAAAAGTTTAATTTAGTTTATTTTGCAAGCTTCACTTGACCTGGGTCATTTCTTGCTTATGTCTCTGAAAGGCAATTCCTTATCAATTAAGAAAATTCTAATATAACCAATCACTATGAAGAATAAATAGTCATGGGGTGCCTGGGTAGCTCAATCAGACAAAGCCTCTGCCTTTGTCGCAGATCATGATTCCTGAGTCCCAGGATCAAGCCCCACATTGGACTGCCCACTCACTGGGGACTCTGCTTGTCCCTTTGACCCTCCCCACTCTCGTGTTCGTTCTCTCTCTCTCTCTCTCTCTCTCAAATAAATAAATAAAATCTTTTAAACAAAAGAATAAGTAGTCACTGCTTTCTCACTATATAGGCTATTGTATACCAATTTATCTCTGAGTCTCATTCCATTTTTTGGTTGAGTGCTCTTTTCATTTGTACACTGTCTTTTTGGTGTGTGCACAAAAACCTCACTAATGACTATCATAGAAATTACTACTAATTGCTATTCATTGGTTTTACTTTGGCTATTTTTAACATATGACATTTCAAAACACCATTTTTGCAAAAGTTTTTGGCATAAACATGATACATCTAGAAACAAAAAAGTAACACAATGTAATGCAATATCTAGTTTCAGTGAAGCTGAATCTACTCTTTTGTAGATTATTAATTCTACTGTATATTACAAAAATGGTTAAAGAACCTTATAGGGAAGGCTTACTTATGGTATAAATTGTATTATTTCATGCAAAAGTCCATTGTAAATATTAAAAAGAAAATGAGATATGAATTAAAGGATTAAAAATATATCACAACAAAGTTGCTAAAGATAATAAAAACATGTGTTACTTTAAGAGACTTAAACCATTACAATTATTTTGTAAAACTCAGTGGAGCAAATGTGTAAGAATGAAATACAATGAAGTTTGTATTGTCAAAAATTTAGCATTAACTGGAGCCAGAAAATATGAATGAAATATAATCTCTAAAACATTTAATAGAGATTAACTAGAAAGAATATATTTAGAAACATTTATTTTAAAAAATTATATATGACATTTGAAACCCCATCAACAAAATAATCATTGATGGTTTGATTAATTTATAGAGAAAATATTTAACTTCATTAAAAAGAATATTGATATATATTTACTGGGTAAGAAAATTCATTATTTAAAAAAAAAAAACAGGTAATGTGGGCCATCTATGAAGGCAGTACTAGAGAAGTGTTTGATAGAGGAAAGTGTAACTGTAGGAAGTCATGCCATGTAATTAAAGATATTAGAGGCAGTATGTTATATAAAAGCAAGACAGCACATGGAAAAGCATTTTCTGGACAAAGGAGAGTTTTGATATTATAACAAACAGTGCTAAACAATTTTGAAGGAATGTTGTAAAATAATCAGAAAGTATGCCTCTGTCTTTAGACAGATATAATAATTTAAGTTAAATATAATAATTTAAATATAATTAAATTATATTTAATAATTATGAATACTGGTTCTCAATGAAAACAGCAATAGTTATACTGTGGTACAACTAATATAAATATTTGAATAGGAATATGACTTTTTAAGTCAAAAGTTAAATACTATCTAAGGCAAAAAACTGAAATCAGATGAAATGCAAATGAATGGTAGAATATAAAATACTGAAGTTAGAATTTCTCTTAAGGAAGAAATTTAAGAAAACTCCTATACATATCTTACTTCATTTACTCTGTATGGATATATGCCTAATAATATAATATAATATAATATAAGTATATTATTATAAAATATATATTATTTATTATACTATACCATAGTATAGCATATTATTACATTTTACTTATACTTTAGACATTAAATCTAAATAAATTCAGTTAAATTAAATTAACTTTTTGTACTGTTAGTAAATGAAATAAATTAGTAATACACACAGAGATATTTTTAAAGTAAACTATTATGTAGAGAAGTAAAAGGGTTTTAAGCTTACTAAGTCATGGCTGTGGCCTAAACCAAATAAAAAATATCTACTCTCTATTTCATAGTTTATAGAGAAGTATTTTCCTCTAAATATTTCATAGTAATTACAAACACAAGGATAAGTGGGTAACTGGCTATCACAGTTGATGGGGTGTGTGACTCTTGATCTCAAGGTTGTGAGTTTGGTCTCTGCATTGGGTGGATAGATTACTGAAAAATAAAATTTTTTAAAAAATTACAAACACAGATTTAGAAAATACTAAATTATACACATGACCCTGGTCAGGATTAAAACTGTATTAACGCTAACATGGTTATTATTTTATATGGACTGTGAAATAGATAAATCACATAGTTTTGTCCAAGAGAATATTGAACTAAAACCAAGTTCTGAAATCATTCACCATAATCAGGTGGGATATATTCCCAGGATGCAAAGTGGTTCAGTATTTGCAAATCAATCAATATCATACATCACATCGAAAAGAGAAGGAATAAAAACTGTATGTTCATTTCAATATATGCATAAAATGCATTTGACAAGTTCAATACCCATTCATAATTGAAAACTCCGAACAAAATGGAGTTAGAGGGAATATACTTTAACACAATAAAGGCCATATATGAAAAACTTTCCTCAAAGGTGAAAATCTAAGAGCCTCTGTCTAAGGTCAGGAACAAGAGAAGAATGTTCACTCTCAATGCCTTTATTCAAAATAGAACTGGAAGTCCTAACCATAGCAATCAGACAAGAAAAAAAAAAAGAGGCATCTATATTGGTAAAGAAGGAATTAAACTGTCACTATTGGCAGATAACATGACTATATATGTAAAAATCCTACAGACTTCCCAAAAAATTACTAGAAATAATAAACAAATTCAGTAAAGTGGCAGAATACAAAATTAATATCCCCAAATTTGTAGCATTTCTATACACTAATAACCAAGTTGAGGAAAGAGAATTTTTTTTAAAAAAATACCATTTACAACTACACTGAAAAGAATAATATATCTAGGAATAAACTTAAAGAAGTAAAATACCAGTAATGTGAAAACTATAAAACACTGACGAAAGAAAATGAAGACTATACAAACAAATGGAAAGATATTCCATGCTCATGGACTGGAAAAATTAATATTGCCAAAATGTCCACATTACCCAAAGCAATATAAAGATTCAGTGTAATCCATATCAAAACACCAAAACCATTTTTCACAGAACTAGAAGAAATAATACTAAATTTGTAGGGAACCACAGATGGCCCCAAACAGCCAAAGTAATCTGGAGAAAGAAAAGCAGGAGGTATCATTTTCTAGATTTCAAGATACACTACAAACCTAGAGCAATGAAAATAGTATGGTGCTGACACAAAAGTGGACACACAGGTCAAGAGAACAGAAAAGAAACCCCAGAAATAAACCCACGTTTATATGGTCAATTAATCTATGACAAAGGAAGCAAGACTGTACAATGGGAAAAAGAGTCTTTTCAATAAATGTTGCTAGGAAAATTGGATTGCTTACTACAAAAGAAAGAAACTAGACTGCTTTCTAACACCACACACAAAAATAACTTCAAAATGTATTAAGATGTAAACATGAGACCTGAGACCAAAAATCTTAGAAAAGAACATAGACAGTAATTTCTCTGACATCAGCCACAGCAACATTTTTCTATATATGTCTCTTAAGGCAAGGGAAACTAGCAAAAATAAACTATTAGGAATATGCCAAAATAAAAATCATTTTGCACAGCAAAGGAAACCATCAAAGACAACCTTACTGAATGGGAGAAGATGTTGCAAATGATATAGCTAATGAGGGGTTAATATCCAATATATTTAAAGAATTTATACAACTCAACACAAAAATAAAAAACAAATAGTTTGATTAAATATTGGGCAGAAGACCTAAATAGACATTTCTCTAAAGAAGACATACAAAATAGTCAACAAACACATGAAAAGATGCTCAACAGTACTAATCATCAAGGAAATACAAATCAAAATCACAGTAAGATATTACCTCATACATCTCAGAATGACTAAAATCAAGAAGACAAGAAACAAGTGTTGGTGGGAATGTGGAAAAAAAGGAACACTCACGCACTGTTGGTGGGAATGCAAACCAATGCAGCCACTGTAGAAAACATTATAGAGATTCTTCAAAAAATTAAAAATAAAAATGCAATATAAACCAGTAATTCCACTAGCAAAAATGAAAATACTAACTCAAAAAGACACATGCACCCTTATGCTTATTGAAGCATTATTTACATGGCCAAGACATGGAAGTAACCAAGTATCCATCAGTAGATGAACACTTAAGGAAAATGTCACACACACACACACAAACACACACAAATATTGACCATTAAAAAGGATGAGCTTGTATCATTTGAGACAACGTGGATGGACCTAGAAATATTAAGCTAAATTAAATAAAGCCCAGGAATAAGTCCCACTTGATCATGGTGAATAATTCTTTTAATGTACTATTGGATTTGATTTGCTAGTATTTTATTGAGAATTTTTGCATCTGTGTTTTCAGAGATAATGGCCTGTAATTCTTCTTTTTAGTAGGATCTTTGTTTTTGGGATCACACTATGCTGGCCTCATAGAATAAATTTGGAAGTCTTCTTCCCATTTCCATTTTGTGGAAGAATTTCAGAAGAATAGGTATTAATTTTTCTTTAAACATTTGGGGGGGGGCTGGGTGCCTCAGTGGGTTAAAGCCTCTGCCTTCTGCTCAGGTCATGATCCCAGGGTCCTGGGATTGACTGCATCAGGTTTTCTGCTTGGCAGGAGGCCTGCTTCCCTTCCTCTCTGCCTGCCTCTCTGCCTAGTTGTGATCTCTGTAATGAATACTGTTATGCTGGAAATAAAAAAAAAAAAAAGTTAATAAATAAATAAATAAATAAATAAATAAATAAAATCTTTAAAACAAAACAAAATACATTTATCAGAATTCCCCTGGGAAGACATCTGGCCCTGGAATCTTATTTGTTGGGAGATTTTTGATTACTGATTTTGATACTGATTTTGTTTACTTTGCTGATTATAGGTCTGTCAGGTTTTCTATTTCTTCCTGTTTTAGTTTTGGTAGTTTAAATGTTTCCAGGAATTTACCCATTTCTTCAAGATAGCCTAAATTGTTGGCCTACAATTGCTTATAATATCCTCTTATAATTGTTTGTATTTCCATGGTGTTGGTTGTTGTCTCTCCTCTTTCATTCATGATTATATTTATTTGGGTCATTTCTCTTTTCTTTTTGGTAAATCTGGCTCGGGGTGTATTAAACTTGTTAATGCTTTCAAAGAACCAGCTCCTAGTTTTGTTGATCTGTTCTGTTTTGGGTTTTTTTTTTTTTTTCTATATCATTTATTTCTTCTCTAATCTTCATTATTTCCCTTATCCTGCTGGCTTTAGACTTTATTTGCGGTTCTTTTTCCAACTCCTTCAGGTGTAAGTTTAGGTTGCATATTTGAGACTTTATTTGCTTCTTGTGTTAGGCCTATATTGCTTTGCAATTTCTTCTTTGGACCACCTTTGCTGTGTCCCAAAGGTTTTGGATTGTCATGTTTTCATTTTCATTTGCTTCCGTGTATTCTTTTAATTCTTCTTTAATTTCCTCTTATTTTTTAGTAGAATGCTCTTTAACCTCCATATATTTGTGGTCTTCTCAAATTTTTTCTTGTGGTTGACTTCAAGTTTCATAATGTTGTAATCTGAAAATATACATGTATGGTCTCAATCTTTTTGTACCAGTTGAGGCCTGATTTGTGATCTAGTATGTAATCTATCCTGGACAATGTTCTGTTCCATGTGCACTTGAAAATAATGTTTATTCTGCTTTGTTAGGAAGAAATGCTCTGAATATATCTGTTAAATCCATCTGATTCAGTGAGTCATTTAAAGCCTTTGTTTCCTTATTGATCTTCTGCTTAGATGATGTTTCCATTGTGAGTGGAGTGTTAAAGTCCCCTACTATTAATGTCTTTTATCAATGAGTTTAAGTTTGTTATTAATTGATTTATATATTTGGGTGCTCCCATGTTGGGAGCATAATATTTATAATTCTTACATCTTCTAGTTGGAAGGCTCTATCTCTTATGATATAGTGCCATTCTTCATCTTTTGTTATAGTCTTTGGTTTAAAATCTAGTTTGTCTTGTATAAGTATGGCTACTCCAACTTTCTTTTGACATCCATTAGCATGATAAATAATTCTCCACTCCCTCACTTTCAATCTGGAGGTGTCTTTGTGTCTAAAATGAGTCTCATAAGCAATATATCAATAGGTCTTGGTTTTTTTAATCCATCTTGATACCATATGTGTTTTGACTAGAGCATTTAGTTCATTTACATTCAGAGTAATTATTGAAAGATATGAATTTAATGCCATTGTATTACTTGTAAAGGTGCTGTTCCTGCAGATTGTCTCTGTTCCATATTAGTCTTTGTTACTTCTGGTCTCTTTCTCCCTCTTGAAGAACTTTTAATAGATATTATTAACTTTTAATAGGTATTATTATTATTTTAAATATTGTATCTTAAATAGTAAATTCTTTTTTTTTTAATTTTTTATTTTTTATAAACATATATTTTTATCCCCAGGGGTACAGGTCTGTGAATCACCAGGTTTACACACTTCACAGCACTCACCAAAGCACATACCCTCCCCAATGTCCATAATCCCACCCCCTTCTCCCAAACCCCCTCCCCCCAGCAACCCTCAGTTTGTTTTGTGAGATTAAGAGTCACTTATGGTTTGTCTCCCTCCCAATCCCATCTTGTTCTAACAGCATTTCCTGATTTGTACCATACATGAAAATCTTGACTACCTTAAGGTATTTCTATAGCTTGCTTTGTACTTTCTTGGCAAAACCTACTGTTTGGGAAAAAAAAAAAAAGTAGAAGAAGGAAAGGAAGAAGATAGTAAAGGAGATGACATTCCCTTCATAATCCCCCAGTCATATACTTGGTAAATAATTTGTTAAGTATCTTTACTCCAATTTTTTTCACTGTCCTGGTTCCGATACAGTTCTGATCAAATTGTTGTTACTCAATAAACAAGGATTAATTCATCATGCCTTTTGTATTTCTGAAAAATTACAAATGGAAATAAGGAAACTAAGAACAGACAAATAGAGTTACAACAAATTATACAAACATTCAGTGGAGAACCTGAGAAAGAGGTTTGTATTTAACAGATAGGGCCGGGGAGTCAGATAGTCAAATAAATGACTTAAATAGTAGCAATTTATTTCCATAATTATATTTATACTACAAGGAGGAGATGGTCAGAAGATATAGGATGATAGGAAGCAAGAGACCTTGGTCAAAGCCTAAAATGAGGATATGTAACAGAGAACAGAACTGAGGAACATTAACCCTGGGGCACCTGGGTGACTCAGTGGGTTAAAGCCTCTGCCTTCAGCTCAGGTCATGATCCCAGTGTCTTGGGATCGAGCCCCACATCGGGCTCTCTGCTCAGCGGGGAGCCTGCTTCCTCCTCTCTCTCTGCCTGCCTCTCTGCCTACCTGTGATCTCTGTCAAATAAATAAATAAAATATTTAAAAAAGAAGAATAAGAATAACTGAGGAACATTAAAGCAAGGGACAAATGACTTAAAGTTTTGACACAGAAAATCTTTGCAGGAGCCAACACTGGAGCCTTGTAATGATGTGAACTCAAGTTCTTAATGTCTTTGGAAGGGGTAACAGGTAACTACCAAAGATCTGTGCAGAGATCTAGATTCTATGGTAATAGGCAACAAATGATCATGCATCATGAAAAAAGTTTCAGTAAGAGGGTTTAAGTGCCTGGTAAACAAGGATGAGTTCCAAAGCATGGATTTCACGGGGCAGGCAACAGTAAGAGTAAGGGTGCTTAGAAGAAAATCCATTCATTACTTTAAGAAGGAAAGTTCACATGTTGTGATGGTTGAGTGTAATAAGACTCCAACCTTTAAAGCCCTTGGCCTTTAATATCTGAGATAACTGACCATATTAAAGCAATATGATTAAATAATCTTCCTTTTCAGTAGTAAAGTAGCTGAAAAATGTGGGAATTAAATAGGTGGTAAACATGAAATACATTGAACACATTTATTTTAGGATGTCAGAGAGCTAAACACTTTTATTTATGACCAAAGTTCATATGAATAGAAAAGCTGTGCAATTGCATAGTATATGTCAAGTAGTCATTGATTTTTAGTGTCTTCAGAAAAATATTTAAGTGTTTCAAAATGTGGTATTTAAAGACTGGTCAGAGAAATTAATTTTAGAATGAGAAACCAAATGAAAAGTGGAATTAAATGACCTGATAATATTAGAAGATATGCTATTATGTAATTATGTTATGTAATAAAAGTGTCTAATTAAAGGGTTTAAGATCAATATTGCACCAAATGTTTCCAGGTACATGTTCCAACATTTCCAATTAAATACCTCAGTTAAGTTTTGACCTTGAAGCAGCAGTTACATTAAAAATGTATTCATTTTAAGATTATAAAATAGCATATTGATTTTTTAACAAAAAGCTACATAATTAATCCCACCTAATTGCAATTGATGACATCAAATTGGCCATTCCAGTATCACCTGCAATCCTGAGGGTTGCTTTAGTACATCATAGTTTTAATGTTATATTATACCAATCCACTTAAATATTTCCATAAATGGATTCCATAGTAAATTTTCCTTAGTAAATTCACACTATCAAAGCTTCATCCTTAAGATTTTTTCTCATTTTATTCTATCATTTTTAATTTAATATTTGAAATATTTTTAATACTTCTAATTGAAGTATAGTTGACTTAAATGTTTCATTAATTTCAGGTATACTACATACTGATTTGGCAACTCTATATGTTATGCTATGCTCACCACAAACGTATTTACCATCTGTCACATACAATGTTATTACAACACTATTGACTATATTCCTTATGCTTTATCTTTTGTCCCTCTGACCTGTCTATTCCATAACTGGAAGTCTGTACCTCTGAGGCCAGTTTTGAATACATTATTATAAATTACCAAAGACTTCTTGCTGAAACATCCGAAGGTGGTTACATATCATATTTGTTATCATCCTTCTGTGCTTCTGTTTATAATGCTAAAAAGTTTAATTATATTTTTTGCATAAGACAAATTGATAAACCATATAAAAACATTTGTCACATGGAAATTTTCTAAATTACCAATTACAGTTGAAGACATCATAAAATAATGTATTGATTTATTCAGCAAATGCCTAAGAACTTAAGTATTTTGCATTCAGTATTCTGTGTCTTTAAGATACCAAAACTATGCAGACTGGACTCTAAATTCCAGGCATTTGTTTGTTTGTTTGCTCATTAAAATACAATTGATATATAACTTTGTGTTAGTTTAAGATGTACAAAATATTGATTTGATACTTAAATATATTGCAATATGATTATCACCTTAACATTAGCTAACACCTTTATTATATCACATAATTATCATTTCTTTTTTGGAATAGGAACAATTAAATCTAGTCTCTTGGCAACTTTGAAGTTTATAATACAGTACTATCGACTATCACTATGCTGTGCACTAGTTCTCCAGGATTTATTTATCTAACAGTTTCAAGTTTGTATCCTAAACAACATATCCCCAATTTCCCCAGCCCACTGTTTCTCTGTTTTTACAAATTTAGCTTTTAAAATTCCACATATAACTCAGGTCATACAGTATTTGTCTTTTTCTGTCTGACATGTCTTAGCGTAATGCCCTCGGTGTCCACGCATGCTGCCATAAATGGCAGGCTTTCCTGCTTTCCCATGGCTGAAAAATTCCAGTGCATGTGTGTGTCTGTCTACATCACATATTCTTTAGCCATTCATTAACTGACATTTAGTCTTGAATATATATACTTGGAGGAGATATTGCTGGATCATATGATAGTTGTATTTTTAATTTTTTGAGGATTCTCTATACTGCTTTCAGTGGTGGTTGAAACAATTTACATGCCCACCAACAGTGTACATGTGTTTCCTTATGTCCACATCCTCATCAACACTTGTTAACTCATGTTCTTGATGTAGCCATTCTAAAAGGTTTGACATGATAACCCATTGTTTTGATTTGCATTTTCCTAAAGATCGGTGATTTTGAGCTTCTTTTCATGTACCTATTGGCCACTTGGGTATTTTCTTTGGAAAATAAAAGATTTAGTTACTTTGTCCATTTTTCAAAATCAGTTTGTTTGTTATTGAGTTATATGGGTTATTTAAATTTTTAAAGGTTTTATTTAAATTTCACTTAATTCCTGTACAGTGTAACATTAGTTTCAGGTGTAAAATATGGTAATTCACCACTTCCATATAAAGTCCCGTGCTCATCACAACAAATAAACTCCTTAATCCTCATCACTTATCTAACCAATCCCCCACCCATCTCCCCCCTGGTCACCATCAGTTTGTTCTCTATACTTACGAGTCTGTTTCTTAGTTTGCCTCTCTCTCTATTTCCTTTAGCTTGTTTTGGTGCTTAAATTCCACATATAAATGAAATCCTGATACTTGTCTTTCTCTTACTGACTTGTTTCACCTAGCATAATACACTCTAGCTCCATCCATGTCATTGCAAATGGCAAGATTTCATTCTTTTTGATGGCTGAGTAATATTCCACTGTGTGTATGTGTGTCTCCCATATCTTCTTTATCCATTCATCAGTGGACACATGGGCTGTTTCCATAATTTGGCTATTGTAGATAATGCTGCTATAAACATCAGGGTACATTTATTCCTTTGAATTAGTATTTTTGTATTCTTTGTAGTTTTGATTTGTATTTCCTGATGATCAGCAAGAATGTGTCTGCTGACCATTTGTACGTATTTTTTGGAAATGTCTATTCCTGTCTTCTGTCCATTTTTAAATCGGATGATTTGCTTTTGGGTGTTGAATTTGATAAATTCTTTACATATTTTGAATACTAACCCTTTATCAGATGTGTCATTTGCAAATATCTTCTCCCATTATACAGGTTGCCCTTCAGTTCTGTTGATTGTTTCCTTCACTGTGCAGAACTTTTTATTTTGATGGAACCATAATAGTTTTATGGTTTTTTATTTCGTTTTGTTTTGGTTTTGTTTGTTGTTGTTATTTTTGCTTTTGTTTCCCTTGTCTCAGGAGATATATTTAGAACAGAGTTGCTATGGTCAATGTCAAAAAGTTTACTGCCTGTGTTCTCCTCCAGCGTTTCGATGGTTTCAAATCTCATATTTAGGTCTCGAATATATTTCAAATCTATTTCCATGTATGGTGTAAAAAGTGGTTCAGTTTCATTCTTTTACATGTTCTTGCCCAATTTTTCCAACATCATTTCTTAAAGAGACTGTCTTTTTCCATTGGATATTCTTCCTTGCTTTGTTGAAGATTAATTGATAATGCAGTTGTGGGTTCATTTCTGGGTTTTCTATTCTGTCCCACTCATCTTCGTATCTATTTTTGTTCCAGTGCAAAACTGCTTTGATCACGACAGCTTTGTAATATAACTTGAGTCTGGAATTGTGATGACTCCAGCTTTACTATTGTTTTTCAAGATTCCTTTGGCTATTAAGGGGCCTTTTGTGATTCCACACAAATTTTAGAGTTTTAAAGTTTTTAGAGTTGTTTGTTTTGGTTCTGTGAAAAATGCTGGTGGTAATTTGACAGAGATTGCATTAAATATATAGATTGCTTTGGGTAGTATAGACATTTTGACAATATTTGTTCTTCCAATCCATGAGCATGGAATGTCTTTCCATTTCTTTGTATCATTTTTCAATGTCTTCTATCAGTGTTTTATAGTTTTCAGAGTGCAGGTCTTTCACCTTTTTGGTTAGGTTTATTTCTTGGTATCTTATTATTTTAGCTATAATTGTAGATGGTACTGTTTTGTTAATCTCCATTTATGCTCCTTCATTATTGGTGTATAATAATGCAGCAGATTTTGTACACTGATATTGTATCTTGTGAGTTCAGTGAATTTGCTTATTGGTTCTAGCAGATGTTTGATTGAGTCATTAGGGTTCCTACATATATAGTATCATGCTATCTAAAAACAATGACAGTTTTATTTTTCCTTAACTAATTTGGATGATTTTTCTTTTTCTTGTCTAATTGTTGTGACTACACAAAATACTTTACAACTTGTTTGTGTCTTTTTCAATTTCTTTTATCAAAGTTTTAGTTTTCATAGCATATAGCTTTCACTTCCTTGGTTAAATTTATTCCTAAGCATTTTTTTTTTTAATTTTTGGTGCTACTATGAGAAAAAAAATAAAGAAATCTATTCCAAGAATTTACTTCAGAATGGAAAGATATTAAAAAGATACATTCTTGTTATGTTATTTATTGTATTGATGAAGGATGAAATACATGTGGATAATTTCTAATAAAGAAGTAAAAATATAGGATTGAAAGACTAAAAAAATGGAATAAAAACTAAATATGGAATGTTATCATGCTATGCCTTTACTTAGAACTTTCAGTTGTCTAGAGAAAGAAAGCCCTGATGATCTTTACCTGCTTACACATGACACATCCCTGTTTTATATTCTGGCCATGCTCTTCTATTTTTAGATATTTTCTGCAGGCATGCCATCTAGTTTCAAATCCTTGCACATACTGATACTTCATCACAGAAAATACTTCTTCATTCTTTATTAGCTAGTTAGCTCTCACATACATTTTATTTTGTCCTTTTTTTAAATTGTACTCTCACATATATTTTAAATCTCAACGCAAAGTCACTTTCACAGGAAGATTTTCTGTACAGCTCTCTCTTATATACATGTAGATTAGCATGTAACATAAATTTTTAGAGTTTATTGCACTTATAAATAGTATCTGTATATTTGTGTTTAACTATTACTTCTCTGTTCAAATGGACTGTTTTATTCATGAAGAAAAGGATGGATCATTTTTGTTTCTGTTTCTCCATGTGTCTGCAGTGCCTATCACAATGCCTGGATCCAAAATGCATTTGTTGAATGGAGTAATCATATAGAATATTTTTCTCTCAGGTAAAAGGCAGACACCTCATAAGCCGATTTGAAGAGTGCCAATATTTTAACATTTTTTTCAAATATCACATTTTCCATGTATTCTTTCCTTTAGTATAAAGAAAACTGAATCAGATTAAAACAATGCAAATGCCCATCAATGAAGGGTTAGTTAAGTAAATGAAATAATTTTTGCCTGTTTACAAAAAAATAAAATGAAGCATTTCTACTTCCAGTGTGAGAAAGTAACTGGTAGTGTGCTTGCTTTCTTGGGGTAAAGAAATGGAATGTTGCACTAAATATATAAAGCAAATATTGTTATATACATTGGACAACACTGTACAACTGTGAGCACTCAGACAGGCAAAAACTAACAAGAAGATCTCTTTCTCCATCCTTACTTTCTACTGAGAAAAAATTTATGTACCATGTGTAGTGAAATAGATCACAAGCTGAGCATGGTTGCTAAGGAAATATATCAGACTTCAGAGGGGGAAGTACTGGCTAAATTCATAGGACAAATACTAGAGAAGAAGGATCTAAACATAAGACCTACAGAAATCTCTGTAGAACTATCCTTCACATTTTTGCTGAATACCAAGCTATATAATCCTTTGGCAAAATTCAAAGAAGATGGAAAATAAAAATTACTTGGGAGATGTAAATTAATAATTTCAAGAGATTATAGTGGGCAGGGAGACAGCTGAATTTTGAGAAGCCAGGAAGAGATTTTATATAATACCATAGGCATTTGGTAAAGATACACACAAGATACACACTTTGATAGTAGGCTTAAACTGCCCAGAGAAGAGGCTACTCCAGACCTACACTAACATTGTTTTAAAACAAGTCTAAAGATTTAAGATAGAAAAAGAAAACATCATCAAACTTGAAGAGATGTCATGTTATTATTATTTTTTAAATTTTTCTATATTCATTTGAGAAGGAGAGAGAGAGAGCACAAGTGAGAGCATGAGCAGGGGTGAGGGAGAAACAGACTCTCCACTCACTGGGGAGAAACAGACTCTCCACTCAGCATGGAGCCCAACAGGGGGCTCAATCCCAAAACCTCAGGATTATGACATGAGCTAAAGGCAGACACTTAACCAACTGAGTCACCCAGGCACCCCAAAGATATGTCATTTTAATGATCATATCTGAGGAAGAGATTAAAAAAAAAAAGAATATAGAAAAATGAACAGATCCTTAGATACCTGTAGGACACAATCAAACATAACAACATACACATAATAGGAGATCTAGAAGGAGAAGAAAGAAAGAAAAGGAGGAAAAAGAAAATTGCAAAAAATAATGGCTGAAAAATTCTCAGATTTGATGAAAAGTATTAAACTACACATCCAAAAACCTCAACAGACTGCAATTAGCAACAATTTCAAAGAGATACTATATTTAGACACATAGACACCTGAGTGTCAAACTGTTCAAAAAATAAAAAAATACAAGACAGAATCTGGAAACCAAGAGGAGTGATCCATCACATATAAGAGATCCTCAGTAACATTAACAGCTGATTTCTCATCAGAAATCATAAGGCAAAAAGGTAGTGTGATGATATATTCAAAGAGCTGAAAGAAACAAAAAACACTGTTGATCACAAATTCCATATCCAGGAAACTTATTCTCCCCCAAATTAAGGAGAAATTAAACTTTCCTAGATGCATAATAATAGAGAGAATTGTTGCTATAGACCCACCCTATGAGAAATAAGTAAAGGAAGTCTATTAGGCTGAAATGAAATGAGGCTAGATAATATTTTGAATCCATATGAATAAATTTAAAGGATGATAAAGGTGATTAATACATAAATATAAAAGAGTATAATATATTTTTTGTTAATAATGTATTTTCTCTATCTGACCTAAAACACAAACACGTAAAATAATAATTATAAATCTCTCTGTACTTTTTGCTGAATTTTTCTGTAAATTTAAAACTTTTAAAAAGTCTACTTTAAAAAATAAAGATAAAAAATAAAAATAAACAACAAACAACTGCATAAATCAATAATTACACATAAACATACACACACACACACACACACACGCACACACTCACACCAACACACACACACATATACATACACAACATTATTCATAATAACTGAAAATTAGAAACAAGTCAAATACCTATTAACTGGTGAACAAAAAAATATATATCCATATAACGGAATAGTATTTAGCCATAAAAAAGATATACTGATATATGCTATAATATGGAAGACCCTTGAAAAAATACAAAATAAGTCAGAAACAAATGCCACACATTGTATGATTGCATTTATGTGAAATGTCTAGAATAAGCAAATGTATGAAGACAGAAAGATTAGTGGAATGACTACTAGTAAGTATGAGATTGGTGATGGTTGTAAACTTGAGAATATATATATATATATATATATATATATAGGATAGAATATATATATATATTTAGAATATCTATATATAGAATATAGAGTATATATATATAGAGTATATATATATATATATATATATATAATTTTTAAAAGATTATTTATTTATTTATTTATTTGAGAGAGCAGGAGAGCATGACCAGGATAAGGGGTAGAGGGAGAAGCAGGCTCTTCCCTAAGCAGGGAGCCCAATGCAGAGCTGGATCCTGAGACTCCAGGATTACGACCTGAGCTAACGGCAGACATTCAACCAACTGAGTCATGCAGGCACCCCAACTTTAGAATACATTAAAATGCACTGAATGTTACACTTTGAAGGTGTATATTTTATGTATGTTGGTTACATCTCAATTAAAAAATAAATTAGAAAATGAAACCTAGAAAAAATAAAAATAATACACAAATAAATGTTACCCAAATAAAATTATATATTCTAAAAGAAAATATAATTTAGGCAACCAATACATAATAACACAATATTAAGTCTTAAAACAAATATTGCTAAATATGCCAAGACACATGTATCAAGGTGCTATACCCAATGAAGAACAAAATCAGTCAATGTAAACAAGACTCAAAATTATCCATATGAAAAAATAGTAGCAAACAGAATCTAGCAATACAGAACAGGTTAATATATCATTAGCAAATGAAGTTTATCCCAGGACTGCAAGTTTTGTTTAACATTTGAAACTTCATTGGTGGAATTCATTTCATTGGTGAAATACTGAATACTATCACCCTAACTTCATAAAAAAGTTTATGGATACTTATTCAAAATAATACTAACTTCTTCCATTAGAAGAAGTAAGAATAAATTTAGACATTAGTGATATTTTAATAAGAGAAAGTTCCTTTTGGGTTACTGAAAGAGTAACAATTCTTAATTCTCCGAGTTTGGCACATGCCCATTGGGTTGAATAGTGGGCAGGTTAGGTAGGTTATGGTGCAATATGCTATGTATAATTTTTTTCTTTCTCTCCCCTAGCCTGATACGGCCCCACATCTTCTTTCTTTAGTAAGGGTCATTTCTCACATAGATTCTAATTCCTTCCTCAACAAGTATCCTAATAGGCTCTGACTCACCACATTGTCATCTACATTTGCCCAAACATATTTGCTTTCCCAAAGTGACATTTCCCTGACTGTCCAATTTATAGACATTAACTTATGGCTCATTAGAATTTTTTTTTTAATTTTTTATTTTTTTATAAACATATAATATATTTTTATCCCCCGGGGTACAGGTCTGTGAATCACCAGGTTTACACACTTCACAGCACTCACCATAGCATATACCTTCCCCAATGTCCATAACCCCACCCCCCTTCTCCCAGCCCCCCTCTCCCCTCCCCCCAGCAACCCTCAGTTTGTTTTGTGAGATTAATAGTCACTTATTGTTTTTCTCCCTCCCAATCCCATCTTGTTTCATTTATTCTTCTCCTACCTCCTTAAACCCCATTTTGCATCACCACTTCCTCATATCAGGAAGATCATATGATAGTTGTCTTTCTCTGCTTGACTTATTTCACTAAGCATGATAAACTCTAGTTCCATCCACGTTGTTGCAAATGGCAAGATTTCATTTCTTTTGATAGCTGCATAGTATTCCATTGTGTATATAAACCACATCTTCTTTATCCATTCATCTGTTGATGGACATCTAGGTTCTTTCCATAGTTTGGCTATTGTGGACATTGCTGCTATAAACATTCGGGTGCACGTGCCCCTTTGGATCACTACGTTTGTATCTTTAGGATAAATACCCAGTAGTGCAATTGCTGGGTCATAGGGCAGTTCTATTTTCAACATTTTGAGAAACCTCCATGCTGTTTTCCAGAGTGGTTGCACCAACTTGCATTCCCACCAACAGTGTAGGAGGGTTCCCCTTTCTCCGCATCCTCGCCAGCATCTGTCATTTCCTGACTTGTTAATTTTAGCCATTCTGACTGGTGTGAGGTGAAATCTCATTGTTGTTTTGATTTGTATTTCCCTGATGCCGAGTGATATGGAGCACTTTTTCATGTGGCTGTTGGCCATCTGGATGTCTTTGCAGAAATGTCTGTTCATGTCTTCTGCCTATTTCTTGATTGGATTATTTGTTCTTTGGGTCTTGCGTTTGTTAAGTTCTTTATAGGTTTTGGACACTAGTCCTTTATCTGATATGTCGTTTGCAAATATCTTCTCCCAACCTTCTCACTATTGCTTATCCACTATATTAGAAGACAATTCTAGCTATATAATTAATTATATCACACTTAAAAGTGTAAAAGTATGTCCATGTTAATAATATAAGAACTTCTTTGTTCACGCGACCTGTTTTGAAATTCTATGTACCTTTTGTTCCTATATCCATTTAACATTGTTTTCTCCCTTGTTTGGCTATCTGAAGGCTCACATGTTCTCAAAAGTCTGGTCAATAAATTATTATTTATATTGCTGTGATATATATTTTTATATATATATGCTGTAATATATATTTATATATAAATATACTTATAAACCTATATTGCTGTGAGGTTATTTTTTCCTTCAGATTACATTTAATTTTGTATTAAATGGAAATGTATGGGGCACCTGGGTGGCCCAGTGAGTTAAAGCCTCTGCCTTCAGCTCACGTCATGATCTCAGGGTCCTGGGATCGAGCCCCACATCGGGCTCTCTGCTCAGTGAGGAGCCTCCTTCCCTTCCTCTCTCTCTGCCTGTCTCTCTGCCTACTTGTAATCTCTGTCTGTCAAATAAATAGATAAAATCTTTTCAAAAAATGGAAATGTATCACATAATTATGCATATTCTTTTTCTTGCTGTACCTAAATGTGGTAATTATTATCACCTTCTTGTAGCACTTTTTATTAATATGTGTTTCATTTTATTCATTTATATCACCTTAGGGATCACAAAAAGCAACCATTTCTATTATCAGCACACATCCAGTGTTTCCGAAGATACACTCAGGAACCAACTGAAATGAAACTGGAAAAACTCTCATTTCAATTCCATGACTGAGAGTTTTATTTGGCATCTAGATGGTATACATAACTTTCTTTGTCACAAAGTTTGCAGTATTTGGAGTTATTCCGGAAATCCTTGTTAATCATGGTTAGTAGATATTTGGTTATTAAATATGTGAAATATTCAGTGCTTTTGAACTAGATAATTCTTTTTCATCAGAGTTCCTCTTCATCACGTAGCCTACACACACTGATACCCAGTTGCAAGTATTTTTGAAACAGCATCTTTTAAAAAATGATCCTTTTCAAAAAAGTTAAATCTTAAATTTAAAGTATAGGTCAAAGAAATACATATAAAAGCAATATTTTGGAAAGGGTAATAGTGGTTAAAGGGAATAATTGACATTTCAATCAGTTTAAAATTATGGCCAGTTTGGCTTTTCTGCTCATTCAAATGTGATGGATTTTTTTTTTAACATGAATCAAAATTACTCAGCATTAAGCATAGTAATTGGCTGTTTGACTATCAGTGCCATACATTGCTGAAATGCTAAAATTAAACTTGGAACTCAGAATAGGTGGTCTACCATCAGTATTTTTAGCAATGCTTTGGAGATATGCTACAAGTAATAAAACATTCATATCAAACAGTGTTAATAAGAATTGAGTAAAGGACACTTGGTTGTCTTAACTAGAACTGATTTCTTTTATTTTTGACACCAGGTAAAGCTTGGTTAGAAATGGATCAAACAGTGCAAGAGGCAAAGGAAGATATCAACTCGCACATGGTACTTGGTAATAAACTTTGGTTCATATGGTGTGTTTTTCTTCTTGTGTACATAGCTAAACATGGCATGATTTTCAGATGATCATTTTATCCAATAAATAAACAATTATCCAGTGAACACCCAAAAAGATCATTTCCCCTAGGGTAAGTAGGGGATAGGAATAGGATGCAAACAGGACACTGCCAAAAATTTATTCTTTAGTTTATATATTAAAAATACCATATCAATGTGTTTCTCAAATACGTTTAAACAGGGATAGCATTGAACTTTCTTCTTATAGCTTTCTTTATAATAATTGACAAAAATATTTTTATAGCCTTTGATTCATAATGTGCCTCACTACCTTGATTATCAAATCCTCAATTTAATGTCCAAGTACTAGGGCATCATATCTACAACTTGGTAAATTCACAAAATTGTCTGTGTGTGTGTGTGTGTGTGTGTGTGTGTACATAAGCACCTAGATTGAAACTGAGAAAAAAAGAAAAAGGAAAGATAAAAGCAAATATGGCAACATGTCAACTCTGGGAAAATCTGACTGAAGGTTATATAGAATTCTTTGTGCTATTCTAGTAACTTTTCTCTAAGTCTAAAATTACATCAAAATAAAAACTTAAAAGGAGAAAACAAAGGCCTCACTTTCTAAAATTCTGAGATTCTGTTGAACTGTCATGCAGGAAGATAAAAACAGACATATCCATTTTATGAAATTTTAAAAATATGACAAATCCAAGTTGGATAAAAGAAGAATTTGTAAACACTTTTAGGCAATAGATTTCTCACTAGAGTCTACTCTACAGGGCACAATGGAAATAAATATGAATACCAGAATCTTCCCCTCTGCATATAGTATTTACTAATATTTACTACTGGGGAACAAAATATATTCCTTTTCTTTATTACCTCTTTGTAATACAAATTTTGTATCCTAAGTAGATTCATATAAGAGTAGGTGTGGGAAATATATGTAACAAGAAAGCCAGCATTGATTTAAATTCCTAGCGTATTATTGTCAATATATTCAGGTATAATTTATGGGTAAGTAACCAGACACTGTGACCTATAGACTCTCGTTTGATAATATTTCAGCTGGATTGATTTTTTTAATCCACATCTTAGAAAAGCAGAAAATTTTTATATCATTCTTTGAAATAATACATAAACTTGTCATGTAGTAGAGTAGTAGTGATTCTGCTGATAAGAGAAAATCTAATAGATTAGAAATGGATCCTCTGAGTCCTTGTATCTTTATAATCATTTCAATAAAACCATGCAATTGACTATTCCATTATAAAACAAAAGTTTATAAGTCATTTGTTATTTCATTTATTCATTCAACAAACACTTATTGTGTGCCTCTGATGTGCCAGAGATTCTTCTAGGCACTAGAGATTTGGTAATGAACAAAAGAGAAAAAATAAAATAAAATCCCTGCCTTTTAGTGAGCTCCCATTTGAAAGGCGGAAAACACGAATAAACACACAATGAACTACAATATACTATATATAAGGTGATTAATGTGACATATTAAAAAAATAAAGCAGTTCAAGGGGAAAGAAAGCCTAATTACAAACGAAGGCTGCTATTTTAAATTGAATGGTTAAGGAAGTCCTTATTGATGAAGTGACATTGCATTCTCAGCGAAGGACTACTCTATGCAGAGATTTGGAAGAGTTTTTCAATGCAAAGGCCTTAACACACTTTGGGTATTCTGGTTCCATCAGGGAACAAAGGAGGAAGTACAGGGAGAGGAGAGAGAAAAGAAGATTGTTGAGGTCCCCAAAACAGAAAGGGGCTAGATCATGTAGTGATTTCAAGAACTTTGGTTTTTAACTCAGAATGAAATGAGAAAGCATTGAAAAGTTTTGAAAAAGTGATCTTACTCTGCCTGCTGAAGTCTTGGTGGACAAGAGAACAGAGAGGAGACCATGGCTCCTCTGTGGAGGAGGATGTAGCTCCTGTGGCTGTAATGCAGGAGCCAGTCAATAGCAGACTGGATTAGCCAAATGCCTACCAGCTATTGCAGAAAATAGTCTCAATTTCTCCATCTAGAAAACTAGCACTCTAGATTTGGTATCTCTAAAATTGCTTTAAGTTTTAATATCCCATTTGCCTTTGAGTGCCCTAACGTGGAAGTCACAGTCAGATAGAGTAGAAAGTGTTTAATAAGACAAGCAAAATATTATCATGTATATCAAGATGCCTATGCCTCCTTCTTATAGCACGTGCACTTGTATTTGTAGAACAGTGGTGGAACTGATGGTGTCTCTGTTACAGTCTCAGCAGAAGACAGATCACACACACAAATTAGGGTAGTGTGAAGAGGATTTATAAATAAAGAGAATAATTACTGAGGTGTGGACAGGGTATAGAGGACCCATAATAGCGCAGGAAACTTAGCCAGCAGCCATGGAACAGCAACCACTCGTAGGACCAAAAGGAATGACGAAAGGAAGAGTTTACTAAAATCATAAATGAAAGAGAATCCTGCAAAGCAGGCTCAGTAAAGGGAAAGAAATTCCAGCCAAAGATTAGGTGGATGGAACTAGAAATAAATGTCCCAACATCGCTCTCATCCCCTACTGTTCTCTTTCCCTCCATCGTCTGAATGCAGGTGAGAGCCAGGTCCCCAGGAATGTATGATCTATACAGGTGACCTTACAAGGATAGTGAACAGGGGAGAAAACCTGGAAGAGATGCCCAGGAGGAGCAACTGGAAAATACCAGACACAGATGGCAACAAAAGTTGCCTTGTCTTATTTATTCACTTATTCATGCTTTATTCACACATTCACTTAATCATTAAAAAAAGAATATTGAATATATCCAATGTGCCAAAACAAGTCATAGATTTGGATTTATGGGCAGCAGTTTAAGAGAAAGGTTTTCTGATAATATAAAAAGTACAAAATTCCAAACCTAATCTTAATTCATCCTATATCCCACAGTTATACACAGTAGAGATTAAGTACTATTAGAGAGCTAGTCTAGTTCTAACTTCATTGTGTCCTTCTAATGGAGACAATTTTGAATCCTTCTGAAAATTGTGCCTGAAAATAAAAGGAAAATTAATCAAGATTTACAATAACAATTAGGTATGAGGAATCCTGGGGGCAAAACCAGTATCGCGTAAGTGGGTGACTACACCTGCAGATGAGCACAAAGGGGTAGGATACAGCCAATTAGGGAATAAGCAGTCATCTGGGACTCAGTTCCAATTAAAACTGCACCCAAACTCATCAAACACAGACTAACAGTCATTTCCATTGATTTAGGTACTATTTAATGATGTGGACAAGATCTTTTAAAAATATAAGTAAGGGGTGCCTGGGTGGCTCAGTGGGTTAAAGCCTCTGCCTTCGGCTCAGGTCATGATCCCAGGGTCCTGGGATTGAGTCCCACATCAGGCTCTCTGCTCAGCAGGGAGCCTGCTTCCCTTCCTCTCTCGCTGCCTCTTCTCTGCCTACTTGTGATCTCTGTCTGTCAAATAAATAAATAAAATCTTTAAAAAATAATAAGTCAGATCACATCACCTATCACAATAAACACCTAAATGGCTTGGCAGATCCTTCTCGCCACCTGTACCCCAAATCCCTCTTGTGCACTCTGTTTCAGCCATACTGCCTTTTGCTGTTTCTCAACCCAGGGGTTTTGCATTGTCTGTTATTTCTGCCTGGAATTTTTTTTTTTCTTCAAAGATATCTGCATAGCAAACTTGAAAACACCCTGATGCTTACATGTCAATTTATCAGTGATGCATTCTTTCACCATCTGAGGAAAAAAAAAGGAATTTCTCACTCTAATATATTTCTACCAAGATTCTCTCTAACCAATTTCTCAGCTTTATTTTTCCCCATGTTTATCACTATCAATGCACTTATTTATTTCTTTATATTTCCTTAAAAGAAATCACAGCTAAACCTTCATTGTTACAAGGGCAGAGATTTTTGTGTTGTTTTTGTGTGTGTGTGTGTGTGTGTGTGTGTGTGTGTGTGTGTGGTTTTATCCCAAGAGATTAGAACATATATGGACTAATATTAAGTAGATATAGTCAATGCTATTTGTAGAATAAATGGATAATGAATACTTTGAAGTTTGAGGTAGTAAACTAAGAGATATGAGTAACCAGGTAATCATTTTACAACTCATTAAAACTTCAGTGTAAAAATTAGAAGCCGACAAGGAGGTTCTTGGAAGCAGCTGGCTATATAAATGATTTCCTATGTCGTAACACATAATACCTGCATAAAGGTCTCCTAGAAAGTAAAGGAATGAAATTCATAGAAACTGGATGATAAATGAAGGCAGCTTTCCTGCTTATTAGAAAGAAAGGCTACTTAAGTGGCTTCTGTGAAGATATTCAAAGAAATATGAAAAGGACCATAGAACAAAGTATTATTAAAAACATTTCATATAAAAAAGCAGCTTATTGAACATGATGCCCAGGAAATCTTTAGTAATAATAATACTGGCAGATCATGTTGGATCACTTTTTTTAAAAAAGATTTTATTTATTTATTTGACAGACAGAGATCACAAGTAGGCAGAGAGGCAGGCAGAGAGAGAGGGGGAAACAGGCTCCCGGATGAGCAGAGAGCCTAATTCGGGGCTTGATTCCGGAACCCTGGGATCATGACCTGAGCCAAAGGCAGAGGCTTAACCCAATGAGCCACCCAGGTGCCTCTTGTTGCATCACTTTTTAACAGCTACTAGATTATGGGTGACAAAATAAGTATTTTGATTTCCTTTCCCAGTTTATCTATACATCTGAAATGTTTACGTCTGATGATTAAAAATAATTAAAAAGATAGAAAAACAGTAAGAATTATGAATAATAAACTTTTTTAACAGATTATTTTATTCTATTGAAAGCTCAAACATCGTTCTCAATTACATTGTTTCATCATGAGTTCTTTTTTACAACCTAGTAAGATGAACAAGAATGTAAGAATTACTGCTCTCCTTTCCTGAGGTCATAAAGTTTAGCCTCAGATAAAGGTCTGTTTACTTAATCACAGGCACACTTCTAGAGCATAAAACAGAGCCATAAATTCAGGTCTTCTGTTTTTTAGCGAAGGTTTATTCACCAAGATTCCAACATATGCATATAGGCAATGTATCCTAACAGACTGAAAAAAAATGTTCATATGTAATACATAGCAAAGACAAAGACCATGATTTCTTTGGAAATCTGTAAAGTACCCCACTCACTAAAGAGCAGAGTAGTTCATAGACTTTTGATTAGCATGGGTAGTTCATCAGAGCATAGAAAAACCTCTAGATATGGATTCTACCCAGGACTTAATTTTTCACCTACATGAAATTCACTGGTTTTACACAAGTTATTAGGAAACAAGGAGAAAGATATATACTCATATTAGAGATGATAATAGTCAAGAAAGTGGATAAGGTATAGTTTAATACATGTTTATTTTCAATAAAACATATAAAAACCATTCATAAAAATGTACTGTATTTTGTTCCAGGCAGTGCTTATAAAGGTGTATCCACTGTTAATAATATTCAAGGTATACCTTAAAAATCTGTACATGTTACTGAAAATAAGGTACGGTTCAAGTGTATCTGTGTGTTTGTGTGTGTGTGTCTGAGCAGGAGTCAGCAAACTATTGCCCATGGACTAAATTTAGCCTGCTGCCTATTTTTATAAATGAAGTTTTATTGAAATATAGCCAACCTGTTAATTTGGATGTTTCTATGGGCTGCTTTCATGCTACAATTGTTGAGCTAAGTTGAAACACAGAGTTCATGTGTTTCATAAATCCTAAGCATTTACCAACTGATACTTTGCAAAAAAAGATTACTGAACCTTGATGTAGGGCAAGATCTAGATCTAGATGTAAAGAAGGAAGTTGGAAAGCTACTGTAGCAATGTAGGTGATACTTGGTAGATTATGAGGCATAAAGGAAGGAGAATGATGTTTGGAATACAGTATATTGTGAAATACAATTACAATTTGCTCTGGAGTGTTCCCTGTGGAGGGCTTGCTTTTGCGTGCATTTGCTGGCAGAGGTTTACCTGCAGAATTTGAACTATCTACAGAGGGCTGAATGATCTGATGTTTGAATGTCACCTTATATTTATGATTTAATTGGCCCTCACCTTATATTTATGATTTAATTGGTCCTGAAGGTGACCTTGACATCAGGGTTTTGGAGAGTGACTCTAATGTATAATCATGTAGTTAAAACTACTGCTTTGGCATATGTATCAGTTTAGAGATACTTAGACATAGGTTTACCCTTAGTTTACTTTACTGATGAATTTTATGCTTATACCGTATTGAAGTAACAAGGCTTTCTGTCCTTTTGCATGTTACTGCTTCACACATCATTTTTTGAAGTGCATGTAATTTCCTTAAAATAATATGAGTCATTCAGTAAAATAATTTAAAATACATTGTTTTTCTATATGAAAATTCTCAGCCTTAGCTATTGTTGCGATATTATCAAATAGTCAGAGGCTTACATCTATAACAAATCACTTTTGAAATCTCTGTGAATGCAACAATAACAAAAGAGGACTGAGTTGTGTTGTATTAGCTCCTCATATACTGTGAACAGAGTTGTAGAAAGATTTTCTGAAGTACTAAACAACACTTGGTAGAGCTTTGAAGAATACACTACAATCATCTCTTGATTTACACATCAGATGCACTGCTGGAAAATTTGCTGCCTATTAAAACCTTTCAAAAATAATGTGTGCTTATATGTGCAATGGAATTAGATCATACTTTCAGATCATTTCAAAAGAGTTTTCTATTTGTGTATATATCCAATGATCATCCTTAAAGGCTTCTGTGAGAGAGGAAATTTGTCCTTGTACAGGACTGTTCTCAGCATTATAGGAGGTTTAGCAGCTTTGCTCTTCTATCAGCAGCACTCTCCAATGAGTGGGAAAATCAAAAATGTTTTACGCCTAAAGATCATCTAGTGCCACCTGTATTGAAAGCCATGGGCATAAATGATCTAATTGTATATTGTTGTTGTTGTGATTAGTTTTATGCTCAGGATCATATTTCATCATCATAGTTGAATCAATCAAGAAGTCATGGTTATTGAAGCTACTCATGTACTGAAGTACATGAATCTACTTTATGTTCTTTGAATGTCTGACATTTGCAAGTACTGGAGATGCATGGTTATCTGGGAGTTCTGTATAATGCAGTCTGTGAATGTCCCTATACCTGCTAAAGGTCAAACATCATGTCAATGGCACCACCAAGGTCACCTGTAGTAGGCATGATGACCTAAAAAGGAGTGCAGAAGTATACAACACCCTAAGGGAGCAAATATTCTATATTTTGGAACAGAAACTCATGTGAAACTTCCAGATCCAGAACCCAAGACATCTACTGTTTGTGATTTCAAAGCACATGAACAAACAGACAACAGCCTTCTTGGAAAAGAGTTCTAAGTACAGAATGGAAAATTCACATATCTTGGCAGAAATTAGAGAATCAATTCCGAAATATGCAATTTCAAATCTGCCAAGGTTTGTTTGACTTCATCTAAAATTCATCTAAAAGAGACAGTCTGTGATGTAGTGGTGAAAGATATGCGTTCATCAGAACAAAAGATCTATCAACCTTGTAAGCATGACTGATCAATGGGGGCAGTGAAGCTATCCAGGAACACACCCTTTGGGCACTTTTCTTGTCTATCCACTAGTTCAAAGTGGAGAGTACACAAGTTAAACTACATAAGAATGGGAGGAGGAAAATGAAAACAATTTTTCTTTACAGAGATTCCTTCTATTCACCATCTTGATTGGATTTTTGGCTCCACTCAGTATAAACATTTTGTGTCAAGTTGTCTGACTATTCCACGTTTTTTTCTAAAAATATCTGTAAATACTCATTTTAAAAGTACCTTCTTCCTAAATTATGTTTTCCTACCATCGGAAGAAATTATTACGTAGAGAATCTGATCATGAAACAAACAAAAATATTGTGAAAAGGAAGTCTTAGAGACAAAAACATTTAGAAAAGAAAGGTAGTTTACTAGTAAAGATTGTGTGTGTAAGTATACAAGCATATGAGGCTTTTGTAAGATTCACAAAAGAACCATGTTTGTCGATGGCCTGTTCATGATGGAAAACCAGCAATTTTATGCCATGATATTCTCATCTACAAAAAAATTACCACAGTTTTTCAGGTATCAGCAGCTCAAATGTTAGGAGAAAAGTTGCTTCAGTGAAGCACTGAGTAACATGGCTCCCTTTTAAGCCTAATTTCCATCATACCCCCTACACTTAAAATTTTTCCTTCGATATACACAATGTATCATCTATATACTTATTTATGTCCTCAGCCCCTTCTCTGATCTTATTTTTCTTTTCAACTTAACTAAGCCAGATTCTCCTATGAGGTCACAAAGCACTATACATTCTCTCAGACGGGTGGTATTTGCTTTCTCAAATTCCTCCTATCAATAGTCCACATCTGTATTTTTCCCATTGCTCATTACTATTTTGATACTACTGTTTTTTTCATTTTCTCTTTAAAACCATCCAATTTTGAATCTCATATCAAAAACTCACTCCCTCCTTAATGTAGTCATGTACAAATCTCTGGGTAATCCCTCATTTGTTCAAAATGTTAAGTCCTATCTCAGGATCAGTTTCTCTAGCACTACTCTTATTATAATTGTCAATGGCATACTGACCCCAGTTCCTTTTAGAGTTCTCAAAAAGCCATGTTCTCCAACTGCCTCAACCACTTACTAATGTGGCTACACCCTGGCCCTTATGACTACCAATAATGGTCACCACTCCATAACCTCAATTTCAAAATTCCCATCACCAACATCTCCAATCACTTCATTTAATATGGACGTCCACAGTAATTTGGACCCCCACTGTGAACTATATTTGATTTACTATCTTACCCATGTCCTTTTCCTTTGCCTGACTTGCCTGTTTGCCCAACGGAATTCAATGGCCCATGTTCATAATCATTCCCTTCTGAATACTTTCAACTTCTTATTTCCTCTCTTGCTTTATCCCACTTTCATGGCAAAACCACATCTATGTTTAATGCTAACTCTGTACTTGTCACAATTAGCACCCATAAAACTAAGTATGACTAGAGGAAAACAGAGCTACACAATTGGTTATGCTGCTCCGTACAATACAGTTCTTTCCTTTTCCATTTATTATACTGCACTATCAATAAATATTGCCAATGTTTTTCTTTCTCTTCAAATTTCCAGATTTTACAATAATCACTCTCCCCTGATAATCTTACTTCCTACCTTGCTGAAAATATAGAAGTAAACATAAGAGAATTTCCTTTAGCTTCCATCACTCTATTTATACATCCACTTACATCTTGCTATGAACCCTTTGTGTCCTATTACTAAGAATAGGTTGTTCAAGTTCCTAGCAACGTTCTACCTTTTCATTTTTTCTACTAGATCCCATTCCTCACTCTCCTGAGTCAAATTTGGTTTCCCTAGTGGATTATTCCTATAAGCATACAAACATTCTGTAATATCTCCCACATTCATGAGGGCTGTGGCAGCAGTTTCGTTCTGATTATTTACACATCATCTCTCGGAAAACATAAAAAACAACAGAAATGACAGCAAACAACCAACACCACAACAAAACCCACAAAGTTCATATCGTAAGAAGGCTCTCTATGAAATAGATTCCAAAAACAAGATTGGTAAGCAGGAGATTTACTGGACAGTGTTCTCAAGGTTAACACTTATAAAGAGTAGACAGTAGGATTGGGCAGAGGAAGAATTGAAATGTGATGTAGTTGCAACAGAAGTCTAGTTGTCTGCACAGGAATGTGATAGAGGTCACCTACTGCATCTGGGATGGCCCACCATAATTGTTTTAAAATAAGGCAAGACATTTGGGCTTCTATATTGTCATGGTCCCAGTCATTGGATGCAGGCTGCCCTTGGAGAGAGGCATAACCCCTAATGAGTCAGTCCCTTTAGCTGAGTACAATTCCTGGAGAGAAACTCAATGTTACCTGGAAGAACGTGTCTTGCTTTTAAAGGGATATCTGGGTGGCACACCACAGCAAGAGCTACATTATTTTTTCAGCGAAGTTAGGAGACAGGAAATTTGCAAATATCAAATTCTGTTTAAAATCTTCCCAAGGAAGATCACCCATATGGGTGATCCTCTCTCTTTTTCACAACCCCAAAGAAACTGAAGCATATCCATTTCTAAACAACTCCTCCACTACTACCTATTTTATTCTTAAAATCATCTGAAGCAGAGCTGCCTGGGTGGCTCAGTCAGTTAAACATTAGGCTCTTGAGAGGCGCCTGGGTGGCTCAGTGGGTTAAAGCCTCTGCCTTCAGCTCAGGTCATGATCCCAGAGTCCTGGGATCAAGCCCCACATCGGGCGGGCACTCTGCTTGGCAGGGAGCCTGCTTCCTCCTCTCTCTCTCTCTGCCTACTTGTGATCTCTGTCAAATAAACAAATAAAATCTTAAAAAAAAATTATCCAGCTCTTGATTTTGGTTTAGGTCATAGTCACAGAGTCTTGAGATGGAGCCCTGTGTTGGGCTCCATGATCAGCCAGAAATCTGCTTGAGGTTCTCTCTTTCCCTCTCACCTGCCCCTCCCCTCTCCACTTGCTCTCTTGATCTCTCTCTCTCTCATACAAATAAATAAATAAATCATTAAAAAAATCTGAAATAGAGCATTAGCCTCCTGACTGATCTCTGACTACTACCTATCTCCACTTCTTTTAATTCCCATTGTAGAAAATTGAGTGATTTTGTTAAAATATAAATTAGTTATTGTTACCTCCCTATTCAAAACCTCATATCTCATTGAGACTAAAAGATAAAATTCCTTACTTAGGGGTCTCAACGTCTCCCTGCATGATATAACCCTATATACTGTGGGCCCCTTATTGCCACATATGTTCTTTGCTACTTGATCTTGCCGTCCTTACTGTTCCTCGAACATTCACACATCTCTCTGCCTCTCAGATCATTTTCAATTGCTATGTCCTCTCTCTGATAGGTCTTCTCTATAACAGCATTACTCACTCCCACATCACTCCCACATCTCCTTATATTTTTTAAGATTTTATTTATTTATTTGACAGAGAAAGAGATCACAAGTAGGCAGAGAGGCAGGCAGAGAGAGAGAGAGATAGAGAGAGAGGAGGGGAAGCAGGCTCCCGGCTGAGCAGAGAGCCTGATGCGAAGCTCGATCCCAGGACCCTGGGAGCCGAAGGCAGAGGCTTAACCCACTGAGCCACCCAGGCACCCCCCGATATCTCCTTCTGATCTTTATTCCAATCACTTTCCCAGGGGTCCCTTCCCTAGTAAATATATATTAATTTGTTAAACCCTGCAGCAACTTAATACTAAATATTTTACTCAATGTTTTCATTGTCTGCTTTCTTCAACTAGAAGAGTAGCTAGAAATAATTCCTAATTATTTTCTTACTCTCATAATAGACATATGATCCCTAAAATTTGCCTCTATCATTAAAATATATCTTGAATCTTTTTGCCATAGCCATTACTACCACTCTCATCCAAGCCACCCCATCATCTTTGCCTAGAATGTTCCATTCTTCTCCCAACTGTTCTTGGTATTTCTCTTCCTTCCCAACACCTACCTCACAAACATTTGTTTCTTCCCCACAGAGCAGGCAGCATGATCTTATGTAAATACACATAAAATCATATCACTGCCCTGCGTGAAAACTTAGGAACATCTTAGAAACAAAATTCAAAATTGTCAACACATCCTACAAGGCTCTCATTCTTCTCCTCACTCATTTCACTAGAACGTAAAACTTACAAGGCAGGAAAGTGATTTATGCCTCTTTTGTCTACTTCTGTATGGCTGGTGCTTAAAAAGACACCTAGCATGTGACAAGACCTTAACAAATATTGTTGAATTCAACTCTTCTCACCCATATTTTCATATTCTTCCTTGTGTGTCACATGGTACTTCCCCAAACTGGCTTCAGTAATATTTCCCATTCCACTTCCTCTTTTCACAAGATGACTTAACATTCCTCCTATCAGAAAGGGAGATTTATGTTTCCTTTCCTTGGAATCTAGGTAGAACTGTAACTAATGCAAAAGTGACACTATGTGACCTACAAGTCTAGATCCTTAAAAGCACAACTCTTTCCTGATTTCCTTGAATTGCTCATTCTTAGAACACAGCCATCATACTATTAGGAAACTGGAACAGTACGTGGAGAAGCCCACATGTTGAAGAGCTGACATAATGGCTTTGAGTCCCAGTTGAGTTTCCTGAACATGTGAGCGACTTATCTTGAACAGAACATCAATATATTTGTCACTATCTTTACTTGAATTATTTAATTTGATCTTCATAATACTTTATAAAATAATCACTATGATTCCTATAACAAAGGTAAATAAATGAACATTTGAAAATTAAAATGATTTAAGGTCACCTCAGGGGGTAGAATTATAAAGCATGTATAACATGTGAAGAGTTTGGAACATGTTTAGAGACAATAAGCACCTATGATTAAGACCACCTTTGATTACAGAAATCAGATGTATTTGATGTTTAGACTAGAAAGTTATATTGGTCTTGAAATGATGGCCTAAATGTCACCCTGAGAGGTTTGATTTTTCTTCATTAAGTAATGGATCATTTTTAGTGAATATCAGAAAAGTGTTATAAATATTTTAAGTATGTTAAGAAAATAACTGGTATGGGAAGGTATGCAGTTTATAGGAGAAAACATTATATTATTGTAGTGATTTTCAACAGGGGACAATTTTGCCCTATCCCTGCCCCCCATCCCCTGGAGGACATGTTACAATGTCTGGAGACATCTTTGATTGACAAAACTGGGGACGAGATGTCACTGGAATTGAATGGATAGGGACCAGAGAGATTGCAAACTGTACAAGACATGGAACAGATCCCCATGAGATAGAATTCTCTGACTGTAAGCATTATTGGTGCTAAGGTTGAGGAAATTCCTGTATTATAAGGTTGATAGTCTCTGGCTTGTTCTCATCTGGTAACTATTACTTCTGAATTGTAGTTAAAATAGTGTTTAATTACTCTTGCTTTCCCAAAAATCTATACAAAACCAAAGTATAAAAATGTCCAGTTCCTCTTAATAACCACAGCTCCTACCTCATGGCAAATAATTAATGGATTCACAAAAAATTAATGGATGCCTGCTGATGTAAACTGAATTTGGGTAATGAGATCCTAACTAGGACAGTAGACCTGGGAATTAATAAAAGAAGAAAACTGATATGAAAACATTAAAAAGTTAGAATCATTATGATTTGGCAATTGATAAAGATGATAAAGGAGAGTTTAGCCTCAAAAAGATTTTAACAAATGAGCAGGTAGAGAATAAATTCAAAAATAAAAAAAAATTCAAACTGAACTTAATAAAAATTAAAACATTAAAATAAATTATAAAATAAAATAAATTTTTAAAATTAAAAAAGTTCTATTTAGTTTCTTAAGGAATGCCATACTAGGTTGTTTAATAGATAGGACCAAAAACAAGTCTCAAGTGTAAGAGTATTCAGAGTGATCAATGCAAATTATTGCATCATCTATAAATATGAAACCATGGTAAGATATGAGATTGTCTAAGGAGATTATATAGAGTTTGAAACAATGTTGGCTCAAGACAAAGCCCTTGGGAATACCTATACCCTACCTAAGATGTGGCTGGTGGAAGAGTAGTAAAAAGAGTCTTAAAAGTATTAGTCAGAGGAGTGCCTGTGTGGCTCAGTTGGTTAAGTGTCTGCCTTTGATTCAGGTCATGATCCCAGTGTCCTGGAATCCAGCCCCACGTAGGCTCCCTGCTCAGCGGGGAGCCTGCTTCTCTCTTTCCCTCTGCTGCTCCCCTGCATGTGCGCTCTGTCAAGTAAGTGTATAAAATCTTTAAAATAAAAGAGTATTAGTCAGAAAAAAAAGAAGGAAAATAAGAGTGCTCTAACATAAAACTGCAGAGAAATCAATAAATATCTAAAGATCATTATGCAAAGCAATTAATTCTTAATTGAAATTAAATGTCACAAAAATATTTTAAATGCATGAAGATCATTAGGTGATTAGGATCAATCCTTCCCCTTATCATTATTTAGTTTTATGTAAAAGGATTATAGTCCAGTCTATTTTAAAATGGATCAAAAATCATGATATCTACCTCACTAGGTCTCCTCCGGAAACATACGTAAAGATAAATCTGTCAGCTACAGTTTGTTTCCGTCTCAGCTTTAATTAATGTGTTTCCTCTGTAATCACAATCATAAATACATTCAGAAATTCTGACCTACATAAATGCATATACTAAAAATTCAAATTGTACTTTGTTATGGAAGGATAAACAGATCATCCCAGTTATTTAAAAAAATTTAATTGAAGCAAACATACAGATAGCATACACACCATACTTGCATAGATCAATGACTTTCAGATTATTCCTGTATAACTTGCACACTTGCACACTGTAGAGAAATAGATCATAATCAGCACCCCAGAGGGTTTTCTGCATTTTTTGCAGTCACTTACTTGCACACTATAATCTTTTTCCTGACTTATAACACCATAGATTTGTTTACCCATTTTGAAATTTATGTAAATAAAATCACACGATGCAAACTTTTGTGTGTCCGGCTTCTTTAACTCAATATTATGTTTGAGATCCATCCATAATTTGTGTCTTCAGTTTGGGGAAATGAACATTTCTGTATATGTAATTGGTCAACCCATGTACATATTTCTAGTGGATATATAAGTGGTAGCGGATTTGATGGATCATAGGCATACAAACATTTAGCTTTTTTTTAAATTGTGTTATGTTAGTACAGTTTTTGATGTAGTGTTCCATGATTCATTGTTTGCGTATAACACTGAGTGCTCCATGCAATCCGTGCCCGTCTTAATACCCATTACCAGGCTCACCCATCTCCCCCACCCCCATCCCTTCTAAAACCCTCAGTTTATTTCCCAGAGTTCATAGTCTCTCATGGTTAATTTCCCACTCCATTTTCTCCCCATTCATTTTTCCCTTCCTTCTCCTAATGTCCTCCATGCTATTCCTTATGTTCCACAAATAAGTGAAACCATATAATTGACTTTCTTTTTTGATTTATTTCACTTTGCATAATTTCCTCCAGTCCCACCCATGTTGATGCAAAAGTTGGGTATTCATCCTTTCTGATGGCTGAGTAATAGTCCATTGTGTATATGGACCACGTCTTCTTTATCCATTCATCTGTTGAAGGCATCTTGGCTCTTTCCACAGTTTGGCTATTGTGGACATTGCTGCTATAAACATTAGGGCATATGGCCCTTCTTTTCACTACATCTCTATCTTTGGGGCAAATACCCAGCACTGCAATTGCTGGATCATGGGGTAGCTCTATTTTTGATTTTTTGAGGAACTTCCACATTTAGCTTTAAGAGAGAGTTCCCAAGAGTTTTACAGAGAGGTGGCATCAAAGTAAACATTCACCAGCTGTGTATTACAGTACTGATTCCTCCAGATCCTTACTCTGGATTTGTTTGTTTTTGTATTTTCCATTTTATCCATCTGGTGTCTGTGTAGCAGTGTTACATTGTGCTTTTATTTTGTATTTTTCTCTTAATAAAGTTGAGCACATTTTTCTTTCAAAGATATAATGGGTATTTAGATTTTTCTTTTGTAAAATGCTGGATTCATCCTTTTTCCTTTTTTTCTATTGCTTTATGAAACTTTTATTAATTGATAGTATTTACTTATATATTCTTGATGTAAAGATTTTGCTGAGTATGAGTCTTGAAAATGCTTTCTCCCTACTCTGTATATTCTGCAGCTAGTTTTTCATTCTTTTAATTACACCTTTTGATGGACATAGATTCTTGATTCTGATACAGTTAAATTTTTTTCTTTATGGTTACTGTGTGTGTGTGTGTGTGTCAATTGATAGATAAATATCTAGAAATACACTTCTTTTAGTCTTGGTGATCTTCTCAAGATTGTTTTAATTTTTCTTGATCATTTGCATTTTATATGATTTTTATAATAAGATTTGATTTACATACACACACAACCATCGGAATTTTTAATGGCTTGGTGTTACATGTATAGATCAATTTGGGGAGAACTGACATCTTGATAATATTACTTACTTAAATCCATTTTTAGGTCTTCTTTAACATATCTATAAATACATATTACATGTGTATATACACACATATGTGAATATACACATTTATGAGTCTTCAGTAACAAGGTCTTTCACATTTTTCACTAGATTTAATCCTAGGAACTTGGTTTTTTATACTATAGTAAATGCTACCTTTTCATACTTTTACAATATTTTTGCTTTATATATAGAAATATAATGGATCTTTACATATTGATCTTATATCCAGCAATACTGCTAAATTCACTTAATAATTTTGATAGTTTGTCAGACCATTCTTATGTTTAATTTTAAGATATTTTTCTCTTCTAGCATAGATGATAAAACTGATATGATTTAGGCACTTCATAATGGAAATGAGCTGAAAGAGTATCGATTTGTACACATCTTATTTTATATTTTTATTACATTACTACATTCAGTTCTCCCAATTGTTTAAGTGGAAGAGGTCGTTGGAGGAATGGACCTGATGTGGACTAGAAATTTTTTGTTGAAATAGGTGACCATAAGCTTGAGAGACTGGGTAGGAAGACTGCTAATTATTATAGATTTCTAAATAATCCCTCTATACTAATTTTATGAAATTAGAGAAAAAAAGCTTTATATTTAATCACATAATTTTTCTGACCACTTCTTTAATCTTGTCTTTTCTCCTATTTATTTATGCTATACATAATTGGCTCAATAACTTACCACAATGTGCCTTGAATCTGGGACATTTATACTATATTTAGGGGAATTTTTTCCTCTACATTACCATTATCATTATCAGACTAGATTTTTCTATTTCTAAAAGACCTTCTCCAAAATTTCCTTTCTTTTTTTAATCTGAAACTTTACTAGGCGGTGATGGTTTATTTATTCAACAAAATTTTGGGATCAGTATCCATGCCAGATATTGGGCTAATCTCAGTAGAAATGATGCCATGAAGGCCACAGAAATTTGTCTCTCAGAAGACAAATCTCTAACCAAACTAAATTTCTAATTCAAAGTATTTCCAGTAGGTAGAGGAACTGTGCTCCATTATAGATAAGGGTCCTAAATAAGGCCTTGCTACTGAGGGAGAAATGGTTATCTCTTAGTGTATCAGAGCTGGGGTCTGCTGTTCTACCTGGTGAAATTTCTGAAGAAATATTTTTGAGGAAGAAGACTTCCCTGTGACTCAGCCTGTCTACTTCACTTTGAAAATGATATTCACTCCCTTTATTTCCTACTCTTTCCAACTCTGACAAGGAATAGAATGTTAGAAAAATGTATACTTGTGCTTCCTCCTTACCATTGCAGGTAGACTTCAAGAGCTTTAAAACAAATCTATCAGAATATTTATGGAAGTCAGTTGTCATAATAAAGCAGGATAATAAAAGCAAATCTGTAAATTGTCTGAATAACCTACCTGTTTACATTGTATATAAAATATTAAAATACTTAGAGATGTTAGATAGACAAGGGGATAGAATTAAACATGTTATTATTATATTATTAATGATGGAAACAGTAGTAGCAATAGTTGTAATAATTATATATGTATAATAAAATTTTTTATATTAGTTAACAGGATACAGTTTATTTTCATCCTTCAAATATCCTTGGGCTATAATTAAGCAATTTAATATAGAGAGACACTGAAGCTCTGGAAGCTTAACAACTTGCTCCAGTTTTTATAACTTGTTTAAGGACTGGCTGCAATAGCTGACTTAAACCACTGATTACAGCGTGAATAACAGACAGTAGAATACCCTGCAATAGGCAACATTTTTATCATGGTAGAATATAGACCAATACCTGATGAGTCACCGCATTCTATGCCATGAAATGAGCATATTAAGACTAATCTTTAGGACTGAAAGAAATAACTTATTAAATTGCAAAATTACTTTTTCTCAAGGAAAAGAAAATGCTAGATTAGTGTTTTTAAACTTCAAGAAACAGTGAGAGGAAAGGGAGACAGAAAATAAGTGGATCAGTCATATTCATTAATTCAACAGTCATTGGTGAGGGTCTGCATGTGTCTAGCATAGTAAGTAGTACATATTAGAAATTAAGGAATGAGACTCAGAATGTTCTCCAAAGGTGCAGTGTGTGAGACATCTATTTTGCCATTGCAGGAGATAGGTTTAAAACAAATGATGTAATACCGTGTGAAAGTGTAAATAACAAAAATAAAAAATATATGAGAAGGGCACATGCTCAGTCAGTCTGGTAATATGTGTAGTAAACTGAATAGTGGCCCTCGAAGATATCACGTGCTAATCTCTGGAACCCAAAGTGCTATCTAGAGTGGTTTGGCTCAATCGGTTAAACATCTGCCTTCAGCTCAGGTCATGACCCTGGAGTCCCAGGATTGAGCCCTGAATCTGGCTCCCTGCTCAGTGGGGAGTCTGCTACCCCTTCTAACCCTCCCTTTTTCCTCCTACCCTTCTCATGCTCTCTCTTTCTCACTCATTCTCTCCCAAATAAATATAGTCTTTTTTAAAATTAAAAAAAACATAGTGCTATCTAATGTGGAGAAATGGTTTATGCAGATGTGATTAAGTTAATGACCTTGGGATAGGGATAGATTATAGCCCCTAAATGCAGTCACCAGTGTTCTTGTGAGAGCAGCAGAAAAGAGATTACACCTAGAAGGGAAAGGCAATGTGACCACAAAGGCAGAGAAAAAAGTAGTAAGACCTCAAGCAGAAGAATGCAGAAGTCACCAGAAACTGAAAGAAACAAAGAACAAATCTTCCCCTAGAGCCTCCTGAGGGGAGATAGCCCTGTCCACACCTTGATTTTGGCCCAGGGAAATTAATTTTGTACTTCTGGCCTCCAGAACTGGGAGGGATTAAATTTCTGTTGTTTTAAATGGCAGAGTTTGTGGCAATTAGTTACAGTACCCATAGAAAATTGATAAAACGTACACTAAGAACAAAGAAGGTCAGTGTCAAAAATCCACCTAAACAACTTTAAGGGGGATTCACTGTTCCTGGATTTGGTTTCCATAGATACTATTCTGAGTTGTCAACTAAGTTGTGATCGTGGGGTTCTCTGATTCCTTGAGGATACTGAAATCTATACAATCCAAACTGAGAAAATATCCACCTATTTTTTACTCTTGTTTCCATCATCATGTCAAGCATAAGACCTAAGAAATACTTCCGTGGAAGGGACAGGATTTGAAGAAAGAATTCAAGTAAAATTGAAGAGGAAAAAGACACCCTAGGTAAGTTAAAAGATAAAAGCAAAAAGACAAAAGTATCTGTTTAACAATCTGCTAGGTTGATTTGCTAGAAGAGATAAAATATTATTTTTTTAAAAAGATTTTATTTATTTATTTGACAGACAGAGATCACAAGTAGGCAGAGAGGCAGGCAGAGAGAGAGAGAGGTGGAAGCAGGCTCCCTGCTGAGCAGAGAGCCCGATGCAGGGCTCCATCCCAGGATCCTGGGATCATGACTTGAGCCAAAGGCAGAGGCTTTAACCCACTGAGCCACCCAGGTGCCCCAAGAGATAAAATATTATTTAAGTGGCTTGAAGGGTCCATTTGAAATTAGAAACATAATTAAATGGTAGACATAGATGAAGTCATTAGGTGATAGTGAGGAATTTGGATACTTTGTTATGATGGAAATGGAAGTATACCAGGGACTTTAAAGTGATGATTCAAGCATAGTTCAGATGACCAACCTTGGCCTCCAAGTCCATAGTCATGTAGTCAATAGTTGGTGTCCCCCTGCAGTATATTTTACTGTCTCCAAACTTCTGAGGGCCCTCTCTGCTTAGTAGATATCCCTGGTAGCATTATTCACCCTGATAGTTTACCTCAATTAACTGGACAATTTGTCTCTTCCTGATTCTCTGATTAATGATTCCTAGGATCACTTCCAAATAGCCTTCCTGTTTTCTAATCCTCGTCCCAGGATCTGAGTCAGGAAAGCCAGAACAAAACATTTTTTTAACAAATTTTATTTTTACTTCATACTCTCCAAAAATTACTTTTCATATGGTAGGCATTCTATGCAATGTTCTGTAAACTGTAGGGTTTCTGGATAAAATGCAGTTGATGCATTTAAGCTTGAATTACCAATAAACAGCAAATACTACTAAAAGAGTATACATTGTTTATTTGAAATTAAAATGTAACTGAAAGCTCTGCATTTTTATTTGCTTAATTTGGCAGACTTAGGAAAGGGGTACTTGCCAAATTTAAAAAGGACTTCAATGTCAGGGAAAGAACTCATAACCTGAAGCCAGATTTTTATGTAGGAGACTCACTGAAAACAGACACATATTTAAACTACATTTATTTTATTTTATTTTATTTTATTTTATTATTGAGGTATAATTGGTATATAGCATTATATTAGTTTCAGATACAAACCATAATGATTTGATATTAATATATATTGTAAAAGATTCACCACAATAGATTTAGTTGACATATGTCACCATACATATAAACTATACTGTGTTTTCATAAAGTGAAGGTTGGGCTATTTTGACACTTAGTACAATTTAAAATAAATTTAATAATTTCTCCCACAATACCTTTTATGGACCAAAACTGTTCTCAATTTTTTTGTTAATCGGTATTTCAGTAATTCACTTCTGATGAGTTAGAAGCACATGTGATGGTCCTGGACTTTTGGAATATTTTGTGTAGTTTTCTTTCCTGTCTCAGATAAATTCATAAGCATAGAAACAGAATCACCAAGTTTTTTTTCGAATGTAAAGTTTCTTTCTTTCCACACCCCATATGGTTCTCCTCTGCTTTTGTCCTTCTCACCAGCAAGTTTAAAATTACACAGCATTTAATAGAACCAGCTATTTTCTCTTTGAAAATTAGTTTTATTTATTTGCTCTACCTAAGACATGTTGCTGTGTATTATATTTGTTGTTATCTTCACCTGGATCCATTCCAGAGTGAAAATGATGTTTCCAATGGTTTTGGAAGCAGTATTAGAGCTTGAAGTTAATTTTAAGAATCATTAAACCCATTAAAGTAAAACAGTTCAAGTATTTACCTTTCCCATTCTCTACCTTCCCTACTCATCAACTCCATTTTTTTCTTCATGTAGGGTAGTGAAAGTACTTAGTAAGCTACCTATAGAATTATTCTGAGACACTCCTGTTTTGATTGGTATCCTTCTTTCTTAAATTTCCATATCACTTAAGAATCATAATGTCATCATGCCTTATAGACAACTTTCTTTTTGTGTGTGTCGCTTTGTGTGACTGCATTCACACTTTCAAAAACAGATTATATGCTTTTTGAGACAAAAGTGCATGATTTTGCTGTATTTCATCTTTTTCTGACCAAAGAATATTTCCTTCTCTGGGTAAAGTTTTTTTTTTTTTTTAATTTTTTCAATTTATTTATTTTCAGAAAAACAGTATTCATTATTTTTTCACCACACCCAGTGCTCCATGCAATCCGTGCCCTCTATAATACCCACTACCTGGTACCCCAACCTCCCACCCCCCCACCGCTTCAAACCCCTCAGATTGTTTTTCAGAGTTCATAGTCTCTTATGATTCACCTCCCCTTCTAATTTACCCCAACTCCCTTCTCCTCTCTAACACCCTTTGTCCTCCATGCTATTTGTTATGCTCCACAAATAAGTGAAACCATATGATAATTGACTCTCTCTGCTTGACTTATTTCACTCAGCATAATCTCTTCCAGTCCCATCCATGTTGCTACAAAAGTTGGGTATTCATCCTTTCTGATGGAAGCATAATACCCCATAGTGTATATGGACCACATCTCCCTTATCCATTCGTCCGTTGATGGGCATCTTGGTTCTTTCCACAGTTTGGCGACCGTGGCCATTGTTGCTATAAACATTGGGGTACAGATGGCCCTTCTTTTCACAACATCTGTATCCTTGGGGTAAATACCCAGGAGTGCAATTGCAGGGTCATAGGGAAGCTCTATTTTTAATTTCTTGAGGAATCTCCACACTGTTCTCCAAAGAGGCTGCACCAACTTGCATTCCCACCAACAGTGGAAGAGGGTTCCCCTTTCTCCACATCCTCTCCAACACATGTTTCCTGTTTTGTTAATTTTGGCCATTCTAACGGGTGTGAGGTGATATCTCAATGTGGTTAAGTTTTTGTTTTTTTTTAAAGATTTTATTTATTTATTTATTAGTTTATTTGAAATTAAAATGTAACTGAGAGAGAGAGAGGAGGAAGCAGGCTCCCTGCTGAGCAGAGAGCCCGATGAGGGACTCGATCCCAGGACCCTGAGATCATAACCTGAGCTGAAGGCAGCGGCTTAACCCACTGAGCCACCCAGGCGCCCCGACAATGTGGTTAAGTTTTTATACTTACACCAACAATACTGTGTCCCACTGTTGTAGTTTTAGATTACTTGACTGATTGACCAGTCCTGCCAAAGCTCCCTGTTCACTTCAGGAAGGCAGGAACTGTTTACTGGCTTAGTGAATGGATAAACAAACACACCTCTGAAATCATGACTATACCTCCGATTATTATTCATGAACTTTGAAAGTGTATTCTACTTCTGATGTTTACAGCTGTTTTTCATGATGGTAGTTCATATTATCATTGTAATAATTGCTCACTGTAGTCTGTCAGCTTTGCAAGTAAAATAAGGACATGGCTTGGCACCTGATTTTCTTCGAATCAAGCAGATTTCCCTCCTTTTGTACCACATGATAGGACATTTGTCTGGTCTTGCTAGTTCTAAGATTCTATTTCTTTATTTCTCCACAGAAATAAATATCTTCAAATTCATAGTCTCTCTTCACACATTTCTTCATTTAAAAGATTGTCTTAGCTCCAACATTTGTGTCTCATAAGATCTCAGCATAAACCAAAATAGATCCTCATGACTATCCAGATTCCACTTTAGAGAATGATGCTGTTTTCCTAGGTAGTATGCAATTCTCCAATGGAGGAGTGATTTGCAAGAAAAGAGGATGCTAGCAAACTCTCTGTCCTACACACTGGCATAAACTAATAGCTGTAACATGCAAAGTGTGTCTGCAATGTAGAAAATTATTTAACACATACTCTCAACACAATGGTCTCTAATAACCATGTCAAAGAGGTCATTACTAATATGTTATAGATGAGTAACTCAATTCACTTAGCAAGGAGATTATCAGTGCTATGACCCGAAGCCAGCTTCTCGGTCGGTCTTGATCGCAAATTTTGTGCTTTAGTATATATACAGGTGCTCTTTGGCAGCCCTAACTTTCTGAGCAGAGCTAGTGTTACTTTTAGGCAGAGTTAGCAAATAATCAAGAAGCTATAATTTGAAAATCTTCTAAAAATACCTTGCTTTGTGATAATTCCATTATTGTTAGAATTAATAAGAGAATAACTAACATTTATTGAAGATATGGGGATGAGGATTAATACACTGAATCTTATAAAAATGCATAAAGCAAGGAATGTTATCTTTATTTATGGACAATTGAAGTTCAAAATGGCTAAATGTGAATAAATCACATATCTGAGGAAAATAAGGCTTTGTGAAATTCAGTAATTTACCCAGTTAGGGCCAGAGACAACATTAAAATCTAGGGCCTTCTGACAACAGAAGCTGATATCAATCATTATCTTAGTTTGTCTTCCTCTTTGTTTATTTGTTTATTTGTTTCATTTATTCTTTCTAAAATAATGTGATTTTTAAATATAATAAAAGATATCATCCTAATTAGCACTTGCCTACAACTTTAGATTTATCCTGTTAGCTGTGCTTTGTGCTGTTTTCATTTTTTATTGATTTTTAAATATTCATAATTTCAACTTTAATTTTCTATAAAGTTTCAGGTATTTGGATCATTCTTATTTCTGATGCTACCTAAATAGTTATAATTAATTTCTGTTATATGGACTTTGAGTTGAGGAATGTAACATCTAAAATGGTAGTCTTGTTTATTTATTAGCGTTTCCTCAAAATTTTGTGCATGAGCAATCAATATGAATTTATATGGACCCTGAAAACAGGAGGACTTTTTCTGCATAAGGCAATCTTAATTAATTTCTCTATATTTTTATTTTTAATTTTCTTGATACAGATTAAACCAATACACTTTTGTTATTTTGTATCAATAAATTATTGCATTTCTAACAGGTTTTTCTATTATATTTAAGGCTTTCTTTTTAAAAACAAAGTCCCATGAATACTGATGGCTTTTTATTATAAAATGTGCTTTGCTCCACTAAAATTATTTCCCCTGAATTTCAATTTTTCTTGTATTAATAATTCTACACGTTTATTTAACTTCTGTCAGATAAAATTTTTCCCAGCTACTAATTTCAATATGCATAGTTTTGTTTATGGGAAGGTTTTTTGCAGTTAATATCATCCCTAAAGTAAGTAAGCATCTTTTAAATTCTGACAGGGAAACATTTTATGCTTAATAAAAAGTTATTATAAATTAAGAAATACTCTATATAACTGATATAAAGAAAAATATTTTTCTTTGCATCAAATTCATTTTTTAAACTGATCAAAATTTTATTTGTTTTGAATCTTTCTGCACAAAACAATATGCTCATACAATTAAATATATGCACATGTATATTTTTTCTTTTTTTAGCAAGGTGAAGCATACACTTTGAAGATAGTCTTTTATTTTTTTATTTTATTCTTTTATTTTATTAATTTTATTCTTATATTTTTATTTTATTCTTTTATTTTTCATTTAACAGTATGTCAATGTTGTTATTGAGTATGAGTAAATGAGTATGCTCATTTATGCCAATACAAATTAGTTCACCTCATAGTCTTAGTATCTAGAAAATATTCTATAACATGGGAATACTTCAGTTCCTCAAAATTTAATATGTATTTTAAAGTTATAAGTTTTGTGCATAAATCTTTACATTATTATGCTTTTATTTCTATAATCTGTTTTCTAAAAGATGGAATTGATTGAAGGAAATACGTATGATGTTCTGCACTTAAGTAATAGCACCAGATTCCTACCCACCCCTTCCCAAATGTCATTTTGCAGTTCTAAATCCAGTCAGCAATATGGTGCCCATTACCACACCTTCCAAAGTGTTGGATGTTTTCAGCCATGTAATTTTCTCCAATACAACAGCAAACTGCTATTTTAGTTTACATCCCTAATTACTAATTTTGTTGAATACGTATTCATATTTTAGTGACAGGCTCACATTCCTTAAAACTTTTTTCCTTTGGGTTAACCATATTGTAATGATTACTATTTACTAGCGATGTATATCTTATACATTAAGTATATTTCTCTTAATTCATTATGCCTAGATATGTCTAATGTATTATATACATTTCTTCTAACCTATTATGTCTGCATGCATTTAAATTTTTTTTACTAAATCAGGCAGTATTTTCTTTTCAAATACTTTGTGTTTTCTATATTTTCTTATAATGGAATATTTAACTATTTTATACATACTCATAACTTATTTGATTTTATTGCTGTCATGTTGCTTATTATTTGTTTGTTTGCATTTTCATTCCTGCACCTGACCTTCAATAAGGTCTTTAGTTACAATTCTTTGCAGAACTGAATCAAGTTAGTCACTCTTTTTAAATTCCACCAGTGGTAATAATGTCATTCTTTTGTATTATTATGCCATGATAATCAAATCATATGTGTTTTAAGAAAATAATAAAATCTACCTTATGGAAATTAAATGGTTTAAATAGTTTTTCTACACATTTTGTTGGTGAAAATGTGGATCTGGGAACAATACATGTTATATATCTTTACATAGAAAAAATATGAATCAGTTTATAACCATGGTAATATCAAATATGATCTACTTACACTATATACTATACCTGAATATATCTGCCAACTGTAATCTGAGAAATTAATGAATTTTTTAAAAAGAAGGCATTAAAGAGCGCAATTGGAAATAACCAAAAATTATAGTATATAGGGACCCCTGGGTGGCTCAATCAGTTAAGCATCTGCCTTTGCTCAGGCCATCATCAGGGTTCTGCCTCCAGCTCCTGGCTCAGTGGGCTCCCTCTGCCTGCTGCTCCCCCTGCTATTCTCTCTCCTTCTATCTCCTTCTCCTCTCTCCTTTCCCCTCCAGGACAAATAAATAAATAAAATCTTTAAAAAAGGGGCACCTGGGTGGCTCAATGGGTTAAAGCCTCTGCCTTCGGCTCGGGTCATGGTCCCAGGGTTCTGGGATCGAGCCCCACATCAGGCTCTCTGTTCGGCGGGGAGCCTGCTTCCTCCCCCCTCTCTCTCTCTGCCTGCCTCTCTGCCTACTTGTGATCTCTGTCTGTCCAATGAATAAATAAAATATTTTTTTAAAAAATCTTTAAAAAAATGAAAAAATATAATTTGTATTCCTGAATATAATATAACCACAAATACAGATGACTGCACATTTTCCTCAGGAAAAGACCCTAGTGATATTTTTCACCATTTTGGATACATAGAGATCTAATCATATAGAGAATATTGTTCAGTGTCTACATGAAATGTTAATTTCATGGTTTAGCTACTTTGATGGAAAAATACCTCATCTTAAATTTGTTTAAACATGATATTTACTAATCTCAACTCTTTTAACTAGCTACTTGAGTAATAATTTCCTTACGCTTCCCTCTTTTGATGATTTTCTTCATTTATTTGTTAACTGTTTATTCAATGGTGACTTACACCAGAGCATTATTATACTATCTAACTCCTTGACTATCCAAGAATTTCTATTAGTTAAAGGTGTAAACTTGCCTGACTTTGAGACTCTTGGATAATAATCTTTCAGAGTTCTGAAGCTCTATTGTTCCATTTTTTTCTGGCTCTTCTAAGACAAAACAATTTTTGTTCTTTTTTTGTAAACTGAATTTTTGTTTCTGGTATTATTGGAGATTTCTTGCTTTGCGGTTGTAGTTTGAAAATTCCAAAGGAACGTAAGAGCGAAGTTCTCCTGGTTACGTTTAAATGACTTTCTCGTATCTTTTAAATTTTCAGTCTGAGTTCTTTATTTTTGAATTAGGAGCAGATCTTGAACTCTTCATTGTGTGGGGTTAGTTTCATTGTCTCTGGAGGTCTAGACTTGATCTTCTAGAACTTTATGTCCTTATGCATTTCTCCACTTTCACAGGGAAGGGAAGATGAAAATGAGCTAACCAACAACTCAGCAGTAAATCACCAAATGTGAGATGGAGCATTTTATTTTTGGCTGGGAGAGAGTGAGACAGCCAGGGTCACAGGTATGACAGCTAAAAGAGGAAACTGTCTCCAACGTACATCATCTTTATGCTTCTGAACTGAGAACTAGGGTACGCTTCCTCATTGCCTTCATTATCAATTCTAGAATAGTCTCCTCTCTTCCCTGGTAATTCCCAATATTCCTCATTAAATTCAGCTATGCCCCTAACTATTATATTCATTTTCTATCTCCTAGACTCATTCACTTTGATTTCTCAAAGAAACCTTAGATTTATATCCTTCTCCCTAATTCTGTTCTTCAGTTAATTCTTACTTCAGTTCTTCAGTTAATTTCAATATCCATGTAATTAATCTTTCTAATATCCTAGCTACTGACTTGAACATTGCTACACCAATCATTTCAACTTCAATTCTACCTTAACCACTCATTTATACGAACACATTCTAAGCCATGTCCATGTAGTATTTTTGTGATAAATATCCATCTTTCCACCTTTACCAATCCATTCTACTAGACTTTTGACTCCAACAATCCTTTGATGCCACTGAAACCGACACACCATTAGTGCTATGAACTCCTTCCTGCTCTCTCCAAATGCTGTAACTTCCCACCTCATCCAGTAGACTAAAATCTACTCTATCATTATACTCATTATTTAGAATATAACTGCATGTACCTTACTATGTTCTGGCTCTTTCATACTTGCTTGGCAAAACCCCAACCCTGGTTCAACACTGGTGCAATTCAAGCTACCTGGAGAAAAGCACACATCCATATTGATCTCACTGAAAATACCGGCCATTTTTCTCAGTGTGCCTTTGGTTTCTCAGTCACCATACTATACATTTCCCTGGTCCATTTAGTCTTCTACTTCCTTGAAAACTATATCAATCTTTCTCTTCAAATCTTCAATACCATTTCACTCTCATTTTCAACTTGTGCTATTATTTTACAGAGAAAATTAAATAAATTAGGTAAGAAATTTCACAAATTTCCCTCCCCTCTTTCATCTACCTTCATAGCATCTGAAACAGATTCTCTTTTTTTATCTTCTCCTCTGATCCTGGAGATAAATTGTATGTGTGCCTATCTAAGGGCAAAGTTATTACATTGCCCTGGTTTATCCTTCTCATTCAAAGACATTAGTTTAAAATGTTTCCTTCTTCTCTTCAGCACCATTAATTTCTTCTCTCTCTGTAAAACATTCATCAAACGTGTTATCACTCCCAATCTAAAAATAAAACTAGCATACCTCTTGACCATCCATTCACTCTAGTTAAACTTATTTCCCACTCCCATTTACAGCAAAATGTCTTAAAGATTTGTCTATCTTCATTGTAGCAAACAGAATGATGCCTTTAAAATGCAAATTGTGCCACTCTTGCAATGATGTCTCAGCTCCTTCAGGGTAAAAACTAAAGCCCTTACAAATGGCCTAAAAGGCCCTACAATCCTCCTGTTTCCAACTGCCACCCTGACCTCACACCCTACCTACCATACTCTCCCTGTGCAGGCCACAACAGCCACACTGTCTCACACCGCTCCTCACATATGCCAGGCCGTCTCCCACTCCAGGGTCCTTGTATACATGGCCCACCACTTGCATGGCTCACCCTTCATCTTCCTTAAGTATTTTTCAAGGGTCATCTTTTCAGAAAGGCTTTACCTACCCAGCCTATTTAAAATTGCAATTTCCATAAGAGTCTGTAACTTTTGCCTCATTTATTTTTCTCAGTAAAACTTAGCACATGTCAATATATTATAGAATTCATTTATTTATTTATTTAGTTAGTTTTTTGCCTTCTTCCAAAAAAGTACAAACTTAAGAGACAAGGGGGGTTTTTTGTTTGTTTGTTCGTGGTTGTCGTTTCAACACCTAGGCATAATCTGGTACATGTTATGTGCTCAGTGAACATTTACTGAATAAATAATCCTGAATGAATGGGTAGAAATAATCATCCATGCTTGGATGCTTAGTTTCCCAATCCATTGTGTTGCTTATATCTTCTTAAAAAGTGGTTTCCAGAACAATGCACACACCCTGAGGCTTCCTTGCATTGTGGGTAAAGTTCATTTGCTACAGTATGACATTAGAAAAATCCAAGTAGCATGACAGGAGCTCAGACTTCAGCATGCTTGTCGGTGCCTGCAGGACACGCAGGCTTAGACAAAGAAGGAGGGGAAGAAATGCCCAGCTTCTCCTGTGCTGGAGCCCTCTAATCTGCCACTGCTTGTTCCTTCCATGGGCAGACCCTAACTAGAAAACAGCTGACACTGAGCCTGAGAAACACAGCTTGCAGAAATTAATAGTGTCTTTGACTTAGATCTTGCATTAGGAAGTCAAGTAAGGGAATTGTGAAAAACAGATCTGAGGACAAAATTGTCAACGACCAGAATACCAATGCTCAGAGAGTTCAGAAGTAAATGGCAGAAGTAAACCAGATAATTAATCTCAAGTTTATACCTTGCCAGGAAATTCATGACGAACTTTAAATTCTCACCCATGAACAAAATATAACCAATAAGAGGTAGATTACCTCAAGAATAGTGTATTGACACGTGTTTTAAAATAAAAGTCCCTTGTAATTAGAACCAGATGTGCAGTGTGAATTCTGTATCGCATTCCTGGTAAAAGAGGTGTTACCCAACACCAGCTGTGAGTGACTCAAGAATATCCATTTGGACCTCGAAATTTTTCTTCCTTGAAGGAATGTTAGTATTTCAAAGTCAACTAAACTCTTGGAGATTATTTCATCTCTCACACAGTTAACCTAGAGTAATTCCCAAATTATACTCAAACTCCCCCCATCTTCTAGAGTTCCTCTACTCTCAAAATGATTACTTAAGAATGGATTATAAGGGTTAGTATCCAAAAACAAAACTAAACCAGCCACTCTTAAGATCCATCTGATTGTTGTCAAGCATTACCACAGAGCAGCCAAGAGAGAAACTGACACACTGAAAATTGTGTCATCCCGATTCATTTTTTCATCTCATGTGGATCACTTTGGTCTTCTTTCTGCTAGAAATGTTAGATAACTGCCAATAAATAAATAAATATATATATATATATATATATATATATATATATATATATATGACACTGGGGAGCCTGAGTGGCTCAGTTAATCAGGTATCCGACTCTTGATTTCAGCTCAGGTCGTGATCTCAGAGTCCTGGAATCGAGCCCCGCATCCGGCTCCCTGCTCAGTGGGGAGTCTGCTTGAAGACTGTCTCCCCCTGCCCCTCCCCCCACTCTTTCTCTCTCTCAAATAAATAAATAAATCTTTGAAAAAAGAAGACAAAGAGAAGTATGCTGGAGAACTTTGGTGTTATATGTTGTTGGAATCTAAAAGCAATAAAAGCCCATCAGAGAATGAGAAGCTGGGTGGAAAGCTAATCAGCGAGAGCACTTCGGTCAACTGAGCTGACCTGTGAGGCTGCAGCGTGAAGTCTGTGTACCATGATAAGTGAGATATGTAATCCCACTTCTTCACTTTAGCGTGTGCACTGACTGTTTAATGTACTCCTGAGTATGTACTATGTGAGAAAAATGGAATCTCTATCAGATATACAAGTTGCTTGGTTTTCCATAATGTGTTGTGTGTGATTATTTTACACATGACTCCTTGCTACACAGAATGCATCTGAAATGGAACGCTTCGCAGTGTGAGATCTTAAATTTGAAACAGTCCTCTGTTCAGTTTTATTGACAGTGGTTTAAAATGAATGATTTATTCTCTCTAAAGCAGCAAATCTAGCAGAGAGGCACACTAACATGTATGGATATGGGTTGTGATGAAAGTGCTATTTATTCTAGTGAAAAACAGGAAACAACTTAATGTCTAACAAAGGGGACAGCGAGATGGTTGAATAAATTGCACTGCACCTTATACATAAAAGAATACTATGCTTTTCCATGCAATATCTGCCCTCCTGGGCCCCTATTTTTATAATGTAGAATGTCTACTAGAATAACTCTCATGTCCTCTTTCCCTAAACCTTGCACTCATCTCCCTGAATGATGAGATTTGAAAAGGACATGTTAATCCAATCTTTCCTTCCTTTCTTTGCAGAGCAAGCCTCATCTCTGAATGTTTATATTCACTGGGTCTTCAAGTCATAAACTCATAGTAACCTGCTTTAATTTCTGTGGAATCCAGGGAATAGTTCTACTGTCCATTCAGGATAAAGTATTAATAAATTTGTTTGGTTACCCATCTGGAGCCAGTTTCTTCTCTTATCAGATTATATATAGAGATATAGATATAGATAGATATAGATATAGATATAGATCACCATCTATTTGCCTGCCTTCCCCATTTGTTTATCTTTCAATTGGTTCTGTCTTTGGAAAGAAAAAGGCCTTTTTTTAAAAAAAAAATCTTAAATCTTAAAGTTTTTATGCACCACATAGCAACATTAAGAGGAAGGCAAAACCTGTAAGTTAGATATCAAAATATACCATGAAGATTAAGATTTCTGTTATACTCAAAGCTTTTGATCATATATTTTTGTTAGGCTTGGTTTGGTTTTAGTTTAACAAGCACAGATATAAAAATTGACAAAAAACATATGTATAACTTAATGAATTATTCTATGACAAACTCCAGATTGAGTCTTGGCAAAGTCAACAGAACTTAGTTAGCCACCTAGAGGTCTTCACCATACCCCATCTTAATCACAGACTCCTGTCACATCCCAAAAGTAACAACTATCAGATTTATGGTATTTTCTTATATTTATTTAAAATTATATGGCTCAAGTATGCACCTCTGAATATTAATAATAGTCTTGCCCCTTGTTTAAGATTGATCAGTCTTTTAACTCTACTAATCTCATATTCTCCTTCATTATTTTCTTTTTCTGCTTATGACCTGAGAATTTTGACCCATGGAATTGCCTACCATCTGGATTTTGTTGATTGCACACTTGTCATGCAGTTCAGCATGCCGCTCTGTGCTCTCAATTCATTTCCCATTGGCAGCTAGGTCCACGCTCAAGCAGACACGGCAGGTAGTACTGTGTCCATTATGAAATGCATATTTATTGTTTTACTCTTCTTTTTAGATATAAGCTCAATGCTTATGATCTATTGATTCACTTATGTTGGAAAATGGTGACATGTTGTCATTTTTTTTAAAGATTTATTTATTTATTTATTTGAGAGAGAGACAGTGAGAGAGAGCATGAGCGAGGAGATGGTCAGAGGGAGAACCAGACTCCCCACGGAGCTGGGACCCTGATGCGGGACTCGATCCCGGAACTCCAGGATCATGGCCTGAGCCGAAGGCAGTCGTCCAACCAACTGAGCCACCCAGGCGTCCCGACATGTTGTCATTCTGTTCATGTTTATTAGCCAGAATAATTTTATAAGGAGATGCTTCTCTGCATCTGCAATTTGGTTACCTAGTGATCAAGTTCATATGAGATAAATGAAATACTTCATCCTTTTATTGATCAAGATTTCTGGATAATTAATGAGTTACCACTCTCGTATCATAAACTCATGGATTTAAATATATTGACTGATATTAACTCTATTGCAATTTTTATTCTTATTGAAGCTTGAAACATCCCTCCCATTTTTGGCAAGTGATAATACTTTCATATTAGCTTCTCCTCTTGTCAGCTTTGTTATAGATGCCCTATTACTTTCCTCTGCTTTCTCCCATGTATATGCCAGTAATATGCAGGTCTTCTGGTTGTTGGTCATTCTCTGGCTTGAATTTTGATGTTCATGATTACCCATCCTCTTGTTTTTGGATTTACCATCTAACAGCTTTCATTGATTTCAAATGGGAATTCAAAGAGATCCAGGAATAATGCTCCCATATTCACCAACTTTCCACAATCATCTTTAGGTGTTAATGATTTCAAATTGTGACTTATGTGGAGTTTATGTGATATGTGACTTATGTGGATGATAGCAGTTTATTGAGGCCATATTCAGGGAGATAAAATAATTTTATATAGTTGTACACTTGACTTTTTTACTAGTATTAACTAAATACACATCATAATTCTTTTTTTTTAAACATTTTATTTATTTATTTGAGAGAGAGAGAGAAAAAGCACAAGCAGGAGGAGTGACGGGCAAAGGGAGAGGGAGAAGCAGGCTCTCTGCTGAGTAGGGAACCAGATGCTAGATTCAGGATCGATCCTGGGACCCTGGGATCATGACCTGGGCAAAAGGCAGATGCTTAACTTTCTGAGCCACCCAGGCACCCTGTACATCATAATTATTAATAAGCAGGAATATTGGGGGGCTCTGTTGCTGAATTTGACCTAGCCTACCAAACACAACATTTACTTAATCAAGCATGGCTGAGGCAAACTTTGATTATAGGGAAATAACAGTTTCAGTCCCATGACCTGTGTGCTTTTGGAATTTGTGCAGGAAAAAGAAGTAGGCAGATAAACCTTATTAGTGAACCAATAAGATAGAACAGCACACCCCTGATATGAAGAAAATATCCCACTTTTTTAGTTTGACCTAGAAAAAAAATACTTAAATAAAATGATTGCAGCCCAAATGCTAAAATGTCCTATTAAAAGATATCAAGGAAAAAACAGAATGTCCTAAAAAGCATGCTTTAGTTTTTACTATTAAAGAAGCAGCAGTGCAAGATTTAAAAAGAAAAAGAAAAAAAAGCAGATAGGCTAATTTGGTGGAGGAAACAGGTTTTTGTTAAGACAAAATTGAAATCTTAAAGCCAGACCTCTATAAAAGAGAAAAAGCACTACACCATATTAGCTTTTATTTACTTGCATTATTTTTTAAAGATTTATGTATTTAGAGAGTATGTGTGAGCAGGGGTAGGAGCAAAAGGAGAGGGAGAGAGAGAATCCCAAGCAGACTCCCATGAATGTGGAGTCTGACTCAGGGCTTAATCCCAGGACCCTGAGATCATGACCTGAGCTGAAATCAAGAGTCCATCACTCAACTGTCTGAGCCACTCAGGTGCCATTCACCATATTTTTTTTTAAACAGGCCATTGTAAAAGGGAGACATGTTTTAGATACTACTAGATTAAAAGAGTACTGGGTTCCAAAAACATGTAGGAATTACAGAGGCAAGGTTACAGAGAATAGATGGAAATGAGAACTTAGAGCAATTCAGATTCCAAGAAATCAGTGAAGAGTACCCTGTAAAACTCGAGAGAATCCAGAACAACAGTGTAATCAGATACTAAAAAACAAGTAATTCTATCAGATCCTCAAACTGAGAACAATAGGAATTAAGTAATCCCTCCAACCTAAAGACAGATAACAGGAAATCTATAGAGGATTAGCAGAGGAGGGAGCCCTACTCAAACCCTACCATTGTTAGCCCATGATCCACAGATGAGCTAGGAATCCACTAATAGGCCAAAATTGTGAGTTTTTTTGGAGGAAGCCACAGGAGTGATGTATGCTTCCCTTTTGCTCTGCACAGAGGAAAAGAAGGAATGATGATGCATCCTTCCGGCCAAGCAAAACAAATGAGAGGAACTTCAGAAAATCATCCAGCGGCCTCGACAGGTATACCCTGGATTATCATGGAATCACAGACATAGGACTGGTCCTGACTCATGAAAAAAATCTCAAAAAAGAATTTAGCCATAGTGCTTAGGAATCCCTGTGAAGGGACAGACTCACATCAGGAAGATGCTTCTCCCTTGGAAGATGTTCCAATCTCCTTTCTCCTTGCCTCACCCTATAAGGCCCCAACCACAGTACTAAACACAACAGAGGATGTGAAAAGGAGAGGGGGGATAAAAACCATAAAAAACAGAGCTCTCTTTACTGCTGCAGGTTTCCGAGCTAGTCAGTTCCAAATACTGAGACTTACCAGGTGTTTTCAATGGAGTGAGAGAAAAGTTGAGGTCAGTCTGGATTCTTAAACACCTGAAATCTAAGATTATTAACCAGAAGAACATCTAGGAAAAACTCCAATCAACCACTTAGATAAAATGTTCACTATTCATCCTATAATTTATCTGTAGAATATTTGGGGGCTTCTCCCAATATTACTAAATTATTTGCAAAGAATGGTAGTTTTCTCTTTTCCTAGCCCTTATACAATTTCATTTATTTTTCTTGTCTTACTCTACTAGCCAAAGTTCTCTGTAGCAATGATTGACAGACGTGGCATTACTTGGCATTTTTTTTAAATTTCCTGGTCTCAAGGAGCATTTTTCAGTAATGCATGACATTATCTGAAGATTTTATGTAAATACTCTTTATCAAATTTAGAAAGTTCCTTTATAATCCTTCTTTGAAAACTTTTAATAAAAAATGTACATTGAGTTTTACCAATGTACAATGTGTTTTTCTATCTACTGAGATAGCCGCAGAAATTTCCTTCTTTATACTGTTAATATTGTAGATTACATTAACAGCTTTCCTAATGATAAATCAAAATTTCATTCCATAGGATACATTAAAATGAGTCATGATATATATTTTAATATATATAATGCTGGATAAATATATATGTATAATTTATATAGTATACATAGTCTGCATTATATACACAGATATAGATTTATATATTCTATGTTTATAATTATCAGCCAGTAATTTTTTTATTTCTTCTGATACCCTTATTGGGTTTTAGAAGGAAGTTTATGCTGGCCTTATAAAGTGTTGCAGGATGTTCCTAATCTCTGTAAGAATTTTTTCTTTTTTTTTCTGAAAATGTTTTCGAATGTTTGCTACAATTTTCCAGTGAGGTCATAATATACCTACAGTTTTCCTCAGAAAAACATATTGACTATTTTTTTCTATTTTTCACTATGTTGATAGACTAATTCAGGTTTTCTGGGTATTTTCATTTTTGTTTTTTCTTTTCCTATCTGGTTTCCATTTTATTTTTTTTTAGAAAAATGTTGACTTCATTTATATTTTATGCATAAAATTATTCAAAGCGAATTTCACTATCAATATGTGTTGACTATATCTATCCCACAACTTCTCATATGTAGTATTATAGTCATTACACAGCTCAGAATACTTACTTTCTTTTTTTTCAAAAATATTTTCTAAAGCATATTGATTTCTCTTTTGACCAATTGATTAATGAGTAAATTAGAAATATGTTGCTTGATTGTCAAGTATATGACATTTTCTACTTATTTTACATTGATTTCTAGCTTAATAGCATTTTGGGCAAAATGCTTAAAATGATTTAAGTTCCTTGAAATTGATTGAGATTTGATTTATAAACAATTTATGATCAATTTTTGTAACTGCTTTATGTCCTCTTAGAAATAATGTAAAATCTGTGGTTTATTAGTTCCAGTTTATTAATCATGTTCAAATATTACATATTCTTACTAATTATGTGCCCATTTTTCCTATCAATTATTGAGTGAGGAATACTAAATTCACTACTTTGAGGATTTCCCTATTTCTTTCTGTCAATTTTGGTTCTGACAATTTTTGTGTTGTTGTTAAGTGTGTACTAATTTTAAAATGTTACATCTTCCTGGTGATTTAAATATTTTAGTATCAAGAAGCTGTTCTGATGATTCATTTAGCATTAAAGTCTATTTTGCCGACTTTTACTTGGCAATCATTGGTTATCATTGGTAGATATTTATTGTTTTCTTACATTAAAAATGTCATCCTTACACTTAAGAAAAATTTTTTCTTTTAAGCAAAATATAGTTTCTTCTTTGCCTACCTAAACATTTTTCGTTTTAACAAGGCAGATTAAATTCGAATATATTTAACATGATCACTGAAATATTTGAAAGTACATACTGGTTTTGTGTGTGTGTGTGTTTTTTTTTTTTTTGCCTTCTATTTATGCTGCCTGTTTTATGTTTTCTCCTTTCTTGGCTTAACTTGGATTGACAAATTATTGCTCTATTTTATCCCCATATTAGCTGAAAATTTATATACTCTTTTAGTCTCATTTGTCTTTTTGTTTTGAATTACTGAAATTTCACTCTTACATATGTGATTATCTTTCATATGTCCTTCATGGGGTTTTCCTAGATTGTCTGAAAACTCTCAGCAATTATCTCTTGATATAATGCTTCTTCCTCATTTTTTCCTCTCTGTTGGGAAGACTATTTAAACAAATACTGAAACATCTTATTGTCTCCCCAGCTTCTTTAGTTTCTCATACGCAGTTTCTATCATTTTGTTTCTCAGTATGCACTCCAGACAGCTTTTTGTCTTTACTTAAAACTTTTATTCAAAACCATAACAATAGTAAAATATGCATGAAGTGTACAGCTTAATATATCTTTATAAGCTTAACACAAACATATAGTAATCTTTCAGATCAAGAAAAATTAATAGCAGAAGCCCAAAAACACATACTCTCATCCAGTCACTATGTCCTATGGATAGCCACTGGCTATCTGGATAGTCACTGGATAGTCACTAGCCACAGCCACTGGCTGATAATAGCATATTTTAAGTTTCTCCTTTATATAAATATAATTATACAATGTGATTTCCATTGTATCTGGCTTTTCTGAGTCAGCATTAGCTATGTGAGATTCATCTATATTGCCAGATGTTATTGTATTTATTTGCACTTCTATATAATATTCCATAATAATAATACTATTTATTTATTCTACTCCTGGTGCTTATTTTAATGTATTCAAGTGTTTTCCTATTATTAATAATGCTATGAACATTTTGGTACTAATCTTGTGATTTATACACACACATTTCCATTTGGTATGTACCTAGTATCAGAATTGTTGGATCATAGATTATGCATGTGATACATATAGGTATTTCCTAACCAAAAGTCTTACTAAAAAGTTTTACTAATATATACTCTTACCATCATCATGTGGTGGTACTGATTTATCCACATTCTGGATAAAATTGTATCATTCTTTTCCATGTACACCATTTGGGAGGATATATGGTAGTATGCCATTATAACTTTTTTTTTTAATTTTATTTATTTATTTAAGGGAGAATGAGTGAGAGAGAGCATGAGAGAGAGAAGGTCAGAGGGAGAAGCAGACTCCCAAGGAGCTGGGAGCCCGATGCAGGACTTGATCCTGGAAGTCCGGGATCATGACCTGAGCGGAAGGCAGTTGCTCAACCAACTGAGCCACCCAGGCGCCTAGTATGCCATTATAACTTTGATACCTATTCTCTTTCTTTTTCTCTCAAAGATTTATTTTCCTTATCATTTTCATTTATATTTTCAATCTATTAGGAACTGATTTTGTGTACAGTGTGAAATATAGAAACATGACATTTTTCATATATATATATGTGTATTTGATTCTTCATCATGTCACATATGCTAAGGAAGTGTAACATAAAGATTTTCATCTTAAAAATCTATTTTTGATACAAGTTAGATGACTGCAAACATACTCTGAGACCTCCATAATTAATCTGGGCCAAATGACATCTTCATGTGGCAAGAAAGTCCCAGGAGAGCTATGTTGGTTGTCTGGGGGCTCCCCTTGTCCTATCGCTCACAACTACTTGTATTTTGGAAATTATTAGTAAATCTTCATTCTTGTATAAATTTGATTTTACACAGTCCAATTCTTTATTTTACCTCAGGATTCTAGTAGAATCAAGATACTAACAGTATCTGTAGTTTGCACTAGAGTGAAATAAGTCAAGAATACATTCTGCAAACTGAAAGTGCAGTAATTATTTGACTTTCTATTTGACATTATTTTAAAAACCTATAGAAAGTTTGGATGATAGATATTAAAACAAGAGGGGTCCACCTTTTGCTTTGCTAGATATATTTGGATGAGGGACTGATTACATCAATTCATGCCATGGGTCATTGATCACACCTGGTAGCATAAGCCAGTTAATTCTCTTTGCTGCAACCCAGCTATTATCAGATATGTCCACTGAGCCTTTTACATTTTATTCATTATAATTATCATTTCCAAGTTTTTATTTTAGTTTCCTATAGAACTTTTCATAATTTTCTGATTTTTGAAAATTTAATTAAATGTGTTTGTGTGTGTGTGTGTGTGTGTGTGTGCATGTCTGTTTCTTTTAACAGAGTAAGCCTGCATGTTTTTAAATGCGGCTAATATTTACCAAATATGAAGCAACAGCAATTCTGTTTCTGCTCTCTGCTTTTACCCACTGGATCTAACTCCTGATTTATTTTGTTATTTCTCTGTTTACCTTTAGCTAAAACTTAAATATGGAGATCTCCTAAGGCCTAAGATAAATGTTATTTTTTTCTGAGGATATTCCTGTTTGTTTCTTTCAGATATGCAAGGATAAAACCAGTACCAGTTACACTGCTTCAGGTTCTCTACCCACGGCTATAATTTTGGAGGGACAAATTTCTTTAAATTTCTGTTTTTCCTTCAGCTCAGTACCAGAGACAAGTTCTCTGCAGGCACATTTGCATTCAGGCTTTTCTAGCAATTCTCTACTATTATTTCATTTCTCTGATACCTTTGAGATTATTTTTAGATACTTTATCCAGTAATTTTTGTTTACTTGTAACAAGAGGTTTGTAATAACTTGCCTAGTAGCTATAATAGAAACAGAAGCCTACAGAAGGTTTTAAGACAACATATATCACCTAGATACAGAAGTTTATTCTTTTCAAAAAAAATTTTTAAAAGAAAATTATATACACAAATTTTAATCACATTTCATATTTTTAATACCAACACCCAATTTCAGGTAATCACAAATGGAATTTTAATTTTAACCTCACAAACTTTTATTTTCCTACCTTTGTTTCCCTGCTTTCATTTTATCATACCAATTTTACTACCCATTATTAATTTACATATTTTAAATTTATTTATTACTTCTTCCTCTAGGCAACAAAAAAACTTAATTTTCTTATTCATTATGTTCTTCCTACACTTGGAATAACACTTGAAATACAGTAAAGTCTCAGGTAATATATAGTGAATACAGGAAAAAATATTTGTAAGTATTAGGGCAAAATCATCAGTCAGGTAAGAAACCATATCCCCAAATATAAAGCAGGACTATATTAGTTCATCAGAGATGACACAAAGAATATAGGCAATAGATTTCTTTCTTGGGAAAGCTTATTTTCAAATGGGAAGGCTGAATGAGGATTAACATATTAGCTAGAATAATATATTTGTAATATTAGTTATAGCTCATATAATACAGTAACAGTTGCACCATTTTTATAAAAGTATTAATATTCTTGGGATCTGTGTGTGCTTGAGAAAAATCTCTTTATTTTTTTGAGATTTTATTTATTTATTTGACAGAGAGAAAGGGAGTACAAGCAGGGGGAGTGGCAGGCAGAGGGAGAGGCAGTCGCAGGCTCCCAGTGTGCAGGGAGCCCAATGAGGGACTCGATCTCAGGACTCTGGGATCGTGACCTGAGGCAAAGGCAGATGCTTAACAACTGAGCCACACAGGCACCCCGAGAAAAATTTCACCAATTTCTACAAAAAGGCAAACCCACTCTCAAATAAATATATGAGCAATCTCACGATGCTTTGGTTAATAGAAAATTATAAGAATTTAAAATATCTCTGTACTATAAACTATTATTAAAATTAATATCCTGGGGTATCTAGCTGTCTCAGTGGATAGAGTATTTAATTCTTGACCTTGGGGTTGTGAGTTCAGGCCCCATATTGGGCACAGAGCTTAAAAAATAAAATAAAACAAATTTCCTTAGTTTCACTTTAAAAAATTCATTATATCATAGAAAAAAATGAACGTATGTTCTATTCTTCTTGGTTTTATCTAAAGAGCCATTAAATTAAAAATAAAAATTTATTAAGCAGTTACAATATACTAAGGGCTGTGTTGGGATATAAGGATAGAAGGATGACTATTCACATGATGAACATGTGAGAGAGTTAAATAATAAATAAAACAAAAACAGCGTAACACTCTGTTCTAAATAAGTTGATCATGTATGGAATCCCCACTACAAAGCTCTTTATACTTAATATATTTTCAGATATAACACAAGGACATCTGAAAGAAAATAAAAATAAATCTCTAAGTCAACTCCTTTATCTGTCAATATACAAGAAAATTTCTCTATAGTCTTTTACCAACAGCTTTATTCCAGGGAATATACCATAGTTAATTTACAACAAACTTCTTGGCAAACCATTCAAGAGCTTAATATACCTTATAATCAAAGGCTCATTAATCAAAATCATATTCTATAGAGACAATATATATTAATGTAACATCAAGGAAAAATGAAATGTTATTCCTTTTTACCTTAACATCATAACCATGCCTAGAGTTGAGTGTTTCAATACTTACCTTTTTCATCAACTTTCTTTACAACTTTTTTATTTGTGGATTTTGGTGACTACATTAGGTTTGTATTTTAATGTACATGTCTTTGTGAGGCAAATGAGGATGTTATTGGAAGAATGACTCAGTGGATAATGATGAATTTTTATTCACATTTTATTGATACTGAAAACCAAACTTACTTTAGTCCTATGCCTTTGTTTAAGTAATTTTAGTCCAAGAAAAAATAGTTCATGTTCATAATATGTGTATACAAATATTGATTGCTGTAACATAAAAATATTATTTCCATATCATATATTTTTTTAAAAATTCTTAAAACTTAAAGAAATGTAAGTATCAATGGAAATAAACCTAATTATAATGAATTTTCTCCTCAGAATAGTTTCTAATTTTTAAGAAACTGTGATGATATCTAAGTGCATAATTACAGCAAGCATGTGGTACTTTCATGTGTTAATTTTTGCTGTGTTGGTATTTTCTTCGGAATAAAAAACTTTCTGAACCATATGTCAGTAGAATTTTAATACAGAAGTTAATTACAGTGTTTGACATTGATTTGTAGATATCCCTGTTCAGAGACAATCACTGTCAAACGTGATGGACTTTGTTGCCAGCCATAAGTAGTAAAGCTCTTCCTCATCACGGGTTCAAAATAAAATACCCTCCAATGACAACAGAGGTCCCTTTGTGAGGATTTGTGATGTATGGTTCATGAGATCACCCACAGTCGTCCTTTCATAGTGTGTTGATTTTTTACTGGTGTAGTAGGATTCTGATTTGTAGAGCTATTACTACAATCCTATAAGGGGTGGCACATTGCCATTTCTCAAAATTAAGTGAGTGCCTCAGATTTCAATTTTATAATGTGGATATGAGAAAAAGAAAGAAATTTGTCTACGAAAACATTATAATGTGAGTTTAAAAAACATGTTATTTTCTATTTTTCTATTTTTCTATTTTCTATTTCTATTTTTCAACCCCCCAAATAATTAATACATACAATAATCCCAGAATTCCAATTCTAAAATTAAAGATAACAGATACTCATATTTCTAGAATTTAGATTATAAATAATAAACCCACAGTAGTTTCTTTTTAACTAAGCTCAAATCATTCACACCCTAACAAAAATGTCAATATTGAGTATGTTAACCTTTATCTAATTATTTGAAGAGTAAAAAGTATTCTCCCTTGATATCTCAGTAATTAGATATTTCAAAAACGATGTTAGTTTAGGAGAATCCAAAGTTAAAGAGATTATAGACAGCCTTTGCTTTGTAACACTAGGATCAAATCATTTTATAAAAACTTGCCATAGAATTAATTTTCATATAGTATTTAAAACTCAAAGAAACTTCTACAATTTAAAGTAAATCAAACCTATAAATCAAAGAATCTTCTGACTTCTAAAGACTTAAGCAAATAATATTAATATACTTAAGTTAGGTAATACACTATGCTTTCCATTATTTGATTATCTTAAGTGCCCAGAACCAAACTTGAATTATGGTTTGGAAACCATAATGCTCCAGTGTTACCACAGAAGGGAGATTTCTGCATTACTGTGGGTTTTATGAAAAAATGTCAAAGTATGCCTTAGAAAAATTATTTCAGAGAACAATCAATTACACACCTATGTCTTGTAAAGTAAAATGTCCTTTTATAGCAGTGAATGAATATAACAGTATAGATGTAGACTGTTACGATAGATTGTCTCCATTGTAACTTTGTTATCTCTGAATATTCTAGTATGTCTTGATATTTTATTTGTTTATTCTTTTTTTAAAGATTTTATTTTTATTTATGTGAGATAGAGCAAGTGTGAGAGAGAGAGGGAGAGAGAAAGAGCACTAGAAGCAGGGAGCAGCAGAGGGAGAAGCAGACTCCCCACTGAGCAGGGAGCCTGATGGGGAACTCAATCCCAGGACCCCGGGATCATGACCTGACTCAAAGGCAGATGCTTAACCAACTGAGCCACCCAGGCATCCCTGTCTTGACATTTTAATATTGTAAGGTATAGGTGCATCTAAGTTGTTTTAGGTAATTGCTAGGCGAATTTGTACAACTTTGAAGTGAAATGTTTCTTAAATTGCCAGATGTGTGTACAGTTCCGGAATTCAATCACCAGATAAAAATTTGCTCACGTTAGAAATCAACACTAGCCCCCAAATGCCTCTGTAGTCACATGCTTTAATCTAAATATCAATACTAATCTTTTCAATATAGTCCTTGGAATTTTATTTCATAATCTGAAACACTTGAGAAGATCTTTAAAAATTAAGAATTTACAAATTCACTGAAACATGAAAAATTAATCTTGAGGAAAGTGGGAGAAAAATCTGTTGTAATATTTATATCTGGTGGATGGGAGCTCTAATAGTTTAAATCCAATCAATTAAAAAAGCACTAAAAATACAGCAAAATAGCCACTTGAAAAAAGCCAATGTATTGTTTTATCAATTAACATTAAAAAATCACTTTCTATGCCAGTATGCGTCAATTTCATTATTTTACATGGCATGTCAAAACACTTACACATATTAAACATTAAAATCAATTTCTAGAAAATCTACTGTCGATTGCAACACTCCACCACAGAGGCAGATAAACTGAAAATTCATTGAGCATGACTTTATAATTAACTATATTTACAACAGATTTGAAATATATGAAGAACACTTAAAATTGCTATAACAATATTATAATTTTTCATGTTCATTCTATATAGAAAATGGTACAATATTTTAAAATCAAATGAAATGAGTAGCACCCTGAAAGTCAGCTATTATTCATAGAGAAATGTGAATGGCATGAGCTATGTAAGACACACCTGCTACAATAGACATGGAAGATACTAATTATCTTGATGAATTAATGAATTACATTTGCTCAGGCCAATATTCTAAGTGAAGTTTAATCTAAAATAATCTTTAAGGAAAAAAGAGAAATAATTTCACATTTAGATTTAGCATGAAATTTTTAATTTAATCTTTCAGTTGAAGACAGCCTAAAACGGTTTTTACAATTTTGCGTTTACTACAGAATGAGAAACAAATTAAACTAGATGTCTGCCAAGTCATATACACATTTAAGTGCCCAATACCCTAGATTTCTGATGTAGGCAGCAGAAGGAATAGGGTAAATTGATATGTGTTGGAAAGGCACATCTAAATATGGCCTTTAGCACATACAAAAGTACAAACATCACTTTTAACCGCACTACAGTTACACGGCCACTCCTAAATGCAGAAGATCTGGGAAATGGAGTTACCTGGGTATCCAGGAAAAAGAGGTATGCCTAGTAAAGAGCTAGGTTATTCTAGATTATTCCACAGGTACTTGTTCTCAGTGTTCTTTTACTATCTTTACTTTCTAATAATGATAATAAACTTTGTTACAGTGCTTATATAACGTTTAGAGAAAATACATGTTAAAGGCCTTGCGTATTTATTTCACAAAGAAAGTGTTTCACAGAATTCAGAGTACAATTTAAAGTATTACCCTCCTTCCATGGCACAGAAAATAGATAAGAGGCTTCGATCTGTATGCATCATAAGGGCTGAAACTGTGGGTGAGTACCTCATCTGTGAACTGTGGGTCCATGGAAATAAATGAAGAATTAAGCATGGGGAAAGGAAAGGCAGGGCAAGTGAGTTACTGAAACAAGGAGATCACCCAGAAATACCCAGTTGCTGAGACAGAAGCTTGGTTTCTACAGAACTAGGAAAGTTCAAGAGACAGAATTAATATGGCAAGCGTCATGGCAATCTACCTGAACCCTAGAGACCAGTACTGTTACTCCAGCCTGTTCATAACGTGACTCAAAGGGCCATGTGTAAACAACTACTTAGGCTCCTCCAGACCTTCATTAATTAAAATGAAATATCAGAATGATAAAATGAAATACCAGAGTTTGAATTCTCCATCAAATCAAATTGGTAGAGGATCAGTAAAGGGAATCTGGCTTTGATCACAAAACTGGGTTTATATTTTTTTAGATACAGAATCTTAGCTTCACATTCTAAATTTTCTAAATAAACTGTTTAATGATGACCATATCCTATCTTCTTTCTGCAATGAGGGGTAGATGGAAGGACAGTTAATCCCAGCCGGCAGTATCCTGCCTGCTTCCTTTGGGAGTATCAGACTTGCAATTGCTGAATGTAGATCATGAGGTATAGGTGACAGAAAAACAACTAACAAAGGAAGTCTCTTAAAAAGTAAGAGTGCAGGGGTGCCTGGGTGGCTCAGTCATTACATGTCTGCCTTTGACTCAAGTCTTGATCTCAGGGTCCTGGGATGGAGCCCCATGTCGAGCTCTCTGCTAAATGGGTGGTCTTCTTCTCCCTCTCCCTCCGCAAGCTCTCTCTCTCTCTCTCTCTTTGAAATAACTAAATAAAATATATATATTTTTTAAGGTAACAGAGTACAAAAAGGAGATGCCAATTCCCAAAGTCAAAATTCACACCAACTGATACAAGCAAAAGTAAAATAAACAAACAAAAACACTGAAGAAGCCTTTACAAAAACCTTGATGCAAGGCTTTCACTGTAGCCCCTGGGCTTGCATATGAATAGAGACAACAGAGGCGAATAAAGCTCCAAAAGACATCACCAGGGGAGAGATTTCATTACCCCTAACTTTCAGGTAGAGCAAGGGTGGAATTATAATATTTTAACTAGCACAGAAAATTCTAAAACCATTTCTAAAGGACAGTAGAATCTTAAATTGATAGCTCTACCCTGGATCCAACTTTGAGATATATTTTGTTTGACTCAGAGTATTTTAGTCTGGGGATATTTCACATAAGATCCAAAATTATGTTGGATCTTGAAAAGCAGGATATCTGGCAACAGTTGGTCTGCATTTCTCCATATGATCAATTAGTTGGAGCAAACTATAGCTGATCTCGTTAGACATGGTTCAAGTTTACTACAGTTCACTACAAATTCTCAAGTTTACAACAAATTTATTACAAGTTCAAGTTTACTACAGTTCTTATTTCTTCTTATTATATTACATCAAATATGTTTTACTTCTTTTTATTACCCAACGGCCTCTAACAGCACTTTTTTGCTTTTATTTATTTTTTTTAAATTTTTTGTGACCTCTGCTTTTAAAAATCCTGTAGCCTTGGCAATAGATCAACCACTGGGGTCAATATACTGCTTCAGTAATCACAGAACACAATACCTCCCAGAACTTAGGTGTAGACTGAAATCACAATGGACTGGTGAGGGCATAGAACAATTGAAGATGGGGAAGAGCTGAATGGAAGGATGCCCTAGAATTGATAAATGCTTTGGGGCACCTGGGTGGCTCAGTGGGTTAAGCCTCTGCCTTCGGCTCAGGTCATGATCTCGAGGTCCTGGGATCGAGCCCTGCATTGGGCTCTCTGCTTGGCGGGGAGCCTGCTTCCACCATCTCTCTCTGCCTGTCTCTCTGCTTACTGATATCTGTCCGTTAAATAAATAAACAAAATCTTAAAAAAAAAAAAAAGAACTGACAAATGCTTTGATTTAGATAGCACCAGAAGATCCATTCAGCTTCTAATTGCAGTTGGAATTGTCAGTCGTTTTTCTCTGAAGGGAAGATAGACAACAGCTGCCATTTCATTCCCTACTTCTTGAGTTATAGAACACATTTCTATTCTAGTTAGATTCATCTTTACCACTTTATAATATAAGATACCATAATTATTGGCTTTGTACAACCTAGTGTGTCCCAGGTAAACGTCATGGGGTGAAAATTATGTTTATTATAAAAAGGGATATTTTAATGAATAAATTTCAGGAATTAGAAATAAAAATCTGACAGATGGGTCAGCTGTGTTTGTGGCCAATAGTAACAGAGGTATACTCTCATTTTTATTTGTTTCTAATTATTGCATTGAGGCTGATATATACAAAAGATATATACAAAGATATATACTGGAAGATATATACAAAAATGGGGATTAAAGCTTAATATGGTACCTAAAAGTAAAATAGAAACAGGCAACTCTATGTTTTGAAATACATAGTTTGGGAGTAGATGATGAACAAATTGCTTCTAATAGTGGCAGTAATTTGCCACTACCAGAATGGTATGTTTTGTATTGGGTATGGTTCATCCTGGTAGATATATCTTCCTACATGGTCTGACCTCATCCCTTCTTTTGGGGATCTGCTCTTCCTTTAACCAAATGGTCCAACTTTCCTTCTCATAGGGGTGATCTTGTGTTCCTTGTCCTCTAAAATATTATGATTTCTCATCTCTAAGGCCATGACCAAAACAAAGCACATCATCATTATTTTTCAGGGCATGATATAAATGTTATAAGGGGTCAAACTGATTTTGCTCAAATATCATAAGTTCTAACGATGGATATATTCTTGGAAGATTACACTTTTTATTCTGAGAATAAAACTAACTAGAGCCAGAGATCCTGAGAAGCGCCATTTGAACATCTAAATTTCACCATGTCTGGCTACTGTGAACAAATACATCTTCTGTTTTTTGTTTGTTTGTTTGTTTGTTTATAAGGTATTGTTAGTTGAGTTCCTGTCACATTCAGTAAAAATTATCACAACAAATTCTGGATAATTCCAGTTTCTAGTGCAACGGAATTCCAGAGGTAAGGGGATCCCATCTAATGTAACAATCCTTCAATCTCTTCCCAACTAATTTTTCAGCCACAGATTAGTTGTCACGGAGAGCAGATACCTAAGTACATTGTTTCAAATATGGAACAACACTCCTGATGGATTATGTTCAATGTCTTAAAAAACAAAAACAAAAACTTCATTGATCTGGTAGGACAAATACATGAAAAAGTTGAGCTTTTCATCCTCAGTGCATTGGCTTGATGGTCAATTACTCCAGTGGAAAACATAACAGAGTGTTATGTGTTGGTACAATTCAACATCCTGGAAGCATACCTGTACTGCTCCTGTGGACAGGCAGTCAGGTTAATGGCCTCAAAGCATGAATGTATTTCTCACTCCAGTTTAACAGCTCTGGTAAGGCAGTGATAGATACTTTCATGTCTCTATTTTCTGCATCAGTATTTATTAAATCTAAAACCTGAATTGAAGAATGAGGTTGGTAGTGATGTTTATGCTTTGCTGATAAGTTCCTCCATAACCCTGAATATTTTTCAAACCACAGCTTTTGTGAGCATTTTGAAATATTAGAGTAACTGGAAAAAAACAATTTAAAGATGTCATAACCACCCCCCCAATTATATCTCTTGTCTATAAGAGGGACAAAATTATGTATGTATATGTATTGGCAGCAGAAACAGGAATGCAGGCAGGGTCCTAGTCTGTGTGAGTCAAAGTGCAGGTCTAGGAATGTCATTTAAACTCTTGCCAATAATGTGTTAAGTGTCGACACTGGAGGGAGCCATTGTGTTGTAAGAACTGGAGGCCAAAAAAAAACAGTGATATTCTTAAACCAGTGCCTTTCCCTGGGAGAATATGTGTGGAAGCCTAGTAACAGGTAGGAAGCACAGGTACATTTTATTGTTTGGGTCAAATAATGGAAAGCAGATAACTGAGCTAGTTATTTCTCTACAATACAGGGTATATGATAACTTGTGCTGGTAATTGCAAAGAGAAGAGACTAAAATGAAAAGATGGTAGATAATTGTCGGAATTATTTACCCATTACCTATTCAGCAAAAATATACTGGATGTCTATTATTTTTCAGATATGCCTCTAGACTCCAAATATACATAGTTTCTGTCCTCTGACAAATTCCATGAATTCCCTCTGTGTGGACTGGTAGAAAGTAACATATCAGAAGGAGAGAACAATAATTTAAAAGCAGAAACAAAAAGGGTGGGAAGAAAACCAAGCCCTCCCATTTGATATAACCCATTATTGATAGGTGTTAGCAGAATAAATAAAGCAAAGTTTATTTCAGAGAGTAAGCAAGTTATGAATGGTCAGTGCCAGATCCTCCTGAGCAGACAATGATTTCATCAATGTTTTAGGGAGCAAAGTCTTGGACAGATAGTAAAGATTGAAAGCAAGTGATGATATAGAAAAAATAAATGTCAGGAAGTCAAAAATCTAAGAAGAGAGCAGTAATGCGGCACTCTATAAAGTGCTTGAAATAAGAAATTTGGGGGTTTTGGTGGGACTTCCCAATTGTTGTTGTTTTCTCTCTTAAACTCTTGTTGGAACATGCTATATGACAAGAACAAAACAGAACAACAAATCAATTTTTTTTTCTTGCAGTCTTAAGGGCTTTATTGTGTATCTGACATTATATGAGTACATCATCAAAATAAACTAATGATCTAATTTTTATTCATTCATTCATTCATTCATTCATTCATAAACACTGTACCTAAGAGATGTGAGATTATGTTAGTTGCTGCAGGTGCAATTATGAGCCAAATTTCCAATGAGTAATCCTTAAAATCTCCCTCTTACTCACTCTTTTAGTGTACTTCCTAACTATCCCTTAGGGCATCCAACCATTTGTTTTTATATCCTAGATATTTCTAAAAACAAATAGGAAGGGGAACCTCGGTGGCTCAGTCAGTTAAGTGTCTGCCTTTGGGTCAGGTCATGATCTCAGTGTCCTGGGATCAAGCCCTATCTTGAGCTCCTTGCTCAGTGGGGAGCCTGCTTCTCTCTGTCCCTCTGCCTCTCTCCTCTGCTTCTTCTCTCTCTCAAATAAATAAATTAAAAATATTTTTAAAAAATTAAAACAAAGAGAAGGCAACAACATTTAGGAGGAGAAAAACCAAATATGTCAATACTACATCAAAGCAGATAAAGAGAGATGAACCATAAATATGCAAAGTATTAGCTATGGGTTAAGATAGATGGCCATTCGTTTATTATTATATGGTATCTAGATGTTTTATAAATAGGACCTCAGTCGCTAGCTTGTCAAATTGCATCAATAAGAGACATGATAATGATGAGAAAGATTAACTAGAAAAATGCTAACCACTTTGACAGATATCTTCAAAATAGCCACACAGAAAGGAACACAAACAAATGCTTTTGAGAGGCTAAGTTACAGTAAACCAACAGGAATGCTGATAAAGACAATCTAAGTTTAGATTCTTTAAAGATGTTCAAGTCAGCTATTGATACTCATGTTCAGTTTACTGAATTACTAGTCAGAATATGAGTAACAGATATTGCTTAAAAGTATTTTTATTAGAAAAGTCAAAGCTCCTAATATTCCTGATAATTTAAAATAATTGTTTACAATCAATTTTGTTTCTACAATGTCATATCTGAAAATGGAATTTCTAATTGAATTTCCTATGAGTTTGACGGTATATCTCATTTTTAAAGTATTTCGTTTTTTAAGGATTTTTTTGCAGTATTATTCATATTTGGATATCATTTCTTATAGGTTTGCAAGATAATATATGCATGAGATAAAGACCAGAAATTCTATAAGAGAATATACAATGGAAAAATAAACCATAATGTATCCTATATTCACAATTCTCAGTCCTGGAGGAAATCCCAATAATCTGGTTCTTGGATATCAATACTTTTATATTTTCACCAACAATATATTTAAGAGTTTTTTCATATCAGGCTTTAATAAGTCTCTTGAATTTGTGGAAAATAAGTCATACATTAAGCCACTGGAAATAGATAATGATGAGAACAACATGAAAAGCCCAAGTGTTTAAAAGAAAGTTCTTCTAAGTATCATAACAGGGTCTTATTAATCCACTGGTTTTACTACTTTCTTGCTTATTTGATGCATTCTGTGTCAATTAAGTGGTTTGCAAAATTTTCTTCAAAGGATTTGTGTGTGTGTCAGGGGATCTACTTAAAGTATTTTTACTTATATTACTAAACTCGGCAAATTCAGTGCAGAGGAAGTGTGCAGTGACAAAGACCTGGATTTTGGATGACTGAACAAATGGTTAATGGTTGCCAGAAAAGAAGGGACAGACAGATGATAAGGTTGCTTGGAATCAGAGATTTCGATGACCTGCGTTTATCTAGTCGAGCCACTGAAGAATGGTTCCCTTCGGTAAAATGCCTAGTGCAGTCTATTTTTATGGCCCAAGAGATGGTACGTCCAACCACTTCACTTAATAGACTATTTCACAATCCATCTGATTTAATCATTTGGATATTGCTTCTCTGATAGTCAGCCTAACATTTTCTTTGCTTAATTTTATCTGATTTCCTCTACTTTTACTCTTTTATCACATTATTCTAGTGGAATATGATGGGCAGGCTTTAATGGACGTATCTTGATGTATACCTTTAATTTGGGGCATTTAAATGATTAGGAAATTAAAACCATACAATCATTTCTTACCTGTCTTATTAATTGCCCTTATTATTCCTATTATGATTTCGCATTGGTCCCATGAGTAATGATATAAGGAAGAACTCATTATGTTATGGGAAAAAAAAAAAAAACCCTACACATTTATTAGATTTATACCTATGGGTCAAAGTCCATTGCAATGTTATCCCTGATTAATATTATTTTACTTCCCTGAGTTGCAATTATGCTTTGCATAATGGGTGATCAGGATTCAGTACAATAAAAGAGTCATGAAGGTCATGGTTGAACAAGTGGAATGTGATAAGTAATAGCTCTGAGGTCTAGAGTGATATTTAATATAGACTCCATTATTTTCCTAATGTATATATCTTTCTTTTTATCTAAAATTAGGACATTATTGATGTTCAGTGACATCATGCTTTTTTTATCAAATGAAAGTCCAAGACCTTTGCATGGTATGCTGAAAGAGTAGAGGGACCATTTCAATACTGTCACATAAAATTTTATGAAATGAAAAGTCAAATTTTAATTAAGTCAAATTAAAATTAATTTAATTTAAGAAAGTAGATCATAAAATACACACCTCTTTGCAATCCCTCTTTGCTAATTTGTTTCACTGATCAACTGAACACATTTTTATAAAAAACAAGAGTCTAACTTTCAGTTCATACACAGAAGAGAATTGTGACACACATATATTCACACTTCTTGTTTGTAATTTGGGTAGTCAACACAACTTCAGGAAAACCTCCTCCCTACAAGGAAGCAGATGAAAGCAGTTGGAGGCATATGGGAACGCTGAGTCCCCAAGGCACAGCTCTTCTCTTTTGCTGCCAGAGTTACGATGCTTTTCGAAAATATCTTGGTTAATAAGGTAGAAGCAATTAAAAAAAAAAAAACAGGATTTAATCATCAGACGGCAGATACTGTAGATAAAAACTTTTGTCAGGATACAGTATTGCCGAAAATAAATCTGAGCCAATGAGACGTGGGATGAAGTTAGGATTTTTAGAAAACATTCCCAAAGAAACTACCTATAGAATCTGAGGAAACAATAAGCCCTGCTTTCCCAAGTCTCTACTATCTGGAGTTATGGGTTTCATCCAAGTATACTTTTAAATCTACTATATTCTTAAGCCAGTCCAGATACAGTTAGAACAATAAATGGGTAACTTTAGATTTAGTGACAATTAGGGCAAAACATTTATTGTACTTCTCTTTCCTATCTTGCAATCCTTCTTACATGTTTCTTAACTAGAACTTGAGTTCCTGCTATGATCTGAGTATTTGTGTCTCCCCAAATTCATATGTTGCAAAACTAATGCTCAATGGGAACTGATAAATTTGGGAGGCGATTAATGCCCTTACAAAAGAGGCCCAAGAGAGCTCCTTGCCCCTTCTACCATGTAAGAATAAAAGGAAGTCTGTGACCCAGAAGATGATCCTCACCTGACCATACTGGCATCCTGATCTTGGGCTCCCTGACTTCAGATCCATAAGAAATAAGTTTCTACTTTTCATAAGCTAGTCTGGAGTATTTTGTTATAGCATCCTGAATGGACTAAGTCCCTGCAGACTGCAACTCAGCCATTAAGCCCAATCCCCTTAACAGCAATACCTGTGTCCCACTAGCCACTTACTATCTTACACCCTAGAATGTGAAATCTTGCTCCCTGGACCTACAGTCCCAGACATCCTCATCCTTCTAATGAATGATAATACTATCTGAAAAAGTTATTTTCTACCTGAATGTTAATTGTTCTTCAGAGCATCATTTTTCAGAGCTATTCTCTACCACATTGGACTTTAGTTTTCTATAATTTGCTGAAATTCCATTGAACTTGCTAGGCACATTTGGGTCTTTTTGGTTTTTGTTGTTTTACACTAAACTCTCTGGTGACCCTCAGGTACCTGGGGCTAATTAATTTCTTTCTACCCTCTCTTATAAGGATACCTAGAATGTTTTATCTGGGTATTCTCCCAGGATAACAATGGTATTATACTGATGATAAAGAGGTGGAGATTAGTGCTCATTTTTCTTTTCTTTTCTTCTTTTTTTTTTTTTTTTTTTTTATAATGTCTTTTTATTTATTTATTTATTTTTTAAATTTCCAGCATAACAGTATTCATTATTTTTGCACCACACCCCGTGCTCCATGCAATCCGTGCCCTCTATAATACCCACCACCTGGTACCCCAACCTCCCACCCCCCGTCCCTTCAAAACCATGAGAGACTATGGACTCTTTTCTTCTTTTTTTTAAGATTTCATTTATTTATTGACAGTGAGAGAGGGAACACAAGCAGGGGGAGCGAGAGAGGGAGAAGCAGACTTCCCACTGAGCAGGGAGACTGATGCGGGGCTCAATCCCAGGACTCCAGGATCATGACTTGAGCTGAGGGCAGACCCTTAACAACTGAGCCACCCAGGTGCCCCCCCCACACACTTTTTAAAGATTTTATTTATAGTGCCCATTTTTCTTTAGCAAGTGTTTTGCAAAAGGGCTTAGGATTTCTTCAAAAGCAGAATAATAGGGAGATCCCTAACTCACTATAGTTTATTAGTTCAATTTCAGTGATTATTGACTTGAGTGGGTATCAGTTTCTTGTCAAACAGAAAATCTCAGAATGGGCAAAAGCTATTGTCAGGGCACTATATAACTTATTGTCCACACTGGGATCTTTTTGAGGGTAGAAGGAAGTAGCACAAATATTAAGCTTACAAGATGCTGAGGACACCAGGCATAAACCAGGCAGAATGAATTTATAATTATTCTGGCTATTATGTTTCTGGTGCCCAAATGAGGGAATGCATTCTTGCATACATTTATTTATTGCTTCTTTGAATGACTATAATATACTAGGCAATTTTCTAGGCCCTCAGGCTATATGGAAATTAAAGAAGACATAATTTTTTTCTTCACACACCTTGTAGTCTAATAGTGAAAGCAATTGAACAGTTATAAGTATGATGAGGGTTACAAAACAAATGGAAGAATACAATGGGAAAATATAACGAGGTACCTAGCCAAGCTTTGGAAATCAGTGAGGCAAACTTTAGCAGGAAATACAACAAAGCTGAAACCTGAAAAATAAGTAGTATTTAACTAAGTGGCAGGTAGGGAAAAAAATGTATTTGAAAAGAAGAAAAAAAATTAAAGTATCAAGATGGCCTTATCATTCTCCTCAACTTGACTAAACTTTAGACAAGCAACTTCCTGATTCTAGACCTGTGTTCTTTTCTTATGTCCTTTACTTTAGAAAATATAATTGCAAATTCCTTCTGTATCCCTTTGACATGTAAATCTTCTCCTAGCCTCTTGCCAGTTTTACAAACCAGGAAAGTCTTTCTCAAGAATCTGGGAGCCATCTTTGAAATGTACTCATCAGAGAAGTTAGCACCCCTACCTCCTAGTCTCTGAAGGAGGGTAGGAACCTAACTTAAATAATAATCAGCAAACATAAATGGCCTAATAATATTTACCACCTCCTACCTAATGTCTCCTAGTTCCTCTCCATTAGTTTACCCTGGTTTTAAAATCCTCCTGCTAGAGGGGATCTAAGATACAGGTATAGGAAGATCCTGAACTCACTTCCTCCCATTAACACACCAAATCTACAGCTGCATAAGGATCATTTCCTTCTGGAAAAAGATCTGAAAACTAGAGGAACTTCTCTCCATAACAAAGGATAAAAGAAACACATCCAGATAGGTAGGAGAGCATAGACAAGGTCTTGGGGAAAAAAAAAAAAAATCCAGTCCCCACTTGGTAACATACAATAGTATGTTTAGACACTAAACATATGCCATCTACTGATAGAGTTTAGGGTTGGTGCTCTAACCAAGAGTTCCAAAGTGCTAGAGGAAACTGAGATAGCCTCCTTGGAAGCCTTGCATGCAGTCTCACTCACCGCAAGACCCAGAAAAGAAAAAGAAGAAAAAGAAAAAAAAAAATGATAGTTTGGAAAGTATCTTGATATGTGAAAGATCCATTTGCTGATTTGGGGGCATTGGCTGGAAGGACAGACAGTTGAGACACTTCAGAGTCAAATATGCTGGCAGTTGCCACTGTTGCACTCTTCACTGAGCCTGTCAGCACAGATGAGGAAGCTCGGCTGGGCACCTGCCTGGCCCTTTGCCAGAGGTCATGACACTTACTGAGGCCAGAGAGCACAGCAGTTGCAGCGCACTCCTGTTCCCTGGTTAGAGCAGGTGAACACAAACAGTTGTGGAGTTCTCCCACTCCCTGGATAAAGTCTGCAAGCACAGGAAGAAGCAACCCTCATCTGTTCTCTCTGCAGCTGGCAAGTGCAAGCAGGGGTGGCATTCCTCCATTCCCCGCCTAAAGTCAGTATTTGTACCCAGACAAGTCATTCTCCCACTGGGTTACTGAAGTCCACAGGTGCATGCAGTCAAGACATTTTGCTGCTGTCTTCCTGAATCCACTGAGCATGCTCGTTCCCCACACTCTCCAGCTGCTTTGTTAAAGTCAGCAGGTGTGCACAATCCAGACAGGGGACATTCTTTGATTACCTGGCCCTTATGGCCAAAAGGGCTGAAGTTGCAGAGCTCCTTGGGACTGTAACAATCAGAAAGACAGTCCTTGGCAGGCCACTCCCCCCATCCCAAGGTAATGCACAGCCACTAGGCTGAAATACAACCCCAGTCTTCCTGTGAAAAAAAGCCTATTTACACAGCCTGGAGCTTTAGCCTGAGTGACAGGCTTCTATGACCCAATAGTTGTTGAATAAATGTTGTTTAATGTCTATGTGTTTTTAGTTTTTCTAGTGTCTTTGTTTAATTGGTTTGTGGTTTCATATTATTGTGGTTGAAAAAGATTCTAGACATTATTTCAAGAAACCATATGATATCAAATTATGTAAAGCTTTTACATGTCATTCTTTCAAGTTTGAATAAGGAATATAAACATTTAATGGTCATTTTCCATTCCGTATACTCTGCCAGACGCTTTTTATAAAAAAATATATAGTTCAACCCATTGATAGCTTTACTCTTTTGAGCATTCACTTATGGAATTATATATTCTTTATCATAGAATTAAAGCTCTTTCACAAAAAATAAAGAATCAGTTTTGGGCTTTTTTTTTTTTCAGTCTGTATATCTGGAAAGAGAAATATGAATATGATCCCTTGTTGTGTTTCAGGAATCCAGAGAGGTTGAACTCGTATAAAAGAAATGTGTTTAGGGGCACCTGGGTGGCTCAGTGGGTTAAAGCTTCTGACTTCTGCTTAGGTCATGATCCCAGGGCCCTGGGATCAAGCCCGGCATCGGGCTTTCTGCTAGGCAGGGAGCCTGCTTCCCCCTCTCTCTCTCTGCCTGCTATGATCTCTATCTGATAAATAAATTAAATCTTAAAAAAAAAAAAAAGGTGTTTAGATTTTAGGTTCTTAATAATTTTCATAAAGGTAGTAATTAAACCATGAAAAAGGAGGTTAAAGGAGAGAATGAAATAAAAGAGATTTCCTAGTTGACAACACATCTGAGAACCAGACTAATCCTAATCTAAAGCATTAACACAAATATCAGGATCAAGTCTACCTATGAGACATGAGACCTGAGAACAACTAGTTCTCTTCATGACTATAAAATACTATCAAATTTTATGTTAGAAGATGATTAATAAAGAATTTACCAAGATTATGAGCTTTTGGAGGACAGGAGTTACTCCTTACATCTTTCATTTTTACCTCAGCATTTTCCAATACTGGACAATTAAATGTTTAGTCATCATTTCAATAATAAACATTTCCTAAATTATTTTATGTTCCACTAGTTGTAGAAGAATACTGATAAATAACCATTGTTTTTAACTTTCTTTTTACCATCAAGAAGTGACACCTTAGATAACCTCTAATGATACCCATCTCTGAGCACCTTTATAGGCAGAAGCCCTCACTTAACCTTTATATTTTTCTCTATCACTAGCGGTATTGTTTTCCACAACATCCATTTATAAATGTTATTTATAAATGATAACAAATAAAATAAATTAATTAATAAAATAAAATAAATAAATAAAATAAACACTTATTTATTTTATTTCCATGGTTAAAACCCACCTTCCCAACTAGAAAACCAACCCTGTAGAGTCAAGGAGCAAATCCTATGGTTCACCAGTGTGCCTACTAGTCTGTCTGGATTTAGACATTAAACGTCTTAAATGGGTGATCAATCAGTCACCCCCAACATATATTCCCTCTATAGTCCCCAAACAATAGATATGTAACAATTATTACTGGGTCAATAAATGAATAAATGTGGTAAAAAAAAAATCTAAATATATATATAATGTATATATATATATATATATATATATACACACACACATACACACACACACAATAAATACATAAAAGTGAGGATTGAGAGCCATCAACATAGTATGCAAAGAATATGTTTATCTCTTTCATTATTTTTGTTATCATCCTATTGACCAGATGAGTTAAAACTGATTTTTGAATACATTCCAGTGATTTCTGAGTAACAGCTCACAAGCAAATAATTTTTTTCTTGAACTACTGCCAAAATTGGGAAAGATCTCAGCACTGGAAGGTGAGGAAGAAAGTTATCAATATAATAGGAACTTAGAAATTAAGTGCTTGAACAAACAGATGTGACCAGATTAAAGAAAACGCACAATTCCTGCTCCAAAGGAACTAAATCTCTTAAAATCTCTAAGAGTACTAAGGAGTACTCTTAGAGTACTCTAAGAGTACTAAATCTCTTAAAAATAAGAAAATAAAGGAGATTTTTCCAGGATAACTGAAAACTGGTTGTAGAAACCTGACCCATAACCATAATCCTAATTCAGTTTCATCAATCCTAAAGAGGGAGGGGGAAGGTAACAATAGAATATAAACACTAACAGCCATAATGTTAATACTGTTACTAGTAGTTATAATAAAAATAATACCTCACAAGAATTGAATATTGCCTATGTTGCAGTCATTGTTGTAAGACTTACAATATGAACTTTTTTAGATGTTATTATCATCAATAAGTTGCAAATAAGAAAATTAAGGCATAAAGAAGTAAAATGATTATGCTTAAACTTTCACAATTCAGAGAAATAAAGTTAAACCTAGGCAACGCTCCTCCCAACACTCTTCTCAGGCTGAATTCATAATAAAAATATATATTTTCATCACACTTTCAGCTTAAGACTGGGTAGAAGGGTACAGTTAAACTGTTGTTTAAAAAATTCAAGGAAACAGAATGGCAAAAATTAATGAGACAGGAACAAGTGTTGGTGAGGATATGGAGAAAGGGGAACCCTCTTACACTGTTGGTGGGAATGCAAGCTGGTACAGCCATTCTGGGAAACAGTATGGAGGTTCCTCAAGAAGTTAAAAATAGAGCTACCCTACGACCCAACAATTGCACTAGTTGGTATTTACCCCAAAGATACAGATGTGAAAAGAAAGGGTATATGCACTTCAATGTTCATAGCAGCAAAGTCCACAATAGACTGTGGAAGGAGCTAAGATGCCCTTCAACAGATGAATGGGTATAGAAGCTGTGGTCCATATATACAATGGAACATTACTCAGCCATCAGAAAGAGTGAACACCTACCATTTACATGAACATAGATGGAACTGGAGGGGGTTATGCTAAGTGAAATAAGACAGGCAGAGAAAGACAATTATCATATGGTTTTACTCATGTGGAAGATAAGGAATAGTGCAGAGGACCACAAGGGAAGGAGGGAAAACTGAATGAGAAGAAATCAGAGAGGGAGACAAACCAAGAGAGACTCTGGACTCTGGAAAACAAACTGAGGGTTTCAGAGGAAGGGAGGTAAAGGGATGAGGTAACAGGGTGATGGGTATTAAGGAGGGCATGTGTGGTGATAAGCACTGGATATTATATGCAACTAATGAATCGTTGAACACTACATGAAAAGCTAATGAAGTACTATATGTCGGCAAATTGTACATGAATAAATAAATAAATATTCAAGGAATTGATTGCTTTAAGCATATTTCTTTGTTTTGGTAGTTTTCAGAAACAATACCAAAACACCTATGAAAAAAAAAAAACATTGATAACTGTCCTTTATTAAAATGCAAAGTTCTGTACTATGAAAGATGCCATTAAGAGAATGAAGGAAAAAAAAAAAAAGCTACAGACTGGGAGAAAATATTTGCGAAACAGTGAAAAATAAGAGGACTTCTATTCAAAATATACATAGAATCTTTGACAAAAAGAAAACAATCTAATTAAAATGGGCAGAAAATCTGAATGGGCAGAAAATCTGAATAGACACATCCTCAAATAAGATATTGGTGTATATTGGGGTGCCTGGGTGACTCAGTGAGTTAAGCCTCTGCCTTCAGCTCAGGTCATGATCCCAGGGTCCTGGGATCAGGCCCTACCTCGGGCTCTCTGCTCAACAGGGAGCCTGCTTCCTCCTCTCTCTCTGCCTGCCTCTCTGCCTACTTGTGATGTCTGTCTGTCAAATAAATAAATAAAATCTAAAAAAAAAGAAATTGTTGTATATGTGGCACATAAGCATATGAAAAGACATTCAACATCATTTATCACTTAGAAGATACAAAATAAAGCAACAATAAGATACCTCTACACACCTATTACAACGGCTAAACGAAATACTAAATATTAAGGAGGACATGGAACAACAGGAAAACCTCACTCACTACTGGTGGGAAAGCCACCCTAGAGGTCAGTTTGGCAGTCATTTTAATAACTGAGTATAGGGGCACCTGGGTGGCTCAGTGGGTTAAAGCCTCTGCTTTCGGCTCAGGTCATGGTCTCAGGGTCCTGGGATTGAGCCCCGCACTGGACTCTCTGCTCAGCAGGGAGCCTGTTTCCCCCTCTCTCTCTGTCTGCCTCTCTGCCTACTTATGAACTCTCTCTCTCTCTCTGTGTCAAATAAATACATAAAATCTTAAAAAAAAAAAAACTGAGAATATTCTTACCATAAAAATACAGCAACTGTACTCAACTGATCTGATAACATAAGGTCACATTAAAACCTAGATGTGAGTATTTGTGGAACTTTTACTCATAATTGCCAAAAACTGAAAGCAAGAAAATGTCCTTCAGTAAGTGAATGGATAAACTGTCCCACATCCATATAATGTATTATTATACATCAATGAAAAGACTATCAATCAGAGAAACAAAAAGATACAGAAGAACCTAAAATGCATATTGCATTGTAAAATGCATATTGCATTGTAAAAGAAGTCAATCTGAAAAGGTATATACTGTACATCTTTAATTATATAACATTATGAAAAAGGAAAAATTATAGAAATACTAAAAACATCAGTGGTTTCCAGTAGTTTAGAATTAAAATGATGAAGCACAGGAGATTTTTAGGACAGTGAAACTATTCTGTATGATATTCTAATGGTGCTATTTGAAATTATGCATTCATTAAAACCCACAGAATTTTACATTACAAAGAATGAAATTTATACAATTAAAAAGAAAAAAATATTGGAAAGCTAGGAGATCCCAGAAAGGAATGGACACTGGAACAGGAGAATGTAACCACACTACAAATATATAAATAGCTTCAGTGAAGAGAACTGGGGGGAAAAAGTGCTGACTCAAGTAATTCTGCTAATGAGAAGAGTCCAAAAGACTAAGGTCTAAAGGAATCATACATGATACTGTATTCTAGTTGATAAAGTTGCTTCCCACAGCAATACAGATTATCAGCTCTGATACTTTATATAAGTCCAATGGAATTGAACAACTAAATAAATAATTAGCAGCATAAGGAATGTCTTATCAGCAAGGTGAGGAAGCTAGAATGATCCATGTGGTAATGGATTCAAGTTGAAGACATCAGAATGATCTCATCTTTAGCATAAAACAGATGCAGGTAATTATATACACAAATATTTATAGATAATGTGTACACAGATTAGTACAAAAAATATTTATTTTTTCTGATGGATGAGACTGCTTAGAAGCAAAGACCTTCCAGGAACAAAGAACACATCTAGCAACCAGATCTTGCTCTTTTATACCAATCTCCAATAAAAGGAAACACAGGTCCTTAAAGAAATTGCTGACTCTAGACTGGGGAAAACAATATAGAAGATGACCCTGGAGCATCCCTGTAATGCCAGAAAATAAGGAAGGTCTTAAAACAACAACAAACAAACCTACACTGATGGGAAAATGCCAGTGAGAGCATAGCAGTCAAATGAAAGAACTCCCAGTGGTCAAAACTAGTACAATTTGGGCAACAAGATAGTTTAATTTTGGATTTTAACTAAAATTATAAAATAAATAAATATAAGTCCATACCCACATAAATAGATTATTGGAAAAATAAGGAAATTGGAAAGAAGACAAAAATTTTTCTTGCAGAAAAATGCCAGATACTTGATATAAGTAATCTGTCCTCAAGAATGAGAAGCATAAATCCAAATTTTTTTAAAAGTGTGGTCTATGCATTGTGACTTCTTCCCCAAAAGTACAAAATGGAAAATGGAAAAATTAATTTTAGGGTGGGAAAATCTGACAAACAGTACCTCAACTAGGTGATCAAGTTTAATATCAACAGTGATAAGTCATGCTGTCAGTACAACCACTTGATATGATGTAATAGCACTTTAGTTATGTGATCTTCCTTTCCAAACCTATAATTCTTCTTATCTAATCACAAGAAAAATATCAGACAACTCCCAGTAGCGGGTATCCTACAAAATGCTTATCTAGTAAATGTCAAATTTACCCAGGTCACCATGAACAAGGAAAATCTGAGAAAAATTACCAAAAGGAGCTTAGATATATTATAAGTAATGTCAGGTGGCATCCTGGGTGGAATCCTAGAAGAAAAAAGATTTCATGTAAAAACTAAGGAAATTAAAATAAAATATGGACTTCTCCCCCCCCCTTTTTTTTTTAATTTGAGAGAGAGGCGGAGAGAGAGAGTATGAGAGAGGGGAGAGTCAGAGGGAGAGGTAGACTCCCTGCTGAGCAGGGAGCCTGATGCGGGACTTGATTCTAGGACTCCAGAATCATGACCAGAGCTGAAGGCAGTGGCTTTAACCAACCGAGCCACCCAGGCATCCTAAAATATGGGCTTTTAATGGTAATAATGCATCAGTGTTGGTTTATTCTTTATAATAAATGCACCATACAAACGGTTGATGTTAATGAGGGAAACTGGGTAAGACAGTGTTTGGGAACTCACTTTACTAAAAATTCCATTATTCTGGATATTTAAAACTATTCTAAAATATAAAGCCTTACAAGAAAACAATATTTTATTTTAGGATAACAGTTCTTTTTTTTTTTTTAATTTTTTATTTCTTTTCAGCTTAACAGTATTCATTGTTTTTGCACCACACCCAGGGCTCCATGCAATCCGTGCCCTCTCTAATACCCACCACCTGGTTCTCCCAACCTCCCACCCCCTGCCCCTTCAAAATCTTCAGATTGTTTTTCAGAGTCCATAGTCTCTCATGGTTCACTTCCCCTTCCAATTTCCTTCAACTCCCTTCTCCTCTCCATCTCCCCTAAGGGTAACAATTCTTAATGCCCACTTAATTCACCTGCCCACCTGTATAATACCTACCTGGAATTGCCCTAGAGAATGACAGTGGACTATGGCTCTCAAACAAATAAAAATAAAAGATAGTATCTGTGATTTTTGGAACACATCTATGTTAATTAACTCTCTCATCTCTAGTCAGAATAGTCTGAAGAGATCTGGATATCCAGATATTCCTGTATTACTTCCCTGTGGCTACCAAGAAGTTGGTAGCTTGGGGACAGAAGTCCCCTCTCTCAGTTCTAGAGACCAAAAGTCTGAAATCAAGAGGTTCACCAGCTTGAGGAGAATCTGTTCCATGACTCTTTTCTGCTCCGTTCCTCACATCACCAACTCTTATGGGCCGGAGAATATACCTCTGCTCTTCTTTTATAAGGATACACATAATTGTATTTAGGACCATCTACTATCTATGTGCACATATTTAGTATCTAAAAGAGATTATCAAATTTACCAGAATAAACCAGACTGGAGAGTAAAAAAACAGAGGAAGGGGAGGGCAGGAAAGAGCGAGAGCGAGAGTGAGAGAGAGAATAAAAATAGTGAAGACAGGGATGCCTGGGTGGCTCAGTTGGTTAAGCAGCTGCCTCCGGATCAGGTCATGATCCCGGCATCCTGGGATCGAGTCCCACATCGGGCTCCTTGCTTGGCGGGGAGCCTGCTTCTCCCTCTGCCTCTGCCTGCCATTCTGTCTGCCTGTGCGCTCTCTCTCTCTCTCTGACAAATAAATAAATAAAATCTTTAAAAAAAATAGTGAAGACAGGAAGAAAACAAGGCATGAATAACAGAAAGCTTCTATTTTTAGGAATTAGGACAAGAAAGATAGAAATGGAAGAGCTAGTTTCGTCATTTGCAAAACAAAAGGTTCAGTCCAGCTTTCTCTTAAAAGAGCTACTTAGAACTAATATGACCATCTAAAAGCCAAAGATCAAAAACCCTAGAAGCCGAGAATGCGTGTGTGCAACACGGATGTGTTTCTACAAAAAACATAATCTAAAGGAAATTATACTATCTCACCTCTTCCCAGCACTGCTTTAACCAAATATTCCATAGTTTATAAAAAGACAATAAGGGACAAGCATTTCAATCAGAGAGAAGAAAAAAGGTTTTCTTTTTACTTTTATAATTAATACCAGGCATTTTCTAGTATTTTTGAATACATTTGAGATGATAAACCCTAAAAATGTTTAGTTATCAACTTGAAACTTTGTTGAGGAATTTGCAACCCTTTTCCCTTCCATTTATGCCTGTGTACGTTACTTTACAGTCATTATGAAGTCCCTATTGGTACATTCATTTTCACAGCAGCCCACTATATTTTAATCTTCAAAACAGACAATAAACATTTACAGATTTAAACTCCCATAGGTATCTTTAAATCTAATTTATCGTTTGTTGTGTTAAATTGTATATTTTCTTCTTTACTAATAAGATTTCTTGGGTAATGAAACTTTATGCTTCAGTGTAGCCATTTTGCACTTATTTAGTGAAATCATTTTGAAGTTACTAGTGTGCAGTTAGACTGATTAATCTAGAGGTTTTTATTATTTTTAAAAAATCTCCCTACCAGGATCAAAAGAAAGTCCCCTTCTCTCAAAACATCCTAAATCTCTTTTCTGCTTTTCATCTTGTACAGATAACTAATGTATATCTTATTTATTTAATATTTTGTTGTCTATTTCTTCCACTAGAAAGCAAGTTCCAGAATAGTTTTATTCCCTACTGTAGCACTTAGAAGAACAAAGCCCAGTGTAAGTATTCCATAAGTATTTGCTGAATGAATGAATAAATGTATTTCTGTTGTATATTTGAAAAGAGTTCCCTTTTCTTGTTTTATGGAGAATCTTATATCATTACTATGGAAATTTTTGTAAATTCAATTAATGCTAAATAATGGGTTTTGACCAAAAAGATTGAATGATTTTATTCATAAAGCTCTCTTATATGTACAAAAAATTAATTTAAATTTGTGAGAATTAACTTCCTAATGTAAGTTTAATTTATATGAAGTTTGAGAAAATAAGAACACTTAAATTATACCAATACAAAAGTTATTTGAATAAGTAAAATCACGATCTCAAATTAGCTCTCATTCATGCCTTACCACAATCAAAATTATAATATTCATTAGTTTAAGGGCTCCTTCCTTCCTTTGCTCTGATTTGTGTGTGTGTGTGTGGCCATAAAGGAAGAAAGATTACATTAATTATTAGTTTTCATAATTTATACTTTGAGATTTATATATACACTTGTAAATTTAATTTTTCTGGGCAGCAGATTCTCCAACTAATTTCTCTTATTCTAGACTTCCCAGTTCAGCTGAGGTAACATGTAAGCTAAATGAATTGGTATACAGAAGTCATTGATTACACTTAATTAATTTAGAATATAAATGAGGCTCAGGTTGTGTTTTAATCTGGTTTCTGAAAATCCCAACCAATGTACCAAACTGCTCAGTGGAGAGCTCCACCTCCATGTCCCAGATCTCAAATTCATTATGTCCCAAAATAAACTCACTACTTTTTTTTTCCTTCTAACCACTTCAACACTGCCATCCTCCTGTACTCTTTGTATTACCAACCACATAGTAACTCAGACTAGAAACCTGAAAATCCTAATCAGCTTTTTCTTTATCCCTTTTGGAGTCATATTGGTTTACTCTAAGAACACTTTTCTCTACCTTTTATGCCACTGAAGCAGTCCTCGATATTTACCAGGACAATCACAATGACTTCCTAACTCATTTTCTTGATTTAACTTTTTCACCATTCTGTATCTGTCCTGCCCATTGCCTATAGCTGTATTGTCTCAAAATGAAAAATCACAACAGACAATCCTCTTATCTAAAATCTTAAGCGGGCTCCTGGTTGCTTACTGAATATTCAAAATCTATAATATCCTAGGTGAATAAATCCTTCACAATTTCAGCAGAGATAATCTTTCTATACTACTACTATCTGTCTCTATATGCTAATATCTTCACACATCATTCTCTAGCATAGGCATATTTCCTTTGCATTGAATATCACTCTTTTCTTATCATATTGGTACAGTGTAAATATCACCATTTTTTTAAAACCTCCTCTGTTTTCCTAGAATTAATTCATCCACTTGGCTTCTGTAGTGATCATCCATGTATTTCTGTTCTAGAATTTATTAAATTGCATAAACTCTCTGTCCGAGCATCTATTCTACTAGGCCAAGAATGGTGTGCTGTTTGTATTTGTTTTCCCAGTGTACAATGTCTGATTCTTATGTAATGAATTTTTCAGTTTGGTTATTTTAATCTTCAACTCTAGAATTTACATTTGGTATTTTTTTTATATTGTCTATCTTTTTGTTGATATTCTCCATTTGATAAGACATTGTCATCAGACTTTCCTTTACTTCTTTAGGAATCATTTTCTTTAGTGCTTTGCACCTATTTATACTATCTGCTTTGATATCTTTGTTTTCTAAGTCTGGAATCTGGTCCCTGTCAAAGGCAAATTTTTATTATCTCTTTTTCCTCGGTATGGATCACACTGTTCTGTTTCTTTTTATGTCTCATAGTTTTTTTGGTTGAAAAAATGGCATTTTAGGAAATATGTTACAACAAATTTGGATAATTATATCTCCCACCCACCTGCAACACCTTGCTGTTTTTTTTGCTTATTATTTTGTGTAATGACCTGTTTCCAGGAATATCTATTACCCCTTCTGTATGTAGTTTCTGACACAGTCATGTGAGATTCAGTATGGAATATATTTATAGAATAAATATTTCTCTATATTCTGTATGCCCCAGGACATACAGAGACTTTAAATGATTTTTTTTGGTGGGGGAGAGGGTAGTTGGTTTGTTTTTGGGAATGAAGTTTTGTAACAATTTTTTTAAACAAATTATGGTTATTTTTCTGGAAAAAATGGCCATGGAATTCTTCATGGTACCACTTCAGAAACATCTTTTCTATAATATCTTAATTTATAACAAAGTCTTCAACTGAGTATTTTAATGATTAAAAATGCACTTACATTTTAATTTCTAGAAAACTTATCGGATCTATAGGGACCAACATATAAAAATACTTCAACTAATGAGGTAATAGGATAAATCTTACCAAATCTTAAAAATTTGCTAGGTGATCTTGGAACATGACTATTTGCCCTGTCTTAGAATTACTAATAACATAGCTTTATTTTCAATAAACTGAAATTAACAATAGTGAGGACATTATGAAATTAAAGATGAAAGCTGCTTCTCATATTTATTTATTTTATTTTGTCATGTTATAGAAATGTATGATCACTATATATTATCAGTAAATAAGATAATAAATGAAACAACAATAACACAGATAAATTTGGATTCAACAGTCTACAGCTTTGACAAGGATCCAATACCAAAGACATTTTTGAGAGTTAAATTCCATAGGCAAATATAAAATCATTTGGTCAAAGATAATAAAAAATAAGACAAAGTATTTAAGACCAGTACATAGGTGGTTAAAATGAATTATTAAATTATTGTGTCCAGTGTAGAACCCAAACAGCATCAGTCTCCATTCTCAAGATTGACAGATGACCAGTATGATCAACTCAAGTGAAACCACATAGTTAGCAATGCCTTGAAAAGTACTATGCAGCCATCAAAAGAAATGAAATCTTGCCATTTGCGACAACATGGATGGAACTAGAGCGTATCATGCTTAGCGAAATAAGTCAAGCAGAGAAAGACAACTATCATATGATCTCCCTGATATGAGGAAGTGGAGATGCAACATGGGGGCTTAAGTGGGTAGGAGAAGAATAAATGAAACAAGATGGGATTGGGAGGGAGACAAACCATAAGTGACTCTTAATCTCACAAAACAAACTGAGGGTTGCTGGGGGGAGGGGGGTTGGGAGAAGGGGGTGGGATTATGGACATTGGGGAGGGTATGTGCTTTGGTGAGTGCTGTGAAGTGTGTAAACCTGGTGATTCACAGACCTGTACCCCTGGGGATAAAAATATATGTTTATAAAAAATAAAAAATTTAAAAAAAAAAGTAGAGACTTTATCTTAAGTTGCATAATTGCCTTTACTTATGAACAGGTACCCTGAAAATATTATCTCCTAGACAACTGAAAAGATTCTCATATTGTACAGTTTTCTGTACAGCCAAGGAGGACTGGCATAGTTTTATTTATATAATAAAACTGTATTTCCTAACTGTATTCTGTAGGACACTAGTGACATCATTTAGTTACATTCAAAAAGGCTTAATATTTGAAGATTAGTTTGAGAAATATCATATATTATAGTCTCTCGCTAAGAGATTAAAAATCTGAAATGGCATATTATATGCTCTGATATGAATTCTACAATAAAAGAAGCTGATTTTTGTTGTATTTTTAAGGATTTTTTTATTTATTTGAGAGGGGATGGGCAGAGGAAGAGAGCAAAACCTAGCAGACTCCCCACTGATCATGGAATCTAATGTGGGGCTTGATCCTAGGACCCCGAGATCATGACCTGAGCCAAAAATCAAGAGTCAGCCTTTTAACCAACTGAGCCACCTACGAATCCATATTTTTTTGTTTTAACAAATATGTTCTATGTTTTTTTTTACCACAAAACTCTTTTGATACAGAAAATATTAAAATTCTTAAAACATTTATCTCTGGAGCATACCATGCAAAAACACTATTGGATACATTGGATAGTCAAGGCAAGTTTGGGCCTTTCATTCACTGATTAGAAAATATTTATTATATGTCTGGATTGTATGAAGCATTATACAGGGCACTGAGTACATAATGAAAGGCATATTAAATTGAGGAGTGCTCCATTATTATAAAAAAATCTAATAATTTCTCCATATCTTCCCTTATAGAATGAAATTTAAATATTTTCTACTTATTCTTAACAAAAAATAATGCTTTCAGAATGATTATATGAATGCTATCAATAATGCTTTCAATACAGGATTACTATTAGAATCTGAATACATCTTAATATATACCTACTTGTTAGACATTTATGTTGCCAAACAGAAGAAAAATGTTTTTATTAAGCTAGAAATATTTCTGATTCAGGGATCAAAGTGCCCTTTGTAGCTAAGAAAGAGAAGCAAAACCTCACTTGAGGCAATTCTTGATATTATTCAGAGCCCAGAAAGAAAATTTAGGAAACCCAAGGTCACACATTAATATGGCAAATTGCTAAAAGATAGTTTTCATTTTCAGTGGCATTGTACTAAAATGCTTCTTTAAATTTTGCTTGTGTAAATGGACTATTATTGTTAGAAAAAGCATGAACAGGGCGCCTGGGTGGCTCAATTGGTTACATGTCTGTTTTCAGCTCAGGTCATGATCTCAGGGTCCTGGGATCGAGGCCCACATTGGGCTCCCAGCTCAGTGGGAGTCTGCTTCTCTCTCTCCCTCTGTCCTCTCTCTCTCTCTCAAGTAAATAAATAAAATATTAAAAAAAGAAAAAGCATGAACAAAACACACTACATAAGGACATCCTAAGATATAAATGTTCTACCTTACAGTTTATGTATTTGCATATAATTTCATACGATTTTTTCATAGCATAAACACTTAATATCAGAGAGCCAGAGAGCTTATAAACAGTCTTATAGAGCATACCTACAATCCAAACTGTCTGACTACTGACATTGAGGTGACTTGATATCTTCTAAAGGAAACTATTGAGTGGGGTCCCTTGAAGTCCTGTATGTGATCAGTTCTAGTTCCACCTACACTTGTGAGATAGATCGGTAGATCGCTGTATCTACCTATTATTTTCCTGAAAAGTCTCTTGTGTTAGGTAGAATAAAAGATCCCTATAATTGCATTTAACTTTTATCTTTCGTTAATATTTTGAGTCTATACAAACTTGCTATCATTTAATTTGTTAGTGTTACACCTAAAGGTGAACCAGAGCAATATCTTGGATGCCAAGATATTTGACTAGTTTGTGAATATTACCAAATGATAAGAATTAACAAGCAAAGATAAAATGAGACTCTCTAAGAGAAACATTTTGGATTTGATATGAAAGGTGATGTGTCAACATACTCATTTCAGTATAGTCCTAGCTGCACTGGTTATAGGAAGAGGATGTGGACTATTACAACAGTAGTACAACTTGATCTGTCATATAGGGGCTTATTTAAATGTATACTTTTAAGCTATGTTCTATGATGTCTCAGCCATTGGGACATGAAAAATAAGCAGGTAGAAAGAGAGATGTCAGCAAGATGACCGAATAAGATATTCTTCAATATATCCCCCCTTAACAACAACTTAGCATTCAACCAAAAAAAAAAAAAAAGCCTTTGTGTATCCAGGTAGGAGACTGTGGATATCTGGTGCAGTATAAGAATGAGAAGAGCCTTTCTGAGAAGACAGGCCAACATTCAGATGGTGGACTCACTCACTATGGTCCCCATCTTAGACCAGGAAACAACTCTGTTACCTTGAGAACTCAGCTCCAACACTAATTGGCTTCAGTTCTGTCAGTGACACAATAATCCAAGGGACCTTAGAGGAATCTCACCCACCTGTGCACAGGTTAATGGGCATTCAGATTTTGGTCCTGGCTGAAGATCCCTGGCTCCAGCTTCCTATTTGCAGTCTAGGAATCCCCAGGAGAAGACTAAATTAGACAATCACCCACAGATGGCAGAGCTAGGATGCAGGATGGCTCATTATATATGAATCAATAGAGGTGATACACCATATTAATATAAATACAAAAATCATATGAACATCTCAATAGATGCAGAAAAAGCATTCGACAATGTACAACATTCTTTCATCATCATGATAATAATAAGCTCTCAAAAAATGGATACAGAAAAAATATACTTCATCATGATAATGTTCAAAACTAACACCCATACTCAATGATTAAAAACTTGAAATCTCGGGGCACCTGGGTGGCTCAGTGGGTTAAGCCTCTGCCTTCGGCTCAGGTCATGATCCCAGGGTCCCGGGATCAAGTCCCGCATCGGGCTCTCTCCTTGGCAGGGAGCCTGCTTCCTCCTCTCTCTGCCTACCTCTCTGCCTACTTTGATCTTTGTCAAATAAATAAATAAAATCTTTTAAAAAATATTTTGAAAGAAATAAAGAAAACAATCCCATTTAAATAGAATCAAAAACAGTAAACACTTAGAGATAAATTTAACCAAAGAGGTGAATTTTGCATACTCAAAACTGTAAGACACTGATGGAAAAAAAAAAAACTGAAGACACAAATAAATGGAAACATGTCCCAGGTTCATGGATCAGAGGAAAGAATAGCATTAAAATGCCCAAACTTCTCCCATCATCTCTAGATTCAATGCAATCTCTATAAAAATCTCAAAAGCATTTTTCACAGAAATAGAACAAATAATAACTAAAATTCATTCAGAGCTACAGAAAGACCTTAAATAATTAAAGCAGCTCCTTTAAAAAAATTTATTAATTTATTTGACAGACAGAGAGAGTGCACACGAAGCAGGGAGAGCAGCAGAGGGACAGGGAAAAGCAGGTTCTCCAATAAGCAGGGAGCCTGATGTGGGGCTTGATCTGAGGACCCTGGGATCCTGACCTGAGCTGAAGGCAAGATGCTTCACTGACTGAATCACCAAGGCACCCTAGCCAAAGCAATTCTGAGAAAGAATATCAAAGCTGGAAGCACTGCATTCCCTGATTTCAAAATATATTACAAAGCAATAATAATCAAAACAGCATGATACTGACTATAAAAATAGACCAACAGAATAGAAACAAGAGCATGGAAAATTTGCATATACACTCAACTATTACTTGACAAAGCCAAGAAAACTCAATGAGGTAAAGGCAGTCTCTTCAATACATGGTGCTGGGAAAACTGGATGATCACATGCAGAGGAATGGAATTGAACCCCAATCCTTCACCACTCACAAAAGTTAACTGGAAATAGATTAATGATTTGAATATAAGGCCTGAAACCACAAAACTCCTAAAAGTAAACAGGAAAAAATAAATCTCCCTAACATTGGTCTTGTCAATGATTTTTTGAATATGATACCAAAAGGATAAGAAACAAAAGCAAAAATAAATAAGAAGGACTACATTGAACTTAAAAGCCCCTGCACAACAAAAGAAACAACAAAATGAAAAGGCAGCCTATGGAATGAGAAAAATATTGCAAACCATCTATCTGGTAAGAGGTTAATATCCAAAATAAATAAGAAACACATAAAACTTATTAACTAAGAAAAATGAAGTAAGACGAAACAAAAAGAACAAATAGTCCAATTAAATTTCTTCCAAAGAAGATATACAAATGGCCAATAGATGTGTGAAAAGATGTTCCATATCACTATTCATCGGGGAAATGCCAATCAAAAATACAATGATGTATCACCTCATACCTCATATAATAGCTATTATCAAAAAGACCAGAGAGAACAAGTGCTGATGAGGGTATCAAGAAAAGAGAACCCCTGTGCACTGTGTAAATTGGTGAAGTTACTATGGAAAAAAGTATGAAAGTTCCTCAAAATATTAAAAGTAAAACTGCCATATAATCCAGCAAAACCATGCTGGGTGTATATTCAAAGGAAATGAAATCAGGATCTCGAAGACATATCGGCACTCCAATATTCATTGCAGCATTATTCACAATAGCTAGGATATGGAAACAACCTAAGTTTCTATCAGTGGACAGATGGATAAATGTGGTACACACACACAAAACACACACACACACACACACATTACACACACACAGCATTATATTATTCTGCCATGTGAAAGAAGGAAATTCTGCCATTTACAACAACATGGACAGACCCTGAGGCACTTAGCTAAGTGAAATAAGTCAGACAGAGAAAGTCAAATACAGCAAAAACTCAAAAATGGAATCTTAAAAAGCCAAACTCACAGAAACAGAAAATAGAATAGTGGTTGCCCAGGGTCTGGGAGATGGGGGAAATAGGGAGATGTTGATCAAAGGGTGTAAATTTCCAGTTTTAAGATAAATAAGTCATGAGGAATCCATGTGCACCATGGTGACAATAGTTAACAATACGGTATTATACATTTAAAAGTGCCAAGAGAGTAAATTTTAAATGTTCTCACTACATACACACAAAAAGAATAATTATATGAGGTGGGAGAGGTGTCAACCCTATTATGTCAATCATTTCATAATATAGACATGCATTAAATCATCATGTTGTGCCTGTTACACAAAGTTTTATGTCAATTATATCTCACAAAAGGGGGCAGGGGTTCACAAAGTTAAAAAATTCTGTGAACCAGGATTGTTTATGTTCTTTTATGCTAATCCTGGATCCCAATGAACTGAAAATATTTAAGAAGAAAAGAAAAAGACAAGGAGAGAATCCTATTCCCAGGTATTTGCCTATTTATATAAACACTCTATCATTGTATACAATCAAAGTAATCAATACATTTTATTTAAAAGTTTATAGTATTCATGCTACTGTTTAATTAGGTGCTCACTTCGTTCTTTTATGCTAATCCTGGATCCCAATGAACTGAAAATATTTAAGAAGAAAAGAAAAAGATAAGGAGAGAATCCTATTCCCAGGTATTTGCCTATTTATATAAACACTCTATCATTGTATACAATCAAAGTAATCAATACATTTTATTTAAAAGTTTATAGTATTCATACTACTGTTTAATTAGAAAGGCTAAATCACAAGGAAAGAATCCCTTGGGGTAGTAGACTGAAATAAAAGCAAATTAAAATTATCACCAACTTGCATTTTATATCCATTTCTTTTTTTTTTTTTTAAACCCTCAAATCTCTAAATGTCAGGTAGCAAGTAATTTATTTCACGTTTTCTTTTTTCACCCTGTAGGTTGTTTCCCAGCTCAAATCTCTGGTCATGTCAAAGAAGAAGAAAAAAGTTTTATGGTAGCTTTGGGGAAAATAATCTGCTAAACTTGAAATTTCCTCTGCTGGAGCATCCCGAATGATTAATGTCTCCCCAAAAGAGCAAATAGTCATCCGTGCGACTGAGGGAACATCTCAAAACTGGGGAACTTGGGTGCTTTGGTGAATGTATTTCCAATTACCAAACTATCATGGTCCTTTGAGCAGGGAAAATATTTGTAGCTAATACCTCCCCACCTTTCATTATTCTTTGGTAGTGCATTTAAAAGTAACACTTCTTGTTGCTTTCATTCTCTCCAAGGGTTAGGCAGGAGCTGAAGCAATGCAGGTGCAGAGAGCTTTCTCCTAGATATTATTCATGCCATCTGTATATTGACAGTTACCTTAAGAAATATTGTATAGTGAAACTGATCACGTACTGGGCTGTCCTATAACATTAAAGACCCATGAGATCCTCTAGCGAAGGCCCCCTCCGTTCCCTGCTTCAGAAGGGTACTCACTTTCTCAGATACCAGGAGAGTTGATTATTAATGCCTCATAGCTGGGACCCACTCTGGGAATAGAGAAGTTCACAGTAGGGAACTCCCTCATCTAAGACTATGCTCCTTTTCCGGTTCCGGTGACTAGCTGATCAGGAGTACAAAGCATTGGCCCCTTGCCTCAACTTGGGAGAACTCTGTTGAGGCTTCCCAGTTTCAGAGCTCTTCTTAGCCCGGCTTAGAACTCCCTCTACAATTTCATCTTAACCAAATTTCTCTCTTCACTCAATCCTGTTTCCTTTAGTCACTCCCAGCTTTCTCTCCTAGAGCATTCCTCAGTAAGCCGCCAAATGCAATCTCCATCTAAAAATGCGTATTCCTGGGAACATAGGCCTAAATTTTCTAAAAACTAAAGTAAGGGTTTTTGATGCAATACTCTTTAAGATACCTCCTGGTTTTAACATGCTATGACTACATTATAGCTCCTGATTCTCCTCCTACAGTTCTATTTTCTTGCTTCAGTCTGCTACAGATTAAGAAAATAAATTAATTGTTCACGATCACTAAAGAGAGCTTCTGCTAAATGAAGACTGTAAGTGCAAGGGCTTTCAGTTAGCATAGAGGCTACACAGACAGAATTTTTTCTTTTTAATTACTCCAGAGTCTGGGTTACATTCTGGATAATTTGGGCAGTGGGTAGTGACTATTACCTAATTGCTGAAAGAGAATTTATTTTGAGGGCAGATACTGTGCTTCTACTAAGAAACACATGTAATTAACAGAAGCACCTACACAAAAGGCTTCATAATTTAGAAAAGACTTGCTTATAGATCATTTATGGAAATTGCTATGACAGAGGTGGTACTATACAGAAGAGTGTGATTATACATTAATTATTAAAATATTTTAAATGATGCAACTTAATAGTTCATAAATTAGAAAAATAAAAATAGAAATAATTTAAACTTATGGATTGAAATAGAATTGTTTTTGATAAATAAAGGTCCCTAGAACAAGGATATTTAACAATCAAAACATTCTGCTTGCAAACCATTCTTAATGAAAATTTTTACCTCTTTACTGACTCCCTGGAAAATCAGTGAAAATAGAAAGGACACAGAGAAAGCTTTTAAAATGTAAGAGAATTTTCAAAAGCGCATCGGATGTATATTGTAGATCCACAATATAGATGAAATATGTGGCTTCTTAGGAAGCCACTTTTCTTAAAGGTTGATGCATAGTTACCATAAATTCCAATTTTTAAGATACATTTAAGGATTCTAGTGAAATTTTACGGATTAGATTCTATTCTTGCAATCATATCAATGATAGAATAATTCACAAGATCCTTGATGTTAGATGCTGCCTTCTACTATAAATGTTGACACTTCAAAGTCATTTAACTTCTAGAAAAGGCTACTTTCAGAGTAGCTAGAGTTTCAAATGCTTTTTATATGGATTTTAAGTATGGCAGTATAAATGATACATTGCACCAAATGCCACAGGCTCAGGTGACTATAGATCCTTGCAGCTATCAAAAATTTTACTTCCTAATATGATATGACCAGAGACTGACAAGTTCCAGGAATAGGGAAAAATTACAGAAAACTTCTCACTGCTTTTGAAAAATGACACTTTCAAATAATTTCACATCAATCAGATGAACTACAGTGACCCCATTCACAGTTTGACAATGAACCAAGTAAACGGACTTAATGGAACATTTGTTACTAGTCCTATTTTAAAATGTGCAAGCAAAACCAACAGTTATTCTCTGTTGGGTACGTAATGTACCCTCTGAGAAATGAGACCAGAATGGCTATACTTAAAGAAGAAATATGTATCTTATTTTAAAAAAGCTATAAGTGACAGGAAGTATTTGCTGCTCATGGGAAAAATATTTTAAAGAAGTTTGAATGAATTCTAATTCATTGAGCATATATAGGTTCGTTGCGGAAAAAAAAAATAACTATTTTACTCTTCAATACCTTTCTCATGAAAGCAAAATAATTTATACTGGCCATAGGTACTGTTTACTGTTAAACCAACGTCTTCTATACTCTCAGTCTTATCATATTTTGTGGCACTCTCAGAGTCTTTCTAGTAAAGAATGACTCCATTTAGTCTGAACATATTTACATTCTCAAGGCAGAAACTATCAGAAGCTTAAAAGTGAAACTCGTGAAAAAACAAACAGAAAAACTCTAATCATCTGTCCTGTAATATCAAAATAGGTTCAACCCTCACTTTCTAAAAACCAGATGCTGTCCTAACAAATGGGAGAATTTTGATTTTTTTATTTGTTTTTGTTTTGTGTTTTTGTCACTTAGAAAACAAATGGTGATATCAAATACAGAAAATTAAATTGAATTTTAGAAATAGAGTTCAAATGGAAAACGTAATATTTATATTTTTAATTCATTTTTACCAAATAATACCAAAAATAAAATTATAGACACTAGCATAATATATGTAACATAATCATCACCTGGTAATTTTTGTTGAATGAATGTGTAAATGAATCTAATTAAGAATAGGTAATTTTACACAATTCTGCCAATACTAATTGATCAGATGGGATAGAGATACTCAGATTATTTTGACCTTAATAACCTAATAACTGCAGATAAAGGTTATCCTTATTGCGAAACCAACTAACTTCTATTTTGAAGACATTGCATCTCCTAATTGGGGAATCATTCTAGAGATCTCGAAACAAATCGCCTCTATGTCATTTGTTCAACCGATATCCCTCACTTTCCACCTTCTTGAGTTCCAAAGATGTATGAGCTTAGAGCCTTTGTAAACCTTTCTAAGACTCATTGTTCCCACTTTTAAAAACTAGATGGTGAGGCCTACTGTGCTAGTTATAATTTATTGCCTCCCAGCTCCAAATTCACTCTTAGTCATCTGCTCTGGGAAACTGTCATTTAAAGTCTTTTAAATATACCATGAGAGACTATGGACTCTGAAAAACAATCTGAGTGTTTTGAAGGGGCAGGGGGTGGGAGGTCGGGGTACCAGGTGGTGGGTATTATAGAGGGCACGGATTGCATGGAGCACTGGGTGTGGTGCAAAAATAATGAATACTGTTATGCTGAAAATAAAAAATAAATTTTTTAAAAAATGCAAAAAAAAAATAAAGTCTTTTAAATAATTTTCCTCTGCCACCTGTCAGTAAAGAATGCTAGAGGATATTTCAAGAGCAAAGGGTCTACTTACTGGTTCTGAGGTGCCTCTAGGCTAGCCCTATTAGTACCTGGTATGTTCTACCTTACTAGTTCCTCTGGTGCAGACAACTTTCATTAACACCAGGCTCCTGCAGTACATGGTGGCGGGCAGCTCAAGAAGTTTCCCATGATACCCTCCAGCAAGGCACTTTCTCATGCATAGCTTTAGCTAGCCCTGCAAGGACAGATGTCCAACATGTCCCACCACCATGCCATTGGAGCAATTTCTCTGCTATTCAGTCAGCAGAACTCTCACCCAAATGCTCTTGATCTCAGCAAAGTACTACATTGGGAACTCTATCTAAGCTTAAGGAGTAGCAAATGCTCATTATATCTGGTATTCTTATTTTTTTTTTAAGTTCTTTTTATTTTATGGGGCGCCTGGGTGGCTCAGTGGGTTAAGCCGCTGCCTTTGGCTCAGGTCATGATCTCAGGGTCCTGGGATCGAGTCCCGCATCGGGCTCTCTGCTCAGCAGGGAGCCTGCTTCCTCCTCTCTCTCTGCCTGCCTCTCTGCCTACTTGTGATCTCTCTCTGTCAAATAAATAAATAAAATATTTTAAAAAATAATTAAAAAAAATAAAGTTCTTTTTATTTTTGACTAGATAATACCTCCCATCACAGTCTCCCATCACATTAAATAATTATTTACATTAAATATAGTAACGCCTCTCTTTGTTCAACCTAATATAAATAAGAAGTAGGTTACACCACATCTTTGGGTCTTCATTTCTTTCTTTCTTTCTTTTTTTTTTTTTTAAGATATTTACTTATTTGACAGAGAGTGAGATCACAAGTAGGCAGAGAGGCAGGCAGAGAGAGAGAGGGAAGCAGGATCCCCGCTGAGCGGAGGGCCTGATATGGGGCTCAATCCCAGGACCCCGGGACCATGACCTGCGCCAAAGGCAGAGGCTTAACCCACTGAGCCACCCAGGTGCCCCAGATCTTCATTTCTTATAAAGGCTCCCGTGTCATATGAAACTGGTATTAAATAAATGTGTATGATTTTCTCTGTTGATCTGTCTTATGTCAATCTAACTCTCAGGTCCAGTCAAAAAAAAAAAAAAAAAAAAAAACCAACTCTGAGAAGGTAAAGGTAAAATTTTGCCTTCCCAACAAAAATGCGTGATATATAACAGACACCCCACAACCATTATTTTCCTCTCTGTCCTTAGATTTTTGATATCATTTCATCAATGACATGTTTGTCAGAAGCAAAGTTTACTAAATAGTAGAGATTTTACGTCTAAGCAGAATGGCAGAACTGTCAAAAGTAGTTAAATTTGCTTTTCCAATATACCAGCAATTTAATTGTAAGGAGAACTCCAAAGCAAAATATATGTGAATAGCCACCACTTGAAAAACAAAAGGAGAATCTGACAACTTTCTTAAATAACACTAACCTCTTTATTCCCTTTCTATTTTCATTCATGGCAGCCACTATGTGCCAATCATTGTTGTAGGTACTAGAAAAATTAGAGTAAAAGAGAACCCTGGGTGTTATGACATTGAAACAAAGTACAAATAGAGACATCATATGATGTGATCATTAGAATAAGGTAGATATAAGGTTGTGAGTGAGATAGGGAAACAGAAAAGTCCCAGTCCTGATTCTTTATATAAATAGTGGGGGGAGATAGGGGGAGATGAGGGAAAGTTTGCTCAGTGAAATCTTCCTAAAGAAGAAATTTTGATAAAATTAAATTGAAAATTTGATTTTGGAAAAATAAATGATATTTAATCAGACTAAATAGCAAACTGATTATTAGGGACCATGTTGTTGGCAGAGCCTATGTGAAAGCTTAAAGATATTAAAGAAACATAGAATACTCAATATAGTAAGCAGTTCTTGGTGGCTGGATTGAGTAATTCAAGAAGGGAAAAATGGCAGAGGATGAAGCCCTTAACGTAGGCTTGGTTTCTTATGTGCCTTAGACATGCTTAGCATGCTCTCACTGTGTCTTGGTGGCTGGGGTCATTGAGGGTATTAGCAGAGACAATGATGTGATCAGACTTAGGTTTTCAGATGATAAAGATTTAGGTTTTCAGTGATAAAGAGAAATGATTGAAAAGTCACACAGAGTGGGCCAGGAGGCAAAGAGAAAGACATACAACAAGGGTCTACGATAAAGTAGAGAGAACACAGGAGGAAGATTCAAGAGATACTTAGGAAATACAATCAAAGTTCTTAGTGAATAATGGGATGGAGTAGTAATGGAAAGAGGAATGAGTCAGTGGTATCTGCCATGGTTCTGATTTGGGTAATAGGTGAAAGGATACTAACTGGGTGGGGAAATTGTAAAGAAGATGATTTATAAGAGTGGTGGGAAAAGAAATAATTGGCTCAATTTCTAACTGGTTGAGTAAAAGATATCTGCTGTAATTAATTGGCATTTGCATATTTTAACACTCAAGAGAATGATTAGATAGGTGTTTAAGACATGCATTAACTCACCATCAGTATTTTTTATGTAGATGGACTCAAGAAAAAATGTGTTCATAATATTTTAAAAATTGGAGGCGTGGGGGCAGGCTGCATCAGTAGGCTATTGCCACAATAATACTGCACTAACTACCTAAAGATTTTAGTGGCAAGCAAGAATAAGACTTTATGCTTGGCTCTTGCTTCTGTTGATGAGCTAGGCTTCAGCCAGTACAGGCTGTACACAGATGGGATTGCCTCCAACATACAGATTAGTTCCAGCTCTGCTTTATCTACCTTAGCCTCCTTGGATCAGTGGCTACTCAAGGCAGCTGTGCCTCATAGCAGAAGAAGGAATGCAAAAATGTAAGCCCAAACATGCAAGCACATTTCAAGTCTCTGCTCACAACACACCTCTTGGCTTCACAAAGTAAATTAGATGGCCAAGCAAGAAATCAACAGCAAGAAGGGACACGGAACTCTATATGCTTTATAGAATAGAAGAGACCAGTGATTTTCTGCAGGTGAGCTCTACTTTCTGTGAAACTTTTACTGGGCCTAAGAAGCAAGTCAGTTGAATGAAGTCTTGAAAAGCGTAAAGTAAAAGTGAAAGTATTTTTACTCCTCAGGTAAAGCCTGAGGAGTAAAAATATATTTGTTCAAGAACCGTTGGAATGGCTTCCAGAAAACACTGAAGACAGGTTGAAAATGGAGAATTTATTGTTACATTTAATGCAAACATTAGATGGATCCATGAATCCTTCCCTAACACTGATAAATATTTTAACTTTAAACTCTTATTACTGTTGGTGTTTCCTTGATGACTATTCTTTTAGCACTTTGCATATACTAATTTGTATTATTTGTGGCTTTATATCAATATCCTCCTGTTCTACCTACATTATAGCCCTCCTGATAACTGAGATTGAGTTTTATAGCTACTTGTAACCCCATCAGTAACTTAAGTCTTTATTCTTAATGATGGTTAATGATGTTGCTAGCACTGCATTAAAAACATAATGAGATAAGGGAAACAAAGTGCTTAACACAATGCCTGGCACAAAACAGTTGTTCATTAATTCTTACTTTTCTTCCTTATTATGCCTATAAATATTAATTTGAATAATAAATGGAGAAGAACAGAATAAACAAATCAATGGCAATTGGGTTTCCTGTGACTTTTTTATTTTCCCATTTTAATGTGGAAAATATAATAATTTAATGTAAAAATAAAATTGGAAGGAGGATAAAGAATAAGTAATTTACATGTATTTATAAAATATCCAAAAGTATGCTGTATATCATTGAAAGGGCACACAGGGAATTTTTTTTAAAGATACACAACAATTTTTTAAATTGTACTGAGAAGAGAGAAAAGGGATAGGAATCAGGCAGGGCACAATGAACTTTAATGGTATCTACCACACTTTATTTTAAAAAAATACTTCAACAAGGGTGCCTGGGTGGCTCAGTGAGTTGAGCATTTGCTTTCAGCTTGTGTCATGATCCCTGGGTTCTGGGATGAAGCCCCATGTCCCATGCTTCTCCCTCTCCCTCTGCCTGCCTCTCCCCCTGCTTGTGCATGTGCACTCTCTCTCTAAAATAAATAAAGTCTTTTTTAAAAAAATTAATAATAAAAAATAAAAAACATTTCAACCAATTTGGCAAATATAAAACACCTACATATATTAAATCTGAGTGGTAGATACATGAGTTTTCACAATATTATTTCTCTCTGATTTTCTAAATATAATGTTTTATCATTTTCAAAAGTGAAGGAAGGTAATTTAGAACTATAAAGATATAGAACAAGAATTTAAATGTAAAAATTATAGAGAACCAAATGACAGGAAATTTTTATCTGGTATTTAATATGTAACCTATTTTTTTTAAGAGTTTTTTTTTTGTTTGCTTGTTTTTTAAAGATTTTATTTATTTATTTGAAATAGAGAGAGAGAGATCACAAGTAGGCAGAGAGGCAGGAAGACAGAGGGAGAAGCAGACTCCCTGCTGAGCAGAGAGCCCCATGTGGGCCTCGATCCCAGGACCCCAAGATCCTTACCTGAGCCAAAGGCAGAGGCTTAACCCACTGAGCCACCCAGGCGCCCAAGAGTTTTTTATTATGCAGGCCCTAATATGAGGATTATTTATTGAAATTTTACTTGTAGGCAAGTACTGAAGACAAAAATAAAAGCAAAAACTGTGGGTAGTTTTTCAAATAATTCTTTGAAATTTTAGTTGGATCAATAGGTGAAATTTGGTCAGCAAAGATACGAAGAATAAAGTATTTTCAAATGCTGGAAAAATAATATACTTTATTAAGTTAAGCAGCCCATTCCATATGATGATAATATAAAGACACAGACAGTAACTCAAACAAACAAACAAAGTAGTACTCTTTATTGTGAAGTAATATCTGATCTTTCCCGAGTATCATTTTTTTACTGGAATAAAATACTTACACAGTAAAATACTTACACAGAATAGATTTTCATTGCATAATCTGATAAACTTTGATTAATGAAGTGGAAAACTTGTATATGCTCTGAGCTCTTTGCTTTTCCATATAAACTTTAAAGTCATCAAATCTATCTATGAAAGACCCACAGCAAATATCATCCTCAATGGGAAAAGCCTTGCAGCCTTCCCGTTGAGATCAGGAACAAGACAAGGATGCCCACTTTAACCACTCTTGTTCAACATATAGTATTAGAAGTCCCAGCAACAGCAATCAGACAACAAAGAGAAATAAAAGGTATCCAAATTGGTAATGAAGAAGTCAAACTCTCTTCGCAGATGACATGATTCTTTATATGGAAAACCCAAAAGACTCCACCCCCAAACTATTAGAACTCATACAGCAATTCAGCAACGTGGCAGGATACAAAGTCAATGTGCAGAAATCAGTGGCTTTCTTATACACTAACAATGAAAATACAGAAAGGGAAATTAGAGAATCGATTCCATTTACTATAGCACCAAGAACCATAAGATACCTGGGAATCAACCTAACCAAAGAGGTAAAGGATCTGTACTCGAGGAACTACAGAACACTCATGAAAGAAACTGAAGAAGACACAAAAAGATGGAAGACCATTCCATGCTCTTGGATCGGAAGAATAAACATTGTTAAAATGTCTATACTGCCTAGAGCAATATTTACTTTTAATGTCATTCCAACCAAAATTCCACTGGTATGGGCGCCTGGGTGGCTCAGTGGGGTAAGCCGCTGCCTTCGGCTCAGGTCATGATCTCAGGGTCCTGGGATCGAGTCCCGCATCGGGCTCTCTGCAAAGCAGGGAGCCTGCTTCCTCCTCTCTCTCTCTCTCTCTGCCTGCCTCTCTGCCTACTTGTGATCTCTCTCTGTCAAATAAATAAATAAAATCTTTAAAAAAAAAATTCCACTGGTATTCTTCAAAGAGCTGGAGCAAATAATCCTAAAATTTGTATGGAATCAGAAGAGACCCCGAATCGCTAAGGAAATGTTGAAAAACAAAAATAAAGCTGGGGGCACCAGGTTGCCTGATTTCGAGCTTTATTACAAAGCTGTGATCACCAAGACAGCATGATACTGGCATAAAAACAGACACATAGACCAGTGGAACAGAGTAGAGAGCACAGATATGGACCCTCAACTCTATGGTCAATTAATCTTCGACAAAACAGTAAAAAATATACAGTGGAAAAAAGACAGTTTCTTCAATAAATGGTGCTGGGAAAACTGGACAGCTATATATAGAAGAATGAAACTCGACCATTCTCTTACACCGTACACAAAGATAAACTCAAAATGGATAAAAGACCTCAACGTGAGACAGGAATCCATCAGAATCCTAGAGGAGAACATAGGCAGTAATTTCTTTGATATCAGCCACAGCAACTTCTTTCAAGATATGTCTCCAAAGGCAAAGGAAACAAAAGTGAAGATAAACTTTTGGACTTCATCAAAATCAAAAGCTTCTGCACAGCAACGGAAACAGTCAAAAAAACAAAGAGGCAACCCACGGAATGGGAGAATATATTTGCGAATGACAGTACAGACAAAAGGTTGATATCCAGGATCTATAATGAACTCCTCAAACTCAACACACAGGAAACAGGCAAACATATCAAAAAATGGGCAGAAGATATGAACAGACACTTCTCCAATCAAGACATACAAATGGCTATCAGACACATGAAAAAATGTTCAGCATCATTAGCCCTCAGGGAGATTCAAATTAAAACCACATTGAGATATCACCTTACACCAGTTAGAATGGCCAAAATTAACAAAACAGGAAACAACATGTGTTGGAGAGGATGTGGAGAAAGGGGAACCCTCTTACACTGTTGGTGGGAATGCAAGTTGGTGCAGCCTCTTTGGAAAACAGTGTGAAGATTCCTCAAGAAATTAAAAATAGAACTTCCCCAAGACCCTGCAATTGCACTCCTGGGTATTTACCCCAAAGATACAGATGTTGTGAAAGAAGGGCCATCTGTACCCCAATATTTATAGCAGCAATGGCCACGGTCGCCAAACTGTGGAAAGAACCAAGATGCCCTTCAACGGACGAATGGATAAGGAAGATGTGGTCCATATACACTATGGAGTATTATGCCTCCATCAGAAAGGCTGAATACCCAACTTTTGTAGCAACATGCACGGGACTGGAAGAGATTATGCTGAGTGAAATAAGTCAAGCAGAGAGAGTCAATTATCATATGGTTTCACTTATTTGTGGAGCATAACAAATATCATGGAGGACAAGGGGTGTTAGAGAGGAGAAGGGAGTTGGGGTAAATTGGAAGGGGAGGTGAATGAGAGACTATGGACTCTGAAAAACAATCTGAGGGGTTTGAAGTGGTGGAGGGGTGGGAGGTCAGGGTACCAGGTGGTGGGTATTATAGAGGGCACGGATTGCATGGAGCACTGGGTATGGTGAAAAAATAATGAATACTGTTTTTCTGAAAATAAATAAATTAAAATAAATAAATTAAGTCAACCTAGCATTTCATGTCTTATTTTGATACTACTTTTAATTTTTTAAATTTTTTTTTCCAAAATTTGCTTCTTACTGATAAGAAAGGTGATTGATTTTGCACGTTAACTTTGTATTCCATGTCCTTCATAAGTTCACTTCTTAGTTGGAGTAGTCTGTAGATGCCTTTTAATTTTATGCAAATATTATCTAAAGATATGTACTGATTTTACTTTTTAACACTTTTTTTTTTGCTTTTAAGTAACTTTTATTGCCTTATTGGACTAGATAAATTTCAATACAATGTTGAACAGAAATGATGAAAGCAAGCATCTTTGCTTACTTCTGATCTTGGGAGAAAATCATTCATTATTTCACTATTAAATATAATACTATCTCTAGTTTATTCATATATTCTCTTAACCAGAAAAAGGAAAATTCCTTTATTTATAGTTTGCTTGAAGTTTTTAACATACAGATTGTTGAATTCCTCCAAATGATTTTCCTGCATTTATTGAGGTAGTACTTTTTCCTAATTTATTCTATGAATGTGAATTATATTAGTTATTTTTGTTTTTTTCTTAATTTTATTTATTTATCTGACAGACAGAGATCACATGTAGGCAGAAAGGCAGGCAGAGAGAGAGGGGGAAGCAGGGTCCCCGCTGAGCAGAGAGTCCAATGTGTGATGTGCAGCTCTATTCCAGGACTCTGGGATCATGACCTGAGCTGAAGGCAGAGGCTTTAACCCACTGAGCCAACCAGGTGCCCTTACTAGTTACTTTTCAAATAAGCAAAGGTATGCCTTTCTGAGATAAACTCTACTTCACTATGATGTTTTATCTTTTTAATATATTACTGTTTTTCATATGTTAATATTTTAAAAAGTTTTACATTTAAGGTCATGAGGGATATTGGCTTATAATTTTACTTTTTGTAATATTTTATTGGGTTTTGTGTGTTGGTATCATAAATTGACTCAGAGGGGTGGTCTATCTTCTACTTTTTTAAATAGTTTATGCAGGATTGGTATCATTTTGTCTCTAAATGTTTGTTAGAGTTCACTAGTACAATCATCTGAACTTTGAGATTCTTTCTGGTAACATTTTGATTACCAATTCAATTTTTTATTTTATTGATTTCTGCTTAAAACTTTATTATTTCTTTCCTTCTATTTCATTACATTTAATTTGTTCTTCAGGTAGAAACATAGATTTAAACATTTCTTATTTCCTGATGAGTTGTTTAAAGCTCTGAATTCCCCTCTAAATACAGATTTACCTGCATCTATAAATTTTTACATGATATATAATCATTATCAGTAAACTTAAAATATTTTCTAAATTTAATCATGATTTCTTCTTAATCCATAGGTTATCTAGAAATATGTTGCATAATTTCCAAATATTTCTATTCTTCAAGTTAATTTATTACTAACATAATCTGTTTCTGTTGACATTAGAAAATATACCCTGGGAGATTTCAATCTTTTGAAATTTACTAAATCAGATTTTATGACCCAGCATATGGCTTACCTTGAGAAGCATTCCATCTGAGCTTGAAAATTATGTATGATATGGGACTATATAGGGTTTATCAATTACATAAAGGTTGTTGAAAGTGTTATTTAGATATTCTATATTTTCACTATTGTTTTTATGTAATTGTTCTATCAGTAATGAAGAGTGTATTCTATTTTGTCCATTGTTTTCATTAATTTAACACACTGTTGGTAAGAGGAGACAAATAATTCAGGCATATTTCTTTTTATAAGATGAATGAGACTTGAGCTCCTGCTGATAAACTCAATAAATTCTTCTACAAACAAACAAACAAACAACAACAGGGATTTTTTTTTTTCATTTTTTTTAGCTTGTACCTGCCTTTCTTTGTAACAGGTGGGTAGATAGGTGAATTATAAGGGGCAGTTTTTATCTGCAAAGGATAGGGAAAGATTAGTGTGATTGAGAAAGAGTATGGGTAAGGTCCTAAACTTGATGTTTTGCAGGTTTTAGGTCACCAGATTCTTTGAATTCCCTTTTTACACATAAGAAAACTGAGGATTTGAAATGCTAACCAACCTTTCCTTAGTTATCAGCTAGTACATTTTAACCTGGAATTAGAAACACTGTCCTTTGAAATGTAAAGTACATTTGCCAATAATTTACTCTGAATAATTTTTAGTAATGCTGTCACTAGATAAAAGCTTTAGCTAGGCTAGAACCAGTTTACACTTAGAATTGAGAAGTTAATGTGTAGTGAAAACGAAAGTAAAGAATGGAAGCTTTAGTTAGGAACTGAACTGGCAACTCAAATTTCTTCAGTATCCAGGCAAATGCTAGCCTGAAGAAATGAAAAAAATAATTATGTATCAATACAGGAAATTGAGGGGCACCTGGGTGGCTCAGTCATTAAGCAACTGCCTTCAGCTCGGGTCATGATCCCAGAGTCCTGGAATGGAGCCCCGCATCGGGCTCTCTGCTCAGCGGGGAACCTGCTTCCCTTACTCTCTCTCTGCCTGCCTCTCTGACTACTTGTGATCCCTGTCTGTCAGATGAATAAATAAAATCTTAAAAAAAAAAAAAGTTTAATAAAGGAAATTGGCCTGCCTGTAGCCATTTTACCTTCCTTTGGCTGCCACCTCTTCCATTCTTTCCAAAGTTTTCCAATGGCTTTCAGTGTATGAAGGATACAAGAAGTTGTTGAGAAAGCACCTGAGAAAACTGCCATAGGTGAAGGTTCTAAGAGGGGAGGTAGAAATTCCACTTCTTCAGATAGAACTATTCCATTTTTAACATTTTTATAAATTCAATACCCTACTATTTTTTTATAGTGAGTTTTGCTGCTTAAGAAAAAAAAAAATTGAAACCACTGAACAATGGAATCAAGAGGGTTTCAAATACTTCACATCCATTTCTATGCTTGACCTTATTGGCTCAGTGGGTTTTGGGAGGTAACAGTGTCTTAAGAGAACAGGGTCAACCAGTGTGCAGTCATTTTATAAAGGACTTCCTATTTTAAGTCATAGAGATATGTGGCTTGTGAGGTCAGACCATAGGGCTTCAAAGAGCTGTGGTGCCTACAGAAAGTGACTGACTGCTGCGAGAAATAAGCTGAGTGGAAAGCTACAATGTCCTGTCCTAAATTGGCTTTCCAACTACCTCCCTACTTTAGAAGGAAAGAAAGAAAAGAAAAGATAAAATCTTCCCAAATGCCATCTTCAAAGGTAGAGGACTCTCATGCATGTATTTTTAAAACAGAAAGCTTCCAAAAATATTTACAAAGGAATTATGCTATTATTCATGGGAGAATGTTCGTGATACAATCTTATTTGCCTTCTCATATCTTAGCACAAATTGAATTTTCTCAGTTACTGGAAAAACATACAGCCTTCTAAGAACAGGCCACTGGAAACATAGTGTTCCATTCTAGACCTAAATCATGTATTTTATTCCATTTACTTCAGTGTATATAATTAACTTAATGATTATTATTTATATATTTTAGACACTGTTTTCTTGAAAACATGTGAATTACATATGCAATAAGTATAGTAACTTTAAACTTCCATAAAATCTTTAAACTTGACAATTTATGCCTTCTTTAAGGCATAAATTAAACCTACTACAAACTCTTTCTCATGTACTTTTCTTAGAGACTCAATGTTACCTTGCATTTTTCAAGGTTATTGTGACTCCTGGTTGGGCTTCAGGGACAAGACAGATATCCTTATTCAGTCTGCTTTCCAGAGAGATGATATGAGTAAAAGGATATAAGATACAGAGGTCTGTAGGTTAGCTGATATATCTTCCTTTGCTTGACAGAATTACAGAGCTCTAGAATTATGATAATTTCCTCATACCTTGATCTCTTTTCTCTCTTTCATTATCTTCACTTCCTTTCTACTTATTAATAATTATGCATTGCCTTGAAGGACAAATAACTGGGAAATTTGTTACGTTATAAAAGTTAGGGAAATTTTCCTCTTTAATCATCTCCTGTAGCATTTTCCCTGGAGCACTGCAAATAATTGTACTTAGTACATTTTTGTTAAATTGGACAAATTCTGGATCAGGAAAGAGTGACAATCCAATAATTCAGTATAAATCTAGCACAGAATCAGGATAAAAAAATAAATAATTTCCTGACACCTGTCAATAGGGAATCTACTACATTAACAATGAATAGTATAATTAAATCACATTTAACTTTTGGAAATTGCTGCCTATATAAATTTTGAATGTCAAAGAGTAAGCTTTGTAAAAAAAAAAAAAAATCATTATTGATATGGAAAACAAAGGCTAAAGAAAAAAAATAAATTTCCTTACTACTTACAACCCATTGACAAGTCCTTGAGACAGGAAGTGTGACATTCCTCTAGGAATTCAGCTGCCTTGATGTTAATATTTTCTTAAGGGTAAAAGGCAATCTTAGCCCAATTCCCAAGACCCTATAAGTCTATTTTTTAAAATAGAAAAAATTCTTTTGGGACTTCTTCTACGTCTACTCGCCAAGGTATATGTTAGCAATCATCCTCCCCGCACATGGCCCACTGACACACATCTGAAAGGTCTTATGGCTAAGGTTTTATTACCTCCAAATGTTTCCTACATGGGACTTTTTGTTGTTGTTGTTATCACTTCCCCTAGAACATCATTATTTCAACAAGATCACTTTCCTCATTTATGTTGCTAATTTCACCTTCATTGAGTTGCAGTGGCTACATATCTAATCCTCTGAATGGAAGCAATGTCAATCTTGCCCCAATCAGCTATTTCCTTCTATAACACATTTTTCATTTAATTTAAGTTTTACTTCCACTATAATTTTGTTTCTTTGCTCCATTTTCATATGTATTGGCCAATTTCTTATTTCTATCACTCATTTTTTGTAAAATATCAAGTGGATTTATCACTGGGAGAAAAGGAGGCAACACAACCACATGTTTTGCTCTCTGTACATGAACTAAGGAAGAGATGCACAGTGACTAATCATCTACTGACTTTGAATACAGAGGCCAAAGATCATGATTTGCACCTGTTATGAATTGTGGACTGAAGAATTAGTAAAGAAATTTGTACTTTATACATTTATTCACAGCTATACTGTGGTGGTGGAAATTTAAACCTTGTTCTTAGAAGACTGGTGTCATTTACCTAACTAAAATTTGTGCACTGAAGAACCATACAAAAACAAGGACTACCTGTACTTTGTTTTGTGATGTTAATAGCAAAATATATCTTAACCTTGATAATAATGAATTTTTTAAGTAGATAAAAATATTTTGAAAATTCTTTGATGTGACATGTTAAATTTTTACTACTTCAATGTGGCTACTATGGGTTTTCAGAAGCTCAAATGTGGATCACAAAATTAGGATTTTACTTTTAGCTCTACCACTAATGTGTCACATGATGATGACAAATCATAAAAATTCCCTTGAATGCTTGAATTGTCTTTGAAAAGAAGATTGGAATACATTTTTTTTCTAAAACAGCTTCATCTTATGGCTGCTGTCCTGGCATTGTTACTTATAGCTCCTCTTCCCCTCTCAAAATTGTCCCAATTCTTTCTGTGTCAAAGTTTTGCCTTTAAACTAGAAATATTATTTCTAACATAGTAGAATTGGTACTACAATGTTATAATTGTTATTTATAATTATAAAAACATCTAATTTGTTAATTAAAAAAAGCAAAAACAACTTCAAAGATGACCTTTAAATACATTCCTATTGTGAGCTCTATCCCTTACTTTTTCTGTGTCTTGTACATTTTTGCAAGTCATATCAAGTTCTTATAAAGTTTATAACTTTTTATCACCTCTCAGTGCAAACTCATTTTACCACTGAGAAAGGTTCTGTGTAATTCATCTGATATCACTAGGCATATTATATGAGTAGTGACCTGTTCTATGCCAGCAAGCAGTAAAAGGCCATATACAAAAATGATGTGAGAGTTCTTTCTGTACCTTCCTACTTGTCTCTTCGATAGGTCTAAATTCAGAAACATGATGATATTGGTTCAAAAACTGACTTACATATTTTAAGAAATATTTATATATTTTAATATGGTTCAGAACAATGGAAAAACAAAGTTTACATGAACGAGGTTTAACTTTGTTATATAAGAACGACTCCAGCAATTTCATTGTAACATTTGCATCTATATATACTTCATATACAACATATACTTCATACAACATATACTTAAAATAATAGCATTGATATATTAAGATAGTAATAATCTTCCTACAGATCCCTCAGGTTTCTAAATGTGTGTATTAAATGCAAACACCCTTAATTATGTCTTAATGTTCACTCTAAGCTACATTCAAGCAAAAAAAATTTGTATGCAATTTGATGACAATAAATCATGAATTTAGGCAAGATATACATTATACTTTATTTACTTGAATCCTAAAAAGAAATAGCAAAATGCTTTATCTGAATGTTATTTCATATTTAATAGTTTGAGATATTTGATGCCTGATTCATCTTTCTGACCTTTCTAATCAAATGCAAAATTTTAAAATTTGGGTTTGAAGATCAAGGTCAATACCATATTTTCCTTTGTAATTTTTGTCTCTTGACAAACCATTTTGCCTTCTTATGAAATATTTATAGGAAGATTTAAATTTTTAAGTCCTACTTAATTTCATGTATAAAATGTTACCTTTACTTAAAAAAAAAGTTATATGGCCATTATTAATACACCCTGGTACTTCCAGGTGACATAAGCAACATAATACATAGTGGTATAATTTAATTCCAGTTAACTAAATTCTAGGACCAAGATTTTAGTGCACAGTATACAAATTATATAATAATGACTCATGTATAGTAACTAGGATTTATTTGTTTGTTTGATAATTATGATTTATCACAAAGATATCCTCTAGCATCCTGCTTTGCCCAAACTCCTTTAAAGGAACATATGTGCATAAATGTAATATATTATTAGTCTCTGTTAATTTTTAACTATTCAGTCAGTCATTTAGGACATTCTTAGCTTTAAATATTTGGCTTGACCTCAGATATTATAGTACTTCCTTATTTTTAAGCATTGTATGTTGCAGACAAGAACACTGAACATTATGTGGCCTGGCCAAACCAAGTAACACTTTTCTCTGAATCTCACATTCTAAGTATAAAATGGAGGAATCAGATTACATTATTTCCAAGGTTCCCATTTTAGATATCTCCTTTCTTTTTAAAAAGTTTTTATTATGTTCAGTTAGCCAACATATAATACATCATTAGTTTTTGATGTAGTGTTCTATGATTCATTAGTTGCATATAACACCCAGTGCTTATCACAACACATGCCCTCCTTAATACCCACCACCCAGCTACCCCATCTCCCCACCCCTCTCTCTTCTGTAACCCTCAGTTTGTTTCCCGGAGTTGAGGCTCTCATGGTTTGTCTCCCTCTCTGATTTCTTCCCATTCAGTTGTCCCTTCCTTCCCCTGTGGTCTTCTATGCTATCCCTTATGTTCTATGTAAAAGTGAAACCATATCACAATCATCTTTCTCTGTTTGATTTATTGCACTTAGCATAATCCCCCCCAGTTCCAACCATGTCGATGCAAACGGTGGGAACTCATCCTTTCTAATGGCCAAGTTATAGTCCATTATATGTATGAACCACATCATCTTTACCCATTTATCTGTTGAAGGGCATCTTGGCTTCTTCCACAGTTTGGCTATTGTGGACACTGCTGCTATGAACATTGGGGTTCATGTGCCCCTTCTTTTCATTATGTCTGTATCTTTGGGGTAATAACCTCATAGTGAAATTGCTAGGTCATAGTGTAGCTCTGTTTTTAAGTTCTTGAAGAACCTCCATACTGTTTTCCAGAGTGACTGTACCAGTTTGCATTCCCACCAATAGTGTAAGAGAGTTCCCCTTCCTCCACACCTTCACCAATACTTGTTTTTCCCTGCCTACTTAGTCTTTGCCATTCTAACTACTATAAGGTGGTATCTCATTGTGGGCTTGATTTGTAGCCTTGATGGCTAGTGATGTTGAACATTTTTTTTCATGTGTCTGTTAACCATTTGTATGTCTTCTTTGGAGAAGCCAGTCACATGCAGAAGAATGAAACTGGACCATTCTCTTATACCATACACAAAGATAAACTCAAAATGGATGAAAGACCTCAATGTAAGACAGGAATCCATCAAAATCCTAGAAGAGAACATAAGCAGTAGCCTCTTCGATATCAGCCACAGTGACTTTCAAGACATGTCTCCAAAGGCAAGGGAAACAAAAGCAAAAATGAACTTTGTGGACTTCATCAAGATAAAAAGCTTCTGCACAGCAAAGGAAACAGTCAACAAACTAAGAGGTAACCCATGGAATGGGAGAAAAATTTTGCAAATGACATAACAGATAAAAGGCTGGTATCCAAGATCTATAAAGAACTTCTCAGATGCAACACCCAAAAAAAACCAAATAATCCAGGCCAAAAAAAAAAAAAAAAATGGGCAAAAGACATGAACAGACACTTCTCCATTTTATATATCTCGAAAGATATCTGACTTTAGATATATTGCTTAGTAACATTCTATCTTTTCTTAAAATAAAACTGCTTCTGATTCTCAAAACATGTTATTTAAATCAGAGTGCTGAACTCCTGAAAGAACAATATTCATTTTCACTTTTATGTACCCTGTCCCCCAGCAACAATACTCTCCCGGCTCCACTTATAAATCTTGCTCATCTTTCAGATTCACTTCAAGCTTCACCTGTTCTGTGAAGCCTTTATTGAATTTCTGATACTTCTTTCATGTCATGGTATTATTTAACTTTCTATGTTCTTTAAAACACTGACTAGATATTATACTTTTTAAGATATACATAATATCTGGTAGGGTCCAATGGGTATAATAGATACTCTTAAGTATAAAGAAATGTGGAAAATCCCTAACACAACAACAATTCTAATATGGCTCATGAATGCTAGATGCAGTGATAAAACTTGCTCTAAATTACTAATCACGTTACCTTTTAAACACATATTTATCCTTTAAAAATGAAAAGATTAAATAATATATTTTAACTATTTGAGATCCCTGAACTGTTTAACTCCCCATGTCCCACATCTATGATTGTTTAGAGAGTCAAGTTTGCCCTTTTCATTCATTCATCTGTCCTTACTCAGTGAAATACTTGCAGTTGAATAACTTAGAGCATATAAGATCTAATGTTCCCAGAAGCCAGTCTCAATGAAGAAATTCACAAATCAAGGTTCTCTTTATATTTCCTTGGTCAGTGTTGATCACTTCCTTGAAATATGCTTTCTGACCTTCATGATTAGAGTCAATGATTATTTTCAGAAGAGGTAGTTGAGTCTAATCTGTGCAGTAGCTTAGAATTTGATAGCTAAACAACACTTTGTAATCAAAAAGCAGTGAAAATACAAATGTTCAAACTTATACTGTGTGTCAGTATCACGGGTAAAACTTCCACAGATTGTTTTTATGCTCTGTAATTTTCCAGAAATTCAGAGGCCCCAGGTTCTGAAAATATATTTTCCCACTTAGAGATATATTACTTTTCTTTTGAGGAGATTTTGGATATCAGTTTCTTGTTAAGAGCCCTGAAATTATATTGGAGACTTCCTGGAAGCAAGAGCAGAATGGCCAAAATGAAGAAAACAGACTGGTATTCCTAAATTCTTTCTTGAAATTTTGAGTAGGTGGACACAGGACAGTGACAACAATGTGAGGAAGGGATACTAGGAAATCAAGGCAGGGATATATGTTTCAAGAGTCTCTCCATAAATGGCATGAAGGAAAATGAAGGACTCAATATGTATTGAACACATACTGTGTACCAAGTGTTATGCCATGTTTCTTTAAAAATATAACGATGTGCAGTAGATGTTATTGTCAATTTTTAGATAAAGGAAGCAATCCCAGAAAGGGTGAGTAACTAACTCAACATCCCACCAGTGGTAAGTGGTAGATGAAATTTTTTAAGAAGTCGATGTGGCTTTAAAGCACTGGCCATTCCATCCCACCACACCACCTACATGCCCATTATGTTGATGTTCAAGGATAGGCTTTCCATATGATACGGGCAAGGGACACAGAAGAGATCTGGTGACTAATGATGTTATTGGAGCTATAATTCTTTACTGGAATATAAGCCCAGAGAAATCCAATTAAGTGAATTTTTGCCTGATTTTTCTTTTACTCATTTATGAACTTTTGTCTGTTTTGCCTAATAACATATACTATATGTGTTCCTGTTGATACATACACGCACATATATATACAAATATGTATATGTATTCCTGTTAATCTTGAAATATAGAGCAGTAGGAAATGTTTGCTGGGTTGATACAAATTTTCTTCTGGTTGCCTTAATGATCCCTATTTTAGCAACTCACTAAGCAGCTTGATATTAAACCAAAAACTGAACTAAGAGAGGCATTTAAAATTTTTAGCAGAAATATGTGATTATATTACAGAAATACTAGTACTGTACTTAATTAAATGAGAAAACTCTACATGTACTAAAAATGTGAATAATTTATTTGAAAAATTTTAAATGAACAAATGTAATTGAGGCTCAAATGAAACACAAAGAACATAATCTCCTGCATTGTTTAAGCATTTCATCTTCATTATAGCTAGAATATCTATAAGGAAGGAACAACAGTTCATCTTAATTATAGGTTGACTATCTATAAGAAAGGAACAAATTTTACCTGATAAAAAAAGCCTAAAGAGATTTCAAGATATGTTTGTGTTTTTTAGGAGAATAAAAATCATGTAATGACTAACTAATTCGGTGATTTTGTTCATTAGGCATATAGTGAGAGGAGTTCCTATGGCAGGGCTGAAATTTTGGGATATTCATTGCTCTTTTTCCTTTTAATAAAGAATCTGAAGTATAGGGATATGGGATATAAGAAAATGAATTAAAATAAACATTCTCTGTAATGAAAAGAGAACCTGAGGAAGAATAATAAATCTGGAGTTGTTCTGGGTTACAAGCTCACCCTTTGTTCACAACAATATGTTTATACACCAAATCACAAATAACTCCCCTCCACAGATCAGTCTCTGAGATGGGAATAAACCAGCCAGAATTAAGGACTTTTCAGAAGCTATAGGGAGGACTGAGCAACATCTCTCTGGCTTCAGAAATCACTGGGAAAGATATCAAGAGGACATGACTGTCAGGTGACACAGAGCTGAACTCAGGCAATCCGAGGCTCCTCACCCCTTCCCTTGTATTTGGAATGTGGATTCCACTTCCTTTCCTACTCTCAGAAGCTGCCCAAAGACACAGCCTTAACATAGCAATCATTCATTGAGACCATCCAGAAGGTGTATGTGATAAACACATATAAGGCCTCTATATAAACTTTTAAGATTTGGCAGGCACATGCAGAGATCTCACCTTGTGGTCACCCACAACAAACGTTATAAGTAATTTCCCTTGCTTATTAAAATTGTTAACTAACATTCTGGAGTGTTTTCCCTCAATCTTTGGTCTCTCCTGACTTCCACATAGGGGAGAGAGTTTCAGATTATACCTGGGGAGCTCCCAAGGACGTTGCAAACCAATGGAAATAAACAATTAATAGCAAGAAAAAAAAAAAAAAAAGAGCCCATGTTACCTCTTATCTGCAATAAACAATCAGACAAAATTTTTGAGGAATAAAAACTATATTAACAATAGTTTCGCCAAATAAAATATAGCACACTAGCTATCAGAGATCTAATATGCACAGGAAAATAAAAGATTATTTAAATAGGGTTTGTCTTATAATTTCTAAGGGTAATAAAAACAATGAAGATAGTAGTTATAATTCATTATATGCCTATTATATGTTGATAAATGTGAAATATTTTAAAAAATATTTTCTCTAATACAGGTAAATATTTTATTACCATTTTAAAGATGAGGAAAATAGTGCTCAAAGAAATTGTGACTTGCTCAAAGTCACATGCCGCATAAAAGACATAATTGGAACTATAATCCTGATCTCACTTCAAATACATGCACAAAAATCATTATGTGGCAGTAGTCAATACAATTATGAGAAAATTTTAAGTTTTTTTAACACCTCCAATCTTTTCTATTTGTGTATATCTTTTCCAAAGTAGTAACAGGAAACACATCTATTGTAGTTTTCAATTACTGCTGTAATAAATTACTTCAAATTCCCATAAATTTATTATTTTATAATTACATAGGTCAGGGCGCCTGGGTGGCTCAGTGGGTTAATGCCTCTGCCTTCAGCTCAGGTCATGGTCCCAGGGTCCTGGGATCGAGTCCCGCATCAGGCTCTCTGCTCCGTGGGGAGCGTGCTTCCTCCTCTCTCTCTGCCTGTCTCTCTGCCTACTTGTGATCTCTGTCAAATAAATAAATTAAAAATCTTAATTAAAAAAAAATATATAATTACATAGGTCAGAAATTTGACATAGGTTTCATTTGACATGGGTTTCACTGGGCTAAAATCAAGGTGTCAGCCAGGCTCCACACACTGTTTCAAGCAGTTAGCATGAATCAGCTTATTTTGTCTATGCCATTAAAAATAAGAGGTTAATATTTTCCCAATGCCTAGTTCAGAGAAAAGAAAATCAAAACAAAATGTATTTAAGTAACTTGTCTAAGGTTATCAGTATGTTAGAGCCAGGATAATAATAATCAGCAATAAAATATTTGAAAGGAGGACCACCTTCTCATCAAATTTCCTGGGATTAAAAAAAAATTACTAAAAGAACATATTTGACTTCATAGTTGAGAAGAAAGAAACCCAGGAAGGAACAAAAATGAGTTTCTACTCTAGAAAAAAGAAAACAGTAAGCTGAATCTCTATGGTCAGTGCTACTTACATAGAAACTGTCCTAGGTGTAAGCAATTGATCCAGGAGATAAGATCTCACTATCTGCCAACAGATTTTTAGATAAAGACTACCAGGCATCTTTATTTTCACTCTATCACTCACTCCAAATTTTCCACTATTGAAATGAGATTTCTACCTGCCTTTAAGAAAACTACCACTTTCGGTCTTTCGGACATGTCTCTGATATCTGGACTCTATTATCAGTGGTCATCTATCACCTAGATGATAAACTTTTCCTACCTACATTTCTTCAGACTACATACAGCAGGTTCTCCCAACAGTATTGACCCTTAAGCAGGATCATTCATTTCTCTACCCCAAACCACTGAGAACAGACATGCATCACGAATAGGGTTGAATTTGGACTCCTCTTCCCACCCCCCTTGGACCATTTTCTTACACCACACACGAAAATAGACTCAAAATAGATGAAGGATCTCAATGTGAGAAAGAAATCCATCAAAATCCTTGAGGAGAACACAGGCAGCAACCTCTTTGACCTCAGCCGCAGCAACATCTTCCTAGGAACATCGCTAAAGGCAAAAGAAGCAAGGGCAAAAATGAACTATTGGGATTTTATCAAGGTCAAAAGCTTCTGCACAGCAAAGGAAACGGTTAACAAAACCAAAAGACAACTGACAGAATGGGAGAAGAGATTTGCAAACGACATATCAGATAAAGGGCTAGTGTCCAAAATGTATAAAGAACTTATCAAACTCAACACCCAAAGAACTAATAATCCAATCAAGAAATGGGCAGAAGACATGAACAGACATTTCTGCAAAGACGACATCCAGATGGCCAACAGCCACATGAAAAAGTGCTCCATATCACTCGGCATCAGGGAAATACAAATCAAAACCACAACGAGATATCACCTCCCACCAGTCAGAATGGCTAAAATGAACAAGTCAGGAAATGACAGATGCTGGCGAGGTTGCGGAGAAAGGGGAACCCTCCTACACTGTTGGTGGGAATGCAAGCTGGTGCAACCACTCTGGAAAACAGCTTGGAGGTTCCTCAAAATGTTGAAAATAGAACTACCCTATGTCCCAGCAATTGTACTACTGGGTATTTACCCTAAAGATACAAACGTAGTGATCCAAAGGGGCACGTGCACCCGAATGTTTATAGCAGCAATGTCTACAATAGCCAAACTATGGAAAGAACCTAGATGTCCATCAACAGATGAATGGATCAAGAAGATGTGGTATATATACGCAATGGAATACTATGCAGCCATCAAAAGAAATGAAATCTTGCCATTTGTGACGACTTGGATGGAACTAGAGGGTATCAAGCTTAGCGAAATAAGTCAATTGGAGAAAGACAACTATCATATGATCTCCCTGATATGAGGAAGTGGAGATGCAACATGGGGGGTTTAGGGGTTAGGAGAAGAATAAATGAAACAAGATGGGATTGGGAGGGAGACAAACCATAAGTGACTCTCAATCTCACAAAAAACTGAGGGTTGGGGCACCTGGGTGGCTCAGTGGGTTAAAGCCTCTGCCTTCGGCTCTAGTCGTGATCCCAGGGTCCTGGGATCGAGTCCCTCATCGGGCTCTCTGCTCAGCGGGGAGCCTGCTTCCTCCTCTCTCTCTCTCTGCCTGCCTCTCTGCCTACTTGTGATCTCTACCTGTTGAATAAATAAATAAAATCTTTAAAAAAAAAAAAAAACTGAGGGTTGCTGGGGGGAGGGGGTTTGGAGAAGGGGGGTGCGGTTATGGACATTGGGGAAGGTATGTGCTATGTTGAGTGCTGTGAAGTGTGTAAACCTGGCGATTCACAGACCTGTACCCCTGGGGATAAAACTATATTATATGTTTATAAAAAATTAAAAATAAATAAATAAATAAATAAATATAATTAAAAAATAATAATTTATAAAATTCAACATATATAACTGATGTCCTGGCATGCCTCTCCAGTCCATCTTTCAATAGTATTAAGTGCAAAATAAATTGATTTTTTTTTCTTTGATGGGCACAAGTTTTTCTTAGAATTTATAATGATACCTCATCTATGAAGTGTTCATTCCTATGCTGAAAGTTTCTATAACAAGACTAGATTTTGATTAAAGATTTATTCATGCTTTTAGTCTACAGATTTTGATTTTGCTGTTTGTTCTTTAAAAGACAAAGGACATTGACTTACTTCCATTTTCACAACAACTATCTAATTTTTTATAGTTTCTCAAAGATAAACAATGGCAGTTCAATAATAGCAATGAAAAACTCCCAGTACCCTGGCACGTGATTCATCTGTATTTCAATGCATAAACAAATTTTAAGAAACTATACTGTCTCCTACATTTATCACTTAATTAAGCATATAGTACTCTATTTTTTCCATCCTGAAAATACTTTCTGTTGCTTACAAATATAAAAGAAAAAATATATAAAGAATCTTCCTACATTCTCTGAAAGAAGAAGGTGGACTCTGGACCAAACTTCCATGCTTCAAATTTTATTTCTGGCGCCAGCAAGCTGTATGACTTTGGATTAGTTCTTTAAATGTTCTATGCTTTAGTTCTTTTTTCCATAAAAATGAGAATAATAATATGATATATCTCAAAGTGTTGTTGAAAATTGAGGAATGTAACATAATGCTTCATATGAAAAGCAATTATATACTCTATCCCAAGCCATTTTTCTATTTCATTTTTAGTCAAAGCACAGTTTTAAACTTCTTTATACATACTTAGTGTATTTATATAGTAAGCTTGTCTTTGTGTTGTGTGTTGACTTCCCACAAAAATAATAGATATAATTATAAAAGAGTTTAGAACAATTCTACACTATCAGATGTCTTTCTAACACTTCAAGGTGTATCTTTTGTTCTTAACATTAACTTGATTAGAGAGCTAACAAAAAAATCCTTTTTATTCATCATCAACATTAATTATAATTTTTATAATCAGAACTGCATCTTATAATATCGTTTCTCATGTTCGATGCAATAATTCTATTCAGAGCTCTTTGACTTCTCAATAACCATCTAAACAAAATCTATGGTTTGGCATCAGTAAGCACTTTTTTTCAGCCTAAGTGAATTCATCTATTTCTCCTACATTGCCTTTGATTAGGATCAAAGCTTCAGATAAAATCTATCACTTAAAATAATTGGTTGTATAGATTTTTATAAGTCAAGATTTTCTAAAGATGATGCTTACTTTAAAAACTATTTTTAAAGGAAAATTTTGGTATTTTCACCTCTCTAGCCAAATTCCTCAAAATGTCAGAAAGTAGAGTATAAATAGAAATAAATTAGTAACAATACAAAAATCAAGAAAGGATGGCTTCATGAGTTCTATTTTAATAAGTTCCATAAATATAGAAAGCAGAATGGATGAAATTGATGGAGAAATAAATATACAGAAATGCAGAGCCTAAAATACACATAAAAGACAATTACTGTAAAGGTAAGAGCACTTTCGAAAATAGTCCAAACTATTGGACTATTAGGTTATGTTAGGTTCATCCTAACATAATGCCAAATATCTGCTGAGAGGAACATTTTTCCAAGTAAACAATGCCACAAATAATATTTTTAAAAAGTGAAAGATCCACTGAGAAGGAAGCCTCATAAAATGCTAGGGTTGGAGAGAACAGCAGAACATTTCTCATGAGAGTCCACAAAGTCATCTCTGAAGGAAAAATCAAAGAGGACCGACTGACTCTTCCCAGTCTACCAGTAGGGTTGTTCTTACTAGTTATGTAAGTTTCCCAGAGGCACTTTCCATTTTTCAATCAAGACTTTATCTGTACCATTTTGCTGTATTCAATGTCACCTATAACCTTCTCATTATCAAATCTAATATTCAATTATTCATCTTCTCAGCATCATTTGAATAAATAAATCATAATCACTGCCTCCTGTTGGAAATATTTCCTTCACTTGACTTCCAAGATTTTTAACTTTACTGCTTTTCTTACTTTTATAGTGCTCCTTTTTTTGAACCTTTTCCTTTCTACAACTACTGTCATTTGCTAGGTGAGTTAGTTCATCTCACAGCTTTAAATACTAGCTAATGATAAGGATAATGAATTTCAGATCTCTATCTTCAAGAGACCACTATTTTAAATTCCAGACTTACATACCTGACAGTCTATAGGACAACTCAACTGGGATGTCGAGTAGACATCACACTTGTGACATGCAAAAACAAAATACTGTCCCTCAGAAAGCTGTTCCTAATTGTGTATTTCTAATTGTAGTAAATAATCCCAATTTGAACATTAATTACTGAAGCAGGCAACTTGGAATCATCATTAACTCTTCTTTCTCTTTCATACTCCCATCCAATCCATTGCAGAGTCCTGTTATATCTATCCAAATTTGATTACTCAAAGTTGACAATTTCAAACAATTCTGCTACCACTATTTCACTTTATCAATAGATGTAAATAACACAAATATCAAAATATGTTAAGAGGCAGATGACATTCAAAAATGTAAGATGAATACAACAAAGATTAGCACAATAAAAAAGAATATGAAAATTAGAAATGAGTATTCTTCAAGAGGATCATTAGAAAAAAAAATGAAAAATAGTTTTTTTCATTACCAATATTTAACTCTGTGGTCAAAGTTTTGTTTGATCACTGTAATTTTTGAACTTTAAAATAAATTTCGTAGTAATATGTGCAAATGAATTTTGTTTAAAATTCTGCATTCAGGTTTTTAATTATCCAATTGATTAACTAGTTAGATTGAATGACCAAATCGTGGGTTACTTATCTATTTTCCATGCAGGGACACATTTACTTGTCTCAATTTTTTCTACCCTGGGACAAAGACTGTTAGAAGTTATCTGATTTTACTCATTATCTTGGCTATACGTGCAAGAATTTCTCTCCCATAAATAACCAGAATTTCTGTGTCATAGAGTAGATAAGCTTCAATTTAAATAGATGTGATCCAATTAATTTCTAAACTTCTTGTGCCAGCTGATTCTTACTCTAGCACTACTTTTGAGCTCCTGTTCCTACTTGCATGCTAACACTAGATATTATCAGCCTCACGAATCTCACCCAGGAGCCTGGGTGGCTCAGTTGGTTAAGCCTTTGCCTTCAGCTCTGGTCATGATCTCATGGTCCTGGGATCAAGCCCCACATCCAGCTCTCTGCTTGGCAGGGAGCTTACTTCTCCCTCTCTGCCTTCTTGTGATCTCTCTTGCTCTATCAAATAAATAAATAAAATCTTTGCAAAAGCAAAAAAAGAATTTCTGCAAATCTAATGAGATAAGTAGTGTCTCACTACCTCGATATGTATCTCATTGTTTGTTAGGAAGATTGAATAGCTCATCAATTTTTGTTTTTCTTTCATTCCTCCTATTGTATATTTATATTTTTAAAGAAATTATTCTCTAACTCCAATATAATAAGCATATTTTCAAAGGATCATAAAGATATGTTCCTGTATTTTTGCTTGTGTTTTAATATTCCATCACTTTAAAACTGGCATGACCTTGGAAAAAATCACTTTTTCTAAGTCTCTGTGGTCTCATCTGTAAAATGGGAATAATAAGGGTTGTTGTGAGGATTAGTGCACCTTGCCTTTTTTTAATTCCCTTGATGATTCTACAATTTACTCCTATTCATTCATGTGGTCCTAGCATGCTAATTCTTAACTGCTGAAAAGCATTTCATTATAGAATGGTATTTTGGGGGCACCTGGGTGGGTCATTGGGTTAAACCTCTGCCTTTGGCTCAGGTCATGATCTCAGGGTTCTGGGATCGAGCCCCACATTGGGCTCTTTGTTCCTCCGGGAGCCTGCTTTCCCTCCACCCCCGTACCCTCTGCCTGCCTCTCTGCCTACTTGTGATCTCTGTCTAATAAATAAAAAAAATCTTTTAAAAAATGGTATTTTTAATTTTTTTTTAATTTTTATTTATTTCCTTCTGCTCTTAAGGAGAAAAAATAAGAGGACTCTTATAACTATAAGGTCAAAAAATAAATTTGACCTGAACTTTGAAAAATAGATAGACTTTTGTCACAGAGACACTAGACAAAAAATAACTGCTCTTGAAAGGGGTTTTCTTGGGGTGGTTCAGTGGGTTAAGCCTCTGCCTTTAGCTCAGGTCATGATCTCAGGGTCCTAGAATGGAGCCCCCATCGGGCTCTCTCCGATGGTGGTTCAGTGGGTTAAGCCTCTGCCTTTAGCTCAGGTCATCATCTCAGGGTCCTAGAATGGAGCCCCCATCGGGCTCTCTCCTCAGCAGGGAGACTACTTCCCCCTCTCTCTCTGCCTACCTGCCTGCCTATTTGTGATCTCTGTCTGTCAAATAAATACATAAAATCTTAAAAAAAAAAAAAGAAAGAAAGAAAGAAAGAAAGAAAGAAAGAAAGAAAGAAAGAAAGAAAGAAAGAAAGAGAAATGGGTTTTCTTTCATCTAGGGAACTTCAATCTCAATAATTTTTACTCTTAACAAAAATAATTTATTTTTTAATCATTTTGACTAAAAACATTAAGGCTATATTCAAAATCCTGGTCCATTCAATGTTAAAAATGGTTAGAACCATTATAGTGGCCCTATTTCTTTCCAGATACACCCTTAATTGAACTTAAAAAATAAAGCCTCTGCATTTTAATCGCTTTGCTTTGTGGAAAATGAATTTTAATGAAGTAGTCAAGTGAGGCTCCAGTGATTAAGACTTCTGTCAGTTTTAGTTTGGTTTAAAGCAGTTTTAGGTAGGTTGTTAAAGAAACTCCTCTTTGGAATAATAGAGCATTCTTAAAAAAAAAAGTTTCTTTTTGTTTTCCTTGGGAAAAAAAATAGAGTGCTATTTCAAAAATACATTCTCATCCTCTGTTCCTGCAAACATTATTTTACTAGTGGCCTTTTTGGACTGATACTTTAAAATCATGTTTTCTATACCCAAAATATATCCCCTTAAAATACAACAGGTTTTCATTTATCCGACTATATTTAAAGCCAAATAAATATGATAATGTTAGAAATCTTGTAAAATCAACCATAACCATTTGTAAAGTAACTAATTTCCAAGTATAATAAAACGTGTTATTAAAGATCTTGCTATTAAATTATTAACGTGTATCATCTTCATTCTAAAGACCGAAAAGATAATGAGGTTTAGCTCATGTTCAAATGCTCTTATATAAAATGAATTATTTCCTTATATTGTTTTGAATTCTACTCCTTCTTTTCCTGAAAATATGTCCTTGTATAAACATATGTATGCCTATTGAAAGAATTCTTAGAACATTAACAACTCTTCCAAAGAAACCGATGAGAAATATAAAAAGCCTATAGCATTTTTAGTTGAAAGCTCTTGAATTAAACACTTAATTTTTTGTTTCTTTTCTTTTCTTTTTTTCCAAATGAGCCATACGAAATGAATCTGGGTTTGGAAGATAATGTTTCATGAGATTATACTGAATACATCAATATTCTTACTTAGGATATTCTCTATTTGGTAAGAAAAATACAAATACTTTCTGCTTTGCTCTTAGTCTCTTAGATTTAACTTAACTAATGAGGAAACCAAGAAGTGATGGAGTCAAAGTCATATTTGAAGTTATCTATGACACTGGGCAGAAATTATTTGCATCTCTACTGGACTAAAATCTACATGTTAACAAGTAATTCCACTACATATTGGATTTATGATCAATAATAAGGAAGAAATTAACTTAGTACTTTCTCCAGGCTATCCCTGTATAGCTTTTGCCCACATATGATATTAAAGGTAAACTGCCCACCTTGTTGTGTCTTATTTCCAAATTGTGAATAATTTCTTTTTATACTCATAAGTCTTCTGGTACCTGAAACAGTTGCAAAACTTAGTTTTGTTGACAAATTGTTAGTGTTTTCATTCTATTTCTCTCCCATACTGTTAGTATGACTCTCTCATTTTCTCAAAGAACAGGGATTGCTCCAAACAATGAACAAAGTACAACTGTCATTTTTTCTTTTATTTTTTCTGTATTTCAAAACTTTGAACATTTTTCTCTTAGGGAACTCTAATACTTTATTTTACTTTCTCAATCTAAAATTTTTTGTAGTTAATTCATAGTAGCAAGAGTTATCTTATGAATCACAAGTCATCAAGAGTTTTATGTTTGTTTGCGTTGGTTTGCCTTGCTTTTTATTTTTTTTAAGATTTTATTTATTTATTTGACAGATCACAAGTAGGCAGAGAGGCAGGCAGAGAGGCAGGCAGAGAGAGAAGAGGGAGCAGGCTCCCCGCTGAGCAGAGAGTCCGATGCAGGGCTCAATCCCAGGACACTGAGATCATGACCTGAGCTGAAGGCAGAGGCTTAACCCACTGAGCCACCCAGGAGCCCCTTGCTTTGCTTTTTAAACAGCTAAAATTAGAAACTATATTTTATTCCTTTTCTCTGAAGTTGAACTTCCAACAGAATTCTTACAGAATATTTTACTTAGGTTGAGCCCAATGAAATTACATTTGCAGTCATTAGTAAAGGACCATCAGGTGAAACCTCTAGACATTGGAGGCTGGGCTTCTAAAATAAGAAAATAACCCATTCTTCTTTTCTAATTTTTTTGTTTCTGTTTTAAATTGATAGCAATTTCTGCATTATATCCTACCTAAATACATTCTCATGTCTGTCCATTTAGAAGATATTACAAAATTCTCTTCATTTCATAAAAAAGAGAGATTCATGGTAAGATGATTACTTAATTAAAAATAATTTAATGTGCTAGATTAATGGGATGTTGAAAGGAGACTGGAAGAGTTACCTGGCAATTGATCAAAGTGCTTTATCTTTTAAGACAATACTCATATAAAAATATCTCATAAATCTGAAAGGCCAATTACTCCAGCAGTAGTGGGAACATTTTTACAAAAGAAAATTGAATTAATGAAAAAGAGATTTTTAATGATATGAAATGTGGTTTTCCTGAGCTTTTTCCTCTTAAGTATCATTATGTGGGTCATATGCGTATTTTGTTGAATGTATTTAAAAAGAGCAAGAGAAACTCTCCTCAGGTAGTCTCCATAGTATTTTAAAACTGAAGAAGTTCAGTAGAGAGACAAGCAATAAATACCAGAATGGCTGTACACATTTTGTGATGTCATGCCTTTAATATAAATAACACTGTTGTGTGTTGACTTTTATTTATTGTATAAATATAAATTGAGTTTTTTATAGCCATTACAAATGATTTCACTCTAAGAATCTTTGTTAGTCTTTGGTGGACATATTTAATAATGAAAATTATGCTATTATCCTATAATAAATGAACTGGCTTAATCTAAAAGCATACATACAATATTTATCCAAAATTTGACATATTGTAGTTTGACAGCATGATCATGTAACTCTGGTATATACTGCACTCCTTGAGAGATAGAGATATACTTTTTCTTTAAACTAAAACTTTCAAAATTTTATACAACAAGAAATATTTTGTATGGGGATAGATAAAACCATCTTTGTGATATCAGGTGCTCAGAATCAACAACTTTAAAAGAATATTTTAAGGGCTCATCAGTGCTTTTGATCAATGCAATTAGGTTTTTTGTGACATGGCTGATTAGTAAGAAATAAGAGTTATGTAATGATGTACATAAATACGTGTTCTCTGACAAATACAGTTAACAGAATTGATGCTATGAAATTATTTATAAATTTATGATATAGAAAGGAAAGGATAAATGGGTTTATAGATCAATCCCAAAATTCAACAACCCAGAAACGTCTCTTTATGATAATGTAAGAAAGTGAGATTTAAGACCTTTACCAATTGTGTTAGAAGAGAAACGTCATATGATTATATATTTTAATAAAATAACTTCCTAAAATATTTAATAAAATTAGTACTATGGATAGACTATTAATCCAAAACAAAATATTTATAAATACAAAACAAAATCCTTCATTGAAGTTGAAAAAGTAAGCTGGTATAGAAATGTCTTTAAGACATTGTTTTCTGTTACTATTTCCATCCTTAGAGTAGGTTAGGCATTCAAGTATGAAGCTTGCCACAACAAAGATAAACCAATATCCACTTTAAAGGAAATATTCACAATAATCCAGAGTTCCTATAGCCATTGTACAATGAATTCTACAATTCTACAATATAGCCATCCTATAGCAATTCTACAAAACTGGCTTAGGTTGCTCCTTAAAAATTTATTCTTCTTCAATCTCCTTCTCTATAAAATGACTGAAATTAGTCACTCCTCTTCATGTTGAAATGGTCCAAGGGCAAATCATTGAGAAAAATACATATTTATCAATATAACAAAAGGGTTAAGTGTATGTATCTTTTGGATTGCATAGTTTGCATTCTGTTGTGTCTCCCCTATACTATACTGATTTTCATTTTTACTCTTAATTTATTCTTCACAGCCAATCTATTTAATTACAGTCTGCAAGATGCTTCCTTTTAATGATTTTCTTTGCATATTTCACCTCTTTCAATTACAGTTACCTAAGGAATTATTCTGGAATGTAGGAGATTATAGCCCTAAGTTGAGATCATGTCTAATTTTAACAGTGGCAGAAATATGAAGAGAGTTCTTTTCTTGTTTTTAAGCTGATAGTGTTTTGAGAGCAAAAGAAATATTAGCCAAGACAGGCAATGAAAATTTTATATGATTTAAAAGCACAACGCCTTCTCTACAGAATTACTATGGTTTGCAGCAAATTCCACATCAACTATGAAATATAAAAGCAGAGAGGTCTATTATTATTTACTGTTATACTCACATTGTTTCGAAATAGAATATATATTAATTCAGACATCTGACATTGCTTGACATCAACACAGCATGACCTAGCTTCTGGGTTCTCTGCCTCGATTTCTTTTAACTAAAATAGAAATGCATTTTAGAAATACAGAAATGCATCTGTATTTCCTCAGATGTTAAGAACAAGGAATTTGAGAGGAAAAGATGAAACCACTTCCAAGTAGTTAATTAGCTTATCCAAGAAATGAATGATGGACCCATGTACTATTTTGTAACACTCTAGTCACAATGTTTATCATATAGTCAGTGTTGTTGCTATTTTTACCAACAAGGTTTCTATATAATCAAGGAGTGTATTTTTAGATTTTAAACAATTTAACAAAATACATAAGAAGTTTGTGTTTGATATAAAGATCAGCATCTTTCAAAGTTGCTCTTTGATTTGTTTTATCCAGAAATTCACTCAATGCAGGTAAAAATATCTATTCATGCCTATGTAAATTTTAAGTGTCCCAAATTAAATATTTGAATATGTCTTCCATAAATGTTTGAAAAAAATACACATATATATCTTATTGCATCTAGTAAGATGGGTGATTTTTAATAAAACTGAGCCCAAAATCGATGTAAGTATTGAAAAGAGTTGTCATTAATACACAAAACCTTACTTCTTGTCATAGTATCCTTATGGACAAAGCATAAACTAAGCTGAAAGTTACCTACTTCTATTTCCAAGGTCAGAGAACAAACCATATTTTAAAGGAAAGGAACCTTGGTACATAATCTCCATTTTTTTCCAAAAGATAATATGGCCACATGTGGCAACATTCAATAGAAGCATGAGAACTGAAAAGCAAACTCTAAGCACTGTTTTCATTAAAATGTGGATATGCAAATCATCATCCCAAATAGGTCATCTTATGCAATTTTTTTTTTTTTTTCAGAAACTTCATGTCACTTGGATTTTTAGCAGAAGTGACGTGCTTTGCTCCAAGCTAACCATTCTTTGGACTGAGACAAGCAGATGCTCACTATGATGGGCATTTGCGACTGTAATTTGTTTGGGCCTTTGTTGATACAGACATGAGATCTGGAGAAGGAATTGACATTTGATTAGTGAAGTGGTGACAGGACAAAAATTGTTTTGTGCAGTATAGCTGTGCCATTTGGAATATGCTGAAATAAATCTGTGCCCAAGATTCATAATCATCAGAAAATATGTCTGTGAACTAGTTTTTAAATAGCCATCAGGGCACATTTCTGAAGTGCTCTACTGCAAAGCTTATTTCTGTTCACAAAATCTCTACAAATGCTATCACATGATGTGTCAGCACAGACCTTTTTCATTGTTTTATAATTACTAAAATATTTTATGTTAAAATATTGGACTTCTGTTAAGTAAATAAAGTACTGTGAAAGACAATAAATAAGCACATATTGAAATGATTAAAATACATTCTATCTGTGTGATTTAGTAAGTTGCTTAACTTTAGAGAAAAATGTCAAAGTAACTTTATTATTCTGCCTGGAAGGTATTAGCATAAAGGATATTGAATAGATACAGTCTAAGCAATCACTCCTATTGTCCTACAGCTTAGTTGTGTTTTGAATGTGGGAAAGAAGGCAATAACCAAAATAAGAACCACAGTATCAATGGGTTCCATGGCAAGGAGAGAGGTTATCTGAATGTCAACAGATCAATAAAAGTCCTCTTTGACTTAATTGACTATAATGTTTTAAATGACCATCCTGATTAAAGATTTCATGACTGCTGAAAAGCTAATGTCATTTGTTCCATCTAGAAACAGTATGGCACAGGCAAAAGTCACTTGGTTAGTTAATAGGTCAAGAATCCTGTTTTTCAGGGCACCTGGGTGGCTCAGTGGGTTAAGCGTCTGCCTTCAGGTCAGGTCATGATCTCAGGGTCCTGGGATTGAGGCCCACATCGGGCTCTCTGCTCAGTGGGGAGCCTGATTCCCCCTCTTTCTCTGCCTCTTGGCCTACCTGTGACCTCTCTCTCTCTCTCTCTCAAATAAATAAATAAAATCTTAAAAAAAATAAATTTAAAAAAAAAAAAAAAGAATCCTGTCTTTCAGTATCACTCCAGCCACCCAATGAATGATCTTCCTTAAATTCTCAAACACTCAGTTCAACTGTATGATGTTTCCTCTGGCTAGAGGATATGATAGTCATTTCTCACTGACTGCAGATATAAGAAAGGCTCTTCATTGTACCTTTGGGTTATCATAAATTTGGGCCAAATTTCTTTAATTAAATAGGGCCACCCTGGGACCTTGGGTAGCTCAGTTGGTTAAGACTCACCCTTTGGCTCAGATCATGATCCAAGAGTCCTGGGATTTAGCCCGCACTGGGCTCCTTGCTTCTCCCTCTGTCTGCCACTCCCCTTGCTTGTGCTCTCTCTCTCTTTATGACAAATAAATAAAATCTTAAAAGAACAAAAATGTTCACCTGTGTGTGTGTGTGTGTGTGTGTGTGCGTGTGTGTGTGTGTGTATTACATTTTTGTTCATTTATCAGCCAACAAATACTGGGGCTCTTTCTATAATTTGGTTATTGCTAATAATACAGCTATAAACATCGGGGTGCATGTTTCCCTTCAAATCCTTTGGGTAAATACCTAGTAGTGCAATTGCTGGCCCATAGGGCAGTTCTATTTTTAACTTTTTGAGGAGATTCCTTACTGTTTTCCAGAGTGACTATAACAATTTGCATTCCTACCAACATGTAAGAGGGTTTCCCTTTCTGTAATTTAAGAAATAAAAGAGAAGAACATAGGTGATGGAAAAAATCCTCCTGAAGTAGGAATATAAAAGGTAAAATTGTTATGTTTAATAAGTTACATGACTTAAATAGATCATTCATACTTATAAAAAATCCTATAAAAACCAAAAGGGTTTTGATCATAAAAATGTTTAAGTTAAAGGTGGCCATGTGAGTTCTACTCCTAGTATAGCTGATTAACTCCTAAAAAAACCCATGAAACAAATAATAACTATAAAGTCTGGGCAGAATATTTATAAAACAAAACAAAACAAATAACATAACAGCTACCTGAATGCACTAGAGGGTGAATAAACAAAAGCAGACTGGAGAGAATTTGAGACTTGGATGAAGAGAACAGAGCTTGAGAACTTCTATTTTTATCACATTTGGCCAAATATGGTAGGCTCTCCAGACTATACCATGTGAGTTAGCTAAAACTCTGATGGAAAACACAAGGTCATACTCGCTAGCAGAATTAGAGGACAGTGTTCAAAGCAACACAGCCACTAAAAAGTGAAGATGCAATTCTTGAAAAAAGGATGCCAGAAAACAGAAGCTCAAATTAGGCTAATGGCCAAATACCTGATTGACGTTTGAACTGCACATGCACAGAGCAGACTCAAATCAGATGATTAAATCGGAGACTGTGGTTTGGTTCACCAGAGTTAAATGCTGCTTAGAAAATTACTCGTTGACAGAACTTAACAATCGAAATTTTTCTACAACATAGAATTTACAATGTCCAAGACAAAATCCAGAATTACGTATCACAGAAACTGTAAGGTTTTACAGGCTACAGGCGAGGTAAACACAACACCAGGGGAGATAGACGCAAGGCAAGATTTATTAAAGGCACTCTCAAGCGAAGTTTCGGGGCTCAGGATAAGGGGAGCCAGGAAAGTTGCACCAAGAGGAGGTTGGCACTCTTGGGCAAGGTTCCGCGACTCTGGAGGGGGGGGGGGCTAAGAAGTTCGAGCTGGGAGGGAGTCGGTGGGGTCTTTAATCGGGCCAAAGCAGGGCACGGGTTCACATCCATATATGGTAAGGTATTTGGTGATCAGAGGGTCCGGGGGGAGCCCTTGAAGTTCCTGTTTTCTGCATAGGTATCAGGTTACTTGTGGAGATGTGATCTGGGAGGGTATCCTTATGGCGGGAGAGTTAAGGGTTAAGAAAAAAGAGAAGGGGGGCAGGTTGGAAGATGGTGGCCCAGAGGCCAACATTTCTACTGTTCCTCCTGCATTCCTGGAGCCAAGGACCCAACAGAAACAAGAAAATATGACCCATTCTTTATTTTTTTTTAAAGATTTTATTTATTTATTTATTTGACAGAGAGAGTGAGAGCAGGAACACAAGTGGGGGGAGTGGGAGACGGAGAAGCAGCCTTCCTGCCAAGAAGGAAGCCCGATGTGGGGCTCAATCCCAGGATCCTGGGATCATGACCTGAGTCGAAGGAAGACACGTAATGACTGAGCCACCTAGGCACCCCAATATGACCCATTCTTAAGAGAAAAAATTAATAATGCAAAAGAGACCAATACCAGATGAAACAAATATTAGAATTACAGAGAAAAACTTTTAAGACACAATTATAACTGCTCGAGGAACATGGAGTAATAGAAGAATGGAGAGAGGGATAGATATGCAATAAACAAGTGCGGTAAAATGTTAACTGTAGAATGAAGATTATGTTCACTTTAAATTCTTTCAACTTTTATGCGCATTTGAATTTTTTTTATAATAAAAATATGAGAAATAAATGCTTTAAAGGAATGAAAAGTGTGATAACCCTGAAGAAAAGCATTTGTCTAGGTTACTGAAATAAAGTTTAATTTATTAAATTTTCCATATGCATATAAATGTCTCTGCTTAATTGGTCTAATCAATTCTATCTACCAGATAATGTTGAGAAGGATATATAAATATAACCAAATGTATATTTATATGTAAATGACTGACTATTATCAGGAAAAAGAAGAGCTGGGTCGTAGAGTGAATATGTTCAAGCTTTGAAAGTTAAAAAAAAAACTGTTTTACACAACTGTTATCCCCTTCCCAACTGACATTGTTCAAGTCAATTTTCCATGAGTTTATAGTTCTTAAATTTATAAAATGTGGTTCATTTTATATATCCTCTAGGACTACTGCAAAACCAAATGAGAGAATGTATTTTGAAAACATTATGTCAACTTAGAAACCTGTTTGAAAAATGATCATGGTATAAGAAGTAAAAACTGTCCATCTGGCCTATTATCAAGGGGTCTCTAAGTTAGTAATCTATTGTGTATTGTGATGACAGTAAAGGGCAGGAAGCTAAAAATAATATACAGAAAAGGACTGATATGAGATACTCTCAGAACACATGCAGAAATGATTCACAACACCCATAACTGGAGTAAGGAACAAATGAAGACAACCAAATATGAAGTTGTGCACAAGAGGTATCTGGTACAAGTCACCCCTTGCACCATACTTTTCCACTTGTTCCTCCCTTCAATCCAATCCAATACAGAGTTACTATCAAGAGGACGGTCCATTGAAATCTCTGCAAAGTACTGAGGAAGGAAGGTTATTAAAATGAGCCACAATCAACAATCTAGCCACTAATTCTTACATTGTATTTAATACTTATTAGATATATCTTCAACATCTTTTTAGATTTTTCTCACCCTCAGCCATCAGCTTGGCTACTCCAAGTTGTGAGACCCAAATTCCCAAAAGATATGAGCTCTTCATTACTTTGCCCCTGTCAGACTGTGGTTGCTGTAATGTATATATCCAAACCTATCACTAGTCTCAAAATCCTCCAGAAACTTAAAGAGAATATGTTGCCTTTCTGCTTATTCCTCTTGCATTGTTTAACAGCAATCTTGGTTCCTTATTTTATATTTTTTAAGATTTTTATTTATTTATTTATTTGATCTTTTTTTTTTTTTTTAAGATTTTTATTTATTTATTTGATAGAGATCACAAGTAGGCAGAAGGCAGGCAGAGAGAGAGACTGGAGGAAGCAGAATCCCCGCTAAGCATAGAGCCCGATTCGGGGCTCAATCCCAGGACTCTGGGGATCATGATCTGAGCCGAAGGCAGAAGCTTTAAACCACTGAGCCACACAGGTGACCTTTTATTTTATTTTTTAAGATTTTATTTATTTATTTGACAGACAGAAATCACAAGTAGGCAGAGGGGCAGGCAGAGAGAGGTGGGGAGGCAGGCTCCCTGCTGAGCAAAGAGCCCAATGCAGGCCTCGATCCCAGGACCTGGAGACCATGACCTGAGCTGAAGGCAGATGCTTCAACCCACTGATCCACCCAGGTGCCCCTTGGTTCCTCATTTTAATCGAAGTCAATTACTCCTGACAGTACAGTTATTCCTTCCATTGTTTGGTGTTCTGCTGGAATGAAAAGGCCAACATGAACAAGTAATATTATCAATGTTCTGTGGAACAAACAGTGTCCCCCTAGATACAAGCATCTTCTCCATCAAAAAGAATCAGGAGTTCGACTACTGGAACCTAACGTGGTGGAGTACTTCCATCTTTTGGTTCCTTGACCCACATATTCTAGCATTTGGAAATGGAATACCACGTATCAGTGGTTGTTTCAGCATATATACCACATTCTGAGTATCATCCCTCAACTTCACAGGATTGAATCACTTCCAGTATTTAGCAGGATGTTCCATGTTATATTAAACCAGCTACTTGCAACTGATGAAATCCCTGCTCACATCTGCAAATCCCATAGCCATAAATCTACTCTTAGACATCCTTTGCTGTAAAGTAGGGATCTTATTGCAGGGAAATGTTGTATGGGATACCTTAGTAAGACTTTAGGCCTTCTATAATCCCTCAGTTGGTCACAGTGGACGAGGCATTGTGGGTATACCTACTCCAAATACTTGTACTTAAATTGTGCTCAAAATTTAGACTCCTATTTGTAACTGTTGTTCCTCCTAGGCTAAATAAAAGGTATCTGATGCAACAAACTGCCATTGAATGGCAGGCTGGTCTTCTCGAAGACTGATGCCCCAAGCCTCAAAATTAAACTCTTAAAATCAAGTGTGGGCATTTATCATGACAGTTACTAGCTTAGCTTTGGAGAGAGGGTGGCATAACCTTATGAGTATGGCCCTTTATACCAACACTGTCGTAACTGAGGAGACAGGCTGAATGCCATCCTTAGGATAATTCTTTCTCTCCATCCAGTCATTAAGAGGCTTCACAGTAGTTGATGATTGTCATTTGTGGTTACTAACTTGAGACACAAAGATATGAGCATTTTGTGCCAAGCCCCACAGGTCTGCCCATGTATTTCTTCCCAGAATTTTTCTCCCTGATCTTCTAATTCTTTCCAGACCTCTGACTAATCTGCTAAGCCATTCACTTCTGTCTAGAAGTCTGGGCATATCCATGCATAATTTAGAACATTTTTCCACCTAGAGCTCTACCCTCTAGGCCACCCAAGAGAGGGGCTGTGATGTAGCTCTATATATCATGCTTTCTCATCTAGAAACTAGACTGAGCTCTCCATCAGCTGGTTACAGAAAATATCTCATGAGGCTTTAAATATAATCTGGAAATGGTATTTGGCCAGGAATCTAGCCTACCTGCACCTCATATACTGATTGCTTCTGGACCTTTTGGGACTCAATCTCGAATGCATCATTTCTATTGCAAAATGGATTATTGTTAAACTTGCCTGATCTTATGAAATAGTGGGCCTAAAAATATCAACTCTATTCAAACAGTGATTTTGCATCCCATGGTTTGGTACTTAGTCTTCACAGTACCCAAAACATGACAGGAGATAATTTTTCACATGATACTGGTACAGAAGTTAAAACTTTCCTGTAGAACCAATCCACAATGTCTGTTGGTCTGTCCTATTTTTTATGCACTAAGAATTTTATTCACTAAGAATATTTCTAGCAATTCCAGATTACCTACGACTACAATTCAGATCTCCTACAGTGCTCTCTATTTCTCTTGGCCCCACTTAAAACCGGGAGTCTTCAGAGTCACCAATAACAGGTTGAACAGTAATAATATATATTACCCCCCAAATCCCAAGAAACACACCAAGTACTATAACTTTTTTATAGGTGCCACAATTTTCAATTTATTCTAGAGGAGATGTTCCATGTCATGGGATTTGAACAAATATAATGACCAAATATAATGAAAAAGAGAGTCCATGCTGTTGTACACACTCCTTCCTAAGGTTTCTAGACTACTTGTCTTTTTTTTTTTTTTTTTAAATAGGTCCAGTTAACATGATGTTGAACCAGCATTAAGATCTCTGAACTATCAGGGTGATCAAGGTCTCTATAGACACTATTGTGTAGAAACTCCTCATCAAGAGAATGAATGGGTGCTACTATTCTTTTCCATGTAAATGCAAACAGTTTTAACTTCTCTTTCATAATAGAAATTAGTAAAAATACACTGATAAAATAATACCGGCAAAACAAGTGCCAGAAACTGTGTTAGTCTAATACAGTGTAAGTACTAATATGAACATAGGAGCTACGATCTAATTAAATTTCCAGTAGTTCAACACAATCCAACCATTTTTACAGGGACCAAACAAGTAGGAATGGAAATATGATGGCCATCTTCCACAATTACTTTAAGTCCCTGATAGTGTGAAGATGTAGTACGGCTTCTGATTTATAATCCTGGCTGACTGAGAAGCAATGACTTCTATGATCTTTCCTACTTAGTTGCTCTTATTAGAGAAAGTCAAGACTTATGTGAGAATTCTGCCAACTGCTAAGTGTACTTATCCCAATCATATATTTGGAAACTATGGAAGTCACCACACAGTTTTCCACTTTCATAGTATATGCTGTGAAATGGATTTAGGCCAGAAATACATGTATCACCTGCCTTCCATTAACCCCCCTCCTGCTAGCAGACCTTGATTACATCTTTGTGTTCCCTGGTATTGGCCTGAATTAAGATCCATACTCAACAGTTCTCATTAAGTTTCAGAATTTCCTTTTGCCCAGTGTGCAAGGTTAGGATTGAGGAAACGCTTACCACAAATGCTTACAATGTTATTACTGAGTCTTCCTTCTCTTTCAATCATTAAGTTCTAAGCTTCGAAATTAATCATGTCTCAAAAACAGGAAAACAACTTTGATTTCCCATCTCAATGGCAGATATCATACCTCTGCTAACCAGCTCTTAGTGTTTCTCGTAATATAAATTGAGCATATCCTATCTTGCCACTAAGAATACTACGATTTTTCTATCTCTTCAGATTTTTGTGGGACAAATTAGCCTGATTGTCAAATCTACATTGCTACTTATTACAGTAATCAGATCATATTACCTCTGAAATTAAATGCTGCCATTTAGTCTCTGCTTTTCAAAAATTGCATCATTCGCATTTATATTAGAAAGCTCAGTAGCGGGGCGCCTGGGTGGCTCAGTCATTAAGCATCTGCCTTCGGCTCAGGTCATGACCCCAGGGTCCTCAAACTGAGGACCCCGCATCAGGCTCCCCATTCAGGAGGAAGGCTGCTTCTCCCACTCCCCTTGCTTGTGTTCTCTCTCTCGCTCTGTCTCTCTCTCTCTCTGTCAAATAAATAAACAAATCTTAAAAAATAAAAGATACCTATGTATTAAAAAAAAAAGAAAGAAAGAAAGAAAAGAAAGCTTAGTAGCTTGATAGCATCTCCCATAATCAATCCCAGCTTACAGATGACAGCCACTACTGAGCTAAATATGTTATGACATTTCTCATCAATTCATTACATTCTGTCATAGAGATAGTGTTATCAGTGCCCTCCAAAAGAATATGGTCTGGTGATGGTTCTCTAGTCCTCTATAATTAATCTAATCTAAATGTTTGACTTTTTAAGTTTTCTACTCCTACTTAATGACACAGAATCCTAGCATCATTACTTTGTTGGCTCAAAGCCATACTCAAGCTTGAAAGAGACATCCTACTGCTGTGAAGACCTGGTCTAGATATCATCACCAGCTGAGACATGGGTGATTGCCACCAGCTCAAAATTATCATGAAAAGAGGCTGATATTCTGCCCTACTTTGTTGGTCTAACTGCTTAAGAATCACTTCCATACATTTCACCCTCTCCTGCTGAAACATAAATCGCCAGATCTTATAATTCATTTGTTTGTAATCCTGGAATAAAACTGCATTTCCTATCACTGTGCTAAAATATAATTTGGGTAACTGGCTTAGACCAATGAGGGATGGTAGGGGTGAAGGTTGAGCAGTTCGAGTATTTCCTTTGTAAGGCACAACTTCAGTTGAGATATTTAAGAGGTGTCCAGGAAAGGGAATATTTCTCTCTTCTGTGAGGGAATGGGGGACTTTTTTCAACACATATAAAGTTGAGGAAAATTTAATGGTTTAAGTTCCATAGAATTATCCACCAAAATGTCCCCATCCTTGTTCTCAGAATCTTAGTCTTCCTATCAAGGTCTTTTTTGTTTTTTTAAATTTTTTTTAAATTTTATTTTTTTAAAGATTTTATTTATTTATTTAACACAGGGAGGAAGAGAATGGGAGAGACAGGGAGAGAGGGAACACAAGCAGAGTGAGTGTGAGAGGGAGAAGCAAGCTTCCTGCTGAGCAGGGAGCCCGAAGCAGGGCTGGATCTCAGGACCTGACCTGAGCCGAAGGCAGATGCTTAACCACTGAGCCACCCAGGCGCCCCCATCAAGGTCTTAAACAAGAAGCAGCAGCAGGAGTAAAAAATACACTTGTCGAAGTCTTCTGCCCATTTTTGACATGATTATCTGTTTTGTGTGTGTTGAGTTTGAGAAGATCTTTATAGATCTTGGATTTCAGCCTTTTGTCTGTAGTGTCATTTGCGAATATCTTCTCACATTCAATGGACGAATGGATAAAGAAGATATAGTCCATATATACAGGGGAGTATTATGCCTCCATCAGAAAGGATGACTACTCAACTTTTGTATCAACATGGACAGGACTGAAGGAGATTATGCTGAGTGAAATAAGTCAAGCAGAGAGAGTCAATTATCATATGGTTTCACTTACTTGTGGAGCATAAGGAATAACATGGAGGACATTGGGAGATGGAGAAGAGAAGTGAGTTGGGGGAAATCAGAGGGGGAGACGAACCATGAGAGACTGTGGACTCTGAGAAACAAACTCAGGGTTTTGGAGGGGAGAGGATTGGGTGATTGGGTGAGCCTGGTGGTGGGTATTAAGGAGGGCACGTATTGCATGGAGCACTGGGTGAAGTGCATGCATAAACAATGAATTTTGGAACACAAAAAAAATAATTAAATTAAACTTTTTATTTTTTTTTAAAGATTTTATTTATTTATTTGAGAGAGAGACAGTGAGAGAGAGCATGAGCAAGGAGAAGGTCAGAGAGCAAAGCAGACTCCCCATGGAGCTGGGAGCCCGATGCGGGACTCCATCTCGGAACTCCGGGATCATGACCTGAGCCGAAGGCAGTCGTCCAACCAACTGAGCCACCCAGGCGTCCCTAAATTAAACTTCTTTTAAAAAGTACACTTGTCAAGAATATGGATTCATTTTCTCTGCAATTCTGCCCCCCTTATACATAGATGCTGGCCTGATTTTCAGCACTGTCTTGAAAACTATAAGATAAAAAGCTCTCCTTAAACTGCCATAGAGACAGGCTAGTCTTTGGTTGGTGGTTACCTGAATCTATGATCTTTTTTTTCAAAGATCCCAATGTACCTCTCCAATATCTTTATAGAATTTATTATCTCTATATTCCCAAATATCACAGTCACAATGTAATATAATGCCCTACGTTTTCTCTTTCCTTCATCTGAATCCATTAAAGTTAGGAGTTAAAAGAACTGTGAAGCTGGTGTGCATCCCAGGATTTTTCAGCACTCGCTTCACACATGCAAGTTTCTTTCTGCTATATGATAGATTAGGTAGTGATAAACCTTGAAAATTTCAGTTGTCGAGGCAACTCTGGGTATAACTGTTTTAGCCTGGGTTTCCCAACAAAACAAAGCCTAAAATGGAAATTTACATATAAATAATTTAGTGGGAAGTATAATCTAAGCAGCTGAAGTGAGAAGCAGGAGGAAAAAAAAACACATTTGAGCAAATCAGAAGTGGTTCACTACAGTGACTGACACATGGCAAAATACAACAATGAGCAAAATAAAATGTACAGTTTCCTAGATTGTGATAAATGCTACGGAACATAAATAAATAAATAAATAAAGCAAGAAAAGGGAATAAATACATCAATGAAAGGGGACACATTATATCACTGAGTCAATTTTACATAGAATGGTCAGGGAGCGTTAGAGAAGTAAAATGTGGCCAAACGTAGGCCTCCATGGGACATTTAAGGAATTTGGCTCTAAGTAATACAGGAAGCTTCGGGTGATTTTGAGAAGAGAAGTAACATGTCCTGACTTAAGTTTTACAAAATAGCTTTGTCTGCGGTCTGGAGGTCAGACTACATACGGGGAAAGAACTGAAGCAGGAAAATATATTGAGGCTATCACGGTAATCTAGTGAGATAAGATAAAGTTTTGGACCAAGATGTTAGTGATGCAGATAGTAAGGAGTTATTTAATAATGGATGTATTTAGAAGGCAGACCCATCCCAATTTGCTGACAGATTTTATGTGGGGTCTATGATTACAGAATTGAATATTTCAAAGTATTAAGATGAGAAAGAAAGTATTATATTTATTAATTTTTAATTTTCTCACACACAACGTGGTGTTATTACCACAATTTTCTTGATTAGAAAAGGACTGAAGAGAAATTATATGGGATATTTAAGGTTAGTTAATGAGGGGAAGAGCTGGCACTTGAAAAATACATCTATTTGTCTTCAAGTCAGATGTTTTTCCCCTTTACATTTCCTTTAAAAAGGTCATTTCTGGAAATCGGACAGAAGATTATTCTGAGTCTTGTAGCATTGAATTAGAGCCCCGTACATCCCTCTAGCTTAATCACAGAATTTGGGAAGCTATGGTATTACAAAATTAGGATTACGTGACCTCAACCGTGGTGGGAGATAAGAGTCTTTGCAATTATTTTAAAGTTTTAAAAATTGATGGCACCTGAGTTGGCTCAGTCATTAAACATCTGCCTTCGGCTCAGGTCATGATCTCGGGGTTATGGGATTGAATCCCTCATCAGGCTCCTGGCTCAGTGGGAAGCCTGTTTCTCCTTCTCCCACCCCCCTGCTTACGTTCCCTCTCTCACTGTGTCTCTTTCTGTCAAATAAATAAATAAATCTTTAAAAATAAATAAATAAAAGTAAAAAATTGAAGCATGAAATTCTAAGAATCGTGAATTAAATCACCAGCTTCATAATCCAAACTGTCCAAACCAATGAGCAGCTCCATGGCTACTAGTGCTCTGGAGAAGCTCTGTAATTGTTAAGACCTTTAGGCTGGTAATCCTATTGATCCACCAACCGAAGAAGAATGTCTCGTGATTCATATTTTAACGGAAAGCCTGATCCTTTAGTGAAGGATGACACCTTAATGAGCAAGCATCTTGAAGCAAAGGAGAACTGCTCTGGGAGTACCAACACTCAACTTACTGGTTTGGCAGGAAGGTAAGAAAAAAGCAGTCTTGCTGTCTGAAAGATAGATCTCTGAAGGTTGTACAGTCTGCTTTTTCACATGAAACTCATGTAGACCCAGTAGTGCCTCTACCTTCCAAAATAATTCTAACCTTAGATAGACATCCCCAAGGATGAAGAAGTACAGGAAAAACTGTGGCTACACAATAAGGAGAATCTGTACAGATGAAAATGGTAAATGAATTTACTTGGGGTTTGTTATTCTTAGTTATCTTAAGAATCCACAGGTAGAATGGGTAGTAAGATAAGAGTGTAAATATCAAAATGAAATAATGATGGATATTAAATTTGGTGAAATAATCTCACCTTAAATTGAACTCTTTTGGGAGTTGAAAGGGTGCTTTGATTAGGGCATTTTAAATAGAAAATTTGTATCTTAGTCATTAGTGACTGATATGCAGATTTAATTCCACCGAGTCATTAAAACAAGAGAGAATGCCTTAGTCTATTAAAATGAAACCTATGGTGTTAGATATTATTTAAGGTAAAAACTTAATCCTAATCCTTACTTAATTAGGATTAAGTAAAAACTTAATCCGAATGCATATTAAAAGTTACAATCTTTGATAGAATTTTGAGTCTAAATATACAATATCACTTAGCGTCATTTACACTTATAAAAAATTATCAGTTATATTAAAATAGGACTAAATATAAACTATTGTGATTGGGTAGAATTTGAAAATTTTCAAGTCTGAATTTAACACACACTTGTTATAGATGCACATAAACATTTTTATAAGACTCAAAAAAAAGCTATGAAATAATCTACAATAATAATTTAAGAGCTGTATGGTAAAAACTAACATATATTTTTTTCTTTAACGTAATGTACATAATATATTAACCAATATTATTTAAATATACATTTGAAAAACAAAAGGATCTTTTCCTTAAGTATCTGATAGTCTAAAATAAAGACATGTACAAAAATAATTAAAATTCTAGGATTAAGACATGTGCTATTGAAGAGAGGTACATAAAATGCTAAAAGTTTTCAGAGAAGATTCTACCTCCAGCTATAAAAAGGACAGGCACCAATCTAAAGTTAATGACTTGGTATCCGGTGACTAGAAGTGAATTAAGTAATTAAGTACAATATAAAGTAAAATATTGGCAATGCAAAAACCTTCCTTAATGTCTCACTTGAGATGCTGAGGAGAAACCATGGTAAAATCCACTCTATATTTCCTTTCCTTCCTAAAAGGGATCCAAATAACATAATATAGCTTTTACTTCATGATTCAGTGTCTTCATTATAGTTGTTAGTTATTCTTGGGCACTTGAGTGGAACACACTATAATGGTTCAGCTAAAAATGGTATTGTACATGAGGTAAAAAGTACAGCAACTACAATGGAAACTAGAACTTGATTTCTTAAAAGCATATCAACCATTTTCTTAAATGGTGATTTTGGTCTTCAAAGTGTTGATGGAAGGATGTACAGTTTAAGAAATTTCTATGGGTTTTTTTGCATAGGTATGTGTGCAACTCTGTGTGTGTATGCAAGTATGTATTTATAGGTTTAAGTAGAGAATGAAAGGCCAAAGCTGTTATTTTCCAAATGCCTTTCTTCAGCATTCTTTTTTTTTTTTTTCCAGCATTCTTTAGATCTGAATTACCATTCAAAATAGCATCTAATTTACATACCACGAAAACAAGCTCCTCATTGAGAACCATGCTCCTTCATATGAATCTGCACCCATCATTCTAGGTCACTTAAAATGCATCTGATCATGGGTTATAAGTGGTAACTAACCATGTCAAGAATCTGTGGTAAATTTTCTTTTTTTTAAGATTTATTTATTTATTTAAGAGAGAGCTAGACAGACAAAGAGAGAACATGAGAAGTTAGGGAGGGACAGAGGGAGTGGGAGAGGAGCCTGCTGCAGGGCTTAATCCCAGGACCCTGGGATCATGACCTGAGCTGAGGGCAGATGCTTAACCTATTGAGCCACCCAGGTGCCCTTTGTGTTAAATTTTCTTAAAGAAAACATAATCCAATATCTAAATATTTTTTATCATCATAGTAAGATATTTCTGTATACCTGATTCTGGGCAATATATATTCTTTAGCTTTATAGTATATATACTAGTACTACATAATATATAATGTGTGTGTGTGTGTGTGTGTGTGTGTGTGTATAAAATATATAGCAGTACACAAGTTTATATATCCTACATCAGGGGCTCATGAGCTTTTCTTATAAATATTAAGTAATAAAAATTCTAGGCTTTGTGGGTCATATATGGCCTGTCTGAACTATTTATTTATTTATATGTTTTTTTCACTCATTTTTTCATTCATTCATTCAACAACCTTAAACCATTTTTAAGGCCCTATTAAAAAAAATCACAGGCTAGATTTGGTTTGTGGGCTGTAGTCTGCAATCCTATGTTACTTCATTTTGCAAGATAGAAACTTAAAATTAAATGCACTGTCCTCAAATCATCACACATTTTCAATAAATAAATTTACTTCTCTTCATATGTCATTGTGTCAGAAATATATTTCCCCATTTTCTGTGCCTATAAAACTCCTACTCATCCTGTATTAATCAGATAAAATGTCTTTACTCCTAGGAAAACTTTCCTAATTTTCCTAAGCAATGTTACTTTTTTTTTTTCCTCTCTAGTGCTTTGTATGTAACTCTCTGCTAATGCCTTATAATTATTAAATTCCCATTCCTAGCTTCTTAATTGAATCATGAATTCCGAAAAATCAGCAACATTTTTTGTGATCACATTTATACCTACCCTACCTCTTCCCACAAAAAATCCGAGATGGCTTATAGCAAAAGTATAAATAAGGTAATGAAAGAATAAAAATGTAAAAACAGAACCATGGAAAAGGAGGCTATTGCATTACTAAACCAAACAACAACATAGTTAATCAGATGAGTTTCAAAACTGGACGCTGGACCTATGATTTTTAAGGAAGCAATAAGAGAAACACAATTTTGTATATTGTTTTGCTTTTTATAAAACAGAATGAAGCAGCAGACCATTTGCTTGTGAGAAAGACTCAATTTCTCACTACAAAATTCTAAAGGAATCTCAAGAAGAGCTTTCCATAGGAGATTTTAGTTCAATGATACGACAGTGCCCTCCACATTTTTGTAGCAAATACAACAATAAATTATACATAGCTATATTGGAAGTTTAAGGAGAATAACAACCTTCAGATGGAATCAGGTGCCTTGGATAATCTTCCTCTACTGTTTAGGAGTGATTTTCTTACCCAACACAGACCGTGCAAGGCCAACAAGATAACTGTAGACATTTCCTGCAAAAGCAGAGCTTGGCCTACTGAATTTGACAAGCCAGGGAAAGAAAACCTACAGGCTGCTTTGAAGAAGAAAAGAATGGAAGACTACACGAGAGGACTCGTCTCTTACACTACCCAAAAGAAAAATTTGTATCTAAAGATGGCAAAACTTCCTCAACTTCTTAATCTGATAATCACTCCTATACAGAAGAGTGAGTCAGGACAAAAGGTAAAGAAAACGGACTAATATTATTACTTCAATACTGAGTGGTAGTGGACGTTTTCTGGAAGAAATCATGACAGCCAGACATAGCAGCTTACCTAACAGGAAATAAGACCCCAAAACATAAAATTACAGTATAAGTTATAATGAAAGGAATCACACTGGGAGTCAAGTTAACATCATTGCCACATGTAGCCCCCTGGTAGTCCTATTGATGCAAGAATAATTCAGAATATTGAATTCCATGTGCCTAAAGGATCTTGCCTAAATACGACCCTTCTCAGTGGAGTTTGGGTAGAAACAAAGGAAAGGACAATTTTCCAGCATTTTATGAGACCAAAAAGCTGATATTCAATGGCACTTCTGTATTTCTGATTCAGTAGTTTCACGAAGAATTAAAAAGTGGATGAAATAAATGTAGGTCACTCCATATCTACCATGCCTCTTCTATCATCTGTCTCTTTGCAACATTTTCTCTGTTCAGTTGCCAGCACCACCCTTATATGCAGCCTCCATCAGTGTTTAACGAATCCTGATGCTAATGCAGCTTCGACTGATGCCATGATGGTCCCACACCTCTTCAGCTCTTTAACTCTTCCGCCAGTGTCACTTTTCCCATTCTTTCCGGTTTATAGATTAAACAAACAAAAAAAAAATGCGTTCCTTTTATAGAACCATTAGAGCTATCAGATGTAAATAAAATCGTCCTGCCTAAGTTCATTTACCTCTGGGTGTTTAGGGTGAATGTTGGGATGACTGCTAAGACTACAGGTTTTCCTGTGGCCTAACTCTCCTAAAAGATTTCAAACCATTGAGATTTAAATGTCCCTGCTCCTATTTGAAATTTTGTGGCATTCAACGTTTTCAGTAATTTGGATTCAAGCTATTTATCTGGCTTTCTTCTAACATGTCCCTCCATGAATTCTCTACATCCACCAATGTTTATTATAGTTACGTCTTAAGTGGATCTGAAAAGCATTCTTCCTGGTGCCTTTCCTTGAGTATTCTCTCTGCCTCTAGTGCTTTATAGACCCTCTTCTGCTGTGAAATTCTGATTGGTTGTTTTTTTTTTTTTTAAAGATTTTTTTATTTATTTATGTGACAGAGAGAGATCACAAGTAGGCAGAGAGGCAGGCGGGGGTGGGGGTGGGGGGGAAGCAGGCTCCCCGCTGAGCAGAGAGCCCGAAATGGGGCTCGATCCCAGGACCCTGAGATCATGACCTGAGCCGAAGGCAGACGCTTTAACCCACTGAGTCACCCAGGCACCCCCTGATTGGTATTTTTAAACCTGGTCCTTTTCTAACTTGATCTGTGAGGGTTTCCTGACTTTATGCAAATTTTCTTTTCTTCCTTTTTGACCTGCTCTAACAGGAGCAGGATTCATAGAAATGGAACAGCAAATAAGAAAGGGTTAGGAAATTTAATTTCTCTTTTTGGTTCTGCTAATTATGTTACCTTAAATAAAACACTTAACATCTTGCAGTTAATAATAATTACTCACTGAATGTCTAGTTCTACTGTGAGCTTCAAAGAAAACAAAAGCTTTGAAAAATTTTAAAGGCTTATACAAATAACAGGTTTTATTTTATAATTAAGCATTTGCTTGATGTCATTGTTTGCTGTGATTTTATACTTTCCTCACACAAAATTGGGACAAATAGGTAAATGCAGTACCCACCTCCTAGTGACAAATGAGATAACACATGTGCAGGATTTTGCACAGAATCTGGCATTGAGGAAGACCCAAAACCTGTTGCAATGCATTTCTCTACATTTGATTCACATTTTCACAATTCACTGATGTTCATTTTATCAATCTTTTTCATCTCTACTTCTGATTTTCAATACTTTCTATTCCTATACCTTAAAATTTACTGATCTTTTCCTGCCATATCTAATCTGCTTTAATTTTATCTAGCAGTTTTTTACTTTATGCATTTTTAAATTCTAATATAATTAACATACCATGTTATATTAGTTTCAGGTATTCAGTATAGTGATTCTATATATTGCTCAGTGTTTATCTCGATAAGTGTACTCTTCAACTCCTTCGCCTATGTCACCTATACTCCCTCTCACCTCCCCTCTGGTTTCTTCTGTATAAGAGTCTGTTTATTTGTTCCTCTCTTTCATTTCTCTGTTCATTTATTTAGTTTCTTAAATTCCACATATGAGCGAGATCACAAGGTATTTTTGTCTTTCTCTGGCTGACATACTTAGCATTATACCCTCTAGATTCCTCCATGTTGTTGCAAATGGCAAGATTTTCCTTCTTTTTCAGGACTGAGAAATATTACATTCGGGGTGTGTGTGTGTGTGTGTGTGTGTGTGTGACCTCTTCTTTACCTATTCACGTATCAGTGGACAGTTGGGTTACTTCTCTTACTTGACTATTGTAACTGATGTTGCAATGAACAAAGGTGTGCATATATCTTTTTGAACTGGTGATGCTTTTGTATTCTTTGGGTAGATACCATTAGTAGAAATGCTCCATCACATGGTGATTGTATTTTTAATTTTTTTGAGGAACCTCCATGTTCTTTATTGCAGTGGCTACACCAGTTTGCATTCCCACCACTGTTGCATGAGGGTTCCTTTATCTTCACATCCTTGAAAATACTTGGTTTCTTATGTTTTCTTTTAGCCATTCTGACAGGTGTGAGGTGATATTTCATTGTGGTATTGATCTGCATTTCTCTAATGTTGAGTGATGTTGAACATCTTTTCATATGTTTGTTGGCTATCGGTATGTCTTCTTTAGAGAAATGTTTGTTGTAGTCTCCTGCCAATTTTTAGAGACATTATTTATCCTACACAAAGAGAGAGTGTGCATGAGTTGGGGGGAGGGGTGGAAGGAGAGGGAGAAGCAGACTCTCCACTGAGAAGGGAGCTGGATGTGGGGTTCCATTCCAAGACCCTGGGATCATGACCTGAGCCGAAGGTAGACACTTCACCAACTGAGCCACCCAGGGACCTGTCTCTCTTTTGCCCATTTTTTAATTGTGGATTATTTGTTTTTAGGGGTGTTGAGTTATATAAATTCTTTATATATTTTGGATCCTAACACCTTACTGAATATGTCATTTGGAAATATCTTCTCCCATTGAGTAGGTTGTCTTCTTGTTTTAATGATTATTTCCTTTGCTGTGCAAAAGTTCTTTATTTTGATATAATCCCAATAGTTTACTTCTGCTTTTATTTCCCCTCCTATAGGAAACATATCTAAAAAAATGTTGCTAAGGCTAACATAAGAGAAATTACTACCTATGTTCTCTTTTAGGATTCTAATGATTTCAGGTCTCACATTTGTTTTGATTCCATTTGAGTTCATTTTTCTGAATGGTGAAAGAAAATTGGTCTAGTTACATTCTTTTGAATGTAGCTGTCCAGTTCTCCCATCACCATTTGTTGAAAAGACTGCTTTTTCCCATTGCATATTCTTGCCTCTTTTGTCAAAGATGACTTGACCATATAGTTCGTTGGTTAACTTCTGGGCTTTCTATTCTGTTCTATTAATCTATTTGCATATTTTTGTGTCACTCTGATACTGTTTTGATTACTACACCTTTGTATTGTATCTTCGAATCTGGGACTGTGATATGGTCAGTTTTGTTCTTCTTTCTCAAGATTCCTTTGACTATTTAATGTCTTTTGCAGTTCCATAAAAATTTTAGAATTGTTTGTTCTTGTTTTGTGAAAAATGCTTTTGGTATTTTGAAAGGGATTACACTACTCTGCAGATTGATTTGGTAGTATGGGCATTTAACAATATTTCTTCTTCTAATCCATGAGCATTGACTATCTTTCCATTTATTTGTGTCATCTCCAATTTCTTTCATCAATATTTTATATTTTCTGGAGTGCAAGTTTTTCACCTTTTTTCCTTTTTCAAGTTTTTATTTAAATTCTAGTTATTTAATATATAAGGTAATAATATGCTCAGCTGTAGAATTTAGGGATTCATCACTTATATACAACACCCAGTGCTCATCACAAGTGTCTTCCTTAAAACCTATCACCCATTTAGCCAATTTCCTGCCTGCCTCCTTCCATCAATCCTCAGTTTGTTCTCTATAGTTAAGTCTCTTATGGTTTGCTCTCCTCTCTTTTTTCCCCTTTCTCCTATGTTCATCTGTTTTGTTTCTTAAATTCCACATATGAGTGAAATCATATGATATTTGTCTTTCTCTGACTGACTTATTCATATATATATATGAAAGAAGAGAAAAAAGAAAGGATCAAAAAGGAGAAGCTTGATCTACTAGAGGTAAGAAAGAATAATCAGACTAAGTTTCATTTCTCCACTGAGTGTCATAAGGAATTACAAGTTTGGATATATGGTTTTGAGGTTTTAAAATCCTATCGATACAACAGTTATGAATCTGCCAAAATGAACAGTGAACAAAGCAAATCCAAAGAAGGTGCTGACCATGCTCTTTCTGTTCTTGTTTATAATTTATGAGTATATTTATTTCTGGTTAAAGCTCTAGATTATAGCCTTATAACCAGTCAGTTCTATTTCTCTTTCAAAACCTCAAAGATCACAACACAGAAATAAGGCCCAGTGAATAAAGAACATTTTAGAAACGGCACCCAGATACCACAAACTGCTACACTGACTATACATGATGAGATATGTCACCATATTTAAACATGGTTCAATCTCAAACTAGATTAGAGCAATAAAGATGGATGAACACATGTTCATAGGGGTGGCTATAAAATAAAAAAATATTTATGCCTAATAATTTTGATATATAAATATAATACTGCATGCTATAAATACATATTTCAATGTGTGTATAATTTATAAATGTATAAAAACAGATACTAATGAAAAGTCAATTTATAATTATTCTGCTAGGAATATTGAACTCATAAATTTCAAATAATTTCAAACATTTCTAAGCAGCCTGCATTTTTTTCTAGATATGACAGTGTACTGACTTGCACTGCTTATTCAAAATATCTCATTAATAAAAGGACCCTGCATGGGTAGATACAGAGTAAAATCAACAGCTGCACAAAGATTCAAGATCAGGACTTTTGCCAACGGCTCTATGTTCTGATGACCAGTTAAGTTAATCAGGCAGAAAACTGAATTCCAAAAGACTCTCCTTTACATGTTCCCATAGTACTTTTTACTTGATTTTCAGACAAATGTATAAGCTAGCAGCTATTCCCTTAAACACACCCATGAGATATCCCTTTAAGTCAATGCAAGAAATGGAGAGTTACCAATGCTATTTTGCCTGATTACATTCATTTCATAAACTTCAATTAAATATATTATATCACTCTAAACAAATGACATCTTTAAATACAATGACTCTATTTTAAAAAATAAGAATAAAAGACAACTCGAGGATAGGAAATTTCTGTATAGTTTATGACACTATGAATGTAATTAAACATACCTTTTAAATATATTACTTTCCAAGAAGAGAAAGGTAATTCTATTGGGTATTAACACAAATTAATATCTGTGACTGTTGGTATGTTACAAAAAATAATCACATTTGACATTTCTTGAATTATCTAGCTGGACTCAATAAATAGACCAATGTTCTAACCAGTGTAGCTACTACTTACAACTAACCTATGTAGGGAATTAAAGCCTTTATTTCTATCATGGTTTGGTGTATAGGCATAGTTATATTAAAATAAAATTTTAAATAACTTATATAAAAATATAAAAAGTGGATATTACCTGTTTGATCAAGTGAACACAAGGATGGCCTGACATACTACAAAAGGGAAAACCACGATAGATCAACAGAAAATTTAAAAATATACAATATCCAACTTCATTTTCTGCTATTTTCAGTAAAAATATGGCAACTTCAGTGGCAGTTATTTTGAAAAACAATACGGAAACGAGTATTACTAAGTGTGTTGTCCTACAGTCCCCATCCCCGCCCTGACTTCAAAGAAACTTACTCTGCTGGCTTCAGCTGTAAATAAACCACACATAGAGAAAGAAGAGATAAATAGAGAACCAGCTGCAGCTGGATCATCCTGTAATACCCTGTCCAAACTAACCTTCAGTAAACTTTATTATATCCTAATTAACACACTAAATTCTCCACCCTGCCACTCAGTGGGGCTTTGACCCACTTCTGACCCAGAACAAAAGGTGGAGCCCAGATTGTGAAAAGGAGCCTGACCCTTTCCAGGAAAGCTTATGCATAATCTTCCCCTATTATCCAGACAGCATAAAACTACCCCAGACACACCCAAATAAGAAGTTGATTCATGAACTTGGTTCTTGCTTCTCTGTTCTTTGACCATTGAATAAAGCTTGCACTGTCAAACACTCAGTTTGGGTTTTGTTACTTGGCTTTGTGACACCAAAGGGAGAAAGGACTCTCAAAGAGAAACAAGGAATCTTGCCAGAGCTCCCAACCCCTTTTGTGAAAGGGAAAATAATCAGTAACAGAAGCATGCATAACCTTTGATTTTTGATTTAGGTTTAAGTAAATAAACAAGACTGTTAGTACAACCACAAGGCTTCTATGCATAGCATGGATGTTGAGCAAAACAAGGTTTGCTTTGGTTTGAAAATTATTTTTTTAAAAACAATAAAAATGAAATCTGCTTGAAATCAGATGCTTAAAGTTAATAAAAAATGTTCCTCATAAAGAGGACATATAAATTATTTAAACAAAGGAAAATATACTGAAAAAGATAATGGATTTTTCTTTTTCTTTTAAGTTTTGGGAATTTATCTATTGGAAATGTGTATCAGCTCATGGCATTATCCAAGCTCTCTCTCAAAAAGTTTATATAACAAATACAATTATTCCATATCCAAGGCAGTTTAAAAATATTTGAGCTCTTAAGAATCCATTGCAGATTGTAATTTTATAAATGATACTTCTCTCATGAAAGTTTGAATGTCAAGATACTTGAGATTTTAAAAAATTTGGCTTGAATACCCACTTGCCACTGGGTACTCTCATATGACCCGACTGCCACTTGGTATCCATATCACTTGGTATGAGTCATGCACTATTCTGAATCTGTTTCTAGGTATGTAATATACTTAATTTCTTCCAGCTTCTTCCAGTGATTAAATGAGATGAGATCCATAAGGCACTTGGTGTGGTGATTGGTACGAAGCAGTCCTCAACACAGTTTTGGCTGGTTAGCACTTGTGGCAATCATTTCTCACAAATACTACTGCATGAGATATTTCATAATTTATTTTCATTATCTTGTCCTCTTTTTTGATCTCTATGTTTAGTCCAACTTTACTTCAAAATAAATCTAGTTGTAAGGGTTTTAAAATGAAAAGACTGTTCAAGAGAAAACAGCATAGCTATTTGTAACATTCTTGGAGATGTACTGAATCTTTATGAGTTCATAGCTACCAGTACAAGGGCAAGAGTCTGTAATCTCCAATCCATGCTCTAAAATTCCTGAGTAATCCTTTGTGGGAGTGGCAGAGGGATCAAAATCAATCCATTTTCTGAATTTAATAGTCTGAGAGCCGCAGAAAAATCAAACTTGGCTTATTGCAGAACAACAAATCTTAACCTCTGAAGAAACACAAAAGTTACACATTGTGATTGTCTTGTTAACATCTTTCTGTTACTACTTTCTACATAATTCAGTCACCGTTTCCCCAGGGATGAGTTGTGTCACAAACACAGTCACTTTCATAAAGCAACATGTCTCTTCCTCACTAATTACTGATTTTCCTTGCTAGTTTCACACTATATATCAAAGTGTAATGAGTGTTGTGGGATCATTTCCAATTAACATGAACCTCTATCCTCTGAAAATCAGAGTTTATTTTTTTTTTTTTATCTAGTTGGCATTCCCCTAAATAGAAAGTACTCTTAATTGAGTCCCTTACTCGTCTTTTCTTTTCAAAGTTTATCTGAGGCAATTGAAGATTTATGAAACAGCAAAAAAACCCATCCTTCTCACTGCAAAACAGAAAACAAAAAGGTCTCTAGCTTTCTTCAAATTGCACTGTGGTCCTGGTAAAATTGCTGAAATGGGCAATCACATACTTGGATGCTGAGACCCTAAACATCTTTATACCATTTCACATGTTAAATCTACTTTTAATAATTTATTATAAAATATAACATAAAATGCTAACAAAACTTTTGCCTAATAGTTTTTGTTGAAATATTATCTGTAACAATGACAAATTGAAAATGGCCTAAATACTCAATAATAAAATTATGGTTAAGTTACATTGTGTACACATGCAGTAATATATGATAATATACTAAATATTTAGAAATATATCTTTAAAAAAGTTATTTATGTGGAAGGTAATATAATGCAATTTAAATGTCAACTCCACATTTAGGTTCTGGAGTGGGATCTTGATCCCAGTTAACCACTGCTTAGCTCAGTGATGTTGGGTAGGTAGGTAGGTTACTTCTCTGTACCTCCTATTCTTTTTTTGTTAAATGAGGACAATAATATGACCCACTTTTCTTGGTGTTGTGAGTAATGAATACAATATTGAATATAAAGTGATTACAGCATTCTTGACATAGCTATCACTCAATAATATTAGCGGTTATTGCTATTGGCATAAAATTAAGATATCTAAATTTATATGTGAAATGAAAAATACTTTGAAACTGGACTTTTATGAATTGTACTAATATTTTAAAATTAGTAAGGTTTTTGTTCTGATTCAATATGACCTTTGCTAGATTTTCAGTGCTTTTCTAAATTCACTGTTTTTTTTTTAACTGAGAAAAATACATTACTTTTTAATTATCATTTAAGACTGAATAAAAAAATAAATGTCTAAGAATTTTTTGTGGACAACACTTACTTTTAAATTAACAACTCTGTCATCAGGAAAATAATCATTTGTATTGTACAGTCACAAACTAGAGCTATAGGTCATATCAATCATAATTTGTTAGATGCTAGCAAACTTCCAAGAGAAATGATAGAGCTGAAATTTAATATTCTCAGATCTTCTCTATTAATTCGATTGATCTCTCTCTCCTCTTTTTTGCTCTCTCGATTAAAAATGTATAATGTCTATATGCTAGTCATATAATATTCTACTTGCTATTATTCAGAGACCACATTTCAAAACTAATCAGCATAAATGGAAGAGGAATTCAAGTATAAAATGACTTGTTACATTGAATACATCTATATTATAACATGCCCTTTGCTGTTCCATTTTTCAGTGAATTTCTTCTTTCTTGGTCATTTTATGTCTATTTCTAGTGTCATTTTCAAGAGTCTTAATCTTAGCAGTATCTAGGGTTTCCAGCTTAATTGGACCACAGCAAGACTGTTCACTACAAGTACCAGAGCCAATGTCAATAAGTAATCATTATAATTTCAGCATCAGTGGCAACTTTAATAGGCTTGAGCAAAAAAAGTTTATAATAGTACTTAATTTTCAGAATGCTGAGTTGTAAAAAAGTAGTTTCACAAAGAGAAACAATATTATGTTATATGTAGTAGGTTATTTTCTTTTTATTTTAATCCTTGCTCATTTTATGTGATATTAAGAGGGTTCAACTGATGTAATGATTTTTAATTGTACCCTGAAACACATACACACACATACCAAAGAATAATGCCACTAAGAATTCAGATTAGTGTTAAGTCCTAAAATCCTAGAAATGATACTGATGTTGGTAAAAAACTTGCCCAGTAATCATGAGACACATTCATTTTCATAGGCCTAACAATCTCTTGAAGTAAATTATAACTCCTAATACACTAAATAGCATTCTACTCACCTGATAGAACATCTTTCAAGATTACAGACCCTCTCCTTTGATAAATAAAAAAGAGCTCACTCTTTTATATACCTATTTCCCAATGTGGACCTGTTTTGACATAAATTTAGTCAATTTGATTTCTATTTCAAAAGATTCTTGTTTCTCTCTCTCTCTCTCCTCTCTTTCTCTTTTCAGAGAGGGGGGAGGGGCAGAGGGAAAGGAAGAGAGACTCTTAAGCTTGAGAGGCTCAACCAAGGCACAACTCAATCTCATTACCTTAATTAAGATCATGACCTGAGCCAAAATCAAGAGTTGATGCTTAACCAACTGAGCCACCCTGGTGCCTCTATTTCTCTTTGCCTGTGATTTACCATCATTGTTGAAGTAAATTCTTGGCATACTCTGGGATAGAAAAGGGGAATAATTTCTAAGAAACCAATCATAGTGACATTGACAGAAGACAACTACAGAACAAAACCAAGCAAAAAGTCAAGGCATATCTGGGGTAATAGATTAGAGTTTAGGGGGTATCTGGAAGTCCAAGTATACAGAGAGCATGGACCAAACCTCATGAATTCAAAAGAGGAGCACTGTGTATAGAAGTTGTACATTGTTAAAGCAGCTTCCCAGAAGTCAGGAGATGCCAGGCTGGGGGGCAAGCAGAATACAGTAGACTTTGGGAACATTCAGAAAATAAAAATTTTCAAGTTTAAATACTAACAAAGTCAAAAAATAGTATTGGTACTCTACACAGCAGCAGGACTGAGAAGATAGGGTAATAATGTCAGAAACTAACACTGGAAATCTTATTACTCAGGAAAGTAATCCATAATGGGCACTAGCAGGCAAGAATAATTTGCTTCTTAGGAAACTTTTAGCTTCACCAATGATTTTTTAAAATAATATCTTCTAAGGATTAATCCCTGTTTAGACAATTGAATAGTCTAAAAGAAAAAGTAAAAATTAAAACAAATAATACAAAAATAAAGATAAAAGTAAAAATTAAACACTAAATGTAATGCTAAAAAATGAAATGTTAAAAAAGAATTACACTAAGTCCAATAAGATTGTGGTCCACCTGTGTGTTATCAAAAAATATGATCTCCCCCAAGGCAAACATTCTTGAAATTGAATCATTGTTAGACCACTGGTTATCAGGGTGACCATGGGAATATCATTTCACTGGAAATCAGTTTTCTGATCTCCGAATGAGGATAAGAGTTCCTACCTTAAAAACAAGATGGGGGGGCGCCTGGGTGGCTCAGTGGGTTAAGCCGCTGCCTTCGGCTTGGGTCATGATCTCAGGGTCTTGGGATCGAGTCCCACATCGGGCTCTCTGCTCAGCAGGGAGCCTGCTTCCTCCTCTCTCTCTGCCTGCCTCTCTGCCTACTTGTGATCTCTGTCTGTCAAATAAATAAATAAAATCTTAAAAAAAAGAAAAAACAAGATGGGATCAAGAGAGAGACAAACCATAAGACACTCTTACAATCTCATGAATTAAACTGAGGGTTGCTGGGGGGTTGGGGAGATAGGGATAGGGTGGCTGGGTTATGGACATTGGGGAGGGTATGTGCTATGGTGAGTGCTGTGAATTGTGTAAGACTGACAATTCACAGACCTGTACCCCTGGGGCTAATAATACATTATATGTTAGTAAAAAAAAAAAAAAAGAATTCTTACCTTATATATTTTTGGATGACTGGAGATAATAAGTACAGTACTTGGTACATGAACGATGTTTCTTAAATGATACTTGTTTTATTAATATTAAAATCAAAATAAACCTAAATAAGTTGTAACATATTTTCTAAAAATTATTAAACTTTACTTTTTAATTTTAGCCTTCTTATGGTGATACATCATAGGAGTTTGATTCCTTTTTTGTTCTATATATGAATTACCAATTGTTTTTATATTTCTCAAAAAGCTAGGGATACCCGGGTGATTCAGTTGCTTAAGCATTTGCCTTCAGCTCAGGTCATGATCCCAGGGTCCTGGGACTGAGGCCTGCATCGGGCTCCCTTCTCAACAGGGAGCCTGCTTTTCCCTCTGCCTGCTACTCCTCCTACTTATGTTCTCTCTCTAACAAATAAATAAATTTAAAAATCTGGGGGAAAAAAAAAGGCTCATATTTCTCTGCTGACCCTTAAATCCATTTCTGCCCAAATGAACTTTCTCTGTACAGGTTTGTTTCTTAGTAACACATTTTATTCCACTGATCAATTTGTTTAGTCTTGTGTTAATACAACAGTATCTTAATTTCTTTCACTTAAATAAATCTTAAAATATAACAGAAGAGGGTGCCTGACTGGCTCAGTTGGTAGATCACAGGACTCCTGATCTTGGGGTTGTGAGTTTGAGCCCCATGCTGAATGCAGAGATCACTTAAAAATTAAAGAAAAAAAATGAAAAAACTGAATAATTCTTACCCTTGGTACTTTTATTTTTTTTCTAAGATAAATTTGGCTATTCTGTTTTATTTTGTGTTCATCTTTTAATTAGCTTATTTTACACGTTTAACAAACCATGGTTTTCTTTTCTTTTTTTTTTTTTAAGATTTTTTAATTTATTTATTTGACAGATCACAAGTAGGCAGAGAGGCAGGCAAAGAGAGAGAGAGGAGGAAGCAGGCTCTCCGTGGAGCAGAGAGCCTGATGTGGGGCTCGATCCCAGGACCCTGGGATCATGACCTGAGCCGAAGGCAGAGGCTTTAACCCACTGAGCCACCCAGGTGCCCCTAAACCAAGGTTTTCAACCAAGCATTATTTTATACTCCAAGGGGCATTTGGCAAAATCTGAAGCTATTCTTGGTTGCTACTGCTACCTAGAGGGTAAAGTCCAGAGATGTTGTTAAACATCCTACAAAGCACTGGACAGTCTAGATGACAAAGAGCTATCCGGCCTCAACATCAAACAGCGCTGAGTTTGAGAAACCCTGTATAATGGAATTGGTGACCCCTAGTTTTTGCTCACTTAGCACCTAGTATTTCTTTCTTTAAAAAAAAACAATTACTTATTTGAGGGAGAGAGAGAGAGAGAGAGAGAGAGAGCATGCACAAGCAGAGAGGAGGGGCAGAGGAGGAGGGAGAAGCAGACTGCCCACTGAGCAGGAAGCCTGACTTGGGGAGCTGGATCTCAGGACTCTGAGATCATGGCCTAAACTGAAGGCAGATTCTTAACATACTGAGTCACCCAGGTGCCCCAGCCCCTAGTATTTCTGAATTATATTTATCAAACTTGTTTTGTTCTCTCATCAAGGGCTTAGAGAGAGAGCATGAGAGCAAGAGAACAAGATGGAAGCCAGAATATTTTTGGGTCTCTAAAGTAACACCCCATCACTTATACCATTTTTTCTTCGTTACAATCAAGTTACTAGGCTCACGTCATACATTTGAAAAGGGGATTGCATAACCTGTGAATACCAGCAAGTTAAGATCACTGGGAACAGTTTTCTCTATTATTTTATTTTTCTTTTAAATTTATTTATTTGACAGGCAAAGATCACAAGTAGGCAGAGAGGCTGAGAGAGAGAGAGGAGGAAGCAGGCTCCCTGCTGAGCAGAGAGCCCAATGTGGGTCTCCATCCCAGGACCCTGGGATCATGACCTGAGCCGAAGGCAGAGGCTTTAACCTACTGAGCCACCCAGGCACCGCTTCTCTCTATTCTTAAATGATTCAATCCCTCCATACAAAATATACTCATACAAAATATTCACTCTCCTTAAATCCGCTAAACCTCATCCTATTACATTTAGCATCAGCTGAAAGTCCAGAATCTCATCATCTAAATAATACTCAAGTGTTGATAAGCTTCCTTAGTTGGCATTCTTCAGCCCTCAGGTGTAACCAAGCATGTCCGTACCACACCACTGGGAGAAGACACATGGACGCTTCTACATGGCCATGGTCACCAAACTGTGGAAAGAACCAAGATGCCCTTCAACAGACGAATGGATAAGGAAGATGTGGTCCATATACACTATGGAGTATTATGCCTCCATCAGAAAGGACGAATACCCAACTTTTGTAGCAACATGGATGGGACTGGAAGAGATTATGCTGAGTGAAATCAGTCAAGCAGAGAGAGTCAATTATCATATGGTTTCACTTATTTGTGGAGCATAACAAATAGCATGGAGGACATGGGGAGTTAGAGAGGAGAAGGGAGTTGGGGTAAATTGGAAGGGGAGGTGAACCACGAGAGACTATGGACTCTAAAAAAAATCTGAGGGGTTTGAAGGGGCGGGGGGGGGGGGGGAGGTCAGGGTACCAGGTGGTGGGTATTATATATTATTCCTATGCTGTTTCCGTGTGCTGATTTTCACCTTTCCTTTCATTGAAATAAACTGTAAATATAAGTATGTTTTCCTGAGTCCTGAGAGTCCTTTTAGTAAATCATAAAACCTGAGGGTTAGTGTTCAGAACTCTCAACACACACCCTCAACCCTTTGCTTGCCAACCTCCTTAGCTTATCACCCAATTCATTAGGCACATTCTACTTTCCATTTTTTTGAAGCAGATACTGTTGCTAAGCTTCTGCTACTCCATAAAAAGTATGTCCCTTACTCCATTTTTTAATAAGATTTCCCTCATTTCTTTTGAGTCCTCTCTGCAAAGTTTCTCAGTGTCCAGATTTTTACTAAGAGTCTTTCAGTAAGACATTTTTTTAAATTTATTTTTATTTTCAGCATAACAGTATTCATTATTTTTTCACCACACCCAGTGCTCCATGCAATCCGTGCCCTCTATAATACCCACCACCTGGTACCCTGACCTCCCACCCCCCCGCCCCTTCAAACCCCTCAGATTTTTTTTAGAGTCCATAGTCTCTCGTGGTTCACCTCCCCTTCCAATTTACCCCAACTCCCTTCTCCTCTCTAACTCCCCATGTCCTCCATGCTATTTGTTATGTTCCACAAATAACTGAAACCATATGATAATTGACTCTCTCTGCTTGACTGATTTCACTCAGCATAATCTCTTCCAGTCCCGTCCATGTTGCTACAAAAGCTGGGTATTCGTCCTTTCTGATGGAGGCATAATACTCCATAGGGTATATGGACCACATCTTCCTTATCCATTCGTCTGTTGAAGGGCATCTTGGTTCTTTCCACAGTTTGGCGACCATGGCCATTGCTGCTATAAACATTGGGGTACAGATGACCCTTCTTTTCACGACATCTGTATCTTTGGGGTAAAACCCAGGAGTGCAATTGCAGGGTCATACGCAAGTTCTATTTTTAATTTCTTGAGGAATCTCCACACTGTTCTCCAAAGAGGCTGTACCAACTTGCATTCCCACCAACAGTGTAAGAGGGTTCCCCTTTCTCCGCATCCCCTCCAACACATGTTGTTTCCTGTCTTGTTAATTTGGGCCATTCTAACAGGTGTAAGGTGATATCTCAGTGTGGTTTTAATATGAATCTCCCTGCAGTAAGACATTTTTAAAATTATATTCAGTTAGCCACTGTTTAGTACATCATTAGTTTTTCATGTCATGTTCAATGATTCAGTAGTTATGTGTAACACCCAGGGCTCATCATCACACCTGCCCTCCTTAATATCCATCACCCCATTATGCCATCCCCCCACCCCTCTCCCTTCTCTAACCCTGTTTGGTTCCCAGAGTCCAGAGTCTCTCATGGTTTGTCTCTCTCTCTCTCTGATTTCCTCCCATGAAGTTTTCCCTCCCTTCACCTGTGATCCTACGCACTATTCCTTATGTTCCACATCTGAGTGAAACCATATGATAATTGTCTTTTTCTGCTTGACTTATTTCACTTAGCATAATCCCCTCCAGTTCTAACCACATCGATGTAAATGGTAAGTGCTCATTCTTTCTGATGGCTGAGTAATATTCCATTGTATATATGTACCACATTTTCTTTATCCATTCATCTGCTGAAGGACATCTTGGTTCCTTCCACAGTTTAGCTATTTCAGACATTGCTGCTATGAACATTGTGGTGCATGCATCCCCTCTTTTCACTATGTCTGTACCATAAGGATAAATACCTAGTAGTGAAATTGCTGAGTCATAGGTAAGACAATATAGTATTTCTCTAACACTACCCTGAAACTCTTTCCAGCCTTTACTCACTACCACCTTCCTAAATCACCCCACCTATTTACGTATAAAGTATCAGTGTACTCGATTCCTTTTCCGGAGGAGTCAAGATGGCGGAGAAGTAGCAGGCTGAGACTGCTTCAGCTAGCCGGAGATCAGCTAGATAGCTTATCTAAAGATTGCAAACACCTGAAAATCCATCGGCAGATCGAAGAGAAGAAGAACAGCAATTCTGGAAACAGAAAAACAACCACTTTCTGAAAGGTAGGACCGGCGGAGAAGTGAATCCAAAGCGACGGGAAGATAGACCCCGGGGGGAGGGGCCGGCTCCCGGCAAGCGGCGGAGCAACGGTGCACAAAATCAGGACTTTTAAAAGTCTGTTCCGCTGAGGGACATCGCTCCAGAGGCTAAACCGGGGCGAAGCCCACGCGGGTTCAGCGTGGCCTCAGGTCCCGCAGGGTCACAGAAGGATCAGGGGTGTCTGAGTGTCGCAGAGCTTGCGGGTATTGGAACGGGAAAGCCGGCTACAGAGACAGAGCCGACAGTAAGCTCACAGCTCGGTGTTACCTTGAACTGGTCGCAGGCTCGGAGAGCTCGGAGCGCGGCCGGAGGTCAGGCAGACGGGAGTAACTGGGCGCTGTTCTCTGAGGGCGCACTGAGGAGTGCGGCCCTGGGCTCTCGGCTCCTCCGGGCCAGAGACCAGGAGGCCGCCATTTGTATTCCCGTCCTCTGGAACTCTACGGAAAGCGCTCAGGGAACAAAAGCTCCTGAAAGCAAACCCGAGCGGATTACACACCCCGGCCCCGGGTAAGGGCGGTGTAATTCCGCCTGGGGCAAAGACACTTGAGAATCACTACAACAGGCCCCTCCCCCAGAAGATCAACAAGAAATCCAGCCGAGACCAAGTTCACCTACCAAGGAGTGCGGTTTCAATACCAAGGAGAGCAGCAGAATTCCAGAGGAGGAGAAAGCCAAGCACGGAACTCATGGCTTTTTCCCTGTGATTTTTTTTTTAGTCTTGCAGTTAATTTAATTTTTTTTTTTTTCATTTTTTTTTTTTTCTCGCCTTCGGGTAAAATTTTTTTTTTTTTTAACTGTTACCTTTTTCTTTTTTAACGATTTTTTACTAGTTTATCTAATATATATATTTTTTCTTTTTTACATTTTTCTTAGGTGTTTTCCTTTTTTTTTTTTTAATTCTTTTCTTTTCTTTTTTCTTTTTTTTTTTTTTCTTTTTTTTTTTTTTTTCTTTCTTCCTTTTTGAACCTCTTTTTATCCCCTTTCTCCCCCCTCATGATTTTGGATCTCTTCTAATTTGGTTAAAGCATTTTTTCCTGGGGTTGTTGCCACCCTTTTAGTATTTTACTTGCCCCTTCATATACTCTTATCTGGACAAAATGACAAGACGGAAAAATTCAACACAAAAAAAAGAACAAGAGGCAGTACCGAAGGCTAGGGACCTAATCAATACAGACATTGGTAATATGTCAGATCTAGAGTTCAGAATGACAATTCTCAAGGTTCTAGCCGGGCTCGAAAAAGGCATGGAAGATATTAGAGAAACCCTCTCGAGAGATATAAAAGCCCTTTCTGGAGAAATAAAAGAACTAAAATCTAACCAAGTTGAAATAAAAAAAGCTATTAATGAAGTGCAAACAAAAATGGAGGCGCTCACTGCTAGGATAAATGAGGCAGAAGAAAGAATTAGTGATATAGAAGACCAAATGACAGAGAATAAAGAAGCTGAGCAAAAGAGGGACAAACAGCTACTGGACCACGAGGGGAGAATTCGAGAGATAAGTGACACCAAAAGACGAAACAACATTAGAATAATTGGGATTCTAGAAGAAGAAGAAAGAGAGAGGGGAGCAGAAGGTATACTGGAGAGAATTATTGGGGAGAATTTCCCCAATATGGCAAAGGGAACGAGCATCAAAATTCAGGAGGTTCAGAGAACGCCCCTCAAAATCAATAGGAATAGGCCCACACCCTGTCACCTAATAGTAAAATTTACAAGTCTCAGTGACAAAGAGAAAATCCTGAAAGCAGCCCGGGAAAAGAAGTCTGTAACATACAATGGTAAAAATATTAGATGGGCAGCTGACTTATCCACAGAGACCTGGCAGGCCAGAAAGAGCTGGCATGATATTTTCAGAGCACTAAACGAGAAAAACATGCAGCCAAGAATACTATATCCAGCTAGGCTATCATTGAAAATAGAAGGAGAGATTAAAAGCTTCCAGGACAAACAAAAACTGAAAGAATTTGCAAACACCAAACCAGCTCTACAGGAAATATTGAAAGGGGTCCTCTAAGCAAAGAGAGAGCCTACAAGTGGTAGATCAGAAAGGAACAGAGACCATATACAGTAACAGTCAACTTACAGGCAATACAATGGCACTAAATCCATATCTCTCAATAGTTACCCTGAATGTTAATGGGCTAAATGCCCCTGTCAAAAGACACAGGGTATCAGAATGGATAAAAAAACAAAACCCATCTATATGTTGCCTCCAAGAAACTCATTTTAAGCCCGAAGACACCTCCAGATTTAAAGTGAGGGGGTGGAAAAGAATTTACCATGCTAATGGACATCAGAAGAAAGCAGGAGTGGCAATCCTTATATCAGATCAATTAGATTTTAAGCCAAAGACTATAATAAGAGATGAGAAAGGACACTATATCATACTCAAAGGGTCTGTCCAACAAGAAGATTTAACAATTTTAAATATCTATGCCCCCAACGTGGGAGCAGCCAACTATATAAACCAATTAATAACAAAATCAAAGAAACACATCAACAATAATACAATAATAGTAGGGGACTTTAACACTCCCCTCACTGAAATGGACAGATCATCCAAGCAAAAGATCAGCAAGGAAATAAAGGCCTTAAACGACACACTGGACCAGATGGACATCACAGATATATTCAGAATATTTCATCCCAAAGCAACAGAATACACATTCTTCTCTAGTGCACATGGAACATTCTCCAGAATAGATCACATCCTCGGTCCTAAATCAGGACTCAACCGGTATCAAAAGATTGGGATCATTCCCTGCATATTTTCAGACCACAATGCTCTAAAGCTAGAACTCAACCACAAAAGGAAGTTTGGAAAGAACCCAAATACATGGAGACTAAACAGCATCCTTCTAAAGAATGAATGGGTCAACCGGGAAATTAAAGAAGAATTGAAAAAAATCATGGAAACAAATGATAATGAAAATACAACGGTTCAAAATCTGTGGGACACAGCAAAGGCAGTCCTGAGAGGAAAATATATAGCGGTACAAGCCTTTCTCAAGAAACAAGAAAGGTCTCAGGTACACAACCTAACCCTACACCTAAAGGAGCTGGAGAAAGAACAAGAAAGAAACCCTAAACCCAGCAGGAGAAGAGAAATCATAAAGATCAGAGCAGAAATCAATAAAATAGAAACCAAAAAAACAACAGAACAAATCAACAAAACTAGGAGCTGGTTCTTTGAAAGAATTAATAAAATTGATAAACCCCTGGCCTGACTTATCAAAAAGAAAAGAGAAAGGACCCAAATAAATAAAATCATGAATGAAAGAGGAGAGATCACAACTAACACCAAAGAAATACAAACTATTATAAGAACATACTATGAGCAACTCTACGCCAATAAATTTGACAATCTGGAAGAAATGGATGCATTCCTAGAAACATATAAACTACCACAACTGAACCAGGAAGAAATAGAAAGCCTGAACAGACCCATAACCAGTAAGGAGATTGAAACAGTCATTAAAAATCTCCAAACAAACAAAAGCCCAGGGCCTGACAGCTTCCCGGGGTAATTCTACCAAACATTTAAAGAAGAACTAATTCCTATTCTCCTGAAACTGTTCCAAAAAATAGAAATGGAAAGAAAACTTCCAAACTCATTTTATGAGGCCAGCATCACCTTGATCCCCAAACCAGACAAGGATCCCATCAAAAAAGAGAGCTATAGACCAATATCCTTGATGAACACAGATGCGAAAATACTCAACAAAATACTAGCCAATAGGATTCAACAGTACATTAAAAGGATTATTCACCACGACCAAGTGGGATTTATTCCAGGGCTGCAAGGTTGGTTCAACAACCGCAAATCAGTCAATGTGATACAACACATCAATAAAAGAAAGAACAAGAACCATATGATACTCTCAATAGATGCTGAAAAAGCATTTGACAAAGTACAGCATCCCTTCCTGATCAAAACTCTTCAAAGTGTAGGGATAGAGGGCGCATACCTCAATATCATCAAAGCCATCTATGAAAAACCCACCGCAAATATCATTCTCAATGGAGAAAAACTGAAAGCTTTTCCGCTAAGGTCAGGAACACGGCAGGGATGTCCATTATCACCACTGCTATTCAACATAGTACTAGAGGTCCTAGCCTCAGCAATCAGACAACAAAAGGAAATTAAAGGCATCCAAATCGGCAAAGAAGAAGTCAAATTATCACTCTTCGCAGATGATATGATACTATATGTGGAAAACCCAAAAGACTCCACTCCAAAACTGCTAGAACTTATACAGGAATTCAGTAAAGTGTCAGGATATAAAATCAATGCACAGAAATCAGTTGCATTTCTCTACACCAACAGCAAGACAGAAGAAAGAGAAATTAAGGAGTCAATCCCATTTACAATTGCACCCAAAACCATAAGATACCTAGGAATAAACCTAACCAAAGAGGCACAGAATCTATACTCAGAAAACTATAAAGTACTCATGAAAGAAATTGAGGAAGACACAAAGAAATGGAAAAATGTTCCATGCTCCTGGATTGGAAGAATAAATATTGTGAAAATGTCTATGCTACCTAAAGCAATCTACACATTTAATGCAATTCCTATCAAAGTACCATCCATCTTTTTCAAAGAAATGGAACAAATAATGCTAAAATTTATATGGAACCAGAAAAGACCTCGAATAGCCAAAGGGATATTAAAAAAGAAAGCCAACGTTGGTGGCATCACAATTCCGGACTTCAAGCTCTATTACAAAGCTGTCGTCATCAAGACAGCATGGTACTGGCACAAAAACAGACACATAGATCAATGGAACAGAATAGAGAGCCCAGAAATAGACCCTCAACTCTATGGTCAACTAATTTTCGACAAAGCAGGAAAGAATGTCCAATGGCAAAAAGACAGCCTCTTCAATAAATGGTGCTGGGAAAATTGGACAGCCACATGCAGAAAAATGAAATTGGACCATTTCCTTACCCCACACACAAAAATAGACTCAAAATGGATGAAGGACCTCAATGTGCGAAAGGAATCCATCAAAATCCTTGAGGAGAACACAGGCAGCAACCTCTTTGACCTCAACCACAGCAACATCTTCCTAGGAACAACGCAAAAGGCAAGGGAAGCAAGGGCAAAAATGAACTATTGGGATTTCATCAAGATCAAAAGCTTTTGCACAGCAAAGGAAACAGTTAACAAAATCAAAAGACAACTGACAGAATGGGAGAAGATATTTGCAAATGACATATCAGATAAAGGACTAGTGTCCAGAATCTATAAAGAACTTAGCAAACTCAACACCCAAAGAACAAATAATCCAATCAAGAAATGGGCAGAGGACATGAACAGACATTTCTGCAAAGAAGACATCCAGATGGCCAACAGACACATGAAAAAGTGCTCCATATCACTCGGCATCAGGGAAATACAAATCAAAACCACAATGAGATATCACCTCACACCAGTCAGAATGGCTAAAATAAACAAGTCAGGAAATGACAGATGCTGGCGAGGATGCGGAGAAAGGGGAACCCTCCTACACTGTTGGTGGGAATGCAAGCTGGTGCAGCCACTCTGGAAAACAGCATGGAGGTTCCTCAAAATGTTGAAAATAGAACTGCCCTATGACCCAGCAATTGCACTATTGGGTATTTACCCTAAGGATACAAACGTAGTGATCCGAAGGGGCTCATGCACCCGAATGTTTATAGCAGCAATGTCCACAATAGCCAAACTATGGAAAGAACCTAGATGTCCATCAACAGATGAATGGATCAAGAAGATGTGGTATATATACACAATGGAATACTATGCAGCCATCAAAAGAAATGAAATCTTGCCATTTGCGACAACATGGATGGAACTAGAGCGTATCATGCTTAGCGAAATAAGTCAAGCAGAGAAAGACAACTATCATATGATCTCCCTGATATGAGGAAGTGGTGATGCAACATGGGGGCTTAAGTGGGTAGGAGAAGAATAAATGAAACAAGATGGGATTGGGAGGGAGACAAACCATAAGTGACTTTTAATCTCACAAAACAAACTGAGGGTTGCTGGGGGGAGGGGGTTTGGGAGAAGGGGGTGGGATTATGGACATTGGGGAGGGTATGTGCTTTGGTGAGTGCTGTGAAGTGTGTAAACCTGGTGATTCACAGACCTGTACCCCGGGGATATAGTATTATGCCTCCATCAGAAAGGATGAATACCCAACTTTTGTAGCAACATGGACGGGACTGGAAGAGATTATGCTGAGTGAAATAAGTCAAGCAGAGAGAGTCAATTATCATATCGTTTCACTTATTTGTGGAGCATAACAAATAGCATGGAGGACATGGGGACTTAGAGTGGAGAAGGGAGTTGGGGGAAATTGGAAGGGGAGGTGAACCATGAGAGACTATGGACTCTGAAAAACAATCTGAGGGTTTTGAAGGGACGGGGGGTGGGAGGTTGGGGTACCAGGTGGTGGGTATTATAGAGGGCACGGATTGCATGGAGCACGGGGTGTGGTGCAAAAATAATGAATACTGTTATGCTGGAAATAAAAAAAAAATTAATAAAAATTTAAAAAAAAAAAAAGTATCAGTGTACTCATAGTACCGGAAGACTATATTACTTATCTATGTAAATTTCTCCAAGACTTAATGGTTTAAAAAAACATTTTTTTTTCTTTCTACATGACATAGTTTCTGTGGGTCAGAATCCAGGCATAGCTTAACAAAGGTATCTAGCTCAAGGTTACTTACAATTTTATAATCTAGGTGTTGGCTGGAGCTTTAGGCTTGACTTGTGTGCAGAATGTGCACCTAAGGTCACCTACATGGGTACTGGCAAGCCCCTCAGATCCTCACTGGCTATTGGCAGGAGACCTCAGTTCCTTGCTATGCAGGACTCCCCAGAAGACTATAGAGATATGATACCTGACATCTCCCAGAATGAAGCCTGATAGAACAAGGAAAAGGGAAAAAGGAAAAGGGAGAGAGGAAAGAGAGAGGAAGTGAGAGAAATGGGAAGAAAGAGACAGCAAGATAAAAACTAATGTCATTTTGTAACCTAATCTAGAAGTGACATCTCATCACATTTGGTGTACTCTGTTCATTAGAAAGAAGTCATTAAGCTCAACCCATGCTCGCTGAGTGCAATTATATGAAGGGGTGTATATCAGGAGGTGTAGATCAATTGGGCCATCTACCATGTCTAACTAGACCAGGAAAAATGAAAAGAGACATAATCATCAATAGCAGGAATGAGAAACTACCAAGTCTCTAGATATAAAATAATATTAAGATAGTATTAAGAAAAAATATATGCCAATACATTTAACAATGAATTCCTTGAAAGACACAAACTACCAAAGTTCTCTGTACTGGCTTTCTATTATTGAATAACAAATTACCACAAATTTATTTACTTATCATTTATTAGTACATAGTTCAGTAGGTCAGAAATCTAGGCAGGCTTAGTAAGGTTCTCACAAAGCCAAAATCAAGGTATTGACCTGGCTCAGCTCTTAAATGGAGATTTGGGGAAAGAATCTACTTTTTCTAGTTTGCTGCTGGCACAATAATAGTTTCTTATAGTTGTAAGACTGAGGGACCATATTCTTTCTGGCTTTCAGCTGGGGACAGCTCTCAGCTTCTCTAGACTGCTGTCTGATTCTTGTAGATGGTCCCCTGCATCTTTGACTAAGCAGTGACACTTTAAATACTGTTCATGTTTTATTTAATCTCTCTGATTGTTTTCCCTTCTACTGCCAGATGGAGAAACTTTCTGCCTTTAAAAGGATTATGTGGTTAGTGTAGGTCTGCACTCTCGTTTAATTGACTCGAAGTCTTAAGTAACCTTAATTAAGTAACCTTAATTATATCTGCAAACTGTTTTGTCACATAACATAATCACAGGCATGATATCTCACCATATTCGTAGTCCCAGGTATTTGTACAGGATGGGGTGGGCATTTAAAAATTCTGTCTATCATATGAATTCAAGATGAAACCATTATCATGGATAATTCTGTATCTATTAAATAATTTGAACTTAGAGTCAAAAACCTTCCCACAAAGAAAACACAAGGCTCAGATGGTTCTACTGATGAATTCTGCCAAACTTTTAAGAAACTATCAAATCTAATTCAATAGAAATTAATACTTCCAATTTCATTCCTGGAGCCCATATATCAAAATCAAAGACATTAAAAGGAAAAATATCTGTCATGGACACTGATGCAAAAAAACCTATAAATTTTAACATATGGAATCAAGCAATAAATAAAAAGGGACAATATATCTTGACTAAATTGGTTTTATTCTAGAAATATAGATTGAAACAACTAAAAGAAAACACTCATCATCATCTCAATAAATATAGAAAAAGTGTGCAACAAAATTCAAATCCATCCCTAACTTAAAATAAAAACAAAAACAAAAACAAAAAACAAAGTGGGGTTGGAAGAAAACTTCTTCCATCTATAAAGGGCATGTAGAAAAATCCTAGTGCTGACATCATATTTGACGCTGAAAGACAGAATTCTGTCCTACTGATATCAAGAATAAATCAGCAATGCCTATTCTCTCTCCTTCTATGCAACACTGTATTGAAGGTTGTAGCCAGTGCTAGTTCTTTACTGGTAAATAAATAAAATCTGGTTACAATTCAAATGTCCATCGAGTGAATGGGTAAACAAAGTACTATACCTATACAACAGAATACTATTCAGCAATAAAAGAACTATTGAAACATGCTACAGAATATAGAAATTTCAAAATAATTATTCCAAGTGGGGAAAAAAAACAGATAGAAAAGAGTACAAATTCTATGATTCCATTTGTATAACTTTACCAGGATATGTACATTCATATGCATTGAAGCTTACCAACAGTCGCAAGTGAAATTATGGGAAATTCCTGAAGGGTCTACAAAGGCATATGATAAAAATCGGCGGAGTGATGGATATTCTTCTGGGGTGATGGTTTCATGGGTGTGTATTTATGTAAAAACTTACCAAATTTCACACTTTAAATATTTGCAGTTTTAATGCATGTTACTTATTTCTGAACAATGTTATTTTTAAAATTTTAAAACATACAATTTAATACTATTTTATACCAACCAGACTGGCAAAACATAAGACGTAGACAATCCCATAATAACAGAAACTTTTTCTAAAAGAGTTTATTTACTTGAGAGCACATGCAAGAGAGTATGAGTGGTGGGGGCAGAGGGAGAGGGACAAGCAGACTCTCCACTGAGCATGGGGACTGACAGGGTACTGGATTCTCACGACCCTGAAATCATGATCTGAGCCAAAACCAAGAGCTGGACACGTAACTGACTGAGCCACCCAGGTGCCCCCACTACTAACAGAAAGTTTTATGTACGTCTGTTGGGCAATACAATACAAGCTCCAATGAGGCCATTGATTGTTTTGTTTGTTCTGTGCACTGATTTATTCATAGGTCCTAGAATAGTGGCTGACGCATAATTTATGCTTGGAAATATTAACACTTGAATACAAATGAATGAAGCATACATCAGTACATTTTGACATTATATAGCATGGTTGACAGTGCTCATTCCACATGAGCCAATAATTTCATTTATCTTGTACAAATACACCAAGAGACACATATAAAACTATCCGTTCGCAGTTTTGTAATAAGGAAGACTTCAAATTATACCAATGTCTATCATAGGTAAATGACAATTTCACAACATATTCCTGTGATGGAATATTATAACTCAAATGAAAGGAATTATTACAGAACCATGCAGCAGTATGGCTAAGTCTCAAAAATATACTATTGAAGAGTGAAGGAGGCAGTAACAATAGAATAAGTGCAACCAGTTACATTAAATTAGGAAAAAATTACTGTATACATTTGTTTTCCTATTAAAGTAGCAAAAACAACTGTGAACCTATGTAAAACCTCTGAACATGACAGACTCATTTTGATACTCAAACTTCATCTTGTTTTTGAAACAGAAAGTATACTGAACTACTGAACTGAGCAAAAACATGATTGAAAAAAGGACAGCTGCAACCACATTTTTTTTCCTTTTCCAAAGATTTATTTATTTATTTATTTTAGGGAGAGAGAGAGAGCAGGAGCCCGAGTGTGGGGAGGGACAGAAGGAGAGAATCTTCAAGCAGACTCCCCACTGAGTGCGGAGCTGTACCTTCGGAGCTTGATCCCAGGACCCTAACATCACGAGCTGAGCAGAAATCAAGAGTCAGATGCTTAACTGACAGAGCCACCCAGGGGCCCCTGCATCTACATTCTTAATAAAAACTGGACACCTCTTTTACAAAAGAGGTTGTTTTAATAACTGACATAATGTACATAGAAAACAAATAAACAAATAAATGATGATGAAAATGTAATTACATCTTCTGATCATAACTTTTGGAAAACAAATGGTGTAACTTTCCTAATATTTCCACAATTTGCTAATAAAGACCCCCAAGCTATTACTCCTTGGTGGGACACAATTTGGGTTGCTCCCCAAATCCGTGCTCCCTGAGTTGAAATTACAAGACCTCAAATAAACAAATAAAGCTTTTGCTTTGTTTTAGTTCTTCCTCTTTTCTTGGCCAACACAACTGTAAGAAAAAGAATAATAACAGACCAAGATTTGAAATTTTGATTGCCCTCAGGGTAAAGGGGGTAGGAGGTCCATGAGAAAAAGCACAAACCATGATGTTCTATATAACTATATAAATGTGTTGTCCCTTATTTATCTGTATTGTATTTACTACTTTGTACATGGAAAATATCCCATTAAAATAAAATCATTTAAAAACATAATAAATAGGAAAACTGGGAGCTCCATGTGTGAGTGAGAATGTGGACAGCTGTATTCTGGGGTGTGGGGTGAGGTGTGGGAGTATGAAGGGCTAAACTGTGGAGGCTTTAATTGCTCTGCCAACACTCATGCTAACTTCCCTCCTACTCCCAAGATGCTTCTTGGATGTTTAAGAGAACAATCTTGTTTATTTTTGTCCTGAGGGTAATCGCTGGGCTCCTTTGCTCTGTGGGCCAGGGATATGTGAGAGGAATAGAAAGCAGGCTTTCCTCTACACAGATCGTTAATTAATTCCCTTGTATTAACCCACTGCTGGAGTTCCAACAGGCAGAACTCCATCAGTCAAAATGAGAATCTCTCTGGTTTCCACTCTTGAAGTTGAAGGGTTTTTCCTCTTTTTGTTTTCTACCATTAACACTCATTTATCTTGCACATTTCTATTGCAACCTCATTTTCTTTGATGTATCTTCTCTTCTTACCTTATATAACATCTTTAAAAATTCATATATATTTAAGACAATCACTGGAGGGAGAAGCAATAAACACACATGTTCAGTTTGCCATCTTGAACTGGATATCTATAATTATTTTCCAGTGTAAACACATACAGAAGAAAAAATACCAAATCCAAAGAGACAAGATGTTTGGAATAGATACTGTTTTGAATCATTTTATTTTTCTCTTTCAAAGAATAGTGGGAAATGGATCATTTATACAGCATGATATTGCTTTATGATATATCTTAGCCTAAAATAAGAGAACTAAGGATGGTCTGTTCTAGTTTCTTAAATCAATGATTCAAATAATTTACTTTTTGGTTTTGCATGAAGAGTATCCAAGGACAGCATGTGATCTTTACCAACTGAGGGAGAATGAGGAAATAGGTAAACAAAGCTTACACAAAAACCTAGCAGCTTAAGATTTCCAAATGACCAGAACAATTTCTAGATGACAAAGATAGTATATTCTATAGTCATTTTCAGTGAAGTAGCTACATTTTGGCTAAGTTGCTTTAGATCTGAGCACTCACCAAATCTCACAACTACATAAGCTATACCAAAGGGAGACTTGGTAGGGCACCATGCCCTAAGGAAAGCGTAAACATGTCGTGGTGGGGTTGATGTTGAATTACAACTAATAAGGGGTTAATATCCAAACTAAATAAAGTATGTGTATAACTCAACACCTCACAAACAATCAAATTTAAAAATGGTCAGAGGACCTGAATAGACATTTTTCCAAAGACATACAGAAGATCAACAGACACAAAAAGGTGCTCCATGTCACTTGGCATCAGAGCAATACAAATCACCACCACAATGAGTTATCCCCTTACATCTGTCAGAATGACTAAAATCAAAATGACAAGAATATGGAGAAAAAGAGACTCTTTTGTACTGTTGACAGGAATATAAATTGGTACAGCTTATGGAAAACAGTATAGAGGTTCCTCAAAAAATTAAAAATGAAAATACCGTATGATCCAAAAATTCCACTACTGGAAGTTAACCCAAAGAATATGAAAACACTAATTGGAAAACATATACACCTCTATGTTTACTGCAACATTATTTGCAATAGCTAAGATATGGAAGCAACCCAAGTGTCCACTGATAGATGAATAGATAAGGAAAACACACACACAGGAAAGTTACACAGCCATAAAAAAGATGAGATCATGCTATTTGCAACAACATGGAAGGATCTAAAAGGAATTCTGTTAAATTAAATAAAACTGAGAAAGAAAAATACCATATGGTTTATTCATATGAGGAATCTAAAAACACAATAAACAAAGAAAAAGCAGAATTAGACTCTAAATACAGAGAACAAAGTGATGGTTGCCAGAGGAGGGGATGAGCAAAATGGGTGAAGGGGAATGGGAGATACAGGCTACTCACTAAGTCCAGGGAATAAAAGGCACAGCATAAAGAATGCAGTCAATGCTATTGTAATAGTGCTATATGGTGACAGTAACTACACTTGGGAGCATAACATATCAGAGAGAAGTTGAACTACTATGTTGTATACCTGAAACTAATGTAGCACTATGTGTCAAATGTACTCAGATACAAAAACTTTAAAAATCAAAAAAATCAAACTCTGTAGAGATCAGAAGCTAATAAAATTTTATTTAATCTCAGCTTCTAATTAATATTCATAAATCTATTGTTATATTTGGTTATAGAGTCTATTAAATTGTACTAATTGTAATAAAGTTTTATGATCAATAGCAATGACTGACTAAATGTCCATTAGGGTTATTAAATAATACGAATTCTGAGAAATTGACTGCATATCTATAGGACAAGTAATGAGGAAGTAAAAGTAAAGTTTCCAAGTTAATTTTCTCAAACAAAATTGTCCACATCAAACACCATTTTTCTTTGATAGATTGGGCACCCATGATGATAGAAGCTACATGCAAGAGACTAAAATAAAAACTTAAAACTGGAAAGTTAAAAATAAACATGAAATTCTCTCTATTTTCTAAATTAATTTTAAACATTTCATTAAGGCACCTTCCTGCATGAAATTGAGACCTTTGATACCCAGTTTATTCATGTACAGTTCTAATCAAATTATTTATTTCCCTGGCAACTGCATGTCCAATAATAAAAGTATCTTCCTTTTTAATTTTTAATTTCAAATTAAAATAATAACCTTGAAGAAAATTCAAATTTAAGTTCTCAACTCAGGTTGAGTTACAGGTTCTTTTTCATAACTGTATCACAATGAGAAGTCACTTGTACTCTCTGTCTTAATTTCATCATCAATACAATAGGTCCATAAAGAGAACACCTACTTGGATTGTTTTGAGGACCCAAATCACACATCATTTCTTTTCCACGCCTTTCCTAGTACACATACTTTATGATGTACTGCTTGATAAATGAATGTTCTAATGAAAAACCTGGTAGTAGTAAGTAACCGTAATAAGATGGTTGCATAATTATACAGTATCTAATATAATTGTGATGTACTCTAGTATTTCTTGGGAATTCTCTAACACTTTAAAGTATACACAGTACTGCCACATTCATTTGATCTCCCTGGTTTTTTTTGCAATTTTTCTGTATCTACCAGTTGTCCTCAGTATTTCTTCTTTTCTCTCATCACAACCAAATAATGACAACTATGTAAATGATCCTTAGGCCTCTTTATACTCTCTACAATCTCTACATTTTATAAAATAGTTTCAGAAAATGTATGCTTATTTCCATTTAAACTCTCCTAGACACAGCTTTAGAAGTCCAAAAAAAAAAATGCTTACAATGAAGTGGACAATTGCATTAGCTTTCTATTGATTTAACAACTTACTACAAGCTTAATCATTATAAAAAAATGAATTTATTATTGCATAGTTCTTTAGGCCAAAAAATTCAAAAGGAGCCCATTGGACTAAAATCAAAGTACAGACAGGGTTGCATTCCTTACTGAAAGCTCTGAGGGAGAAGCAGGCTCCCCACTGAGCAAGTCGCCCAATATGGGGCTCCATCTCATGACCTGAGCCAAAGCAGATCTTAACTGACTTTATTTCTTTATAAATAAAATGCATAAAATTATAGGAAATTAACATCCAATTTCACAGGATGATGTCTCAGATTAAATGGCTACTATATGCGTTATAATGTACTACATATATATTTTATAGCATAAATTATATATATATTCAAACTTAAATTTGAATTCAGGTTTTAGATGTCAAAGTTGAATTCAGAAATTTAATTTAGGTGTTATGTCTCAAAACATGCATCTTTAATAAATAGCATGCTATTACATGCTATTATATATATATTGCCACTACTCTTAAGGAGACTCTTGGGGTTGGGGTTGTCAGAAGGGACTATATACAAGATTATGATTTTATTTTCTTCAAGGTTATTATTTTAATTTGAAACTAAAAATTAAAAAGGAAGATATATATATGTAAAGTATTTAGAAAAGAACTTGGCACATAGGAAGTATTAAAATATTAAAAACTTTATACCTTTAAAGTTTTAATTTTCTGATCAATAATGTTTTGAATAACTGGAAATTTGCTTTCAATTTGGTTATTAAATGAAGTTAATTGTATAATTTAATAATCTGATTTGTAGAAATATCTTAGATTTTCTAAGTGTCAAAAAATTAGAATGCTAATATAGGAAAGAACATCTACAACTATGTAAACATGGTTAATAAATTTCAGCTTATTTAAATAACAAGATAAAGGCTTTAGAAGCGGTCACTTCAAGCAGATAATTTTTACAAATGTTACAAATATAAATGGTCTGCCATATTCAAGGAACTGCTAAAATTTTTAGTTATACATAACCTAAATCCAATTAATTATTTTAAAATATCAGGCAATATCATTGAACCCAAATTTAATAACTAAATAATGACAAGCTAGAGTCTAGCATCTAAAACATATCAGAACCTCACTTCATCTGGATCGCTGGTTCTATTTTCAGCCTTTCATTCTTCTCCCTTATGTGGTCCAGCTTTCTCCACAAGACAAGGAAATAAGGTCAATAAGAATATGCAAAATTTAATTTCTTACTGCTGTACCCAACTGGACAGAGCACAACTAACTTCTGTAAGTTCTAAAACAAAAATATTAGAAAATTAATTGGAGTCTCAAAACTTGGGACAGATGCTCAAACATGGGTCAGACAACTATGACAGGGGGACCAGACCTCAGAGTATACACTCATTGATCATCCAGAACCATGTGTGTGAGGGTCCCCGTAGTTAGGGGTGGAACAGATTGCAGAGGAAAGGAGAATGAATAAATGAGTAGAGAGACATCCATATCTGTCCAATGCCATTTGAATATTTCTCCAAAATACCAGCAGGTACTTTGTCACCCATTTCCACAGACAAACTATGATACTTGATTTTTTCTTTTTTTTTTTTTTTAAAGATTTTTTTATTCATTTGACAGAGAGAGAGAAATCACAAGTAGGCAGAGAGGCAGGCAGAGAGAGAGAGGGGAGAAAGCAGGTTCCCTGCAGAGCAGAGAGCCCGACGCGGGGCTCGATCCCAGAACCCTGGGATCATGACCCGAGCCGAAGGCAGAGGCTTTAACCCACTGAGCCACCCAGGCGCCCCGATACTTGATTTTTTCACTTTATAAATTTTAAGAGTAGGCTTCCAGAGATGTGAAGCAAGTTAGGTGAATGTTCTTTGAAACAAGGGAGGGGAAGGAGAAGGAGCAGCATGATGTGGCAGAGAGAATCAAAAAGAATAATGAGAGAAAGAAAAAGTGTAAAGCAAAGGAAAGAAGGAAAAAGTCCAAAGTACAAAGGTAGAAAGTACAAAGAAGAAGTAAAGAGGCCAGGAATTGTTCAATAAGACTTTAACTGTTTTAAGAAATTTATGACTTTTGGCTTCAGTGTAACTAGGAGAGGGCACACACCCATGATTTTCGTGATAGACATTTCCTAGACAGAAGAGTGACTTCTTTGGAGGCATATTTATAGTAACCCATATCCCTCTCTTTTACTTAACTACTAATAGGAATGTGATGATCCTATTTAAGTGTGGAGGGGTAAATTTAAAAAAAAAATATATCCTTTTTTGTCCCTTGAGTGGAAAAAATGGCTAATTACTAACTGATCATTTTCAGAGGTAACAAAGAAAAAGAAAAACTTTCTATCTATTAACTATCTATTTATCTATCTATCCATCTATAGTATTGCCAATAGTATTAGAGATAGAGATAATTTCTTTACAGAAGTTTTATGACTGTATTTTGTACAGAGAGAATAATTATATTCACATGATGCATTTGGGGCTTTGCATGATTTCAGGTACCTACGACATGCACATATTTTTTTATGGTCTCTTCAATTTCCTGGTTACTTCTGAGAATATAGAAAGCCATTTCAGTGTCTCTTTTCCTCATTCATTCCTCCCCAAATCCACCCCTCCCTATTTAACCACATGATTTCTTCTGCCTGTCTTTTCTGTTCATTTTTTGGTGTCTCTACGCTAGGCGAGAACTTCCATTTCATACCTCAACTATTTCTGCATTCAGGCTTCCTCTCCAACTATTTTGTTCTGTCAGATATAGCTTTTATACTGTTCAAAAATGCTAAATGGCTTCCTATTACTACAAAATGAGTTCCAAATCTCTTAGCTCTACCATTCATGAGCTTCCATACTTTTATTGCATTTTGTTCTTCAGACCTAATATTCTTTTTGCGCACTTTTCCCCTCACATCTCTCTCTCTCTCTCTCTCTGGGCATAACCGTTGTGACAAACAAGTTTATCTTTCACCTCAAAACACCCTTAAAAATATCTGGTTTGTTTTTCCATTATCTACACTAGCATCATGGATTGTCTTCCTCAATCTTCCTACCTACTCAGTCGTTCACAACATGCAAGGTTTTATTCATATCAATAACATACGTTGTATTCTCTCTGTAGGGCTAAAACACTTAGATCCATCATTCACATTATAAATGTATGTTGCATTATTAATCTTAGTATAGATGTTGTTTCTCAAAAACAGTATTTTCAGTTTCTGCATATTTTACCACTATACCATTATTATAGTAAAATTGTGTATTTATTGAACAGACATTATAATTTATTTAAAATTTGAAATTAAAATACTTTTGAATTTGATCATATGCTACAAATTACATAAAATTATAATTTAAATTGGTAGTTCTCTGTTGTTTCTTTGTAATTCTAGAACAAAAGTTCCAATTTTCAATATAATTATGGAAAAGACACTTCAGGGTAATGATAAAACATCATTTGTTTACCTTGGGAAATAACATATAATGCATTCTGGAATTTGTTAACATAAAAATATAAGGAAAAATTCAAAATAGTCTTCTAGGGAATAAAAGAAGTATTTTGTAACAGGTTTTTAGTTTATAGCTTTACTAAATAGCTGAAGAATTAAAGAATTGCAATATCTTTCTCCTTCTTTGTAGTGAAGCCTTTTAATATAACTACCAGGTTCTATACCAGCCATTTTTTTCTGTGAGTTATTTCATAGTGTGAAAGATTAATTGAACAAATGAAAGAGTAAATCTATAATTTCTTTAAAGATTAGCAAGTATAACAAAATAAAAAATAAGAGGCATGTGATTTTTTATTGGTAGAGAACTTTGTTCACACATAGATATATCTGTTTTCCTTCAAGAATTTACTTCTTGAGAGGGAGGAGTCAAGATGGCGGAGAAGTAGCAGGCTGAGACTACTTCAGCTAGCCGGAGATCAGCTAGATAGCTTATCTAAAGATTGCAAACACCTGAAAATCCATCGGCAGATCGAAGAGAAGAAGAACAGCAATTCTGGAAACAGAAAAACAACCACTTTCTGAAAGGTAGGACCGGCGGAGAAGTGAATCCAAAGCGACGGGAAGATAGACCCCGGGGGGAGGGGCCGGCTCCCGGCAAGAGGCAGAGCAACGGAGCACAAAATCGGGACTTTTAAAAGTCTGTTCTGCTGAGGGACATCGCTCCAGAGGCTAAACCGGGGCGGAGCCCACGCGGGGTCAGCATGGCCTCAGGTCCCGCAGGGTCACAGAAGGATCGGGGGTGTCTGAGTGTCGCAGAGCTTGCGGGTATTGGAACGGGAAAGCCGGCTACAGAGACAGAGCCGACAGTAAGCTCACAGCTCGGTGTTACCTTGAACCGGTCGCAGGCTCGGTGAGCTCGGAGCGCGGCCGGAGGTCAGGCAGACGGGAGTAACTGGGCGCTGTTCTCTGAGGGCGCACTGAGGAGTGCGGCCCTGGGCTCTCGGCTCCTCCGGGCCAGAGACCAGGAGGCCGCCATTTGTATTCCCGTCCTCCGGAACTCTACGGAAAGTGCTCAGGGAACAAAAGCTCCTGAAAGCAAACCCGAGCGGATTACTCACCCCGGCCCCTGATAAGGGTGGTGCATTTCCGCCTGGGGCAAAGACACTTGAGAATCACTACAACAGGCCCCTCCCAAAGAAGATCAACAAGAAATCCAGCCGAGACCAAGTTCACCTACCAAAGAGTGTGGTTTCAATACAAAGGAGAGCAGCAGAATTCCAGAGGAGGAGAAAGCAAAGCACGGAACTCATGGCTTTTTCCCTGTGATTTTATTTAGTCTTGCAGTTAATTTAATTTTTTTCTTTTTCATTTTTTGTTTTTTTCCTCGCCTTCTGGTTAAATTTTTTTTTAACTTTTACCTTTTTCTTTTTTAACGTTTTTTAACTAGTTTATCTAATAAATATATTTTTTCATTTTTATATTTTTCCTATTTGGTTTCTTTTTTTTAATTCTTTTCTTTTCTTTTTTTTTCTTTTTTCTTTTTTTTTTCTTTCTTCCTTTTTGAACCTCTTTTTATCCCCTTCCTCCCCACTCACGATTTGGAATCTCTTCTAATTTGGTTAAAGCATATTTTCCTGGGGTGTTGCCACCCTTTTAGTATTTTACTTGCTCCTTCATGTACTCTTATCTGGACAAAATGACAAGACGGAAAAATTCAACACAAAAAAAAGAACAAGGGGCAGTACCGAAGGCTAGGGACCTAATCAATATAGAAATTGGTAATATGTCAGATCTAGAGTTCAGAATGACAATTCTCAAGGTTCTAGCTGGGCTCGAAAAAGGCATGGAAGATATTAGAGAAACCCTCTCGAGAGATATAAAAGCCCATTCTGGAGAAATAAAAGAACTAAAATCGAACCAAGTTGAAATCAAAAAAGCTATTAATGAGGTGCAATCAAAAATGGAGGCTCTCACTGCTAGGATAAATGAGGCAGAAGAAAGAATTAGTGATATAGAAGACCAAATGACAGAGAATAAAGAAGCTGAGCAAAAGAGGGACAAACAGGGACACCTGGGTGGCTCAGTGGGTTAAGCCGCTGCCTTCGGCTCAGGTCATGATCCCAGCGTCCTGGGATCGAGTCCCACCTCGGGCTCCTTGCTTGGCAGGGAGCCTGCTTCTCCCTCTGCCTCTGTCTGCCATTCTGTCCGCCTGTGCTCGCTCTCTCTCCCTCTCTCTCTGACAAATAAATAAATAAAATATTAAAAAAAAAAAAGAGGGACAAACAGCTACTGGACCACGAGGGGAGAATTCGAGAGATAAGTAACACCATAAAATGAAACAACATTAGAATAATTGGGATTCCAGAAGAAGAAGAAAGAGAGAGGGGAGCAGAAGGTATATTGGAGAGAATTATTGGGGAGAATTTCCCCAATATGGCAAAGGGAACGAGCATCAAAATTCAGGAGGTTCAGAGAACGCCCCTCAAAATCAATAAGAATAGGCCCACACCCCGTCACCTAATAGTAAAATTTACAAGTCTCAGTGACAAAGAGAAAATCCTGAAAGCAGCCCGGGAAAAGAAGTCTGTAACATACAATGGTAAAAATATTAGATGGGCAGCTGACTTATCCACAGAGACCTGGCAGGCCAGAAAGAGCTGGCATGATATTTTCAGAGCACTAAACGAGAAAAACATGCAGCCAAGAATACTATATCCAGCTAGGCTATCATTGAAAATAGAAGGAGAGATTAAAAGCTTTCAGGACAAACAAAAACTGAAAGAATTTGCAAACACCAAACCAGCTCTACAGGAAATATTGAAAGGGGTCCTCTAAGCAAAGAGAGAGCCTACAAGTGGCAGATCAGAAAGGAACAGAGACCATATACAGTAACAGTCACCTTACAGGCAATACAATGGCACTAAATTCATATCTCTCAATAGTTACCCTGATTGTTAATGGGCTAAATGCCCCTGTCAAAAGACACAGGGTATCAGAATGGATAAAAAAACAAAACCCATCTATATGTTGCCTCCAAGAAACTCATTTTAAGCCCAAAGATACCTCCAGATTTAAAGTGAGGAGGTGGAAAAGAATTTACCATGCTAATGGACATCAGAAGAAAGCAGGAGTGGCAATCCTTATATCAGATCAATTAGATTTTAAGCCAAAGACTATAATAAGAGATGAGGAAGGACACTATATCATACTCAAAGGGTCTGTCCAACAAGAAGATTTAACAATTTTAAATATCTATGCCCCCAACATGGGAGCAGCCAACTATATAAACCAATTAATAACAAAATCAAAGGAACACATAAACAATAATACAATAATAGTAGGGGACTTTAACAGTCCCTCATTGAAATGGACAGATCATCCAAGCAAAAGATCAGCAAGGAAATAAAGGCCTTAAACGACACACTGGGCCAGATGGACATCACAGATATATTCAGAACATTTCATCCCAAAGCAACAGAATACACATTCTTCTTTAGTGCATATGGAACATTCTCCAGAATAGATCACATCCTCGGTCCTAAATCAGGACTCAACCGGTATCAAAAGATTGGGATCATTCCCTGCATATTTTCAGACCACAATGCTCTAAAGCTAGAACTCAACCACAAAAGGAAGTTTGGAAAGAACCCAAATACATGGAGACTAAACAGCATCCTTCTAAAGAATGAATGGGTCAACCGGGAAATTAAAGAAGAATTGAAAAAAATCATGGAAACAAATGATAATGAAAATACAACGGTTCAAAATCTGTGGGACACAGCAAAGGCAGTCCTGAGAGGAAAATATATAGCGGTACAAGCCTTTCTCAAGAAACAAGAAAGGTCTCAGGTACACAACCTAACCCTACACCTAAAGGAGCTGGAGAAAGAACAAGAAAGAAACCCTAAACCCAGCAGGAGAAGAGAAATCATAAAGATCAGAGCAGAAATCAATAAAATAGAAACCAAAAAAACAACAGAACAAATCAACAAAACTAGGAGCTGGTTCTTTGAAAGAATTAATAAAATTGATAAACCCCTGGCCTGACTTATCAAAAAGAAAAGAGAAAGGACCCAAATAAATAAAATCATGAATGAAAGAGGAGAGATCACAACTAACACCAAAGAAATACAAACTATTATAAGAACATACTATGAGCAACTCTACGCCAATAAATTTGACAATCTGGAAGAAATGGATGCATTCCTAGAAACATATAAACTACCACAACTGAACCAGGAAGAAATAGAAAGCCTGAACAGACCCATAACCAGTAAGGAGATTGAAACAGTCATTAAAAATCTCCAAACAAACAAAAGCCCAGGGCCTGACAGCTTCCCGGGGTAATTCTACCAAACATTTAAAGAAGAACTAATTCCTATTCTCCTGAAACTGTTCCAAAAAATAGAAATGGAAAGAAAACTTCCAAACTCATTTTATGAGGCCAGCATCACCTTGATCCCCAAACCAGACAAGGATCCCATCAAAAAAGAGAGCTATAGACCAATATCCTTGATGAACACAGATGCGAAAATACTCAACAAAATACTAGCCAATAGGATTCAACAGTACATTAAAAGGATTATTCACCACGACCAAGTGGGATTTATTCCAGGGCTGCAAGGTTGGTTCAACAACCGCAAATCAGTCAATGTGATACAACACATCAATAAAAGAAAGAACAAGAACCATATGATACTCTCAATAGATGCTGAAAAAGCATTTGACAAAGTACAGCATCCCTTCCTGATCAAAACTCTTCAAAGTGTAGGGATAGAGGGCGCATACCTCAATATCATCAAAGCCATCTATGAAAAACCCACCGCAAATATCATTCTCAATGGAGAAAAACTGAAAGCTTTTCCGCTAAGGTCAGGAACACGGCAGGGATGTCCATTATCACCACTGCTATTCAACATAGTACTAGAGGTCCTAGCCTCAGCAATCAGACAACAAAAGGAAATTAAAGGCATCCAAATCGGCAAAGAAGAAGTCAAATTATCACTCTTCGCAAATGATATGATACTATATGTGGAAAACCCAAAAGACTCCACTCCAAAACTGCTAGAACTTATACAGGAATTCAGTAAAGTGTCAGGATATAAAATCAATGCACAGAAATCAGTTGCATTTCTCTACACCAACAGCAAGACAGAAGAAAGAGAAATTAAGGAGTCAATCCCATTTACAATTGCACCCAAAACCATAAGATACCTAGGAATAAACCTAACCAAAGAGGCACAGAATCTATACTCAGAAAACTATAAAGTACTCATGAAAGAAATTGAGGAAGACACAAAGAAATGGAAAAATGTTCCATGCTCCTGGATTGGAAGAATAAATATTGTGAAAATGTCTATGCTACCTAAAGCAATCTACACATTTAATGCAATTCCTATCAAAGTACCATCCATCTTTTTCAAAGAAATGGAACAAATAATGCTAAAATTTATATGGAACCAGAAAAGACCTCGAATAGCCAAAGGGATATTGAAAAAGAAAGCCAACGTTGGTGGCATCACAATTCCGGACTTCAAGCTCTATTACAAAGCTGTCATCATCAAGACAGCATGGTACTGGCACAAAAACAGACACATAGATCAATGGAACAGAATAGAGAGCCCAGAAATAGACCCTCAACTCTATGGTCAACTAATCTTCGACAAAGCAGGAAAGAATGTCCAATGGAAAAAAGACAGCCTCTTCAATAAATGGTGCTGGGAAAATTGGACAGCCACATGCAGAAAAGTGAAATTGGACCATTTCCTTACCCCACACACAAAAATAGACTCAAAATGGATAAAGGACCTCAATGTGCAAAAGGAATCCATCAAAATCCTTGAGGAGAACACAGGCAGCAACCTCTTCGACCTCAGCCGCAGCAATATCTTCCTAGGAACAATGCCAAAGGCAAGGGAAGCAAGGGCAAAAATGAACTATTGGGATTTCATCAAGATCGGGAGGGAGACAAACCATAAGTGACTTTTAATCTCACAGATCAAAAGCTTTTGCACAGCAAAGGAAACAGTTAACAAAATCAAAAGACAACTGACAGAATGGGAGAAGATATTTGCAAATGACGTATCAGATAAAGGACTAGTGTCCAGAATCTATAAAGAACTTAGCAAACTCAACACCCAAAGAACAAATAATCCAATCAAGAAATGGGCAGAGGACATGAACAGACATTTCTGCAAAGAAGACATCCAGATGGCCAACAGACACATGAAAAAGTGCTCCATATCACTCGGCATCAGGGAAATACAAATCAAAACCACAATGAGATATCACCTCACACCAGTCAGAATGGCTAAAATCAACAAGTCAGGAAATGACAGATGCTGGCGAGGATGCGGAGAAAGGGGAACCCTCCTACACTGTTGGTGGGAATGCAAGCTGGTGCAACCACTCTGGAAAACAGCTTGGAGGTTCCTCAAAATGTTGAAAATAGAACTGCCCTATGTCCCAGCAATTGCACTACTGGGTATTTACCCTAAAGATACAAACGTAGTGATCTGAAGGGGCACGTGCACCCGAATGTTTATAGCAGCAATGTCCACAATAGCCAAACTATGGAAAGAACCTAGATGTCCATCAACAGATGAATGGATCAAGAAGATGTGGTATATATACACAATGGAATACTATGCAGCCATCAAAAGAAATGAAATCTTGCCATTTGCGACAACATGGATGGAACTAGAGCATATCATGCTTAGCGAAATAAGTCAAGCAGGGAAAGACAACTATCATATGATCTCCCTGATATGAGGAAGTGGTGATGCAACATGGGGCTTAAGTGGGTAGGAGAAGAATAAATGAAACAAGATGGGATTGGGAGGGAGACAAACCATAAGTGACTCTTAATCTCACAAAACAAACTGAGGGTTGCTGGGGGGAGGGGGTTTGGGAGAAGGGGGTGGGATTATGGACATTGGGGAGGGTATGTGCTTTGGTGAGTGCTGTGAAGTGTGTAAACCTGGTGATTCACAGACCTGTACCCCTGGGGATAAAAACATATGTTTATAAAAAATAAAAAATTAAAAAAAAAAAAAAGAATTTACTTCTTGAAATTAAACTGATACAGTCATTAAATAGTTCATTAATTTGGGAGTCCCTCTTTAGAATTGGTAGCTACAAAGATGAGAAGGCAATCATAGTGTTTAACAGTGAAAATGAAATGAAATAGCTGAATTTTTAAGATTTGTCTTTGATATTCATAGTATCAGTTGAAAACTCCTATAAATATTTCTGGCCACTATGGCTTGCCAGTTATTAAAAAAAAATGCCAATTTTAAAAGAAAAGCAAAAGATAAACTATCTATTGGATTAAAATTCTTTCTGAGGCAATATCAGCACACACTTACTACCACCCATCTCTGATAACCCTATTAAAATGTTCACATTTCAAAGATCACAGTAAGTATTATAATGGTTTTATATTCAGATTTATTATCTATTAGTAATAGGCTACATTCATAATTTGCCAGTAGATGCAAGTTTACCCCAGTGAACTAATGGGCTAATTTTTTTAACTGTTAGTTTTTGTTGTTGAAACATAACAGATTAGTTAAAAGAAACTACAGATAGTGATTAAGTCCCTAAAGATACTAGAAAAAAACTAATTAAAAAAGTATGCAATTTTGTTCAGCAAACAATAAGAACTTATTTACAAAATAAAAGCATCAGTAACATCTCAATTTCTTAGGAGATTTTAATAGCTTCAACTAGTATTATATCTTATTTTGCTTTTTTCTTTGCTTTTTCTGGCTTTTTCTTCTTTAAGAAGTCTTATGAACAAATTATTTTTTATTTATTCAGCACATTTCATTCAGTTACAGTCATTATTATTTAAATTTCTCTGCTCTAAATTTGGCCAATGAGAGCCTATTTATATAGGCTTCTATGTTCTTTGACATGACTCTATCAGTTCCTATTAGTCATATATATCTATACTTTCATATGTATACTTATTTTTGATTTTCCAAATATTAATGTCATTTGGGGAAAAAAAAAGGAGAATAGATTGTTTTTCTCATTGCTCTGTCTGGATTTCAGGAGGATAATGGGAAGATATACTTGTAATCACTCATTAGCTCCTGATAGAACCCTGAAATTTATAGTAAAAAGAAATGTCAGACCAGGAAACCATTAAGAAACCAAAAGCCTTGAATGTATAGGGACTATATAGGTCAAAATAATATAGTATTTTGAAGACTACTGAAAGCCTGAAGTACTCACCTATGAAAGAGAAAAGCAAGACAGATAGCTAAGGATACTATAGAGAGTAGTAAGAAGGAACTAGGGAGGACCCAAACAAATCAGATACGCAGCTCTGAGAAACCAGTACGAAGACCTGGAATCTGAAGTTACTGAATATAATCAATTTTGGTAAAAATTACACATGAACTTGAGGGTAATGTGGTTTTGTCATTATTGGATTCAGTTTCTAAATATGTCAATTAGGTCAATGTATAAGTTGTGTTGTTTAGATTTTGCCATTTTATTCTATCAGCTACTGATAAAGACATGAAATTCTCCCAGTCTGATGTTGGTTTTGTCTATACCTGCTTTTAATTCTGTCCATTTTTGTTTTATATATCTAGAACTGTGTTACTAGGTAATATAGATTTAGAATCGTTTTATAAACGTTTAAATAAAAAAATAACTTGAATTCATAGTGATGCCTAATTCGCTTTGTCTGTCTGGCAGCAATATATCTGCATGAGTCTACATGAGCCTTCTTGTGGTTAAGGTTTGAACGGCATTTATCCTTTTACTTTTAACTTTTCTGAATCTTTTTTTCTGGGTATGGGTTTGGTTTGAATTATCTTTTAACATTTTACAAGTGTCCTTTCACTATCATATGGCTTCTAAATCTTTAGTGTTGAGAAATACTGTTGTTCCTTTGAAAGTAGTTTCCCCCTTTGGCTAATTGTAAAATTCTTTTCTTTAGTTTCCAGCAGGATTATTATGTTGTGCTTTAGCCTCACTGAGCATCTTGAAACTGTTGGTTATCTTCCTTAAGTTTTATGTAAGTTACTGTTTTCTTTCCTACCCTCTGGGACTCCAGTAATATATACATTAGGGATTCTGAAACACATTTAGTTGTCTCTGACCCACATCTGTCTTATGATCTCTTTTCTCCCACTCCTTTTATTTTTGCATTTCTCCACCAACAAGTATATTTTCTATGGACTTCCCTTGAATTTGCTGATGTATTTTCTGCTGTTTCTAGGCTGCTGTTAATCCTATTTCATGAAATCATAATTTTAGACATTATAATTTTCAAGTTTAAGAATGTCTGTTTAGTTTTTTACAGGTTCCATTTTATTGATGAAATTCTGTGATCTTTTCATTCATTTTGTCCACCTTCCTTTTTCTCTATTGTAACCTAGTTGCAAAAACTATTTTAAAGTTCCTGTTATTTCTACTATCTTAGTCTTATGCATCTGTTTCTATTATCTATTTTTTTTTCTATTAGCATGCCTAGTAATTTTGATTGAATGCCAGGAACAGTAATACAAACATTAGTAATTCCATACGAAGTTATCTTTGATTGGAGTGGGTTCACATTTACTTCTACTTAGCAAATAAATGATGGGTTGTTTGCATTTTAATCTAGAAAATAGTTGAGTTTAGGCTACAACTTTGCTAAAACTAAGAGTATTCCAAATTTCCCCCGATCTTAGATGATGTCCTTCATGCTTTCAACTAGTGTTTTCAATAAGTTTCTGGATCCTAGTACATCTTTGTCTCTTGAGCACCATTAGAGTGAAAGTAATTCCTCTCTGCTTTTCAGAAGTCTTCAGTTTATCTGATTACCCTACCACCTTGCAGAGCTTCAGAATTGGGCAAATGTCTGCCAGGGGAAACCAGCTGTTCATTGATTCTACTTAAAACTCCCTATTTTGTCACTCCAATTCCTTAGAAATGCCAAAAGCTCTGCTGGTTTCTCTGTTCCAGCAGCGTATCTGCCCAAGCCCCGATTCTAATGCTCAGAATTGGCAAATATCCCCAAGGAAAAAGAGTTACAAGTTACAAACTAGTCTTTAAATACAACTCTCAGATATATTTAATCAGATGGGGGTTTTGTGTATTATGAAGCCTTAGTTTCCTCAGTGGGAGCATTTTTCAACTACAAACAGCCTCAACCTACCCAAAAACTACTTACTGATATCAAAAAAGTCACTGAAACTTCACTCCAACAAACTTTTTTCAATGGGATGAGATGAAAGGTGAAGTTGAGAGGTGTTGTTTTCATTATCATATGCCTACCAATTATCTCCCAAATTCCTACTCTTTTGGCTCAATTTGTATCTTCTGTTGTTTAGCTGTCGATGATCCTGCATGCTGTTTTCTCTGATTGACTTTTGCCCGTAAATATTAAGAAAATTACAAACACAAAAAATAATTTTTTACTACCAAATTTCACCAACAAATGCTTTGTAGTGTAGCAGATAATTTACTGATGTTTGGGGTGTAACGAAGTGAAATTATAGCACTTAATTTCTGCCTCATATATATATAATATGTACATATAACATGAATATATAATCATTGTATTATATATATATATATTTAATATTATATACCATGCTTACTTTAGCTCATTCACCTTCTTTTCATATAACCCTCTTCTATGTTGTCTTTATGACATATTGCTAGGATACTGTTCCCTCTCTAAAGAAAATCATTTTTTCCCTCTTTTTTTTAATCTCTAAATTCATCTCTCTAATCCAATCCCCCATACCCAACTAATAAAATCCTTCTAAACCATTAGAAAAAAACAAGAATTCCTGTTACTTTTTTTTTTTTTAATTTTTTATTTTTTATAAACATATGTTTTTATCCCCAGGGGTACAGGTCTGTGAATCACTAGGTTTACACACTTCACAGCACTCACCAAAGCACATACCCTCCCCAGTGTCCATAATCCCAACCCCTTCTCCCAAACCCCCTCCCCCCAGCAACCCTCAGTTTGTTTTGTGAGATTAAGAGTCACTTATGGTTTGTCTCCCTCCCAATCCCATCTTGTTTCATTTATTCTTCTCCTACCCACTTAAGCCCCCATGTTTTATTTAAAATAATATATCAGGCTAATCTGGACCCTCTCTTTCTTAGTCAAAAAGCTCAACAATATCTTAAAGAAAAGAACAGGCTTTTCTTCTGTTGTTTACATTGAAAAACTGGTTCATTGGAAGCCAATATTTAAAATAGCATTTCTTGCAATCCATATATTAGTGCAGAGAGGAGTAATTAATATATAATTGTGAAGCCTCTGCCTGAGATATGGTCAATGTTTGGTGATATTTATAAGGCATAAATCTTTTTTTTTTAAAATAATAGTTTTTACTCACCAAATACAAACAATGGTATTGCTTTCCTTTCAATAATCAATGTTCTTTGGTGTTTTGTTTTTAGATTTTATTTATTTATTTGATAGACAGAGATCCCAGGTAGGCAGAGAGGCTGGCAGAGAGAGAGGAAGGGAAGCAGGCTCCCTGCTGAGCAGAGAGCCCAATGCTGGGCTCCATCCCAGGACCCTGGGATCATGACCAGGGGCCAAAGGCAGAGGCTTTAACCCACTGAGCCACCCAGGTGCCCCAATAGTCAATGTTCTTTGAATGGCAAAATCTGAGTAATGAGAAATTTATACATATCTATTTTTCTTGGATACATGTTTGAAGGAATTATTTGGGTGGTAGCATTACATAGAATCAGAAGGTTTGTGTTGAATTCTGATTCTACCACTCATTGGCTCTATCCCCTTAGGTAACAAAAAGAGAGTTTTCACTAGTTCTTTTTGAATCTGTTTCCTTAAATTTAAAATAAGAATGAAACTACCTACCCTACAGGGTTGTTATGGGGTATAAATGCAAAACCATTAAATCATTAATCTTTCATTATTGCCTACTTTGAGCACTATGTTAAATGTTGTGCAAAAAGATGTAAAAGATACATTTTCAAGTCTGAAAGTGTTCATTGTCTAGTAAAGAGATGCAGACAAATGATTATAATTCAATGTGATAAATGCCATGGCAAACTCAAGCTTAGCACATCAGAGAAATCTAGAAAAGGGCTAGATTCATTCTGAAGGAAATAGGAAAGAAGCAAGTTGAGATGTAAAACTAAAAACAAAAGTTGGGAAAAGATATTCAAGGTGGAGGGAGCTATCTGTGTAAGGGACCACTGTGAGGCAGTGTGTGGTATTCTGGAAGTTAGTAGCAAATCAATTAACTAGACTATTTGTACCTAACAACTAGGAAATTTGTTTCTAGAGAAGACAGTTGGGTCCAAACGCTGAAACTTTTGTCTGCCATGCTGAAAAATATATACTTTTGTCATGGAGTTAATGGGGAGCCATTAAAGAATTTTCAGAAGGATCGGATTTACACTTTGGAAAGGCTGCATTCTTACCAAATGCTCAGTCATGATTATATAAATAATAGTCTCTTTGCTGAACCTGAATTCAAGGAGTTGCAGAAGATTAAGGCTAATCAGAGAATGGACCCATGGCAGAACCGCATAACCCTAAAAATTTACATTTCTGTCATGTCTGACTAATAAGGGACTGGATATTAAGGTCTATGAACCATAAGAAAAAAAAATAAAAAATTTTTCATGCCATCCTTCTGGCAAGCTTCAGAATCTACACCAAATTTCAGCAAATTTTTTCTTCTTTAAACACTTCCAAAATATCAAGCCATGAGTTTCCCCACAAAAATCTTAATCAAGACACTACCATGGGTTGGAGAAAGACAGATGTTGAATGGAACAAAGTGTATAGATAAAAGTAAGTCATGTGGTGAATCCACGGATTTATTTTTATACAGTGAGCCTAACCTAGACTGTTTCTAAATTGATCATTTGTCATCCAAGACCAAATCAAAATCTCTTTGCTAACTCAAAGTTTTTGTTTTTGTTTTTTAACTTCCTTTACCAGGTCCACCATCTTAAGATTTTATTAGTTTTATAAGATTTGCACTTCACACAATGATGTTGTTTATTATTTGGTAACTGGGATCATCAAGGTCTTATCAAAGTTGATTAATGGTCTGCTCAAGTATTCTTTCAAATATGAAATTAAAAATGAGAGTTCTTTAACTTCAAAAAATTCTTTCAAAAAATTTTTTAAGTTTTTTGGCAAAAAGAAAAAGTCTGATTTCCTTGTTTGAGGGTGAGATTCTATTGTAGTAATATTCAATTAATACTCAAAGTTAATAGCTACAGATTTTAAGGATCTTAAAATGCATGAGATTAAGGTTTCTATAAATGAGAAGATTCAAATTATGTTATTAGACAATTATTTTTCTGTGATTAGACACATCTAATCAAAGACTGGCTCAGACCTGGTTCTCTAATTTCAGCTGAACTTTATTTTCTAAAATTACCATTTGTATTAATAGCCCTAGTTTCTGAGTACCTTCTGACATCAACAACCACCATCCCACACCTCAAAGTATCTTATTCTTGACTTATTAAAGGACATATTTTTAAAATTTTCACAAAATAATTATTTGCCCTTCTTGTTTCTTGGTGCATTTTTTTTCTGGTTAAAAATATTGGTTGCAAAAAGTTCCTTATTTTAAAAAAACAAATGTCCAGTATAATAAAATGATATAAGCCTTGGGTTATACTATATAAAACCCAACATAGAAAATAATTTCAAACCAACATGTCAAGGTTATTAGAAAGTGCTTTAACTAGAGCGTATCATGCTTAGCGAAATAAGTCAAGCAGAGAAAGACAACTATCATATGATCTCCCTGATATGAGGAAGTGGTGATGCAACATGGGGGCTTAAGTGGGTAGGAGAAGAATAATAGCATTTTTACATACATTTTACTACAAAGTAGAATTTGACTAAAGTACAAAAACTGCCTTTTTTCCTTCCACTGCATTTATTTGTCATAAAACTAATGCATTAAGTATTGTTAATAGTGACCAAACTTCTATTCCCCTTTCCAAGCTCAAACTCATTTAAAAGATCATAAAGGCTAAGCACTGAACACAATTTGCAAGTATCACCAAGGTGTCAAGTAGAGTCCATAAAAGGAAAAAGATTCTTTTAACTTCTCTATAGAAATATTTGTCTAACTATTAACAGAATGTATGTTTGCCCTTGTCTGGGGGCCCCAAATATAAATTTGCAGTACTGAATATGAAAGTCCATTTAACTTGACTTCAAAAGCTGAGGGCAACACTTTTTACAAAAAGTAATAAGTAGAAAACTACAAATAAAAACTGCAAAATTTCTATAACTCTGTCTAACTAACTGATAGGGAAAGAAATGACCTTTTTTTTTTTTTTTGTATTTTAGAATGGTCAATATACTCCCTTGAGAAAACATTTTTAGATGCTAGTATATACTGGTATAAGTAAGCATATACTTACTGATGAGCATTCTTTCATTTGAACATAGCATTCCTGTATATTGACACACCATCATCTAGAAATATATATATATATCCATTTGCAACAAAAATATGTACTATTTTATCAATTTTTTAAGTGTAAAATTCTGTGGCATTAATACATTCACAATACTATTCAACCATCAGCTTGATCCTTTTCTAGAACTTTTTCATCATCCCAAGCACCAACTCTGTACCCATTACACAATCACCCCCACTCTTCTTTTCCCCAGCCTCAGTAACCTCTATTATTATTATTTCTGTCTCTTGCCTATCTTACGGACTTCACATATGATATTTGTCCTTTTGTATCTGGCTTATTTCACTTCAGTATAATGTCTTCAAGTTTCATAGATGTTGTAGCATTTATTAAAATTTCCTTCTTTTTGAAGACTGAATAATATTTGATTGTATGTATGTACCACATTAGATTTATCCATTCATCTGTTGATAGACTTTTGGGTTGTTTTCGTCTTTTGGCTATCATAAATAATGCTCCTATAAACATTTGTGGATAAGTGTCTGTTTGAGCCCTTGATTTCAGTTCTTTGGGGGTGCATAGCTAGAAGTGGAATTGCTGGGTCATTATGGTAATTCTATGTTTAATTTTCTGAGGAACTGTCCTGGAGTTTTCCACCGTGAAAGCATCGTTTCGTATTCCTGCCAGTAATGTACCAGGCTTCCAAATTCTCCACATCCTCACAACATTTGTAATGTTCTACCCCCCCCCCCCCCGCTTTCTTTATAAGAGCCATCCTATTGTGTGGGAAGTAGTATTCCATACTGGTTGATTTCCATGTCCCTAGTGATTAGTGATGTTGAACATCTTTTTATGTGTTTATTGACCATTTGGAGTCCATCTTTTTAGAGAAACATCTAGATTTCAGGCAGTTTGCCCATTTTTAAATTGGGTTGGTTTTTGTTATTCTTGTTCTTAAGTTATAGAAGTTCTTTATATATTCTGGATATTAATCTCTTACCAGACATATGATTTGCCAATATTTTCTCCCATTCTGTGGTTTGAATTTTCACTCTCTTGATACTGTACTTTGAAGGAATTTTAAATCTTGATAAAGTCCAGTTTATCTATATTTTGATGTTGTTCCCTGTGCTTCTAGTGTCATTCCCTGAATAGTTTTCTTGACGAAAAGCACATAGTAGCCTTGTAAAGCCACATACTGTCAGAGGAACAGAGTAAGTTTAGCTTATTGGAATTCCTGTACACTTTAATAAGCCTCCTGAAGTTATTGATTGTTCTGTCACTCCTGGGTCCTGGTGTCTTGAGATTCCATGTCCAGTTCATACAGTAAATAGCTAGAAGTACCCTCTAGGAGTTTTAAGCCCTGCCTCTCACAGGGCATATCTGGGAGTATTTCAGGATCTAATTTTAAAAGTTTAAAAAGTCATTTGTAAATGACAGATTCATTAGTGTTTAGATTAAGCTTAATAAAGCTCAAAAGCAACTCTCCAATTATCTTGTAAAAGAATCATAGGAAAGATTTCTAGTCAACTTTCCAGGTTATCTTTGCTTTTCATTGTTTTGACTATACTACTGTACAACCCTGGAGAGATAGAAATTAATTTGTAGAGAAATTGATAGCTATGCAAATCATTCTTGTCTACAGAAATGCAAAAATCTCTCGGGGGGGAAGTCCAATTGATTACCTTTTCCCACTATAGAAAAAGTCAGTTTGCACCTGTTAAGCAAATTCATTTCAGGATTTCTAATGTCCTATACATGTGTTTTACTCTGTGGATTCTCCTTCAAACCATTTTTCTGGTGCCCTTATTAATTAATAAGTTAAATAAAAATTTTTGACATATTTTTATTTTACATTTCTATGAGAGGCATGATTTTTGCACACTTACAAAAATATCATTTTATAGCCTGTACCCCATTAAAATGGTTATTTTGGAAAAATACTCAAGGTGATTTTTTTTAGATAAAATCATTTGGTCCTCCACCAGAGAAATTTTGCATTTCTATGGACAAGAAGTATTTGCATAGCTACCAATTTTTCTACAGATCAATTTCTATCTCTCCAGGGTTTTAAATATCATAGTCAAAACAGTGAAAGGCAAAGATAACCTGGAAGTCTAGCTAGAAATCTTTCCTATTTTTTTATAAGGCAATCAGAAAGTTGCTTTTTAAATTTATAGAGCTTAATCTAAATACAAAGTGACTTGTAGTTTCCAAATTGATTTTCTAAACTTTTAAAAATCAGATCCTGAAATGTATTTTTAAAAATCAGGTTGCTTTAATATTTTTTTCTAGAACATTTTAAAATTCTTGTCTATTGTCTTTTAAAGCCTAGATCAAGTCTTTTCAAAATCAATTTAAAAATTTTTCATTTCTCTGAGCTCAGAGCCCTTATGAACTAAGAATTTACTCAATAATTGATCTTGCACAGCACTGGGATATATTGGTCTTTGTGTGCTATCTAATTTTTCAGATACTAATACCTGTCTTCTCAACCTAAGGTATAGTTTGTAAAAATTGGGACTTCGTATTATCCATAAAATAAGGCTTTATAGGGAACAGAAATTTAAATATTTGATTGATGATTTAATTAATTCACACAATGTCTAAAAAAGCTTGCAGGTACAGTTCATTATCAGAAAGTCAACAATCTTTCTATTAATTAATCACAGAAACACCCAGTGTTCAAAAAATAGTGCTAACAATTTTTTACTCTCCCCATGAGGTCTCTGTGGAGTGGACCTCAAGTAGATGACCAAGGATGCCTTCTTGACTTGTTTTTCCTTAGTGTAGCTTAGTCTTTTTAAAATTCACTCTCTCCTTCCTCAAGTTCTAACTCAACAAAGCTTACAAGACTCTTCATGTTTTAAGCTTTATTACAGCTCAGGGTTCCTCATACTTCATTTTTGCTGCACTAAGACAAAAATTTACCTTAAGATACTAATTAATGAGTATAATTAAGTACTAACGAATAAGATTTTGTCATTTAAGATTGCACTTTGGAAGGCCACGATACATTGTAATATGTAAGTTTTTTTTCTTCCTCCCAAATCCAACTTTTACCTCCTTGGGACAATATCACCTCCATTATGAATACACGCTATATATGTTATTCAGGGTTGCTGTAAGTTCCCATTTCAGAAAGAGGCTTTACCGTTTTTAAAAAGTGGGGTATATATGTGGACAATAAATCTTTATTATATGGTTTAATGACACATTATGTTAACAAAGCTCTTTCTTCTTTATCTCATCAGATCCTCACTCCAACCTGAGTTGAAAGTGGTAGAGAAAAAGATAAAAAGGGAAAAAATGTTCTTTAACATTATTATTTTTATACTCTCAGTATATGTTTTAAACATTTATTTAAACATTTCTAAATTATTTATGACTTTTCATTATTAAGGAATACATACAGTCCAACCTTTTGTCTGTACTGTCATTTGCAAATATCTTCTCCCATTCCGTGGGTTGCCTCTTTGTTTTTTTGACTGTTTCCTTTGCTGTGCAGAAGCTTTTGATTTTGAAGAAGTCCCAAAAGTTTATTTTCGCTTTTGTTTCCTTTGCCTTTGGAGACATATCTTGAAAGAAGTTGCTGTGGCTGATATCGAAGTGGGTACTACCTATGTTCTCCTCTAGGATTCTGATGGATTCTTGTCTCACGTTGAGGTCTTTTATCCATTTTGAGTTTATCTTTGTGTACGGTGTAAGAGAATGGTCGAGTTTCATTCTTCTACATATAGCTGTCCAGTTTTCCCAGCACCATTTATTGAAGAGACTGTCTTTTTTCCACTGTATATTTTTTACTGTTTTGTCGAAGATTAATTGACCATAGAGTTGAGGGTCCATATCTGGGTTCTCTACTCTGTTCCACTGGTCTATGTGTCTGTTTTTATGCCAGTACCATGCTGTCTTGGTGATCACAGCTTTGTAATAAAGCTTGAAATCAGGTAACGTGATGCCCCCAGCTTTATTTTTGTTTTTCAACATTTCCTTAGTGATTCGGGGTCTCTTCTGATTCCAAACAAATTTTAGGATTATTTGCTCCAGCTCTTTGAAGAATACCGGTGAAATTTTGATCGGAATGGCATTAAAAGTATATATTGCTCTAGGCAGTATAGACATTTTAACAATGTTTATTCTTCCGATCCAAGAGCATGGAATGGTCTTCCATCTTTTTGTGTCTTCTTCAATTTCTTTCATGAGTGTTCTGTAGTTCCTCAAGTACAGATCCTTTACCTCTTTGGTTAGGTTGATTCCCAGGTATCTTATGGTTCTTGGTGCTATAGTAAATGGAATCGATTCTCTAATTTCCCTTTCTGTATTTTAATTGTTAGTGTATAAGAAAGCCACTGATTTCTGCACATTGACTTTGTATCCTGCCACGTTGCTGAATTGCTGTATGAGTTCTAGTAGTTTGGGGGTGGAGTCTTTTGGGTTTTCCATATAAAGAATCATGTCATCTGCGAAGAGAGAGAGTTTGACTTCTTCATTACCAATTTGGATACCTTTTATTTCTCTTTGTTGTCTGATTGCTGTTGCTAGGACTTCTAATATTATGTTGAACAAGAGTGGTGAAAGTGGGCATCCTTGTCTTGTTCCTGATCTCAACGGGAAGGCTGCAAGCTTTTTCCCATTGAGGATGATATTGCTGTGGGTCTTTCATAGATAGATTTGATGAGGTTCAGGAATGTTCCCTCTATCCCTATACTTTGAAGTGTTTTAATCAGGAACGGATGGGGTGCCTGGGTGGCTCAGTGGGTTAAAGCCTCTGCCTTCGGCACAGGTCATGATCCCAGGGTTCTGGGATCGAGCCCCGCATCAGGCTCTCTGCTTGGTGGGGAGCCTGCTTCCTCCTCTCTCTCTCTCTCTCTCTGCCTGCCTCTCTGCCTACTTGTGATCTTTGTCTGTCAAATAAATAAGTAAAATATTAAAAAATAAATAAATAAAAAAATAAAATTGATTTGATCCTACTCTTTAGTCCACAAATCACCTTCCACATAGGAGATGTACAACATGATTAGTGATCAATCACATCACTTTTTTCAAAGTCTATGAATGGCTGATCACTGTTCATCTACAATTCCCTTCTCAGCAAAAAGTATAGTTGTGTTGTTTCCTTTTTTCCAAGTGATAAACTCACATTTTATAAAATGAATAATCAAAAAAGGGAATTGGCCAGGAAAGATGAAAGTACAGCAAATAAATGGAAAGTGATAATGGTAGAAATAATATTCAAATCCCAAGTAAATAAAGTGACATATGAAACATCTGACTGTGGCAATGTTGACAACATCATGGCTCAAAAGCAACCAAGGGAATTAGTAAAAGCGAACCCAGGGACATTAAAGAAGTGTTCAGTGCCCTTTGGTGGCTTAGTGGTTAAACGACTAACACTTGATTTCAGTTCTGGTATTGATCTCAGGGTTGTGGGATCAAGCCCCACGTTGGGCTTCAAGCTGGGCACGGAGCCTCCTTAAGATTTTCTCTCCATCTCCCTCTTCCCCTCCCTCTTTCCCTCCTTCTCTGATTTTTTTTTATTTTAAAGGAAGAAAGTGATTGTGATGAAGAGGGAGAGACTTTCAGATGAAGAGACAATATCAGAAAACTTCACATTAAAGCAACTCTGAGAGATATTTTAGGACATTGAATTTGCAAAAAGCCACAAAAATTTGGAAGCCTTTTCAAACTTAGAGTAGAGTAAGACAATCCTCCAAAGTGTCAAAAGAGCCCCACTCTGTACTGTGTTATACCAGGAGAAAAAGCAGGCCTATTCAAAGTACTCTCAATAATATTTTTATACCACAAAACAAACTGAGGGGACTGGGGGGGAGAGGGGGAGAGAGAGGGTGGTGGGGTTATGGACATTGATTGGGGAGGGTATGTGCTATGGTGAGTGCTGTGAAGTGTGTAAACTTAGCAATTCACAGACCTGCTGTACCCCTGGGGCTAATAATACATTATAAGTTTATAAAAAAATTAAAAAAAATTTAAAAAGAAAAAAACCTATATATATATATATATTTTTTAATAGACACAAGACCCTTTAATTGCCATTTGTTTTAAATTACAGTATACTGGGGTGCCTGGGTGGCTCAGTGAGTTAAGCCAATGCCTTCAACTCAGGGCATGATCTCAGTGTCCTGGGATCAAGCCCCTCATCGGGTTCCTTGCTCAGTGGGGAGCCTGCTTCTCTCTCTGCCTCTGCCTGCCTCTCTCCCTGCTTGTGATCTCTGTCTGTCTCTCTCTGTCAAATAAATAAATAAATAAAATCTTTTAAAAAATTACAGTATACTAAGTGTATATTAGTTTTACTGTATTTTTATTTACCTACACATTTACAGTCAATAGGAAGAAAGTTTTAATGTTTGGCAAAAAAAGAAAAAAAACAACAACAAACTTAGAAGCCATGGGAAATTAGTATATTTCCCCATTGATTATGGGAATTTTTTTTGCACAGATCTAGCTTGTGTGTCATTTTTACTCTTATACACTATGCAGCAAAGAAAGAACTGCCTATTCTCTAACTCTGCACCATTCATCCCTCAAGCTCCAATTTCTGGTCCCATATACTTATTTATAGGATTTAATTTAAATAAGTTCCATTGATTGAAAATGTTAGTGGACTCCAGATGTTCTTTAAACCGTGGGTTAGGTACCACTATGCTGATGCCTGAAAGACCTGGGACAGTAACTAGAGGTGTTTCCTGAATTTTTGATCCCATTGCTTCCTTGTTTATGAATGGACACTAAAATGCACACGTAGCCACCTATCGCAGTGGAGAAATTTTTCTTTTTCCCTCGACTCTCTACTGATTGATGCTTGTTATGACCTCCCCTCTCAAGACATTTCAGTCCTCTTCTTGTACTAAGGCTAATCTGAGGGACAGAATTTTTGAAAAGAAAAAATATAGCTGCAAGAAAAAAGACAGAGAGTCAGGTACTAGAAATATATAACAAGAATTGAATTTCAAAGTATCTCCTCTTCCATTAGCTCTTTTCCAAGTAGAGTTTCCAACCTCTTCCTCATCCCAGCGCTTGTGATAAAATATTTGACATAATCTGTGATTTTGTTTCTAAAATATAAATGAAGAGGACTTTCCTATAAGAACTGTAATATAAATGTAAAATGTAAAAAGACAACTGGTTAAAATGTATGTTTAATTTTTTCTTTCTATTGTGGGATCAAAGAGAAAAAAAAAGAAATCTATTAGTAGGAGCAGGGTATATTTTTACTCTCAGTCCATGTGTCCCCATGGGTAATTTATAGTAATGTGATTTAAAAGATTTCAAAAGAACTCTATGTGTATGTACATGTACACATATGGTTGGTAAAAACAAACTAGAATTGGAGTACCTGGGTGGTTCAGTCGGCTAAGCATCCAACTCTTGGTTTTAGCTCAGGGTTTGGGGATCAAGCACTGTGCTGGGCTTCATGCTAGGCATGAAGCTTGCTTAAGATTCACTCTCTCCATCTCTCGTGCCCCCTCCCCCCAAAATAAATAAATAAATCCTAAAAAAACAAAACAAAAACAAAATTTAAGATTACCTAAAATTGCCAGAACTCAATTCCATGATTGCACCACACTATTTGGTATACTTAATAATAATTATTTCGCCAGGGCACCCAGGGTGGCTCAGTTGGTTAAGCGACAGCCTTCGACTCAGGTCATGATCCTGGAGTCCCGGAATCAAGTCCTGCATAGGGCTCCCTACTCAGCAGGGAGTCAACTTCTCCCTCTGACCCTCCCCATTCTCATTCTCTCTCTCTCAAATAAAAAAATAATAATAATTATCCCCCAAATATTAATAATGTGAATCTGAATTATAATAGTACCTTCATTAAATATATTGGAATCTTTGGTCAGAATTCACTTAAATGTTTCTCAGTTACTAGTATATCCCTTCAACGTGTGGAAAGTTTGTTAAAAACTACAAATTCCAAGTCAGAAGGACTTGGGTGAAGCTGGAAAACCTGTTCTTTTAAAAAATGTCTTAGATAATTGTGATGTTGATTCATTAAGGACTAAACTTTAAGAAATATTGAAAAAAGAGACATGTCATGGTTCTAGTGCAATGTGAATAGTATAAGGCAGTCTAATGAAGATAGAAACATAGTTTACGGAATTAGATTGCTTGACTTCAACATTGACTCCTTCGCTTACTAAATGTGTGATCATGGTTAAGGCAAAAATTTTCTCCGTGCCTCAGATCCCTCATATGTAAAATGGAAACTAAAACAGAACCTCTTTCAATGCGTTTTGTGAAGATGATGTAAAATAATCCTTCTAAAGGCTTAGCACAATGCCTGGCATGTAGGAAATGCTTAAAAGCCATTGATTCATATTGTTTCTTTTTTCTTTCTTTCTTTTCTCCACAGGTTCTACAGATCACTTTCATTGTGTTCTCTGAAGTTCTAATTGCATGTGAGAATGCATGTTAGATGTCCTGGTGTCATGAGTGTTGAGTTAATTTCAAATAATTTTTTATCTCTTCTATATTTATTCTCTTTGATATTTTAAGAGGCAGAGATCTTCAGTACTGCTTTCTTCTAACAACCCCTTCGAAATAGACATCCCTGGTTAACTATTCAATAGGAAATTTACCTTTATCTAATTGCCTATCTGTGCATCTCCCTATGGCTCTCACTGTTCCCTCTGTTCTGCCAAAGGTATGGCTTTGGGGTGGGAAGATTACCTTTTCAGTGGAGTCAGGGCTAAAAGTGTTTTCTTCATTAAGCTAAGTCCCGTAACACTATTAAACTGTTCGGTTACTGCAAAACCCTATAATTCTATTGGCACACAGTATAGGTAAATGCACAGACTCTATATTGCATCTCAGTTGATCTTTTTGGTGCATAAGTCTTTAAAGCCTCTGAATTTTTAACCAAATAAATAAATAAAAATACAATTTATAATGCATGTGTGTATATATATATATATATATATATATGAGACATACATATAATACAAATAATATATATATGATATATATCAGATATCAAAGACAGATATCAAAAACAAAAAGACAAAGACAGAAAAGGGTTTAAATAATTATGACCACTGACATCTCCCAAATTCAGTTATCAGGTATTTCCTTCTTCCTTGCATAATGGTAAGTGAATAAGGGGAGGCAGAAAGGACAGAAATGTTTCTCTAGTAAAGTCTATCTTCATGGAAATGCAAGGAGATGGGAATGAGCAGGAATAATCAATATTCATCTTGGTAATGTGCCACAAGTACACTGGTAAGGTCCATCAGTTGTTGAAATATTGACATAAAATGCAAATTTGCATATAATCAGACTGGTTCTTTGCACATGCCCCCTACAGTAGGTTTCTATCTGTTATTTTCTAAACTCCAAAATGATGCAAATTTGCATCTTTGCAACACAAATTTTAGAGTCCTGCTTGTTACAATGTGGCTGGGTTTTACTATACTTCCTTGCCAATTAATCAATAGCTGCCCCACTAGGAATATATAGTGTATAAAGACATTAATAATGGTGTATATAAAGCAATTACTATTTAATCATATAAATATTACATACACAAAACCATAAGTAATAACTCAACATTATGACAAAAATACCTGGATTTCCCTACAGGTCACTCCACAGATAGGACTGTACTGTCACCTGGACCTCTGCCTTTCCGACCAATCTCTAGGATATCTGCAGACACCAGTAACTAAAGGTTCCACAGGTCTGCACCATACCTTTGCTACATATTTTGAATATTCCTTCTGGAAATCAGTTTTTTCCCCCTAATTAATGCCATTGAAAGGAAACATGTAACTAAGATGCAATAACACATTATAATGCCACATGCCAAATTCCAGAAGCTAAAAAAAAAAAAAAAAAAAGAAGGAAAGTAATGCCAAACAAAATAACTAATTAGAAATTTATATCAACAGAAGGTATTGCTGTCATACTCTCTGGCCCCTTGGCCTACTAGAACTTTTCCTCCTTCTTACCTTTCTAACTAGTTTTTTGCCTGAAGGAATTATTGGTCCTGGACAAAAAAGCCACTTCTTGGTACTTAAAACTCAGGACTGAGATGAAAAAAGAAAGCACCTTCCCTCACACAGCAGCCTAAAAATAGGTCTATAGAGTACCAAAAAGAACTTAGAATGCACTTTCCCTAAGTTATTTATTTATTTGCATATGGTGGCTTATAATGTTATTAACATAGTACTGCCCTTCAGCAACCTTGGATGACCTGAGCTTCTAACACATAAAAGATTAGTTCTAAATGGAAAAATGGGATGTGTGATGTTTGGAAATTCTAATTACCTGAAAGTTATATGATTGCTATATAGTCCTCCCAGTGGTACTTACAAGATTTCATAAGATTATTGTTTAAGAAGATCATACCCTATGGCTCTTGACACTTGCCCTTATTTAATGCATGCAAATTTAATTCTGCTTTCTCCACACATTTATTTTGAAAACGTTAAAAAATATACAGAGAAGTTCACACCCAATATTAATATGTTGATGGATTTTAGTTGTTTATGGTTTGTAAATACGTATAATATGCATAAAAGAAATCAAACATTACTAATCATGTTGAAACCATTATTTCCCTCTATTTCCAGGGGCACCTGCAATCAAGACTACAGTTTGTTACTTTCCAAACCACCTTATTAAATCTTTCTTATTTATTAGTGTCTACAGATGATAGTAACATTTTTGCATGTTTGATTTATATAAATTGCATCATCTTGACATATATTTTCAGCTTTATTTTTATCCTCTTATTATGTTGATTTATTTAAACCAAGTTAATTTGTTTTAGAAATGGATTTATAATATTTTATTTTTTCTTTTACTACTGAGAAATATTTAGGCAGTTTTTCTAATTTCCCTATTACTATCGATTATGCAAAAGGCATCTAAATGGTCCTTATGCCCATGTGTGATACATTCTCTAAAGTATATACAGAGTATTACAAGTTCTATTTCACAGGCTATGCACATTTTTAACTTTATATTACCTAATTATTTTCCCAATAGTTCTCTAGATTGCATTCCACTAGCAGTATATGAGCACTACATTTTCCCCCCATCCCAGCTAACACTTAAATTTTTCAGATTATTACATTTTTTTCTAAATTTAGGAATGTGAAATTTTATCTCATTTTTTAATTTCATTTTTTTTTTGGTTACTAGTGAAGTTGAACTTCTTTTCATCTATTTTTATTTTTTAATTACAGAGTATATAATCAAATGAAATGTTTCTGCTGCTCTAGTTAATTTTTAAAAAGCAGTCTAACCGGTATTAAGTACTTCAGGAAGAGATTTTATTTTAAATAATGTAAACAAAATTATAATAAGGTGAGATACTTTTGACCGTATAATTTGACTGTTATAAGTGATGGACTACAGAATTTCTCTCTACATATATGTAACCCATATGTTGTTTATTTCCCATACTGAAAGATTACATTTTGAATTAATTGTAATGTAGGTTTTTCTGATCCTATGTTCCTTCATTAACTCAAAGCCAACCTGATTAACAAGCCAACAAATATTTTCCCCACTTTTCCCAAAATTAATAAAACAGATGTGCTTTATGATTTTTTTAAAATTACTGATAAATCATTTTATGCACAACATTGGGATTTCAGTTAACTTACAATTATCTACTTATCAGTTAGGCACACAGTTCTTTCAGATAATCCTAAAAGTAAGTATTGAAGAAATAGATACTTAAATTCAGAATGAGAACCAAAAAGACCTTTGTCAGGGTTCTATGGTTACTAGTAATCCCAAGCCATCTTAATACACTATTAGGGATGGAGATGATTAGAAGACTGTTCTATTTCTGGCTTCACCCTTGCTTGGCAGGGTGGGGGTGGTGTTGAGTACTTCAGTATCTCACTCAAGCTAAGGACAAAAGCTGGGATGGGGGTTTAGGAAGGCATTAGAGGGTACTACCTTAATGGGAGAATCTGAAATTTCAATTTGTGTTCCCCTAACCCTGTGAGGGTGGCCACCAGAGCTCTGCTAATTTTCTTAGTCTCAAGGCAGACTCTTCTGAAGGTGGCAGGTGCTTTTAATGTAAAATTAGCCATAAATGCCAGGTTTCTTTTCTGTTTTTTACTCTCCCAGTTCTTGGTCCCATACTTCATGATTGCCATTTTAGTGTTCCAAGGCCCTCAAATTGTTGCATTAGTATTTTCCTGGCTCTTCTAGTCATTCTCAGTGATGAGAGCTGGTCATAATTACCTAGGCTCCCATCACTAGAAGTCAAAGTCCTTTGTAATACTGGTGTTTATTGATAAGTAGGTGGATCTTCCTTACTTTCTTATCTTCCTTACAAAATTCTTTACATGATTTTTTTTTCTATATCCCTGTTAAATTATATAAAAATCAATATTCATCTTCAAAATCCTAGCTCAAACTTATTAGTGATTAACAAGGACACAATGGAGGTTTTTCTTTTTTTTTTTTCCAAGATGTTATTTATTTATTTGACAGAGAGGGAGAGATGGCAAGTAGGCAGAGACACAGATGGGGGTGGGGGTGGGGGTGGGGGTGGGGGTGGAACAGGCTCCCTGCTGAGCAGAGAACCCGACGTGGGGCTCAATCCCAGGACCCTGACATCACGACCTGGGCCAAAGGCAGAGGCCGAGTGAAGAACCATCCAAGTGCTCCATGGACACAATGGAGATTTTAAATTAAGTGTGTAAAATAATTCCTTTTGTTATATATTTTCAAATATAGATACCATCAACTTCTTCCCTCCCTGTTAGCACATACTATGTCTTACACTGAGAGATAGGGCCTAATTATCTTCCCTTTATATCTAGGCTGGCTTTAGTTACTTGCTCAAACAAATAAAAATGCAGCAAATATGACTCTTGGGACTTTTAGGTCTATGTCATAAGAATCCTTGAAGTTTCTGCCTAGGTCTTTTAAAATAATAGTTCTTGAAAAGGTCTCTATAATCAAGTGTTAAGAAAAACCTTGAGAAAGAGTACTTGGGGCCCAAGAAATAATTTCTAGATGAGATGACATTTAGAATGAATCTTAAAAGTAGCTAAATAAATAAATAAGTAAATAAATAAAAATTTTTTTTCAAGGAAAAGAAAAGCTATTAATGGCAGAGGAGAACACTATTAAGTGAACTACAAGCATCACAATTTTACTGGATTCAAATTATTGGGAGACAATGGTGAGAATTGAGACTGAAGAGAAAAACAAGTGGCCATATCATGCAGGGACATGAATAGGCCATTTTAAAGAGTCTGCACTTGGTCATGTAGAAGACAGAGAGACATTGAAGGCCTTTAATCTGAGAAGTAACTTGGCCAAATTAGTCTTTAAATCAACCATCTCAGGTCCTGTGTGGACAATAAATTGTAGGTTGAAATAAATTGTAGGTTGAAATACTGGTGATAAGGCAGGGGAAAGAAACCATTGGAATAATTGACATGATAGAAAATGAGGTCCTGACCTAGGTATGCATGGAGAAGTGGGAAGGATGTAGAGATAATATGGAGGAAAAAAATGGAGGAAAAATTAACAGAATTTTGATGGATTGAATGCAAATGAGGGAGGAATCAAGTGCGACTTCCATGCTTATTGCTTTGCAATATAGAGAAAATTGTGTTACAAACTAATATGATTGAGGAAAAATATTGATTTGAAATACTGAGTTTGAGGTGCCTGCAAAAATTAAGTTAATGACATTTAGCAAACCTTGGATATATAATTATCATGCATGACGGAATTAGGGTCAGAAAATCACTCATTCATTCATTCATTAAATCATTATTGATTAAGTGACTACCAGGTGCCAAGCACTACTCTAGGTGATTGCATTATAGCAGAATATAAAAAAAAAGGACACTTTATTAAATATACCATAATAAAAGAGACAGTAAATAATCTACCCAAGAACAAAAATAACATAAATAGAGGATTATTGTGTTGTTATTTTAGATTGGGTAGTTAGGGGAGGTAGGGGTTCTAGATGGAAATGGCTTAAAAGCAAGCAAGGTAGAAAAGTCACCTCAAGAGGGAATAGAAGAGAACAAGGCAAAAAATTGAAGTGTGGCACAGATGTACTTTCATAGACCAAATATATTCAAAAGTGAATATATTCATTTTTATGAAGGTGAGAATTTTCTTAAGGGTTTATATAATCTGTTGGATAATTCTTTTTATTATTCTAAGATAACTAAGTCCATCAATGTTAAATGATAGGTGAAAGTCAATATAGGTAAGAAAATTTTTTAACACAATGTAGCATCTCTGTAACGCTGAAGCAATACAACACATTCAGAAGTCATATATTTTACAAAAGAAGACTAATATTTAAAAAAGTTATCTAATAAACTATTAGATAACTAAGAATCTACTTTTGTAATATTGAGTATAGATATTTAAAAAGTTACACTTTTGGGGTGCCTGGGTGGCTCAGTTAATTAAGCCTGGGAATTTATGGTTTCAGGTCAGGTCGTGATCTTAGGATCTTAAGATGGAGCCCTGCGTTAGGCTTCACACTCATCGGGAAGTCTGCTGGAGATTTTCTCCTTCTTCCTCCCCTCTCCCTCCTTACTACCTCCCCCCAACTATCTCTCTAAAATAAATGAATAAAAAATAAATAAATAAATAAATAAATAAATAAATAAATTTTTAAAGGTTACATTTTTGCCCTAGATATTACATATGTACACAATTTCATTTAAGCTTATTTTCATGCATGCCTCTGTAGATAGTATTGGTTAAAATGTGTGTAGTGCTTTATAAATCTCAGAGAAATTTTATACCTATTATAGACACAAAGGCTAACTTTAATTAGATACATAAATATCAAATGTTTTCTCATTCATATATGGACAAATGTAATATTTCTAAATCTATGCTATGCATCATATTGTATCATTTTGTTCTAAATTTCAGTTACCAGTTTAAGTTACAGTAAGCAATATGGAGTGACTATGAAGACAAAAGTAGATGCACCATTTCCTTTCCATCACAGAACTCTTTTGGATAGCTAATGGAAGAGCTTCTTGTACTTTTTTGCAAGGAGAAATGATGTATAAATTGCTACGCACAGATAAGATACAGTATGGTCTATAATGTCATCAAATTAAATTGATATTTTTCATAAAACTCATTTTATGAAAATGTACTATAAAGGAGCTTGATTATAAAACAAATGACTAAAAACAGTATTCAAAATTCCTTTTAGGAAAACTAATTTCAGTTTGTTCTGTTTTATTTTTTATTTTTTTTTAATTATTTTTTTATTTTTTATAAACATATATTTTTATCCCCAGGGGTACAGGTCTGTGAATCACTAGGTTTACACACTTCACAGCACTCACCAAAGCACATACCCTCCCCAATGTCCATAATCCCACCCCCTTCTCCCAAACCCCCTCCCCCCAGCAACCCTCAGTTTGTTTTGTGAGATTAAGAGTCACTTATGGTTTGTCTCCCTCCCAATCCCATCTTGTTTCATTTATTCTTCTCCTACCCACTTAAGCCCCCATGTTGCATCACCACTTCCTCATATCAGGGAGATCGTATGATAGTTGTCTTTCTCTGCTTGACTTATTTCGCTAAGCATGATACGCTCTAGTTCCATCTTGTTCTGTTTTATTTTAAAGAGAGAGTGAAGTAGTAGGGTATTGGTGCATTTGTGCTGCTTAGATACAGCTTTGTTTTTCACTGGTATGTTTAATAAAGTTTTTGGTTACTAAACTTGGTTGTTCTCTACAAAAGACAAGCTTTTCTTATGGCAATGTGTTCAAAGTATACTAAGGTCATCTGTTTTCATTTGTAACATAATTACCATACAGTGCATTCTTTAAGTGTTACCATCTTCCATCACATATTTTCTCTCAAAGTGCCACAGATTTTGTATTCTTATTAATTTCTTGTTACAAATGATGATATAGTGCCACAAAATATAGGGAAATAGGGAATTTTTTCAAAAGATTTTATTTATTTATTTATTAAGGAAAGAATTGGGCACATGAGATAGACAGAGAGAGAGAGAGAGCAGAAGCAGGGGAAGAGGGAGAAGCAGACTCTCCACTAAGAAGGGGGTCCAACTCCCAGGACCGTGGGATCAGGGCCTGAGCCAAAGGCAGACACTTAACTGACTGACCCACTCAGGCAGCTCGGGAAATGGATATTTAAAGGGAAAAAATAGGAGTGTTGGCCCAATAGTTATTAATATTGTGAACTATGTATGAGTTCAGAATATTTTTTAATCCCTAGGAAAAGCAGTACCATTAAAAGAACAGCTATTGATCTTATATTTATGATGATTATGATCTCATATTACTTTCTTGTATGTCTGTTAAGCACAGTTCCTCATATTCAAATAAGTAAGCCGCACTGTGTGATGAGAGGCGGAGGTGGAACAAGATGGTAGAAGATACTCTGAGAAGAGAAAAGAGCATGCATAAAAATAAACAATTATGTTGTATTTAGTATAGATAATACAAATGTACTATTACAGCTACTGCACCTTTGCAATTCATTTCCCAAGTGTGCAATGATTTGAAATGTTTAGAAATTCCATTTAGAAATGGAATACAATTTTCAACAATTTTTATGTATGAATCATCAAAAAACATAATCTATGCTGATTTATCCTAGATGGATGGATAAAAATAGAGATTAGGTTAAGAAACAAATGTAAAAAGGGGGAGACACCCCAAATATGCTCTAGAAAGCTATCCCAAAGGGTGTCAGACATAACTCTGTAATTTTATCTATTACCTCCCCTTATCTCTTTCTGCATGGAAATAATGGGAATTTCCAACTGTTGTTATGATTGCTAGAGTTATCATTAAACTAACAGACTTCAGATAACTCTACTTTCTTTCTCTTATTCTTTAATCTCTTTTCTATGCATGATCTATTTCTTCAAAAGGAATTTTCATATTTACTTTTCTCCTTATTATTTATGTTTCATAAGGAAAAAAGAACTCAGGTAATGACGTACACATGTATACATATTCATAATATCAGGATAAAAATAGATGCAACATGATGCAAATCCTTGGGGATTATAACTTCTAAGACATTTGATTCCTAATTGAGATATATTGAAAAATATGAAGACTTTTCAGTAAAAGATTGGTGAAATATTGTACACGGTGTGTGTCAAATATCTCAGACAATTTATCTTCTTTTTTACAGTGGAAGCAATGGCCATATCATCAGTTCATATATTTTAATCCTTAGGAAATAACATTTCTAGAAAACTCAACAGAAGACATGACTCAAGGAGCATTAAAGGTATAATCATATGAGAGGGAGGATTCAAGGTGGTTGCAAACTCCTCTCCATGTTTTTATCTTATGGCAAACACTTACTTTGCCCAGCTTCAAAGAAAAGAAGTCACTTGAGTATAATTAAACAATGTAAGGTGTATGAGAGTGTTAGTTTTTTATTTACCCTTTCTTGCCCCTGTGAGGCAGGTGTTCTGCCTCTTCTCTTGAGTTTGGGAAAACAGAAATATTTGGAAGCTTAGAAATATTCATTTTTCCCATCCCACTGTCCATCCATCACTGAATTCTTCCTCAGGCATAAACATAAGTCAGATAGACAAAGAAATTATATTTCTGGCTATGGCTGTGGCTGAGTGTGAGGAAGAGGGATTTCAGCTGCGTGTGGGGGTGGAGGAGGTCACTAATGGAATATCCCATTTATAATAAAAAAGAAAGCTTCTCATTTATATATGCATAGTAAAGTCCTAGACAGAAAAATACACATTAATACCTAACCAAACAAATTATTTCAATAGACTATTTATAAATAACAGTGCATATATGCATATATAATAGCTACAAATTGGATGCCTTGAACGGAAAACTCACATTGATGGTCTGTACTGCAAACTTTGTTTAAAGCACTAAATACGATATCAAGTCCTCTGTCAATGACAGCAGAAGGTTCCAGGCACTATTTGTTTCATAATCCTGGATCTAGCTGACTCTTTACTTCTTTGCAGTCAAGTTGCTACCAAATGCTGAACTGGAGCGTGAGAGTCAATCCTTGTTTGGTTAACAAATTCCCAGCAATATATACCCCCAAGCCCCCAGGAGTTGTAGTGATGTCATATCCGTTGCCCAGGTCTCCACACCTCTCTCGGCAGTTACTCCCTGTGTCTTTTGCTTGGGTCAAAACTTTTGAGGTGGGCTATCTAGATAGCAGCGGGAGAGAGGGTAAACTAGGGCTCGGGTTGGAGCAGCTTCAGCACCTCGGTCAGCGCCCACTGCAGCCCAACCCACCCCCTTGAGCTCGCGCGGACTCCCTGCTCTGAGAATGCCTGCGGAATGATCGCCCCCCAGGGCGGCTGCCGCTGCTGCCGCTACTGCTACCGCCGCTACTGATCCCGCTGCTGCTGCTCTTGCTCGTGCTCCAGCCACCGCCTCTGTCTCTACTCTGCTCTGACTGGCAGGCAGAGAGTGCAACTGACGAGGGAAAGGTCTCTGCAGTGAGAGTGGAGTGGCTACAGAAAAGAGAGTAAAGAGAGGGCAAAAACCCAGATCAGAATGCAGGCGACGTCCAACCTACTCAATCTCCTGCTGCTGTCTTTGCTTGCTGGATTAGACCCTTCCAAGGTATGGGCAATATTTAACTCTTGTTTGAAATAAATGTGCAATATGTAACAAACCGACCAAAAATGCAAATAAATATGGGGGGGGGGGAGGCACGAAAGACCGCTCTCCCAGCTATCTTGAGGTGCCTGGCTTATCCCTACTGCTAAGATAACAAGGTGAACTACGGAAGGAATAGCTCCTCAAGGTAGAGTCCAGGCGAGGAGGGGTTGGGGGAGGGACCAAGAGCGAATATAATGTGTATGGGCAGAGGACTATGCGGCTCTCTGGGGAATTTAGCTTATTCCGTATCCAAGTGCTTAATGTTCTCTTGTGAAGTCGGACGGGTAATGCAAAGGAGTTAGCAGTTGAAACAATGCAGTTTGTAAACATGTATTAGGAGATGGTGCACTGTTTCTTTGTTGAAAGCAGAGAAGCGTTTTCCAGCTGCTCCTGGTCAATAATACTCCCATCGCAGACGTGCTGCGGTTTGTGTCCAAAACATTTAGGATGCTGCTGGTAACACACACGGCCGAGCAGCAGAGCTATACTCTGCCATGGCTGAGAGGCGTTCGTGAAAGGAGCTTGTGTTTATTTGTTTCTTTCTTTTTATTAAGAAAATTAGGAAGCACCGGGGAAGTTCTGATTACCAGTGTTAAGAAACAGGAAGTGAGAACCCTGTCAAACTAGGGAGGGAAAGAGGAAGGATGAGTTGTCTCATAGCTCTTGAACTCCGAAAATTATCCAGTACTGGTAATTAAAGTGAACGCTAACCTCTTTTGATAAAAAGGTAGAAAAATATGGAGAAATATTTTCAGTTGTGTGCGAGAAACGTCTTGACAATAAAGTGAGATAATGGGAGAGCTTCAGCATTCTTAGAAAATCACAATGACCTGGAAAATAAGAGATAAAGGCATCTGGTTAAAAAAAAAAAAAGACAATTTTTGAAATAATTTTACTTATTTAGCTTGTCAAGAGCACTCGGACAAAACAGAAAAGAAAAATGATACCATGTTACAAAACCATATAAAGCTGCATTTGAAAATATTGTAAAGTTATTTTAAAAGCTTAACATTATCTGTGTGGTGTAGAGAAATGAAGTTTCTTTTCCTAATTGTATAGAACTAATATGTGACCAAGCATAATCTAGTATTATGGTTGATTGAATATTTCTAGGCCGAATATAGTATACAGTGAAAACTTAGAATCATATCATATATATTTGTAGTTATTTCTTTGCATTTTTCATATTTAGAGAGACCTGATGAGAATAATTTTATTTTAAAGGTACAGTTATGCTGATATTGTCACTGTGAAATCTCCACACAGTGTGTGAATTCCACTTTAATGATCTTAGTAGATTATTTTATACACTAAGGGGTAGCTTTACATCCAGGTAAAAAGTGTTGACTTTGTTTTTATATTTTTAATTTTTTTTTTCTTTTTCTCTCTGGATTTATAGTGACACATCCTACGGCCACTCTCATTATACTCTATTGGTTACCACTTTTGAACATATTCATTATGTATCTTTTTTGGAATATTCTTGATAAAAATAGTTTTTTAAAGCAAAGCCAATTACTGAGCTACTGTAGGAAAAAAAAAATCACTTAAAGTGAGTTTTGTCATTCTTTAAAAAGAATTCAGAAATGTAGAGCTTTACCAGGAACTGCATGTGTGATGTGATGTGTCTGGTATGTATAGTGTCAGAAGACCTTTTTGAATTTTTGAACCCCACTCCTTCCCAAATTAGATATATATATAAACAAAAAACAGCTACTAAATTAAAAAGCTGTTAAATTCTCCAATGACCCAATTTAGTTAATATGATCTTTTCTAGTATTAAGAAGTTTATGTCTGTGTATTCAACTATATATAACTTTTCTTTTGACGTAGTGGGGCTGTTTAGTACAAGTAAACTGAGAAATCCAGGGAAGGAAAACACATACATGAACTTTTCAAATTGTCCTTTTCAGATTCTAGATACTGCAATACAGTGTGTAAAGAAGAGATGATATTTTGTTCTACACCATATATGACATTATAGAAAATATTAGAAGGTTCAGAGCAAATGATTTTAATGTCTAAAAACTTTGGGGACTAGTAGACAAAATATTGCTTTTAAAAAGTTAATAAAAGCTACTGTTTTAGCAAGCTGTTATTGATCACCAAACTATAAGTATACCTCCCAACCAAATCATAAATGGTACCAATGAATTCTCAAAATAATTGTCAATTAGATTATGAACTAGAAAAAAAAAAGATTATGAACTAGAAATTTTCACAAATTTTATTTGTTATTGCATGAGCTACTTAAGGATTTAGGTAATAAAATTAGCATTCATAATGCAAATTATGTGTGATGAAATTTAAATAAAAATCCAATGATACAGAAATGTATAAGACCACAGTTCTTGGACAATAAGTAATAATTAACTGATGACAGTTAAATATACAGAAATTCTAAACAGTTGATTTTTTTTAATATACTAATATGCTAGAACTGATATATTTCAAAAACACATTTTTATATAAATGCATTCAAATATTCTTCTATATTGTTACACTTTCTTTGTAGTAAATATATACGTATAATCATACATGGAGACCCACAGATTGGCAAAATAGGAGAGCTCTTAAGAATAGGTTTTTTTTTTTTTCAGGTATAGGATTGCCACATGGATCAAATATTGGAAATCTAAACCCTAGTGATCATTGCATATTAATTAATCTAAAAACAATAAGGCTTTCTAATAACAGTGCCAATTCCATTTCCTGGAGACTAGATAATGTTTATGTTTATGATCATTTTTCCTAAGATTGAAACTTCCAGATCTTATATGACAATTTATAAAGTACTTAACTATCGCCATCTTATGGTAAGATAAGTTACTTGAAAGTCAATTTTATTTTTAAATTAAAAAAAAAAATCCCCAAACTTTTATATTTATAGAATGGACTTACTTTCAGCATGTTCTCACTTTCTTTTCTCTCATTTGATGTATCAGAAAATTGGCTAAATTAGTATTTTCTTTCAGCAAAGAAAGGCAATTCACCATTAATTATTTGTATTTTTTTATAGACAGGTTATCAATTTTCCTCTCAGAAAATTATGAGAACTATGCTTTCTTAATTAAAATCTTATTAACAAGTTTCTAGTTTCATTTAGAAAAACTTGTAGGTATATTACTTTACCTATTTTAAGAGAAATTAATTTTATTTGTAATGGAGTGCCTGAATTACAGGCAATGTGCCAAACTATCAATCATTTAAAAGTAAATTTTTAAAAACCTGAAAGCTTGTAGGAATTCAATTATTGCTTACTTTTATGGAGAAAGGAATATTCCAGTGCTAGAAATTCCTGAGAATGGCTGCTAGATGGCATCTCTGTGCTTTTAAACTAAACACACTGAGTTCAGTAATGACCTTGATATTAGGAGAGTGAACCTCTTTTTCTTTTACAAGAAGATTTTTAGCAGACCATTATTCGAACATTATAACAAAATAGTAATTCCTGTGAATCAGAACCATGAATTTCTCTGCTCTGCAGTGCTGAAACAGGAAGAAAGGAAGAAATAAATGTGGCTGTGCAGGCTTTAAACAGAACATTTATACCAGAGTCAGATACTTGAGGAATAGTTAAAAAGCGGTGACATAGGCATAGACACACTTTGGGGTGACTGTTGAACTTTAAGGTAGTTGTACCTCTGGGATAAATAGATTGAAAAATGCCCTAGCACACTTAGATGGAGAAAACATTCACTATCTCCTTACCTAGAAATATATTAAAGAACTTATCACCATGCTACTTGCTCATACCACAAACATAATAAAATGTAACAGTGATTCAGCAATTATGTCCAACACCAAACTGTTCTTTCTGTCCAAAACAGCGCAGCTAATTAGAACTCTTGCATTAAATAAGACAGTTGCTTTAAAGCCACATAAAGATGATGGAAAACAAGAGAATTTCCATCATTATATTTTTAATGCTTCATAATGTAATTCACCAGGTATACATGCCTTTGCATTTGGCTATCGTGGCTTTTGTACATAAACCTGAAGTTCTTGTTCTTTCAACTTTTACATGAAATTAATAAAAAGCAAAAGCAGCAAGGGAAACAAGCTGAGATAAATTTGTTGTAAAATTCACTTTAAAATCTTCTTCTGAATCTCCTATATGCCAGGCACACCGTCTATACAACAGGACCAACTCAAATTAGCACAGAAAATGTGGATCGATGGCATTTGACAAAACCTGTAATCACACACCCATAAACCCTGATATGGTAAAAAGTGAAAAGTTCAACCCAGCCCATCCATGTTTTGAAGGAACAAATTACTTTCTTACTCTGATTTTATCCCATTCTCCTTAAACCAATTGAATTCTTATTTTAGAGAAAGTAAATATTCCTTCTCACTCTCTTGGCAATTTGAAATGGTTAAATTTGTACTATTTTCATTTATTTTTCTTTTAAAATTCTATCCCATGTAATTTTGCAATTACTTTCTTTAAAAATGACTATTGGGATGATTGATAGGTTCCCTGTTGGGACGGAAAGTGGCACAAAAGTGAGAAGCAGAGTAGGATGCAGGGTCCTTTATTCTCCACCCCCCTTTTGCCACTATACGTGTGTGTGTGCGTGTGTGTGTATGTATATGTGTATATATATGTATATATGCATGTGTGTATGTATGTATAGATGTGTGTGTGTGTGTGTGTGTGTGTGTGTGTGTATGAGGACAACACTGAGGAAGCTGTGATCTCACCTAAAAAATGTGAAGCCTACATGTTCTTAAAAGTTCTGTGTTAAACTCTATGAGGCCCCAAGCTACGCTTTGCATGTTTGTGGGTCCCCAGCTCTCCCAACCCCATTCCTATATTGAAACCTAATGCCCAAAGTGAGGGTACTAAGCCCTGAGGCTTTGGGGAGGTAGAGGATCCCCACCTGACCATGCTGGCACCCAGAGCTTAAACTTCCAGCCTCCATAATTGTGAGAAATAAATATCTGTTTATAAGCCACTCAGTGGAGAACTTCGTTACAGGAGCCCACAGACTGTGATACTTTATTTAATCATATTTGATCATTCATGAAAAATTAGCAAATCGTTTTGTAGGGTATAGCTTCTAAGATCATGAGATCATGTGATCTAAGATCATGAGATCTAAGATCATGTGACATCAGGGGATCAGCCTGCCTAGATAATATCATGAAGTCTTCCTCTTCTGTGTTCGGCATTCAATAAAGCCTTAGGTTTTTTACTTCCTCATGAACCATTCTCTCCTTCCCTCTTATCTCCCCATACATGATTCATGTACTCGGGTTTATTCATTTATCCATCAAACGTTACTCACCCAACAAAGCGTGGAGTGGATCTGAAAACCAACATGTTTCTTGCTTCATCTCTAAGTCTTTTGTTTAATGAAAAATTCTCTAGTGAAAAGCAAAGCAAGAACTTATTTCTCACATGAAGGGAATTGCTAGTGTGATGAGACGCCGGAGGTATTTGGGAGGGCTAATTATAAAAGGTCCTGCTTATCTTTGCTGACTCTTCCCAAGCAGGAACATCCTTAAGGATTTCGGACTTGCAATCATTACAAAACTTCAATTTTTGTACTAACAAAACACATAAATGAGACTGGATAAAGCTAAGACTTGGCATTTGATTTACTGAAGTGTTAAGTAGTCACATTTTACTTTAAATAAATTGGCATCAGTGAAATTAATAGAGGAGAAACAAAACCAGACAGCTGTCTTTGTAGGTTAGATGAGATGACCGTGGGTCCTTGGATCATCTGTGCATTTAGGTAAATATGTATATGTGTATATATAGAAACAGATTATTTCATAGTGGCATTAATATATTAAAGTAACATCAAAAATTATGTAAACATTTACTACCTAGATCCCACGTTTAAATCAAAAGATGATCTTGAAATTAGTCATCCATTTACTCAGTCTATGCCACCTACCAATTAAAAACTTTGAAGGAGATTTTCTATGAAACTAGTATTATCATGGTAATTCTCCAATATAATTTTTAAATTGTATACCAAATTAATTCAACATAAAAAGGCAAACTGGACATGAAATCATGGCTTTAAGGCCTAATGTGATTTTAAGGAGTAACTGCAACATTTCAGTAAGACAGTTATCTCTCTAAAGCTCACTTTTCTTAGCTATGGACTAGATGGAATAGCAATAGTTCATACCATTATTAATTATATATATATAATTGTATATATGTCACTTATACCATAAATCGTTTATATGTAAATCCATAAGTTTTTATATAAATATTTCGTAACATCAATCTATAACCAGATCTAAAGTCTGTTTTGTACCACATATTAAGATTGTAGTAGAAAAGGACCTTTCATTACTTTTTTTTCTTTGCTATTCCTTCTTCTCAGCTTTCAGAAAAGTGAATGTCATGTTTCTATGTGATCAGCAGAATTTCTCAGAATCAGCCCATAGTTTTGGTCAAAGCTCCAATTTCAAAATATCACCTTGAAAATTGACATCATACTTATAGCCCAAAAGGCCCTGCTTACAAATTTGTTAGAAAAAAATACAAGACATGCAGAGTGGTTCCATAATATCAAAGCCAAACTACATCCAGAAAAGAGCTTTTAAACTAATCATGGAGAGTATATCACAGAGAGGATGGATATATTTAAACAAAGATCTATCAACAGATAAAATTGCTTTTTTGACCAGCATGACAAGTGTAGGCTTCTTGGGTCTTTGCAAAGTATGCCAATGATAAAGCAGTTTATTGTTTTTAAGATTTTATTTATTTATTTATTTATTTATTTATCTATTTATTGGACAGAAAGAGAAAGCACAAGCAGGCAGAGTGGCAGGCAGAGGGAGAGGGAGAAACCGATTCCTTACTGAGTAAGGAGCCCAATGAGGGGCTCGATCCCAGGACCCTAGCATCATGACCTGAGCCCAAGGCAGATGCTTAGCCACTTGAGCCACACAGTCACCCCTATCAAGTAGTTAAATCCTCTCTATGATTTAAAAATATTAAAGAAAGAAATTTAGAAAGGGATTTTCTCAAGTTACTCCGTCTAATTATGTTCAGGGCAGAAGGTCATTGTCTTGGTCCATTCAGGCTGCAACAACAAAGTACCACAGACTGGGTTAACAACAGAAATTTATTGCTCACAATTCTGAAGGTTAGGAAGTCCAGGATCAAGGCACCAGCATGATCAACTTTTGGAAATGGTCCTTCTCCTGGTTCTTAGCTGGTTCCCTCTCATTGTACTCTCACATGTAATACGGGCTACGGAGCTCTGTGGAGTCTTTCTAGAAGGGCAGTAATCTCATTCAGTGAAGGCTCCCCTTGATGACCTAATCACTTCCCAAAGCCCCCACCTCCTAAAACCATCACATTGGGCATTGGGATATCAACAATTTAGGCAGGTAGGAAGGACATAAATGTCAAGAACATAGCAGTCATGAAGAAATGACAACTTTATGAACATAATTTCTCTGCTCTTATCTCCCGGATTGCTTTCGTAGTCCCTCTGTTAATACTGGGTTTCTTGCTCTTTTTAACAGAGACTTTTACAAAGTGCTTGAAAAGACCTAACCCTTAATTAGCCACTTAATAATACTTCTTCTAATGTTATTCATCCAAAAGCAAGTCCACCTGAGTAACTCATGAATTCATTCTTTCCTTTCTCAGTTCAACTGATGTAAATAATATAACGGGTAAAAATAGATAACTATATAATTTTTAGGATAGACCCTAATCAAGAAAAATTAATATTTAAGAAATGTATTATTTCAGAAATACTTGCACACCATCATTTAGTGAAATTTAACTTATTTCTGTTACTTGCTATAAGAGGTGGCAAAGTCTTTTGGGAAGGGGGGGTCCAAAAATATAGGAACAGTATAAGAACACCTCTATCAAGAGTGCCATTAATTTGAATGTTACTAATAAAAATATTCAAAAATATTCTTGGAATTATAAAGATTTAATTTAAAAACAAGTGTTCTAAAGTATATATCATAAGGCTATACCTTCCGTCATTCTTATAACAAGCCTTCAGGAGAATAAAAATAAGTTCAGAAAGAGGATCACAGATGCTGTTGTGTTCCTCCTTTCGCCTCTCTTTGGAAAGCTCTTTCCCTCATCTCCATATGTCAAAATTTTACCTATATTTTAAGATGCAACTCAAATGTCACTTCTTCCATACATCCTGCCCTAACACTCCTCATACCCCAGAGGAAGAGGTAATCCTGATAAACTAAGAACTCCTAAAAGAAAAGAATCATGTTTTATTCATCTTTGCATTTATAGCCACTACACTGTCTCTGAAATAGAATAGGTGTTCAGTGAATACAGACTGAGTTGGATTTCTTTTCCCCCAAAATTTGCTCTCCTCTATTGCACTCTATTTCTAATCACTTTTAGTACACTTTCCACCCCCCCCCCAGTTGGTTATTTAGTGTATTATGTCTCCCTGAATAAATTGTAAGGTAACTGAGGGCAGATCCTGTCTTAGTCATTATCTTATCTTTTCCCATTTAGTGACTAGCGTAGTATCTATCCAGGTATAATACTTAACAAGTATTTGTTGAATGAAGAAATTTATAGATGAAGAAAAAAATAAGTCAAGGAACACTAAAAGAACTCAAAATCCTGGGTTAAATATAATAGGTGTTTAGGGTCCACGCCCCCACTAGAAAAGA